>NC_089441.1:0-1338270 GCF_026210795.1 Rhizophagus irregularis | reverse complement strand
TTATATCTTTTGTTTCTTGTCTGAGATTCATCTTGCTATTAATAATTCATTTGGAATTAATGGAAACTAAAAGAGTTTTTACAATTATTACTTTCATTTGGATAGGATCACCCCGATTGGCTCGTAGAATTCTTATCTTTAATTTATACTTTGTTTGACGATTCATTTGAACCTGATAATATTCTCGCGTGAAATATTCTCTCTCTCTTTTTTAAAAAACAACAAAAACTTATAAATATACAGTAAATACTCATACAAAAAAAATATACTGATAAAATGACATTACTTTGAAGCTGAAGTAAACAAAAGCGCTCGAACTGTTACTTAAACCGAATAATGTTATCATTCACGTTGAAGAGGAACCTGATTTAAAGAATCCCATATGCACTCAAATATCTTTGCTGTAGAGGCGCTTCAAGCTTTTAATGCAATTCTTAAGTAATTTATTATTATCAAAGAAGAAAATTATCTGATAAAAAAAATCATTCGTTTATTCATTTATTTTTAGGTACTGTACTTTTATATAGGCCACGTTGATATCAAAAATAAAACGTAATTGAACTTTTGAATATTACAATCGCCTCAGATGAATTAAATTTGAAAAATTTGAAAAAATTAACTAAAGATTTTATTATTAAACATCATCAAATATTAAAAAAAAAAGTTCGGGACTCTTCAAATTATTTTTCATTACCAATCTCTTCGATCATTTTGATCAATTATTTATATACACTTGTTGATTTACAAGAATTTTGTTTAGAAGCAATCTGTTCTGAACCGAAATTTTATTCAATTCTATAATAAATTCACTCAATTATCCGCTCAATTATTGGAAATTATATTTAAAACGTGAAACTTGGATATTGGTGAATTGAGATCTGGGAAATGGGAATATTTAGTTAAATGTGGATTAACACAAAAACACTAATGAAGTGGAAACTCAATGAAGTCAAGATGTCATTATCAGTTATGACCTTTAAACGATTATTTACAAATTTATTCCTTTAATTAAATTCTATGATGTCTCCTAAAGATTAATCAACATTATGAAATTTAGCTTACACTTGTTAGATCTTGTACGCTATTTAATGGTAAGAACTAACACTTAGGTGAAAAATATAATTAAAATTTAAATATCCAAATCCTTTATCAACTTAGTTATTTAACTTTTATATACTCATAATAATTATAATAGGATTATATTTTTTTTCGCATCCGTAGTAATTATGTCGATAATTTTTATCACGTGGCATTAATAAGATTTCCTAAATAAAATTGGTATGAGGCTTTATGCACCTATTATGGGCTTTAAAATCATATATTATATGTATTTTTGGTTGTTCTACAAAGTTAATTAAAGACAGAATGATAGTTTATAGTACCATTCTTGACTTTTATATATGGCATGTTTTGGAGCTCGAACCGCGGTTCACTGAACCATGATTTAGCCATCTTGGACATTATATAAAGAAAAAAGAAATTTTATCAAATGTATCATACTGTACTGCAGTGATGTGCATTGGAAGATTGAAAGTTATTGGAATCTTCCAATTCTTCCAATTCCAAGCCTTCCAATGCCAATAAATTTTTATTGGAAGCTTCCAATGCATATCACTGCTGAGTGTACTGGCTATATTATATATATATATATTAAAGGACAATAAAATTTTTGGAAATTTGTCCTCCAATCTTTAATGGAGTTATTTTAAAATAGTACGCGGCACTAGTGCTTCAATCCGATCCAGATATTTTTTTTTTTTGGATATCCGGAATCCGGATGAATCTTTATTTATTTTTTTTTTGCATAGCACCGTAACTTTATATAATTAAGATTTACAAATTATTTATTATATTTTTTTTCATTAAAGTGCGACCATAGACAAAATTTTAAATACTGAAAAATGAAAATACCAAAAACACTTGCATATATGTTGGTCAACTGTAATAATTTACTAAACAAAGAATCATTTTTCACATTAAACGTTTGAAAGAAAAAAATTTTATTATTATTTTTTTTACTACTTATTTTTAAATGAAAAATTATTCAGATCAAATTACAGATACTATAAAATTTATATAATTATAACAACTTTTTTAAAAATTAAAATCTTAGTGTTATATAATTTGATTCAAATGATTCGTTAATTTTGAAAGAAGAAACAAATCTCATTTTAACATTTTAAAAATTGCCTGTTTGTCCAATAAATATTCGGAATGGGATCAATTTTCTGGACACTTGCATGCTATTATACAATATTTGTTACAATTTAATACAAGATGCGGAATTGAGAATTTTTAACCACATAAAAAACGTACAATATCATGCGGAACAGGGTTGATATTCTGAACAAAAACTGAACAATGTTTGGACAATATTTTTTATAGGGCATCTATCTATAGTAATCTTTAGCTGTATATAAAAATATCTTGTTTATCCAAAATTTCATAATTAGTTAATTTACAAAAATGTTAGACAATGCTGAAATAATGTGAAATTGTTTTTTAAAAAAAGTATTGAATAAAATTGGAATGATGAAAATTTTCGCGGTCTTAGATAATTTTGGCCAAATTTGCAATTCTGTTAGAAATTAATATCACGTGACACCGTAAAAATAGTTTAGCCACCGGTAAAAAATTATTTTATGTATAGTGGCACGAAAATTTCTAATGTTACACAATTTTGGTAATTCTGGCCGGCGTTATGAATTCTGGCCAGAATTATTGCCGATCAGTTGTAAATCCAATCTGGATTCCGGTTTCTATCCTGATTATTTGACCCTGATAAGAATCCGGATAAAATCCGGATCTTTTTTCTTTCGCTACGCAGCACATCATTGTAACTTGTATCACGGAAGACAAGTTGGTCACTGCATCCATAGAAATTCTTTTATTCTTTTATGGAATCTTAGTCAGAGTTCATTTAAAATCTTTCCATAATGAACTTCTAGATTAATTGTTCACTACAATTCTTTAGGATTTTGAACTCCTTACTTTAAATATATATACTAGAAGGTTTTCTTGAACGCTACAAATAAATTATTATATATTTTTTGAAATACCAGAACAATTAATATAAACATTGTTTATGATGTCAGATAATATGTCTGTTATAGTTCGTAAAAGAGGGAAAAGAATAAATCATGAACCTTTTTGTTATGATTTCTGTAAAAAATGTGAGAAAAGGAAAGTTATAGACAAAAATCATGAAACTTGTCAATTATGTTATAAAATATTCAAACCTAATTTAAGTGGGAACATAGTCATTGATGAAATTATCAGAAATACACGAGTTAATTTTGTTAAAGGTTCAAATCATAGAATATTGGAGTTTGTTCCTTATAATCAATTCAAAAACATAGAATTTATTGCCGAAGGAGGGTTCAGTAAAATTTATAAAGCTATTTGGGTTGATGGTCCAATTAATACTTTTTACTATGATACTGATAATATTGTTCGTGAGTATTATTATACAGTTGTTCTTAAAAAACTTAATAATTCTAAAAATATTACATCCAAGGAACTGAACGAGGTACAGTCCATGCAATTTTTTAATTTCAATATGATGATAATAAATTAATATTTTTTTTTTATTTAGTTTAAGGTATATTATCAGATTTTATCAAATAATGATAGTATTATAAATAATAACATCAGTAGATATTTTGGAATTACTAAAGATCCTTTTACTAAAGATATGATGATTATCATGCCATATTATTGTTTAGGTGATTTGACACATTATTTAAGTAATAACTTTTATAATATTAGTTGGGAAACAAAGTTGTTTAAGCTTTTTTTTACAATGTCTGGACTTTTAAAAATACATCAAGCAAAAATTATCCACAGAGATTTACATAGTGGAAATATCTTTTTTGATAAAAATTTTGCGTACATAGGTGATCTGGGAATAAGTAGATCTGCAACTGAATCAAATAATGATAACGAGAAATATGGTATTATTCCTTATATGGCACCAGAGATTTTTCAAGGACAAAAATATACTGAAGCTTCAGATATATATAGTTTTGGAATGATTATGTGGGAATTTATGACAGGTAGAAGACCTTTCGGAGATGAAATTCATGATATAGAACTTATAATCAAAATATGTGATGGTTTACGACCACCAATTGTTACAAATGCGCCCGAAGGATATATTGAATTAATGAAGGAATGCTGGCATTCTGATCCAGCAAAAAGACCAACAGCTGAAGATATATATTGGAAAATTAATAAAATGCGTAATAATGAAAGTTATATAAATCAAACTAAAATTATAGAATCATCAGACATTGGACCTGTAACAATAAATAATCCAGATGCCATTTATAAGAGTAGACCATTAAGTCGCATGATTCAATCTGCAATGTCTTTAAGGAATTCAAGGAGTCAAACTATCGGTAATAAATTTTATTAATTATAACGCATTTTTGTTGCAAGAAAAATTTTAAGAATTATTGATTTTTAAACAATTTTTAGATCCATTTTATTATTATCAGAAAAATGCTGGTAATTATTCAGTTTTTGTTTAATGGTTTTTTTATGTTCTTACTCATTATTAATATTATTTTAAAGATAAAAGAAAGTTTGAAGATGATTCAGTTGAAGATAGTAATGACAATGGTACGGTAATTAATTTAATAAATTATTATTTTGTCATTATACTTTCTACTATTTAATTCACATTCATAATTATTTAGAACAAAGTATTAAAAGAAGAAAATTTCTTGAAAATGAAAATAGTGGTAAATGAAATTGCATTTTAGCAATCAGCATATTTCATTTCATAATTTAATTGATTTTTATGATTTTATAGATTACTTTACAAAAGAAATCGAATTAGATATTAATATGAGCTCTAATCAATCTCATGATAAAGGTAAGCAAATATACGTTTATAAATATATGTCTGCATTATAAAATTTTTATCTAATTTTTGTTTTCAATATAAGGATATGTCACCAAAGAAATTGAACTTGATATCAACGCTCTTTAATTATAATATTTAAACCCAATTTTGTTTTTATATTATACAGTACTGTAAATATAATATACAAATATATTAATGTTTAGTTACATTAAACCATAGATGGATTGATTTTATATAAACTTTAAAATTAGCTATAATTGCTGAATAGTGATTTATTGTAATTACAATAATATCTTAACCTAATTTTTTATTACCAATTCATTTTCATGTATGATAGTAAAATGAAAGTTAGAAAATTGTTTCTCATATCAAAATTTGCTTTTGATTAACCTGTTTAACGAACTTTTTTAGTAAATCAGTATTGTTCACTTTATATAGTATAAATAAGCCATTTATTTTTCCAACAGTTAGATTATATTAAATAAATGAATTATATAGTTTTAATATACTTCATAAATATAAAAAAAAATTAAATTTCAGAAATCAGAATTTCTGGAATATGAAAACTGAAAGTTATATTTTGCATCGTCTAACTAAAAAAAATCTATGACAATCGAGTTACCAAATTTTATTGCTTTAATTGTGAAAAGTTTATCGATTAAAAAATGGTATTTTATTATCTACATAAAACTGTAATTTTAAGTTTTAACATCATTATTAATTAGTAACCACGTAAAAGAATCGTCGCTTACCAAAATCAAAAAAAGTGGAACAAATGATGACAATTATATATATAACGTTAATGTATTTTCATCCCATGATGGGAAATTTCTTTACATAGCAGGAATATCAATAATAGGCCGTTAAGACAAAAAGTAGTCAGTTTCGCTCTTGGTGTATATGAATCCAATTCGGCGACGCTCATTTTATGGAATCTAATTATCAGCCTTATGCAATGATTATTCTCAACTGTTTATTGAACATTCATTTTAGTATGTGAACTCATTTTCTTTGATGAATTTTTTAAAAAAATTTAGTGAATACTGAAGATAATTTTGTGAAGAACATATGAAAAAGATTTTTTATAGAGTGTTTCATGATTATTTTTAAGCGCTTGATTGGTCGACCTGCGTAAAAAAATTAATTTGGTCCATCATTTCCTATTTCATAAAAAACGTGATATACAATGATGACGATCTATGATTTTAATCGAAAACGAAAAAAAAATTAGTTGATATTATGTAATTAGATAAATGAATAGTAGGCTAGTTGTTGTATTTGTCGGATAAAATCTTTTTTATATACCTGATTAAATTTTTATTAGCTGTGTCATGTAGCAAATTAAAAATTGATCGGTGCGATAAATGAGACTTATTTCCTATAAAAAAATTTTATCCGTTATTTCTGGAAAAACTCCGTAAAAGTGAGCCTTTCACGGATCCATTCACGGAAAATGTAAATGATTCGGTAAATTCCGTGATATAAGGTTATTAATTCCGGAAATATGAGCCTTTTACGGAAAAAAGGCGGAATATAAAAAACGGATCGACTTTTTTTACAGGGATTATTAGAATATGATATAATTAATCATTTTTTATTTTTATATTATATGACTATTGCAGCTGTGTTGTCACATAACATATATTATGGTTATATAAGTAAAAAAAATTTATTCATATTATATAAATACATCTCAAAAAAAAACTACACAAATACCCTTTTCTTTCCTTTGTTCAGGTGGTATTTTTTCACATTCTAGACGTATAATTAGTAGTAACAAAAGATGAGAATTTTAAAAGTCTATTTTCCTTTTCGGTGGAACTGAAAATGGAAAGATGTATTTTAGATTATCTGAGACGAGTTCTCTCTTTTTGCTCTTAAATAGCGTTGGCTTCTCTAATTTATAACATCTTTTTATCCTTAAATTCTTGCTAAATATTACATGAAAAATCCAGTCACGCACCAACAGCGGTAGAATTCGTGACTGAAGTTTCCGGTAACCTTAAATTTTTGTTAACTTTTTGTTAAATTTTTAAAAAAATATTTTTTTAGAAGCATTTAAAAATATCAAAAATAAGTTATGAATAATCAATTAAATTTACTATTAATGTAAAAAAAAAAAAATACTTTATTTAGCTGCTCCTCCATAGGGGAGGTAACCCCGGTATAAATTGTTATTTGCTCTTTTTACTTATTTTTTTTAGATTAAACCGGAAAATATGACGTATTTGATTCATTGATTGGTTAAATGTCACGTGTTTAGAAAATTTCGTTATAAAGCAATCGTTATATCAAGAGCTGATAGTATTTTGATACATTATCTCTGAATTTTATCATCATAATTATTATTACGAGTCATTATTTCTTATTATCAGCATTACAATAATTTTAATTTTATCAACTTTACACCAAATAACTCTATATGATAATAGGGAAAGTATTTTTAGAATCTCTAGTTAAAATTTTAAACGTATTTTGAGGATAATATTCAAAATAAAAAAAAAAATCGTTAATCTTATTTAACAATGATGAACGAATATTAGCACAAAAAAAAAGCCACGTGCGCAATAAAGATGTACAGATGTCACATGTTACGCGAACCCCTTTATTAAACACGTATGACAGGAAAAGGAGTATATCATTAATAGTTTGAGAAAATGCAAGCTAACATTATAAAAAAAAGAACAAATATTTACATTTAATAAACAAAATTAATTTTGTATACATGCTAATTGTTTAAAACTTTTTAAATTATTTGTAAACTTTTGACATAGCGCGCACACTCTTTACTCACAAGTCACAATAAATAACAACGTGTTCAATGAACAAACTAATTTAAAAGCACGTTTTATTATTTTCTTTGTTTTAACCTGTCGGTTTGTGATTGGATAATAAAGCAACATTCGATCACGTGATTGTTATTGATATGCCTTTTGTTGATCTGAACGGCTAGACCAGTCTAAAAATACACGTATATACGTAATAACGTTCTTTATTGCTGCTATTAGAATTGTGTTACTATACATCGTATAAATGCTATCCTTATATTGTAAACAAATATAATTAAAAATGAAATAAATGGGCTAGCATAAGAAAGCTCGGCGTGAAGAAGTTATTTGCATTATTGTAATTAATTTGTTCCTTTTTTTTATTTAATAACAGAAATTATATATGAATATAGAACTTACACTGTTACACACCATTAAAATATAATGTATTGTTCTATTCTTTGCATGGAACATCTAAAAATCCGTGTCTTTTTTTTTCTTGGTAGATAGTGTGCATCCATCAGAATCTTGTTTTTACCATTTTTACTAGTTTGTGTAATTACGTTAGATCATCGGATCTTTCTATTCTATCTATTTGTAATTCTCCGAACGACGGGCGGATCCGAACTTTTTAAGCCTTTGTGTAATTAATAAAAATTTATTTATTTAAACGAGATTTCCTGTAAAAAAAAGTGGTTTTTTTTAAAAAAATTATTTCGCGTGATTTTACCATTTCTGCGGTGTAATTAATTTAATAGGGCAAGGAAGGGATTGTAAATTTTTGATGCGTTTTGTAAATCAGCGTTACATAAGGATTATTGTATTTTATATTTTTGGGTTTGATTTACTTGTTTTGTTCTAGCGTTGGGTATTTTCGGAAAAAAAAAGTAATAATAAGAAAATCTCGAATAAATATAAGAAATAGAATAGGAAGAATAAACTTTTTATTTTCATTCTCTCTCTCTTTTTTTTTTTTTTTTTTTTCTTTGTATTTTTAAAAAACATGGGGCATTTATATATAGAAGAAATATCATCTTATACGCAACAATTTAGTAAAAAATTTCGACAGCGTATTTTAATATTTCATCCTTTAGAAAGGTTATTTATTTACGCTAGTACATTAAATACGATATTTTCAACTATATTAATTAGTAATATATTAAATTATCAATTAGATGGTTTAATAAATATTTCAGATTTGGTATTTTATATGACTGTACCAAGTTTAATTATAGGAAGTTTTTTTGTGGTAAGTAAAATATATATATAATAATTATTTTTTTTAAAAAAAACAAATAATATTTTTTTGTTTGATTTTTCTATTAATTAACTTTCTTTTTATTTTTTTTATTTTCTTTTTTAGATTTATTTTCAATTCTTTGTCTATTTTGTTATTTTTATCGTATCAAATATATTCCCAATCTTACTTTATTATAATTTAATTCAATTCTTATCTGGATTATGTGAACCGATTTTTTGTTTAGAACCTGGTGTCACTTTATTCAGAAGTTCTTATTTATTACTTGCATTTTCCATCTTATTTGAAGTTGGTTATATTTATATAGGTTACGAGATTTGGAGAAAAGGGTAAGAAAAAAATTTTTCTTTTTTTTTCGATTTTTTTGATTTTTTTTAAAAAAATCTTTTAATTTTTTTTTCTCGGAATATTGACCTTTTTTTTCTCTTCTTTTTTTTATCTCAATTATCTCAATATTTAGGATTTGGAATTTTAAGAACGATACCACGCCGTATACGGCTTAATAATAATAATAATTTACTTTTTTTCGTATATTGTATTTTTATTACCAACGCTAATAATATGTAAAACGTAAGTATTAAAAAAAAAAAAGGAATATAAAGAATACGTAAAAGTAATTCTATTTTTTTTTACCTGTTTTATTTATTATTTTTTTTTCAATCACAAATCTTCTAACATCATCATCATCTCTTCTAGATTAATTTAATATAATTAATAATATTAAAAATGGATATGATTGTGTATTAATCTTTTTTTCTTTTTATTTATAAAAAAAGATTTTCAAATAATTTCTTTTTTTTTTTAATTTTGTTCTTTTTCGGTTCTATTTTCTTTCTGTGATGTGATTTCTACTAGACTTTTTTTTAAAAAAAAAGATAGAAAATAAATATAAATTTTGATCTCTCTCTCTCTTTTAAAGAGAAGAAGAAGAAGAAAAGGAAAATATAATTTTTGATCTCTCCCTTTTAAAGAGAAGAAGAAGAAGAAGAAGAAAAGAAAATATAATTTTTGATCTCTCTTTTAAAGAGAAGAAGAAGAAAATATGATTTTTGATTTTGATCTCTCACTTTCAAAGAAAAAGATGCAATATATAAGAAAAGAAAATGAAAAAAAGAATAATACAAAAAAAAAAAAAAATAATACAAAAAAAAATAAAATGAAAAAAAAGGAGGAAAAAAAAATAATAATACAAAAAATATCTATCAAATCATAAATTTCCTTAAACATAAAGCTTTCTGTAATCATGACTTTGTCTCCATACCCTGTAAAAAAAAATAATATATATATTAATTTTTTTTTTTTAAAAAAAAAAAAAGAAAATGTAAATAATAACAACATATAATTATAAGAGAAATTTTCATACCTTTTTACCCAAATCGCATAACCAAAGAAAATAAAATTTAATTCAAATAATATAGAAAATATAAATAATACAAAAGCCGTTTGTTTTATGAATCTAATATGTTTTATACAAACAAGAGATTCGCATACATCATTCACGAATTGTATTAAAACGAAATAGATTAATATAGAAACTGAATTTGTCATGGTGAAAACGGTAAAATATAATAATGATCTTGAGGTGAACTTTATACGAAAAGAAAGCGAAGCAATTATTAAATGAAATGTTTTGAATCAACCAACGAAAAAAAAAAATAAAAAAAACCACTTACAGTGATAAAACTTGCAGTGACTAAACCTAATACGAATAAATAAAATAACCAAGAAATGTTCATGATGGAATTAAATTGTAAAAGTAATAATCCCACACTTGATGAAATCGAAATAATTGCATAACACATAATGATGAAAAATAAATTCTTTTCTAAAGAATGTAATTGTGAATACCATATTTTTATACTTGTAGAATCCATAACAGTCATAATGAAAACAAAAAAAATATATAAATATGTATAAAATAAAAAAAAAATTTTTTTGAGCGCTATTTTTACGAAACCCGAAAAAAAAATTCAAATCAAATTTTTTTTCAAGATTGCAATAAAAAATGCTAAGCCCATATATTATATAGAATAAATAGGGGATAATAAATTCCTGATTCGTCATAGCTACATAATAAATTCATTAAACACTAACCTTATCCGTAATAATAAAATAAATTATAGAACACGTGACTTTAATTTCATCTCTTTTCTTGGCAAACATTTTGATCCAAAGAAAGGTAAGCGGATTCTAAATTTACACTTTTAATGTTAAAAAACTTAGTAACACTTTATAATATGAATAATTGTGATTAACAATGACAATTATTTTTTGTAATCTTTGAAACAAATAATGTTTATATTTTTTTGTAATCATGTTCAATTATTTTATCTAGATATAATGAATTTCTCGAAACGATTATTACTATTGAGGAAATTAATTTTGAAAAATTTATTTGTGTGCATGAGATAATCGAATATAGTAATCATTTATAGTAGTAATTTTTATCAAAAAATCATTACCTTACAAGTTTTTCAATAAAAAAATTCTTGGCAAAAAATGTAACACTTCGATAATTTAAAATTACGCCCAATCGTGAGGTGCCAAAAATACATGTAAATTCACGTGATGACGTTCAGTTAAGGGTAACAGGCGCCGGGTCCCATGTCGATCATCATGTTTCCCCGGTTTTGTAAAAATGTCACAATGAAAGACCAAAACTTAACATATGACTACCGTATTTATACGTATGATAAAAATGTTGTTCCTTTTCCTGTTTTTTTTTTAATTAAAGCTTGTTATTCATCCCGTTTTTTTTTCCTTTTATTTGTCAAAGGTTGAAATGAGCTCATTTTTTAATATTTCTAAAATAAACAAGAACGCCTTAACTTTATTTATTCATATGTTCCGAAAAAAAAAAAATCTTATTGTTAATGCACTAGATTTGGATACATTTTAAAAGTTTAATTATTATTACCACTTTTTTCTTTGTAATAAATATCGGAAACTTCCGCCGAAAACCTTTTTTTTTTTAAAAAAAAAAACAAATAATAAGTGATCATTTTGTGTCACCTTAATAAATAAATAAATATTTGAAACTTTTTTACTAAATAAAATGAAAATTCGCATAAGAAAAATCTTTTAGAAATCGTTAATTGTCATTTGATTATTACTTTACAGAAATTTAAGTGGAGGACATTTAAATCACGAATAATAAAACATATGGGTTTAAAATTAAAATTTTATTGGCCATTATATCATATTAAAAACAGGATTATTAATTTCTTTGTAACATGATTATCTAAGGTAAGTACACCTATTGAAATTATACTTTATGTTACACATCAATTACATCAATTACATTTTTGCTGATAAGCAAGGCTTCTTTTGTTTGTTTAAACATTGTGTAACTTGTTGTTTGAATTTTTTACAACAAACAAATAAATCATCAATTACGCGAGAAATAAATCTGGGATTGGATTCATTCTTGTGTAATCTGTATAAATAGAAGGTGGGATTTATTTTTAATTTCACCAATTTTGAATAATGCTTTAAGAATTTCGAATGACTATCTTATCGTACCTAATAAAGATTTCCATTTTTAGATTTCGATTTAAGGAAAAAATAAACAACCGATCAAATACGTGAGTAATTGAATGATAAACAATAGATAATTATGTTGTTACATTATTCATGCAATTCATCAAAAAAAACATTTAAAAAGGAATAAAAAAAAAATATCTCCCTTTTTTCACGTCAAACTCAATAAAAACAAATTTACAACTTTTAATTATTATTGTCTTTTCTGTATCATAACAATGTATGAAAATTTTAGTTCATTTGAAGAACAGCACCCAAGAGATGAACGAGCTGAATATATTATTTCTCCACAATATTTTCCACCACACATACAACAACTAACAAACGAACGAGATTCTACTGCGCATTATTCTTTACCAATCTCTATGCCTTTATCATGCAATAATACTAAGAATGTTCAATATATTAATTACGATTTTAATGAACAAATTCCTTCTGTTGTTCATGATTCACCGACACTAATTCCACATTATATAGACGATAACAATAATTATGATTGTATTATTCCCACAACACAATATACTACATCATGTTCTATCCCTATGCAACAACATATCAATGATGATTCAATCTCACAATATTCTTCACAACCCTCCACTCTTACACAACCATTTAACTATAACGATGCTGAAACGCAACAATTTTACGATAAGAATCCGCAACAACCTTTTTTGAATCTTCCTTTACCGTGTGAAGATTCTAATATTATCTTTAGATTCGAAATTCCTGGACTTGAAATCATTATTAATCCTTCAACTTTCACAAATGATTATATTATTGATGATCCAAACTCACAATATTCTTCACAACCACAACACTATATCCATAGTAATGATGAAACGCATCAAATTTACGATAAAAATCAGCACCAACCTATTTTGAATCCTTCTTTTCCGCATGATAATTTACATGTTAATTCTCATACATATAGGTTTGATATCCCTGGATTTAATATCACTATTAATCCTTCAACTTAAATTCTGTTTTTCAACAGTTATATACGGTAGTTTAATTAATATAAAGAAAAAATCATAATTCTTTTTCGATATCCTTGTCTACATTCCTTATTTTTCAACTCTTTATTCATGATTAAAATAGGTTTGTTAAAAAAAGTTATGTAAATATTTATTTTATGCATTATTATTAATATTTTTTTTTATGTATTATTTTATCAATTGAAGTTGTTTTCGAATATTTGATATTTGAAAAATAAAAATAATAGCGTGTAATATATTTTATTCTGATAATCTCTGAATTATTGAAATTATTGAAATTATTGAAATTGCTGAAATTGCTGAAATTGCTCAAATTATTGAAATTATTGAAATTGCTGAAATTGGTGTTTTTTAATTCATTGCACAAAATAATAAAATAATACTGATCAATTTTAAAATTAATATTTAAAATAGAAATAGATAAATAGTCGCTCGTTATTATGACAAATTAACGTTTCGAATTTATTTTTTAATTTTAACCTATAATATATCCGGTATCCTTCATTTCTTTCGGATTATCCGTGAAACGAAGGAACATATTAACTTTCAGGTTTCGGATTTATTTATATCCGATTCTTTTTGTTTTATTCGAATTTTAATTCGAATCAAAGAAACCGGATTTAAATCCGAAAATGGATTATTATCGTTATCTTTTGATTTTCTTAACTCTTTATAAATAAATAAAACAAATAATAAAAAAAAAGTTAAATTATTATTTTTTTTTTTGATAATCAACTGTTAAAGCAGTAAATAAAATTTTGAACTTACCCAACTTACCTAAAAAACTCGTGCATTTCTATTGTATTGTTGGTCTATATCTGATACATTACAGAGAATACCATTCTAATGTTCATTCACACGCTTAATTATAAATAATAAATTTTTTCAGCTGTTTCATATGTATTATCACATTCATATTTACAATTTTTTTACTACTTATTTACACCGAATATTATAAATTCAGTTTAGTTTAACTTTGAAACTTATTTCAATGAAACCCTGAACCCGAGTAAATATACTCGAATAGTACTAAATCAAAAATTAATTTGTTTAATTTTCGGCTATTTAACTATATTTTCTCCGGTCAATCTGGTACCTTTATCATCGGGCATATCACATGTCGATCATGACATTTCTGGTACATTTCGCCGAAGGATGGGACGTTTCACCGAAGGAATGGGACGGCCATTTCACCAAATCGTCCATTTCGCCGAATTCCATTTCACCAAATCGTCCATTTCGCCGATAGCCATTTCACCGAATCGTCCATTTCGCCGAAAGCCATTTCACCGAATTCCATTTTACCCGAAGCCATTGATAGTGATTATCACTTTTATAAAAATAAAATTTTTTTTTTTTATTTATTTATTAAATTACATCAGGAACTTAATAGATATTCTGATTTACACTCGAATATACAAATGAAAAATTCTTGGCACGTATTACATGTATTAATACGTTAATTTAAGCCGAATATATAGCGCTGGTCAATTAATAACCCAAATTAATGTATAAAATAATAAAACTTAGACGTATAAACTTAGACGTAAAGTATATCTTCGATTATTGATTGAGTACTTTAATATTTTCATTTTTTTTTTTAGTTTCTATTTTACATTTTTTTTTCACGTCATCTATTTTTGCAATAAGAATAAAAATTATATAAATGTTTTAACAAAACAATTCTTTTCATTTTTTTTTTTGTAAGTATCTTTTCTTTTATGATAATATCACTTTAACATTCAAATAACTGATATTATATGTTACGTAATAAAATAAATAACTTTATTTTCTTGAAAACGTTTAAAATATTCACGAAAAAGTAATTATATTTTGTGTTATAGTTTTTTATTAACATATAAATGCTTGTATGCACAAAATATTTGTTTGATGTTTTTTTTTAAAAAAAAAAACTGATGATCGATTTCTTCAATTAAAAAATCAACAGAAAATCAAAAAACTTCAAAATCATAAATGATAATTATTGGCTAATGTTCAAATCTATTTCTGATCATGAAATTCACCAATCTAAGACTTCTTTCCGTTCGGCGAAATGGCTTCGGCGAAATGGAATTCGATGAAATGGGGTTTCGGCGAAACGTAAACATCCCTTCGGCGAAATTGCTTCGGAAAAATGTCCTGATACCATTTCATAGATGGTAATTGTAAACTAAGATGTAAAAAATATCGTATTACCTGATATTTTTTTCATGGTTTTTTCCTCCTTAACTCTTTATCTACTCTTACAGTATATAGTCTCCATTTCGCACTCCTGTTAATTACTAACGAATATTCATCATGTCTTAGTGAGTTTTTTTTTAAAACTTTTCTTGTTTATGCAATATAATGGTAATTATTCATTTTTTTTTTTAAAAACGTCTCCTATTTTCTCTATGATAAAAGGCGGGAAAACAAATTCGGATTTCACGATTTTCTAAAATTAATATTGCAAGCAACAGCTGTTGCAGCAATGGTCATGATTGCTATAAGAATAACTGATATTTCTACAAGCCTAAATGACATGCAAGATTCTCTCTCTAGGGAATTAGACAACATCCAATGTGATTTAGGTAATATTGCTTCTAGTGTTTCCCGTTTGAAATGTGTTTAATAATTCATGTTATATTAGAACTAGTCAAATCAAAATTAGAAAATACTTTAGTTTGCTATTAAGCATCACTACAAATGTATTTTTACAAAAACAAAATGAATTTTTCTTTTCTCATTATTGGAATTGATACTTTTTATCTGAAGAAAAAAAAAACTTTTTATTACTTTTATTTACTCTATAAATTTGATCATAAACGTTTTATGAATATCCTAACAATAAATTATAAAGTGATCACGTCTTTTTTTTATAGTGTACGATTCTGGATCCGTTAATAGATTCTGAATTTATACGTCACTGTGAACTAAATCGAAATTTTTCGATGACAAAAAATAAAATATTAAAAGAAAAATACGTTACGTCGTTGCGTGTGATAAGTCGGTAGGAATCATAGGACATTTTAAATTCCAAATTTTTAATATGATTTCCAGTTAAACGAAACAATAATATAAAACGTTCAATATCTGTGCTTTGATTTTTTACATCGATTTACTGTAACAGCTACTGTAACAATATTTTATCATTATTTACATTGATTTATTATAACATCATTAATTATTTTCATCATTAAGTCTTTTATCGCAGTTTTCAGAATTCTGTATACGTTATAATTACTTGATGATTATGATTACAGGACAATTACTGGACAATTACTGAGTGATTATGATTATAGGACAATTATAGGATGATTATAGGACGATTACAGGACGATTACCGGACAAAATTGTTCAGTTTTTGTCCAGTAATCGTCCTGTAATCATAATCTCATAATCTTTTTTATTAGAAGACCTGCAGGGGGTAGCACAATTTTGAAAAGCGCAATAATAACAATTATAAGACTTTGAGAGTGAATTATTTTCTGAAAACAATATCTTCAATATTTATTATATTTATGTAAAAGATTCACAATTCTTTAATTAATTAGAAGTTATCAATAATAAATTTAGTCGATAGATACGTTGATATTATTTAATATCATATGTTGATAATATGTTAAACATTCTTTAGAAAATTATGGCATTTTTCTTTGCAAATTAAAATTAAATTTATTTAAAATGCATTATTTTAAAAATTTTACAAGTAAATAATATAATTTTTACAATCTTTTCTAGAAAAAAAAAATCCATCGCTTATCTGCATGTCACGTGTTATATAATTAAAGTAGAACCTATCTGCTATATAAATCATTTTCACACCATAAAGTAGATAGATACTGTAAGGTCGTCTTCTTTCAAAGTTCCCTGAGTTCTAGTGATAATACCCTGTGTTTCTGTTGGACGCAGCTTTTACTCATGAGCCTTCATATTAATAACGTTTCAACCGTCTAAAAAAATTACGACGGAGATCGACTAAAATTATAAAATTCTTAACGTAAGAGCGTCATAAAATGAATGCACGCGAAATAACTTTTTTCATAGAGAATTAATTGAACATGGAAAAAAAATGATAAGCATCATAAATTCGTAATGATGTGGTGACCATATTTTTTCAGGCGGCTCCTTGGCAAACAAAGCTATGGATACAAACAAATCCTACGCCAAATACCAATTATGAATGGGATCTGTTTACCAAAAAAAACAAAGGTTCTACTTTATCTTTGCGAATTATTCACAAAATGTGTAATATTTATTTATATTAACGAAACGAAGTTTTTTTTTTAAAAAAAAAATTCTTGCGAAAAGGATGGGTTGCCTAAACAAGTGAAGAGTCTTGATGTTTCAGAACAAAAAAGTTCAATTTCTTTATGGATAATCCGATTTAAAATGTTGGGAAAATTAATATGCCCAATTTAGATTTCATTTATGTGGCTGAATGTTACAAAAATTACGTAATTTGAGTCTCCCGATGATGATTTATTTGTTTATTATAATTACAATTACCATTGTCCGGTTAGATACGTATATAATAAGATAACGTTAACTAAATGAAACTATGCCGTCAACAAACAAGTCAATTATCAGGCTTTTATTTGCGCAGGCGAATAAACAAGCTATTAGTTATTTACTGTTGATTGATTTTCATATTGTTTATTACGCCAAACACACATGATCGTTGGAAATTGAAAATTTAATATATATATAATCGTTGAACTAAAAAAGAAATAAAACTATTACCACCATGTCTTCTCTCGTACTCGCCTGCCTTATTTTCGATGACCCTATTGAGAACACCTTTACGATAGATATTAACAAGAATAAACAGATTAGTCACCTAAAGGACGCTATTAAAGAAAAGATTGAACATCGTTTTGAAAAAATTGACGCAAATGATCTTGAATTATGGAAGGTTAATATCTCTACTAGCGATAAGTCAAAATTTGAGCAACTCAAAACTAACACATCGCACGAGTTGATACTTAAAAATGTGTTGGGAGGTGAGATGATAACAGATGTAGAGAAAAATATCAAGAAAGTTTTTAATAATTTACCTAAGGAAGAACATATTAACATAATCGTCAAACCACCTGGTGAGTTAATTGTTATTGTAATAGATTAACCTTTGCCTGGAATTTTTTCCAACATTTAAATTTCATTCATATTATTATAGCGCATATACCTAAATTGGATCATGCTGAAGCTACGGAGGACGTTAAGTGTCCTCACTGTCAGGCCACTTTCAAATCTAAGAACCGAAACTACAAAAAGCATAAATCAACATGCAAACCCAACGTTACTTTGGGTGTAGACATGGGAAATGGACTTATCGGTATACCTTCAGAAAATGTTATTCCTTGGGTTTCTTCAGTATCGGACAAGGACCTATCGCAATCAGAATCTCTATGCAGAGAGCTAGCAATCTCATTTTCTCGCAGTAATGATATCAGCCATAATCGCAAAGAGATTGACAGATTAATGTTAAGTGCATTTGGTCGCACGGTCAGTGAAGCTTTTAGTCGCAATATCTGCGTTGTTTGCGGAGTTCGACCTGAACGATTTCACAATGAAGCTAGTCGCCAAGAATATGAAAAAATTAGTGGTATTTGCCCAGCTTGTTGGGAAACAGAAACTCTTCCACCTGATGATACTATAGAACAAATTAAGCGTTCTCAACAGATTCTTCTTAGTTACGGTCGTGAGTTTATCTTATGTCAACAACTTCCTCATGCATGGAAGTGCCTTCGCTGCCAAAAGGTTATTCAAGGAAAAGAACGCCTGACACATGCTGTGAAATGTAGGGAGGGTGTTTAACCAAAAGGACTTCGCGAAAATTATTGTGATTACAATATATGACGCCACTAATACTGTCTACGAATTTTTATTTTTATAGGAAAAGTATCTGTAAAGTTTACTTTAGTGCTAAATAAGCTAAATGTTTAACATTCTATTTTATATAAATATATAACAATTCATTGTAAAATTTTGTTAAAATTATTTTTTATTTTATTTTTTTTTTAACAAATAAAAATTCTGTTAATCGTTTATTCTTTGCTCATTGCTTATGATGTTATAATGTCTATCATGGCGACATTGACCGCGACAAATAAAAGTGCTCCTGATGCTTATATACTTTTTTTTATTCTCGACTTACTTTTATTCTATATTATAGAAAATTCTATTCTATTTTTATTCCTGCTTAATTATTATACAAATGAGTAATGACGTTAGTCCTCACGATGATTTGATAATCAACGATAATTTAAGGTCAGCAGTGAATTTAATCACATAAAAGATTTAAATTTTCACTTTTTATGATTTTAACTTTATTACATAAAATTCTTCGGAATAACATAATTTTTTTAAATATATCTACTTTCTGATATAAAGGGAGATTGATAGAAATTTTAAAGCAGCTGATTCAGGATTCATATTATTAGGATATTTTTTGGTATAGATCTTTTTCATTATAATGTACATTGGTTTTTAACATGCATCGCTTAGAATTTTCAAACTATTAAATAATAAAGTATTTAATATATATTTTTCTAAAGAAAATATTACTTACTATTGGGATTACGTTAAAATTAAAAAACCACGTGTTCTAGATTTTCGATATCTTAAAAAATTTTTACTAAATTATAATAAGATTGAACTCATGAAAGCTTATTAGAAATTGTACTGTATTCTGTATATATGAATAGTTCAATCATCCATTCCGCGAAGAAATCAAAAATAATTTCATGTCATGAGTCATTTACTTCTTTCTTTGTAGGTATATAGTCGTAACGTTCAGTACATAAGAAGAATATAAATAAATGATATATAAAATTTTATATAATCAATTGTTAAATAGTCAATTATTGGTTTTTCCATTTCACTCAAATATGTATTAAATTCTTAACGAACTTTTTAGATATTATGTTTTTAAAAAAATAAAATTAAGTGATATTTATATATTTACTACTCGAGTCTTAGTTAAATGTTATATTGTTATAATAATGTGATAAACTACGTTTTCCTACTTAATACTTTAAAAATCAATTAAAATGAAAATAAAATAAAAATAAAATAGCGTTATCAGGCTAAATAATTATTTATTTACACTATTTATTATATTTTATGAGCAAGTATAATAATAGTGGCTTCTCTAATTAGTCATTTCTCCTCGATTAGCCTACAAAATTCAAAAAAAAATGTTAGTTACAAAAATAACTAAATAAGATTCCGTTCAGGTTGTAACCTTGGTTGCAACTGAGCCAACCGATCGTAAACCCTGCAGTGCGCTGTGAAAATCATTGATATTCATGACTCATACATATACTCCTCTCAAAAGCTCCCATATTCTATTAAATCCAAATAGAATGTCTGATTGTTGCGTCAATATTTCACTAAAATTTATGTTAATATCACGTAATATCTCCAAATCTTCTTTTTTATCTTCTAGTATTAACATTTAATATTGATTCATATAAAATTTCCTCAATCGTGGCTTCATTTCTTTCACATTTCCAAACATGAAACCAATCTATATCAATATTGCATCTCGGACATGTTTCACTTGTAATTTCGTTTACCTCTCTTTTGTATAAAACTTCATAAGTAGGTAATTCTTTCAATAAATTTTTAATTTTATATGATCTCTCCTTTGTATCTTCTTCACTACACTGCCAGAAAATGAATTTATTTCTATTACTAATAAATTCAAGCGTTTTAACCAATCGAATTCATTTTTATAATTGAAAAAGAACAAATCTTCAATCATTTTGCTATTGAGAATTCCATATCACTTGCGTACAATCCTCTTAAATCGCCATTTACTGTATCAGGTCATTTTTCCAATATAAGTTGAATTCGTTTGATTTTAAACCTTTGTCTATAACCTCTATTACATAATTTTCCTGGTTCTTTTTCTTTTCCTCCAGTAAAAATTTTTCCATTTTACCTTTCTCTTCTACTATATTTTTTAATTCTGAATGTCCTAAAATATCTAATTTCATATCCTCCTCCTGTAAAAATTTTTCAATTCTAAATAATAATCCTCATCTATCTTCTTAAATTTTTCTAAACATCTCCTAACTTTTTCGTCAATATTTTCCGTGTTATTTTTCCTATGTCTTCTACAAAATACGGTAAGGGTATATTCTTCGATGTGTTACGCGAAATTTGGTGATGGTAGTTATTTGCCATATATTTTTATTTCATATTATAAAATATTTAAATAATAGTTATTGCGTCAGTCACGCAAGATCATGCTATTATTATTGTAAGAGTATTAATAAGTATAAGGATGAATTTGTAGTCATATTAACCGATAAAAAAAAAATATCAATTATTTAGCCATTAACGAAAAATATCAGTCCGTCAAAATCAGCATGATCCTAATAGACTGATCAATAATTTATTTTTATATTATGTTTATCATGATATGTATTGAATATTATTGAGTTTAGGTTAAAAAAATATATGTTTCATTTCGTCCAAATGAATACCGATTGCTGTATACATAGTATCTTTACCCTAAGTTAGGATCCTCACACACATACTTTATCGGAGGTTGGAGGAAAGAATGTTAAGTGGGGTGGTTAGTATTTGATTGGCGGTCCCTAATAAGGGTGACGTTAAATTCCTTAATTCCCTATTCGTTTTCTTGATAGACTATTTATGAATTTCCTTTTGCTAATTAATCGTTTACTCATACATCGGTACTCTTTAATTTTATAGGACAATAACAAACTGGTAATAACTAATATGCGCAGTGTGTTCATCAGTAAAGTTGTTCAACTGCGCAACCTAGATAATTGTTCCCTTATAAGGATCAATGCCGCAGAAATAATTTCTTTTTTTTTTTAAAAAAAGGTGATTTTTTAATTTTATAGTACTTTTGTTTTTGTTACAATTTTTAAAAAAATCGACAATTAGAGTTCTTTATAATTAAATAATTATTTATATTTGAATTAATTTTCATGATCCCTTGCTTGAAATTTGGGATATGCAAAAAAACGCGAAACATGTACAATGTACACAAAAAAAAAAAGAAAATATGTAAGCTTTGTTAAGTAATCCATGTTCTAAGAAATAAGAATTAGCGATTGGCTTTCGCATTAAAAAAAATTTGTTTAATAAAATTGATTATACTTGACAGTTTTATATTTCTTGTCCATCCAGTTTTATAATCATTTATAATTTAAAATAGTATTTATGAGTCACGGTAAATCAAATTTTATGATATTGATAGCGCATTTATTATAAAGTTTCACTACGTTTTTGATCGGTTCATACGAACCTTATTTGTCACTTTTACGCAAAATGATTTTTGATTTGTTGGATTAAATTAATAGAATAAAAATCCATACTTTACAATATCAAACAATATAAGCGTTATTAGTATTTTAAGATGATAGTAAATATTTTGTTTATTAATGTTTCTGTGGAAGTCAGATTTTGACCAGCATTATGAAATCCTATCCTAATGACTTATTCAGTGAATATCCTAGAATTACGGATATATCCGTTCACTTTTCAGTAGGATATCCGGTAAATATGATGTAATAAGATTGAATAGTATAAAATATTATACAGTATATTTTGGTTATTTCATCAAAACTAGACTTAAAGAAACAGGATATCTAGCCAAAAACGTAATATAATAGAAGTAGATGATAATATTGAGGATTATGTATGTCAAAATACTGTATAGAATTCAGAATACTTTAAATATCATCTAATCATGTCTTTATATCAATCAGTAAATTAATTAGGTATAGTTTCGATTATAAAATTAACAATCAATTTTTAATTCCGATCTAATTATGATTTTAGAATTTACTAATAATAATCATGCGTCATTTTTGAAACATTATAAAATAATTGCGGCATAAGATACTGTCATAATTTTTTGGAGGTTTATTAGTATAATTCTCAAAAATAAATTACATTATATTGCTTTTTAGATATTTTGCTTATTTTTCTGGAGAAGAAATTGGGTTTGAAATTTTTTTATCAGCTGCCAACAACTGAATTCATTATTTGAAATCATTTATATGGTAAATGGGTTAGAAAATAGTTTAGAAGAATTAATTTCTTTACAAAATAGTTTAATGAATTTGAGGTTAATTGATTATGTTGGAAGTATGAAATAATTATACCTACTTTCCATCAGTTAGTAATTTTACAAGAGTTTAATTTGTAATTTATTGATAGAATAATGGAAATTTTAATAAATCACAAGGCATAATTACAATCTTAAAGTTTCTTAGAAAAATCTTATATAATTTATTTACGCGGTTTGTGAAATAATACCTTAAATTTACCTTATAAAATTTCGGATATTCTGTAATTAAGTGTAGAGAAAGATAACAATTTTTTGTAATTTACATTTTTGGAAAATATAAAAATTTATTAAGGATTATCAAAGTTTTCGTGGTATTAACTATATATATATTACGTACCATTTGTAGAAATCAAAAAAGTAAAAAATTTTTTTTTCATTAAACAATTAGTAACTTTGATGTAGGGAATTGAGTCGACCAATTCAAAATCGATCATGGTCGATCAAGTCAAGTGACTCGACTAATGATTTTGTGTATCGAGTATTCGAAAAAGTAAAATCGATCAACATATAATCGAATAAATTTGCAACACGTAAAATCGATTATATAATACTCGAATAAAATAAATCGATTAAAATATTAATCATGCTTTAATGATAAAATTGGTTAAATAAACGTGATAAACCCTTAAAATAGCAACTTCGCTAACTTTTCTTTGTAACAAGTAAGAAAGTTTCTTTCTTTCACACTCTCTGCTTATAGTATTAATAAACTCTTTTAACGTAAATAATGCCTCCAAAACGTGCAAATAGTTCCACTGAATCTTTACATGTATGAAAACGTTTAGCAAGTGATATTACAGATGAACAAGAACCACAAATTATCCCAAAATCTGCAAATAAAACCAGTTGGGTGTGGGATTACTTTGTAGAGAAAACAGACGGGCGTGTGTATTGTCAATATATAGAAAAAGATGGTGAAAATGAAATTGCAAGTTTGCTATATAAAACACAAACTTCAAGCATGAGTTATCATTTGGGTGATAAACATAAAGTGTTTAATAAAAAAAAGGAGCAGGTAAATAAAATTGTTAAATTGAATCAATTTTAATAAATAATTAATAAATTTTCTTTTGTTTTATTGAAATAAGCAACTTAAAATAGATGATCAAATAAAAAAATTCACTCCAAATAAAGAACCCAAACAGCAATATTTACGTAATGGTCTTACAGATTGGTTGGTTACTGATGGGTGACCATTTGCTACAATTGTAGGAGAAGGTTTCAAACGGTTTATAAAAAGAGTAGATCCTGCCTTTATTGTACCATGTTACAGAACACTAAAAGCTGATATTGGAGCTGGTTATCAAGAAGCACTTTTGCAAATGAAGCAATTGATCAATGAAACTTGTACTTATGCAGCCATTACAACTGATTTATGGACTGCCCGTAATAATCAAGGCTATATTGGTATTACCGGTCATTGGTTAACTCCTAATATGGAATTATATGATATCCTTATTTGTATTGATCTTATTAAATATCCTCATACAGCCGAAAATATTCGTTCAGCATTAGTGAAAAAAATTCAGGAACTTCATTTAAATGATAAAGTAAAACATGCAGTTACAGATAATGGGGCAAATGTAGTAAAAGCAATTAGAGAGTGGGATGGTGTAGATAGGATTGCATGTACTTCTCATATGCTTCAGTTATGTGTAATGAAAGGACTGCATAAAATTAAATCATATGCAAGTAGATTTCAAAAACTTAATCAATTTTTCAATTCACCTAAACAAGCTGAACGTCTAGAACGAGCACAAATTGAAATTGCAAATTTAAATAAAGAAATTACAAGACAAACTTTGACATCATCTGATAGGGAATTACAAGATTCCAATGAACCAATTAATATTCCAGGTGGTTCTCTGCAAATCCTTTGTACTATTGCTGATTGTAAAACAAGGTGGGGATCTACTTTAGCATCTTGGAAAAGATTATTAGAATTAAAAGAAGCAATAAAAAGGACGCTAGTAACTTTAAGATTAGATTCAAATAGTAGCGCAATAAAAGATTGGAAAAAGTTAAGAAAAAGATATCTAAAAGATTGGGAATGGAAATTATTAGAAGAATTGTGCAAATTATTTCAACCAATTGAGCGTGCAACCACATTTTTGGGCGGTGAAAAATATTGCACAATATCCTTAATATATTCAACTTTAGAATCTATTAGATTTTACTATACACCTTTAATTGAAGATGATGATGAAAATGAAGAAGGTATTGAAGGTAATGGTGATGAAATTTTTAATTGTTTAAAATTTTTTTTATTTTTTTTATTCCAACTTCTAATTTTATTTAATTGTTAATGTAATTGTAGATGATGATGATGAATTAGAAGATAATGATGAAGAAAGTGATGATGAGGATGAGGGGGAAAGTGAGTCAGATGAAGAGGAAGAAGATGAACAGCGTATACGGCCAAATGTTACTACAAGACAACAATCTCAACATCAACAACATCAACAACAATCTCAACATCAACAACATCAACAACAACCTCAACGTCAACATCATCAACAACAGCCAAATACTGCATCTATAATTAATAGAGTTCAAAAGGAAATTTATGGTGCTTTATTTGATTATTGGAATGATCCTCCTATGGCTATGCTTTTGGCAACTATTCTTGATCCCCGATGCAAAAGAACACATGGTTGGCCTAATGAATTGCGAGAAAGAGTAAAGGTTGAACTGAAAGTTCAGTATGATGAGATTAAGCCTCAAAATAATACACAACCTGAAGAAAATTTTTCTAATAATAATTCATCAATTGACCGTTTTCATGCATATATTTTTGGCCCTCAAGTTATAGAAGAAAATGAAGACACTGAATTTGACAATTATTTTAGGACTCCTCAAGCTTCTTACGATACCAATCCTTTTCAATGGTGGCAAAATAATAAAGATTCATTTCCAGTGTTATATGAATTAGCTCGTAAATATTTATGTATACCAGCCACGTCAGTTCCAAGTGAAAGACTATTTAGTGATGCTGGGAATCAAATTTGTGAAGAAAGGAACCGGTTAAAAGCATCTACAGTTACTGAATTATTATTTCTCAAGAGAAATAGCGAATATTTTAATGTATTTAAGTAGTTTGTTTGACATGTACTGTATGTCAATTTAATAATAATTTTGAAACTATGTAAAATTGATGGTTCCTTATAAATAAATAATGCGAAAGTATAAAACTACATAAAATTTATATATTTTATTATATTTATTTTTTATTTATTTTAATTTACTAATAAAATACTAATTATTTATGACATTTAATCGATTAATTGTTCGATTAATTGTTCGAGTTTATTAGATCGAGTGTACTTTGATCGAACTTTAATCGATTACAGCTTATTAGTCGATTTTGGTCGATCTTGCCTAAAAAATTTTAACCAATTAATCGAACAATGATTTTGGGTGTCGACTCAATTCCCTACTTTGATGATAGATTTGCCAATTGATTAATTTAACATAAAATTTCGCTAATATGTGGGTTTGTTCTGATGCTTTAGTGAATAGGTTAAGCGCTTTCTTTCTATCTTTAATTGTTTCAATTCCTAAATAATTAAAATATCCAAGTAAAAATATGGAATCTGAATTATTTTGATTAATTAATAACCAATCATGGATTTCTTGTGAATTTATATTATTATCATTAAAATAATCAAGAATATGTTTATTTGATGCTGGATTTTTTCCTTCACTAGTTATTTTGAAAATATAATTTACTATATCGTTAACTATTTTACTTAATTTTATTTCAGATGAAATATCTTCATTTGTTAATGTTTTATATACTATTTCCTTTGTATTCATTTTATCAAAATTTTCAATAATTTGAGACATTTCCCCATGTAATGAATTATTAATATTTGAAGTATCAATATTGATTGAATTAAAATTTTGTTCATCTGTTGATGTTGATTGAAGATTTAATCCCGGTTGATGATTTTCTGTTGTTTTCGTTATAATTTCTTTTAATCTTTCTAATACTTGATTCATAGTTGGACGATTGTCTGGTTCATTATCCCAACATTCTAAAAAATATAATAATATATTATAAATAAAATTTAAATTATAATTAATGAAAGTTCATACGTACCGGTATAAATTTTAATATAATTTTCAGGCGTATTAAGAATGGGCTCTTCTCTACGACCTTGTGAAATTTCTAAAGCTAAATCAATATCGTACTCTTCAGTAGCAAAAGGTGGCTGACCACTAGATAATTCCCAAAATAATACGCCCACACTATAAATGTCACTTTTTTCATTTAATTTTTTATTTTTATTTCGTCCACTAAATCTTTTTGGATCGACGTAAGGAACACATCCAAAAAATTTAGTTTTTGTGTTGGATGATGATTCGATTCTTTTCGACAATCCGAAGTCGGACAGTTTGATAATGTTTTGATGGACTAACACATTTCCGGAGTGCTATTAAGTTAATATGACGTTAAAAACATGAAAAAAAAATACAATGATTATTTTATTATTTAATAAAATTGGAATTACCAAATCACGATGCACTATTCCTTCATTATGTAAACACGCCACAGCACTAGCTAATTGGTACGCCAAGTTGCATTTATTGCTCCAAGTAAGATTATTAAAGTTTTCCTTTAAATAATTTTTGATAGTACCAGAATCAGCATACTCCATTACTAACAAATAATTTTTCGATTGAACATTTTGATATTCTAATAATGAATAAAAGGAATTAATTATTTTCTAATAAATTACATATTTTGCAAAGTTAAAATAAAATTTTAACTATTATTATAATTGAATTTATATAAATTACCTGGTTCAAATTGTGCAACTCCATAGAACTTAATAATATTATTATGAAATTGTATATCACGTTGAAGCTTAAGCTAGATTATAATATTTAATAAATATAAATTTAAATGCATATATTATTAATGACAATAGTATACTTATTTCATAATTTATACCTCATGAACGATTTCTTTTGCAATTACGTCATCAACATTGGAAAAGGATTTTAACGCTAAATATTGGTCTGAATTTTTCCAATTTACACGATAAACTTTTCCAAATCCTCCAGTACCAATTCTTTGAACGTTACTAAAATATTTATGTTCATAAAGTCTAAAATATTCCTTAGAAATTGCTTCTTCAATCCATTTGATACATTCATTTGTATTTTCGGTGTTTTGCATTTTGATATTATTATTGGTCGTAAAATAAAATTAAAAGACGAATTTTTATAAAATTATTTTTTAATTTTAAAGTAAAATCAAGGGACGAATTTTTATTTAATTTTTTTCATTATATAATAAATTTTTGGTAATGTCGTATAGTACACAAAAGGTTGTACAAAAAAAGCGGGTGTTACGATAACATGTAGTGTATGCGGGATACCTATGTATGTAGGGTTGCAAAATTTCACACGCGTTCCATACAGATCTACATTGTTTATTACCAAATAAGGAAAGGCCTAGACAGTTCTATTCTGTACCACGTATGGTCACGTGATCCTTTTATATGTGATGTTTAACCATACCCTACATAAATAGCCAACCATACACTACATGTTTACTATGCTCTCAAAAAAAGCCGCATAACAATCACAACATGCTGCGGTGATCTACTTTTCTTAACCAATTAATCAATTTTCAAAGAACAAATTTTTATACATTATTTTATTTAAAAACGGTTAATAATGCGATATTTTGTTAAAGAAAATTTGTGTAATGCACACTACAGCCTGTCAATATAGAATTAAGATTTCTTTACATGAGAACATAAAAATATCGATGTAAGAGTCAATAATATCGGATTGACATCATTGGCTCACTTGATGATCGGAATGTCGATCATTTTGGCCAAAATTCACGTTAATTTTGGTTGACCTAAATCATAAATTAATCAGTTGTTATAGCAAATTACGTTTTATTAAACTAATATCCAAAATTAGACGGGACTAATTAGTGAATCAAAAAAAAATTAATGTAATTTTGATTAATATTATTAGTTCAGATTCTACAAAATGAAATGTTCAAACAATTTGACTCGTGCGTAAAAACTTTTTATTTTTATATTCAACAAATAGATCAATCCACATCTTTTTTTGGTATTTCCTCAATACAAGTATGAATATTAATTTTTATATTTTTTTTATGTAAGAAACTGTTGTAAATCAAAAAATATTTATAAGCCATCAATTCATTAGGAGAAGGGTGGACATTATTACTCATGGATTTAGTATTCAGATTCGTTATTCTTATTCCTAAATCCATATATAATCTAAGAAATTAAATTCGCATGCAAAGTTTTCTGGTTGATCGTTGACCACAAAGGAATAAACTTCAAGAAAATATTCAGAATATTTATCTGAATTTGAATTATGGAAAACATTCTGGTGATTTACATTTTATTTCTGAAGTTGGTATTCGTTCGTAACTGGGTTAAACATTTAAAGAGATTAACTCTTGCAAAAATATCAGGGTAGAGTAATTAAATTACATATAAAATATTTAAGATTATAGACTTTAAAGATAATAAAGGATTTTTACAATAATCGCAAGATTCCTTTTGATCTAAAGAAATACTAAGAAATGTATCAACATCAAAGAAATTTCAGCCTCTGTTATAAACAATAATATGCATTTTACTATAATTTGTTATAATATAAATTTGTTTTAATTATGTAAATTTAATAAAATTTTACATTATACACGATTTTTCTTTAAATTTAAAACATAATTATTAAAAAGAAAATATATTAAATATATCAAAATAATAAAGCTTAAAGAAGGATTCCATTCCGGGTTTCACATTTTATTTTCTGCCTCTTGTTCATGTTATTTTACAAAATATTTTCTTTATATGTTTATCATGCGAAATTTGTTTTTAATTAAATATTTACTCATTAAAAGTTCTTATTCGCTAATCTAAAAAATGTATTAAATAAAGTCTAATGGAATAAATTCCATAGTATTTCATGAATTTTTAGAATAAAATCGTTATCGTGCCATAATATTATTTTTTGTATCAATCCGAAGTATATGAAGTCACGTGTAAGTTATAACGTGATACTCTGAGCTTAGAAACTACGTTCTTAAAGCCTCCTTATTAAGAAGCGTCATTTTTTTTTCATGTAATCGACGCATGATTACTTCCGTTCGCTGCTTGCTAGAATAATTATACCTGCTCATTATAAAAGTTATAATCCTCTTGCCTTTTAGCAGAAAATATTTTTTATTCCAAACAACTTTTCTATTGAAAAAAAAAATGATTAATAATTAATATTATTATTGAATTATATTGTATCTCAACATTCTGGAATTGGGCGAGACCCTATCGTAAATTCATGCATCTAAGATTCTCTATAATGTCCAATTCTAGTATTTAATGCCCTGTAAAGCCCTGTAAAAAAGTCGATCCGTTTTTTATAATCCATCTTTTTTTCGTAAAAGACTCATATTTCCGGAATTAATAACTTATATCACGGAATTTGTCGAATTATTTACATTTTCCGTGAATGGATCCGTGAAAGGCTCATTTTTACGGAATTTTTACAGAAATAACGGATAAAAATTTTTTTATAGGGATGATTGATGAAATATTCTGATTTTAAATAATCATTTATTTTCTAATAAAAGAAAAATCCGAAATGGTAAGTATAAATTACACTTACAAAATAGCAACAATTGACGTATTTTTAGTCCTGTTTTAATTTTACGTTAAGGTGCACAAATTATTAAACATTAGGAATGACAAACAATTATGAGAATAATAATATGAAATGTCATATTAAGTTAGATAAAATATTACATTATCTTAAATTCCTTTTACTTCTTTGTAGGTATATAGTCGTATCGAGTCAGTAAGAAGAATATAAATAAATGATATATAAAATAGAGGTTGGAACCGGTTAAGACATCGGTTAACCGATTAAAACTATTTTGACCATAAATCCATAATTCTGGTCAGATTTACTTAATAATGCGGCCCAGAGACTTGGTAATTTCAGTCATGTGTTCCCAAACTCGAAGCTTTAATACCGAATTTTTTTCCTATTTATTAATAATGGTATTGATGAAAAATAATCTTCTTTCAACTAAATGTGTTAGTAAAATCAAAAATCGGTACAATTTCAGCAAAAAAAAATTTTAAAATATTTTTCATATTAACCGGTTTAATTAACCGGTTAAGGTTTTTTTTTTGACGGTTCCCAACCTCTAATATAAAATTTTATATAATCAATCGTTAATTAAATTGTCAGTTATTGGTTCGTTTCCATCTTACTCAAATATGTATCAAATTCTTAACGAACTTTTTAAATGTAAAGTTTATAAGATATTTATTTTATTAAATATTTCTTAATCCTAATACATAATTTATGTTTCTTAAAAAATAAAAATAAATAATATTTATAATATAAATAAAAATGAACCTAATAAGCCTCTTTTAAATAATTTTTCTGCTACAACAAATATTTTTAAAATTAGTTTTAATACGTTTTCCTATTTAAATATTTTAAAATATTAACATAAATAAAAAAATAAAAATAAAAATAAAAATAAAAATAAAATAGACGTTATCAAGCTTACCATTATTATCATGAGTTTCAAGGTTTGATTCTTCGATGTTTCGCTTATTCAAAGAGATTAAAGAATTTTGAATTGTTAAATTTTGCGACGATAAACTAAATAAATATCAATTAATTAGTACACAGTGTAATATCATTTAATAATATAATGTAAATACCTTTCAATTTTTATATCAAGCTCTTGTTCTTCTGATATATAATTGTAATTATAACCTAAAGAAAATAACATGTACAGTATTTTAAAGACTACATAATTTTAATTACTATTAACTTTTTTTAATAATACCTTGTTTATTACCAAATGAAATTATTTGATGAATTGGTGGACGAACATTCAGAAATTAAAGCACTTAATGGCCTACTAGTATAAATGGCACCTGGATGACATTTTTCAGGTCCAATCTTCTTTGATTGTATAAGCTCCATTCTTTTTACTTCAAATTGATCAAAATTATCAAAATTATTAAAAATAATTCTAAAACTATCAGAATTTTTAAAACTATTAAAACTATTAAAAATATTATGAATTTCTGTTATAGACGGCCTTTTATTAGGGTCAGTATCCCAACAACTTTTCATTAAATTAGCATAAAATTCTGGAGTATCTTCTGTAATTTTTGGTCTTTCGCCATCGAGTATTTTGTAAACCAAATGAATATCATGCTTAACATCAGCAAAAGGTTTACAACCTGTTGTAAGTTCCCACATAACCATACCGAAACTATAAATATCGGCTTCTTTAGAAAACTTAGACCCTTTAAAGATTTCTGGTGCAATATAAGGTATAACACCATAGACTTCATTATTCGTTGATTTATTATCTACCGATTGTGATAATCCTAGATCCCCAATTTTCCAATTGTGCTGAAGAATATCAATATCACTCAGTAATATGTTAAACGCCCGCCAAAGATTACTATAACCACTAAGTAATATGTTACCACTATGGAAGTCTCGATGTATAAATTCATTTTTATGAATATAATCAAGTCTAAATAAAAAAAGTCAATAATTTAAATTTTAAGAATATAATGAAAAAATTAAAAATATAAATACCCTTCTGAAAGTTCCAATAGAATATTTAGTTTATTATTCCATGTAATTGTTGTAAAATTCTTTTGTAAATACTTGTGTAAATCTCCTCCTGACGCATATTCCAAAACTAATATATAGTCCTCTAATCTATCTTTTGTAAACCCATAAATTTTAATTATTTGACTGTAAACTTGTTCACTAAAAAAATGTTGATACGATTTTAACTATTAAATTTAAAGATTAAATTAAAAATTAAATTAATTTTAATAAGAAATTGTCCAGGAAAATGTTTAAAAATAAATGTTCACCTCATTTAAGAAATATTTTCCAATATTTTTAGAATTTTCAAATCTTTTTAAAATGACAGTTTTACTTTCGCTTACCCAATTTGCTTTATAAATAATACCATATCCTCCTTTTGTCATCTCTTTTGCATCTGTAAATTGAGAATATGGTATCCACTTAATGGGTTTATTGAAATTTATTTTTTTAAAGTTCAAAATTTGATTTGGTATAAAAAATTTATCAATATTTTTTACAATATTTGCAAATTCAGGTAATTTGTTATCATAATACATAATATTATAAGTAAGAAAATCTTCTTTGTCATTTAAAATAATTGATATGATGTTTTTACATTTTTTACATTGAGATTGACTTGTAAGTCCAAAAATCATATTCGTTGTTAAACAATATCTGCATCCAACATAATAAACAAAGCAATCTGTACAATACTTCTGACAGTCTGATACAAATTTTAATTTTGATACACAAATATCACAATATGCATTATTATGCCACCATGGTAAGTAAAAGATCATAATTTGTTTTTCGGCAAAAGTTGATTCAATGTATCCAGAAAAAATTATATAACAATCTGAACATAATTTATAATATTCTACAATATTTCTATCTGTTCCTTGATATAATGACTTCCCACATAATTTGCAACATTCTTCACTTTCAATTACCTTATCGTATATAGCGGGATTGTTGTTATGCCCACTTATTTGTTTAAAATATAAAATTCTCAGACAATTTTTACAACATTCTTGAATACTTTGTGATACTTTTGTCATACTTATTTCATGTTCACCACATTCTGAGTTCATTGTGTAATATACATCCAAGTATGTATCAATTGTATCATCATCAGTTATCTTATTAATATAACTCGATAAACATTTTTTGCAATATTTTTGCGTATAACAAGAAAGAGTCGTAATATATATTTCTCCGCAATAAATACATACGTCATCATACTTATTAAAAGAAATAAATTTAATTGGTATAGGACTAGATTTTAATCTTGGTGTTGGGTCAAAAAAATTTCCGTCCTTTGTTTTTGCGAGTTCCATTTTTTATGTTACTGTATATTTTATAAACAAGTATCGATAACGATAGTGAATTCAGAAATTTTGAACGTATTTTATTTATAACTGAATGATATATTATTAAAAATAGAACTTTCTGTTAGTGTTACAGAAAGTAACTTCCAAACTTCCTCATGGAATTTAAGAATTATTACAAAAAATTCGGTTTTTAAATTTAGAAGAGATATGCATAACAATTTACTTATTTAGTTTGATCAACAGTTGGCGTAAGCATATCATAATTTGAAAAAAAAAATAAAACATAGCAACTTTTATGATTTGTTGATTGTGGCGATCCTACACTACTATTCAAACAAATTGTACTAATTAACTAATTATTAAGAATGTCATCGTAGAAGTCAATGATAGAAACAAAAATGAGCACAAACTAAAAAAGGAAACGATAAAAGAGTGAAAGAAATCAAATACTAACCTGAATAATAAAGAATATTCTTTTAGATATAAAATAAGGTCAAAAATAATTTTATATGTAATTATAAATTACATAATTTAATAAAATTTCATGATTTTTATTAAGCAACTAGTAAATAAGTAAGATATAAATAGAAAAAATTCTTTATAATAAATATTAGTAAAAAATTAGCAGAGTTGTAAAATAAAGTATTTATACGGCAAAATAATAATATTTATTATACACATGGTTTCTTTCGGTTTGCGTGTAAAAAAAATTTTAACGTACATATTACAGTATTTAGCTTTTTCCATGTTAAAATTTTTATTTGCATCACTTATCGATTAAAGTTAAAGAAAGAACTGTCAGTTTCCAACCACAATTTATCTTAGTGAAAATTTTATTTAATAATATAAATCATAAAAATAGATGAGAGAAATATACAATAATCCTAATTCCACCTTTCTACATAGTTGTCTTTTAAGTTGCATCGTAATATTTGTGTGCAAAAATCTTAATTAGTAGCGTTAGTTTAGATTGATAGTAAAAAGCTAGCCAAGAAGTCATTTAATTGCAACTTCCTATGTCTATTTTAAACTATAATTTTTTATAGATTATATGATCCACCAAAGTTATTTATTTTTTTGCATACAAGATATAACTATTAATGCAAAAAAAATTTCCGATGCATTCGATGCATATACTGTATGTTAATTTTATTTAAACGAATTAATAAATTTACATAGCTTATTATTTTTGTATAGAATTTTTTTAAAATTTTCCCGTAGATGCCAAATCTCGATGTAAAAGCAAATGTACCAAAAAATGATTATGAACCACCATATTTGCTGGTCACACATGCCGGTTTCATGTGATTTCGGATAATCATTTTCAGTATAATTGTACCGATACCTACAAAAAAAAAAGAAAGAAACGTTGCCATAGTGACTTAAAATTTGAACGAACATTTTTTAATTATAATTGTTGGTTTAACATGACTCTTTTTTAAAATAAGTTTATAAAAAAAGTTATAGTGAAGAGAAAGAAAAAAAAAATATTTATCTGACGTAATTGATTAAAATTAGGAAATCACATGTCGGTGGCGATGCACGAAAACGCGGGAGTTTGATTGCTAATTCAAGGTATATGGTTTCAATGAAGATTTGATTTAATCCAGATCAAGATTATATGATGGTTTTACAGTATTATAAAGATATTTATGACACAATACATTATTTTAGATATTAATACGATAATAACTTATTGATCAGTATATGTATTTATAAATATTACCTGTAAAATAAATTATTCTAAAGATAAAAATAAGTATAATAAAATTTTCTTTTAATAATAAAATCATTATGAAATAAAAAAATCGACAATCTGTATATAATAATTAATCTAATTTATTTTCATTTCATTCGTTTCTTTAAAATATGTTTAAATAAATTAAAAGTAGCCTTCAGTCGTATCGTACTGGAATTGCTAAAGTTGATTAGTCATGACCAATATTATGTAAGATAATACTAACTTGATTTTCATATGTAGATTTAGTTTATTTTAATGTATTATTTTATACTGTTTTATTATATAAATTATTGTTGCGTAAATATCTTTGATATTTTTGATGTATTACGCCATTTAGATTAATTATAATTTTTATAGGTAGTGGTTAAAATATCATCCGAACTGCTTTACAGTTCGGTGATATTACAACCATCTTACCCAGTAAACTATTATTTAATTAGATAGTTATTTTTATTGTATTATTTACATAATGTTTGACATATTACATCACCTGAAATATTGTGTCATTTTGGTATTTCTTCGTTTTATAAGTTTGAAACTTCATGTAAGTAATATGAGTCATAGCCATAATTCATAGGATTTAATTTATAAATAGAGACAAGATTTCAACTTCAATCCAACATTCTACTTTTTTCAACATCCTACTTTTTTTTCGTCTACCTTCTTTTTCATTTTACCTTCTTTTAAAAAAAAACTTACCTTCTTTTTTTTACCTTCTTTTTTTTTTAAAAAAAAAAAAAGAAAAAAAAATTCAAAACTTTTAAAAACTTCAATAAAAAAACTTCAAACATAAAAAAATCTAGAAAAAAATTCTATTACTTTTTTCATTACTTAAAACAAAAAAACATGACCTCAAACTTTTTGGTTGAATTATCTAACGACTACAAAAACATTTTTGAATCAGAAATAGGATACGATGTTATCATTTACGCCGGTGTAAAGCCAAATATCAAAGAAATTCATGCTCACTCATATATATTATGTACTAGGTCTCAATATTTTCGTTCTGCATTTTCAAATGTATGGGCCGAGAAAAAAGATGGAAAATTTATTTTCGAAAAACCAAATATTTCTCCGCAATTATTTGATATAATTCTCAGGTATTGTATATGATATATAATAATTTAAAATATTTTTTTTTTATTTTTTATTTAATTATTTCTAATAATTATCATTTAAAATTAGATTCTTATATAGTGGAAGTATCGAATTGAGAACTCTACAGTGTCAAGATATATTAAAGTTGTTGATTGCAGTGGATGAACTTAATATTCATTCACTAATTTCTTATATTCAAAAATATTTAATTGAACAGCAAGCCGAATTTTTACAACAAAATCCGATTGAAATTCTTGAAATTAGTTATCAATATGAACAATTTACGGATTTATCAAATTTTTGTCTCGAGAAAATTTGTGAAGAACCTAGCATCTTATTTAATTCTGATGAATTTATTAATTTAAAAGCTCCTTTGTTAGAATTATTGTTAAAAAGGGATGATTTGTATGTGGAAGAAATTGAAATTTGGGAAAATTTATTGAAATGGTGTCTTGCTCAAATAAACGTGGAGAATAATCCCACTAAATGGAGTACAGATGATATTAAAAGGATTGAAATAATATTACAGAATTTTATTCCTTTTATTAGATTTTATAATATTGAACCTGATGATTTCATTCACAAGATTTTTTGTTATAAAAACATTTTACCACAAGATTTAGTTGCTGATCTTGTAGAATTTAACTTAGTTCCTAATATTAAACCTAAAGAAAATATGATACCACCAAGAAAATCAAATTTAAATCATTTAAAACTTAATTCAACAATAATTGAACCAAAATATATTCCTCTTTTTGCATCATGGATTGATAAAAAGGATCCTTCATACTATAATAGAAAATTTATTCCTTATGATTTTAAATTATTATACCATACAAGTCTTGATGGATTTAATACAAAATCATTTCATAAACATTGTGATAATAAAGGAGCTACTATTTGGATAGCAAAACTTCAAGATTCAACTCAATTAATTGGAGGTTATAATCCTCTTGATTGGAATGGATATGGTCGAAAAAATACCAGATCTAGTTTTCTATTCAATATCCCAGATGGAAAAAATATTTCCACCGCAAAAATAAGATTTAATACGGCAATGTGTGCTATTTATTGCCATGCAGGTCATGGCCCTAGTATGGGTGATCTATACTGTCCTAATTCCGGTATTTGGTTTTATGATTCCAAAATTGGTAGAAATACTATAGGTATTCCATCATTGATTAAAATAGAAGAATATGAAGTATTTCAAGTAATTAAAAAATAATTCAACAAATGATTTATACCGGTTATGTAATACGTGCAAAATACAACGTTTCTATTGGCATTCAAAATAGACTAATAATTTATTTAATATATTTATTAATAATAATATCATATAATTATATATTTATATTTATTATCTTATTTTAATAGTATAATAATTATTTTAATCTTTCTTATTAATAACAATATAATACAATAGTATAATACTTCTTATATTAATATCATAAAAAATATTATCTTAATAATAATAATTAATTAATTTTATAAATATTATTTTAATCTTTCTTATTAATAATATAATAATTTAATAATAAATCTTAATAATGATAATCAATATATATACTTCATCTTTACCTTATTCTATTTTTAAGTTAGCAATTTTTTAAATTCCAAATAGAAGAACCAATACCTTTGTCTGGTTAAACGCCGAAATGAAACCTAACTTTTTAATGTAAGGTTTTTTCAATTGCAATTCGTTTAAAGGGATATATATTACGTGCTCAGATGAATTCATACGGATATCATTATATAATAATAATAGGCGCAGTAATCTACGTTTCTTTAATAAGATCGACAACAATCAAATGACTCATAAGAAAAATAATCATGCATCGGAACCTAAAATTGTGATTATGATCAGTAAGTAATGATGACTCAGTTGAATTTTCCCATGAAATATCAATTTTTTTTACACGAAATTTCCTTACTTACTTACTCGCACTCGCACTTTTTTTTTCTGTACTTACACCCGTACTTATTATTGAGTTTATATTTGAATAAATAAAAATAAAAAATATACAAATATTCTTTGTTTATCTCGTCTTTTAACTCCATGTTCAAAAACACAAAAATATCTCAAGTCTTTCGGCCGCTTCTAGTAGTCAAAAAAAAGTTTCGTCGAAACTTCCTTATTTTCGTTGAAAATTTTCGTTAAAGAAAACTTATAGTAAACAAACGACGAAAAACATATTAAAAATTGTTAAAAAATAGTTATAAACACTTTATTCAATATAAACTTCCTTTAAAATGACAACTTAACGTTAACAGTTAGAGGAAAAATTGGAATAAGCGTCAAACTTGAATAGAAATCAGTAATATTATTTTCTTTGGTAAGTGGAAATGGCTAAGCTGGGATGTATAAGGGAATAGTGCACCTAGAGTGCTTTGGTTATCCTCCTCTTCTAGTAGTCTGGTTACCTTCAATGAGAAACATAATACTGTATATCAATATATCTCAAGCTATGTCGCAGACTTCTGTATGTGGGGCCCGTCCCTTTGGTGGTGGGTCTCATGTCTTATTATCAATGTGACAGTACCTCTGCACGAGTTTGATCACTCACGATATACGTTAATGTCAGTTGATAGTAGGCATGGGGGCTTGAATCTGTCTTTTCTACAAAGCTTACTTAGAGTACTCGAGTCTTCTAATATATTTTTACCATATATTTTATTTTTTAGATTACCTTAGGTAATATCTAACAAGAAATTTTTGGAAATCTTAAAATTCGTTGTTGTTATCACACTTTCATTATTATCCTTTCTGCAAATGTTTTAGAAGATTTTATTGAGCTTTTTTGTTTATTAATGGTAAGTGGAAATGGCTAAGCTGGGATGTATAAGGGATTTGTGCACCTAGAGTGCTTCGGTTATCCTCCTCTTCTAGAAGTCTGGTTACCTTAAATGAGAAACATAATACTGTATCAGTATATCTCAAGCTATGTCGCAGACTTCTGTATGTGGGGCCCTTCCCTTTGGTGGTGGGTCTCATGTCTTATTATCAATGTGACAGTACCTCTGCACGAGTTTGATCACTCACGATTAGGGATGGGGGTTAATTAACCACGGTTAATTAACCATGGTTAATTAACCGTTAATTTTGTTAGTTATGATTGATTTAAAATGGTTAATTAACCGTTATTTATAATTAGCCAATCAAAATGCAGAATTTAAATCATGTGATTAAATGATAATCCATTATTTTGTTACACAATTAAATATTAATTAATATAAATATTGATTAAATCTATGATCTACATATTGCATGATCTTTTTTTTAAGATAAATTTTTTTTAAAAAAACACTTTTTTTTTGCAAATTTATTGTTCATTATCATGGTAAAAAAAAAGGGAACTGTTTGGAAACATTGGACAATAATTACTGAAGCAGAAAGTAATGAAGAAAGTAGTAGGTCTAAGAAAAAAACACATCCTTCTGTACGTTGTAATTATTGTTCTAAAGTTTTTGAACAAGGTACAGCTAAAAGAATGCAAGTTCATCTTAATGATAGTTGTCCTAGAGCTCCAGAAAGTGCAAAAACAAAGAAACAACAAATTCCTGAACTATTAGAAACTTCTGATGCTACTACTTCTACTTTTATTCCTACAGTAAAAACATCAAAAAAGCATTTAAAAAATACAACAATTGAGAATTTTGTTGATCGTATGAGTGAAGAAGAACAAGATACTCTTGAAATTTTACTAGCTCAAGCATTATTTGCTGCTGGAGTTCCTTTTTCTTTTCTTGAAAATAATTATGTTATTCAGTTTTTTCAACAATTACGTCCAGCATTCAAATTACCTAATCGAAGAAAACTTGCTGATGAATTACTTGATGATGTTTTTGATGAAGTTAAAGCTGAATGTAATGAACAAATTTTACAAGCTAAATCTCTTACAATGGTTTCAGATGGTTGGTCTAATATTAATCGAGAATCAGTTCAAAATTTTGTTATTTGTACTCCAAAACCATTATTCTTTGATGCTATTTATTCTGGTGAAGAATCTCATACAGCTAAATGGGTTGCAGATGAAATTATTAAACAAATGGAAATTGTTGGTATTAATAAATTTTCAGCAGTTATTACAGATACAGCTAGTGTAATGAAAGCAGCTTGGCGAATTATTGAAGATAGTTATCCAAGTATTGTTTGTTTAGGATGTAATTCTCATGTAATGAATCTTTTAATTAGTGATATTTTAAAGATTGATCAAATTAAATCTGTTGTTGAAAATGCAAAAAAGTTGGTCAATTATTTTAAGGCACATGTACAGGCAACAGCTAAATTGAAACGTATTCAAAAAGAAAATTATTCTAAAGAAATTGCATTGGTTTTACCAGCACTTACAAGATGGGGAACACATCTTGCTTGTTTTCAATCACTTCAAAATTCAAGAACAGCACTTGAACAGGCTTTAATGGATATAAGAATTCGTCAAAATATGGATTTAACTTTAAGAGCTCATATTTTATCAGATGAGTTTTGGGAAGATTTAGATATAATAACAAAAATTATGGAACCAATGGTTTCAGCATTAAAGTTATTTGAATCAGATATTTCAATTCTTTCAAATGTTTATTCATATTTCAAAGAAGTAATGAATCAAATTAATCAAATAGATTGTAATTTTTCTGATAAACTTCAAGAACTTATTGCAAAGCAATGGGAATATACTTATCATCCTATTATGATAACAGCTTATATGTTAGATCCACAATTTTTGGAAAAAAGTAAAAATGATGAAGTTGAATCTATTGGTTATGTAGAATTTACAACATTTGTAAATAAAAGATTTAATCAGGAAGAAGCAGTAGAATTATTTGCTGAATTGGTAAATTTTCGTAATAAAAATTCACCTTATGATAATGAAATTATTTGGAAATCTGCTAATATTCTTAATTCATCTTTATGGTGGCAATCATGGCCAACTAGTAAACTTCAACAACTGGCTATTAAAATTCTCTCAATTCCTACATCTTCTGCAGCTGCAGAAAGAAATTTTTCTACTTTTGGTTTTATTCATAATAAAATTCGAAATAGATTGAAAAATGAACGTGTTAAAAAATTAGTTTATATTTATGGAAATCTTCGAATGTGTAATAGACTTGTAAAAATACAAAAAAAGAAACAGATTAGTAATTTTAATGAAAATGAAGAAGATAGTAATAATAGTTCTGATAATGAAAATAAAGAAGATGATAATAATAATAGTTCTGATAATGATAGTATATTTGGATTTGAAGCAAATGTTATTAATTTAGATGATGAAGAATAAATAAAATATATTAAAATTTTATAATATTTAATAAATTATAAATTTATTTTAACTTCCTTAAAATTATATATACAGGTTATTTATGGGTTAATTAACCGTTAACTAACCGTTAATTAACCGGTTAATTAACCAAATTCATAACTAACGGTTATTTTACCAACCCTACTCACGATATACGTTAATGTCAGTTGATAGTAGGCATGGGGGCTTGAATCTGTCTTTTCTACAAAGCTTACTTAGAGTACTCGAGTCTTCTAATATATTTTTACCATATATTTTATTTTTTAGATTACCTTAGGTAATATCTAACAAGAAATTTTTGGAAATCTTAAAATTCGTCGTTGTTATCACACTTTCATTATTATCCTTTCTGCAAATGTTTTAGAAGATTTTATTGAGCTTTTTTGTCTATTAATGGTAAGTGGAAATGGCTAAGCTGGGATATATAAGGGATTTGTGCACCTAGAGTGCTTCGGTTATCCTCCTCTTCTAGAAGTCTGGTTACCTTAAATGAGAAACATAATACTGTATCAGTATATCTCAAGCTATGTCGCAGACTTCTGTATGTGGGGCCCTTCCCTTTGGTGGTGGGTCTCATGTCTTATTATCAATGTGACAGTACCTCTGCACGAGTTTGGTCACTCACGATATACGTTAATGTCAGTTGATAGTAGGCATGGGGGCTTGAATTTGTCTTTTCTACAAAGCTTACTTAGAGTACTCGAGTCTTCTAATATATTTTTACCATATATTTTGTTTTTAGATTAGTACCTTAGGTAATATCTAACAAGAAATTTTTGAAATCTTCTTAAAATTCGTTTTTGTTATCACACATTCATTCTTATCCTTACTGCAAAAGTTTTAGATTTTATGGTAAGTGGAAATGGCTAAGCTGGGATGTATAAGGGATTTGTGCACCTAGAGTGCTTTGGTTATCCTCCTCTTCTAGAAGTCTGGTTACCTTAAATGAGAAACATAATACTGTATTAATATATCTCAAGCTATGTCGCAGACTTCTGTATGTGGGGCCCTTCCCTTTGGTGGTGGGTCTCATGTCTTATTATCAATGTGACAGTACCTCTGCACGAGTTTGGTCACTCACGATATACGTTAATGTCAGTTGATAGTAGGCATGGGGGCTTGAATTTGTCTTTTCTGTAAAGCTTACTTAGAGTACTCGAGTCTTCTAACCAATTTTACTATATTTTATAATTTTTAGATTCCATTCATTCAGCTTTTACTTTACAGAAGGATTGGTATGTTAAAATTTGTTATATATTATTCCAATTGTTTATTATTATATAATATTTGCTTATATGTAAAAAAAAAATTGTGATAAAATAATCAATTGAAATTACATTTATTATTTATAAAATAGAAATAATAAATTTCCATCTCTTATAATAAAATTGAATTGTTTTTTTTTAGTTACTGCTGCTAAAGTTTGTCTTGAAGGAGGTAGTGCAGCTTTTGTCTGAGAGAATGCTATCATTATTGGCGGTGAAGACTGAAGATTGTTAACAGCAGTCGTAGCATAAGCATAGGTACGGGAATTGAAGCTTGCACTGACGTCATAAGAGATGTCGTTGTTTTTATTAACAATTCATTAATAAATAAATTTTGTAGTTAATATAACTATTTTTATAACCAAAAAAAAATTTCGTTTTACTTTAATTGATTAAATAATCAATCTATCTTCACTATCTCTATCTCTTTTTCATATTGACACTTATGATATTAATATACTGATATCACTGAATATCGTAACTAAAATATGGATCAGCTGTAGAACTGAACCATAAAGCACAAACAATCCATATTTTCACATTAACTCGAAATTGTATCATTAAATTATTCTTGTTTTTAAAAGAAAATATAAAACTATCTTTGGTTTTACCATGATTAGAAGAACCTATATTATCAACCAATAATCTCTTCTGTTTCTTTTATTTTAATAAATGTAACAATATTAGGTTTATTATCACATAATTCATGAAATTTTTGGGATAAATTCATCTTGGCTTCTTCTTAACAATATTTCAAATTTATATGGTAAATATGATACATTAAAGTTGTTATCATTAATAGCTATTTTATTTATCCATCTTGAATTAGTTAAAACAATACCAGAATTAATGATTCGTGAAAAATGTTTTCATTAAATTTTTCTAGGAAGCCAAACATTTTGAGATTATACGCTATCAGGATCCAAATAAAAGTTTAATAAATCTTCATAAAGTTATTGATTTAAATGTTTTTGATATGGATGAACTTTCATGAAAACTCTTCAGATGATATACGAAAAAAATCTAACCAAATGTAGAATACTTTTCATTGTTCAGACAAAAGTTTTAAGATCTGGAATGAGGGTACAAGAACTCATTTAATACATATTTCCATATTTCAATCTAAATTTCTAAACACTCATCAAATTTTGGAAATTTTTAGAGTATTTTTAGTGTGATCTATGATAAGAATGAACGAATGAAAAGAAATTACGAAGTTACTATATACTGTAACTAAAAAAAATACTTGAGACGTCTCCATATAAATAATTTGAATTGTGTAACATGAACACGTGCCGTTATAATGTTATATGAAAACTCGTGACAATAGTTTATTTTAGACATACTTGAATTTCCGGACATCTTTTTTGTAGAGTATTAATACGTTCCAGTACCTTTTTTGGTTTCCTCTAGAAACTCCATATATAGTCATTATCCCTCCTTTTCTTTTCCTCCTTTCCCACTCATCCCTCTCTCGTTCTTTTTTTTCTTCTTTCCCAAGGCTTAGTGATCCAGGTGGCAACAAGTTTTGACTCTGTAAGTATCAATAGATAGATTGTACATAAGCCGTAAATCTATTTATTTAAATTTGAAGAATATACTCTTGCATAATTCCTCATTTTTAGGATAGTTATGCAAACAAAAGCCGTTCACATCATTTTTAATAAATTTTACTTTTTGTACTTTTTTGCATAATTTATGTGATAAACTTTAATATTATTTGTTCCATTAATTCGTAAGTGATAAACAATTTCGAGAATATCAATTCAATTAAAAAATAAATCGGAAAAATCAGATTATTACATCTGGGCCTCTGTAAATTTTTTACCATTATACAGTTATATTTTTGTACTGCAATGTTTTAAATAGGAGGTACAGAAAATTTTGCTTTACGTAAATTATGTTTCTCTGTTAGCAATTTAGCATGTTTATATGATTCTGGATATTATTGTTCAATTAGGAAATAATTTTTTTTACTTGCAAATTTTTTATAAACCGAACTCTATAGGTAATAAAAGTTTGGTATATCGAAAATCATGTGATTTTTCATATAATATTTACGGTATAAAGATTGTTGAAATTTATCAATTATTATGTAAAAAAAAAATACATTGATATAAAAATTTTCAAAAAATTATATTACTAATAAAAATGTAAAATGTTCATATTATATTACTAATAAATGTTAAATGTTCAAAAAAAAAATTATATTATCAATTATTATAATATTAAGTCACGCACGATCCATCATATATTTAACCAACCGTCTAATACCGATTGAATGGTTTATCTATACTCCAATATAATATGGTCTTGTATGATACTCTCGCATATACAAGTTCTATAGCCGCATTTTTAAGTAATCTCTGCATAGACTGAGTAATTAACTGCATTAAAGTCTGATCTCATCAGTAAACCCTATGCATACTTCCAGGTGTTTGTTCTCCGCCATTGATAGAGTTATGTCTTCCGGCTCCTTAAAGTTAAGAATACATGAGTTTGGTATTAATCAAAATAAACATTAAATAGACTTACCTGCTGACTCCGTTCTAATAAATTCTCACTGTTCCAGGGTTAGCGCCATTTTTACGGGCTTCGTTTCTCTTATATTCTAAGTATGCTAGAATTTCAATAGATAATGAGATAATGTTTTAATATATTGAGATCTGTCATATTCTAAGTGATTAAAATACCTAGAATTACGTCGTCTTCCTCAAACGGTTCACCGGCTTCTTCCCACTCTTTCAATGCAGTTATATTAAAAGATTTTTTTGCGCGCTCTTCCATATACTTTTTTTGTCCTGACTCCTGTAGTATTTCTAAAGCCTTTTGTGTTGCAAATCTAACAGTTCGTCTGGCATATTGATAGATTTTTTCGCGTTAAAAATTAAATAAATTGAATGAGCAGTCGAATGAGTTACTTATATATATACTTTTTGAGTAACAATGTCAATTATTGCATCATCACACAAATCAGTTTCGTTTCGTAAGCTCGAACTCCCGGCGCAGAATTCGAAAATTTTACTAAGTGATTGTCTGATTGATCAAGACATTTCAAAAATTTTAACTGTTTAATCGACGATCGATCTAAAAGATATATAAATCACCAATCAGAATCGTCTCACGTGGCAGACAGACGGACATGGCGTTTCTTTTTACTTGAACGTAAAGTCCTCCGCTACGCTCCGGACAATTAAATGTTATTATATATAATGCTTTTTTGATTATAAAAAAATGGAATTGGTGCGATGCAATTCTTGGTAGGATGATGGGAACCATCATTAATTTTTTTTCTTACAGATTATATTTCTTGATTCTGTAAGGTAGGATTAGTGGTTGATCAATTATCTCATCGACTCATCCCTTGAAATTTAATTCGTTCCTTCCTTTGTCCTATACCTTCCTTTGATGCCTTCACGTGATCATCTCTTACTTACTGCGCCACCCGCAGCTATTTTCAAAGGTTAAAATGTTTTCGTCAAAAAATTTTTTATATGCCCGTCTACTTCACTTCATATCAAAATTTGCATAGTGCACTACTGTACTAACGTTTATTGAATTTTGTATCGAAAGAAATGTGAAACTTTTTTTCGTTTTTCCGAAATATTAAACTCTTTTTGCAAAACGTCTTTGGTAAAAATTTCTCTATTTTTTAAAGCAAAACTTCAACAAAATATACATAACCTACCATAAAAGAAGTGAAAAAAAATAACTACTTTTTGTTTTTTTTTCGACCGGTAAAATTTTTTGTCAAATGATCGACAAGTGATACAAATAATGACGTTACCTGAGCATCTGCATTTTGCATAAAATAATACACAAGCAACTATATATACTCTAATAAAGGCGTTTAATTATATTTGCCTTATTTTTTAGGAAGCATTCCGATATAAAATGGCTCAAAGCAACAATAAAGGTAAAAGCGCATAGCATGTACATAGTTATTAAACACAAATTGAAATTTAAAATCTTTTTTTATAACAAAATTTACAATATAATAAAACTAGATTCAGGAATTGAAGAAAATAAAGGTAGGCACAATTTAAAATTCAAATGATAATATTAAAACTTGTAAATTACAAACATATAATTTTAATATTTTAAACTAACTGCATTATTAAAAATTATTTAACTATTTTAGCTCGTAAGTTACAGGTTACCTTGTAGTTTGACAATAGAAGAATTACTTACTCCTATTATATTTAATCTGACCAAATAATTTATTTTATTATTAATGTTATCATAGTTGGTAAGTTAATAGTTATTTGTTTTTTATTGTATTCTACATGGTATTTCAAATAACTAAATTGTTCATTAAATATAATTGTTTAATAATCAATGATGTTATAGCAAGTAAGTATTTAATTTTATAATATTAGCTTACAAATATTTACATATAATTCAAACTAATAATCTTATTTATTTAAATAATCAAGATTGTAAGTCACTGTATATATTTAATTTCTATATCAAATTATCTAATTGTCTAATTGGTTATGATTACTCTTTTTAAATTATTATTAATCAATCACAATACAGGGTGTAAGTTATATATTATTTGTGTTTCTTGACTTTTATATACAAACTTAACTAAATTCTTTATTTAAAAAATTCTTTATTTAATATAGTTCGTAAGTCAATTATTTAATTATATATTTATATAATATTATGTATTGTTTAAACTAACTGAATTCTTTATTTTTAAAAAATTATTTATTTAATAACAGGGGGTAAGTTATTTATTTTAATTCTATTATTTACGTATATTTTAAACTAACTTTTTTTTTAAAAATCATTTATTTTATAATATAGAATGTAAGTTTTTATTTAATTCTATTATATTTATGCAATATTTACATATAATTTAACCAACTAAAATGAATTATTTATTTAAAAAATTATTTATTTAATAATGTAGCTCGTAAGTTATTATTTAATTTTATTTATTTAATTCTATTAAACTTATTTAATATTTACATATAATTTAAACTAACTGAATTTAAAATATTATTCAGATATTTTAGATCGTAAGTTATAAGTTATTTATTTAATTCTATTATATTTATATAATTTTATATTTAATTTAAACTAACTGAATCCTTTTTTAAAAATTATTTAGATCGTAAGTTATTATTTAATTCTATGTATTATATTTATAAAAATTATTTACATATAATTTAAATTTTTTTTATTTCAAAATATTTTAGAAGGTAAGTTATTTATTTATTTCTATTATATTTATTTAATATTTAAACTAACTGAATTTCAAATATTTTAGATGGTAAGTTATAAGTTATTTATTTAACTCTATTATATTTACATATTTTTATATATAATTTAAACTAACTGAATTCTTTATTTAAACAATTATTCAAATATTTTAGAAGGTAAGTTATAAGTTATTATTTAATTAATTCTATTATATTTATTTATATAATTTTCATACATAATTTAAACTATTTAATAATTATTCAAATTTATTAGTCCGTAAGTTATAAGTTATTTATTTAATTCTACTACATTTGTGTAATTTAATTAACTAAATTCTTTATTTAACAAATTCTTTATTTATTAATGTAGTTGGTAAGTTATTACTTAATTCTATGTATCATATTTATAAAATTATTTACATATGATTTAAAATTAATATTTTTATTAAATTAACAATATAGCGAGTGAGTTATTATTTATTATATTTATATAATATTTACATATAATTTAAACTAACTAAATTCTTTTTCTAATAAATTATAGATTGTAAGTTATTTATATTTATATTTTTTTAGACGTAACCATGTGATGGGGGTGTGAATTTACTTAAATTTGTGTAAATATATGTAATCTTGTGTAAGTTTTTGTAAATTTCTTATGAAAATGTACGTGAACTTATGTAAACTTACATAGGATTACACCCCTATCACAGGACTACGAATTCTTACATCTTAGATAATTTCTGGATGTTTGTATATAATTTAACTAACAAAATTCTTTTTATTTGAAAATCTCTTAGTTTGTAAGTTATAAGTTACTTATTTAGTAGTTCTATTATATTTATATAATAATTTAAGCCAACTAAATTCTTTATTTAAAAAACTATTCAAATATATTAGTCCGTAAGTTATAAATTATTTATTTAATTCTATTATCTGTTATGTTATTTATAATAACATTTGCATTAATTACATATAAACTAACTAAATTCTATATTTAAAAATTATTTATTTAATAATATAGAAAGTAGGTTAATTATTTAATTCTATTAAATTAATGTAATATTTTAAACTAATTAAATTCTTTATTTAAAAATTATTCAAATATTTTAGATCGTAAGTCATTAAGTCATTTATTAATTCTATTATATTTAAATAATATTTACATATAACTTAAACTAACTAAATTCTTTATTAAAAAATTATTTATTTAATAATATAGTTAGTAAGTTATTTATTTAACTTTATTACTGTTCCAACTTGATTGTTTGTTTAATGTCCAGGGAGGTTTCATTATTAAACTTAATGAAATAAACATAATAAAATTTGGAAAATTTCAGGAAATTTTAGCAATCACAATTTAAATTTAGAGGGGGCATTCAAACAAATATTTATCAAAAATTAGATCTTTAAACAATCAAGTTAGAATGGCTTTACATTGTAATTTAAATTAACTAAATTCTTTATTTTAAAATTTTTTACTTTACAATATAGTTAGTAAGTTATTTATTTAATTCTATTATTATAAAATATTTACACATAATTTAAACTAACTAAATCTTTTATTTAAAAAATTATTTAATTAACAATATAGGCAGTAAGTTATTATTTATTTAATTCTATTATATTCACATAATTTAAACTAACTAAATTCTTCATTTGAAAAATTATTTATTTAATAATATAGGAAGTAAGATATTTAATTCTACTATATATATAAAATATTTACAAATAATTTAAACTAAATTCTTTATTTAATATCTATTTATTTTAATAATATAGAAAGTAAGTTATTTATTTAATTTTATATACATATAATTTAAACTAAATTCTTTATTTAAAATCTTTTATTTAATAATATAGCAAGTAAGTTATTTATTTAATTCTATTATATTTATATACATATAATTTAAATTAAATTTTTTATTTAAAATCTTTTATTTAATAATATAGCAAGTAAGTTATTTATTTAATTCTATTATATTTATATACATATAATTTAAACTAAATTCTTTATTTAAAATCATTTATTTAATAATATAGAAAGTAAGTTATTTATTTAATTCTATTTATATATAAAATATATCCATATAATTTAAACTAAATAAATTCTTCCTTTAAAAAATTATTCAGGTATTTTCGATGGTAAGTTATAAGTTACTATTTGGTTCTATTTTGTTTATATAATATTACATGTAATATTTTTCTATTCGAAAAATTATTCAAATATTCTAGATGGTAAGTATAAGTTATTATATATTATCTATATAAAAATAAAGTATTAATTTATTTATTTATTGTTTTAAATCGGTAATTTATCTAGAGTAAGTGTTATTAATATCCTTCATCAATATTAAATTTGGAATTTTAAATCTGTTTTAAATTTAATATAATTTTATATTTATATTTTAAAGATTCGGGACTAGTGAAAGTAAAATTATGGATCAATTTATTTCTGAAAATAAATTAAAATGGGTTCCTTATAATAAATTTGAGGAGGTTGAATATCTTGACAAAGGAGGGTTTGGTACTATATATAAAGCTACATATAAAAAATATAAAGTAATTCTTAAATATTTTGATTATCTTAATAATTCAGATGAAAGTTTAAATGAATTTTTAAATGAAGTATGATTAATTATTATTATTATTGTTTTAATTTTAATTTTAATTTATTTATACTAAATTGCTTAATGTTATTTTATATAGTGGAAAATTATTAATTCAAATGGAATTATTCGAGTCTATGGATTTACAAAAGATCCAGATACTTCAAATTATATGTTAATAATGCAATATGCAAATAGAGGTAACTTAAGAGGGTGCCTGATAGAAATAGCGAATAATTGGCAACAAAAATTATATACGTTGCATAAAATTGTTATGGGTCTTAATACTATTCATAAAAATGGTCTTATTCATTATAACTTTCATGATGGTAATATTTTATGTGAATATAATGGATCTAAATATGAAATTTATATTAGTGATTATTTAGGATCATATCAACTTGCAAAATCTTTTTTAAAAAAAGATTATATTTATGGTATTATACCATTTATGGCACCTGAAGTTTTAAGAGGCAAACCTTATTCTCAAGCTAGTGATATATTTAGTTTTTCTATAATTATGTGGGAATTTACATCTGGAATTTTACCATTTAATGATAAAGCACACGATTTTCAACTTGCTTTAAGTATTTGTAAAGGTGAACGACCTGAAATTATTGAAAATACTCCACAATGTTATGTAGATTTGATGAAAAAATGTTGGGATGAGGATCCATCAAAAAGACCATCTGCATCATATATTTTAAATATTATTAAAAAATGGATTACCCGTTCTGTAGTTATTAATGAAGAGTTAAAAAGCAATATTATGGAATTTACAAATGCACCAATTAAGCATAATAATCAAATTGTAGAATCTCATCCACAAGTATGTTATACGAGTCATTTACTTGATTTTACTAGTGAAGAATTAAATGAAAGTCTAGAAGGATTTCAAGGATTGAAATTTCTTGAGTTGAAACAAAAAGATGATGATGCTGAGCAGGAACTTCCTAAATTAGAAGTGATTGCTGAAACTAATTATCAAAGTTCTATTCAAATGGAATTAGCTAAATTACAACAAAGGAATTCCCAATTTAAGCAAGAAAATCAAGCCTTAACTGATAATTTAACTGAACAGACTAAACAAATCAGCAAGTTAAATCATGAAAAAATTAATCTGCAAAATCAATTATCTCAAATAGAAGCTAATATTAGAGAGTTAAAATTGCAGCAAGACAAATCTCAGAGTAACTATAAGAAAATAGAAGAAGAAAATCTTAAGTTAGAAAATGAGTTAGTTGATTCACAACAAAGAAATTTTAAATTTGAGCAAAATAATCAAAATCTGAGGTTTAACTTAGCTGTACAAATTAAAGAATTTGCAGAAAAAGAAGATATTTTGCAAACCCAAATTATTAACCTGCAAAATGAAAAGCAAAGTTTAGCTGGCAATTTAGCCGAACAACTGAAACAAAATAAACTGACTAAGAAGCAAGTTCAAATTCAAATCATCCAGTTAGAGCAAGAAAAAGTTGATTTGCAAGGAAGATTAACTCAAACAGAAGTTGAAATTCAAGAACTAAAATCTCACAAAGAAAACTTAATTGAACAAAAAGAGCAATTAGCAAATAGACTAAATCAGTTCCAAGATAATTATGAACAAATAGAACAAGAAAGCAATAGATTGCAAAATGTGGTGAGAGATCTCTCACAAGTTACTAAATTGAAAGCCAAGTTGGAAAATGAAATTTCTCAATTGGAACATAAATTGATAAATGAAGAACAAATCAAAATGCAATTAACTCAAGCTTTACAGATTAAAGAAGATAAAATAAATGAATTAGAACAAAGATTAATTAATCTTGATCAAGAGCGTATTAAAAAGCTAATAGACAAGGAAAAAGAATTGAGTGAAGTTAAAGGAGAATTAGTAAATAAATTAAGTGGAGGAGATACTAAGGAAATTCCTAAAGAAAAAGAAGCTAAACAAAAAGAGTTAGATGAGCTCCAACAAGAATTATCAAGAACTTCAGCTTCTTATGATGCTAATAGGAAAAAAAAGGTTCTTAATCAAGTTAATAAATTTCTGAAAGCCAAGGGTGGCTTTCTAACTTTACGAGAAGAAGCAATTAAAAAATTGCAAAATTGTCTAGAAAGCTTTATTAATAAAGAAGGAAATACTATTGGCTCTACCAGAGATTTGAAAACCTCTAACTTGGCTGACAAATACACTAAAGAATTTCAATATATTCTTGTAAAATATAATGATGGATTATTAGAGTTGAACAAAAATTATTATTCGTTAGAGAATATTGTTCAAGAAAATAAAGAGTTGGAAGTTAGTCTTATGATTGAAAATATTCTTAAGTTGTATTCTTTTAATCTTGATAAATACAAAATTTTTAAATTTGCTACTAATTCTCAGGAAGGAACTAGAATTCAATTAAATTCTAATATGATGGCTGAAGATATAAATTCATTAAGAAAGAATTTGAATGAATTGAAATTAGAATTAGAACAAGAAAAAAAAGAATTAAGAAATTTAGCAGCAGATTAGATTCAACCATATTGATGGATTTCATTAATAGCTATTTATTAATTGAAATGAAAATCTTAGTATTTATTAAGTATATGAATATATTATATATTTTCTAGGATTTATTGAACATTATATCACTCATTTTTTAGCAAAAGTCCTAGGAATTTTGTTTTTTTTAATTAAATTATAACTATATATATATATATATATTGTTTTGTTTATCAAGAGGTTTCAATAAAAAGATCATTAAACTTTTTTGATGTGATGAAAGAGTTCTTTTATATAAGTCATTTAAATAACAATGTTTTATACGTTATATTTAATCAAAAACAAGTAAAAACTGTTAAAACGAATTTTGATTTAACGAATTTCTTAATATAGCGAACCTTCAGTGTTGTACCAATTTTATCATATAAATAAAAATCTGAAGATACTAATAAAATGCTGTATGGAATTTTTGTTCATAACGAATTTTTATTTAATATAACGAAGATATTGTGTGTGACACTGTGACAAGTATTATATAATTTACCAAACTTTTCCCGGGTTATACCAGATTTTCATATATGTTAACGAAATTTTCTTATAATGAAGGCCTGGTTTGCTAAACCACTCACTTCGAGTAGACTGTATATCTGATATCTTTGATATCAATTCACCATATAAATTATTGATAAAAAAATTATACATATTGATTTTTAAATAATTTAAATATGCTATTGAGATTATGGGTTAGTGGCTAGGTAATTTATTGAAAAAATTTTTATCATTGTCTTTGATGTTGGGATTCGTTACTTTCTTCAGTTTCAACACTGTTATTATTTTAGTAGAACAATAAAATAAATAGAAATTAGTAACACTTATTAATTTAGTGTTCTGAAGGGGTCGAGTCAGGTCAGATTTTGAGGTGTATTCGAACTTGACCTGAGTGTAAAAGTAATGACTTAGATTCGACTTGACCTGATTATAGTCTAACTCAGATAACCCAGGTTCGACCCGTCAAGTTGTATTTAATATAAAAAAATTGAAATTTTTAGTTAAAAATATAATAAAAAGATTTAGGTCGCTGGGACAAAGTAAAGGTATAACCGACTCAGGTCAAGTTCATGCAGGCTACAGGTCATCAAATAATGTGACCCCAACTACTGTCAACTGAAACTATTTTTTTTCAAACCGGAATACGAGTCGGGTCAATAACCCGTCCCTTTCAGAACACTCTGAGTTATTAACTTCTGTCACACCCATTACACAACTTTAATTGACAAATGAAGAAAAGAAAGTGTTATCCTAACATGCATTATATAATTTGGCCAACTTTGAATTATTTTAATGTCTTGCAGTCATAATTATTCTTACAAATAATCGAGAAATTTTTAATGAAGTTATAATACTGTTGTAATTATAATTTTTTTTTAAAAAATTTATTACAAATATTAAATAATCCTTATAGTAATCAGCTCTGCTTTAAATAGTATTTTTTTTTATTTTCAAATGGCGTGAATTGCGTGATAAATTTTCTAAAGTGGTTTTTTTTCTTTACTTACATTTTAAAAATTATCATATGCTAAAGAATTAATATGCACCATATTTTCTATGCAAATAATTTAATTTTCTTTATTGAAGATGTAATCAAAAATGTACAGTATAAATTCATATGAAATAAATTTTATGGATCTACAAAGAATCCGTAGTTTTTGAGATATTACAGTATACATACACAATAAATACATTAATATATGTATTATAAATATAAGAAATGAAACCCCTGAGTGCCGCCAGATGCGTTTCAATTAGGGTGGGTCAGTCCCAGCAAAGACCGGTTCGTATCAGTCTTGGGACTGGTCTTTATGGTCTTCGGTCCAAGATTTGAGAACCAGTCCAGACTGGGACCGATTATATAAAATTTATCATTTAATATAAAAATGTTAAATTATATATTATTAATAATGCTTATTTCGAAATATCAAAATTTTCATATGTTGGTATTTTGTAATATCAATATCATTTTTGATGCTTTAAAATGTTCAATTATTTTGTGTTAAATGATCAGCATCAATTTGATAATTTATTTTTCATATTTTTGATAGGTGATTATAAAACATGTAGTGTATGCTTAACATTGTATGTATTGTATGCTTATGTATGCTTTGATTGTGCCCATACATGTATGGATATTAAAAATGAACGTATGTTATGTATTGCATATTTATTTTCGCCATATATAAGATTAGGATTTACAAAAACAAAAATTTATTTTTATTATAAATAAAATAAATATTTCTTAATGTAATGCTAGAGATAATGCAAACATTTACAATATTTATAGATGATGACTCATAAGGAATTAAATTTCATTTTCAGATATAGTTTCGTCATCAGATATAGTCTCAATATTTAAAAGAATAACTTAGACACAGTAATAAACATAATAAAAATATTAATAGAAATATTTTAAATGAAAAGAAAAGAGAATATTGTAGTAATAAAAACGTGATAGAAATATTTATTTTTAATTTTTAAATGAAAAAAATAGTAATAAACATGGTAGAAATACTTATTTTTAAATAAAAAGAAAAGAAAGATTATAATAATACGAGTTGAATTGTTTTAGCCATAATAAAAAATGTGAAATAGTCAAATTTGGTAACAATAAGTGTGGCAAGAAGTTATCCTTAAATCAAACAATAACCACATTTATCATACAATACATACATAATTGGAAAAGGACCATACATTAAATACATTAAAAAGTTTTAATAATACAATACATACAAAGCTAACCATACAATACATGTTTGCTATATACCCATTTTTGATAGTCGCATAAGGCTTTAAAATTATATCCAGTATTTTTACTTTTAAACTTTGAGATTTTATATATTTGGGTCATACTTAGTTTACAATGACAACAAAGGTAACTGGTAATAAATAATAAATTAATGTCATAATTTATAGTGCGACCTGCATTTCATTATAACCCAACAATACCGCTATTATAAATTAGATAATTTAAAAAATTTAAGACCGGTCCGTCCGGTCCTGGCTGAAAGACCGGTCTTTTTGGGACCGGACCGGACCGGACTGGACTAATCCAACCCTAGTTTCAATAGTTTCAAGAGTTATCGATGATCATAATTTTCTAAGTTTTAAGAAAATGTCTGATAATGATTAACCGATAATGAATTGCTTATTTATTAATGTAATAAAATTAAATTAATGATGAAAATTAATAATAGTTTTGTTGTTCTTTGATATATCCCTATAAAAAAAAAATTCTTTAAAATGTACTTAAAATATACTTATGTATTTTTTTAAAATATACTTAAAATATATTTATATATTTTTAAAATGTACCTAAAATATACTTAACATTTTAAAATATACTTAAAATATACTTAAAATTGCAATTTTAAGTATATTTAAAGTATAAAATTTTGCACTTAAATTATACTTAAATTATATTTAAATTGCAATTAAGTATATTTTAAATGTAATTTAAGTATAAAATTTTATACTTTAAATATACTTAAAATTGCAATTTTAAGTATATTATAAGTACATTTAAAAATTTTAAGTACATTTTAGATATATTTTAAAATATATAAGTACATTTTAAGTATATTTTAAAGAAATTTTTTTTCATAGGGATATAGATTTCAGGTCAGGATGACATTCATTAATTATATAACCCGTCCGCTTCTAAAAATAGATTTTATTAATTAAACATGTCCCAAGTCCCAACACGATGACAAAGCAACAAGTAATATTGAAAATATTGCGATTTGTTGCGTGATAGAAAAAAAATGACTGGAATAGATGACCGATGAATTTGGGATAGTAATTATTTCCAATCAGTGATCATGTGAACAACTAAGTGACGACTAAGGGCGTGTCAAATAGAATTTTGACTAATGATGGTGGTGACAAATAAATCTATTTTTAGAAGAGGCGGATGACTGATCATTAAGAGGATAATGAATTGTACATCTTTATTATTTGTTAATCATTTGTTTTATATTCTTAGAAATTAGTGTCACAATTATGGCTACACAAACTTGGAAAAATGATTTCATATTACAATATTAATGCAGTACTTGTATTACATTCCCAACAAATTCTCTCTTAAAATTTTACGAAGTGGAAAGAAAGCAACATGTCTAATAACGACGACAGAATTCAACCTAATCGTAGTAAAGATGATACACAAGTTATTAGTATGATGGATTTCGGTAAAGAAATAAAAATGATCATGGAAAATTTTAAAAATTGTGTTAAAATTGAAATTAAACGTTCCGATATTATAACTGAAAATATTAAAGAAGTTAAAAAACTTCAAGGAGTTTTTCGTGAATTTGTTAAAGAATCATTGGATTTGAACAAACAGTTAGAAGATTATTCACGTAAAATTTTTTTTTTTACAGAATGTTTTAAAGATATTAATTATTCTAATGAAGAAATTTCGAAATTATTGAAAAGTCATTTAAAAGATTCTAAAAAGAATTATGAATTAGCCAAGAAATTAAAAAATAGGTTAGTTAATGATGATGAAAATGTTGGAATTATGAGCGAATTATCTATAATTAAAGATTCTACATATAATTTTACCGTCGATTTTGAAAACGAGATTGAATCAGATGGTAGAGAAATAGTAAAATATGAAGGTGGTACATTTTACAGGTACTGTGTTATTGTGCTATTAAATTTAGCTAAGTTTTTAGATGTATTTACTGAAAAAAAACCTTGCAAAGAATATGTGGCGAAATCGGAAGAATGGTTAGACAAAAATGACAAAATTGAAGAATTTGGAATTCAATTGAATAATAAGCGAAAAGAAGTGGAAATGGTAAAGCTCTTTAGTAAAAATTTAAGATCAATTATTATGGGAATTGGCAGAATTGAAACTTTTTGGGACTCGCAAATCGGAAGTATCGAACATCTTATTGATAATCTCAAAAGATTGAAAAGCTCCAGTAGAGAGCGAATTACTCAACGTCAAATTGTCTACAATATTGAACATAAATGGAAAAATGTAGAAAAAGAATGCCAACTTTATTATTTTGCGATGAAAAAATTATTGCACGAAAATAGATACGTTAAGGTAAGAACCACTTTCTTCATTATAATTTATTCAAAACAATACGACTGATGATTTATGTATATTTTATACGATAAATTATATAGTGATAATTCATGGAAGAAAAATCATAAGATTCTTGGTGATTAAATATGAAGGTCATTCAGAGGGAATTATTTAATTATTGAATATTTAGAATTACTTTTAGTTTTTCAGTATTATTTAGGTTACATATTTTATTGGCGTTAGCAATCAGTTTAATCTCAAAGTTTTTTTTATAATAAATTTTAAAATTATCGTTAAGAATAATTCGATTTGTAAGTATTTTATATTTTTGACAATTGAATACGGATTTAAGAATTTGAAATAATGTAATTTCTGATTTAAAAATATGTACGTATATTAAAAAATTAAAAAAAATATTAAATAATTTTTATACACGTTATCGTTTATTTAGAAGTTTCATAAAATCTAAAACCTTCCAGAATTTGGATTCTATTTTGCAAGAAATATATATTTAGCATTTATAGGGAGGGGATACCTTATCTGATCGTGACCGCTTTAAATAATTGAATAATTCTATTAACAAGATTTCCATTATTTTATGGAATTATAATTGCAAAACTGCCAAAATTATGCCGAACTTTCTTCATTAATCAGAGTCTCATTTAATTTCTAGGAATAAATTATCAATAAATCGGAAAATTAAAAATACTGATGTGAAATGTGATTTGTGACGTTAAATTCATACTTTTTATTCCATGGGTATCAATGAATAACCAAATATTCCGAAGGGAGCATCAGTGTACACGAAGTTTTTATTAGATATCCATGGAATAACAGGCTTATCTCATTGTGCGTAACGTAACTAACGTATATACCGATGGATTTTATACTCTTTTACTTTATAACGGTGGGGTAATTGACAAAAAAATCCATCGGCGTATGATTATATTTGATCATGTGATTGTTGATCATTTTGTTTTTCGCTCTTAAAAAAAAAAACGGTCACGATTATGTTACACTGATTTGAAAATGTTGAAAATGATTTCATATTACATGACATTACATGACGAGCTAATTGTTAAAATTATTTATAGTTATACTTTTACTGACAAAAAGTTTTCACTTAAAATTTCACGAAAAAAAAAAGAAAAGTAAAATGACTAATATCAATAACGAAATTCAACCTGAATCTAGTAAAAATAATATACTAGAAAATACAAAAGTTATGTGTATTTTAGATGATAAGAAAATGAAAAGCATCATGAAAAAGTTTAAGAATTGCACCAAAATTAAAAATTCTAACATTTTGACTAAACAAGTTGAAGGGGTTAAAAAACTTTATGAAATTTTTCGTGAATTTATTAAGGATTCATTAGATTTTAATAAACGTTTAAAAAATTATTCCCTTGATATTTTATTTTTTACAGAATGTTTTAATGATAATAATTGTTCTGATGAAGATATTTTAGTATTATTGAAAGATCTTTTAAAAGAATCTAAAAAGAATCATGGATTAGCTAAAGGACTAGAAAGAAGATTATTTGTTGATGAAGAAGATGGTGGATTTATGAAAGAATTAAAAAATTTGATTGATAAATATTTTTTGATAAAAGAAATGAAGGAATCATGAACGAATTAAAAAAAATCAAAAGTTCTTTACAAGGACATATTCTAGATTTTAAAACTAAGATTAATTCAGAAGAAAAAGTATTAATATCATATGAAGGCGGTGTGTTTTATAGTTTATGTATTGGTATTTTATTAAAAGTAGCTAGTTTGATAGATTTGGTTACTAATGAAAAATCTTATGAAGAAGCTGTGATCAATATAGCGGAAAATTGGTTAGAAGAAGAAAGGGAGGAAATTAGAAATCAATTGAAAAATAATCAAAATGAATTGAATATGATAAATCTCTTTGATGATAATTTGAAAACAATTATTATAGGAGTTGGTAAGATCAGGACTTTTTGGAATGCACAAATCGAAATTATCGAATATCTTATTGAAAACCTTGAACGATTCGGAAAAGGTCAACATATTCAACGACGTCGAATTGTTCGCGTTCTTGAACAAAGATGGAAAAATGTGGAAAGAGAATGTCAAATTTACAATGAAGCGATGAATGATTTATTGCACGACGAATACATTGAGGTATGAATTATTTTCTTATCGTTTAAGATGATCTAATCAAATTCAATGAATCTAATGATTTATATTTTAACATAAATTGATTACAGCAATAATGCACAGAAGAAAGATTATAAGAATTCTTAACTGTTAAGATTGATTATTCAACGAAAATTATACAAGCGAAATATAGAGACTAAATATTAGGAATTATTTTATAATATTTCTGTTTTCTTTTGCTTTATTATTTTAACGTAGTTCTTGATTTAATTATTCAGTAGTAGCTTTGAGAATTTAAATTAAAGGATCGTAAAAATTATTTGGGTTATTCGAGAAATTGTTTCTACATAGAATATGTAATTTTTTTTTATATAATATTTATTTACCAATAAAATATAAATAGGATTAATTACGTAAATATATGATTTATGGTAACTTTTAATCAAATAATTAATTTAGAAACAATAATGATACGCAAACTATTTGATGAAAATAAAAATTTGAAAATGACCAAATTAAACATTGTAACATTAATCGATTACTTTAAAATAAAAGACTTAGGATATACTGTATTAAATATTCAATACTAAACCTTCTTTATCTGTTATAACTAGGTAACGGGATCCGTTGTAATGTCCAAAGCACTCGTTTAAAATTACGCGTCACCAAAAATCTGATCACGTGATAACGATCAAGTATACATCTTATTGGTTAATCACGCATGCGGACAGACATACCTTGCATTACAATGTGTCTAACCGAAGATATCCTCAGCTACGCTTCGAACAAACTAGGACTTGTTTAATAATAAAGGGAATTCGTATAAAAAATATGCAATTTTCTTTTGTCGAGCGTAGCGAAGGACATTCTATTATGCGCTAAATGATTTGATAGTTAACCCATGTAATATTCCTTCCTTCCATTAGCCTTTCCCTTTCGCTTTCTCCTGATCAATGTTGGTGCAACTCAACGTGGTGATCAGGTGACAAAAAGTTTTTTAAAGACTTGGCTAAGTTAGCAACAAATAGTAATTACATATTATCGTTCACTTTATTAATTTATTAAATTGATTTCATATAAACATAACTAAATAAATAATTTGATTTAACTAATTTTTTAAGATTATTTAATTTTAAATTATTATGCAAAGTTTTTCCACAATAGCATTCTTACGTTGAAGAAATTTTTTAACATTCAAATTTAAACAATGATTTTCTATATGTTTTAAAAAATCCTTTCAGTCATATTCCTTTTTTTTTGTAAATTGTAACACTGTTAATTTGCTATTTTTCGTAATCAATTTTTTTTTGTTTAATGTTGTAATAAAAAAAAAAAGATCCAGAGTAAATAAACGCGACGGACTTTAACGATTACCGTTTTCCTAGTTTTACAAAATTAGATGATGAAATTTCCATTAGTTTATGAAATTATAAAATTTCGAATCTACGCTACGTAAGATGAAGTAAATAAATAGGAAATAATAATATTTTAAATCAAAAAGAAATATAAACTAAAGTTAAAAATACTGATTTTTATGTGCACGATCTGTGAGATAAGATACCATTTGCCAAATCTAATTTTTATGATAAAAATAAGAATGCGGCTCGTTAAATTTAAAGCACATTCAAAGTTGTATCGTCGTTCATTGGGCAGATCACACAATCAAGCCAGTTTGTCCATGGTGGTACAGTCAGGCAGGTGATTGACAGTTGCGCCGTACGTATTATCGGCGTAACCTGTCACACATTTCGGACGTGCGAGTTTAAACAAATTTGACGCACTTTTATCATTTGGTTTTTGTTTTTTTGTTCTTAAAATAACGGTGTCACGACACTAATTTAAAAATGATTTCATATTACATATTACATGACAACTAAACTGTTGTATTTTCACTGACAAAGTTTTCTCTTAAAATTTCACAAAAAAAAAAAAAAAAAAAAGATAAAATGACTAATATCGACAACGAAACCCAACCTGAATCTAGTAATAATGTTACAGGAAATACACAGTTTACTTGTATGATAGATGGAAAAACAATGAAAATAATCATGAAAAATTTTAAATATTGGACCAAAGAAATCGGCAAACATTCCAATATTATGAATAAACATATTAAAGAGGTTAAAAAACTTCATGATATGTTTCGTAAATTTGTTAAAGATTCATTGGATTTTAATAATCGTTTAAAAAATTATGCGGTTAAAGTTTCATCTATTAAAAAATGTCTTAATGGAAATTGTTCTAATGAAGGAATTTTAGTATTATTGAATGACCTTTTAAAAGAATCAAATGATAATTATATATTAGCTAAAGAATTAGAAAAAAGATTATTTGTTGATGGAGGAGTTGGTTTTGATGAAGAAGATGGAATTATGAAATTTTTTAAAAAATTAGTAAATAGTATATTTGGTTACGGAGAATCGGATGATAAAAAATGCGGCGGAATCATGAACGAATTAATTAAAATCCAAAATTCTTTGCCAGGATATATTGAAGATTTTGAAAACGAGATTGCTTCAAATGAGAAAGCATTAATATCATATGAAGGTGATACACGTTATATTATTTATTTTTTTGTGGTATCAAATTTAGCTCGACTTACTAAAATGAAAGTATTTGAAGAAGCTAAGAAGGATGCAGAAAAATGGTTAGACGAAGAAAAAAAAGTAATTAAAAATCAATTGAGTGGTAAGAAGAATGAATTGAAAATGATAAATCTCTTTAACGATAATTTAAGAACAATTATTTTGGGAATTAGTGATATCAAAACTTTTTGGGGCGAGCAAATCGAAAGTATTAAAAATATTATTACAAATCTCAAAAATTTCGAAAGTCAAAAAGATCAAAACATTCAACAAAGTTTAACTGTTCACATTCTTAAGAAAAATTGGGAAGATATAGAAAGAAAATGCCAAAGTTATAATAAAGTGATGAATAATGTATTGTACAACGACTATCTTGATTGAGGCACAAATTATTTTCTTGATATTAAACATGCATAGTGCAATAAAGCATGATGATTCGTGTTTTAACTACAAATTAACTATAGTTATGGGGTCATAAATTATTTTGGGATGTTCGAGAAATTGTTTTTAAAATTTAAAAATTTATGTATTTTTTTTTTTGTAAAATATTTATTTATCAATAAAGTATAAATAAAGTGATATTAAATACGTGATAAAATATACGTAATTTACGCTTCTCTTACTAACATTTTGCGTTAGATAGTAAAATAGAATGTATGTTTTATAATTATTCCCAAATAATTTTTAAATCAAAATAATTATTAATATTGCCGACGAAATTTATATTTGAATTTAGTAATAATGATACGCAAACGCAAATGATCATGGAAAATTTAAGAATTTTACCGAAAATGACAAAATTAAAAATTACATTATAATTGATTAAATTTTTTGTTACGAGATTTATTGAACTTAAGAGAATTATAAATTAGCTAAAGAGGTTAATCAATAATACTAAAGCTTTCTTTATTGCAGATTAGAACACAATAATGACAATATACACGGCCCAAAAAATAATCATATATATAAATGTATAACTCGTATAATCTCTTGATATATCAAAAAAAGATCTATTACTTCTTCATTTTGATACGTCATAATTTAATTGACGCAGAAATTACGTGTCGTGATTCTTTACTAAATTTATTCAAGAATTAGTTTATTGCTTGAATGAGTGTAATAAGAAATTGATTTTACCTCAATGCAGATAAGTCTATCCCTGGTCAATACGTCGTTCATCGCTCTATTATAAATTTGGCATTCTTTTTCTACATTTTTCCACTTTTGTTCGATATTGTGAACAGCTCGTTGACGATTAATGTCTCTACCAGATTCGAGATTATCGATAAGGTATTTGATTCTTTCGGTTTGCATGCCCCAAAAAGTTTCGATCTTGCTAATTTCCATAATAATTGACGTTAAACTATTATCAAAGTCTTTTATCGAAACTATTTCATCCAGCTTACGATACAGATATTTTACATCAATGAAAAGAGAAATAACATATCTAGTAACTGCGCTAGCTAATCCATTACCTTTCGGAATTAATGCTGATATTTTCTTTCTATTAATTTCATCATTAATCGTTTCAATACGACCTGGTAAAGAATTTTGTATTTTGATCAACCGGTCATTAATTCCAGATTCGTCATCAGTTTTTATTTTTTTTTTTAATTCTTTAGACAATTCATGATTTTCTCGAGACTTTTCTAAAAGGTCGTGCATTAATCCTAAAACAACTTCATCAGAATAATTATCAAAATCTTTAAAACATTTTATAAAAAATAAAATATCAAGCGAATAATTTGATAAACGTTCGTTGAATTCCAATGAATCTTCAACAAATTGACGAAACGTATCACGAAGTCTTCTAGTTTCTCTAATATGGTCGGATATAGCACTAGATCTTCCAATTTTAATTCTTTCGGTACAATTTTGAAAATTTACCATGACTTTTTGCATTCCTTTGCCAAATTCCATCATGCTGGCTTGTACATTATCATCACTGAATAGATCAGTTACATTTGTAGTTCCCATTTTTTTTTATTCGTAAATTCAGAGAAAGTTTTATTAATTTATTAGAAATGTGAACGTTCCTTAAATATATCAATAATTGTATTACATAATTTACTTAGAAAAACGATAATAATAAAATTTAAATTCTGTTATTGTTTAAAAAATCGGTCATTATATTTTTTTGGCTAGCTTTTATTATATAACCTTTAAAAATAAGTCACGTTATAGGAATTCCACAATTCAAATGATCGCCGATCAAGAGTGTGACTATTACTTTTGCGATGATTATTAAATAGCCTATTACGTCATAATTACAGTTAATTTTACAGGACATGTTTAGGACACCAAATATCCTAATGTCATGTGATCGAGTTGTCGGCAAAGAATCTTTTTGCTATATACGATACATATGTTCCATCACGCAATATAATATATATTTTTTTTTTTTACGAAAACTTAGATATGCATTTCATTCTCCTTTTTATATTTTTATATATTGTATAAATACCGCTTCTTGGGAAAAAAATAGACGGTACGACTAATATAAATATTACGTACTAGAGGTACCGCAGCGATCACTTAAATAATATTACATCATAATGACATCATGAAATTTAGATAGGGATTTCATCATCATGACTCGCTCATCGAGAAATTATTTAGGTAAATATAATTTGGTCGTGAATTTTACGTAATGCATGAATTTTCTTATTAAAAAATGCAACGGTAATTGTAACCCGTTTTAACCGGTTAAAAATAATTCCGGTCAAAATTAAAGAAAATTACCGTAATTAGCCTTCCTAAATAAGATTGTCGGTAAATCTTTCGAAATATGTAATGTAACGTGAATTAAATTGATCGACCAGGTCATTTGACCAAAATAATACAAAAATGGAACGAATAAAAAAATAAAAAAAAATCTCATTTTTTCCTTCTTAAAAAAAAAATATTTATTTAACAAAAATAAGGTTTCTTTTTTTAGTAAAAAGATGCCTTTATCTTCATTACCTGATGAATGTTTTGGTGATATACTCTCTTTTCTTGATAACAGATCATTATATAGATGTTTATTCGTGAATAGGTTTTATTGTAAACTTTCTATTCCCATAATTTGGAAAGAACCTTTTAGACCCATTTACAGAAAACCTAAATTTCCATTAGTAATAAACACTTTACTCGTCTGTCTTAATGAGGATGAAATTTCTTCCTTGATTCCTTATAAAATAGATTTTCCAATAAACAAACCACCTTTATTTGAGTACGGAAAATATGTGAGAAGGATCGATCAAGATTTTGTTAAACAAAATATTATTACTTGGCTTAACCCTTCTGAAGGATATGATGTTGACAGACATCAAGATTATAGAGTACAAAAATTGATGGATGTTATATATCATATGATTTTACGACAAGGCTCAAATATACAGAAATTTAAATTAAACGTATCTCAAAATGATTCTTATATTGACTTACCAAAAGTTTCCACTTTTATAACTTTTAATCCTGGAATTACGGATTTAAGATCTTTGAATATGGAGATTGATTTAGGGCATAATCATTATATGAGTTGTCAAAATACTATTGAATTTTTAACTATTATTCCTACATTTTGTCGTAATATTATTAACTGTGATTTATGGATTTTCAAATTAAACAAAATTTTCGTCAAGCCATTTTTAGATATTATTCAATTACAACCTTTAGAAAGAGTCTTAATATGTATTGTTAATATAGAAGAAAATGCTAAAAAAATTATAAAAGCATTAGAATTTCGTTCAGAAACTCTAAAGGAGTTATTGTTTGAATGTTTGGATTTTCGAGATATTGATTTATCATTCATATCAAATTTAAAGCGTCTGGAACGACTTAAATTTATTTATTGTAAAGGTTTTATATCACATCATTATGAATTTCTATCTGATAAAAAATTTCAACTTAAAGAATTAAAACTATGGCATAGTGGACTTGATGACCTTTATGATAGATTTGATGGTAATGACATAAAATTAAATGTTATAGATACTATGATTAAATCTCTTGGTGGTGAATCATTAAACAAACTATCCTTAAACATTATTACTCTAGAGACAATCAGAACAGTAAAAAAATACTGTCCGAACATTACTTTTTTACATATTAAAATCTTTTCAGGACAATATTTGGATTTAATTATTCCCCTTATTTGTGAGTTACCATATTTAAAAATTTTAAATATTCAAATTGGATCTTATAGAGTTAGTGCAAGTTTACTAGTTAAAACTTTGGGTGATTATTTGACAACTGTTCATCATTTATTCTTTGACTTTTTCATTGATTTATCATCCTTTGAATATTTTACTAGTAATTGTAAAGCTAATATAGAAAAATTTATTATTCCTAATAATAAATCTTTGAGAGAAGGTTATTTAATATGTTTGAATAATTATCAAAAAGTTCATAATTCTTTGAGAGTGTTGGGAATTGAAGATGAATTTGATTTAGATGATGAGGAATCAGAAATAATTGAAATAATTAATTCCTTAAAAGAACAAAATGTTAGAATTATCCCATCAAGTCAATTATTAAAGTTGTTTTATTAAAATAGTTTCTTTGAGGGAGGGAATTAGATAGTTGCATTTATATTTATATTTATATTTTAGATATTTGGTTTTGGATTTTAGGCTTATCATAAAGTATAATTAAAAAATCTTTTTGTGTATCAAATTTTTATAATATTAAAACAAAAAATTTTTTTTTTAATAATAATTACAATAATAGATACCATTGGGTAATGTGCATCTTGCGGTGTGTTGATAAAAGGTGGATGATATCCTATCCATGTTCCAAGCCAACAATAAAACCATTTTAGTTCCCTTATCCAATATATAACGATTTGGCATTAGTTTAATGTAAATATGAATTTAGGTTATCTGATATGTATAAGCATTTATTGTTTATTATTTGTTATTATTGATCTTTTTCCTCAAATTTTTTTTTTTGATAAGTTGGTGAAATCTTTCAAATTCCTTATCCATATCTTATTCGATTCAACTTGTATAATAATGTGATTGTGAAGTAAATGTTATGAAAAAAATGATATTTTTGTAAGATACAGTAATTATGGGTCAAACAAAAGATTAATTACTGTACGTAATATGATAAATTATTTATATTAATACTTTAGCGAGTACGATGATTAAGTTCAAGAAAGAAAGGAGGGCTCTAATAAGGAGAAAGGTTAAGTAATTAACGTACACATACTATCTATCATCGCGTAAACTCTATCTTACTTGTCCTCTTATATCTAATAATCCAGAAAAAGATCACAAATATCAATGCTAATTAATTAAGAAGCCCATTTCAAATGAAACCAATGAAACATCGTTATTTTTTTTACACGTAAACAAAGAAAATCTTAATTACTGAATATATTATTTACATCATTATTTGCCTTTTAATGACATTTACTAAATAATACAGTACCATATATCTGATATAATAATAAAACCTTGTATAATTTATCAACGATTGGTCTATTTAGTTTAATTATTTACGTCTAACGTTATTTAATGTATAATATTAATTTTGCTTATTTTAGTTGGTTTAATTCTTTGATAATTTTTTATAATTAAATTTTTATTAGTATATACTATTATCATGATACAGAGGTAATCCTGAAATTATTTCATATATTATTATACCAAAACAACAGCTTTGATGTAATTTTTTCCTTGTAAATTTCGTGAGCCAAATTAAAGTAAAACATCGTATATTCAATTGTAATATTTATTTATGCAAGTGTGAAAATAAAAATTTTAGTATTTTGAATCTGTTGTAGGTGGTAACAGAATCTATATGATTCCGAATCCAATAAAGGACGTTGGCCAGAATTAAGGCATAGTGCCGGACTAGGATTTCATAATGCTGGCCAAGATCCGGTATTAAGAAACCACGTACAACAAATCCAAAATAAATCATGTACTTATTCAATTGAAGATAATAAATTTACTACTCTATAATACAATATACTCTACATATAAAAATATCAATAAATAAACTGTAATATAATGCATCCTTAATTCATTTAATAGATTTATTCCAATTTGCTCTATTTACTTTACCAACAAATCCGCCTTTTATAGCATAACGATAATAATATTGTAAAATCTATTATAAAATATCTCTTGCTAATTCTGAATTTCTTGAACAAATATAATATTGTTATTTTCAATTTTTTTTTTTAAAAAAAAAATGTAAATCATCAAGCAATATTTAATGTTTACGCATCTAAAAACTATCAAAAAAACAAAAACAAAAAAACAAAAATTAAATATTCCGAAATAATTTTAGCTATTTATCCAATTTTCCGAAAATAATTTGTGTTCCTTATGAAGGGATTCCAGAATTCTGAAGTTTTGTTCTTGCTTTCCAAGATAATGTCCTAAATCTTTATATTTTGTTACATTTTCCAGATATTTTAGATGTTTTTATAGTTTTTTAGGCATATATTATGGACATTCTCGATGCTAATACTATAGTCCAAATTTTTTTTATTGTGTTCTCACACTCATCCGTACCATAATTGATATATATTACATACTATATATATATATATATTTACGTATTTACATGATGAATCAGCGAGATCTCTTCTCATACTGGAAATTTTTTCTGATATGATGCTAATTTATCAGTTGAATTAAAAAACTTTACACTTTTTAATGTTATTTGACTTACTAATTCTTTTAAAGTACTTTGGGTTTTTTTTTAATTTTTCATTTCTGTAGTCTTTGCCCTGTGAAAAAAGTCGATCCATTTTTTATATTCCATCTTTTTTCCGTAAAAGGCTCATATTTCCGGAATTAATAACCTTATATCACGGAATTTTATCGGATTATTTACATTTTCCGTGAATGGATCCGTGAAAGGCTCATTTTTACGTAGTTTTTACAAAAATAACGGTAAAATTTTTTATAGGGCTGGAATAGAATGAATTTATAAATATATTCATAATTTCTAATGCTATAAAGTAATAGAGATAAAATAAAATCTTCACTGTGATAATCATAAAATCAAGAGGAGGCTTCTCTTGGCTTAGCTAATTAACATGGCTTTTTATTTTTAAAAGATGACAAATCATTGGTAAGATAGGATTGCTAAACTGGGCTTGGTTGACAATCAAGTTTATTTATACTCAGCCTAGTAACTAACTTTCAAATATATAATAACCCAACCATTTTTCAAAAAATTATTTTTATTAATGCATAAAATATTTTGAGTATCTTACAAATACCTGATTTAAAAAATGAATAATACCAGAGGCTGAGTACTTTATGAGATATATAGATAAAATTAGCTTGTATGACCTCATTGAGAGTTACCAACTTATGAGTGAAATTAACAAGGAACACAATGGGAAATTTTGCTGATCAATGAAATGAAGATCTGAAGGAGGTTACTGCTAGGTTGTCTGTAAAAAATAATAAGTTGCTTAAGGAATATTACCAATATCATAGAACTTCAGCCATAAGAACCTTCTTTCTATAATAATCAAATAATTGATAATACAACCTCCTAATTACCTTATGGTTTAGAAAATAAAATTGAAGATAGCATATTAACCATGACATTGTGACATTGATATTAAGAAACAAATTATGCAAATATTTTTTAATTTTATTCAATGATTACTAGTTTTTCTCAATATACCAAATCTATACATATAGTACTAAAGTCTACTATATCAAAAATAATTTCAAGTAAAATTTCAGTTTATTATAAAGATAAGGAAAAAACAAAAAAAAAAGCAGTAAAATGAAAAGTAAGCCTGAAAATCTAAATGAAATTCAGAAGTATTATGAATTTAATGATGATGATGTATTTTATGATTTATCAAGTCTTGAAATCAAAGTATCTCTTAAAGAAAATGTGAGAAAAATGAAATGTTGACGATATTTTCAAATACAGTTGGGTGCCAACTAAAGGCAATGAAAACAAAGGGAAATTGAAGGTAAAGGCAGAAAAGGATGGAAAGAAACCTACCTGGCCACCCCAAGCCTCAAAGACCAAAGAACAAAAGTCTGAAGCACTCTCAATCACAAAAAAAAGTGGCTGGAAAATAAAAACAAAACAAAAAAGGTATTTGTTAATGGTACTTTGCAACAAATATCTCTATTCCTCCAAATGTTTGTACTTTATTAAAAACTGTTTATAAAAGTTTTGATTAAGCTAGATTTATATGAAAAAATGTGTATTCATAAAAATATATTATACAAGGAATAACATTACATTTATTAGATGCAGGATGTAATCTGGGATACAAAGCTAGCAAATTCCACTAAAGAAATACTTTGCATTTGTCATAAGTAATAGAAATAATAGTACTTGCATGACTGATAGATTCAAGATAGTGGGAATAACTTAGTTAACGGTGCACATATGAGGTTTATAGATGATGGATGGTTTATAGGTTAATAATATTAGTATAGATTAATTAAATTTTATTTCTCTGCTAACAAATTTATAAATGTGTTGCAGATAAAAAAAAATAATAATAATTATCTTAAATCAACTTGTTGATAAGGCTTCTTTCAAGTTTATTCACAAAAAGACACAATATTTGTCAGACTTATAACTCCTATTACTCCAATAATTACTAAAGATTTTAAAGAATCTGATATTAAGCAATGAAAGGAATTCAATTGTGAAAACATGCTACAGTAGTCCCAAATAATTAGTCTTAATTTTCAATTCATTTGTGAAATCCTTGCTTAATAACTCTCTTTATAATCAAAAATAATTTTTTCAAAATTTTGAATTGTTACAAAAAAAACAAAATGACTGCAATGTATGAATTATAACTAGTTCTCAATATTATTTATCAAGAATAATAACAAGGTTATTTGGATGTTGATGGGAGATATGTTACAATAAATATTCCAGCTTTTACCATATCAGTAAAAATAACTGTTAAATTAATTTTCAGTTTTTACAGCAAAATGCATATCATTTTGATTATTTCCTTTATTTATTTGACAACTTATTAAAATAGAAATTTTAAATCCAAAGTGTGATATCTTCATTGCTTCAAACCTTACTTAAAGTATGTATAGTAAAAACATTAATTTTAATATTTAATTTTAATATTAAATAAAAAATTAAACCTTTTAGTTATAGATTTATTCATTTTCAGAATGAAGAAGATAAAACTCAAATTAATGGATAAGGGTGTAAAATTGGAAAATGGAAAGAATATAAGAATAAGTGCAGATAATGATGCAATCATTGAAATACAAGATCTTTACAGTGCTTAAGGTCATAATCCAAAACGTATTTCACTTAAAAAAGCACAACAATTTCAAATTGAGGAAGAATCATCAGAAAAATCAACAGACAAAAGAAGATACAAAGATGGTAAATATATTTTATGATAAGAGGACGAAGAGGTTTAAGATATGAAGATCTCTTGGAATAAAAATCATAAATAAAATAGAAATACGAAATTTTCTTTGAAGATTATTTTTGCTTTTTATGTTTGATAGGGGAAATTCCTGAATTATATTTTTCAAGTAATTCATGGGATTATAATTCTAACATATTACATTGCTGTAGATCATGGAGATTAGGTACAAAAGTATCATGGGATTAAATGCGGTAAAAGGATTGAATACAGAACAAGAATCCCTTCCTGATAATATGAAAGAGGAGATTGGGCAAATTTAAGAGTATTACAATCTAAGCTCAGAGTACCAATGACTGATACAGATATATCTCTATATAGTGAACTCAAAAAAAATCTAGCAAGTATTGCCCTTTCAGATGTAGCAAGATCCAGAGGCAAGCATGGTTATTTCTGATGAATCAACATTTGGTGAAAAGTTAGGGCAAATGCAAAAATAGCCTCTTAAGTGCTGGAGATTTACGTACAAGATTGCAAAAAGTTGATCCATGGCTCACATAAAAAATTAGAATTTATACCACTTATTATTATTGATTTATTATTTACCATAATGTAATAAGATTATTCTTAATAATTTATTATTAGTAATTATCCTTTTACCCAAATATACAATGTATGAAGTATTATTAAATTAAGGAATTTAATGCCACAATGGTTAAATAACATTTACATATTCAGCATTGTAATACTTATTGATCTTTATAGCCATATGGGACTCTTTTAATAATTTCATATAACTACCTTTTAACCCTAACCCTAATCAAATATACTTATTAGATTTTTCATTAGTTATTTGGTCCAAATTTATTAAATATAATGATGTTGAAAACAAAAATAGCTGTTATTGAGATGTAGCACACAATGGCCTAACTGTGAAGTAATAGACAATAGTGATTATACATTAAGTTCTTGTCATAAAAATGGAAGTTGCAATTGTCAAAAATGTCTTACTTTATGCTTTTCATAATCAATGCAGTATATTCCTTTCTCCTAAGTAATTACAAACTCTTCACAATATAAGCAATAAGCAAAGGAAATCTAGAGATAATAGCATAGTATTTAAAATATGGGTGCTGGGGGTTGATTGTCTCCTATATGTTATTACATATAAGTAAATGGTTATTTTTTTGTAGTTAATGAGAAATCTTTATCTTTAGTTTAAAAACATATTTAAATATGTCTTCAACAATACAACAATCACAATTATCATAGGGTACACAACAATCACAAATATCATTTAACAGTCTAGAAGAATTCTTCAAGTATGACTACATTTGATAAAGCTGTACTAGAAAATTTTTTATATTTGAAGTCACCATTTCTGATAATAATGATAAAGTATTGCATCTTACAATAATTTATATTAATTAACTCAAAAACAAATCATTATTGTTATTATTGGCCTTAGAATTTACATAAGAATATTTACATTGAAAAGTTGATAATAAATCTGTTAAAGAAATGGATAATGGACTATGCATAATTCTACAATGCTCAGACTAAATGATTTTTAAAATGGATTATAAAATGTAATAAAATTTATGGCAAATGATTATCAAAATAGTGAAAGTAATGAAAGTAGTATTGATAATTTGTATGATAATTATAATCAATATTTTCTGTATAATCAACAAATTTTTTTGATAATCTGTTATACCCATTTTTGTCCAATCTGGAGCGGCTTCTTTTTTTCTAGGAATGAATTTGCTTAAATATATACTGGCTGTAATTATCTAACATATAAATTAAATTGATATATTGATATAGATTATATATAGCAATAATAGCAGATAATACTTCAAACAACAATACATTTTTAAAAGAACTTGAGCAAATTTGTACTCAAAATGAAATTAATTTTCTTCATAAAAAAAATAATATGCAATGTCTTGCACATATAATTAACTTAACAACTAAAAAAATTTTGAATTATGTAAAGGCTGGAGAAGCAAGTGAATATTAATTTCTGTTCTACACTAATAATATTTATCATCAACTAAATTACCATCATTTTATTATTATTTTTGTTAAAATCATTATCAACTAAATGGAAGCATCATTAAAAATATCTTAAGTTCATCAATATTTATAATGCTTACATATTATTTAGTGAAAGAAGACACTGTTTTCTGTATATATACAGTATCTTTACATATGTATAAAAGCAACTATAATTTAGTCTTGAGATATCATAAATACGATCAATCTTTCAAACCAAAAATTTCAAAAAAATCAATAAATAAAATTTTCTATTTAATTATTACTGGAATTCAACATAGTATTATATTCTATAAAACTCACCTTCAAGTGATATGCTATTTTGTGATATTATTAATGGATATTCAAAAGCATATGATTCAGTGAGTACAACAATGTTAGAAAAAGTTTGAAAAGAATAAAGCTGCCAGAAAATTTTATTAATATAGTGATAGAGATAAATTTAAATTGTTTCAACAAAGTTTTAGTAAATAATGACAACAGAAGAATATTACATGCAAGACTGGATCAATCATCAATAAGATAAAAAGTCTCAGTTTTCTTTATTGTTCATGAAAATGTCTTCATTTCTCAGGCTCGTTGTGAGATTTTTTCGACCTGTACCACGTAGACAATTAATATCATTTGTTATGTTAGTTGTTACTAATGGTTAATATTATCTTTAAGTATCATATTAAAATGCTAGATCATATTTTTCACCAAAAAAAAATTAGGGGATTTTTTTGATCAGTTAGTATATAAGTTCATTCAATTTAAACTTCCTCACAATCTCAAAAATCATGATAAAAGTCATATGTAAAATCTTTGTGAAGAATTTTAGCATATATATTGAAAAAGATACAATGTTGGAAAGATGTTTTTTCAGAATGGTGGTGTCAAAGCAGAGATACACGTAATACATGTGTAGTTGCATTTTTACATACTACTTATGACATAGTCTCCAAAAATTATGGATAAAAAAAGTGAGCTTAAAAATTATTAGGTACAATCCCTTCAAATGTATCAATTACAACTGATGTATGAAAATAACCTTATCTTAATGTAACAATACATTGGATTGATGATATGTAAATTTTACTTGATACCATTCCATTTTATAATGGTCATACTGCTGAAAATCAAAGTAATGAAACCATTAAAACTTTAAGAGAAATCAATATAGGTAAAAAGCTCTTGGAATTTTTAACTGATAATGCATCCAATATGATTACTACAGGATGTATATTTAGGACAAAATTGTTTGAAGAATTTGAAAATAATGATATAGATCACTTTCGTTATGCTGCACATATTCTTAACCTTGGAGTTAAAGAAGGAATAAAATTAGTTGATACAAAAAATTCATAAAGCACAGGAATTTTCTGTAAACTTCAAAATTCACCTTCATTACTTAGAGAATCAAAGAAAATTTTTGAAATGAGAGAAACTCCACTTTTTAATGCCTGAAACTGATGTTAGAATAGTATTTATATAATGCTAGAAAAGTTTAACACATTCATTCTATAATTAATATTCTTGTTACAAGTAACCTTACCCTATGTAACAAGATTGGAAATGTATTTCAGTTAGTGTTATTTAAATTCTTTATGAATTAAATTAATTAAAAATGATATTAAAAATGATTTTTATAATAATTTAATAATTTATTTAAAGTAGGATCTATTAGTTATTCTTGAGCCTATTTATTTATTATGCAACAACAATGCTCTCCTCTTCCTCATTAGTACCTACTCAGGGTAATTTACGCGTAATCTTTTGTGGCTTAATTCAACTCTTAAATAAACATACAAATTCTGAATACAGTCAATCAACTGTTGCTAATGCAATAAAACCAAGCTTGGAACATATTGGTCTTATCTATGGTTCCAGGTCTACTTGATCCATGCTTTGCTCTACTAAACTAAGTCTTGGTAAATTACTTCTCAAACTCAATGTATAATTAATAATGTAATCTTATCTATTCATTGTTAGACTTCTACCTATACTTTCCATAGATGAAAATCTTGAAACAAACTTATAATTTTAATGAAAAAATACAAACAATATAAACTACAACATACTTCATATATGAAAAATATGAGCCTACACAAGAAAATGAAACAAATTATATTACTTATTGCTAAAACATCTCATAAATTTTTTCTTAGTCTTGCAGCTATAGAAAATAGCACAACTCATTTAAGTACAAGAAATGAAATTGATGCATATTTTTCTGAACCTGAAACTAATGTGGAATCACTCTTATGGTGGAAAGCAAATGTTAAATAATATCCTATATTGCAATGGATTATCGTGCTATTCAAGCAACTAGTGTAGCTAGTGAACAAATATTTTCGATTGCTAAACATACAGTTAGTCCAACTCATAATCATATTAATCCAGAAGTAACACGTACTTCATTATGTTTAAAAAGCTGGTATGTAGAACTAAATTAGTATGATCATAAAATAGAATGGAGTTGACAGATGGCATTTTTAGTTTATATTTTTTATAGTATAATGTTGAACTTCATTATTTTTAATAATTAAGTTTCAAGAATAAAAAATGGCATATAATTAATAAATTATATTGCCAAGTTTCTACTATATTTTTTCAAAAAAAAAAAATCAAAAATAAAATTAAATAAATCGCTTTCAATTTTGTGCAACATAAGAATCTGATCAGGTGTACTAATATGTCCGGAATGGACAGATCAATTACAGATATTTGCAAAAATAACGGACCACCTAAATCGATTTTTGCAAACATACGCAGTCATACATGCATAGTAGTAAACTGCTAGAATTATTGTGATATAACTGCGGATGACTGCATATGAAAAATTCAAAAAATGAATTTGACGGTCCGGGCAGATATTCCCATGCGTATGACTGCATATGAAAATTTCATAAAATGAATTAGATAGTCCGTTATTTTCGCAAATAGCTGTAACATCTCCGTCTATAGACAGTGCTAGAGGCCTGAAAAACGGGACCTGGAACTAGGGATTGGAATCGATTAATCGAAAATCGACAAAACATAGTAAAATCGATTCTCGAGAATCGATTCTCAGCAATTTTTTACATGTAAGTTAACCTGACTCCAAAGTAATTTTTCATGCCGGCCAAGTGCTGATTATTTTTGCTGAAATTAGAAACTGATTCAAAGTCAGGTTGGTCGTCTATAAGAAAAATCTTGAAAAGATTCGATTTTCGATTCCAATCCCTACCTGGAACCCAGAAACCCGGACCCGGATCCAGGTTTGGGCCGGCAATTTTCTTTCAAAATTCACCCGGTCCGGATCCGGGTTGGCATTAAATTTTCCGGCCGGGCCCGAGTTTAACCAGGATTTTTATTAATTCCGGCCAAAATTTCGTTAATTCCGGCCGAATTTAGATTTAAAAATTTATGCATTTTTTTTTTAATTTAATTTAGATAACTTATTTCTTTTTTAGTTTATTATGTCATAGTTTATATATTTTTCTAATAATTTAATTTTTTTCGCCTGTATAATTTTTTTAAACGTCGCACAACAAATGTTATAACTTAACTGCACTAAAATTTTAATAAAAGATAATTAAATAAAAGAAACTGGCAGTTAGGTAAAATACAGCATTTATATTAAAAAGAGTAAATTAATAAAAAATTGCCAATCAGTTTGTTAAGCAAAGATTTGAATCTAATAAAAAAAAAGCATTAAGTAATAATAATTTATTTTTATCATCATTATTTTTTTTAAAAAAAATTATAAAATAAGAAAATTGAATATTTTATGTTTTTATTTTTTTCTATTTATTTTATTTAATTTTATTTTATTTTTTAAAATATTGTTTTAGTATTAATTTATTTTATTTTTTATATAATAAAAAAAATAATAAACACGCATTGTAGTATGAACAGATCCCGATCCTTCCATTAAGTAAAAATAGCGGAAAGCAATGTATTTTAATAAAAGATAGTTAAAAAAAACAGTAAATTATACTTTCGTATATAATAAAATTTTTATTTTTTTAAAAAAATAAAAAGAATAAAAAATATATATTCATTTTATATCAAAATCACAATTTTCCGTGTTGGTTAAAATTAACAAATTGCTGTGCCACAAAATTTATACATGTGATCTACATTATAATTATTATAATTTCACGTTATAAAATAAATAAATTAGAATTTTATCATTTTTTTATTGCATAGTTTTAATATTCATAATTTTTATTATATTAAATATTAATATTTTTAAATAATTATGATGAATTTGTTTTGTTTTAACTGTTTATAAATTAACGATTAAATTTCTTTGATTTTCCGAAAACTACGACTATACTAAAATGATCTACGTATAAAAATTTTTTTGATTTGAAAAAAAAAAGGAATTATATTTTGTACAAAAATTTAATAAAAATCTCGTTAAACAAAAAATACAGACTTCTAGGCAGTGCTAAATGGTACTAAATCCGGTTTTATTAAAATTTTAATAAGATTTATATTATTATTACTATTGTTAATTTGTGTAATTATTTTGCTGTTATTATTACACAAAATTAAAAAAATGTAACAGGTAATATTCGTAATATTCCACAATTTAAACTCTTTTTTATTTGACAATATATTCGGCACGAAGTGCTGCACAAGTGATTTAACTGGTATCACGTGATTCGAATGTTGCCTGATACGATTTATTATAATCATTTTTAATACATTAATCCAATACCATTCAATCCATTCAATCGATCTAAATATGCAAAGACTATAACACACATTTACAAAAACATACAAAATTTAACATTAAGCATACTTTATTCACATTTTGAAAAGAAAATTGGCTTTTAATAAACGGAAACAGTTTATAGAGTTTATAGACTTTGATAAGCATCATAAGATTATGACAGTGTTTTGTTAGCACAGCACACATGATTATTTTTAGTTATGTGAGCAAGATTGAAAATCATGTGCGGATATGTGTGTGCACACGCCAAATTTAAGAGATGTGTGCAATGCGCACATGTTTATTAAAAAATATGAACTTAATGATTATTATATTTTATTATCAATATTTCCAAATCTAGTAAACCAATACTCGTAAGCACTTTCATAGGAACTAAGTTCTAATGGACTAACCATTAACGGCTTAACGCGTTTTTGTGGCTTACGCGCATCAAATGTGCGCGATTTATTGTGCAATGTTTGCAAATCCTAACCCTCATTTATTATAATTTGTGCGCAAATTTAAAGTGATGTGTGGATCGCACATTCCGCACATCCAATTTTGACCACTGGAGACATAACAGGGCTCACTCATTTACTATTAGCTACGAGTCTCTTTAGGGCCGGAATTATATAATGAAATATGATTTTCGATCTATCACCTAAAATATTGAGTAACTCCATCTGGAGTCGTTTACACGTTAATTTATATATTTTGAAATTTTATACTTATATAAATATATTGTCTAATCGATTTGATTTTTATTATTTATATTAACATACAATACATGAAATGTACAAAAAGAAATGTGATATAAGTAAATGTTAACAAAAAAAATTTGTTCTTTTAATTATTCCTTCATCTAAATATTTTTTCAAAATAATTCCATATTCTTCAGTAACCCAACTTTCATCGCTAAAAGAAATGTAAAATTTAATTGGAAATTTATTCCTCCAATTTTCAAAAAAGGTTTGTAAGCTTTCAACCGAAAATATCCAATAACCATTAAATGAAAATTTATACAAACTTTTTGGTGAAAAATCAATAATAATTTCTAATAATTTATCACAAATAATTTGTTTCTCATTAATTGCTGAAAGATCTATAGTTTTTAATTGTGGACAATTTAATAACATTTCTCTTATTTCATCTAAATTTTCAAGTTCAACGTCAATTGCTAATTTCTTAATCTTTGGACAATATTTGGCGATCGCCTTAATTAATTTACTAGTATATACGGAATCTTGGTATTCATATCTACGACATATATTAATTTCTAATAAGCCTTGATGAGATTTTTCGATCAATTTATAATCATCATAATTTGGTAAATATGAAATTTTAAGATATTGAAGTTCCGGAAAAGAAACAATTGATAAATATTTTCTCCATTCTTGCATTTCTTTACCTTCATTATAATATTCATAACCATGATCATTATTAAGTTCCAAATGTTTTAAATACTTCAATGATAAAAGAAATTTAGGTGATATTGGAGCAATACTTGGTTTTATGATAAGTTTAGTTAATTTTCCAGCTTTTCTTTCTATTACTTCACTTAATTGTGTACATTGTTTTTGACCGCCTTTAAAATATATTAATAAAGATTTTAAATTTTTTTGAGCGTCAACAAGCATTATTAAGCCTGGATTATTTCCGTTACAATACAATAATTTTAAATCTCCAATATTTTGACAAGTTTGTGCCATATTATTTAAAGTTAGTGAATTAATACATTGAAAATCTATAATTAAGGAATATAATTTTGAAAAATAAGTAAATGATCCTGGAAATTGAAATAAAGGTAAAACTGTTTGCCAATGAAAACTTATGATATTCTTACAATTATTAATAAATAATTTATAAATTTCTTGTTCTAATAAAATTAATTTATAACTATTTTGAATATTTTGAAAATTCATTAAATCAGATATTTCATCCTTAATTAATAAATTTATAATTCCATCAATAAAACCTGGTAAAATTTGTGATAAAAAACTAAGATAATTAAATAAAGGTCGTCTTGAAATTATAGGTGAAGGTAACACAATGTTATTTTCAACTAAAAATTTTATTGATGATGTTGGTAACATATTAATTATTGTGGTGTAAAATTTATCATGTGAAATATTTTTAAAAGCAAGAGGATTTTTCCATAATATCGGTATGGTCATTCGACACCAAAATCTATTCACCAAAATGCACGAATATAAGGAACTTGAATCATTTTGCAATTTGGTAACGATTATTCTTAAACAATCCTCAATAAGATATGTCATCTTATTTTGATATTTTACTTTTACTTCAGTTTTGAGGCGAAATATGTTGAATAAATATATAAAGAGGTCGTGAATGAAATTTTTCGGGGCGTTGGAACTGATCTTATTTGTACTAACCATTTTTGGAAATCTATTGAAGTTTTATTCATATCGGCTTAGTTATCCCGATTAATTGGTTGCCGAGACTTACACAACAAAATGATGATCATAATATTCTGAATAGAACAATCAGTTCAAAATTAAATGATTTTTCTGCAATTGGTTACAACCAATTAACCGGTTTGTTGTACCCGGTTAACAGGGTTACAACAGGTCCCAGTATTCCATTTATGGTCTCGACCATGATTCCAAAACTCATTGATATATCATGTGAACGTTATACTCTCCTTATTAATTACATAATTTCGTAATTTGTTTTCGGTTTATTGTTACGCCGAATGTTTATCTTTATTACGAAATATTATCTAAATAATAATGATAAAACGCCAAGATTGTTAAGATTGTTGTGAAAAAAAAAAAAAAAGATCCAGATGCTTGATAAATTAAATTTTTGCATGAGATGTTTCATAATAAATTTGTACATATACTGTACGTATATGGTTTCATTTATTACTATGCTGCGTCTTCATTTTGAACCTCGGAGTTCGTGCCAATTTTTTTTCCAAAATAATAAAAAAAAATAAAACAAAAAATCCCGTTATTTAGAAAACTCTTAAAAGGGTTTTCTGGAATTACCAGATATTGTCTAAAATATTTTGTAACTTTTTTATGCGTTCACTAAAATTCCTAACAAAATTTATTGGATAACGGATAACATGAATTTATCTTCAAACTATTACCAACAAATACAACAAATACGATATTCATATTCTTTCAATAAATGTAACAAACAGACATGAGAAACCTCATGATTAATGAAAATTAGCTCATTTGAAAATAAGAAACATCTTTTGTTCCATCACGATTGCTAACCTGTTGTATTTATAAATAGCAAAGCGACGTATCAAAAAAAGTTGGACTGAGAATAATGTTGTCGCTAATTTGCATATGATTATGACAATCAATCCTTTTATAATCTCATTGGGAATTTTTTCATTCAGATAAGATAAGAATTATTTATCAAAATCTAAAAATACATAATTAGAACTTATATCTTCTAAGTATATTTCATGGTGTTGAACTTAGTTTATATTAAGGGAGATAACTTGACTATAGTACGTGAGAACATTACACATATATCGTCAAACGTTTCACAATTAAGAATTATTGGAGTTTGTTCTTGGAAGGATAGCACTCAAATTTAAATATATTTCTGAGCTTCTACAAATACATTAAAATAGTTATTGAACCTGGAATAGACGGTTTTTTCCGATACTTGAGACGAAAATTTACGTTGGAATTTTATTCATTTATGGTTGTTTAAATTTATTTATTTTTAATTGCGTTATATTCAATTTTTTCGTATTCAAATTAAAATTAAAATTTACGGTACTTTAAAAAAAGCTTAATTGGCAATCATTAATAATTTATCACGTGATACACTGATACGTGAATTTTTAAACACAGGTGTTATTATCAATAATTTCACGAGACATTCTGTACTACGACGTCAAATGTGATCACTTAACTGCGTAGTAACAAATCACAGGATTCTGTAAACTTTTTTAACTTCAAATTTTTAACTTTAAATTAACTTTTAACAGATTAACCTTTTAACTATAAATCTTTTTTTAAATTTTTTTTTTTTACGAAGCTTTCTCCTTCCCCTTTCACTCTCTATCATTTTTTCCTCTTACAATATCCTCATCTGGTTTATTCAGGTCGAGTACATTTCTTTTTAATACTCTTATTCACGGAGACCAGCAAATTTTCTGTACATAATATGTAACGATCTCTTAACTATGGATGTGACGTTAAATAAAGATGCTGCAATCAGTTCCCGATTACTGTCTTCAATTATTGTGTAACAGTTCTCCTTTCCATTGCTCTCTCTCATAACTTCCTTTTTTTTCTCTTCCCTTTCCCTCTCTTCCTCTTCCCTCTATTCCTTTTCCTCTAATTCGTCCCTCCCCTACTGTAAAAAAAAAAAATTAATACCCATTTGGCTGTCTAAAAAGCACGTAATGATTAATTGGTTTATTTTCATATTCATTACTTTCCTTTGTCTTCATTACTAACAATCATATTTCTTTTTTTTTAGGTTTCAGCGGTTCTCTTGTGAAATGTAAGTAGATTTTTGTTTCTTTTATTTAATTTTGTTATTTTCTCATTGGTACTAATATTTCAATATTTCACTTTTTTAGGTTTTGTCTTCCCGTCAGCCTTCAGATGTGGGAGGATTTAATCATTTAACGAAACTTTCATCTTTACTTTTCAGAACGTGGAATTTGGTAAGAAATCAGGCAATTTTTTTCTAATATATTCTTTTGATGAACTATTTCTAATGTTTCATTTTCTTTTTTAGATGGCTGATACTACCTTGAAGTTTTGGAAGCATAGTGGAGGGATCCAGATATCTTTTTAGTATTTTAATGAAACGTTTACTAGCGTTTCATTTTCGCCCTTTTTTTAGAGAACCAGTTCCGATGTTTCCAGACCAAGTTTTCAAAAAAATTTCATAAAATTTATTTAGAATCCCGTCTTTGATTTGGATTCCAAGGCAATGCATACTTCTAAACAACAGGTTTAATAGATGCGTTTCAAATTTTACATCCATCAAGAAAAGTATCCTCTTGGAGTAATGCGAACATGAAAAAACAGAATAGATCGTTTTTGGATCTAATTTCAAAAATTATCTAAAAAACTTTTTTATAACTTTTCTTTTCTTTTAATTTTGTAGGAAATCCGGCTTGACTTGGGAATACTGAAACGAACCCTTGATTAGCAGGTTTTCGAAAGTACAGTACGAAACTCCTTGAAGAAGTTTTGTTAAACTTATTTTTCATTTTTCCTTGGTAAGTTTCGATTCACTTTTAATACATCTTAAAAAAAAAAATTTAATTCTTTTTTTTTTTAATTTTATAGGGTTTCCGGTTTCGATATGGGACCTCAGATCCTAAAAACTAAAAAAAAAGTTCTTTCCTCAGCTCCAATTTTGATGTATTTTAGAACCCTGGTAAGTTTCAAGAATTTTGAGAAAAGTTATTTTTCTTTCTTTCATACATAGGATACCAGCTCCACCTTTTTTACTGGAACCCTGAAATAAGTTTACGAAATACCTTCGAACTTTCTTTTAAAAAATCTTTTAATAATTTTTATTTATTTATTTATTTATTTTGTAGGAAAACAGCTCCAATCTAGAGATACGGAATCCCAGGACCCCGAAATATATATAAAAAGGTAAGTGGCTTTCGAACTTTTTACTAATAGCTGTACGCAAGGGTTTTCTGTAAGTTCAGTACGCAAAATTACCTCCTTACTTTGGATAATTGGAAAAAGTACGCAAATTAATTTCCTGACCCGCCGATTCATCATGTGATTTACCTATTATCAAACTTGACATTTATCGAAGAATAATTTTTGGTTGTGCCTAGGGTTCAAAAGAATAATAGGCTGGACGGTTCCTCTCAAACCATGGGGGATTGGACGAACTCGCATTAGCTTAGTTTTGCTTCGCTATCTTTGTATTCCGATCTACTAGCAATTGCTTGTAGTCCCGGATCCGATGTCTATAATAAAAATAAAAATAAAAAATGAATAATTTTTTAATCACTTTATATGTCACATAATCATATAAATGTATTTATTAAATGTACTGTACAAACATTACACATTTTTTTGCACTAAATAAAGTGCTAATTATTATTTTTTGCACTAATAGATATTTATATTTATTTTTATTTATCTCATGAAATACTATGATCAGCCAAATTACTAAAAATACGCAAAATAAACCCTTACTCAAACAAAAAAACTGTTAAAAATACGCATTTTAATAGTCTGACCGTGGCTAAAAAATCCTCAGGTTGTACGCAAATCAATACCTAACCCCGTAAAATTTCTCTATGTTGGCGACGCAATTATGCACCTTACCCCTACATATATATTTCGGGGTCCTGGAATCCCAGTAAGTTTCGAACAATTTTGAATCTTTTTTATTATTTATATAGTATTGTATTTTACATTTGTAGGATAAGCTATATTATTGGAAAATTTTACATTTATTATCAATTTAATTTTATTTACAGATTAGAATAATAACTTTGCAGAAATCTAATGTTTTATCGCTTAATTGTTAAGTGATCGTCATGAATTAGGCCTTGATTACGTAACTGCTAAGTTATATTAGCGAAATAGTCTCAAATTGTAAGAACATCGTTATTGTTTCATAACTAATTAGTTTCAAAATCTTATAAAATTATAATATTTATTTTAAAAATAACAAATATAGTAAGAAAAAAATTAATTTGGAGTATTTTTGCAGAAAATTGACAATGTATTGGCAAATTTTTAAAGATGGTTCAGCGGTTACAGTATTTAATTTTTTACGAATGTGTTTAATAATTGACTTCTTAAGTGTAAATTTCACTAGTAACTTTTTTAAACTTTTTCAACCATTTTCAACCTTTTTCTTTCTTTTTTTCCTTCGTCCTTTCCCCTTTTCCTTTTCGCTCCCTTAATCCTTCCCTCTCTCTACAATTTCCTTAACGAATCATTTAGTAATATTTCAGTTTCACTTCTATTCTAAATTCAGAAAAGCCTTTTTTATTTCCATATTTGCATTTTTAATTTTTCACAAATTTTCTTTAACGTTAAAATAATTTCTTTTTTTTTAAAAAAAAATGATTTATATAATGTTGAACGTTTATCTCTTGTAACTGCTATTACGGCATTCCAGTCTCTTTGGATATTATGGTAAATGGTTAAATACTTTTTATCGTTTTTTCTACTTTTAAAAAATGAGACATCTTTACTTACATTTTGTTCTTTTATTTAATTTGGTTGACTGGTTCTTCGGGGTCTCTAAATGCTGAATTGAAAATAAGTATTTCATTTTTAATTTTTTATTATGCTTTAACTAAAAGAAATATTTACTAACATTATCTTAGTTTCTTTTCTTTTGTAGGTCTCGTACAGTTTTGGTCGTGGATTTGGATTTCGGTAAGTGGATTCATTAATATTGTTTTTTTCAATGAAATGTCACAAACATTTCATTTTCCTTTTTTAGAGGCTGCCTCTTTAACTTTTAGGACGCGAATTTTGGTGAGTTTTTTGTTCTTTGTTTTCTTTTCTTTAATTCATTTACTTTTAATAACAAACTGTTATTAACTGTTCTTTCTTTTTCTTAGACAGCCAGTTCCGATTTTTGAGTTTTTGAAACATTTGAAAATTTTTTATCATGTTTTCATATTCTACATATTTGTATCTGAATGGAACATTGAGTAAGTTTCGAAGTTGGACTTCAAAAGTTAAATTTTTAAAGTAACATTCATTAAGGTTTCTTTTTTATCCTCCTTTTGTAGGGTTAAGGCTAATGTTACTTTTTTCTTTTGTAGTTTGACATTTGGAATTTAAAGACATATGGTAAATTTCAGAATTATTTTGAAACTTTGACTTTTTATCAAATTGAAAAATGGTTTACTTACTGTTCTAACCATTTTTTAGGGCTCAGCTTCGTTTCATAATAGATAAGCTGTGTAAGTCTTGATATTATTTGAACTTTGAAACTTGATCTCTTAGTTAAAGAAACAATTATTAACTGTTTCTTATATTTTTTTTTGTAGTTTCACCTTCAAATTTTATTTTAATGGGCGAGGATGCTGAATTGAATCTTTAAGATATATCTTATAAAGTGAAGTTGATATGAATGGTACACCAGTAATAGTCCCGAATTTGGAAATTATTTTTTATATGAGGAACAAGTATTTCTTTATTATATCAATATATAGAATTGTTTCAATACAAATATTAATTATGTATTTACTAAAATTTAACAATGTAGTTTAATTATGTATTTACAAGATATTTACAATATATTGATTAAATTTTATTAATTATTTATACAATACATTTATTAAATTTTATCAAATGGTTAAGAAGTTTAAAAAAAATCGTAACGACTTTGATAATAAATTCGTAACGATTTGTTGGATTAATCGAAAAATTGATCTGCGATCGTCTTAATGCGCAGTAACTGCATGTAGCCGTGAATTTTCAGTAATAATCGTCTACTTGCACGATTTGGCCAGTGATTTGGCCACGATTTGTTTACTATTTGGACACAATTTGATACATTTCAGTAAAGAATGGATTTTGAGTATTATTCGATTTTAGAATAGAACAATTTAATAAATTTTATACAACACTTTACAACATATTTTAAATAAATAAATTATAACTCTTTAATATTTGTCATATATTTATTTTTTGCGATTTCAAATACTATTTTTGTACGACCCGAATAAATCAGGTGTCGATTTCCTTAATACGCAGTAACTTTATACATACGATTATCTTAAACTTATCGTGGCCGTTTTAAACCATATCATGACCAAGTCTTGGTTATAAGGTCTGTGATAAAATTTCAACTTGGTCACGATGTGATTTCGATTTTAAAAGTTTCTGCAAAGTAATTCATAATTTGCTATGCAGTATAAACAAAACAATGATAAAAACAAACTTTTCTTTAGGATGCAAAACGAAAGATATACAATGTATGAACGTTTATTCAAAGAACCGGTAATATCTTATTCAGTGCACTAGGTGCCCGGTCGCATACTTGAGTACAGTCATGTGCATTTTATGTAGACAGTCACCGGACTCCGATCTCACCTGACTCTAATTACTTATTGAGTTTGAATATAACGAACTGTCTGAATTTTTTTAAAAATTTTTTAACTTTAAATTTCGTAATAATAATTTTAAGAATTTTATAACTTTACAATAAATAGTTTAACAAAATTATTTTGCTATAAATGAACTAAACAAGAAACTATGTAATCATTTTATTGTAAAGGTTTTTTTCGAAGATAATAATAAGAATCTGAAAAAAATAAATTTATTATTATTTAATATTTCATGGCACTTTTAATAAGGTAAAGGAATATAACTAACGTGTAGAGCGAGTCATATTTGTAAAGAAAAAGGTAGAAGTGCAATGTAAAAAAAAATAAGAAAAAATGGCGTGAAAAAAAAGAAAATAACGCGAAAAAAATACAATAAAGACAAAAATAATGCGAATAAAAAAAAAAATGTAAAAGGGTGCCTATGTTATTAAATCCAATCTACGATTAAGTTGATGACTCATGATTCTTGAAATTTAGCCGGAATGAGAGATCATAAAATGCACATGACTGTACTGAAGGTATGCGACCGGATTTGAATATACACTCAGAGAACTTAGCAATAAACTTCAATTTACTAAGTTACTTAATATGAAGGAAAATTATTCCTAATAGTATAATATAATATTGTATAATTTAATCGTTCTTACAATTATTAGTATTAACATGATCGTAATTAAAGCGCCGGTTTTTGCAATTAATTTAGAATTTCCTAATTATTACTGTGAGAGAGGCATTAGCTTTTTACGCAAGATAGTACATCGAATCGAAGACTTTCATTGATCAATAGAAATCCGCAGCAAATTATAATAATGGGAGTATCAGTCTCAACTTTAGACTTCGCAACGCTAGAAGGATACGTATACAAAAGTGAAAAAGAACGCACAGAGATTCTAAAAAACGCAGGTTGGGAACTAGAAGCACAAGACCATGATATAGCAATATTTATGGGAACTGACGTTATAACAGCGGCGTTAATAAGAGCTGTGGTCACAGTCTGCCTAACGAAACAAAAAGATGCAATGGAGGCATTTTATAAAAAAGTTACTGAAAATGAAAGACAACATTTTGACCATGAATTGCAACAACTTTATTCACAAGGAAATGCCTTACAACATGAGTTACATATAACTAAAGATAAACTCCGAAAACAAGATAAAGAAATGGAAGAATATTTTAAAGCTATGCCAATAAACCAACACATGGCCAATATAGAAGTAGGAACAAACGACAGACCAGAATATAATACTACAACGAAGGTACCTACAGGACAACTTATAACGATAGAAGACGATAACGATAACACCTCCAAAGGCGAAGGCTCTAAGAGCGAAGGAAAAAAGAGATGTCACGTGAACGAAAAACAGATAGATAAAAATGATATGGAAGGAGTTACATTAACAGCCAATGGAAACAACATATCAATGCACGAAAAAAATTTTACAAACGTTAGAACAAGATATTACGCAAAGATCAACATTAACACACAAAAATTATCAAAAGAGGAAATAGAAAATGAACTTGAAAAAATTTTTAACAAAGAAAGATTTAGGACTGACATCTCAAATAAGAACGGTAATACATACATATACGTAATGTTTGCAACAAAAGAAGAAAGAACAAGGTTGACCAATAGCGAAACGATTAGTAACAACGTGGGCAGATTCTACCCGGATCAAGAAAAGGAAGTGACGATCAATGACCCGTTAAAATGCGATATTCAAAATATACCGATCAAAATCAGCAACAGTGACATAAGCGCTGCATTAGATAACTATGGATTGGGTAGTACCAACAGAGTTTTTAACAATACCAAAACATCAAAAGATAGAAGCAAACGACACAAAAGTGTATTAATAGATTTAAAATGCAACGATGCACAATTAAGAGATACATGGTCTATACCAATTGATAAAAATGGCAATAGAATCACGATAATACCCCAAAATTTAATGGCAGAACAGAAACAGGAAAGGAAGAAATACATGGCCAAACTTATAGACGTAGACATGGGAATAGACTATAAAGACATTCATGAAAATCTAAACAACGTAAAGGCTAAAGAGTGGTATATCAATGAAGACAAACAAAAAGGAAGAAAAACAATTACAGTATACTTCAAAAATGGACAGGAAAGAGACAACGCTATGAAAATACATTTTTTAGTAAATAACAAGTGCTTCACATGGAATAAAGGCTACATCGGGCAGCCCTTTTGGACCAGCCAACAAAACTTCAACAGAAGGTACAATGGAAGGAAATCAAATTATCAACACGGAAGAAATAATGGTAGACAAGACGCAAGTGATTATAGATTTGAAGGGGAACAAAGAGGACGAAGACAATACAACAACGTATATAACCCACAATACCGACAACAGACAGGACGACCCAATGAACATAGACATAACAGAAATAATAACTTTTATGAACAAGATTACGATCCAAGATTTATATCATACCCAAGACACAATAGACACAATGATAAACGACAAGAATTTAGAGTTAGTGGAAGAAACTATGACAGAAGACCAAACGGGAGAGGATTCGGCAACTATAGAAATTACAACACTCAACAAGGATATAATAGATACACACAACAACAAGAATCTAACAAAAGAAGAGAAGAACATCAAAACAGAAGTGAAGGAAAATACGGAGGAGAGAAGGACTCTGGACAATACATCGGCAGATACAAACATAGACAAACAAACTACGATAATGATAGAAGAGGAGGAAACGGGGTCCATTATGGACATAGATATTGAATCAACTTCACATTTGAGGAGTATGTATGAGGAGGAGACTTTGGACGATAACGATACGCTAAAAAATTATATAGAAAAAAATAAAATCATAAAAAACAAAAAAACAGATAAAAATATAAACAATAACAAAATCAATAATAAAATAAAAATAGGATGTATAAATATAAGGGGACTAAATGATGATAAAGGAACAGATAACAAACAAGAGAGATTAAAAAATTTTATCAAAAAAGAAAATTGGGATGTAGCGGGAATTAACGAAACAAAAATTAAAAAATCGAAAGGAAAATACATATATAGAGAATGGGAAAATATGATGATTAGGAACAACAGCGCTGAAGAAGAAAAAAGCAAAGGAAGTCAAATTTTAATACAAAAATATTGGACAGAAGTACGAACGATTAATTATCAAGAAATAGAAGGATACGCACAATCAATAGATATTTTACTTAAAGGAAATAAAAAGTCGATAAGAATTATAAATATCTACATGGTCGGTAACAACAAAAACAAAAAAAGGAAATTATATCAATAGTAGATAGATGGATAGATAATGGGAAAAATGAAAATTTAGATGTAATAGTAATGGGAGATTTCAACGAACAAAGACAAAACAAAGGGAAAAAAGATAAAAATATATTTTTAGAAATGTTAGACAGTTATAATATGGTAGACATCCACTGTTTTTTCAACAACGATGATCCGATTGACACATGGACAAACGGAACAATAAGTACAAGAATAGATTACATTTTTGTGAATAGCGAAATGCTTCAGAGAATTGAAGAACACGAAGTATTAAATGTAGAAAACAAATTATTGATAGACCACAAAGCATTAACGGTAACTATTAAAATAGATAACGAGACAACAATATCAAATAATAATAAGGGAAAAGACACAGGATACTTTAGAAACAAGTTTTCAGGTAAAGAATGGGAAGAAATTGCGGAAAGAGTAGAAAATAGTATTATAGAAAGACAAATGGATATGGACGAAAATGAAGAAAATAATGAAGAAATAATAAGTGAAACAGACAAAAAATGGATCAAGCTAAAAAATGTAATAACAAAAGAAATAACTGAAATGAAACAAGAATTAAGAGTAAAGAACAATACCACAACGAATACGAAGAAAGAATACAACTTGAACATCAAAGAAATGTCCGATTGCGATAGAGTCAAGATCAAATTAAAAATTATTAAAGAAATAGAACAATGCTGGAAAAAATGGAGCAAACTGGTAATGGAAAAAAATGAATTCAACATAGAAACAAGATAGAATTTGGATGTAATGGAAAATTTTGGTGCAAGAGAAAGGAAAGTAATTACTAACTATAAGATACTAGTAAATAGATTTAACGATATCTGTAATATGAAGATGACAACAGAGACGAAAAATAATACAATACTTTGCACGATAACCTAGAAGACAGTACATCGATAAATATATCTAAAGTCAAGATAGAAAAGGAAAAAAATAGATTGTTGTGTGATATGGTAAACGTACAACAATATGAAAATAGTCTGGCAATAGAGAAAAATTAGAAAGACAGGAACAACTAATGACAACAGATTTAAAAGAAATGATTATTAGAATCATGGATAAAAGAAGAGGACAAATCAAAATAGATAGTTGCCAGAAAACAAGTGAAGACAGGGTTAGAATAATTACAAATCATGAAGAAATAAAGGACGAAGTAGTAGAACATTATAAAAATTGGACGTGCACAAGAAAATTTGATGAAGAAGAGTTTGGTAAAAACTGGGAACCGTATTACAACAAACTAGAAACTGTTGATGAACATATATATGATCATTTATGTGATGAGGTGACACTTATAGAATGTGATTTAACATTAAAAAACGTCAAATATGACAAAGCAGCTGGTGCAAGCGGTATTCCTTACGATTTCTGGAAGAAAAGCGGATATTACACGAAGAAAGCATTAATAGAAATAATAAACCTCGTAATAAAAGAAGGAACATGGCCAAAGGAATGGAAAGATGGAATAATATATCCAATCAAAAAAACAATGGAGTGGAATAGAGATTTAAAATTAACGCGTCCAATAATGTTAATCGAAACAGCAAGAAAAATCGTGATTAAAATACTTACAAATCGTTTGAACGATATCATAACAAAATATAATATTTTAAGAGGAAAAAATTTTGTGGCATTAAAATATGAAAGTACATTTGAGCCAATTAAAATTTTACAAGCAATAATCGAGAATGCTAATATTAACAAAAAAGAAGCGTGGATAGTGCTAATGGACATAAGTAAAGCATATGATTCCGTAAGCTCAAAGAGTTTGAAGAAAGGAATGGAGCGCATAAAGTTACCAGAATAATGGATAAATTTGGTTTTAGACATATCTCACAATAAATTCAATAGAGTAATAGTTAATAATAATTTAACCGAGAAATATAAAGTTGAAGACAGAATCGATCAGGGAGAGGTGTGGTCTCCAATACTATGGAGAATTTTTTACGACCCATTGTTATGTAAATTAGATGACATGAGAAAACAAGTAGGCTATGAAATTAAGTCGGAGTTCAAAGAAAACATAACAAAAGAGGAGGTGACAAATCATAGTATTTCAATTAACGCGATTGCGTTTATGGATGACACGACACTAATAAGTAGATTACATGACCAAATGATGGATATGTTAGAGATATGTCATAGTTTTTATAAATTAAATGATATAAAAGCAAATCCAAAAAAATATGAAATAATTAGAATAAACAGTGCGGAGAAAAGAGAGATGATAATAGAGGGGCAAAAAATAGAAAAAATTAATTCAAAAAATGGTAACAGATTTTTAGGAATTTTCTTTACGTACAATAATAACAGAGCAGTTCATATTAAAAAAATGAAAGATATGATAGAAGGCTTTGTCAAAATAATGAATAGGAAAATAATAACAGATAAACAAGTATGTAAACTGTGGAATATTAATATGATACCGGCGTTAGAATACCAATTACAGGGAGTAGTAATTACAGAGAGCGAAGCTAAACAATTAATGGCGCCAGTAAATACGTTGATTAAACATAAATGTAAGATGCCAAGTACTCTGCCTAATTGCATAATATACGATAAAGATATATATGGAGTTAAAGATCTATTTAGTTTACAGCTCGAAAGTCTAAGTAAAAATATAATGTATATGGCAAACGGTAATGAAATAGTTAGATCAATATTTAAAATACAAATGGAGCAGATGCAACAAGAAATATGGACACCATTATGTTTTGCAGAAAAAGTTTCTCAAGTCAAATTTACAACTAAAAGATTCGTCGGGAACGCATTAATAGTACTGGATTATAAGAATTTTCGTTTATGTGATCATGAGAATTATGACGATTTGTTTCAAAACCACAGAATCAAAGGAGGTCACATTCTGATTGAAGAAGTTTTAGATGAAGAATTTAAATTTTATAAAAATAGAATTAAAAAATGTGGTGTTATGTTCGTAGAACAACTAATAGAACCATATACAGACAAAATGATGAAATGGACACATTTTTTGAAAGAAAATGGCTTAGCGTTGAGAATAGAACCAAAATGGTTTAAAATTGTAAGAGATCGTATAACGATAAATGGTATATTAGAAAGAGAATTATATAACGAAATGTTAATCAAAAGAATGGGAAAAGAAGATACCAAGAAAACGAGAAGTAATGAAAATCTTTCAGAAAAAAGTAGAAAAGAAACTAATAAAGAAGTGATTACATGGAGAGATATTAATTCAAATGATAATATTTGCAGCATAAGGTCCAAGAAATCACGTTATCGTTATTATGACGAAATAGGTAAACATATGTTAGAATATGACAAATTACAAGAGAACAACGATGTAATCAATTCTCCATTTTTGATTAATTATAAAGGATGTGATTATAATATCAGAAAGAAAAAAGATCGGAGTTCTGAATGTTACATTTATATAGAAAAAGATATAGCTATGACGATACCAGGAAGATGGGAAAAAGATAACGAAGACATTAAATATATTAAACCATACATGACGCTCGAAAATATTGATAAAAGAAATGTGAGCGTACATAGAATTGCAAACACTAACAAAGAGGAGATAATAATCAACGATATGGTTATTGACAAAGATAAAAATGATTTACGAACAAATGCTAAGTTATGGTTAAACAGTGTCATAGAAAAAATGGGAATTTATGAAAATTTAAACAATTTTATAGATAATGATTTTTTTGATTTTACAGATAAAGAAATTTTTCTTCAGTTAGGAGGTATAATACAAAAAGGTCCAGATTTAAATTTAGACGGATTTTTTGGGATAGAGATATTTGCAAAAAATAGTAAGGAAGAAAAGTTTAGTATAGAAGGAAAAGTTCGTAATACAAGAAATGAAGGAAAATTTATGCCATTGGAATTATAACAGCTTTGATGGTTATACCAGACAACACGATAGTGGATCTAAGGACCGACGATAAAATATTAACATGGCTCATCGAATATAGTAATATAGGTAGTAATAGAAGAGAACTAGATGATCCGTGTTTAAGGTTGCTTGCCGAAACCTAGGGGTTTAGGCAAGATGGCGTTTCGCCGAAAAGCGAAATTCTGCCGAAACTATATTAAAGTTATATTAAAAAACTGGCGAAACTTTGGAGAAAGACGAAACTGCCGAAACTTATTATAAATGCCGAAACTGCTGAAACTCTGCCGAAACTATAATAAATCTATAGTAAAATTTTGACGAAACTAATCGTAGGATTTTGAGGAGGTTTAGACAAGTAACCTTATCCGTGTTATATTTTCTTAAATTGTATTAATACAGTTTTAGAATTAAAAAATATTAAGTTACTAATCAACGAGAAGAAAGAGAACGATATGGCGGTGCTGAAAAGTGTGAAATTACCAGCGTTAAAGAAAGAATTGATCAGATGTAAACACTCAATCAAAGAAGTAGTAGTAAAATATTCGAATATAGCGGTGGACGAATATGCATTAAGATGGAATTATAATTTGATAGAAGGTGCATATAGAAAATGTTTTAAAGCAATTAGTAACAATATAAACAGGATCGATTTAATATTATTGGATCACGTGAAAGATTGTTTCGTGGAATGTAATGGAGCCAATGTAATGATTGATTGGAAAGAAACGTTTAGACTGATTAATAATGAAATTTCAACAAAAAGAAATGTTACGAATAGGATAGATGCATCAATAAGATCATTTAGAGTTAAAAATTTCTTAAAGATATTACCCACTTATGAGCGCTTATACGAAAGGAAAGTTTGGGGAATTCAGAATACGAAATGTCCTAGATGCATAGTAGAGATTAGGGTTGGATCGGTCTGGTCCGGTCCGGTCCCAAAAAGACCGGTCTTTCAACCTGGACCAGATCGGACTGGGACTGGACCGATTTAAATTCAAGAAATTTTGTCCCCATGATTTTAAGACCTCTAAAACATTAAAGAACGTTGTGAAACGTTTTTTAACATGTAATTTAACAAATAAACAACGTTTCGCAACGTTTTTTAATTATTTTAATAGAAAACGTTGCGAAAATGTTTTTTATTAATAAGTTCATAAAAAAAAATGTTTTTCGCAAACGTTTTTAATTATTTTAACAAACAACGTTGCAAAAACGTTTTTATTAAGTAATTAACGTTTTGCAGCGTTTTTTATTAAGTAATTTAATAAAAAAACGTTTTCGCACGTTTTTTAATTATTTTATTAATAGGAAACGTTACAAAAACGTTTTTTATTAATAATTTCACGAAAAAAAGGTTTTTGCACATTTTTTTAATAAAAAATGTTGCGAAAATGTTAAAAACCGAACTGATAATCGGTTTTGGCAAAAACCGTGCCCTAGAAGTACATAAGCACAAAAATTTGGCTCATTTTTATTGGATATTAATAATATAAGATCGGTCCCGGTCCAGACCGGTCCTCAGATCTCAGACCGAAGACCGTGAAGACCGGTCCCAAGACTGACGCAGGACCGGTCTTTGCTAGGACCGATCCAACCCTAGTAGAGATAGAGACGTGGGAACATATATGGTCTTGCGGAAAAAATGGTATTTATAATGAGAGCAAGTTATTCAGTGATAGTATTGAAGAAATATGTGAATATGTAATGATGGACGAAGACGTGAACGAAATAAAAGAATTTAAAGAAAATTTAATGGACATATTGACCAATCGATCTAATATCATGATTTTGCACAATATGATCAGGGAAATTACAAGAGGAATTATTAATGAAAAATGGATGAATGTATGTAAAAATAGTTCATTTAAAACAATCTTGAGAGATATTTTCGATCTATATTTGACAAAAATACAAGAACACATATGGAAGGAAAGATGTAACAAGACGACAGAAATAGAGAAACAAATGGGTATATTTAAAGATCTTAAAAGGAAAAAGAGGGATGCTGACGATGATTCGGAGGATAAGGAAACAGATACAAGAAAATTAGATAAATCAAAAAACAAAAAGAAAATAAAAAATTTGATAAAAACCGATTTAGAAAATAAAATTAAAAATGACGTATTTAGTTTAGGAAGCTTGAATAGACATAGGATAGGTAACAATATAATTAGTAATTTGATCAATACATAATAATATTTAGTTTAGTTTATTTTTAGATAGCGAGATAGTTTATAGATTTATTAACACTTTGGTTACGCTTATCCGCGCCTTGGTTAGATAACCCATGCTTTGTTATGAAGAGATTCATTATTGTATGATTTTGAATTTCAATGTATAAATTTTATAATTATTATGTAAAATGATGCGTTATTATTACTAATAAAATAAATAAATACGTTTAACAAAAAAAAAAAAAAAAAAAGACTTTTGTTGATCATCACGTTATTCGCAGTGGGTTTAATTGTCATAATGCTGGAAGAAATTACCATAATGCGAATTCAAATTTTTGTACGAACTTGGTATAGCATTTCTTTCCCCTTACTATGAAATATGTATAGAGCAAAACTTTTTAATTTTAATTCAACGATATTCTAATTTCTTGCTAAACTACTTCATGGATTCCATCTAAATATGTTAAACTTATAAGAAATTTCAATTAACGGAATTGAAATTTTGTGATCCTTATTAACGCAATTTATCGTGCATCATTGCGGAAAGGTTTAATTCAAAAGGATTTAATATTAAAAATGACATCAAAAATTTCCATTTCTATAACCCGAACTTCATTTATTAATTGGAAACGTAATTTCAGTTGAAGATATTATCGCGGTATATCCTTGGAGAAGATGGTAGGAATTGTATTCGATCAAATACTTTAAAATGTAATAGTAATTAATTCTTTGACTTGAATCATATCACAATAAGAAATCAAAGCCAACCATCAATGTCAGTAAACCCACTAAAATAGATTGATCAAATTCATCATGTTTTACACATCACCTATCAGAGAAATGGTTAACAAAAAAGATCATTTTGGTTTTACAATTTCAATGGCAAAAACAAGTGTCCAAATTGCAGTAGCAGAAGGTGTTACAGCAGAGACTAATGGGAATTCTTTTGCAATTTAATTTGAAATATTACAATAATACCGAATTAAGTATAAGTGAAATTCAATTTACATTATTCTCGTCAACTTTTAACTGATTTGGATCTTAGTTACAACCTCCCATAAGCCAAAAGGCCGACCCAAAACGACTTAAAGCGTCAGTAGAAGATAATACTAATCAATAAAATACAAAGCTGATAAAGAAAATAATTAAATTTGTTGAATTAAGCTTTATTAATAAAGTGTAATCATATGACATTATGGCATTAAAAACACGTGACGCTGGTGTGACGATAAATAGATTTTTTTTATTAGTTGTAGAAATGGAATAAAAAATCAAGCAAAGGAAGAAAAATTTTAATACATTATTGTAAAGTTTGTTTATTAATATTATGTGGATATTTTATGATATTTTATACTTTTTAGATCCTGGACGCTATTTAACTAAAATTTAGTATAAGAACTTACGCTTAGGTGAAATATAACTGATAATTAAATTTAATCCTTTATTAGCTTGATTGATTTCTGCTTTTATACACTCATTATAATTTTTTAAAAAATTTATATACAAAAATAATCAACGTCAATTTTTCAACTATTATTTTGAATTTAATGACTAAGGACAAGAATATCATTATTACGAGAGTTGTTACACAAATGCTTTTAATGGAGTTACGATATTGTAGGAGCCTGTATCACACGACAATTTACAATTAATTGATCACTGCATCTATAGAATTCTTTTATTCTTTCATGGAATTCCAGTCAGAGTTCATTCAAAATCTTTCCATAATGAATTTCTAGATTAATTGTTTACTATAATTCTTTAGGATTTTGAACTCCTTACTTCAAATATATATACTGGAAGGTTTTCTTGAACGCTACAAATAAATTATATATTTTTTTGAAATAACAGAACAATTGATATAATTATTGTTTATGATGTCAGACGATATGATAAGTCGCCTAATACGAATTGCTATAGTTAGTAAAGGAGGGATAAAATGTAAAGAATGTAAGAAAAGAAAAATTATGGACGAAAATCATGAAACTTGTCAATTATGTTATGAAATATTCAGACTTAATTTAAGTGGGAACGAAGTCATTGATGACATTATCAGAAATACACGAGTCAATTTTGTTACAGATTCAAAATGTTGTATATTAGAGTTTGTTCCCTATGATCAATTCAAAAATATAGAATTTATTGCTGAAGGAGGATTTAGTAAAATTTATAAAGCTATTTGGGTTGATGGTCCAATTAGTGAATACCTCACTAGTAGTAATAATACAATTGTTCGTAATAACGATTATACAGTTGTTCTCAAAAACTTAATAATTCTAAAAATATTACATCCAAGGAACTGAACGAGGTACAGTCCATGCAATATTTCTAATTTTCAACGTGATGGTGATAAATTTATTTTTTTTTATTTAGTTTAAGGTATATTATCAGATTTTATCAAACGGTAGTAGTTATAACGTTATTAAATATTTTGGAATTACTCAAGATCCTATTACTAAAGATATGATGATTATCATGCCATATTATAGTTCAGGTGATTTGATACATCATTTAAGTAATAACTTTTATAATGTCAGCTGGATAACAAAGTTGGTTCAGCTTTATCATACAATATCTGGACTTCTATTAATACATCGAGCAAAAATCATCCACAGAGATTTACATAGTGGAAATATCTTATTTGATAATTATTATGCGTACATAGGTGATCTGGGAATAAGTAGATCTGCAACTGATTTAAATAATGATAATGAGAAATATGGTATTATTCCTTATATGGCACCAGAGATTTTTCAAGGACAAAAATATACTGAAGCTTCAGATATATATAGTTTCGGAATGATTATGTGGGAATTTATGACAGGTAGAAGACCTCTTTGGGATGAAATTCATGATATAGAACTTATAATCAAAATATGTGATGGTTTACGACCACCAATTGTTACAAATGCACCCGAAGGATATATTGAATTAATGAAGGAATGCTGGCATTCTGATCCAGAAAAAAGACCAACCGCTGATAATATATTTTGGAAAATTTATAAAATGTGTGATAATGAACGTTATAGAAATCAAACTAAAATTATTAAATCATCAAATATTGGACCTGTGACAATAAATAATCCAGGTGCCATTTATAAGAGTAGACCTTTAAGTTGCATGATTCAATCTGCAATCTCTTTAAGGAGTTCAAGGAGTCTATCCATCGGTAACAAATTTATTAATTACAACGCATTTTATTGCAAGAAAAATTTTAACAATTATTTATTTTTGAACAATTCTTAGATCCATTTTATTATTATCAGAAAAATACTGGTAATTATTCAGTTTTTGGTTTAATGGTTTTTTTTATGTTCTTACTTATTAGTATTAATATTAATATTATTTTAAAGATAAAAGAAAGTTAGAAGATGATTCAGTTGAAGAAAGTAATGACAATGGTACGGTAATTAATTTAATAAATTATTATTTTCATTATACTTTCTATTATTTATTCACATTCATAATTATTTAGAACAAAGTATTAAAAGAAGAAAATTTATTGAAAATGAAAATGAAAATAGTGGTGAATAAATTACACTTTAACGATCGACATATTTCTTTCATAATTTTAATTGATCCTTACGATTTGTAGATTACTTTACAAAAGAAATCGGATTAGATATTAATATGAGCTCTAATCAACCTCGTGATAAAGGCAAGCAAATATGTGTTATATAAAATATAAGTCAACATTATAAAATTTTTATCTAATTTTTGTTTTAAATATAAGGATATGTCACCAAAGAAATTGATCTTGATATCAACGTTCTTTAAATTATATTATACGGTACTGTAAATAGCTGGATTGTTTTAATAAACAAATATATTAATGTTCAGTTATATTAAACCATCGATAGATTAATTTTAAGTAATTACAATGATGATTTTTATTACTAAATCATTTTCATGCATGATAGTAAAATGAAAGTATTGACCATTTATATAATATATACGATTTAATTATTTTTTTTTTATATTACGAACAGTTATTATTAAATTAGTTATATACGGTTTATTAGTAGAGTATATTAATTAAATAAAATTATTTAGTTTTAAAAAATTAACCTTTCAAAAATCAAAAATTCTTGGAATATGAAAACTAAAAATTATATTTTATATCTAACAAAAAAAAAAATTATTAAAAAGTTTATTAAAAAAACGGTATTTTATTAGGATATTGCTAAACATCACAGGTAGTGATGGTCACCGATGGTGAAATTATGATGTAATGCCGGTCAGTATTTTATTAGGCTTTTAATTCTGGTCGAAAATACATCATAATGCTGGTACGGTGACTATCACCCGGTGAGCTTTAGCTTAATTAATTAAAATTGTCGCTTTTGCAAAAAAAAAATGTTTAATTTTCTTTTCTTTTGGAACAAATGATAAGGCAGTTATATGTATAATGATAATATATTTTTCATCCCATGATGGAGAAAGTTCTTTATAGCATAATACTTTGAATCTACTTGTATAATAATAGGTCGTTAAGGTAAAAGCCCGTTTTCAAAATTACGCCCTGGTGTATATGAATCCATCGTATTCTCCAAAATAGGTTTCTTCTGTTTGTTGTATTGTCAGCCTTATGCAGTGATTATTCACAACTGTTCATTTCAGCAGTATGCAATTAGATCATTTAATTTACATTTTGTAGTCGTGAGCTCATTTTTAAAATTTTGTTATACTGCTGTAATTTAAAGATTTTTTTTAGGTATATGGATAAACTTGTACTGTATGATTTGGATGCAAAAGAATGAAAGGGTACATCAGGACGAAAACAAAAGAAAGAAAGTGACAGGACAAAAAAAAAAATGAAAGTAAGGCGTCAAGAACAAGAATAACAAAGGGAATGACATGATCGAAACAAGTTGAAAGGGAGGCATCTGAAACGAAAAATAACAAAAGGGATGCATCAGAAACGAAAAAAAAATGAAAGCAATAAATTGAGTTAACTAACTTATTTTTATTAATAAAATTTTCTTTAACTGATACGTTATAATAATTATACTGCGTGGTAACATGGTTAAATAGACCGATCGAGTTCGAGTTGATGGGCCAGGTAAAAGTAGTGGATCCAATACTCTCATAACTGCACAAATTAAAATAATATCTTTCTCATATACTGAATTAATTCTACAATGGATAAATAATAATTATCAAAAAAAAGTTTATGACACGATAAAATCCACGATTTATATATAGTTCAACTGTTTTATGAACAAGATCTTTTGTCATCTTAGAACAAAAACGAATTAAATAATAAAGAGTATAAATAATAAATGAAAATAAAAAAAATGAAAGGAGTAAAAAATAATGTATATAATATTATTAATATTAAATAGGAATATTTTGTATAATATGAATTTTTTACATACTTATTTAATAAAAAATCGATTGGCAAAAGTGTATAAAGAAATGATATAAATAATACAAATTTTATCGTGAATAAAATGTGTAAAGGTATGCGTATTATGTTTATTATAATTAAAATAATGGATAATGTTGAAATATCTAAAATTTGAATTAATATGAAAAACATTATTTCAGAATTATACGAATTGATCAGTTTAATTTTTTTTAGAAATTTAACAGAATTGAAATTCCAACATTTTTTAACGAAATATAGAACATCTCTGATTTTTTCTAGTACTGAAGCATCTATTAAAAATTCATCGATATAGTAATCAGTGCAATGGCGACCGTTAAGGAAAGTGAATAAATTGGGTAATCAGGTCTTTGTATGATCGTCATTAATGGAAAGAAATATTCCGTACCAAATGAAATATATTACAATGATGGGAATGTATAAAATAATAATTATAGGTGAAAATAGTAACAAATAAATTCTTATTTTCAAATTATATTCCTTTGCAAAATGAATGAATAAAGCTGATATAACGAAGGAAAATACCAAATTAATGTTATTACAAAATTTGTCATCGAACATAACATATATATAGGTAGCAAATATATAAATTCAAGAAGGACCATGATTATAAGGATCGCTAGAGAAATATACCTTAAAATTATTGAAGTCATTTTTTAGAGCAGGAAATAAAACAAAGTACAACCTGAATTAGTGTCGTATATATATTTGCATATATTATTGCGTCATACTGTAGTAGATCGCCAGTGTCAGGTGAAATTTTGTTTATAATGTGTCTCTCCAGAATAATCAATTGAATGTCAGATAATTGTTCACAAGGTGAAACAATTTAACAAACCAAGACAAAATACAAAAAAAATATAGCGGAATTAAAAAAATTGACTAATCATATAATAATAGTAGGGTTACTTAAATAATAATATTTACTTATTACCTTTCTTTCTACAATTTGACCAATTTTACTATCTATTCATTACAGATTTTTATCTCTATTAAAATATGTTAGCAATGAATTGAGTAATAAAACTTATCTTTATTAATAATTTTTTTTTTTTGTTAATACATTATAAATTTTTAAGATTTGATCAGATTAAGATATTTTTTTTCCCTTATTTTAAACGTTAATATTATAAGAGAAAATTTTTGTATCCATAATGCAAAAATACATTCTAATCATATGCCTAGAAGCTGTTATTACCTTCTCTAATAATTTTTTAGTCAAGCTACTTGTCAATGTTACACAATTTTTACTTAATGAGTTGACCTATAACATATATTGCGGTATTCTATTTTTAGTCGATTTGCATCAGATTTTTGAACCATATCTCATCCTTCTGTTGCTTCAAACTTTTTAAGTTACAATAAATTGTGAAGTGGTAAGACGTTGAATTTCACTCAAATACTACTCCTTTGACTCACAAGTGTGAATTTATTTCTTGCTATCATTTTTCCTATATAATCTTTCGTTCCAAGTCATTTTTTTTTTTTGAAAGGCCTTATAAAGAAGGTCGTGTGAAGAAAGGATGTTATTTAGAAGCGTACGAAGTATTTAATTTCTGCACGTGATTGAAGTCACGTGACATTTACCAACAAAATTTTTAATTTTTACAGTGGTACATCAAACACCTGGGTAAAGTTATCCTTTCAGATGGCTTGGTTTACAGTTTTATATTTGTATTACTTCTGATTTTATTATATAGTTTCTTTATAATCATTATTAAAACTTATTTACTCTGAGAAATAAAAAAAACTGAGAGAAATAAAATTTAATTTTTAATTAAAAAATAATTTTACAACGATATTATGCATGCTTTATTTTACAGGTCACACATCATTTAGTTGACAAAGTTATTCGATAAATAACTCGTCTCATTGAATTTTATGTAAATATTAATTTTAAATTACAATTTAAACTCATGAAAAAACCGTTGAAAATAAGCAAAAAATCCCTCAAAACTTAACCTTGTAAAACATTTATGACGATTACGCAATTATGCACCTCACCCTACATACTGTATATATATTCAGGGTTCCATTATCCCTTCAGAAAGACGAAAAATGTTCCAGAATCTGATATGCCTTTGATAATGAAGATTTTTTTTTTATTGGATTGGGCTGAAATAAACGTTTTTCATTATTTTGTTTTGTTTACATATTACATAACATATTACATAAGAATAATTACATGAATAGGAAATATTAAAATAAAAATCTATTGTGAAAATTTAAGGGGTTTGATTAGTTCTGATCAAAATCTCATCACTCTTACACAGATTTAAATATTTTTTTATTTTAATGGTGCACAAGATGTGTCAAGATTATTATTACAAAACAAATAATAGCGTAGATTTCATTGCGTACTGTATATTATACTTGAAAAAGAAAAAAAAAAAGGTATTTTACGTCATTGTTACAAAGTGATCGAACATTATTTAAGACTTCTTCATATGATTTCCTTTTTAAGTGTCCCATTTTAAATTAATTTTATTTGTTTGGTAGAATCAATAGAATTTTTAAGAATTTAATGAATTGACCAAATTCGGAAATTTGTAACACAAAAATCATTCATCGAATGATGCAATGTGTGCTGTAGATCCTTCCTTTTTTGGAGTATAATCGGCAGGTCTTTTCTTGATATATAGAGTCCCTATAATGTAATGAAAATTTTTTAAATTTTCAATACATTATAGGAATTCTCTGATGATCAGCTTCAGATTCAAATCCCAACATCCAAATCTTTATTCGCTGTTTTGTCAAAAAATCGGTACCAGGTTTGCTTATGCAAAAATAATAAACCCAGATGGAGTCCCCTAATAATCGTTTGGAAAAAGATGAATCATCCAGTGGAAATGAAGAAATTGATAAATTCATTAAGGAAACAATCGACGAAAATAATTGTAATTATTATTACTACTATTATTACAATCATCCATTATTTCTTGAATGGGTACCATATGAGAGATTTGAAAACATAAACCAAATTGGTGAAGGTGGATTTGCAAAAGTATATTCTGCAACATGGAGTGATGGTAAAATAAAATATGCTAAACAAGATGATGGAAAATGGAAAAAAATAGGTTCTGAACCTATGAAAATTGCTTTGAAAAGAATAAAAGGATCACATAATATGCCACCTGAATATTTAAATGAGGTATTTCATCTCACATGTTATTTTATATTTATACATGTTTGTGCGTCAGATGCCGATTTGCACCGGCCTACATTATCGGCCCAATATTGCCCAATGTTATAATGCCTTAAGTGGTTGGCCAGCATTACTAGGCCAGCCGTCATACTGTCAGCTGACGCTAATCGGCATCTGTCGTACAACATATATATGTAAATTTATCAATTAATTAAATTTTTTATTTTTGAGTCATAGCTTAAAATATATTGGAGTTTATGCTCGAAGGATACTACTTATCTAAAATTTTATGGATTAACTAAAGATCCAAATACTAAAGAATTTATGATGATTATGGAACTCGCAGATCAAGGAAATTTAAGAAATGTTCTTTCAAAAGATTTTAAAAATATTTTATGGAAGGATAAATTATATATTTTAAATAATATAATACGAGATCTTAAAAATTTACATAAACTAGGATATATTCATAAAGATTTTCATAGTGGAAATATATTACAAACTTGTAATTCAAATAATAAAACAAATATTTCGTATGTTTCAGATTTTGGATTATCTAGACCAATCAATGAAAAAAATTCAGATAATAAAATATATGGTGTATTACCATATATTGCTCCAGAAGTTTTGAATGGTGAGCCATATACAACATCTTCTGATATTTATAGTTTTGGTGTAGTTATGGCTGAATTGTCAACTGGAAGACCACCTTTTTATGAAAGAAAACATAGTTTGAGTTTAGCATTAGAAATATGTAATGGATTCAGACCAGAATTTGGAAAAGGAACCCCTGAAATTTATAAGAAATTAGCTTATAGATGTATGAGTGCAAATCCAAAACAAAGGCCAACAGCTAATGAATTACATACATTATTATATTATTTGTACTATTGTATATTTGATATTGAGAATTTTCCATACTCTGAAGATGATTTTCAAGAAAAGTTTGGACATGAAATAGAAGAAATTAAGCTTAAATTTAAAAAAGCTGATGAAGAAATAAAAAATATTTCAACTTTATATAAAAATAATTCTGATGCTATTTACACTAGTAGAGCATTTAAATTTAATAACTTACCAAAACCAATAGATTCGACCATTATTCTTTCATACTTAGATGATGATAACTACCGAGGTATTGTGTTTAAAGGATTTTATTATTTAGTGTATATTTAATTAAAAACTATAATTGCTAATTAAAATTAATTAATACTTATATGTAGAATCGATAGAACATGATTCTCAATTAAATAATTTAGATGTGTTAAATATTAGTATTAATAGTTAAATCTCTTTAAATTAAATTTTTGGGTGATTAAGAATTTTTTAAATGTGTGAATTCCTTAACATGAACTTCTAAAAAACTTAACTCACAATATTGATGGAAAAAACCTAAAGATTTATATAACCATCCTAGAGATTTGTGCGAGAATTTAGAATTAATTTAAGAAATTTAAGAATCCCGGTGCTTCTTTTTATCACATTTAAAAGGTAATTTAGTTATTATTTTTGTTAGTAATATAATTGAACCATTATCTGTATTAAATCTAAACTATAAATTTTCAAAATTGAGTTAAGGGTTCGGACTTCTCAATTTAAACATATATACCGACTGTATGTGGAATTGAATATAAGACCAGAATATTAACGTTAAATATTTTGGTATTTGTCAAGAAAATCATGATTTACGAAGCACGAAGCCTTTAATCATCGCGTGTTCTACCAACGATAGCTTTCAAATATTAAAGCATTATATCCTCACTTTCGTTAGACAAAATTGAAATCTTCCAGATCAGTATGTGCGCATTCATAATGTATAGAATGCTTATGAAGCCGAATGGTAAAACAATCAGATTTTAAGTTCTATTTCTTAGCAAATTAGAATTTCAAAAGATTATGAAATAAGAAAACGTCTTTTTTTTAACGATAACAGATAAGGAAACCTGCAGGCCCAACATTGTAAGATCACATTAAAAGGATAAATTAGTGGACAGCACACTTTTTTGCGTTAAAACGTATATATATTTTTATTTTTATTATAAATCCCTGTAAAAAATCTGATCCGTGTTTTACCTTTCCATGTTTTTTCCGTAAATGTATCATTTTCATGGAATTTATAGCCTTAAATCATGGAAATTTTCATCTCGCTAACACGGATATCCGTGAATGTATCATTTTCACGGAATTTTTACGGAAGACACGGAGAAATAATGGAAATATTCGGATAAAAATTTTTTATAGGGAATAAAAATCAATATACAAGTAGAAAGATTTAAACAACATTATGTTAAATCAAATATAAATAAATACTAATCACGTAAATGCAAAATGTTCTAATTCGTTCTTGAAATCTTCAGGGCATTGAAGTTTTTTAATATTAAAAATACAATAATATAACATAGTATGTAATTAATTAGTTGTTAATCTTTGTCGTATTCATTCATATATAACAATTTTTTATAAATTTCAGGGGTTCCTTTACCAAATTCTGGTCTGAATCCATTACATATTTCTAATGCTAAACTCAACCCATGTTTTCTTTCATAAAAAGGTGGTTTTCCAGATGATAATTCAGCCATAACTACACCAAAACTATAAATATCAGAAGATGTTGTATATGGGTCACCATTCAAAACTTCTGGAGCAATATATGATAATACTCCATATATTTTATTATCTGAATTTTTTTTCATTGATTGGTCTAGATAATCCAAAATCTGAAACATACGAAATATTTGTTTTATTATTTGAATTACAAGTTTGTAATATGTTTCCACTATGAAAATCTTTTATGAATATATCCTAGTTTGTGTAAGTTATTAAGATCTCGTATTATATTATTTAAAATATATAATTTATCCCTCCATAAAATATTTTTAAATTTCTTGAAAGAACATTCTTAAATTTTCTTGATCTGCGAGTTCCATAATCATCATAAATTCTTTAGTTTTTGGATCTTTAATTAATCAATAAAATTTTAAATAAATAGTATCCTTCGAGCATAAACTTCAATATATTTTAAGCTATTATTCAAAAATAATAAATTATGTACAGTAATTATAAAATAAACTGTAGATTGAAGTATCTTATTTAAATATTCAGGTGACATATTCCGTGATCCTTTTATAGGTTCAGAACCTATTTTTTCCATTTTCCATCATCTTGTTTAGCATATCTTATTTTACCAGTCATCAATCCATGTTGCATAATATACCTTTGCAAATCCACCTTCGCCAATTTGTTTTATATCTTTAAATGATACTCATTAAAGAAATAATGGATGGTTGTAATAGTAGTAGTAATGATTAAAATTATTTTCGTCAATTGTTTCCTTAATAAATTTATCAATTCCTTTATTTTCACTGGATAATAATTCATTTTTTCCAAACAATTTTACAATAATAACAATAATAACAATATTAATGAGGGAAAAGTCGTTTATTAAATGGGAAATTCATTTTTTTTTACATCTGGGTTTATTAAACTTGTTACACAGCAATTTTGGTACAATATTCAATACCGTAAATTGGAAAACGGATAAAATGAGCCTGAAACGGAAGATTTCATTAATGAAGTGGATTTATCTAATATATATAATTAGGGAAGATTCATTGATTGGCTGAAGTAATCAAATAATGAATTTAATAAATGATTGAATGTTTGTATCACAAATTCGCAATAGTCAATAATCGTCATTGGTTAAATATCAAAATGGAAATTAAATGAATGATGAATGAACATTTGTACCATCATTACAATGATAAATCATTCATTGATTATTAGCGATAGTATGCTTTTGGATGATAAATTTCTGACGATCATCTTCCAAATTTATTCACTTTTTCGCTTAATTTGTAGTTTGTCATACGATCTACATGCATTTTTTCATGTGAACTTTTTTGATTCAATTTTATATAGCTATAGACGTTGTTATTGCAATATTGCTTCTTTGATATCATTAGAATAAAATTACAAAATATTCATTTTTGTGCCACTTTCGCTACATATTAACTTGAGGCATCAAACAATAAGTTTTATATTTGTATTTGATTTTGTTGATCTTTATTGATTTTCAATAAAAATTTATTCAAATATATTTCTTTTTCGTTAAAAAAATTGAAACGTGTAGATGATCATGTAGATCTTGTGATAATCAAAATAAAAAAGTGTTAGACGAAAATTTTTTTCAAAAATTTTTCTTTTTTTATAAATTTTTTTACATTTTTTTCTATTTGTAAGATTAAATATTTGGATATTACATAATCACAAATTAAATTTATAAGTGTATTTAAGTGTATTTTTTTTAGAAAATAATGTGATATTTCATAAAAAATATTTTTTCTTACTATTTTTATTTTTAAACTACTTGAATTTATAATTAATGAAAAAATTAATTAAAAATTTATGTCAGGTCATTTTCAAATTTTTATCATCTCAGTTCTTAATTTTTATATTACATTTATTTTTTATATAAAATTTTTTTAAATTAAACTTCTTTTTCCAAATATACTATAATCTCCACTTTGGCCAAATGAAATCAACTTCATTTATTAATTAAAAGTTGTTCAGGCATGTTGAAACCACTTGAATATTAATTTTCATGAATATAGGTATAGTGCTTAGAGAAAATTGCATTTCTTGATGATATTAACTCTCTTTTCTGTTTTTTAACTTAGAGCGTAATATTTCCACTTTAGACAAATGAAATCAACTTTATTTATTAAATGAAAGTTGTTCAGGCAGGTTGAAACTACTTGAATATTAATTTTCATGAATGTAGATGTAGTGCTTAGAGAAAATTGCATTTTTCTTGATGATATTAACTCTCTTTTTTGTGTTTTAATTTAGAGCGTAATATTTCCACTTTAGACAAATGAAATCAACTTTATTTATTAATTGAAAGTTGTTCAGGCAGGTTGAAACCACTTGAATATTAATTTTCATGAATGTAGGTGTAGTGCTTAGAGAAAATTGCATTTTTCTTGATGATATTAACTCTCTTTTCTGTTTTTTAATTTATAGCGTAATATTTCCACTTTGGGCAAATGAAATCAACTTTATTTATTAAATGAAAGTTGTTCAGGCAGGTTGAAATCACTTGAATATTAATTTTCATGAATGTAGGTGTAGTGCTCAGAGAAAATTGCATTTTTCTTGATGATATTAACTCTCTTTTCTGTTTTTTAATTTAGAGCGTAATATTTCCACTTTGGGCAAATGAAATCAACTTTATTTATTAATTGAAAGTTGTTCAGGTAGATTGAAACAACTTCAATATTAATTTTCATGAATGTAGGTGTAGTGCTTAGAGAAAATTGCATTTTTCTTGATGATATTAACTCTCTTTTCTGATTTTTTAACTTAGAGCGTAATATTTCCACTTTGGGCAAATGAAATCAACTTTATTTATTAATTGAAAGTTGTTCAGGCAGGTTGAAACTATTTGAATATTAATTTTCATGAATGTAGGTGTAGTGCTTAGAGAAAATTGCATTTTTCTTGATGATATTAACTCTCTTTTCTGTTTTTTTAATTTAGAGCGTAATATTTCCACTTTAGACAAATGAAATCAACTTTATTTATTAATTGAAAGTTGTTCAGGCAGGTTAAAACAACTTGAATATTAATTTTCATGAATGTAGGTGTGGTGCTTAGAGAAAATTGCATTTTTCTTGATGATATTAACTCTCTTTTTTGTGTTTTAATTTAGAGCGTAATATTTCCACTTTAGACAAATGAAATCAACTTTATTTATTAATTGAAAGTTGTTCAGGCAGGTTGAAACTACTTGAATATTAATTTTCATGAATGTAGGTGTAGTGCTTAGAGAAAATTGCATTTTTCTTGATGATATTAACTCTCTTTTCTGTTTTTTAACTTAGAGCGTAATATTTCCACTTTGGGCAAATGAAATCAACTTTATTTATTAATTGAAAGTTGTTCAGGTAGATTGAAACAACTTCAATATTAATTTTCATGAATGTAGGTGTAGTGCTTAGAGAAAATTGCATTTTTCTTGATGATATTAACTCTCTTTTCTGTTTTTTTAACTTAGAGCGTAATATTTCCACTTTGGGCAAATGAAATCAACTTTATTTATTAATTGAAAGTTGTTCAGGCAGGTTGAAACTACTTGAATATTAGTTTTCATAAGATTTCATTTTTTTGTAGCTGTATTAACTTTAGAACACTTATTACAGCTTATGTCATTATTTTAAATTATAAAAATTAATTTATATTATTGGCTAATTATAATCACATGATACTATTTGATTTAATAATTTAATAAAATATTATTATTTAAAATTAAATTCATATAAATGCAACTAATATTAATAATTATAATTTAAGCAGTAAATTCATTGACCAATTCTTGTAAATTTTATGCTCAAATTATGTAATTTCTTTGATCAAATCAATATAAATTCAGTATAAATTATGGTCAATCATACAAATGGTGCATTTTTGTGATATGGAATTGTGCATTTTCCTATATCCTTATATATAGTTTAGATACATTATTTTTAAGAAAAAATTGTATAAATCTTATTAAAACATGATTTTTTATAGGGTCTAATTATAATAAAATTTTATTATTCGGTAACAATTCAATTTATTTATATCAAAGAATTTTTTTAATTATAAATGTTATATTTGGGGGACGAAGTCCCCCAGCAAATCGCATATTCTAGTTGAATTAAATATAAAAATGAAAAAAAAAATGATTGTCGATTGTATCAATACGGGAATAAAAATATTTTTTTTTCACATATTTATGGTATGGTTTGACACGAAGTTTATCCGCAGTCAAAGTAATTCTGGGGCTAGCACTCGGCCGTATGCGAGATGAAGTGAATTTTTATTCATTCAAATATTACTAAAGTCAAAGGCAGATTTTTTGCAAATTACATCATAATCTAAGGAAATAGCCGAAATAGCCATAATAAGACATAGTGAACATTCATAAATGGTTCAACTGAATAAATAGAAATTACAATTAACAACTTAACAGATAAATCGAATTTTGAAATCTTTAATGACAAAATAGAAATGTGAAATTATCAATAAATATAGCTTTAAATTCTTGTAATAAAATTGAATATAGTAAAGTAATTATAAACAATTCATGACGTATTTTGCAAATCGCAGCCATACTTTTGTTCTAATACTGTAAGGGAAGTCAATTAACAAATTGCATTAATAATTTACGTCCAGATAATTCGCATATTTAGTTCTTTATGTCGGAGTAAATTTGTTGCAATATGTTCTGATACATACACACTTATCAATATCAGATATTGCATAAATAATTGAAATTTCTATCGTTTCGTTAGTCTAAAAAAACAATAACGGTTAAAAAAGTGAAAAATCAAAATGTTAGTAAGACATTTCGTTAAATAAAACAATCAAAGAAAAACTCCGATATACACCAAAATTCACAGTCCAAAAATGCGGTCGTTTAAAAAAAGTGAAAAATTAAAACGTTAGTAGTATGTTCATTAAAGAAATATAATCAAAGAAAATTCAGATACCCACTGAAAATCCACACGTCCAAGATCCAGTTATAAAAATGGAAACGTTTCGCTGAAGAGAAAGTTTATAAATACTTTTCACTCTTGCCGAAATCCATGTTCATAGATATTTGAAGAAATCGTCTAAATAGGATAAAAACGAAAAGGTAATATTCATTTCATTAAAGAAATACCTATTCAAAAAAAATTCCATACTGAATTTCCAAAAGAAATAAATTAAAAATAAATTTGTGATTCCCACCAAAATACCACGCGTCCAGAGATCAGACATCTAAAAAAAAAAGAAAAATTGAAATCTGAAACGTTAGAAACGTGTCATTAAAGTACTGTAAACAATTAAGAAAAAAATTTTCCTACCATATTCCTATACGCCTAAATACCCAAAAAACCGAGCCGTTTAAAAAAAAATAAAAAAACAAACTATTTGAAATTGTTCGTTAAATAAAAACAATATCGCTAATAGCAATAGTACAAAAGTCAATAAAGTCACATTATCAAAGGTTAAATAATTGTACTCTGGCAGCCAATAAATTTATTATTTTTTTCACAAGGAAAGAAATGCTTTTTAAACATTTCTTAATTAAAAAAAAACTCTTCCAAATTCTCATTTTACCTTGGGCCTGATGAAATCGGTGTTTCTACAAAGATACAAAAGACCCCCCCCCCTCCCACGGCCATTTTTACAAAAAAGAAATAATCAAAACATGCCTACATAATAGGAGGTACGCGTTACTGGCGCGTTGCATAAAATTGCGGCGGACAGACGGAAATTTTTTGTGTGATCATCGACAAAACATATAGTCCTACGGACTAATAAGATGATATGATGCAGTAAGTAAAAAATTGCAGAAGACAATTAATTGATTATATTATACGGTCTATCCAGTATCAGGAATTAATTATAGGTTTGAAACTGATTTTATGAGACAGCTATTAGAATTTTATTACTTGCGAATAATATTAACATTGATGAAACATTTAGTTCCTAAAATAAGTTTTCCATCTTTTTCTGAAGACCTCCTACGTTGTTTGGAGGCCAAGTATCATTGGAAGTCGACCGTATCAGCGCCTCCCACCAAATCACCTCGTAAGTCTGATAAAGACAGAAAGAAAAACTCGCCGCTAAGCAAAGAGAAGAATTTGGGCAATAAGCTCAAGTCTTCGACTCGTTCGCGTAATAAATCCAAAACTCAACAAAAGACTGATGATACACGTTGAATCTTTTTAATGAGCGAGTACAATTCCTAATATAGCATAGAGAAGGTGTCTTTAACGTTTCATTATAATTTTGATTAACCACGTGGCACCTTTCTTTTTTGTAGGACCCAAGGCAGTTATGTTTGATGTTTTAGGAGCGTTTAGGGGTTTTTGTAGGATGATGATTTTGTTTTTTTTAGTTAATTTCTTTTTTATTTTTTTTCGGTGTCCTTTGGTTTTTTTATTTTTTTTAGCTCCCGCTTTTTTCCATCCCCGTTTTTTTCTGTCATATTCCAGGCCCCAGTTTGTTATTTCTTTTCGTTTTATTTTTTTTATTTCATTTGGGCTGTAGCGTAGTTCTCCAGCTTTAAATAGTGCCCAATCGTGAGTAGGCCCCGTATGGAGTGAAGTCACTGTAATTTTGTCGTCTTTTAAACTTTTGTTAAGTTTTTTTTGGATGTACTTCTGTGTTACTACTCTAGATCAAAATAAATAAATAAAAATTCCATCTTTTCTCAGCCGTTCTTTAGATATTGCAAAGCAAAAATATTTGAAAGTACATTTTTCATTCATGTAACTAGGGGTGTAAAATAGGCCTAAAACCAAGCCCACTTTGTGGAGAGACACTGGAGAGGACTGCCTTGTGTTCATTCAGTAGCTCGTTAGAGAGACCTTCACACCTGTATATTTGTTAGTGACGTATCTCAAGTTGCGTCCGTCATTCTTGCGTATTAAAATATATATCTTTATCCATTTTCCTTTATCGTGCTTACTACTTCCTTTGGTTTATTCTTCTAATCTATTTAAAACATTATTAACTAAATCAAATCCACAATTCCATATTATGATCATTTGTTTCTAATGAGTAAGAGATGTTACTGCGTATTTGATGTTACGAAGTCACATGGCAATGTGACGCCACTGAAGTTCACTAAAAAAGTTAATGTAACAGTGTAACCATAAAGTTTCAAATGCCTGCACTACTACATGTAACTGATAAACTAGAAAAAATCAAATTTACTTAGACATAAAACATTGATATTTTTTTTTTTAATTTCTTTTTTGATATAATGATAAAAAAGTTTAATACTGAAATAATAACTATTCATGCTAAATAATTATCAGTAAATTAAAAAAAAATTTGCTATTGAACTATTAAAACTAATTTATTTAATTATTTTTTTTTTTTAACTACTTGAAATACTTCGTAATTTTCTACTGTAAATTTGTCTGGAATACCTATATTAGGATAGATATGACTTCCATTATTATTATTATTATTAGTCCAATTTTTCGAACTATAACTATTTAGATAACCCATTTTAGGTCCATATTCATTACCACAATAAACAGCAAAAAGTTTCTGATTAACATAACCTAAATATTTTACTGTAGAATTATTTTTTATATCTGTAAAATTAAATATGAAACTATCAGAAGTTGTTTTCCATTTATTTCCTTCCCAATCAAGTGGATTATATCCTCCAATTAACTGTGTTGAACCTTGAATTTTTGCTACCCAAATAGTAGCTCCTTTATTATCACAATTATTATGAAATGATTCAGTATTAAAACCATCTTGATTTGAACTATGTAATAATTTAAAATAGTAAGGATTATTTTTTAAATTATAATAATTTGAAGAATCTTTTCTATCAATCCATGAAGCGAAAAGTGTGATGTGTTTAGGTTCAATTAATGTTGAATCAACTTTTAAACATAATCTCCTTGATGGTGTTATATCAGTTTTAGGTTTCATATTAGGAACTATATGAAATTCTAAAAGATCATTAATTAAATCTAGTGGTAAAACATCTTTATAACGATAAACCTTGTAAAAGAAATCTGCAGGTTCAATATCATAAAATCTAATTAATGGAACATATCTATGTAATGATCGCTCGATTTTTATAATATCATCTTTATTCCATTTTTTTGGATCATTCTCAATATTTTGTTGATTAAAACACCACCTCAATAAATTTTCCCAAATTTCAACTTCTTCAATATCCAAATCATCTCTTTTTAACAATAATTCCAATAAAGGAGCTTTTAAATTAACAAAATTATCAGAATTAAATAAAATCTTGGGTTCTTTACAAATTTCTTCAAGAAAAAAATCCCATAAATCTGTAAACGCTTCATGATGATAAACAGTTTCAAGAACACCGGATGGGTTTTGATTTAAAAATTCAGTTTGATGCTTAATTAAAAATTCTTGAATATAAGTAATCAATGATTGAATATTAAGTTCATCTACAGCTATCAATAATTTCAATACATCTGTACCTTGTAAATTATTTAATTCAATATTTCCATAATAAATAAATCTAAAAATAGAATAATTATTAAATCCTTTAAACCAAAAATATATTTCTTTTTTAAGTTGTATTATTACTACCTTAGAATGATGTCCAATAAATGTGGTGAAATATTTGGTTTCTTAAAGATAAATTTTCCATCCTTTTTTTCGGCCCATTCATTAGAAAATGCAGAACGAAAATATTGAGATCTTATACATAAAATATTTGAATGTGCATGGATTTCTTTAATGTTTGGTTCTTCTCCTGCATAAATGATAACGTCATATCCAAATTCTGACTCAAAAAGATTTTTATAATCGTCAGATAGTTCAGTCAAAAATTTTAAAGACATTTTTGTAAAAAGTCGCAAAAATTAAAAGTTTGAGCTTCACCTTATTTATATGATTTTAATGGATGATCGTTACACGGTAAATTTTTGTACTACAATATTTAAGTCGAGAGGCGTAGAAAATTGACGTAATGTATCATAACAAAAAATATAACAGAAATGTACGTAGTACAATCAGACAGATATTTAATTTGTTTTCGTATTTTCACTTCTTTTCTTTTTTCATTCATTCGATAAATTTTTTTCAAGTTACTTAATGCCGTAAATAATTCTATGCACTTTACTCATTGTTATTTGAAAAATAAAAATTAAATAAAAAATTTTTTTTTTCTTTATAAAAATAAATTAAGATTTACCTTTGAGATTTTTCACGTTTGCTAATAACACCTTTTGCTCAACTAATTCCAATAAATAGGAAAAGAGAAAATTTGAAAATTAATATACTCTTAAAATTTTACAATTTTTTTTTAATTAATTAATTTGATATTTAAGAGGATATAATTCAATCTGTACTCTGAAGGATAGAAATGGTCTTGAGTATTTATTGTGTTTGTGACATCTATTTTGACAATTGGGAGTTCTATATGGTATATTAACCGAGTTTTATATCATGGTCAACTAAACGATAAATACTCTATTTAAAGATAATTAATGCTTTATTAACATTATTCATAATAAAAATTTATATTTCAATAAAGAAATCAAGAATAAGTACACTGTAATAACAATTAAATATAAACTTTATTAACAAATATATATAAAGAGAAATAGCAACCTCTATAGAAACTTATGAATAATGAAATATCCATTTTAAAAACTATTCATTTCGTCATCAAATATTATTAAGTAAACAATTTTGATAATTTACATAATCCTCATAAAGATACATAGTAAAGTTATTACCTTTTATAGAATAGGATATTGACAATTTATTAAAGTGATAAAAATCAATAATAATATGGCCAATTATACATATTTACATTTGATATTTTTGTTACAATATAAGTAACACACCATAAATTTATCAATTTATTTGTTTTATCTGATGATCCTTGATGGTCCTGATAATATAAGAATAGGTAATATTGTTAATTATTTGAAAGAACCTTCTTAAATTTCCTTGATCTTCTGCAATTTGTGCGTGTGTTCATTATAAATTCTTTAATTTCTGGTCTTTGGTTATTTCGTAAAGCGTTAAATAAAATCCAAAGAAACAAATATCCAAAATATCTAATCTATAAAATTTTAAATCAAAATAAATAATTGAATTGCTACTAGTAATAAAAAACATATGAATAATATTTTAAATTAAGTTATTTGAGATTTCTCTCTTAAAATATTATTAAATTGAGATACCGTAATTTAAAGTTATTTATTATACTAGAAAATGGTAACCATCATAAGCCCAACAAGAATCAGACAACGGAGACATTTTGTATCACCTTAGTATAGATTGTTATACTTTGGAATAATTAAACTAATGTTACTCAATCATAATAATCCTAATAAGTAAAAAGTATAAATTATATAAAAGCGTCCGAATTTTTGGAAATATAGATTGAATTTAAACTTAATTCATTCTTTAAAAACATAAATTTCTCTCTTATTATCTAATATTTGTAAGATTTGTTTAATCATTGTCTTTTACATTGTAAGAATTATTATGGTTAATAAATCATTAAATGAAAAGGATGTATTTGTAACGTTAATTAAGACCAAATTTTTCAGAATAATACAAATATTAAATTATATGGTAAGATATTTAAAACCATTTCCGATGAATTATAAGTACTATAAATCAAATAAATTGACTATAACACATTTTAAAAATAGCAGTTAAAATAAAAATAATTTATTTGCTAAATCAATTTAATAAATCGATATAATGAAATATAAAAGATACGAGGTGTAATTTAGTAATGAATGTCAATATTTAATGAGTATTAATATTAATAATAATCTTTTTATTTGAATTGTAATTATATATATTTTACAATAACTTTAATGTCATTATTTAGAGCTTGGACTCGCACTCGATTCAGAAATTTCTTGACTCGAGTCAACCGGGATCACGTGGTTGATAGTGCCGGCTGAACCCTATTTGTAATTCCTGCCGGCACTATGACTATACGGCCTGGGTAAAATTATGGATAAGTTTTTTGGCCCGCACTTTAACTTTGACTCGAGTCCTGGACTCGAGTACTCTTCGAGTCAAAAAAATTCTTGACTCGTTTTACTCGAGTTGACTCATCCTGATTCGAGTCCAAGTTCTACCATTATTTACTAATATTGTCAGTTAACTTGGCTCAGGAATTAAATTGCCCTTTAAACTTTGATCTTTTATCTCACCACGTTTTTTTTATGGAAGGTTGGTGATTAACGTGTGACGTCCGTATAGAATATCTATAATTACAAGATCTCAATCAATTCCTTCAAAATTTTTATATATTATATGTCATGATACAATTGATACACGGTAATATGGTGCAAATTTAATGACATGCGTGATATCAATCTTAGTAATTATTTATGATCTAATATTCAATACATATGACATATCAGGTATAATAAACTACTTAATCAAATGTTTTAATTTACAAATGTAAAAAAATAGTAGGTGTAAGATTCTTTTTTTTTCAAAAATTATACATAACATCTAAAATAAATGGAATTAAAGACTAATGCAAATGGAACAATTTGAAAACTACGCAAAAAATGACATATTAATTTAATGTATTTCGATGCAATTTTGACAATAAAAATTACACTGAATATTCATTATTAAAAATAATTAATAATATATTAGTTAACTGCAAAAGGATAATTCAGTGTGGAAATTATTTTAATATTGAAATTTATATTATATGTTAGTTTATCAAAAGTGAATAAAATGAATCATACTTCTATCTGAGTAATTGCCAATGATGAGATAAATTATCCTAAATATTCATTGACATAAAAATGAAAATCAATAAGAAATCAATTTTTTTACAAGTATTCAATTACTTAAGTTTTTATTTATAAATTATACTCATTATAGCTAACTTGTTTTCATCATACTTCGTCATAATTCGGAATTAAATGTTATATAGTTACTGTAAAAATTCCATTATCATTAAATTAAATAACGTAAATTTTAAATTTATTTTCATTTTTTTCTATGAATTATTTTTTCATAAATTCACAATATAATTATAAGCATTTTATTATATATAATTTGTTAAATTGTTATTTTATTATAATGAAAAATTTAGTATAATGTACATAAAATATATAATAATTTAAATGAATATATCTCATAAACAAAAATACAAAAAATATGAGATAATAAATTGAAATTCCATAAATATCGAAATATTTGTTTTGACTATATTAAAATGAACAAAATTTAGTATAAATATATATAAATTATTTGTAATAAACATAATAAACTATGCTTGATTTTGATTATAATCAGTTAGAAACTTCTAAATCAAATAATTTAGAATCTTGACAATCTATAAAATAATAAAAAATTATTAGTTGTGGATTTACTCAAATCATCATAAAAGTAACATTACCTTTACTATCTTCATCAAGGTATGAAGTAATAATAGATGAATTGATGGGTTTTGGCAAATTACTAAATGTAAATACTCTACTAGTGTATATTGCATCAGGATTTATTTCATATGAAGTTGAAATATTTGGTATCTCTTTATCAGCTTTTTCAAATATGGCCTTAATTTCCTTTCCTTTATAACCAAAATTTTCTGCCTCTTTATAGTAACCATCATAAGAATTTAACAAAAATGCTATTATGTCATTTAATTCACTGACTGTTGGTCTTTGATCAGGATTAGCATTCATACATCTATAAGCTAAATTCTTATAAATTTCAGGAGTTCCCTTTCCAAATTCAGGTCTGATTCCATTACATATTTCTAATGTTAAGCTTAAATCATGTTTCCTTTTATAAAAAGGAGGTTTTCCAGATGATAATTCTGCCATAATTACACCAAAACTATAGATATCAGAAGATAATGTGTATGGTTATCCATTCAAAACTTCTGGAGCAATATATGGTAATACTCCGCATATTTTATCATCTGATTTTTGTTCATTTGATGATGATCCAGATAATCCAAAATCTGAAATATAAGTAGTAACACCTCGTAGTATATTCCCACTATGAAAATCTTTATGAAAATATCCTAAATTATGTAAAGATTTAAGATCGTATACTATATTACACACAAAAGCTAATTTCTTATTCCAAAAAATATTATTAAAATGACTTGAAAGAACACATCTCAAATTTCCTTGTTCTGCTAATTGTGTAATCATAATTAATTCTTTTGTTTGTGGGTCTTTGGTTATTCCATAAAGCTTCAAAGAACCAGTGGCTGAATTGTACAATCTCCAATGTATTTTGAGCTGTTATATAAATTCAAATTTAAATAATTAATTTTAACTATTACTAAGAATTAATTTTAAAAAATACTTGTATAAAAAATATACCTCATTTAAATATTCATTCGAAATATTTTGCTATCCATTTAATATTTTCAAAGCTATTTTTATAGGTTTAGATTCCTTTCTTTTCCAAGTTCCATCATCTTGTCTAAAATATTTAGCTTCGCCATCAATCCAAGTTGCAGAGTATACTTTGGCAAATCCACCTTCATCAATTTGCTTTACATCTTCAAATCTATCAAATGGTACCCATTCGAGAAATAATGGATGATTATCAACATTCTTATCATATTTTGCATATTTTGCATTATAAATTGTATCCTTAATAAATTCATCGATATCATTATTCCCACTAGTCCATTCTTCAATCAAACAACGAGGAACACATTCCTTACACCACGGTTTACAATTATTATGATCGATATATTCTGAATTTAAATCATTGTCAGAAAAATTTAATTTATTAAATTCAGATTCTATTTGAATTTCATTATTTATATTTATTATTACAGTATATTTTATATTTGGAAATATTTTTTTGTAAAAAGGGGAATTTCACGTTTGAAAAAAAAAAATTGGTATATTATAAATGAGGATAAAAAAGGTATTAATAAATTGACAATCAAATTAATTGTATCACGGTAATATATTTTTTTTTTAAGGAATTATATATATTATTAAAAAAATAACAAGTGTAATTGTAATAAGTTAAATATTTTAAAAAATTTGAAATAAAAATTATGTCGCTTTGAAACATATCTTTTAAGATAATAATTTGAAATTTAATGTTTCATTTGTTATTTTCGTCCAATTATTTAATAATTCATTATAAAGAGAATAAAGTCTGTAAAATAATTAATTTTAGTGCCAAGTTCTTTTTTAACTGAAGTTTTTTGTAATAGAGAGATCATTAATTTCAAGAAGATGTAATTTGTAAAAGGTGAGGATATAATGAGCGCCCAAACCTATATCAATAGTGAAAGATATGATAATTAATTACGATATATAAATCTCATGCATCTGATATTGCAAAATGCAAATGATATTTTTTTAAGAAGAAATCACAACTTGCTCTTTTATAGGTAAATAAACTATAATAAAATTATATAGCTTAAAACTCAAATACAGTCAAACCTTTATATAACGATATGTATATGAAATTTTTAGAAAATATCATTATATCAAAGTTATACCGATATTTATATGTCCTCACATATAGTGGGAAAACAAAATAAGGTTAGACTGTAGGTTATATCATAAATAGTTTGTATACCTCAATGAGTTTTACTTGCAAAATATTTTGTAATTAAATAAGTATTTTTTTTTATACTAGATCAATTTTATTTTACACTGGATAACACACTAAAACCATGCTAACCATTTGGATGCAATAAAATATGAAAATATTTATTACCGTATTTATAAAAATTTTTTTTTTTTTACTTCATTAAATTAATTTTTTTATATTTTAAATAGGAAAATAAGTAGAAAAAGTAATTTTATCAAGTTATTTGTGGTTTTTTATAGAATTTATCTAATTAACTTAGATTTTTTTAGATCTTGGACGCTATTTATTTACTTTTCACCAACAATTTAACGACACCATACAAGGATAAGAACTGTCATAGTGACGATGTAATTTTATGCGTAAGCTATTCATAAAATTAAAATAAGTTAAGAGCCGTAAATAATTACGAATCCTTATATTTCAAGTTAATATTGATTGTTGATTATTTATTAACAATAAAACTTGGGGAAATGTATTAGAAATTCAACGAGATTATTAATTGCTTAATTTTTTAAAAGTTAAATTTAAATTACTTTAGTGCATAATATTAATAAATAAAAAATTGGTTAAAGTGAGTTGGAACTAGTTCCTTAAGGTAATGGAAAATTGTCTTTTAAAGAATTTTTTTTTACGTTAACGTCGTTTGTGATTCAAACACGATATATGTTCATTATGTTGGACGAGTATTGAATAAGCCTGTAGGCGTGATATGAATATTTTTGATTGGTACATAACCGAAATTGATACCTAATACGTAAAATAAGAAACATATTAGCTACAGTATGTACAGTATTTGGTGCTATCGAAGTATCTATCTCTTCGTTAAAATTAATTAAATAATAATATATATAAATGAAATTGAAATTTCGCAACTATCATCTCTAATATAGATATAAAATCTTGTTTTATATATTTGATAATTTTGTTCAACCATTGACAAATTTAGCTTCACATGATTATCGGTGTGACGTTAAGTCATTTGATCAAATTCGAACGTAAGTGTAGTGTAGTGCACATGTAGATGCTTTAAAAATATTATTGAGCCCAGCCCACTAACCCAGTTATTTATAAATAACCATGTCTTCCTCGCTAAAAATAAAACTTTTGAAATTTGATACCTTCAAAAAAACTTCTTTATGTTTTCAGCTTGAAGAAATATTGGATTCTTATTTCAATCGAGAATAAAAAATATCTTTATTTAACAAAAAAACAGCTATTTCATATATTATACATTTAAGAACGGATATCATTTTTCTTTTTTAAATCAGATCCTATAATGATAACTATATTATGAAAATTCCCAAGATATAGAGACTTACTATTTATAGTCGCAAAAGAAAGATAAGGTGATGTGGATATGTTATGTAACACATACCGTATAAAAGAATCTTAAATAATGATATCATGATAATATATTTAATATCGTACGAGAACAATTGAGAACAATTTGATTTCAAATCAAATTATTCTAATAAATACTGCGGTCGAGACAATTTTTTCTTATTCGTAAAAAAAAAAATTTATTCTTATCAATAAAATCAATAAAACCAACTATAAAAACAAATATGACGCAAATTTGCTTTTATAGATTTATATTCAATATTCAATAAACTGTTTTAGTAACGTTTGTAATATAATATAATATTTATAATTGTTAAAACAATAAATAAATATTAATGTTAAAATCTTATTTGTATAGTATAGTGATAAAATAATTACTAATAAGCTACATTGGTGTCACATTGATTTTCCATTTTTATAAGTTTTTTAATTGAGTAATTCTTACTGCGGCGATAATAATTTCATTTATATAATATTCCTTTTTCTAATTTTTTTCTACTTTCTCACACTCTCACAATCTTTCATCAAAAAAAAAAAAAAGTATACATATATATTTTTTTGCTATAACTTCACTTGTTAAACTTAATAATAAAGAATATGTCTTCTTCCGAGTTTTGCGAAAGTTTATATTTATTTGAGGATGATGAAGTTGTAAGTATTATTTTTCATAAAATGTTTTATAAAATGTTTTATAAAAAGTTTGACTTGATCATTAATGTTCATTTATTATATAAAAAATAATTATTTTAGGATAGTGAACGAAATTTTACTCTTAAATCTCTTGGTGCTCCCGTAATGGTTCATTTACCTGTGGATATTTTTGAACGTCAAAAATTTTCTAAACCTTCATCTTCACTCTTAAAGAAACCTTCTGCTGATGAATTTTTATCTATGAAAAGAGAAGATTTAAAGAAAAATCTTAAAGATTTTATTGATGTGGCTTTTCCTTCTTCAACAAATCCTTATAATTATTTATTATCAAGTCCTGGTCCAATATATAATTTGGAAAAATTTTATTTCGCTAATCAAAAAGATTTAAAAAAACCTCCAAAATACAAATTTTATTATGATAATTTTTTAAATTCTTATTTTTGTACATTAAAATTTAATGATAATATTGAATTTTCTGATCAAATGCCAACAAAAATTTTAGCAAAACTTCATGTAGCTTATAAGGCACTTATTAAAATCAAAAAACAATTGAAAGATAAGAATGAGAAAGAGAAATCTGCAAGAAGAAAAGCTGAAAAAATGAAATATATTAAAGAAAAGTTAGAAAATGATATTTTAGCAAAAATTAGGCAAGATAAGCAATTGAATGATCAACCACCAAAAAAATTTTATTTACATCCTCGAGTTCAAATGTTATGGGCTAATAAGGAACGTGAACCGGAGGATGATAATTGGTTCATGGAAAATATTAGTAAAAGAAATTTTTCTTTATTTAGTGATTTTTATCCAACTTATAAATCTAAATTTATTTCAAACAAACGAAATTTTGATTTAAATGAAGAGGTAAGAAAAATTTTATTTAATCTCGTTTCTTTATATTCCAAAACTTATAAAAAATTAATTTTTTTTATTTTTTTATTACTTAATAGGAAAATGTTCACTCTCATGTTAATAAGAAAATTAAATTAGAGAAGGAAATGGTAAGTATTTATATTTACAATTTCTATTTAGATTACTCAAGCTGATAATATACGGAACAAAAATAGTAGGAACCAGTACGATATTGTTGATTAACATCAATAGTCTCAGGGAAGCCATTTGAGGTTCTATATCTCAACCAGAAGAGTCAGAAGGACTAAATTCAGGGTATATTGGATGGTATATAATTAGGCTAGTTGCATTTTACAACAACTTTTTAATTTTTATTCTTTTTTTAAAGTAATTACAAGATTAATAATAAAAAGAAATACTTCAAGCATATTTTAAGATGGTACTTTTTTAAAGATGCAACAGATGAATAAATTATTAATCTTTTGTTCACTTGATTTGGCTTAATTTTGTTTATTATACTATCCAAAGTATAAAATAGGTTTCATTTTCTTTTCCAGATCCTGATTAATTGTACAATGTACGTACAATAGTCTATTAGCAATTAATTGTATGATATAGAGAGTCATGGTCTGTCATGACGACAGAAATCTCGACTAACTAGATTGATCATTTGATTGATAATCTTGACTGTTAATTTTTATTAATTTAATTTGATAGTTGATCGGTCAAATAGTTTGATGAGAAGCCTGGAAGACTGACTGATTATCATAGTCATGACTTGTCATGACTAGCTATGACCGTGGCTGTTTCATCCCTTATGGGTATAGTTTAATCCGGAGTATAATATGGGACCAACTAATATTATGTAATATATAACAAAATAATATTTTACCATATCCAGAAATAACTCAACCAAATTAGTGAAGTCTGCGTATTTTAAATAAACTTTTCATCTTAAACCAAATTTTTTCAAGTTACACGAATTTATTGTAAGTTTATTATAAAGAATAGATTATTTACTTAAATAATAACAATTATCATAATGTTTAGTTATTCTATTATTATTTTCTTGTTTCAACTAATGAACTAATATAAAAAAAAAAAGTTGTGGTAATTTTGTAACAAATAATCAAATAATATTTTATAATAATATTATGAATTAAAATTATATGAATTTTTTTGATGATTAATGTAAATTTGTTATTCGCCGTATTATTATGATTTATGATTTTGCTAAAATTTTGTTTTTTTGTGTGAATCCATAATAAAAGAAATACAGAGGAACGCGAGTAAATACGACTAGTATAATCAAGGAGTAAAATAAGACACGAATAAAAAAAATTTTAAAAAAAATTTTGAGTATTATATTAAATATTCTACTATTTACAGTATATAAACTTATATTTCAAACTTGATTATATTTAAATTTAAATACTTCAATTTTTTTTTTGTTAATTTTGTTAATGAAATAAGATCATAATTAATATCTTAAGTTTTTTTTAGAATATCTTTTCATAATCTTATTTTGACCAGGACTTTTTTTTTTGGTAACATATATTTCTTATTATTGTTCATTATTTTATGATTTCATTATTTTGAACAGCTTTTTAGAAGAAAAAGTCTTTGAAAATATTTTTTTTTTGACAGCATCTCTTGTGAAATGTATGTATTTGGAAGTATTAAAATAATTTGCTGCAACACTTCAAAATGGAAATATACACTGGAATGATAATAAAATTTAAAGAGTAAAAGTACAATAATGTAAGAAAAGAAAATTATCAAGCTTCAGTAATGAAGTTAATTCAGAAGTATAAAGAAAAATTAAATAATATGAACATTTTGTAAATTTAATATAGGGTCCAATAAAGAAGAACAAGTAGTCATCTTAAAAGTATTATCTAAAAAGTTATCACAACATTAAAGGGAATTTGGATTATAAGATGTGAAAAGTTAAAAAAATAGATAAAAATAAGAAATTACCAAAATAAAGAGAAGAGAGAGTCAGAGAGATTTTAAGAGACAAATGGAGATATATTAAATAAAATGAATATAATAAGAAGGAGGAGAACAGTTTTTCATAAGTTTTTGTGGTTGTTATATGTATTTCTTGGATATCTTTTACACTTATATCATGTATGCCACTTTACAATTAATTAATTAATATACAATAAACCCTTATTAGATATCAAACATCTTATCATAATTCATTTTTTTTTTTACATTTATTTCATTTCTCTAATTTTTTTTTTCTTAAATTAAACTAGTTATATATAATTCTTATTTCTCTATAATTTTAATAGTTTTAATTTTAATTTTTAATTTAATTTTCGTATAATATTATAATCAGTGTCATGTTCGGCTTGATTCTCTTCAGACTCAGAAAAATTCTTATAATACTGTAATCTTTTATAATATTTAAAATTCACTATTTCTGTCAAACATTGTGAATGTTTTTCAAATATTTTTAAATAAATAATAATATCATTAAGTGAACTATTCTTAAAATGTCTATCTGTTCTTTCCACCTCTTTTTTTAAGTTTGTCTGCTACTTTATTCAATTCTATTCCATCATATCCTTTAGCTTTGTAAAAACCTAGCATGATATTTTATTCTTTAATAAGCTGAACTTTTTCTTAATTCCATAAAGAATTTTTTACATAGTATATCAGAATGTTGCAGGAGCATTACACAGTACAATGGAAATTCATATGCGTGATGTTCAAAATCCTGTAAGTTTGCTCCAAATAGTCTGACTACAGCAGTAGCTTATAATTAAATTAAAAATTTCAATACATATTGTTCTCCACATGAAGGTATTTGATCAATTCGTCCCAAAGATCATGCATTGAAAATATAATATGGTTAACAGATAGTATATTAAATTTTGGTAGATAGAAGATATATAGTATATAATGTTTATCTATAAAATTATATTGGTTTAACCAATTCTGTGATTGCTGAAGCTGTTGTAAAGTCTAGATGAAAGGTGTCAGGAACACAAGTAAGTTATTCTTTAGTTAAACAAAGGAAGGCTTTACCAGAGACTTTCTTAATATATATTATGTCAAATATACTGTATAGAACAATAAATTGTTGAAATACATTATCATATTCAAGTAATAGGTAGATATTTTTGTTCCTTTAACAGATATTTGTGTTGTAAAACATATTCATAATGCTCATTAATACTTTGATCTCTTTATTATACAGTTATGAATTTTTAACATAATTAATTATACTACATCTTTTATCTCCTCCCCTTACTTCATGTTATTCGTATTTGGTCTTCTATATGCTCTGGTAAAAGAACATTCCAATTATCATTGGCAAAACTTGTATTATCCTGCCATATTATAGTATATTTTGTAAATTATATCATGATAATACACTAATTTTTTTTTTTAAAAACTAATTTCTTCAAATCAAAAAAAGCAGCATTTATGGGATTATAATTTAAATTATTCACATTTACTTGAAAATTAAAATAGATTTCAGAATCAACATACTTTATCATGAGGGTAATGACTGATTTGTCAATTTTTGGTATTGCTTTACAATTTAAAAAAAAAATCTCTTCCCACCATTTGTGAGCTGATAAAATCAACTGTTTAAGAACTGTAACATAAGGCTGAAACCCCATCTGCACGCTATTCCCATTTAAGAAATATCTCAAGAACCTTGCATATATAATACCCAACTTTGAGTTGTTAGACCTTTGACTTATGAGCAGCTTTTAGTGCTTTAAAACGTGCTTGAGATTTTTTGTTAGAAGTTTAGAATGACAGAAAGTCATGTTGATTTTTAGGAGAATAAAATATAGATTTGCAAGAGGTCAGAAACACTTGAAAAAGTTGTGCAAGAATATTGTGAAAGAGTGAGGAAAATGAAAAAAGAAAAAATGAGTTCTTAAATAAGAAAAAATTCTTTATCAATGTTGCACAAATGTAAGTAGGTTCCACAGATTTGATAATCTAAAGTGAAATATTTAATTGTAAACCATTTTACATAATTATTGCCTTCAAAGAGAATATTTAACTATTAAGAATATATTGTTCACCATTTAATAATTGCTTATTGAAAAATATTCCAATCCAATGTTTAAACATATTTATAGATATATTTTCAAAGAATAAATGCATAATATCAATAGGAAATGAGCATGGAAATTTGGTAGATTTAAGTTCAAAAAAATATTATCCTATATTTTGATCATTCTGAACTATTTAATATTTTCAATAGAGAAGAGTGAGAGAATTATTCTATTATTTTTTTTTTGGAGCATGATTATTTTTCTTTTTTTTTTAAGGAGTTTTTTGCATAAAAAAAAAATCATGATAAAGTTTTTAAATTAGGGAATAATCCATTACTATGTTCTAGTATTTTCAAAGTATAATTATTGATATCAATAATAATTGTTATTATTTAATAATAGTTCATCATTTACTATTAAAAAGTTTTAAAATTAATGATTTAATAATTTAATATTTCAAAAATTTATGAAGACTAGTGGCTTCATCCCAGTTCCAAAATGAGTTTAGAATTATTATAAAAGTTTCTATTCACTCTACCTCAATTTTCTCCTAATACTTGTCTCAAGAAAGTCGTTCCCATTTACTTCTTGTTCTTGCAGTTTATTCACAGTGCTCTCGCTCAGCTCTAGGTTTTTCTTAAGGTTCCATTCTTATAAAAAGGTAATTAACTAATCCGTGCTATATTTCTTAATGATTTTGGTAGACAACTGGGCCATGACAGTAGGGTTGTTAATGTTTTATCATATTTTCAATGCTTGCAGTATGCAGTATTGTAACTATTTCCCTGAATTAAAACTTGTCTTATTGATATTTTATATTATGTATGATATGATTTGAATTTTCAGTTTAAAAGTAAGGTTATTCTAAATTTTTTATCTATTTTCTCATCAATAATATATAATAAATTGATTTTATTTGGACCATTTCAACCATTCTACTAAATTATTATTTTCATGAAATATTGCTTGAACTTATTAAGAAAATTCTCTTCTGTGTCAAACACTGTTTTCATAAAATCCTTGCATTTGGATTTGTAAATCAGAAATTTCTTTATTTCTTTTATTATTCAAATTTTTCTATTTTTTTTGTGGTTTCACAATGACTTGTGAGATTTCAATATCAAAGATAATTCTTTACTCCATCTTTTTTAAAGGAAGGGATCATTTGCTTAATATAATTTCTTTTTCTTTTGATAATTATTTACTATATAAAGGCTTTACTATAGTATGTAAAAATTTTATTATAAGAATTATTGCAATTCCATATAATAAAGAAAAGAATCAAATTTTAAAAAATTTTTCATTTTCCTATGATAATATTTCATTTAGTCATAAATTATATGGCTATATTATTCAGTTATCTGAAAGAAATATATTTCAAAGACTGTATTATAAAAAAATATCATCAAATATATTGCCACATTAGACTATTATATAGTTTAATAATCATCAATAATTTTTACTTATAAATTTCATTATAATTCATCTTTAACCAGTTTTATTGAAATCACTACATATTTAATTTAGTAAGAGCCTTCATTTTAAAACAAGTGAAATCAGTTTTCTTTTGATGGTATAATCTCTTCACAAAAGTATTTAAAACACAATATTGGTGGATGGGTTGAAGAAGTAGAATGGCTTCTTTCGTGTTTAATTTTTACTGGTTTGTCTCTTTTTTTATTTGCTAAAATCCCAAAGTGCTTGTCAAGTAAATCACATTGTATTTAACTTCAATTTAAATTCACTAATTGTTTCTTTGATATAAAATCTAATTTTTGTTTAGCAAAATGACAGGCAACAATATTAATGATTTTGGTAAAATAAGAATTTTTGTAAAAGTATATAAATTTGTGTCGTCCATATAGGAAAATCCAGGAAAATTAATAGCAATAGAACTATATTTTCATTGATATTTGATCTTTGTTTCCTATCAACATGATATTTTAAGTTTAAATTTTTGATTTTGATAGTAATGGGTCGTAATAAATAATCCAGAGATGTTTAAGAAGATATTGTAAATAAGTAAGGAAAAAGGGAAAGAAAAAATGAGTCCTCATATATTCCAAAATATAGGTAGAATATCAAAGTATATTAGCATTGGAATTAAGTCAAAATAGTTTTGGCCATCTTAGTATTTAATGATTGTAAGAATGCTGAAGATGATATAAGTGATTCAAGTAGTATATAATACTTTAATGTAATCAGCATTGCATCTATATTAGTAAATATTGTATTACTACTTTATTATTTTCCTATCCATTTGATTTACTTGTTGATGCTCTTAATAATAAAGAAATATTATCAGTTAAAATATTTCTTACTATATCTTATAATTTATAATATAATTGAAAATTCTAGGAAATTAATTGTATTTGTCAATATCAGAATGAGAGTTGTTGATGATAAATCTATTTAGAAGATCCAAAATAATCCAGAAAGATGTTATTAATGTACATATGCGTTATCTTAACAATTACTTGATCACCAGGGAAACACCCCTAAATTTGCGTACGTCATACTAGGGTGTGTTTAAATACACTTACGGAATAGGTTTTATCACAAAGAAATTTTTTTTTTTTTCATACCACCAACTTCCAGGCTCACCCAACTCAAATTCTTTCGTTATTGAAATTTTAACCAACTTAAACATATATAGGATTGTGGAGCTTGTTGATCCCGTGAAAATATCTCTGGAAAATTTGTCAGATATGCATTATTAAGGTCCAGGAGCGGGAAAATTCAATCCCTGATGCTTCACTTGAATTTATCATAAATTAACGCATTTACAACCTGGGTTATGCGAGTTAAATTATACTCGGTTGAGCAGATGATTTTGCCTGTTTAAAGCCTCTTTGACATTTTAATTTATGTATTCAACAATTATTCAACAATATAAATAAATACAAATTTTTTTTCAGTTTGAAGCATTAATACCACTTTGTAGCCACTTTAATGCATTATAATTAGGATTGATTTGAATGAAACTTTAAATTTTGGTACTTGCTAAAAAAATTTTGCAAATTTTGACTTATAAAGTAAAATTTAATGGAACAAAAAAAAAATAGTTAATTCTAATATCTTGTATTCTTAAGCTTTGAAACTTGCTTGTGATTTCTTATTAGATGTTTTTGAACGATGGCAAGTCATATTTTTTAATAATAATTGTTATAAGAGGAAATGTAGGTTCCTATAGAAAATTTCCTAATATACCTTCAATTCAAATTATATATATAATTGGGAATTCATTTGAATGTGCTTGCCACCATAGAAGTGGATCAATATTTTTCATCAATTGGTAACTCAATCGATTTTGATAATTTCATTGTTAAAGGTAGGATGAATTATATTGCTAAGTCCTAGCATGCTTTACTATTCTTTCTTTTTCATCAAGGAACTCCTTTGAAATCTTGGTAGTTGGTAGTTGTTAACTTAATATATTGTTGAATTTGTCTCATTGTTACTATAGCAATAGTTATATATTGGTCCACCTGTAGTATAACTGCTAATATAATGCATTTAATGTTGAAAACATACATTAAAAGCATTCTGCATATTTTATCACTTATTATAAAGAAGAGCTTAGTTTAAAACAAATAGTACTCTATTTTTTGGGATTACTGTAGATAAGTTATTTCAATAAGAAATACACCCAAGTTTTTTTTTCATCTTTGAAATATTGGGTGTTAATATAATTCCATATGTAAGGTTTGATTGATATTTTTTGAAATTTAATAAGAAGGGTTGTTACTCAAATTATGAATATATGTTTATGAATAGACAGTATATTTGTGATAATAATTTAGAATTATCTCCAGGTTTGTTTTTTATGTAAGATGCATGCTCTTTACAATATAATATAAAAGAGTTGACCATATTGTATTATATATTAAGATTGACATTGTAAAAAAAAAAATGGAGATTCTGCTTTTCTAGCTATCCTAGTTTTTAAAATTATATCTCTAAAATCAAAATTGAAGTAATGTATTAAGATTTTTTTTATCCATAACCTACATATTATTATTGATTTTCTTTTATTAGAAGTGGTGTTAAAGAAGACTTCTCTAAAAGTGATATCTTGAAAAATACTGTATGATGTAATATAGTATTGGAAGATAGTTTTTTAAAAAAAATTAATAATAAATTCTCTTAAATTGGAAAAGTGATGATTCATGGCATTACATGCAAGTTTGTTCATATTCCAAAAGCAATTTGGTTGCATTTGAAGGAATTACAGCATAATAATTTGGTGGAGTTAGTTTGTATAGTATCATTGGAATAGTAGAAGTATGTATAGCATTAAGCAATATTATTTAATTTACTATTCAGACTTTAACCTTGCTTTGCACTTCCCATAGCTCCTTTGAATTTAAGCCCAAGATGATAAGTATTACAAATATTTCTGAAGTTCTTCTTGCATTTTCTGTTTTTATTAGTTGTTATCACCACTTTTGAATCTAACTGTATTAGATCATAGGATTATAATCATCTTCAAAAGTATATGGATGCCAAATTCAGTTAAAGTCTCAAAAACTTGAATATAGGGTTGTTCTTGGTTATTGCATTTAGCAAAGTTATTACTTCTTTTTTCCATTGTATTTAGTGAACTTTTATTAAGAAATAAAAGCAAAATAAATCTGTCTATATAAGTTTCTATAGAATTTTTTTTTAAGTATATCACCACCAATAAATAATGAGCAATTATCTGGGTGGCAAGGTTTGTAAAGTAAATGGAATGGAAGGGATTCTAAACCTAAAACTAATAAAACTAATAAATCTTTTAAATCTGAGTACCATATTTTTTCTTCTTTTAAATATAATGCTTTGAGTATTAAATAAAATGTTGTCTAATATAAAAGTAAAATATTAATATTAACTTGAATAAAAAAATAACCAAATGGCTAATAAGAAAATTGAATGAAGTTAACTAAATTAAATTTTTGCAGTAATCAGATCAATCCAAATCCTGCTCGCATTTAACTACTAAAGTCCCATGATGATCAACAAAATGCAAAATTTTTTTAAATCTTTGACTGTAAGTGATTCAATCCACTCTGTAAATCAGCTTGCAATGGTTGTCTCTATATATCACTCATTAATTCACTTGTCTATTGATTCAATTTAATTTAATATTTCAAATAGCACAGCAGAGAAAGTAATATTTCCTTATCATTTTCTCGACTTCTCATCTTTCATGAATTCAAACTTGTAAAAATTATTATAAATCCTTCCAAAATTTTTGACCTTTTAAAAACAAAAAATTATGTAGCTCAATATAAAGTTGACCATCCACAATTGTCATCTCTCCTGAAAAGAACAAAGAGTGATCTGGCTCTTAAGATGACTTTCAAAAGGATGAAAAATTGTGACAGGAAATATCTTGTTAAGTAATATGATTTTATAATTGTAAAATTTGATCTCATTTCAATTCAGTATTTTGGGTTGTATGATATTCCTTGAATATTTTGCTTATCTTTAAATCTTTTTGGCATAACTATTTCAAGTTGTTCTGCCCAGTATCATCAGCCTTCTTTACCTCTTTTTCCACAGTACAAATACTAAGTTCTCCTGTTTTATTTTTATAAATCTGATACCTGCATAACAATGCTTCACTGTATTTGTACTATTCATCAGCATGTGGCAATATTGCATCTGCTGATGAGATCTTTCTGCAAAGCTTAATAATATATTTATCTGATATGGCATCAATTTCTTGGTATTCTCTTTTATCAATATCTTCAGAACACATCACTACAACATTTTCTTCTAATGTTTTTGTAAGTTATTGAACCTCTATTTGTCAATCCATTGGCAATATAATTCTTTAAGGTTTTATTTATTACAGGTATAGGATAATACCTATTTGTTCAATAGTAAAGCTTTTACTATGCTCAGTTTAGTTTCATATCTATAATATTTATTCATTATTAGGTAATCTGGCAGTAGCTTGCCAAAACTTATTCACTTATTATTGATGAATTCAAGTTTGGTTTTTTTACAGTATCCAATTTCAAATTAACATATTGTGGCTCCTTATAAAAAGGTGTATATATCATTGAATAAGTCTCTGGTTGCTGTAATAGTAAAGGTTATAGGTGGTAAAATTCATCTGCAATTTGCCAGCAGGATTCATCTGTTTGCAATTGTGATGGCTCTTTTTACTGAGCATATTCAAAAGTTTATAAAAAGTGTTTATTCAAAACGGAGTAGTAAGCTGTTGCTATTAATTCCATTAATACGATTGGCTTATCTTGATCTGGATGTTTTATTACAAAGTCACAAAATGGATGTTATAAATCTCCAGCATTAAAAGGTAGTTAAGTGGTAACCCTGCATATTCTTGCAAAATATTATTATCTTTTATTACTTTTGATAACCATTTTGTTAATATTTTCTAAAGGATTTCAAGAGCAATAGTAATAGTTGTGTAATTTGTTACCAATCTTTTAATCTGTTGTCATAATTAGTTCTGATTTGCATCATTATTTTCATCATATTGATTATTCCTCTTGTTAAATGCACTGATTTAGTTCTGTATTTTTTCTCTAGAAATCTTTCCAGTTTTTCCATTATTTCTCTTATCCTTATTGATTTTGTTGATAACAGTTGCTGCCACATTACATTCATTTGAGCATACTATATCTCTTCCAGTTCTAGAGTCATATGTATCTGTCTCTAATAGACAAATAAAGTATTGTCTTATATTCTTGGTTGATTATATTCTCTGTAATTTCTCATCTTATTTTACACTTTATATACAGTTTTATCTTGGGATTAACTTTGTTAAAATTTTTACTCAATCTTTCACATAATTTAAGAAAACTTTGACCTATATTTATAGCATTTCAGAATTTTCATCATTGGTATTTCTCTATAATTTGTAATGTTCTACAAATTAGAATTTTAAATTTCTTTAAATTATTTGTTTCATCTACTTCAATATTGTCCCTTATTTGTACATTCTATATCATTCATAATGTTATACAAATTAAAATTTTAGAATACTTTCAAAATAATTGTATCATCAATTTTTAATCTTAATTTTAAATTGATCTCCTTTTTAATTTTGTATCATCTGAATTTCCATATGTTTACTCTGTTACTATTTTTGGTTTATTTGAAATGTGCAAATTGATTTCTTATAAATAGATAAACTCACTCTTGAATTAACTTTGGATCCAATAATACTAAAAGTGTGGCTATTACAAATGCAATATGTAAAGAAGGTGGATATTCCTTAACAAATACTTTTTTGAGTATTTGTATTTAGCATGCAAATGACCTTCAATACAAAATATTTCTTTCAATTTATTTATTTATTCTATATACTCTAATTTGAATATATAAATAAGTACAGTTAAACTTCCCTTTTAGTTAAAAAAGTTAATTATAATATTGGACAACTTATGAATATGAAATAGATATGAATTAGTTTTATCAGTCCTCTTCATCATTCTATGATAGGTAAAATTCAAAAGATTATTTGATCCTTTTGAAGTGCCTATTGATTGGCCATATGTATAGCACTTTCTTTATCTTTAGTCAATAACTTCAGTGACATCTATTAGTAATAGGTAGAGTCCTGTTGGAATGTGAATTCTAAATGATATTGTTCTAATTTGTTTGCTTCAATCCAAAATTCGTTTAATTCTCAATCACCTACATTTTCTTCAATAGAGAAATTTAGGGTTGATTGACCCATTTCTTTCTTTTTTTTTATGGCATTGAATATTATTATATACCAAAAAAAATTATGTAAAAAGTAAATTTCAATCATTCTATCTATCATTTTATCATATATTTCTTTATATATTCTTTGATTTTTGTCATTATTATAGTTATTGCTATTATTCATATTCAAGATAAGGATATAAGCATATAAAAGTGAGTTATAATAGATATTCCAAAATAATGGTAATCTTGGCTAATTTAATTGAGGTAATATTTTTAATTATATTAATTGTTTATAGCCACTATATGTGTACCTGCACTCTTTTTTTTAACTATAAATTCCTATAAAAGTAAATTCAAATTTTAAAGAAATATAATCTGTAAATTTGATACCATATGACTATTCATAAACTAAAATAATTTTATTTTTTATTTCTTGACTATTGCAGCATATAAAATAGAAACTCGATTCATGTATAGTAACCAAAGAAGTATGTTGATGCAGGACATACATGCAAATGGTCAATTTTGGCAGCAAGGTTTTTAACAAGTACCTATTGTATTCAATCATAATAGCATTTTCAGAACTTTCTTTATCGTCTCCATTGACTTTGATCATATTTACATCATCTTCTCCTTTCTCAAAACTACTTTTGCTTGTTACAATCAAATCATCAGATACTATAGCAAAGTACCTTCATGGATTTGGTGGAAGGAAGTTCATGAAGGTAACCAATCGTTTGGGTAGATTTAACAAATCTATTACAGTAGGAGAATTACCACCACTAAGTTATTCATCAACATGCATGGGGTGGTAGATTGAGAATTGCTAGCTTGGCTTTGTGGATGCATAGTTTATAAAGTAAATTTGTATTTGAGAGGAATATATCAATAGCTTTGTATATTGATGTCCATCTTGTTTTAATAATTGGTCTAAGTCTTCCACTTTAGTCTTTAATGTTTGTACAGAATGCAGAATATATCTTTTTAAATCTTGTAAAAAAAATCCATAACAGATTAAAGGTTAACATTAATGGTAATCCTGCCCCTTTGTCTTTTTTGTACTCTTTAAACCTTGTTGTTCTGGTAAATTGATTACTTGTAATACCTTATATTCTAAAATAATATTAAATAAATGATAATTTTACCAAGATATTTCTAATAAAATTATGGACATGTACTTTGTAACTGGTATTTCCATCTCACAGGCGATATCATAAGTACAATCTACTGCTTTGCATTTCAATGTATTTGTTTGCAATAATTATGAAAAATAATCTGCATAATAATTTTAACTAATAATAGTAAAAAGGAATAAAATAAAATTGTTCATTAGAATGATAATTAGTTGCAAGTTGCAGATTAATTTTTTTAATATCCCACTCTCATTTTAATTTCAAGAACTTTTAATGATGATGATATATTATTTAGAGTATTGGATTTATTATTAATTATATCCATAGAATTACATTTCATTTATAGTGATTTCATAAATTTACAGTAAACTTATTTTTATATTAGGCGCTACTGCCAATGCTGCTGCTCATCATATTGTTATTGTTGCTGTGTTTATACAGCTGCTGCTACTTCTAATAGTAATACTTGCAGGATTGTTCTTCCCCAAATTCTGAACTTTGAAGCTAAATTCTTTTAATTGATTGAAAGTCTAAAAGTCAAAATTTTTTCTTTAAAAGAATTGATTATATGTATAGCTTTAAATATGACTAGCAGGCTATGGATGTTGTTGAAAATCTTATTTATCCATTTTTTACAATAATTGTATACTTTGTATAATAAAGATTTTTAATCAAGATATTTATTTAAAAAAATTAATTGATAGAAGGATGTTTAGAAGGATGTTTTGATATTTATCATTTTGTTAAAAGTCAAAATAAAAAACAAAAAGATTCAAATCATCGTCATTTTATAGAAAATCTTATATATATATCTGTAATGCTGTATAAATACTGAGAACAGGATTAAGATTTCATCTTGCACTGTCCTATTGTTTTGTAGATAGTCAGTGGGTTACTTCTAGATGTTTATACAGTGAGTCAAACATCTTGTTAATGAAGTGTTTTCCTTGATTGGTCAATAACTCCTTGGGACATCCATGACGGCAAATGATGTCTTCATAAAAGAAAGATATTACTGAAGTAGCTTTAGCGTTTGGTAAGGCATGTGCTTTGGGCCACTTGGTTAAATATTTGTACCAATATCATAAATTGTCAAAAATGCTGAACAATAGATTTTGTACCTTCAAAAAAATATTCATTTGCAAGCTTTTGTCTTTTTTGACCTTTTGTTATAATATTATGCCTTTCTGTTGTTGCTAAATATCCTTATAGAACATATTCTTTTCACTATAAGTTAGTTACATTAGAACACCATCCCTGCAAATGCAATTAATTCATATCAAATTATTCAAAACCTTTGAAACAAGAATATTTAATAACCTTAATCATGATAATATTACAGAAAGCATCATAGTTACTATATCTTTCACAACAAATTCAAATGTGATTAAATGTTTCATCTTCTAAACAATAAAGTTATTATTAACTTACGTTTATTTTGTATAGTACTAACAAGCATCTTCCTTTACAGCCCAATCGGCTGCAGTTATAGGGAAGTCAGGAGCCTTTTTTTTAAACTATAATATAATAATTTTTAGTATACTTCAAAAAAAAAAGAAATGACGAGAATTATTATAAACCAACTAGGTATAAACAACATATAAAGTTTAATTATGGAAATAATGATTTTTTAATTGTTCTATAGTGAAAAGTTCTCCTAAAAGAAATTTTACTTTATATGCCTTTGAGTATCAGTTTCCTTAAAGATGTTGTCTATTTGTAAAATGTTGTCATTTATGTTTTTGAAGAACATATTCAACTAAAATTTGGTCATAAGAAGAAAAAGATGTATCAGAAATTTCTTCTTTAATCAGTATAATTCCATGTTCTTGTAATATAGTCTTTACTTGTAAATATTTGTCCTCAGTAAGATCCCTGTCCCTCTCCAAATGCATATTGGTTTTTACCATCTTTTTTAAACTTTCAATTGAAGTTTCAGTATTATTAGATTTTATAAGGAATAAATTTTGGAACATAAGGAAATAATGGTATTGACTAACTTGTATTCTCAGAGTTTAAGTTTAGGAATAGAATATATATATGCATTTTTCACTCTTTTCAATATAAGAGTTTTCCACAATACACGCAAGTGATTTGAGGCCATTGAATCTATCATCAAACTCATCAAACTCCTATATTCTGAATATGGGTTGCTGTTTGGTGTTCTTTCCAAGGAATATTGAAGGTAAACAGGTGACAGGAATCTTCTCTTGTGAGTCCAAAGGTAATTCTTGTTTTGAAAAAAATATTGTTTATTAAATTACTGAGTAAATTATTAAATTCGCTGGGTGCTTTCTTTATGTCTTCATAAGCTGTATTTGTCCACAAGTTTTATTTTATCATTATATATGTTTTCATCTATACCATCCAAGGGTTCATATTCTTTTTAATAGTATTGAAAATAAGTATGTGTGAGTCAAAATAATCAACTAACATGATTTCAGTTACAGAATAAGTAAAAATATTTAGAATTTTGTGCATTTAAACCCATAATAATATGCTTGTTTTAAAGCTCCAATATTTAGAAATTATACTCAATTGCTATTATATCAATCCTTTCATTTTCTTCTAACACAGCTTATGATTTTAAAGGTTTAAAATCATCTAGATTCTAAGTGAATAAATAAGAAAATAAAAAAAAATTGAAAATATAAATAAACGAATTTTCAAAATATTTTGTTTTTGGCCCACAAAATGTTAACATTAGTTTGCATTGTCTCATTGCTATATAATCTAATTGGATGGAATAGATGTCTCCAAGAATTTTAATTCACACTAAGTTGAAATAATAAGTATCTTTAAATTAATTGATTCTCACTTATATCTCATATCTCATTTACAGCTAAACAGTAGTGAAGACATCACATGGATGTCCAAATTATTTTATATCAGATCTTTTTTGATTTTAAGGAAAATATTGCTATATAAGAATGAACGATTTGTGAGGTTATCACATGCTTTTGACTTCTATAATTAGAGTTAAAATCTCCATTTGTTTCATAAAGACATTCTCGCATTACCTCCTATTACAAAATTGATTATTATTAAAAAAATTTTTATCTTATTAAAATTAACAAATAGTTGCCAAAGTAAGCAAGCCATGGAGTATCCAACAGTCATCTGTTTTTTGCCGATTGATTTTGAAATTCATATTAATTACATTAAAATTGATTATACAACCATTTGAAATAATCTGTTGAACCGAGGGACTGTAAAACTTTATTCTTTGTTTTGCATTTCTTTTTGTTTGATGGTGGTGTAACTTCAATCATGTAATGAATGTTATCATGTGACTGAGAGCAAGAATATTACCCATTATTGTTTAAATTATAACATGGTCCATACCCAACAGAATCCTACATAAAATCACCAAATCTAATATTCCCAGAACACTTGAGAAATTTGATTGTTGGAGTTAATAATTAATCACTTATACTTCTAAAATTACATTTTTATTTTTATTGCAAGATTCATTTCTCTATAAATGAGATCTTGTTTATCATGGTAAAATTTTGTTTGCATCCAACAATAAATTGTGGACAACAATACACTTTTAACATGATTATGTCTCTCCTTTTAGCATTCTTTAAGAACCTCTTTTTCTTCTATTAATCTGGAAATTGTGCACCACAATTCACTACTTTATTCTTCTATTTCTAACAAGTGCCCTAGTTCATTATTATTTTAATTGAAAACTTTCCATACACCATTTTAATATCTTTAGTGCATGACAAGCCTTCATTATTAATTAATTCTGAGATGTTTACAGCAATGAGCTGTCGCCTTAAAATTTTCTGCACTACATTTTCGTCAATATATTCCTCGATTTCTTTCTGAGATAGATTCCCAGTACGTATGGTTGGTTGTCTTGTAATTTAATATTTAATATCCATTATTGGAATCCTTTGAAATATATTACAATCTACCTTAATAAAATATGACCAATTAATTTATAGTCACTTGAATTCATGAATATACTATTAAATCAAATCTGAGAATTATAATAACTCGCTTAATGATAAATTACTCACCAACAAGTTGAGAAATATAATAAAGCAGAAAGTTATAGAAGACATCATGTAATGCTAATTCATGTTTTTTAGAAACATTAAGATAGGTTACTATCTTGTGATTTTATAGTGTCACAAAGTACAATATAATTTATTTTTATACAAAGCAATAATATCATAATCTTCATAATTTTCTTTCTTGGTAAAAAAAGTCACATTTACGTAGTCCAGCTTGTGTAGGCTGTAATTTTTGTAGGTCTCTCATATTATTTATAATAGAAGTTCATTTGTGCATGCAGATTTGACAGGTGCTCTGGATAACTTTTCTGAGGTATAAAGGAATGTTACATCAGATTAATGAATTTCTCCTAATTTACTACTATAAAATCGTTGTAGCATAACTCAATGACCAAATGTCAAGTTTGTCCTTTCTTCAACAATTTATTAAGAGGAGACATGATCCATGAAGAATTTGTATGACCCGACGATAGTACACCATTTTTCAGTGTCAGAAAATCCCTAGCCTTCTGAATCTTTGATGGATTGGTGTCATTACTGATCCCATTAACACTTCTCAAATTCCTCTTGTCATTTATCAACATTTAAAATCATTTCCAGTTCTATCAATTCTAAACTTTCAGAAGATTCTAGCACTATGTGCGTCAGTGTGATTTGGAGTTCCTGATACTCTCCCTTTTCTTGCAACCAAAGTTGCAGGAACTCAACTGATCTCATATATGTGTTCTGACATAATTAAAAATTTTTTTATTTGTATTTGCAAGTTCATTTTATTAAATGTGTAAAACGTGATTGACCCATATTCCATAAATGTACTTAATATTGAATTTATTGCTGGCTGGTGTAAATTTTTGACAGGATGTACAAGCATAACACTTCCTTGGTAGGTCGTTTAAGAAGGAAGAATCCACTTGTGTGTTAGTATATATGAATAAAGAGTTTTAATTATATGAACGAGAACTCATCATACTATAAGAATGATTATATCTTTTGTCATACTGTCTAAATTTATGATAGCAGATAGATCCTTACCATTCCATGAAACTTTGAAAGCTTCTCTTACAAATTCTACTAGTGTATCGAGGAATTACCAAATATATTTTAATTTAGAGAGATTTACCGCCAACATGCTTCATAGCCACATTATCAGTAGAATAATTTTGAGGGTTGGAATAATGTTTCTATATTTTTCTCTCATTTTATTTTATCATAAAACTGTGAATAAAGGAACTTAAAACATGTGCTAGGTAAGGTGGCAAATTCAGGTATATATTCAATGTTAATAGTTGCAACTTCTAATTTGTGTGTCTTTATAAAATATGATGTCATTGTTTAAGTCTGTATTATTAGCTAATAATTTAAGCTACTTGTTTTTCAAGACTTTTTGGCGTTTTTATAAGTTTGAATTCTATGCTACTAGTATATTATGTATTTAATTATAAAGAATCAATAGTTTTGTGTACTGTATTTAAATTATTAATCAATTATATTAATTACTAAAATATATGTTTCGTAAATTTAAATGTAAAATTGAAAAAAAATCATTTATAATATATCTTCAATTCTATATTCAAAAATGTAATAGTGTTTTCATAGTTATATTATATGTTAATTAGAAATGGAATAAATATTAATTGTTTCTCTGCATCTTCTGTATTATTATTGACAAAATATACTAAGTCCCTATATAAATTTGTTGAATATATATATATATTTATATCAGGTAATTATTATGCATATATCCATAATTATATGACATATATGACGTAAGTAGGTTTGGAAAAAATGCAAAAATTTCAGTAAAGATAAAAATGAAAAACTTGGGAAAGTAAGCTTATCAGTTACTAATTTATATAAAATTAAAAGAGACTAAAAAAAAATGCTTAGATGCATAGCCCAACTTCAACCTTAGGTTAAAAACATCCCGTACATACAATATGTACTGTATATTCATTCTCATTGTGTTGATCTTACGGAAGAAGCCTAAAAGCCTCAGTAGTGCTTTGCCTCATTACGCGCGGCTTATGTTTATAATAATTGATGATGTAATTAACCAAAACAAAGCAAAGTTACAGATGGATTGTTTCAATTTGTTTACATAAAATCTGTCATCATTTATTACGTATATACTTTTAAATTTTGAAGCCGCACGATTCATTTATACTAATTCTATATAGGTAAAAATCAAATCTAAATTGTAATAAAATTCTCGTGCAAATTAGAATAGGTAAATTTGTAACGTAAACATTTACGCAGTAATGCAGAATTTGTAATAAGCACCATAATAAACAGGTAAATGAATCATTAATAGATTTAATATTTATTAAATGAGCCTTGCATAAATCATTGATTATTTAAATATTTACTAGCGAATATACAGTATGTCAGTATCATATACAGTAAGAAATTGATAGTTAGAATTTTTTAGGTTAGGATCAAAGGCGGAGGCCAAAAAAATTTTACTGTCAGCACACATTTTTTCAGGGCCGGAATTATAATAATTTCGGTAAATGTCCAAAAAAGGTAACGCCTGCCACCCGGAATTATCCAAAAAGGAAAAATTGTCAACGGTCCATGGCTGATTGTTAAATACGCCAATAAAAGATTAATTAGCAAAAATTGTTATTATAGTGTTAACAGGAACTAAAAGATCCATTCGGTATAATGAGAGCAATAAAAGAAATTTTTCATGGTTTAAATAATTGTAATCGAAAATTAATAATAAAATCAAATATATATATTTTTTTCTTCTCGTAAAGACATGTTAATTACTGTATTCTAGATATTTATAAATCTTTTAAAAAATCGTTATTAATAAAAAAAAAAATTCAATAAAAATAAATCATTTCGAAAGTATATTAATCTATTTCTACCAAAACCGAACTAAAGACTAAAAAGTTTATTTAACAAAATAATAAAATATTTCAAATATACACAATTACAGTATATATTGTTAAGCTTATATAAAAAAAAAATAAGTGAATTAAACTAATTAATTAACGTAATAAACTTGACATTGTCTATCTATAATTTATTATCGAGAAGTTAGTTAAATTTTAAAATTTTATTCGCCAATTAATACAAATTAATAACTTCCGTTAAACACATACAAAAAAATTCCCATAATTTCTAACCCAATCAAAAATCAAATAAAAATTTCAACTCTTCCGACGCAACAACTTCAACACCTTGATTTTTTAATAAATCCACAATTTCAATTTCTTCATTTGTCCAACCAAACGTAAGAAGTTTGTTAATTCCCAATACCTTTAAAGAATTGTGAACCTTCTGATAATTATTAACACATGATAAATAATCCTTTCTCAAAGAATTATCATTTGGAATAACAATCCATTTCTTTAAATTAGCCTTACAATTTTTAGTAAAATATTGAAATGATAATAAATCGATAAAAAAATCGAAGAATAAATACTCAACAGACGTCAGAAAATCTCCCAAAACTTTAGCCAAAGTACCACTATCAAAAATAAAAGATTTAGTTTGAATATGTAAGATTTTTAAAGAAGATAAATCGCAAATAAGTGGGATTATTGGATCACGAAATGGTTCTGGTGAGACGATTAAAATATGTAAAAAGAAAATATTTGGACAATATTCTTTTATCCCGTTGATTATATCCATAGTAATAACATTCAACGATAACTTGAGTAATGATTCACCACAAAAACATCCAATTATTGATTTTACTATATTTAATTCAATACTATACTTATCATATCTCATATCATAAATATTATAAAAGCCATCATGCCAAAATTTTAATTCTTTAAATTGAAATTTCTTCTTTGATAAAGCCTCACAATGTTCCGATATAAAACCTTTACAATGTATAAATTTAATCTTTTCTATAAATTCTAAATCTGTCATAAATGATAAATCAATTCTTTGAAAGTTTAAATGTTCAAATGATAATTCCCTCAAAGTATCCGATCGAAATTCCAAAGAATTCAAGATCTTTTGAGTATTTTCCCCTAAATTAGATAATCTAGAAATATAAATTAAAATTCTCTCTAAAGGTTGTGATCTGATAATATTCAAGAATGGATTGATAAAAATTTCATTCAAATTATCAACAGATATTTCACAATCAATAATTTTATTACAGAATTTAGGTACCATGGTTAAAAATTCAATGGCATTTTGACAAATCAAATCATCTTGATATTTTAAATTAACGTCCATTTTTTCCATTTTTTCCATTTTTAAAGAACGTAAATTCGTAATTCCGGGTCTAAAAGTCGTAAAAATTGAAAATTTTGGTAAATCAATATAATCAATTTGATACAATTTTATATTAAATTCTTGTAAGTTAGACCCTTGTCTCATAATCATATGATATATAACATCTATTAACTTTTGAACTCTATTATCTTGAGGATAATATCTAATACTAAGCCAATATATAATATCTTGTTCAACAAAAGTCTGACGAATTTTTCTTATATATTTTCCATATTCGAATAAAGGAGATTGATTATTTGGAACATTTATAGCATAAGGAATTAATGATGAAATTTCTTCTTCATTTAGACAAGAGAGCAATGTATTTATTAATTTAGGTCTCATACATATGGACTCAAAAGGATCCTTCCAAAGTATAGGAATAGAAAGGCTACACCAATATTTGTTGACAAATAAACTATTATACAAACATTGGCTATCAAGAAAAGAGAGTACATTACTAAAACATTCTGTAGGCAAGGAAAACAAAGGCATACTATTTTTTTTCTCATAAAAAGAAAAAAAAAGTATAAGCATTCTAAATGGAAACAAGATTCCTTTTTTATGGTCGAGTGCATTACACAAATATGCAACATGTGAGATTAACAAATGGGAGATCAACCGCAGTGTAGATTATGTTGTCAAGAAGGAAGTGCCACCATATTAAAGGATATTTTGTCGTTACCGTCGTCGATCAACACGTCTCCGACGCTAATTACGCAATAAAAACGACCTCACGATCGAAAGATATGAACTCATGTAATTATGAATAACTTTTACAATGTATGCGTAGAATCCAAAAAGTTGGGGCTCGTGATAAATCTAATTAGTTATAAAAAAAATTTTTTTTTTTTTTAATCTATTCTTGTCGTTACAGCTAAAATTATGATCACATTTATTATTATATATTGTAATAACATAGGTCAGTTTGATATTAAAATAATTAAAATTAATGTGTCAAATCACAATATTAACTATCACGGATGAGTTTTAGAGCTGATTGGTTTTTTTTGTTAAAATAAATAAATGTTCCCAAATCCCAAAATTAAACCACTCCAATATTTATTGTTTTATCCAAAAAGAAATTAGATAAATAATAAATGGATATAAATTTATTAAGTCAAACTTTAATATAACAATATTTCGTGATCCATACGATAATAAAATTATATCGATATTTATGTATTTTTTCATATAGTGCGTGGGGAAGTAAAATTTTACTTTTTATATCGAGATTTTATTATATTGAATATCGGCAAATTACCTTTATTTACTATTTACTAAGTAACTTGCAAAATTTATCGCTACTCTAAATAATTCCAAAATACGATAAGATCACTAATACAAAAATCAATAATCATTAACATCATACAATCCAAGGAATTTCTAATTCATCTTGATCCTCAGAATGAAGGTTTGGATCATTATATATCTCATGTTCGTCTATGAATATAAAAACTCGATTAGAATATTAACCACAAATATTATAAATACTATATAATCATTTTCATACCTTCAATATCTACGTTCTTTGTTTGTTGTATTGTTTTTCTTCTATAGTAGTCCACTTGAAAATCTAAAAAAAAACGCCAAAATAAGAAGGATATTGAAAATAGCAAACGAATAATCCTGGTTGACTTACCTTTATTTGAATTTATTTGTGGTACCTTAGATAATTTTTTTTTACTACCTAAATTAATTAAAACAATTAATTTAAATTATTATCGAACAACAAAATCATTTTAATTAACAACACTATTACCTTTAAAGATACTACTTGATTGCATCATATTTAAAATATCATCATCGACTAAAAATAATTAATTAATTATAAAAATTCCAATTGTATAATCATAAAAAATTTTAATTAATACCTACCGTTATTAGAAATGCTGAAATTATAAGGTTGATTATGAAATTCTTTAAATTAATATATTAAAAAAATATTAATCATTTTTCTTCAAGTAAAAAAAAAAATACTAAGATTAAATTAAATAGCATACCTTCTTGTTCCTCTATTTTATTTAAACGAAATAATAATTTAAATATTTAATTTAAATATAAAAATAAAGTTTATATATAACTCAATAATACATTCAATACATACCTTCCGTTCCATTTCTTGGTTCAGAAAAATTCTCAAATGCATAAACTTTACTTGTAAATAATTTATAATTAGTTTCATCCAAATTGCTTGTCTCGCTTATTTCTAATATATTATTTGTTTTTGGTTGAAAAACTTTAAGTTTTCTAATAAATTTTTTAATCATGCTTTTATTCTTCTTATTACTATTTGAATCGTTTGATATATTTCGACAATGTTTTCTCATTTCAAAGATTTTATTAATAAGTTCTCCAAGATTAGGCCGCCTTCTTGGATCAGCATCCCAACATTGCATCATTAATTTTTTGTATTCTAAAGGGATTCCCGATTCAATTTTTGGTCTTATCCCATTAATTATATTTATGGCAAGGAAATGATCGTCTTCATGATAAATGAAAGGTGGTTTTCCAGATGAAATTTCCCACATAAGAATACCAATACTATAAATATCAGATGCAAAAGTAACTTCTTTACCGGCAATAATTTCGGGTGCTAAATAAGGAAGATTTCCATATATACTATTTGATGGTCTATCAGCTGGTCCGCGAAATCCAAAATCACTGATATAAAATAGTTGGCTAGTTAGATTAAACAATATATTTCCTGAATGTAAATTCTTATGAATTGATCCCTCCTTATGAATTCTAGAAAGAGCATATATAATATTATCAGTAATTTGAATCCTTTCTCTCCACGTAATCTCGTTATGCTTATGTTTTAAATATTCTCTTAAATTCAAGTGCGATTTATTCATTACGAGCATATAATTTCCATCTGATGGATCTTTTGTTAAACCATAACATGTTAATATCTCTCCATAATTACTACTTATATTTAAGTAAGATTTTGCCTAAAAGAAACACAAATTTATTTATAAGAAAATATAATATTTTTTTTTAAAAAAAAAATAACAATAATAATAATATAAATATGTACAGTACCTCATCAATCCAATTTTTATTGGCTTTTTCAACATTTTCTAATTTCTTAAGTACCACGTCCGGTTTTCCTCCAATTCTTTTTAATTGGTTTTCTTTAAAATCCCATTCATCATAATATCCATCAACCCAAAGTGCTTTATAAATTTTAGAACCACCATTTTCGGTTAAATAATCAATACTTTCTAAATCATCGTATGGGATCCATTCTACTATATTATCTGGTTTAAGTGTTTCCATTTGACATTCACGTATTAAATTATCGATATTATCATTTTCAGATGTCCAGTTTGAGAATTGTGCTTTTAAATAATTTCGAACGCAATATTCACAATATAATGTGGCTAGGCATTTTGCTTGACAAATTTCACAAATTCTTCTTTCTCCTTTATTTTCTCGAACTTTATATTTATCGATTTTTTTATTTACCAGTTTTATTGCAAATGATTTTTCACCACTCGTGAGACCTTTATCGGCAAGTATTGTTTGTTTAATAAATTCATATTGTTTTTCTTTGTCATCTTGAATTTTATGTTCTGCTAATTCCTCCGCTTTATGAATTTCAGCATAAACTAATTCTTTAAAAATGACAGCCATAATAAAAAAAATTTTAGTCTCTTTTTTTTCTTATTTTTTTTTCTTTCTTTTTTATTAAGAGTTTTCTATCGGATTTTCAATTCCGCAAATCAATTACGCAACTATGCGCTATATATAGTATGACAAATAAATAAATCTAACCATAAATAGTCATGTTCAATTTCGGGCTGGGATGATCAAACATACTATTATTTCAAACAAAGAAGTTTCATCGTGAAACTTTCTTTCCCTTTTCAAGAAATTTTGCTAAAAATAATAAAAATATATTTAGTTATTGGATAAGGTATTATCCGAACTGCATCGCTCAAATAATATTCTTACACCCCCCTAACAGATACTATACAATAAGCTATTTATTAAAATCAAATTAATTTAAAATAAATTTTATTATGATAAAATTAGATATTTAGATGATTTAATCATACCGATACAGTATAATCAATAATATTTATGTAATAAATATCCTATTTGGCTGCATCATAAGTACTTTGTTACCATAAAAGTATTTATTGCTTATTACTAATACCATTTATATCGTATAAAAGTATAAGAACAAAATTAGACGACTGTAAAGTTACAATAAATTAGCGTTGATTACAAATAAGTAAATATTAATACCAATTATTTGGGATATTACATCATATAAGTACAGTAATTTATGATACTACGTTACTCCATCCTCATGATCTTTTTTTGTATCATAAATAAAGATCTACTATTCGTTCAAACTCCCAGTTACTGTACAATGCGTTAAATAAATACTAAATAATTAGAAATTTTATAAATTAGTTGTATACTCACGAAATTAAAATTACCAATCAAAATTAAGTTTACTTTTCTCTAAAATTCTAGTCTATGAACGTCCTTACTAGAAGATTCATCATCTTAGGTTATAAAAAAAAAAAAAGAACTTCTTATGTCTATCGAGTTATATCTAATTCAAGTACTTCAGAAGTAGTGTAAGAGCATTTTAATTTCTGTTTTTACGTTTAATTCTAGATAAAAAGAAAAAATCAGTATAAATAACATGACAAAAAACACATATTAGAACTTCTAACTGTCGATATTTGAAGCCGTATTTTCGGTCTTATTAACAAGACTGAAAATCGTTATAATATTATGCATCTAAATGTGATCCAAAGTCAATATCTCTATTCTTAATTGCCTTTACTCAATAGTGATACGAAATATTTGAAATTAATTTGACACTTCTTCACTTTCTAATCTTGTTTAGTCTTTCGACGACATAAAATTCCACGCCAAAAGCCTATCTGATAATCATTAACCACGATATATTCAGAAAGATTTATATTCCCTGAACAAAAATAAAAGTTCTTGGTTTATTGTCCATGTACTTTTTTGCAAGTGCTTCAAGAAAATTATCTATTAATATAACGAACACGACTTTTACTAATAACATGGCCGAAAAAAAAGCAAGAACAAAAAAATCTTAATCATTTACATCAGATTTATCGTTAAAGCATCAGAAAATGTGTCGGGAATTATGGGCGTGATTGTTCTTCGATATATATTCACGTCTTCAGTAAAAAAAAGGGGGATTTCCATCAGACCTTTGAATATATATGAAGTATGCATGTTAATTTAATATTATAGGTTCGTTCATTTTTTTTTTAACACATTTTTTTTAGTTTGATTGCTCTCAAATCTCTTAATCGGTCAATTGATTAGTTTTGGTAGTCTATGATCGATTTGAAAAATCATATTTAATCGCAATCGAAGGACATTAATTTTAACTTGCATGATATAGTAAGTTTATAACGTGTATAACTATTAAAAAAAAAAATAATTTGTAATGTGCCGTAGCATTATTGGGCGGAGAAAAGTTTTTTTTTTAAATTATTTTTAATCTATGAATTCCTTAGTACTGCAACATAGGAAATAGAATTGACAAAAAAAAGCTTTAATTACTTTCTAACAATTAAAGACACGATAAATTGCCTGGCTTTGAACCATAGTTAGCGAAGAGGTACATGTATATAACATTTAGGCATCATTTACTGCTTATTTGTGTACTTTTTATTCATAAATTTAACATTAAAAAAATCTTCCAGGAAATTATCTTCAGAAAATGCCGTTATTAGCGAATTCAACAAAGAAATATTAAAAGAAGACATTATTATCATCATATTCTCGAATCAAATTATTTGAAGTTCATCGCAACATGATTCAGTAAGACCACAGGAAGTGAACCGATAGGGAGTATACGAGAATTTGTGATATTATATATGAAGGTTGAAATGGATTGAATATGTCTAGAGATTATTTACTCATACTTTTAATTAACGCTTCGAAACTTTTTTAAAAGTTGTTTTTAATTTTTTTTTATGAGGAAACGGTTTCTAACTTTTCCTTTATTTTTTTTTTGTGTAGGTCTTTCGGTATTCGACTTCGGAAAGCGAAATGGTAAGTTTGCTTCGAAACTTTTTTAAAAGAAATTTTTTTTCAATTCTTTTTTGTAAGGAAAACTATAGGAGTATAGCACTTTATGGAATAGATATAATTGAATTATTCTTGTACTGTACGTCATTTCACAAATCTACACGGAAATACCATAGTTATTAAACAATTTTTGACAACGACTTGGTATGAATGAAAAAGATTTTTGAAATGTTTCTGACAAATCAAGCTTGCCTACAGTCATTGTTGTATTATATAAAATTTTCATGGCCGAGACTCGGCAAGTCACGTGACTTGAAAATTTTGGGACACTGAGTTAAATCTGTATCGCTGCGAGACATGAGTAACTAGTTTGATATTTTTTATTAATATCAGAATCCAACGAAGTGACAATATGTTCTAAACTGTTACTATCGGAGAAACATAAATCCTTTTGCATCGATTCTTTCAAAAAATTATTAAAATCACTATCATTTTTCATCATATAGAGATCGATCTTATCCATGATTGGTCCTCTTTTACTGTAAGCTTGGATGTAAAATGCCTTTTCTCCTAACAAGGGAAACAAATTCTTCTACATCCGGGATTTCCGCATGGGAACAAGTCAGTAAACTCACGAATTTCTGGGAGAGACTACGATGATATGAACGTGACCTTCTGGAGGTTCATAATCAGATGGAAATTAGCTTCATCTCTAAATTTCTCTATTGGTTCCCATCGTCCTGTCTAATATTTTTTCGATATCTTTTCAATAGAAATGCCGTCAAGTTTGTCTTTTTCGTCAATATATACCTTTCAAAGGACAGGGGATAATGCGATAAGCATTAGCCCATTTCAAGTGGGCGCCTTTAACCAGACTCAGTCACCCGTCCCAAGCTAATCTTTTATCTCCTTTAAGATGAATTGTTTCACCTAGAACTAACAATTTAGCGACATGCCAACACAGTTATTTTGAAAGTGATAAATCGTGGAAATTTTATTAACTTTGTTAATATGTGTTTTGTGCAATATATTTTATTTAATTTGTTAAAAAAGTTTGACAGATTTTTTAACTCTTGTCTGGTTGCTTATTGTGACGAAATCCGGCGATACGTCAGAAAAAAAATGAAAAATTATTGATTGGATAATCAATTGTTAAAACTATTGGATCATTTCCAGTCCGCCTAGCTATTCATCTTTTTAAATAAAAATACTCGGAATTTTCTTTGCAACCTAATGATGCATAAATAAGATTCAATGCAAGAAAAATTAAATTAAATTATTTTTTTTTTGCATAAATTTTTTACTGATAGTTATTATATTTTTGCTGATATCAATATCCATGCATAATAGACCTTAAATATCAAATTTTACATGATGAGAAATAATATAAAAAATATATATATATATCACTAAATTGATCATGATATGCCATAAAGAGTACAAAATCTAATTTGTTGCTATTGTATTCTTCCCTTCTCCCCTTATATTTTTTTTCTCTCTTTAAATCATGTAAAGTTTTTTCGTCAAAACTTGCAAATATATAACTCGCAAAAACAATAGTTATATGTTGATGTGAAAGTAGATCATGAACTCACCTAACACCGATTTGGAATTTTCTTGGTCCGTTTAGAAAGAGCTCTCTAATTCGGATAGTGAGAAGATAGCAAATCCGATGTCGAAACTAGGATCTGATCGAAGAACTGAGGACGAAGTTAAACTTTAAATACAGGGATTGTTTGAGGGAGATGGAAGGTTTAGAGTTTAAATTACAAACACAATAATTCTATACAAAATAGAAAAAAGTAAACAGCAAGAAATTGATTGGTTAAAATAGGAAAATATATATATATATAATTATCAAAGAAAATTAACTTTAAAGTGCTGAATAATTACTTGAAAACTTAAAGAAAGTATTCCATATTTTCATTCAGCACTCGGTGTCGACATAAACGGTATTGGTGATCTTTTTATAAATTCGCATCGGTAAATCTTGGTGACTTATTTAACCTAACAGTATGTTCATAATCATAAGTGCTTTATTTCATCCCTATTGTGTTTATGGTTAAGAACCGTTCATAGGCCAACGAATTAAAGAGCGTGTCACCATTCATACTAACTCAAATGCAAAATCATAAAGGAGAACGTCTTTATATGATTGATAAAGATAAGTAAAACGAGGTAAGAGACCTGTTACTATTGATAACACATGTCATTTCAGGACCATGATGACCCGTGTTACTCATACATCGGTGCTCTTGGTATTTTTTTAGATTAGATTATAAACATTTATTTATTTCCAGTCTTGTCACATTGATAAACGTGAAAGCATGTTTCCATGAAAGATGCCATAAAGTTCTTTGAATTTTTCAAGAAATAAGTTTCTTTTTTTTTTAGTCTGTTATGAAAGAACAAAATAATTTGTTAAACATGTTATACTCAAAAGTTTAGAACCTATCAAACTTTAAATACAAATTTCTTCAAATTTTGAACTTGATTGGTTGAAATTTATTTACACGTTTAAATTGTAATTCGATCAAATGATACAAATCCAGCCTCATTAAAGAATCAACGGTTAGATTTCGATATACTGCATACAAAAGCATATTGATAGAAATTATTTTCAAAATTCTTAAAATTCTTAATCAATAAAAATTAGATCAATTACATTTCTATAATTATAATTTATATAAAGTAATGTTAATTTATACAAAGTTAGTTTATTGTTTAACAAAATAAACTACTGTTCTCTCAAAAAAAAAAAATTCACGAAAAAAAATGCACTCAAGCGTACAGTCGACTTGTCAAATAAACAGACGTAATACAATTTGGCATATATTCGTTGGTATTGGCAGTACGAGTGAAATTCGTTCACATATCATAAGAACCGTCCAAAATATGGTAATAGCTACTAATGGTTGAATTGTAAGCTCATCGAGTTGAGATTTAATCGAAAGGACCCATGAATTACATAATATATATATATATATTGTCAATAATAGAAAGAGATCATTATTTTTCGCTTGTTTGTTTTATATTTTTTCAATATTTAATCTTGTAAACTTTTATAGTAACTTAACAAAAAGGTTTTAATTTCGCTTGTAAGAGGTGTCTAGGTGATAAATTAGGTCAATTAGGTCGTAACAAATGGATTTTATCAACAAAAAAATTAAAAATGATATATTTTTAGTATGATCGCTTACTCGAGCCTTTTGAAAAAACATTCGACGAAGAAATAGATTAATAAAAATGAATGATTTGGTTTACGGCTTATGTAATATATTACATTGTTGCTGACTTAGCTAGCTCTTAAAAAAACTTGTTGCTACCTGATCACCAATGTTGAGGTGCAGCAACATTGATTAGGATCTGGAGAAAGAGAAAGGGAAAGGAGAGGATGAGAGAGATCGAGATAGAAAATAAGGGAAGAAAAAAGAAGGATAAGCAAGCGGCAATGACTATATAATCCATGGAGGCTGAGATAATTGCGTAATTGCTTAGAGGAGACTTAAAAAACTTTAGTGAAGTTGCTAGAGAAGAGCCAAAAAAATGCAATGGCGACAAGAAAAGTCATTAAACATATGTATTATTTATGTTATGTACGTGTCAGTGTCGCTATATCATGATCAGAAATATTAAGAAAAGACGGGAATTATATTTCAAATTTACTCTCGTTTAGGAAGTTGGATCGATGATGCGAAGGTAAGTTTAATTAGTTTTTTTGTTTTATTTGAACGAATAAAAGGATTCACCAACCAGGACTTCATTTTTACATAATTTAAGGATTGATTTTGAAATCAGTCTTTAGAGAAAACAACGGAAACTCAAAAAAATCAGAAAAGATTGGTCGCTATCCATGAAGATCATCGAGGATTTTATTATTAATACATAAATACGTGAAGTACAAGTGCGAAGTCGAGAACAAATGTTATTTATATACTGTTCATCAGTTCATGAAATTTTATACTAATTACTACGGATAATATGATCACATTGTCGTGAATTAAGAGAATCTTTCATATGGTTCTCACGATTGATCTTATATTTCATTTGCAATATTTTTTCCCGTTTATTAAATAATAATGATTGCTACATTTAAATTTTGTAGATGTAATCTCAACATAAAAAGAATTGTTTACGTTTTATGAATATATATTATAATTATTATAATTGTAAATTCGAGCCGAAATGCAAAACACTTTTCACAAATTATAATAATATAGCTATATTTGAATTAAATTCTCATTCACAATTGATATACAATATTTAAAGAAATACACCTAGTTTTAATATAATAAAAGTACTCAAAAAAAATTAAAAAACGTTGAAAACAACGTCCATATTCCACTATATTTTTTTCAATATGTGCTTGCTTTTCAACACCACCTTAGATTCCTCATTTATTTTTTTACTTCGGGTAATTACTTGGATTTCCTCTTCATCCTCACGTTCTTCGCCATCTTCATGATTATTTTCGATATCACTTGAATCTACCGGTTCTACGTCTCCCTCATCGTCAGTTTCAATATCGACATCCCCTAGCTCTTCATTGTTTCTTGATTTTCTTGCTTTTTTAGACATTAAATCTTTTTCTATCTTACGAAGGTTTCTATTAATAGCACGCCATTCTTTCATTAAAGATCTGAGTTTCTCCTCGGCTTCATCATACATTTTTTCCTTTGTTTCTGCATCCAATGTAGGATCATCAAATTTAAAACTGGATATGTTTGTTTGAGCGGATTCGCTCAACTCTTCAACAGTCAAAGGAGGTGATGTCAACGGCGTTGAAGCTGGAACATTGTCTTCCTCCATCATTTCTATCGACGGTTCGTTGTTACTTTCTGCCGATGTTTCAATTATAATTGGTTCGTTGTTGTCTTCCGTCGACGTTTCAATTATAATTGGTTCGTTGTTTTTTTCTGTCAATGTTTCAATTATAGTTAGATCGTCGTTCTTTTCCATTAACGTTTCAATTATAGTTTGTTCGTAATTCTCTTTCATCAACGTTTCAATTTTAGTTCGTTCGTTATTATTTTCTGTCGACGTTTCAATTACAATTTCTCTTATTTCCATAGGATTTTCTGTCAATGTTTCAACCTTAGAAGACTCTGTATTAGGTGATGAGGGTGAAGGAACCGTAGGTTCTTCGTCCATTGATTCACCCGCAGAAACACGCTTAATTTTCCGACTTCTCAAATTAGAACTCTCTTCTCCTTCATCAGACTTATCTGTTAGACTGCTGTGTCTTCTTTTTGGACTTTTATTAATCTCCACAATTTCCACAATTTCCATTTCTATATTATCTTTTGTTGGGCCACTATTAGACTGGGAATCTTGAAAGTCTTGAGAATTCTGAGAATCCTGAAAGTCTTGAGAATTATGAGAATTATGAGAATCCTGAGAATCAATATTTTCCGTCTCAGATTTTCGCCTACGATCTAATGTTGGTGGACTTGCTATACAATTATTTACAGTGTCCTCTTCTTCGGATGGTACGCCTTCTTGAGAACTATGGTTCCCACTATTTATTGACGATCTGCTCTTTGTTGATGAGCTATTACGACGCACTGACGGCTTATTTTTTTCCGATTTTGATCCACCTTTAGATGTACTTCTTGTTCTCTTAGTGGATGACGTTGTGGTTGTAACTGGGGCAGATTCTTGACTCTCCCACAACGGTCTTTTCCAATAATCCCACTTAAAAGCTTTGTTAGGTTCTCCTTTCGTTTTACATGTCATGGCCCTACGAACTCCAATGTGATTCGAAAATTTGTCGCAATTATTTTTAAATGTAAGAAAGGGTTCTGCATCCGGAATAAAATGTTTCAGACCTTTATATTCGACCACCGAGCTTCACATTAATAATTAGTCAGCATTGCAATAATTCTTATAAGAATGCAAATAACGTGTAGATCTGATACATACTATGTCATATCTTCAAAATATCTTACAAGATATTTTCCTGCAAATAAATTTTCTTCAAGTTTGCCATCAACATCCATCGATTCATCAATTTCGTCGTTGGGGACAATCTATTTTTTTTTAAAAAAATTATAACATTGGTTTATATAATCCAAATATAAAATTTAATATTGGTTTATATAATCCAAATATAAAATCATTAATCTGTACCATTGCCGGCCACCAAAATTCAGCTTTATCATCTAGTGGATCAACTGCATAAAATTAAATCGCAATAATTTGAGTTAGAGAGCAATTCTAAACTTGCTTCGTCGTGAAGTATTCTAAATAACCATACCAAATACAATATCTCGGCCTTTAAACTCATACTCTGACTCCCAACTCTTTGTTGACCCTCTTGTTGATTTACGTTGAGACTTTCGCGTCTGTTGTTTTTTAGGTGTGATGATTACTCTAGGTCTTCTTGTGCTCCGTGTAAATTTACGGGTAACAGTTCCTTAATTTACAATATTTACAATATTTACAATCTTAATAAAATATTTAAACAAATTAATATCTTATTTAAATTGAATTACCTCCTCCTTCGTCTATATCGTTATCGTCTTCACTTTTAACTACCTCGTTATTCTCTTCTGGGTGTTGTAATTCTTCTTCGGAGTTATTATCATCTTTCAATATTCTAGAGGTTTCTTCCAAGCCAGGGGAGTCCATAACATCTTCCGGAGAGTCATGCAAAGAAGGTTCCGGTTCAAGTGATTCACCTTCCATTATATGATCTTCCTCTAATTGAATGTTTTCTAGTTCGACATATTGTCCGTCATTGTCAATTTGCATTTTTATTGTATTAGTTTCGCTTTCTTCTTCGGTTTTTGTATTTCGATTTTTTTGTTTTCTAGTTATTCTACGTCTCGTTTTCATTGTTTTAATTGGTTTTTTGTTTCTCGCACTGTAAAAAAAGTTTATATCAGCTAGTAGAACTTTTTTTTATATATTCAGCCTATTTCATAATAGCTGTTGGTGTACTTGCATTGTTAAATCTTCTGGCCTTTGTGTTTCTTGTAGTTTGTTAATCTCGTTAGCGCGTGAGTGAATTGTTCTCTTTTGTCCTTTACTAAAAAACTCCCAGCGTAGGCGTTCGTTTGTACAAAACCAGGGTTTGTTAGGTTTGTTAGCACCGTTCTATTAGGAAAGTAAAAAATAAAGTAAAAAGGTTGTATCAATAAGAAAAAGTGGTTAATAAGAATATATACAATAATTTTGAAAAAATAATGAAAAGCTCACAGGAGACGACGACACAGAGGTCATAACTAAGTTCACGTGAAACTTTATGCGGAATAATATTTTATTAATACTAATAAAGTAATTTCTCTTAAAATATAGATGGCGAGAACCTTTATTACGTGGCTTCAAAAGAAGAAAATGAGAAAGGGAAATGATGCGAGTTTTTTTTTTGTCTAATTTATACCCATTATGATAAAATTTTTGATTGGACGGTGTAATTTTTTTTGTAACAGGTAATACAATTTAAGCATAAATAGGAATTTTATTTTATATTATATATTGTTTAAAATTTCAACAATATAGTACATAATAAACAAAAGAAACCAAAACACCTGATACACCTGATACCTACCCAGTCTATCGTAATTTAAACAAATTTTTTTTTTTTTCAAATACAAAATATATAAGATACAAAATAATAAAATATATAATATAAAAAAATGAATTTTATACCATAGATAATGGAAAAAGGAATAATGAGAATAATGATAATATATTTGGTTGGATCAGGGCGTACAAATATCGATAGAAGACGCTTTATACCTAGAAAATTTTGGCGTTAAAAAAGAAGACGAAAGGAATACTAAATTACATGAGTCAGGTTATAGGGCAAAAAAAATAGACTTCGCTAGCGTCACTATTAAATATATATGAAACATGGATAGCGGTTATATGATTCTCTTTAGTCTGACCGTCGAAGAAAAATATGCTGTAATGGTGCTAGAAAAACATAAAATATGAAAATAATATAATAGCAAGTATAACTATCGAACAAATAGAAACCAATCACTCCGAAAATAAAAGAAATATAAGCAAACTATAAAAACAGCCAAAATCCAGCAAAACTTATTAATGAATTAAGCCGTCCCACCATGTTATATCGACAAACAGTATCTTAACGACTATGGACGATGGATGTTTCAATAAAGCTAAGAATTACATCACTGAATGTGGTTCTAGTAGGAAGATGTTGAGGCGACATAGAAGAGGAGGTATAATCAGATGTTCCGCAGTACGCCAACGACGCGTCAAATGCGAAAGCTGAATCGAAAACACCAATGGAATAAATTGACTGAAAAGGAAAACACAATAGTAATAATCCTCGTATAGTCATATTGGAAAATACCTTATCAGGATTGTTTAATTAAATACAGTGTAATTATAGTACAATCGGTATAGAGTTTGTAATGTTAAATTAACTAATGAAGCACTAGTAGAGAAAGTTTTAAGAATGACCAAGACATAAACGGAAATTTGTTCCCCTAAAAAGGAAGTTATATATAACTTTAGGGAGTCAAAAAGTTATATAGATTCGTGAAAAGTTGACATTCCTGATATAGTAGTTAAATATTGATTGAATATAAATTAGGAGAAGATCACACATGTACTGTACCATAACATACGATGACACGATTATCACGTGTACTGAATTGAAGCTTGTGCATAAACTACATCTTACTCCGCATGATCATCAACTCCGACATCAATTTGCAGCTTAGGCCGCTCCAAGCCAATTCTTTGTTTAACATAACATAGGGGTCCCAATCTAGGGGGGGGGGAACAAAAAATAATACATAAAATAAAATACATGGCCAGAATTACATTAATTTTAGCCAAAATTTTGACCAAAAGAGTGAGCAAAAATTTTGGATGATAATTCCGGCTAAAACTTAAAGATTTGTCTAATTCTGGCCTAAATTACATGTATTTTTTTTACATAAAAAATCCAAAAACAGGGGGGGGGTTATGTTAAACGAAACATTGAATTGGTGCGGCCTTATTCGGAATCACAAATAGGAGAAAATTAATTTATTAATAAAGAATTAATTATTAATAAAGTGATTCTTTTTTAGTGGTACTGTACTAATCTATTTTGAAATTTCTCTTTAGAAAAAAAATTTATGACACGATAACTTATTACATTAGGAAAAAATTTAACGCCATTATTTAATAAAATACATTATACCAACAATTACCAATCACAAACGCCTATACAAGGGTTCAAAAATTAGATTATTCAAGAAATTTAATGAAATTAGCAATTCGACCCAAAATGTAGAATTTTGTGAATTACCCGAATTACCCAGAAAAATAAGGTATATAACAAACAACATTTTTATTATTTTGTTAATAAAAGTTAATAAAGTAATACGAAGTGATATAAATTTTTTTATTTAGAAGAATCAGAAATTAATGCATAGAACTCCTTCACGATGTCGGGCATGTTTAGTACCAAAGCTTCTGGCTTGTCCGGAACGCTATAAGCAATTGCTAAGAGGTCTAAGAGTTCGAGGAATTATCCACTCATTTTGTTTCTTGGATGCCTTAACATATCTGTATGTATGTTCAATTACTGAATTTACTTTTTAACTTCCAGAATTTGATAGATAACGACTATGATACAAACAAGAATCTAGATTGAAAATTTTATAAAATTATTTGATTTAATTTATTCATTTATTAAAATTTCTAATTTAGCTTTTATTTCTCAATTTGATGCATTTAATACATTTAAAAACAATGAATCGCAAAATTTACGCAAAACCGTTACTACAAGAAAGGGTATTTATTGCTGATGGCCGGTGTTAATAATTCATCGCTGGCCGATATGATATTTTTTAGAAATCTTGTATCTAGTGATAATGCAATTAATAAACACATGTTTTATAAATTTAATAAGAGTTTTATCTATTAAAATTCGATCCATAAGAAATTAAGTGCAAAAACCATATCTTTAAAAATTTAGATCAAAAAATTTTTATTAATCACAGGTAAAAATGGTTTAACGACATATTGTAAATATGATATTTCTGCTAGAGGAAATCGTTTATGCAGTAGAGTTACACTGTACGTGGTCACATTATTCTATATATTTACACGTTAAAAATTTGATGGCGCTAGAAGAATATATAGCTTTTAAAATTTATTTTATTATGATACTGTATATGCGTAAATTACAAGTAATATAAAGTTAATAAATATTAGGCAGTAGGCACTATGTGAATTGCCGATTTAACATAAAAATTATTATACAAGTGACTAGCATTCACCGAATTAATCCCCGAATATTTTAGAAGAAAAATAATTGACTCCAATTAATTAGGTTTATATTATTCATTATCTCTCTAATTCAATACAACGAAATTTTTTTGTCTCAACGAAATATTTATAAAGCTACGTCAATAATAAGGGGCGCGATCAACTAACCGACAATACTTCGTCGACAATTACTTCGACAATCATTTCACCGATAACTGATTCATCGACTAATGCTTCGCCAACAGGATCGTCTCGACAATATACGGTGATTGATTTTTAAATTTTATAATAAAAAAATTAAATATATATTATTATATCTTTCGTATATAATTTTTTTCTTTTTATAATATTTTTTTAATTTAGTAATTGTTAATATATACAGTACCCTGTAAAAAAAATCGATCCGTTTTTTATATTTCATCTTTTTTCCGTAAAAGGCTCATATTTCCGGAATTAATTACCTTATATCACGGAATTTATCGAATCATTCACATTTTCCGTGAATGGATCCGCGAAAGGCTCATTTTTACGGAGTTTTTACAGAAATAACGGATAAAATTTTTTATAGGGTACATAACCCCAAATTTTTATTATTATTATTATTTTTAGTTGTGATGAACAAAAAGCAAGAAAAAAAAATAATTTAATTTCTTTAAAAATAGACAAAACTGAATGAACTGTCGATGAAATGACTGTCGGTTAAACGTTTGTCGGTGAAGCGATTGTGATTGTCGGCGAAGTAATTGTCGGCGAAGTAATTGTCGGCGAAGTAATTGTCGGCGAAGTAATTGTCGATAAAGTAATTGTCGGCGTAGTAATTGTCGGCGAAGTAATTGTCGGTGAAGTAATTGTCGGCGAAGTAATTGTCGGTGAAGTAATTGTCGGTGAAATTAACTACTACACTGCCTATAGTATTCCCAAAGTTAGTACCCCACGTTATTAGACCCAGGTATCTTACTAGATATAAAATTTTTACTCTCAATTAGTTACCCACTTAATTCTGGTAACTTTAGCTTAATTCTGATTATTATGTATCCCCCTCATATAAATACCCGGTATCTCACAAAGTACCCACGGGTATTATATAATTTTTAAATCAGGTATTTTGTATAATACCCGGGGTATTATGTGCAGTGCGGTACGATAGAACAAATAATAACGATGAACGCGTCATCTCGATCAAGATGATAATTCTCATATTATTGATACATGCATGTGTTAAACTGATTCATGAAAAAGATGATAAAGATCAATTTAGTATATCATAATATATCATACTAAAATTGAAGAAATAATTACACATTGAATACCACAAAGTACAGTCTTAACATGAGAGATTGGAATAACAACTAAAATAACTAAAATAAATTTAAAACATAATTCATCAAACAAAATATTATATTTCTTTTTACATAAGTAGTATACTAAAAATACATATATATATTATAATTTTAACAATAATAAATACAAAACCACCATCTTAGGACTGATCCGATGCATCATAAACGCATATCCTTTCGGAGGGTGTTTTAATGATTTTCTAAAGTGAAATAAATTGATGTATTAATAATAGATATTAAAAGTTAACAGAGTTAAAAGAATAAGTGTTAACATCACACCCTCCGTTGATCAGGAACATCTTCGTTAGACAGTCACAAATTAAATTGTAGAGGGCAAAATGAGAATCAGCGCCTAAATTACGAGATCCGCCGCCTTATTTGACATAGAGCTGATGATTGACGCCCATTTCCATGTATAATAGATTAGATCCTCTAATTACTTAAAAAAAAAAATAAATAACAAAATAAATATTTAATATTATAATTAGGACTATTACTATAATCTATGTATTAACTATATATATAATTATTATTATCTATATTTGGGTCATGTTTTCTTTATTACTTGAAATACTTCATATCCTTCTACCGTAAAATTTGCTGGAATACCTATGTTAGGATAATCCCCATTAAAAAGATAATCATATTCCCAATTATTGGAATCAGAGCAAACTAAATCACCCATACTAGGACCATAATTACTATTACAATAAACCGCACGACTTCCATCAGAAACATAGCCCAATTTTACACTAGAAATATTATTTACATCATTAAAGTTAAATAAAAAACTGTCTGAAGTATTCTTCCAACCAGTTCCACTCCAATCAAGTGGATTATAACCTCCGATTAATTGTGTTGAATCTTGAATTTTCGCTATCCAAATAGTAGCACCTTTCTTGTTACAATTTCTATGAAATGATGCTGCATTAAATTCATCTCTACTTGAACGATATAATAACTTAAATTCGTAAGGAATATTTTTTTTATTATAATACTTAGAATCCTTTTTATCAATCCATGATGCGAAGAGAGAAGTGAAGTCCGATTCAATTAAAGTTGAATCAAGTTTAAGATTTAAATTTGATTTTCTTGAAGGCGTCACATTAGATTTAGGTTTCATATTAGGTACTACATGAAATTCTAAAAGATCATAAATTAAATCCTTCGGTAAGACGTCTTTATAACAATAAATTTTGTAAAAGAAATCTTTAGGCTCAATATCATAAAATCTAATTAAAGGAATAAATCTGCTTAATAAGTCCTCAATCTTTGGAATATCTTCTTTATTCCATTTTTTCGAATCATCCTTCACGTTAAGTTGCGCAAAACACCATTTTAATAAATTATCCCAAATATCAATCTCATCCGCATTTAAATCATCCCTTTTCAACAATAATTCTAATAAAGGAGCTTTTAAGTCAAGGAATTTATCAGAATTAAATAAAATTTTAGGTTCCTCGCAAACTTTGTCAAGACAAAAATCCCATAAATCCGTAAAAGTTTCATGTTGATAAGCAATTTCAAGAAGTTTTGTCGGATTTTTATTTAAAAATTCGGGTTGATGTTCAATTAAATATTCTTGTATGTGAGAAATTAATGGTTGAATATTAAGTTCATCCACTGCTACCAACAATTTTAACATATCAGAACCTTGTAAATTTTTTAATTCAATATTTCCACAATAAAGAAATCTAAATTTAAATAAACAAATAATTATATGTATATTTTTTTTTCGAAATTTTTTTTAAAATTAATATATAAATAATTGTAAATTACCTAAGAATAATATTAAATAAATATCCCGAAACATTCGGTTTTCTTAAAATAAATTTTCCATCTTTCCTCTCTGCCCATTCATTAGAAAATGCGGAACGAAAATATTGCGACCTAATACACAAAATATTTGAATGAGCATGAATTTCTTTAACATCTGGTTCTTCTCCAGCATAAATAATAACATCGTATCCAAATTCTAAATCAAAAAGTTTTTCATAATCGCTAGATAATTCGGCCCAAAATTTTGAGGACATTTTTTTTTATTTACTATAATAACAAATATAATAAAAAAAAGGGAGTACACCTATATATATATATAATTTACAATGGTCAGATGATCTGGGGATCGTATGATTTTCTTGTGAGTATCACAATACTTTTGCAAAGAGTACAAAAATAAAAACGGCAAATATAACTGATTGATCACCCCAAACAAATTTCAGAAAGTTATTATTCAAAATTATCCAATTAACTAACTAGTTTAAATATATTTTGACTTACTTAATTAAATTACTATATATACTAACCACAATAAAATAACCGTTGTTAATTGAAGCTTCTTTTTTTGGTTATTATGGGGTTATTTTGAATGAGCTATATAATTGGATAATTTTTCCGAAAAAAATTTTCCAAATATTAATGTTATGTGATAAATAATACGGGCCAGTCTAGGTCTTTCCTTGTTTGGTTGATTCATTAATGTAGCCATCGATCTGCAATACTCGTCACGTCCGACGCCCGTCGTACGGCAGATTATTTATTTTTATTTTGATCAGATTATTTTCGAATTTGTATTACAAATTATCAACATAATTTCATCTAATATCATGATCAAAATCAAAATTAGTATGAACAGTTCTAATTGAATAAATAATTAAAAGGATGCGTGAATAAAGTAATTAAACGAGGTGCGTGAGTAATAATAAATAAAATAATTAATGAGATGCGTGAATAAGGAGTTTTCTCATTAATTTATTATCAATTCTAAGTATTAACAAATTCCAAATTTAACATTTCAATCCTTGGTATAGCATCCAAATTTGAAAAACTTGAATTGCAAAAATTAACACATGCAATCGATTAAAAAATTGTGATCGTATTATTACAAATACAACAATACAACGTTGTAACGCATGTTGTAGCTAATACACAAGAATCATATATTAAATATGTTGTATTATTACAATACAACGTACAGTCGCGTCGGAAAGTAACGCCCGATTCACAATTACATAGTAAATTACATATATAAAATGAATTCCGTATTTTATAATTAAAAAACGGTTCTTGCATTTTGACTTTCCCAATGTTCAAATATCATTTATTTAAAGAATATGATATTGACTTTAAAATGATATAAAATTTAGAAATAATTATTAAACAAAATATAAATATATATGCATTTTGAAATCATCTATTTTTATTTTACATTATAATTAAAATAGCTCTTGCATTTTAACTTTACCAAAGTTTAGATATCACTTTTCTAAAAGAATATGATATTAGCTTTAAATTAATATAAAATTTAGAAATAATTATTAAAAGAAATATAAATATGTATATAGCTTGAAATTTTCTATTTTTATATGTTTTACCATGCGGGCGTTACTTTCCGACACGACTGTACGTTGTGACATAGTGCAGTATCGATTCTAAACCAAAACGTTAGGCATTATCATCCGAAATAATTACTACAATTAATGCGTTCAGTTATTCTTCCCATCTGCTGAAAAATTAAATAGTAACTATCGGTAACCAGTTTTTACTCAAATCAAGTGAACTATAATCTCCAATTAATTTGTTGAACCTTACCGGCTTGGCTTACCAGGTCTTTTTTGCTAACCTGTGCTTCGTGCCGGCAAGCCTCCTAGACATTTTCCGGACATTTTCCGGGCATTCACAATGTCCTGAATATTGCGATTTTTCAGACATTTCCAGACACCCGGGCATTTTCCGGGCATTTTCGATGACAATTTCCGGACATTCTTCTTTTATAAGGATTTAGTTCAAGTAGAGTGCACTTAACGCTGCATCATTTCATAGAAATTGCGAGCTGATTTAGGTTGAATAGTTTATTGTCTGCATGTTATTTCTTCCCCTAACGCATGAGTTAGAGCGTTAGGGCATTGATTCACATTTCCGGACATAGTGCCGCCATCATTACCTGAACCCCCTGCCCAGGCCTGGTGCCCAGAAAGTTTTCGGAATATTGCAATTTCCGGACATTTTTTCATTTTCCGGACATTTCGACGACGATTCTTTTTTATAGGGAATTTATATGGAATTTTTTTTTATTCCAATGTAAAGAATCTGTTGCGCAGTATTCTAGAAGATCATGAATTAAATCTTTGTGGTAAGATGTCCTTATTATAACTTTGTAAAAGAAATCTCTAGTTTTGATATCATAAAATATAAATTAGAGGAATTAATCTTACATAACTAACCCTCAATCTTCACTTTATTCCTATTTTTTTTTGTATATTCTTCAAATAACCTGTTCAAAATGCATGGCAATAAACTCTCCTAGATATTAATTCGCATCTATTCGTCCCTCTAAACAATAATTCAACAAGGAAACTTTTAAATTGATGAATTGTCGGTACACTTCATTGCTATCAACAATTTCAATAAATATAGGATTTTATAAATATCTTTATCAACAATTTCAATAAATTAGAACTTAATAAATAATTTATTTACGTGATGTATAACGTGACCCACATTTTCTTGTCTTTTTCTTTTAAATCCATAATTATAAGTGATGTTACAATACCTTATCTAGAAGTGAACCAAAATACTTGGTTTTACGATAAATTTTTTTTTTGATTTTTTTCCACCTATTCATTAGAAATAATAAGGAATTATAATAAATTATGAATTTTTTTATTATTAAATCTTTCTCGATCGTGAATTATGATATCCAATTTTCTGTTATAAATTTTTAATTATTATTTGATAATTCTGCTCAAATTTTAAAAAGAATTTGGGAACCTTTATCGAGATTTTATGACTTTTATAGAAATTATTATCTTGATTGAAACCCTGTAAAAAAAGTCAATCCGTTTTTTTTTATTCCATCTTTTTTCCGTAAAAGGCTCATATTTCCGGAATTAATAATTTTATATCACGGAATTTATCGAATTATTTGCATTTTCCGTGAATGGGTCCGTGAAAGGCTCAATTTCACGGAGTTTTTACAGAAATAACGGATAAAATTTTTTGTAGGGAAAGTATTACATTAATAAAATCAATTTTTTAGTCGTCTCTATCATTATCAAATCATGATTATTGCACTATAACATCTTGTTCGGATGAGTTAATCTACCCGATATTAAGATATAAGTTTTTCAATTTTGAAATTTCAATTATATAATCACATTATTTTTCACTTTTGTTTGAAAGTAATAATTAATTTTATGAAACCATTGAAAGTTCAGAACGAAAAAATTTTATTATTTAATAATAATGCCTAAAATCTGTGACAAACATGACGATTGATTTAACAAAAATTGCTCAGCAATTTATAATTCGATCTCATAACGATTGACGTCAGAAGTGATGCAGCGCGAAACCAGAAATATCACGTGACAATTATTTTTTTTTATAATTTTTATCGAAAAACGTCATGTCGCTCAACGCCATAGTTATATGATTTATGTATTTTTTTATTTGTTACTTTAACTTTTTATTCTATATTATTAGTCGATTGATAAAGCTGATTCTATTAATATAATACCGTATTTTTCCAATATTAAACACCCTTTTTGCAGGGATTTTGTGCGAAAAGTTTGGGGGATGCTTAAATTTTGACAGTTTTAGTAAAATGTCTTTTAAACGTCTTTAAATCAATTTAAAATTCGTTAAAAAAATTTTGCAAAAAAAAGTTTCGGTAGTTAAATACTTTTATTTGTAAATATATTTTTTCAATAATAAAGTAATTTTGTTTTTCGAGTCGGAGAGGTGCTTATTTTCAGTTTACGCTTGATATCGTGCTAAGTAAGGAGGGTGCTTAATATTGGAAAAATACGGTAATTATATTCCACTTTGCAGTATTTAATTTTGCAGCATATACTTTATATCGCTTACGGACCGTTTCCCGACAGGACATTTTCTCAATAGCCTAACGCTGACCGTTTGATCACGTGTTCGTGCATAACTCTGCATAACTCTGGAAAAACTTGTCGGGCAAATGTCATGTCTTGCACGTCGGGAAATCATCCGTCGGGAAATCGTGCCGTAACCACTTTATATATGTTCTTAAAAGTTTTTCGATTTTTTTTTTATTTTACAATATTTGCAATATAAAAAAAAAATAGTACTAACTAAATCTTTTTTCTGACCATTTTCGAGGGTGCTGAGCAATTTTAATTAGTATAACTTGTTTAGTTTAGACCATAGTTTTTGAGAAAACGCACACTATGGCGTTTGGGCGCAAGTGGTGTGATTAGTAAAAGTCGATTTTATTAAGCTAAAAATCGCTAGAAATAATGATAATAATTTTTTTTTTGGATACCCGGATTTAATGGTTTTTACCCGGATGAATTTTTGGTTAAAAAATATCCGAATTGACTGTAAACCGGATAAAATATATAAAATAAAATAATTTTTATAATTATAACTAGTATCAAAGCTCAATTTCAAATGAAAATATAAGAAAATAATATAATTACAAATTTTTTATATAAAAATTTTAATAAAGTTATGATTTGAATACATATAATTTCAACATAAAATACCGTCTTGTTCACGGTTCACCAAACTAGTTGTTTAACTAGGAATTATTAACCCTGTAAAAAATTTTATCCATAATTTCTGTAAAAACTTCGTGAATATGATATAATTACGGAAAAAAATAACTAAAATCTAAGCAAACTTTGATAATTTCCATGTTTGAGGTAATAAATTCGGAAATAAAATGGAATAAATCAATATTATAACGATATTGTGTTTTTTAAAAGTGCATGATATACATGTTAATCTTTATAACTCAATTAATAATAAAAGAAAAAAAAACTTGTAAAAGCTAGTTCAATCTAATAAAAGTTTTATTTATTTCTTCAAACTGTCAGGCAACTCAGGTGGGACAGAACGAACAATATATTTATTAGATAGGGATTATGTCGCATTCATTCTAATTATTGGAGATAACGTACCACTACATGGCAATGTCTAGGGTCTTGTTGACCGTTTCATATTCAACAGATAATAATTTATGATTTACTCACGGTGAAGAATATCATTTATCCCTGTGTGAATATCATGATCTTCACGACTGCGTCGAAATAACTAAAATAACTATTACTTATGCACCGAATAACATGAAAAACATTGTCGTAATACTACTGATGAGTTACTTAGTGCAGAACCTGAATTCATTCACATAATTGGAAATTCGGAATAACCATTTATAGATGATCCGAAAAGAAATTCTGTATGCCAAATATTAAGTTACAAGATTTTCAACTAATAAAAGTAATCGTAGTATGAATAATTACTTTTTATTTTTATTTTTATTTTATTTTTTTTTTTTAAAAAAAAAAAAAAGTTATTATAATAATGGTAATTAATTTCAGATAGATTAGTCATAAATGGACACTTTTTTTTAAGGGGGAAACTTAAAATACGCCAAGAGATTTAGCTGATCAATGAAATGTAATAACATCACGTGATAAAATTAATGAAATCGCTGATCCAATTTCAACAATTTAAATTCCCGTAATACAAAATCCATAAAGAGTTTTACACAAAATATTGTGTCATATTAAATTGTTTCGGATAAAGACCCGAAGAATATTCCGTTTAAAAGTCCAACACCAATCTTTGTCATCAGTTTGAAAGAAAAAATAAATTACGATTAACGGGGGGATTACCGAATGATTAATTGCTGGATGATTATCTTACACAAATTTTGAAAGTAATTAAAGCGATTTACCGAATGATCGATTACTGGATATAGTCCGATATACACTATTTTTGAAAGCGACAATAATCATCAAACTTAATTCCCGTTAACTTTATAAATTATTAATTATTAAGTTTTTAATATATTATAACAAGTAAAAAATATACAGTATATATTATATTAAGAAATACAAGATAATAATTTTTTACAAATTTTAATTATTCATATTTTTGTTTTTGATTAGAAGAAACTATAATGAACCCAATTAATTTAAATGTAATCCACAGAATTCCTCCAATAAACCCAAGAATAATACTTAATAAAGCACCATAAACATCATAATTATATTTTTTAATGAATCCCATTCTAGATTCAGCGGGAATCCATTCTTTTAAAAATTCTTTATCAATACCTTCATAAATACTACTGCTATGTAAAATATATTCAATCAAATCAGCAGCTCTATACTTTCTCTTACTATTAATTTTAGATAAAATTTCTATTCTTTTTGAATTTTTCTTTACATTTTCATCTCTTAATAAAAAATCTATTTTGTTTATAATGTCATTGACATCCAAAGTAAATTTATATAACGTTAATGCTACACCAGCTGATTTTAATTTATCAGCATTACCCATTTGATCGGAACCAAAAGGTAATATTAACATAGGAGTACCAGTATAAAGAGATTCATGAGAACTTCCTGCGCCACCATGACTAAAAAATAATTTTGTATTTGTATGATTAAGTATGGAGAATTGTGGCGCAAACGCTGCAATATGAATATGTGGATGTTCGTTATTTAAGATTGGTGAAGTTTGAACTTGTGTACCATCAGTTAAGTTTAATGTCGAAGAGTAACTATCCTTCGATGTCTCAACTAAAGCCCAAACTACACCATCGATTATATTTTTATTAATTGCTTCGATAAATGATTGTAAAAGTTTGTTATTATTTTCAGTAGTTGTAAAGAAATGTGTACCAAAAGCTACATATAAAACACGTTTGTGTGTATTCATAAAATTAGAGAGTTCAGGCGTAAGTGGTGGATAATCGTCTGAAAGTACCGGTCCAATTTCCTATTAAATCGAATGAGAGAAAGAAATTAATATTTATTTTTGTCTACCGCATGTTAAAGGTAAAAGATAATTTACCTGGACATTAGATGGTAAAGATTGTGGTAACTTTTAAAAATAAAAAAAAAAATTCTTATGAGTAATAATTCAAACAAGTTTTTAATTAATAAATTTTTTTTATAATTACATCGAAACCAAAGAATCCATCAACCAAATAAAAAGGAATTCTTGGTGAATTTCCCAGAGCTATAAGACCAGGTTCGACATTAATTTTTTTTCTTATATCGTTTAATTGGTCTATGAAAGAATGAGCCGCAAAATATACTTGAAAAGGATGCATTGCAATACACTTAAATCTCTTTAAAAATGGTTCATTTTCTAATGAGATGTTACAACCATACAATGGATCAGATTTATATGATACGGGCGCAGTAACTACAATAAAAAATACGAATGTTACATAATAAATTTTTTAAGGAAAAACGAAATATTGTAATAAAAAAATTTCATAATTACAGTAAATAGACGAACTAAATCCAATAACGGGTTTCTTTAAAGTGTGAGCAGCATCCAAGCAAACATCATTTACCAGAGTATCACAAAAGAACAAATCAATATTATTATCTTTAGCAATATTTATATATTTTTCATAATTTTCTCTGTAAGATTCTAAGCTTAATTTCACAAATTTCATCATTCCATTAAAATCAACATCTTTATGAATATGTGATTTCATTAATTCTTTATAATTTAATGCAGGTCCCAATGAAATTTGTTTGACAGTTGGATACTCTGATGATGGTGTATAATTTCCTTTCGTTAGTAGTATTACCTTACATATAAAAAAAAAAGCAAAATAGTAAGATAATAAATCAAATTTGAGGGCGATCTGAAGAAAATGCTAATACTTACATTATAACCTCTTTCAGATAATATAGTAGTAATATCTAACATTGGTTTAAGATGACTTCTTCCTCCAATAAAAGAGCCAACCAAAATATTTTTAGGTGATCTATCAATATCAGCGCTTCTAGGGACATAATCATATGTCGCATATATTTGATTTAAGAATAGGATTAATATCGATAATAAAACAATAAAATTTTTTTTAATCATTTTATTATTTATTAACATCTTTGATATTTTAATATCAAGGAATTTTGAATATGAAACATTCCTTTATTTATATATAATTTTCCTTTTCATTTAATTAATAAGAGAATATTTAACCGATATTACTTTATCATTGTTATTGTTTCCCAAAGTAATATACACAAAAAATGTAATCGAAATTTAATTGTACTAGCACTGATGAGGTACTCAACCAACGATATCTGATAAAGCTAAGCATTTAAACGCATGATATTCATAAAAAATTTATTAAAATAATAAGTTTCCATTAAAGGAAAATTTATGTACATTATTCAAACGTAATAGGTCACAGTATATGTTACTTATCTATAATTATTATTATTATTATTATTTTTTTTTTAATAGGAGAAGAAAAAAAGATTACCAGGGAACACCACAGGATAAACAATTACGGAAATTTTTTTTTTAATAAAAATAAAAAAAAAAAAAAGAGCGAAAAACGAAACGCAAGGTCTTTCTTGACATTATCTCATGCAAATTTTATAAAAAAACAAACAGTAAATTATTTATTTGCATTTTTGTTTTATTAGGAAACTAAACAAATGGGAAAATTATTTAGCCGTCACATGATCTGCCGTGGCACATCAGCCTCGTAATTTTACGTAGCAGCAATAATTTCGTTCTTTAATATCAAGAAAATTCGAAGATTATGAGTATCAAAATTATTATTAAATTACTGGTAACTGACATATTTTTGACTATACTATATTATTTTTTAAAAAAAAATTTTTATTAGAGCATAGTTTTGATAATTTGGTCAAATTGTCAAAAGTAAACTTTGGAGGAGGATATTTTCACATGAATACGCTAAAATCGACATAGAAAGATCATCTGACCGGACCCTTGTAAGGAGTCTGATAACTACTTAAAAGTAAGGATATCTACTTTTATTGAGTTAGCTTACATATTTGTGAAGATTATAATCAAATATTGCAATATTACTGTACTTTATTAAATTATTGCTTATTAATAAAAATAAACAAACGCTAAAATCAAATAAACTTTTCGTTTTTTAATAATGATTATTTATTATTTATATTATATATTAAATTTATTACATAAACAATTTATAATAATATTTTATAAAATTAATTGTCTAAACAATATTATATAATCTTTAGTGTTATAAAAAAATACGAAAATTCTTAATGTTACGCAAAAAATTAAATGTGGCTAGTAAGCGGAACTAATCGAGAAAATAAAAAGTACATTCCTTTCAAAAGAATGGAGAGTAACGAATATTTTTAAAAAATAGATAATATAAAGCAATTTAATATATTAATTATAGAAACAATCTTAACGTCACGCACCTTGAAAAAAAAGGACATTCGTGATTCTTAATAATTTTAATTTATAGATCGTGGCTATTATTATTAGAATACCGTATAACACTGCTTAAAAGATCCTCCTATGACCGTACCCACTTTAAAAAAATTCCGGATTAAATATTAGGCATTTAAATACCCTAAATTTTAAATCGGGCCCAGACCAGCAATGCTATATGTCAAATTGATGTACTTTATGAGCAAAATTTTCGTACCAGTATAGTAGTGCTCATACGCTGTACTGTACCAATACAATTTAGTATAATTTACTTAAAACGATCGTATATAATAAAAATATATTCATATATTTCTGATAATCATATTTATAGATAATCTGATGAAAAAATTTCGTCTAAAATCCTGTAATTTAAAAAAAGGTCAGATAATTTTTTTTTTTTGACGTTTAATTTATGGATATTGTACGGTGTTGCATTACATTGGTTAACGTCACGATAACCAATATAAATACCACCGTAGATCATGCTCAAATCGATATTCGATTTGTACGCAAATAAACTATCAATATTCGATATTGTACGCAAATAAAATACTGTACGCAAATAAACTATTAATTTCAATATTGTACGATAGTGAAAATACCGGTCAAATAATCCTCGCTCGATAACTATTACTTATTTAACGTTATTGCCATTTTTTTTTAAAACATTTTAAATAAAAATGTCACTTTTTATCAAATATTTTAACGAACAATTTACTTCTGAATTTTGTTTTGAACATTCAGCACAAATAATGATGCTAAATGGAATTTAGAGATATATTAATTTACATAGTCCCTTTTTAGTATCTATATTTGTTTTTAATTTTATTGAATAAAAAATATATATTTAAAATGTACTATTTCAGGTACAGTACGGTACAATGTTTATGATAATATGTTAGTGACTATATGTTAGTAGTTTTTTGTTATAGTGTGGGCTAATATTATGATTTTTTTTCGTTATGTAAAATCTACAAATCTATTTATTAATTTTAAAATATTATTATGCAAAAAGACAAGTAGACAACACACATAACATGATAATTTAAGATATAACATACCATCAGATGATTAACGTTAATATTTTTCACGTAAAGTATTAAAACAATTTATAGTAATGAATGCTAAAAGAAAAAAACGATAATGGTTCCAGTATGCACAAACATACATGGCGTCTAATGTTCATTGTAAATCTTCATATTTCAAGGATGGAAACACCTATATGAGATAGTTTCCTAATTATGAACTAGATAGAAAAGAGAAAAAGTCGACCCGTTACCCGTTTACCCGGATACAATCCGGGTATACTCGAATATCCAGGTCATGGAATAGCAAATGGGCAAAAATGGTAGTACCCGTTTTGTATCCGTTTGTGTTGATATACACATATACCCGAGTATTACCCGGGTAATTACTCCAACCGAAATTAAATTTTGCCAGAATTAAGATGTTAACTCTGGCCAGAATTTTAATGCCGGTTATATGGATTTTTGCTTGGCCGAATGAAATTTTTATTACAACTGATTTCAAAAAGGTCGGGACACTTAGCAAATGGAAATATTCGGTAAAACTCAAAATAAGGCCACCATTCTCGGAATAGTACTCTAAAATGAGGTTCCTTAACGTACGAACCGTGAGTACGTACATCCTACCAGAGTTTAGGAGTTATGCACTTGCACGCGATAGCGTTAAACTTTAACTCCGGCCGGTGCGTACGTTAATATCGTACACTGTACACATGATGCGTAAGTTAAGGATGCTCCTCCATAATTAGCATATAATTTTATTTTATTTCAAGCTTTACCAATATTTCCGAGTTTTTTAAAATTTGTTACTGTAAGTGTCCCGTACATTATTTGAAATCAGTTGTAAATCTGGAATTATAATATTCGGCCAGAATTAAGTGGTGTGTTGACGGTCACTATTACTAGTAACCTTTAACAGCACTTATTTGATATATTTAGTTTAAACAATATCAAAGTTTTTTAATTCAATAAATATCTTGATTTGTATATTTAATGAAAAAGAATTGATATTCGTCCAGGCTCCGGGTAATACCCGGATATTACTCGAATCATATCTGATAAAAAAGGTAAACGCCTATAAACGGGTAATATCCGTTATGGAGTCGAGTAATACTTTTTTTGATTGGGTATGATCCGGATCCAGAAATTCTGACGGGTCGCAGCTCTACTATAGGGTTGATTCCAAAACTTGGTATTACTATACTGTATATGCATAAAGAATTTTAGGTTTGTCTTATTTCAAAATTGTTAGCAATACTAGCTACATACTGTATTTCTAAATAATATCCCTTGATTAAAGTGTTCCAATCCATCATCCGTCATCCGGAAAATCCGTCGGATTATGGAATCTGACGGATATCCGACGGATATCCGGATGATGGATAAACGGATTTATACAATAATTTTGGTGGTTAACATCTGACTGGCACGCTATTACCCATTGTCCAAATATCCGAGAAATCCGATCCGATATTATCCGTTTATCTGTTTAACCGCCTGATACCGGATATCCAACAAAAAATCCGAAAAGATTGGAACACTACTTGGCTACTTTCACTATCATACGTTTATTTCATTTATCTGAATAATGCTTGATAAATAATATAATAATTTATAAATATTTAAATCTTTAATTAATAAAGGGTTTATTATATAATCAGAAATCTTGAGGGTAACCGCAGTAATTTCGACATCCAGCAAAATTAATCAATAGAAGAACGTAAATCATTTTTAATCATTTTTGTGACTGTAGCAATTTAGACGATAAAATTTCTAATAATAATTTGTATTTTGATATAAGATTAAGATTTACTTATTGAAATTTAATTTTATTACAACTTAATTAGTTATTACCTCGCCACATCCACATGTATGTATATCCATGTGTTTTCTATTTATTATTATGATTATTGAATTTAAACGAGCTTAACACTTGCTGCATATGAAAAATCTTTCGGATGAAACTTAAATTATCAGAATGGAATTTTTTTTAAAAAAAAAACAAAAATCTGGTGGAACTCGTGAAACGCTTTACTATAAAGGAATTGTGCATAATGCAATTTTTTCAATCGCAAAATCACCCACCCACTCAATATAAAACTGATCCAGATGCGAAATACCAAATAAGGATGGAAGATATTTCATAGAGGAAAAAGAAAATAAAGCTCATAAATGGCGCTCGAGTAGATCATGTGATGATCAATTAAAAAAAAATTTTTTGATCGATTAAATACGAATTCGGCCTATAACCTGCCGAGCAAATTTGGTGCCAGCTTCGGCTTCATTTTTACAAATAATTAAAAATGGATCTAATATTCAGAAAAACTCAGAATATGCTAAATTTAGAATCCGTCCAGAGTCATCCCTAATGGCACAATATTTTTGTTCAGTTTTTAGTAACTTCAATACTCAAATAGTACTACTGTACTCCGATTTGCCGTGGGCTTGTGGCACATTTATAGAAACATTTCGCTGCGCTATTGGCTAATGCAAGTCTCATGACAATACTTTTGAATATCTGATATTTGTTTAAAAAAAGGATACATTTACTTTATTAGCAGAACATGAAGCAAAACATGAAAATACGCCAAAAAGTATTCTTCTATCTAGCAAAAAAATAAAGGCATAACACTAAACTAATGAAATTATTACTTTCTCATACCAGCTTGCTAGAGAAATAAAAATTATTTAAATTTGTGGAAATTAAAATTCAATTTTATCAATATTGCTATGTTGAATTGAAGGATTAAATATCTAATAATTGGATTTCTTAATCTTTTATTAATAATTTGAATAAGACCTAATTATTTAATTATAATAAAAGACAAACTTTTCACTTATAATAATTTTAATTAAAAATTTCTACCAAATGTAATAAATAATTTTACTTAAAATAATTTCCAACAACACTGGTAATTTTAATTATTAATTTTACAAATAATAATTTTGATTAATAGTCTCTCTAATAATATCTATCAATAAATAATTATTCTAATTAATAATTTCCAATAATTTCTATCAATACAATTTTGATTATTAATCTTCTAATAATATCTATCAATACATAATTATTCTAATTAATAATTTCCAATAATTTCTATCATTTATATCAATACAATTTTGGATTATTAATTTCTAATAATATCCACCAATAAATAATTATTCTAATTAATAATTTCCAATAATTTCTACCAATACAATTTGGATTATTAATTTTAATTAATAATTTCCAATAATTTCTACCAATAACATTTTGATTATTAATCTCTAATAATATCCACCAATGATATTAATTCTAATTAATAATCTCTATTATTTCCCGCCAATAATAATGATTTAATTAATAATTAAAATGATTCCACCAACTTAAAAAATTTTAATTAATAATCTATAATTAATTACTTCCAATAATTTTCATCAATAATAATTAAAGTTTTATTTAGCAAATAAATTTAATGATTATTTATTTTAAAATTAAATATTTTTTTTTTTGTTTACTTAACTTTTTATCATTATACTATAACTGTGTAACGATAAAATAACTATTTTTTATTAGACAAATTTCAAACTTATAAGCATTAGCTTATAGAAAATGGTTTCTGATAAGAACTGCAACAAATGTAATTGTTGCACATTGCAAAAAAATTTTCCTAACTATTATGAGATTTTTTTAGGGTTAATTCTGGAATTACAGCACCAACTATTGTTGATTATTTCAACAAAGAAATAATAATAATGTCGTAAAATTTTATTTAAACCCGGCTGGTCTTAGGGATGGACAGTGGATTTGACATGACCTACCGTAGTAGGAATAATGGGACAATGGGTTAGCAATAGGTTAGACGCAGTCTCATATAATAAAATTAGTTTATTATGGGGTGCTTTTTGCTTGGCTACATACAATTTTGGGGTAATGATTGAAAAATATATGAGGCCCATCGGCTTATATTTTGAAACAGGGGTACATTTTTTAAAAGACAATTATAAAATCTGTTACACCAGTGTTACACCTGGTCCTAAATTTCATTGGCTCATTATATGCGGCGTGACAGAGAATAAAAATGGCTGTAGTCATTTTACGTAAGTATTATCATTCACTTAATAAATTTCTTGTCAATTCATCTGAATAGTATTTTGAGGTTTAATCCTTTAAGGATACATCAAATTATCCTCAACCTTTATTTTGAAATTTCCTTTTATAGTATCAAATTGTAAAAAGGAAATGATCTACGTTATACAAATTTCTAAAAAGGAAGTTTGGTAGTACAAAATTAAAAAAGTTTCTTTTTTAGAAATTTGTGTAATGTAGATCTTATCAAAATACAGCTTTTTTAGGTCACTATACACCTGTTTTAATGATAACTAGCTATTTATTCAGATGAAATTTTCTCATTGAATTCATCTCGTTCATTTGTTACTGAATGTATATATATATATATATATCAGATTCTACGTTATTAATCAAAACAGTATATAAATTTATCACAAATTTATACATCCTTGCAGATGACTCAATCATGAATTATTTTATATTTATAATAATATTTTATTTTATATTAAATCAAATAAAAAATTATTGGTCATTAATAATTGGATTGTCTGCTGAAGTAAAAAAACAAAATTAGCCAATCTTTAACATGGTTGGTTGTTTGGTAAATTTTATGCCTGGGTTGACTTTTTATTTTATGATTATGATTGGGATGAATCGATATCGTATGACAAAAAAAGATCCTCATGAAAAATTTGTGATCGTATAGTAGTTTGTTCTACAACTCACTCCATTAAGCGTTAGATTTTAAGATATAATCATGCTAAAGAAAGTTTTTTTGGTTAAAGCGTTATAAAATTATTATTTTTCAAAAATTTGATATTTACACAGATTTTGTATTACGGAAATTTTTTTTTGTTCCCCATTTATATTTATATCATGTGCTATACTTTATAAATCCTTGCCATTTTTTTCATAAATAAGTTTTTTAATGCATTTCCGATTTTCTACTCTTAAATAACGAAACATGAGATTATTTATATTGCGAATATCTGAAATTTCATGTACAGTATTTACTGTATAACACAGTAAAGTATAAAGTTGTTTTATTATTAATAACAGATAGACTAACTAAGTTAATTATTTCTTAAATAAAAACGTAAAAGCTGTTACAACACATGTTAATACATAATTATAATCAAAAGTTCAGAAGGCACAGCTTTATTGTGTGCCAGGTTGGCGGCGCAGCGGTGACAAATAACTGGTGACAGATAAGTATTGGACACAAAAACAGTCACTAAAGTTGCTGAGATTAACACGGTCTCTCCAATCACGTGATCGTGACAGTTTAAACATAACACCTCCCTATTAAGAAATATGGGCTGGTTGCTGCGGTACACTTATTTTGGTTATCTGCATTTCTGTTTATACATATTACGGAGATGAATTCATACAGCATTCACAATAAGTCATTTCTTTGTTATGACTGATAAAATTCTAATATTGTCGTAAGTAATACATGTTATTGGTTCAATAGGCAAGGTACAAAGGTACAACCAAAATGGAATGTCGGTTCGGTTAAATTATGTTGATCCCTATATTTAAAGATATATAAATAAGGAGATATTTCACCTTAACTCTCTATCAAAATATTAAAACCAACATCAAAAATATCAAAACATCGTTAAACATCAAAATGGTCAAAAAACCTTTTATTTTTCTATTATTAATACTCATCTTGTTGAACCAAGTCTATGTTGATGCTACGCTTGATTACGCTCCTAGGAATATTGATACAGAATGCTCGCCTAAAAATATTTTGGTTGGCTCTTACGTTGGGGGAAGAAGTCATCTTAAACCGATACTAGACGTTGCTGCTATATTAATTGAAAGAGGTCACAATGTAAGTAACAAAAATTTTACGTATTATACATTTTTCTTAATCATTCACAAATTTATCTTTATCTCATCATTTTGTTCTTGGTATGTAGGTAACACTGTTGACATCAGGATATTATGCGCCATCATTAGAATATCCAACTGTTAAACAAATTACGTTGGGTCCCGAAATAAATTATAAAGAGATATTGGATGCAGAGTTTCATAAAGAATTTGATTTTAATAGGATGGCATATTTTTTTGAAAAAAGCGTAAAAGATTACAAAGAAACGTATGAAAAATATAAAAGTGTCGCTAAAGATTATAATATTGACTTATTTATTTGTGATATGCATATAAATGAAGCTTGCTTAGATATTGCTAACACTCTAAAGAAACCTGTTGTTGGAATGAGTTCGTTTTTTCAATGTAAATATAAATCTTTATCATATAATATTTAATTTGAAAATTTTCGAATAACATTCCATCTACTTTTTAGTTGCTAATCGCGGATTACATAAATCCGATCCAATGTTTCAATGCAACATTTCATTAGAAAATGAATCTTTTTTGGAGAGATTTAAATGTATTATAGTACGCCCTCTTAAATTATTTTATATGATACATCCTATTATTAATCAGTTAAATAATTTCAGAGAACAAGTTAATGTCAAACCTATAGTTATGGGACAATCGCCAAAAGTTTCTTTACATTTGGTTGACACTTTCTTCGGTTTTGAGGTAACTATAATAATTAATTAAACTTGCTTAAATTATTCTTATTAAAATTATTTTTTGTTTAGTTACCACAATCTTTACCACCAAATGTTCAGGTAATTAATGCTTCTTTATATCATATTAATATGCAATAGATTAGTAAATATTGTTTTTTACTTTAATAGGAAATGGGACCAGTATTGTCGGAAGAATATCCATCACTTACGTCTGAACTCTCTGATTTTATGAATGCACATGATCGTGTCTTATATGTAGCTTTTGGTACGCGTTTTCACGCAAGCACCGAGAACAACAACAAGCTTTTACAATCATTTGTCGAAGCAATCAATAAAAAAATAATCGATGGCGTAGTTTGGGCATTAGTTTTGACACCAGAGGATAGCTACTCCTCGACAATAACCCTAACTGATGGTTCACATATTCAAACTTCACCAATATTAAATAACAAGCATCCACATATTCATATTGCAAAGTTCGCACCACAATTCGCTATACTTAATCATACCAATACAAAATTGTTTTTTGCCCACGGAGGTGCAGGAAGTTCTCATGAATCTCTTTATACTGGTACTCCTATGTTAGTATTGCCTTTTGGTGTTGATCAAATGGGTAATGCTGATAAATTAGAATCAGCTGGTGTTGCATTAACATTGAATAAGTTTAACTTAGATGTTAGTGATATTATAAACAAGATAGATTTTTTATTAAAAGATAAGAATATAAAGAAAAATTCAGAGAGATTGGAATTTTTAGCTAAAATTAATAGCAAGAGAAAGTTTAGAGCTGCCGATTCAATTGAATATATTTTACATAGTAGTAATCTTAATGAAGGTGTTGATGAAGAATTTTTAAATGAATGGTTTCCTGCAGAATCTAGGATGGGACTCATTAAAGGAAATAATTATGACGTTTATGGAGCTTGGTTAGGTATCGTTCTTGGACTTATTGGTGGAATTCTGTGGGTTATATTTATATCAATTAGTTTTATTTTAAAAAGAATTATTCCTTTTTTTATTCAAAAACTAAAGAATGAATAATTTATAAAATCTTAAATGCTTATGTTTTTTTACACGTCAGTACACATGTTTATTTTTTTTTCGTAGAAAAATTTGTTATTTCTTTATTTTAATAAATAAGATTATTAAATAAAAACATTAAATACTTATAAAATTAACCCACTTAAATCTGAAATTTGTCATTTTCGAAATAGTAGGCTATTTGCAGTAATCATTTAATAATCGTTCGGTTAGTCACGACATGTTTTTCTTTCTACAATAATTTAGCTTTAATACGTATCACATGATGATCTATTTAAATACACCCCAAAATTTTAGGGACTCAATTAGCCAATATGTAATAAATACTTTGCAACGCGGCATTAACACAATTTAATATTTATGATAAATTTAATGATGCAGCGATACATTTTTTTTACTATATTTTTATTTTTTGTGATTATGACACTTCAGACGCTTTAACAGTTCCCATTCCTAAGTATTACCTCTATTTATCTGTAATGCCAATGACTGAAAGTTTGTGGTGATAAATACGATCACGAAATTACTTGCGGCCAACTTTCTGAAGTGTATGTCTGCCTATCTATCCTCCTACAGGTTACGGTACATTTTGCCGAAAATGATAGAAATGATAGCGATTATCAATTTTATAAAAATATTAATCGCGCAATGAAAATAAAAAATTTTCTTTTATTTATTTCGATTCTTGATTGAGTACTTTAATCTTTTCATTTTTTTAGTTTCTATTTTACATTCTTTTGCTACGTCACCTATTTTTGCAATAAAAATAAAAATTAAATAAACGTTTAAACAAAAAATTCTTTTTATTTTTAAGAGTATTTTCTTCTATGATATTATTACTTTAACATTCAAGTAACTGATATTAATTGTTAAGCAATAAATAAATAACTTTATTTTCCTGAAAACATTTATTCAGTAACAGGTAAAAAATGATTAATATATTATAAACAACAAGACAAATTTAATAAAAATTAGCTAATTCAAAAATTTTTCTAGAAAAGATTTCTTCATGTATTTAGTATAAAAACAATAAATTAAACAAATGTAATAAATAATGTTTCGGCAAATGTCCATTCGGCGAAATGGCTTCGGCGAAATGTCCTGATACCTTACTTCGCGTTGAAATTTTATTTTTAATCATGATATTTTTAGTAAAATTTAAACGTTTTATTATTATTATTTTTTATTTTTTACATGATTTTTTTTATCTTGTAACCGATTAATTAAATAGGGATGTTGTATAGTGGAATTCTGTTTAGTGCTGCGCTTGAAAAGATTTTAATCACAACATAACTCGCAAGTGCTACGGATCTACTTGTCATACTTGTCATATTTAGGTCATATAGGTAGTGTTACATAAATCGTGATACATATTCAAAAAAAGGAAATAAAATTGTCGATTGTGACAGGGACAAAAACGGGGTTAAGCAAATTTTGCTAATTCAGCACGGTAAATAGTCCTTCGGACAATAAATGGAGATTTTTCCTGAAAAAAAAAAATTAAATATTGATAATCACTTGATAAAATAATTTTGAACAGGCAGGCCGGTTAAAAATTTGATTATTATTATAGGCTTGGATTTGCGCTTGTGTAACTCAAGTCTCGAGTCAACTCGACTTGTTGGCTATTTTAATAAATTTGAAATTGAAATCTATCCCTTGAAGTATACCTTAGAAAATATTACTTAAAAACAAAAATATATTTTTAATTTTTGATCTATGAAATGGTTTTCTTTATTTTAACGAAAAACTTTTAATAAAATGGATGATGATAGTCAATAAATTACAAATATATGTGAAAATAATGGAAATATTTGATCTACTGATTTAATTGTTTTTATTAAACTTTATATTAATAATTAAATTTTATATTTGTAGCTGTAGAAATAAGAAAAAAAAATCAGTAAAGGAAGAAAATTTTTAATAAAGTTTGTTTATTAATATATGTGGTCGTTTTTTATGAAATTTATCTTACACTTTTTAGATCTTGGACGCTATTTAACTAAAATTTAGTATAAGAACTTACGCTTAGGTGAAAAAATATAATTAAATTTTAAATTATTTGAATCCCTTTATAAACTTGGTTCATTTCTGCTTTTATATACTCATGATAATTTTTTTAAAAAAATTAATAAAAATTTTATATATAAAAATAATCAATATCGATTTTTCAACAATTATTTTGAATTTAATGCAAACTAGTTGCTTCGCACCAGGATTGTAATGCTGGCTGGAATTATATGATCGACATATAAATTTTGCTTTTTTGAATTTGTTTAACGTCACGACGTCACGTCGTCACGTAATAAACTGGCCAATGGAAGTAAGGTTGCACAATTTAGAATTTATTTATACAGGTAATCTAAACGTTACAAATTTTTAGATATATAGATTATTATTACGAGAGTTGTTACACAAAATAGCAAATACTTGCTTTTAATGGAAAAAAAAGGAGTTACTGTATCACGCGACAATTTATAATTAAGTTGATCTCTACATCTTAATAGAATTCTTTTATTCTTTCATGGAATTCTGGTCAGAGCTCATTCAAAATCTTTCCATAATGGACTTCTAGATTAATTGTTTACTATAATTCTTTAGGATTTTGAACTCCTTACTTTAAATATATATACTAGAAGATTTTCTTGAACGCTACAAATAAATTATATATTTTTTGAAATAACAGAACAATTAATATAAATATTGTTTACGATGTCATGCAATATGTCCTTAAGTCGGCCAGCACGAACTGCTATAGTTAGTAAAGAAGGGATAGAATGTAAAGAATGTAAGATAAGAAACATTATAAACAAAAATCACGAGACTTGTCATTTATGTTATAACATATTCAAACTTAATTTAAGTGGGAATAAAGTCATTGATGACTTTATCAGAAATACACGAGTTAATTTTGTTAAAGGTTCAATTCCTGGGGTATTGGAATTTGTTCCCTATGATCAATTCAAAAATATAGAATTTATTGCCGAAGGAGGATTTAGTAAAATTTATAAAGCTATTTGGGTTGATGGCCCAATTTGTGAGCACTTTTCCTATTACACTAATATTATTTGTGAGAATAATTATACAGTTGTTCTCAAAAAACTTAATAATTCTAAAAACATTACATCCAAGGAACTGAACGAGGTACAGTACATGCAATATTCTAATCTTCAACGTGATGATGATGATAAATTAATAATTTTTTTTTATTTATTTAGTTTAAGGTATATTATCAGATTTTATTAAAAGGTCGTAATCTCAGCGTTAGTAAATATTTTGGAATTACTCAAGATCCTATTACTAAAGATAAGATAATTATCATGGCATATTATAGTTCAGGTGATTTGATACATTATTTAAGTAATAACTTTTATAATATTAATTGGGGGATAAAACTGAGATTGTTATTTTATACAATAAATGGACTTAAAGAAATACACAAAGCAAAAATCATCCACAGGGATTTACATAGTGGAAATATCTTTATTGATAAATTTCATGTGTACATAGGTGATCTGGGAATAAGTAGATCTGCAACCGAATCGCATAATGATAATGAGAAATATGGTATTATTCCTTATATGGCACCAGAGATTCTTCAAGGACAAAAATATACTGAAGCTTCAGATATATATAGTTTTGGAATGATTATGTGGGAATTTATGACAGGTAGAAGACCTTTTTGGGATGAAATTCATGATATAGAACTTATAATCAAAATATGTGATGGTTTACGACCACCAATTTTTACAAATGCACCCGAAGGATATATTGAATTGATGAAGAAATGCTGGCATTCTGATCCAGCAAAAAGACCAACAGTTGTAGTTATATTTTCGAAAATTTATAAAATGTATAATGATGAAAGTGATATAATAAATCAAACTAAAATTATTAAATCATCAGATATTGGACCTGTAACAATAAATAATCCAGATGCCATTTATAAGAGTAGACCTTTAAGTCGCATGATTCAATCTGCAATGTCTTTAAGGAGTTCAAGGAGTCAATCTATCGGTAACAAATTTATTAATTACAACGCATTTTTGTTGCAAGAAAAATTTAACAATTATTTATTTAGATCCATTTTATTATTATCAGAAAAATACTGGTAATTATTCAGTTTTTTTTAATGGTTTTTTTATGTTCTTACTTATTATTAATATTATTTAAAGATAAAAGAAAGTTTGAAGATGATTCAGTTGAAGACATTAATGACAATGGTACGGTAATTAATTTAATAAATTATTATTTTTCATTATACTTTCTACTAATTAATTCACATTCATAATTATTTAGAACAAAGTATGAAAAGAAGAAAATTTCTTGAAAATGAAAATAGTGGTAAATAAAATACACTTTAACGATCAACATATTTCTTTCATAATTTTAATTGATCCTCACGATTTGTAGATCACTTTACAAAAGAAATTGTATTAGATATTAATATGAGCTCTAATGAACCTTGTGATAAAGGTACGTTTATAAATATAAGTCAACATTATAAATTTTTATCTAATTTTTGTTTTCAACATAAGGATACGTCACCAAAGAAATTGATCTTGACATCAACGCCCTTTAATTATAATATTTAAACCCAATTTTTTTTATATTATACAGTACTGTAATTAGCTGGATTCTTTAATATACAAATATATTAATGTTCAGATATATTAAACCATAGATGGATTGATTTTATAGAAACTTTGAATTCAGTTAGCTATAATCGCTGGATAGTGATTTATTGTAATTACAATAATGTCTTAACCTAATTTTTTATTACTAATTCATTTTCATGCATGATAGTAAAATTTAAGTTAAAAATTGGTTCTCATATCACAATTAACTTTAGTAAATCAGTATTGTCCATTATATATAGTATAAACAAGTTAATTATTTTTTTGACGTTTATAACACTAACATTGAAGTAGTATATTATTAAATAAATGAATCATATAGTTTTAACATACTTTATAAATATAAAAAAATTAAAATTTCGGAAATCAGAACTTCTGGAATACGAAAACTGAAAATTATATTTTGTATCGTCTAACTAAAAAAAATCTATGCTAATCGAGTTACCAACTTATATTCCTTTAATTGTGAAAAAGTTTATCGATAAAAATCGGTATTTTATTATCTACGTAATTTTAACATTATTATTGATTAGTTATTACGTTAAAAGAATTGTCGTTTTATAATAAAAAAATTTAATTTTCGTTTCTTTTGGCACGCGTTCGAGTTATCTAACCAAAACCATGAAAGTGGACAGTTAGGTATAAGATGATAATGTATTTTCATCACATGATGGGAAAATTTCTTTACATATGGTATGAAATGTTCCGTTAAGGGATCCTCTTTGAATCGACTTGTATGGAATTTGATAGCAGGAACATCAATATCAATAACAGGCAGTTAAGGTAAAAAGTAGTCCTTACGCCCTTGGAGTATATAAATCCAATTCAGCGACGCTAACGCCACTTTCATATTCTCCAAAATAGGTTTCTTCTGTTTGTTCGTGATTTGTAAATCTTCATTTTATGGAATCTGATTTTTATCAGCCTTATGAAGTTATTACTCTCAACTGTTTATCGAACATTCATTTTAGTATGCAATTAGATCAATTAATTGATCGTGGACTCATTTTTCCATTTGGTGATTTTTTTTAAAAAAAATTTATTTATTATACTGTAAAAGATTTTTTTTAAAAGATAATTTTGTAAACAAAACACGTTACTTATGTAAAATAAAGAAAACGATAATTTACGTTTTCCAAGTTGAAGCAAGCAACGCGATAACATCACTTTTGGTTTTATTTTTTAAATAGGATTAAATCAGATTTTTTAATAAAGTGTTACATGATAATTCTTAAGCGTTTATTTTACATTAAAATAGTAAATTCAAGAATATACTTAACGCATTTATATTCGTAAATTTGGTCCATCATTTCCTATTTCATAAAAAACGTGATATACAATGACGACAAAAGGTCGTCCTAGATCTATTTTAATCGAAAAACGAAAAAAAATCAAAGTATAACTTTACCTTTATTATGCAGTATCTAAGGCTCAAATAAAAAAAATGACAAAAAATGAAAGAAAAAAAAATAACAAAAAATAAAAAAAAATAACAAAAACCAAAAAAAAGGAAAAATATTAATTGACAAAAAACATAAAAAAAGACGAAAAATAAGATAATTTTTAATTGTGGAAGTTTTAGGATACCCGTTTAGCTGCAATCAACATCCGGGCTATATTTTAATCCGGTTTAGAAGACATAAATGAAATATTATATATATATTTTTTATATTATTAACTAATTTCAAATATCTAAAAAAAGTATGTAATATTATTTCTACAATAATTACTTGAATTCTTTAAAGTGAATAGCTACTAAAATTCCACATTTCCATAACTGACGTAGTTTGTTAATTAATCAAATATTTATTTACTTGAAAGTTGTTAATTAATCATCGAAAAAAAAATCTCACGTCACTTTTCTGATAGGATAAAATAGTATAACACGTTATTTGTTTACTATCATTACGTAATACTTATAATTAAAAACTTTTTCTCATTAAAATTTGATAATATATTAATTTATGAAATGACGTATATGTATTTTCATATCTAAAGTGAAAATTTAAAATATTTACCCAAAGTTATTGAACAAATTTTTAGCCGCTTTTGCTTTTCCTGATTTTATTCTAATGGACGAAGAACTTGATCAATTTGAATGCGATTCCTTCAATAAGTGTAAGAATAATACCTAATAAAACTCCATAAACGTCAAGATTATTTACTTTAATAAATCCCATTCTAGATTCAGTAACCCTCACTATATAAAATATATTCAATTAAGTCAGCAGCTCTATATTTTCTCTTACTATTAATTCTGACTAGAAATTTCGTTCTTCCTGAATTCTTCTTTACATCCTCATCTTTTAATAAGAACCCTATTCATTTTACAATATCATTAACATCCAAAGTAAGTTTATTTACTGATAATGCTACACCAGCTGTTTCTAATTTTTTGGGCGTTGCCCATCTGATCACCTCCAAGAGGTAACAGAGTACCAGTATAAAGTTTCATGAGTACTTCCTGCGCCTCCATGGCTAAAAAATAGTCAGGCTTACTAAAAAATTGAAAAAAAATGATAACATAAAATTCTGTCAACTTGAGGGGAAAAGTCCAGTATTTACGTTATTTTTCATGGCACATATAGCACATGATAATTTTTATGAAATTATGTAATAATCAAAAAAATTTTAGTTATGAATAATTGTTTTTTTTTGTAATGGTAATTACTATTTTTAGAAAGTTTATAGTATTATTATTTTTTAAAAAAAAAAAATCAAAAAAATTGTAATTTTTTTCCGCATCCCCAATATACTAATATTTTCATGTTGAAACTCAGATTACCGTGCATCGTCTATATCGTGGAAAAGTAATATCAAACAACAACAATCCTAGTGTTAAATTTTAGAGTCCAAAATTCATAATCAATATAATAAAATTATTAATATGATTGTCCTCCTTACTTGGAAGACAAATAATAACATAGCTGAGATATATTTATTTTTTTTTTTTTCAAATTTTAGTTATAGTTCATCAATCAAAGTAATCAAATCATATAGAATTGATTCCCTTTTTTCTCTAACATAGAGCGAATAATTTCTTTTTCTATTAGCCTCTCACGGTCCAGAATGGTTGTAGGATCTTCATCTTGTATTATAATAAAACGAATTCATGAATAAATCCGTCCTTCGTTTTGGATTTCGCGTAAAAAATGGCAATGAAACTAAAGTTTTTACAGAGCTTGTTCGCTCGGAATTTATCCACACCATATAGCACTTTTTTTGATAACATTGCAAAGAAGTATTTTAACATATATTATATCTACCCTATGAAAAAAGTCTGTGTGATTTTTGTTGAAAAATCATTCAATTAAATTCACTACGATTTCTGTATATTTGACCATACAATAATTGTGCTAAAAATTGCAATAAATCACACAATTATTGCATGGTAATTTATTCAATAATTATCCTATTTTTGACCTGAATTTATACAATTATTGTGTGATTTTTGAGCCAAATTTTAGGCCATATTTTAGGAATTATAGGTTAAATTTTACAGTAATAACAGGCAATTTATAAAGTGAAATTATGAATTTTTTTTATTGACTTAAAATATAAAAAATATACACAATATTTCATAAATAAAATACTAAATTTGATATAATTATAAATATAAAAATTTGTAAGAAAATAAAATAAAATAAAGTATGTTAATAACATGAAAGTAAATTAGCTAGTAGTATCATCAAAGAAAAAAGTAAATTATTAGTGTAAGTAAATTATTAGTATTAAATAAAAAAGTATGAAGTTAGTGAAGAAAGCAAATTAGTAGTGTTAAAAAGTAAATTATTAGTATTAGTAATAAAAAAAGTATGAAGTTAGTGAAGAAAGCAAGTTAGTAACATTAAAATGTAAAAAGTTAGGAAAATAAAAAGATAAAGAACACAAGTTTTTCTTACCTGATATTTTAAAAGAAAGTTGAAGAAAAGTTAAAAGGTTAAAAAAACATAAACAAAAACATTTCGCGTCATCATATTTATTTTGACGATCAGATCACGTGACCACATATATAATTTTAAGATTTGATTTTTACCGCATAATTCTGGCCAAATTATAATTCCGGTCAGAACTAATTGTTTAACCTAATAAAAAGTTTTTGACTTTTTTTTAGTTACAAGATGATACAAAAATTTCACCAATGGGTCCGGAAGATGCCCGTTTATAAGCAAATATGCGGTTGAATTTTGTGTAACTTTACTGCATAAATCACTTTACTTAGGAAAATCTATTTGTAATGGTTAAAAGTGGTCTATTCGACCCTAAAAGTGGTCAAATGTAACCATACAGGTAAAATGGAAAGTAGTATAATAGGATTACCCAAAAATTGCTTTCTGTATCCTAAATTTAAGTCTATTTTCAAGTGTACAATAATCACAATTTTTATTGTACAAAAATTGAATGTTTTCTGTATCCTAAATTTAAGTTGTATAAAAATCACACAAAAATTGAACATTTTCTATATTCTAAATTTAAGTTGTACAAAAATTGCATACTTTTAATATGCTTTGAAAAACTTCATAACTATTTTTATCCAAAAATCTGCAATAATTGTACAATTTCCACACGGACTTGAACAAATATTGTACAAAAATTGGATGATTTTTTTTCATAGGGCTAGCGGTCAAACCTAACCTTCCATAAAAATAATAATAACACGTAATAAGTCTGTAATAATTCCGGCGCCTTAATTTACTCGTAAGGTAATACACATTATGTTATATTGCTGGAAATTATTTGAATAATTCATTCTTGATTCACGTTAATAAAAATTTCACCAAATTATTATTTTTTAACTTATTAACATATGAAGTGGTTATAGAAGAAGAGATAAAGTAAACCGCACAGAATTTTACCGACCCTGGAACGCCGCTGTGCATAGTAAGTCTATCTCAGAACCCTGGATCCGAAAGTTTAACTTCTCTTGATGAATCAATGGATATCGATGAACATCAAATGTTTGAAATAGATAATACTCAACCTCGTCCTTGGAACGCGGCTAGCTTAAAAAAAAAATCGATATTATTAATAATGGATCTTTTGTTAAAATATTTTTACATGTCGAATATCAATTCTTCTTGCTACCATAAAAAAAAAACTTGTTATACTATATAGAAGAATTTCCCATCATTATAAATATTTTTTTAAGGACTACAACATATCACGTTATGTACAACGTTGACAAAAAAACATTTCAGTATAGAAAAAGAATCAATTCAATTCTAAAATTATCGATCATAATTCATAAAATCATCATAGTACATATGAAAAAAGTGACAATAATCTTAATCACACTATATAGCTGCTTCAACATAAAACGTGATTTACTGATGATATATTATTTATTAAAATAAAAACATAATTTGACTCAAAAGTATTGAACTGAACCGAACGATGAGGACAATGTTTTACGCATATAACGTGATTTTTTTAGTAAAATTATATATTAAATAGCGAAATCTTGGAATTATTTATGAAAAAAATTTAACAAAAAAAAAAAAGAATTAGTGGGAAAAAATAATTGATGCTCTCAATCAAAAGATTGATTTAATTTATATGAATGTTCAACAATAGTTGTAATAGTTGTGAACGATCATCGAAAATATTTGTATTTCTTATTCATATGGTGAATAAAAATTTAGGTTTTTATTTAATATTTATCGTTATCCACATTCATTGTATTGTAAAGTTGTAAATTATGGATCATGAAATATTAGAACTGGTTGTTAGATGACGTATCAAAGAATTTTCTGTTTTGTAATCAACATCATAATGAACGTTTCCATAACTCTTTAAAGAACAGAGGTTGATTATTGAAGAATATGTGGAATAATATGAAACACCGGTTCTTCGATTTTTAATTATTGTTGTTCTTGGTTGAAATGCACGGTTAAATGTGATTGTACAAACGAGATATACATAGTAATATGGAATAAAAAATTTAATAAACGTGTTCTCATATAACTATATTACTTGTTCTGTATTGACAGGAGACAGGATAGGCAAGTGGGAAAAATGATCCTTCTGAGTTTCTACTCTCCAGTCTTTATCTAAGGCTTTCTAAATTTATCCATTTGTCCCGCGGTAAAAAAGTAATTGCGATTGTTGACATCGTGCTATTTTCTAGGAATACAAAATATAAATTTTCTGTAATACCTCACGAAATTGGCTTATAGCGTACTGCCTGCTATTGATAACTAAGCATAATTACGGGTTCTAAATAAGCAGACACAAACGTAATTTTTCCCCAAAAAAGAATAGTTCTAGGCAATAGATAACATCATAGTTGTTTCATAGTCAGTTGACTTAGTAAAGATGGTCATCGGTCCTACCGGAGTACCGGTCCTACTCGGTTCTGGACCGGTCGGTCCCAGGACTTGTAGGACCGGACCGCGGTCTTTCATTTTTTCTTGGCGCAGCAGGACCGGTCTTAAGACTGACCTGGTCTTTGTATCGGTCTTTATATATAAGTTATTACATGCATATTGAAACTTCGCCTTATTTCTAGAAAAGACTGTCTCCAAGGAAAAAAAAAAAATTAACGTTAATAAAGTATAATAAATCCGTCTTTATACATGTTTTTTGCTTATAATATACGTCTGGAATGGTTCCTATAAATTTATACAATTAATGTTCATTTATAAAGGAAGACTGTTTATAGTAAAGTAATAGAAAAAATTTATTTGCAGAAAACCCTGTAAAAAAGTTAATCCGTTTTTTATATTCCATTTTTTTTTCGTAAAAGGCTCATATCTCCGGAATTAATAACCTTATATTACGGAATTTATCAAATTATTTACATATGGATCCGGGAAAGGCTCATTTTTACGGAGTTTTTACAGAAATAACGGATAAAATTTTTTATAGGGAAAAAGTAAAAAGACTGCAGTCCTTAAAAAGACCGTCGGCTTATTGTACGTGTTACAGGACGGACCGGCCCGTCTTTTTAAGGTGTAGGACCGCGAGACCGTGGTCTTTTAGGACCGATGTCCATCTTTTAGTTGACTTGTTTCGCAATAATATTCTTGTACCAATCTGCTACTGTGACTAGTACATCACGTAATTTTTCGGTAAAAAGTTAGGTAATTTTCACGCACGTCATTGGATGTCGGTAAAATGGATGCCCGTGAACCATTATTCAATAGCTGCAGAGTGCAGATGCCAATTTAGGTAATTTACTTAAAAAATTGAAAAAGTTTCATAGATGCATACCAACATCATGGTCCGATGGTCGGGATAGAACCAACCCAGTATGGGCCTTCATTTATCCATATTTTGCAACTCGAAACTCTTTTTCACGTGATCTCCCAAAAATCCGACACAAAAATCCCGATAAATGCGATGAATTTGAGAATTGAGATTAGTAAACTTTTAATACAATTATTTTTAATTTAAAAGACAAGATATACTGTACATAGTACTTTCAATCAAAATAAAAATTTTTCTTTTAATTTAGTTAATTAGAAATTGATGAATAGTTCAATTTGTTTTGTCATAACGTTTAAGTATTTAAATAAAATTTAACCTTCTAAAATATTTATTTGAATAAAAAGATTAAAATTATATTTAAACACGGTCCTATTTTTAAAGATTTTTGATCATCAAAAAAAAAAAAAAATTATCATCCCGTTAAAATACTGCGGAAGTCTCCAATAGTATTTTAAAAAAAATTTATGACCATTAAATATTTGATGATCCTTTGATAATACGTAAAATTTATAATAATATTACAATAAATTTCTGATAAATTTGGTAATATGGTTTAACTTTTTTATTCAATAATAAATTAAAAAATAATCTATAAACTAAAAAAAAAATGTATCGTGTGTATATCTATATTTTTATATTTAAAAGCGAAACTATGCTTGCTTTGATTTTTTTCTATTAAATAAAGAATTTGAAGTATGTTTAATCAAATTGAATGCAATTCCAATAAGTGCAGGAATGATAATTAATAAAGATCCATAAACGTCAAGATTATTTGCTTTAATAAATCCCATTCTAGACTCAGCAGGAATCCATTCTTTTAAAAAGTCGTCATCTAAGTATTCATTTAAACCACTACTATATAACATATATTCAATTAAATCGGCTGCTCTATATTTTCTATTACTATTAATTCTGGCTAGATATTTCATTCTCTTTGAATTTTTCTTTACATGTTCATCATTTAATAAGACATTGACTTTATTTAAAATATCTTTGACATCCAAAGCATTTTTATTTAATGATAATGCTATACCGGCTGTTTCTAATCTTTGAGCGTTACCCATCTGATCGCCACCAAAAGGTAACACTAACATAGGAGTACCAGTATAAAGAGATTCATGAGTACTTCCTGCGCCTCCATGGCTGAAAAATAATTTTGTATTTGTGTGATTAAGTACAGCGAATTGTGGTGCAAACTTTGTAATATGAATATGTGGATGTTCATTATTTAAAATTGGTAAAGTTTGAACTTGTGTACCATCAATAAAGTTTAATGTTGGACTGAAATCATCTTTTGATGTCTCAGATAATGCCCAAACTACACCATCAACCATTTTATTGTTGATTGCTTCATAAAGTGATTGTAAAATTTTGTTGTTATTCTCGATAGTTGTGTAGAAACGTGTACCAAAAGCTACGTATAAAACTCGTCTGTGTCCATTTATAAAATCCGAGAGTTCAGGCGTAAGTGGGGGATATTCTTCTGATAATACTGGTCCAATTTCCTATTAATTTGAAGAATGAAGAAAATTAATCTTTTATAATTTTTTATAATTTTTGCTAAACTTCATATACAATCCGTCCATCATCCGCCGTGGAAGTATCCGTCAGTTTAATAATCCGAAGGATAAGTCCTTGAATATCCTCGGATTTTAGTGGATCATTATCCATCGAACGGATTTAACGTACGGATCATTAATTACCTGAACATTTGGTGCTGAAGATTGTGGTAACTTTAAGATAAAAAAAAGATCATTATTTTTGTCTAGTTTGTTAAACTAATTATAATTTTTATTAGAAAGTAAATTACCTCAAAACCAAAGAAAGTATCAACCAAAGATAAGGAAAATTTTGGCTCTTTTTCCGATACGGGATTTATATTCATTTGGCCTTTTATGTCATTTAATTTACGTATAGAAGGCCCATAAGCATAAGCTATTTGTAAAGGTTGTATTAAAGTACACCTAAACCTCTCAAAAAATGATTCATTTTCTAATGAGATATTACAGCCGTACATTGGATCAGATTTATATGGTTTAGGTTCCATCACTAAACAAAAGAGAATTTTTTTTTCGTTAAATGAGTTTTGCTATTAAAAAAAAAAAAGAGGAATATTATTATTTATAATTACTTTGCATAAACGAAGTAAAACCAACGAGAGGTTTATTTAGATTATTAGCAACATCTATGCAAGCTTGGTTTACCAAAGCGTCACAAATGAATAAATCAATATTATCTTCTTTAGCAGCATTCTTAAATTTTTCATAAGTTACGTTGTAGGTAGCCGTAGCTAATTCCATAAACTTTCCCATTGTCCTATAATCGACTTCTTTATGAATATTTATACGTCTATCATTTTTGGCAGTCAAGCTCTTAGATCCTAATGTGATTTGTTTTAGACCTGGGTACTCTGATGATGGTTCATATTTTCCTGATGTTAACAATATTACCTATGAATCGAGAATGTAAATAGGAGAAACTTAGACCAACGATCAAACCAGTATCATGTAGAATAAAAGAAAAACCCTTACGTTGTGGCCTCTTTCAATTAATATAGTAGTGACATCTAACATTGGTTTAAGATGGCTTCTTCCTCCAACATAAGAACCGACCAAAATATTTTTAGGCGAACGCTCTACATCAATATTTCTAGGAACATATTCTTGCGCCACGGCATTAACGTGGACTTGATTTAATAATAGAACGAGTATCGATAATAAGAAAATAAGATTTTTATTAATCATTTTGATGTTTAATTTTGATATTGGATATATTGGATCGAATCGATAAAAGAAATCATCGCTTTATTTATACGTATTTTTTTTTATACTGATCGATTTTAAAATGCAAAATAACTTATTCGGTCAATTAATATTCCGAATCATTATAATACTTTCCTGTCAAACTGGAATAATTTTTAAAATATCCATTACATCAGAATTTCGGTTTAGCGGACCCGAAAAATCCGTAAATATGTGATGATCTCTGCAAAATAAAATTTGGTTCACGTGATATGCATAAAATTAACTTTGTATCAAATGTTTCAGATAATAGTGATAAGATAATTTGTCTCAAAAAAAGGAATTTTCTAATGCTTAATGGAATAAACCGTAGAACAAATTTCTTTGATTTATCCGATTATGGATCTTTCATGGAAAGGTCTTCTGTTTTTTTTTATCTTTGAAATGATTTTGGTTGATATGTTTTGTATCTTAAATTTGTTTTTTGTACATGATGTAAATAAAATATTTAAAAATAAATTCATATATAATTTACTTGAAAAAAAAAAATTCAATTATAGTAATTATAGTATAAGTTGTTGAAATGGGGAGTCGGATAAATTCATGTCAAGAGTCGGGTAATTTCATGTCCGTCAGTCGGTTAATTTTCATGTCTCGGGTAAATGGGATATCTGTGTAACCGCTGCAAATACCAATTTAGGATATTTTTTATTAAAATTGATAACAAGTATATACTGTATACAAACAACTTTCAACTGATTCTGGGTTTATTGTTATTAATTTTTAGTTAATATTAAACATATATATGAAATGCCGATTTGGGTCAGGTGATAACTGACGTAAAAATTGATCAATAAAATTAAGGTATAATTGAACATTAAATTTTCTAGTCTAGTCTTAATAATTTTTTTTATTATTAAATAAATTAATAAATTTTATTATCAAATCCTGACAACCATAAAATCTCGATGTAACGAACCCACGATGTAACGACTTACCGAACTTTTTTTTAAAAACCAGTTTCATAGTATTTAAAAACATCTTGATATACCGAACATCATATAAACTTTATATAACGTATACCGAATTTTTATTGATTTACGGCTTATTATAAAACAATAATAAAAAATTTTTGATATACCGAATTTAGTCACATGATTATTCAATTTCGCCTGAAATTAACTAATTTCGGCCAGAATTAGAACCACTTGATTTTTACTCTGAGATATTAATCACGTGATTTTCTTGATACACCGAACTTTCCCTAAAAAAACTTAGGTGTTAGGTATATAAAAAAATTTTCTTTACCGAACTCTACTATATATCGAACTTTTACTCCCAAACCTTGGGTTCGGTATATCGAGATTTGACTGTAAATGCAATCCTGACAGTCACACAGCCAAAATCCTGACTGGGATATGCAATTTCAGAAGATTAGTAATCTAGTAATATACTATACATACTACAGTAGTCCTTTAATTATCGCCATTTTCGAATTAGTGTGATCAGCCGCATTTTTGCTATTTGATTATAAAATAACTATCACATGAACATATACGTATTTTATATGAAAATATATATATATAATTTACATATGTAGTTTTAAGGACCCAACGTGGATTTCATGTGGATCTGATTTTATGTGTAAAATAAATTTATATAAACCTTGTATAAATTTTTTTATTTTAAATTCAAATAAAATCATATGCAATTTTTAATATTTAATATTAAAATTGCAAATTTATTGTTGTTTACTTTGAAATATTATACAGTTATATTTTTATAGCTATTTAATTTTACTACTAACTAGAAATCATCTGATTCATCTGATGATATTGAAATAGAAACATCATTATTATATTCATTATCCTATAAAAAAATTATCATGTTTATAAAAAAAAAAAAATTATATATTGTTCTGGATCTAGAATCATAAAGTAGCGACTCATCATCTCATCAAATGAAGTTTCTAAACTGCCACCGGACTTTGTAATAAAATGGAGGGTAATTTTCACGTACGTCATTTAGATGTCGGTAAAATGGATACCTGTGAACCGTTATTCAATAGCTGCTGCAGATGCCAATTTAGGATTTTTTTTATAATTTACTTAAATTGATACTTAAATACGCACGCATAAAGGTTTTCACAGATGTATACAAACTGGTTTTTTATTATTATGGTCGGGATAGAACCAACCCAGCAGGGTCTTCATTTATCCATATTTTACAACCGAAACTCTTTTTCACGTGATCTCCCAAAAATCCGACACCAAAACCCGATCCCGATGTCGATCGGATGAATTTGATTTTAATGAGTAATTTTAGAAGATAAGGAATAGATTAAAAATCTAATAATATACTGTACATAGTTTTCTCAATTAAAATAAAAAATTTTCTTTTAATTTGGTATTATTAGAAATTGATAAATAATAGTTCAATTTGTTTTGTCATAACGTTTAGGTAGTTAAATAAAATTTTCTATTTTTAAAGATTTTTGATTATCATAAAAAAAAAAACATCCCGTCAAAATACTGTGAAGTCTCGTCACTTTCCAAATAGTATTTTAAAGAAAATTATAAAAATTATGATTATTAAATGATATTTGATCCTTTGATAATACGTTAGTAAATGAGTGATAGGTCGGTAACATTAATATTAACCCACTTCGTAACATGTGGCGCAGTATAGAATAATCAATAATCATGTGATGTAGAAAAAACGAATTCTTAATAGGATAGTGAACATTAGAAGTTTAATTAATAACCCTAAAATGAGTACTTTAAATTAGTTATATAAGAAGTAACTTTTGGAGGAGTTTTAGGAGTTCTTACGACTACTTTATTATTATTTCCACAGGACCCCGGAAACTCTATAGATAGGTTGCAGTTAAAATGGGTAAAGTCATAAGAAAATATTTTGCAAATCATTACTAAAAATGGCTAAATTATATACTTAAAAGGAAGGTGATACCAATTTTGTTATGATTTTTTTTCTTTTTTGACCATCTATCCAATAGGAGTTTGGGTAAAGTTCATATAAAAAATTCAATTTTTTAGACCAACCTTTATATATAGTTTCCGGGGTCCTATTTCCACAATGCAATTTTAATAACTCAATAAATAAATTGAGATTTTATTAACCCAAAACTCGTGTCTTATAATTTATGTAATCATAAACCAAGCAAAAAAATTTTATTTAATAAAAGTACTTATTTTATTTGATTTAACTCAACTTCGCTTGATGGGAGACGGAGAAGGTGGCAGCTTTTCTCACACGGCAACGTAAAATTTATAGTATAATTATAATTACTAATAAATTTGGCAATATGTTTAAACTTTTTTATTCAATAATAAATTAAAAATAATCTATAAACTAAAAAAAAAATGTATCGTGTGTATATTTTTATATTTAAAGCGAAACTATGCTTGCTTTGATTTTTTTCTATTAGATAAAGAATTTGAAGTAGTATATTTAATCAATTTGAATGCAATTCCAATAAGTGCAGGAATGATAATTAATAAAACTCCATAAATGTCAAGATTATTTGCTTTAATAAATCCCATTCTAGACTCAGCAGGAATCCATTCTTTTAAAAAGTCGTCATCTAAGTATTCATTTAAACCACTACTATATAACATATATTCAATTAAATCGGCTGCTCTATATTTTCTATTACTATTAATTCTGGCTAGATATTTCATTCTCTTTGAATTCTTCTTTATATGTTCATCTTTTAATAAGAAATCGATTTTATTTAAAATATCCTTGACATCCAAAGAATTTTTATTTATTGATAATGCTATACCGGCTGATTTTATTAATTTTTGAGCATTGCCCATCTGATCGCCACCAAAAGGTAACACTAACATAGGAGTACCAGTATAAAGAGATTCATGAGTACTTTCTGCGCCTCCATGGCTAAAAAATAATTTCGTATTGGTGTGATTAAGTACAGCGAATTGTGGTGCAAACTTTGTAATATGAATATGTGGATGTTCATTATTAAAATTGGTAAAGTTTGAACTTGTGTACCATCTGTAAAGCTTAACGTTGGACTGAAATCATCTTTTGATGTTTGAGATAATGCCCAAACTACACCATCAACCATTTTATTGTTAATTGCTTCAACAAGTGATTGCAAAATTTTGTTGTTATTCTCGATAGATGCGTAGAAATTTGTACCAAAAGCTACGTATAAAACTCGTTTGTGTCCATTTATAAAATCCGAGAATTCAGGTGTAAGTGGGGGATATTCTTCTGATAATACTGGTCCAATTTCCTATCAATTTGAAGAATTAAGAAAATTAATCTTATTATAATTTTTGCTAAACTTCATATACAATCCATCCATCATCCGCCGTGGTAGTATCCGTCAGTTTAATAATCCGAAGGATAAGTCCTCGGATTTTAGTGGATCATTATCTATCGGACGGATTTAACGAATGGATCATTAATTACCTGAACATTTGGTGCTAAAGATTGTGGTAACTTTAAGATAAAAAAAAAGGTCATTATTTTTATGAGATAATTTTATCCAGTTTGTTGAACTAATTATTAAAATGTAAATTACCTCAAAACCGAAGAAAGTATCAATCAAAGCTAAGGAAACTTTTGGCACTGTTCCCGATACCGATTTTATATTCATTTGGTCTCTTATGTCATTTAATTTACACATCAAAGGCCCATAAGCATAAGCTATTTTCAAAGGTTGTATTAAAGCACACCTAAACCTCTCAAAAATTGATTCATTTTCTAATGAGATATTACAGCCGTACATCGGATCAGAGTTATATGGTTTAGGATCCATCACTAAACAAAAGAGAATTTTTTTTCGTTAAGTGAGTTTTGTTATTAAAAAAAGAGGAATATGATTATTTATAATTACTTTGCATAGATAAAGTAAAGCCAACGACAGGTTTATTTAGATTATTAGCAACATCTATGCAAGGTTTATTTGCCAAAACGTCACAAATAAATAAATCAATATTATTTTCTTTAGCAGCATTCTTAAATTTTTCATAAGTTACGTTGTAGGCAGCCGTAGTAAATTCCATAAACGGTACCATTGTTCTGTAATCAAAGTCTTTATAAATATCCATTTTAACTTGTTTGACAGTCATTTTAGGCCCTAATGTGATTTGTTTTAGACCTGGGTACTCTGATGATGGTTCATATTTTCCTGCTGTTAATAAAATTACCTATGAATCGAGAATATAAATAGGAGAAACTTAGACCGATGATCAAACCAGTATCACGTAGACTAAAAGAAAAAACCCTTACGTTGTGACCTCTTTCAATTAATATAGTAGCAACATCTAACATTGGTTTAAGATGGCTTCTTCCTCCAACATAAGAACCGACCAAAATATTTTTAGGCGAACGCTCTATATCAATATTTCTAGGAACATAATCTTGCGCCACGGCATTAACGTGGACTTGATTTAATAATAAAACGAGTATCGGTAATAAGAAAACAAGATTTTTATTAATCATTTTGATGTTTAATTTGATATTGGATATTGGATCGAATCAATAAAGGTAAAACATCGCTTTATTTATACGTATTTTTTTTATACCGATCGATTTTAAAATGCAAAATAATTTATTCGGTCAATCAGTATTCCGAATTATTCCGATATTATTATAATACTTTCCTGTCAAACTGGAATAATTTTAACTTTAAAATATCCATCACATCAGAATTTCGGTTTAGCGGACCGGAAATCTGAAAATGTGATGATCTCTGCATTATGAATAAATAAATTTAATTTATGTGATATGCATAATAGTGATAATTTAAATTGTCTCAAAAAGGTTAAATTTAAATTCTAATGCTTAATGGAATAAACCGTAGAACAAATTTTTTTTTTGATTTATCCGATCACAGGATCTTTCATGGAAGGTCTTCTGCTTTTTTATCTTGGAATAATTTTGATTGAAGTAGAACATGCTATGTTTTGTATCTTAAATTCAGTTTATTTTTGCAATATGATGTAAATAAAATATTTAAAATAAATTCATATATAATTTACTTGAAAAAAAAAATTCAATCATAATATAAATATATAATTGTTGTTGAAATGATGAGTCGGATAAATTCATGTCAGGAGTCAGGTAATTTCATGTCAGTCGGTTAATTTTCATGTCTCGATAAATTGGATATCTGTGTGACCGCTGCAAATATCAATTTAAGATATTTTTTTAAATTTATAAAAAAATTGATAATACGAACAACTGATAAAAGATACATACATACCCTATAAAAAAAATTCTGGCGGTAAATGATCATTTTTCTAGTTTTTATTCCGAAAAAAAATCAGACACGTGATCATTTTTCTGAAAAATTTTTTATAAGGATACTGTATACAAACAACTCAAACAACAACTGGGATTCTGGGTTTATTGTTGTTAATTGTTAGTTAACTAATGCCGATTTTGGTCAGGTGATAACTGACGTACGTCAAATGAAAATTGATCACATAAAATTAAGGTATAATTGAACATTAAATTTTCTAATCTTAATAATTTTTTATTATTAAATAAATTAATATATTTTATTGTCACATTAAAAAATACATACCTAAAATGTCGACACTTCTTCAAATTATTTATTTCCCGAATATCGAAGCGTGATGAAGGACTTTCAAACAATGCAAGACCAATTCAATGTCCGTCTGTCACGCCGTATATTACGAGATTTTTAAGTAAATTTACAATTTTCATATAAATCAAATTAGTATAAAATTATCATAATATGTATAATTTTCATTATAAAAATATATATATATAAAAAGTGTTGGTGACGCACGTCAGGTATCAATTTAAGAAAAGGTTGCGCGACGTAACATCAAATTGATTAAACGAAAAAAAATGGTGGAATAATGGATTTATTTATAAAAATAAATATTGTAACACATGTTATTTAATTATATTCAAAATTTACTGTATGTTAATTTTCTTTAATAACCTTAAATGCTTAAATTTAAGATCAACATTATTGGCTAAGAATTTTTCTAACTACCGGTAACTGAAATTATGACGATCGACCAGCATTAAAAAAATATAGTGTTGGTAAAAATTGATAATTCCGGCCAACGGTGACACTGAAGTAAAAAACTTATCAAATTAACTAAATAATATATTCTTTCGTTTATTATTACTTAAAGTAATAGAGTAGATCTAAATCAGGAATGTGTCATACGAAACAAAAAAAAAAGTGAAATAATCATATATTGTTGAAGTAAAAAAAAGTGTTAATCTCAATTAGAATTAAGAACCTATTTTAAATTTTTTTTATAAACAAAATTCGTAATATTTGTAAATGAACTCGCCGATAAATAAACCATGAAAAAAAAATTCATGATCAACACCAGATTGATACTGATCCACTCTTGAATCACATCTCCCAAAACAACCCATAACCAACATATTGGCGGCCTTCTCTAAATTATAAAGACTATATAATAAATTTCAAAATAATGTCTTATCCCAATGGTCCGAATAGCCACCTAACCGCTCGATAGTTACGTTAATTATTCTGTAATACTTTATATACAATTTTGACTCAATTTGGATTATTGGTTATTAGGAAATTCAATGCGTATGATAGTTTTACGAATTTAAAATAAAGATAAACATTTTTAAGTATTTAAAAAATATAATCATATCATTTTGAAAAACTATAGTTATTAAGATATTCAGACTTTACATCTGACAACGTCATCAAAAATCGACACAACACCATACAAATATAAATAAACACTGTTTTTAGTTTTTGCATAATGCCAAGAATAATACAGTTCACCCTTACTATTTATACCGAATTTTTAAAGGGTTACATAATACATACTAGGTCTTTATCACATGATACTTGTTATGTGCGAAAATTCTACAATGTTAAAAACTTCATATTTTAAGGAGTTGGGCTTTTAATGATCATAAAGAAGAATGTCAATTTTTTGTCATACCAATTTGACGTGCTAATTTTTAACTAATAAAAATAAAGGAAAGTATGTAAGTCACTTGATTACAATAAATTTTTGATATAGTAAAATTTTCATAATATCCTGTAGTGAATTCCCTCACTATAACGAATTTTAATCTCCAGCTGCTGTAGTGAAGGTGAGCTATTTATTCTAATTATTCCTTTTAATAAATCCCCCATCCTAAAATCAGCGGGAATCCATACGCATTCTTTTAAAAATTCTTCATTAACTCCTTCATTAAGACTACTACTATATAATATATCGTCAATTGAATCAGCACCAATTGGATTTAATGTTGAAGAATACTAGCTAGTATTCTTTGATGTCTAATAAATTAATGCCAAGTCTACTAGTACATTATCGATAATGTTTTATTAATTTCTTCGTCAAATAATTGTAAGAAATTTCAAGTAATTTTGAGTAGAAAGCTATATAAGACACGCTCATTCCAATTTCAAAATTTACTTTGATATCACAGTTCCTCCTAAATAAGTACTTTGACCCACATTATGAAAATTTGGCGCATATTATGACAATGATCCTGGTCGACAATACTTCCATTTTACATTCTATTCAGACACGCAGAAATGCAATTGCTACGTTCCGGAGGTAGAAGCACTTTACAGAAACTTCAAGATCGTAGCGATGGCTTAATGCGCAGTAACTGCATATATGTAATTTCTTTACGATTACATAATGTGGTCACTAAACATGGGTATCGAAACCTCCAGAAGCATTTCCGAAAGTTTCGGGTTTTGGTATATACGAATCGAAACTTGACCCGAAACCTAAACTCTCACCGAATCCCGAAACCATTTCCGATATCCGAAACATATCCCGATTTTCCAATTTTTCAAATTTTCTATAATATATAAATTGATCAGTTGATCACTAGACAGATTACTGATAATCTCTTTTTCCTTCGTGTTTATTAACTTCGTACTCTGTCTTCGTTTTATAACTACAAGTCTACAACTCTCTAAGAATGTCTGATAATGGTGATAATAGTGCACCTTCAACTTCAAAAAAAATAAAGTCCACCAATTCTGGTGGACGTCCAAAAAAACCTATTTAGAGATTTTTTGAACAAGGGGATGAAGTAGATAAGGGACATTATGCTGCAACGTGTTCAGCTTGTGGCCAAACTTTTTGACCTGGAAAGACTGCAATAATGGAAAAACATATAATTAATTGTTCAAAGGTGGACCATTCAATTCGTGAAGCTGTCATGTATATGGTAGAAACGCGTGAAATACCTTCCTTTAATCCTACAAATCCTAAACGAAAAATCACACAAGTTGAGAATGATCAAACAACTTTGAATAATTTTTATGAAAACTCAGAATTAAGTAAAGAACGGAAGGAAGCTATTGTCACGTGATTGGTGATCCTGCCAATTTTGTAGAACAAATGAACAATGTAGATCTATGTCACTAATATCACGAATGTCATAGATGTATGACATATCATGAAAATCATATATAGTTGATAGGTTTAATATATTTATTTTATCTGTTATATATTATATGTATGATTTATGAGTTATATTAGTTATATATTATATAGTTATTATATTTATTTTATCTATTATTTTTGTTATATCAAAATATATAGTTAATTTTATATAAATACAACGCTGTAGACAAGTGAGAAGGGAAGGACGCTCAAGGTTGTTTAGTTTAGGAATCATGATGAAGTAATTTTGGTTTTAATGGATCCTTTATTCATGTCTGATCGTATATGCCAGAGTGTTGCTATACTTTATTCATGTCTGATTGGATCATTATGATTGTTTAATTCTTTATTCATGTCTGATCGTATATGCCAGAGTGTTGCTATACTTTATTCATGTCTGATTGGATTATTTGTATTAGTTTATTGTCTTTCTTATTTTAATAAACCTTCTGCTTACCATTTTCATTTTTGTTTACGTTTGTAAACACTAAAAGAACTGACCTAACACTATTGATACAGTTCTTATCAAAGCTTTTGTATGCTGTGGTTTGCCATGGCATCTAATTGAACACCCGTTTATCATTGAACTGCTCAAGCAACTACGGCCAAATTATATTCCACCAGATCGGAAAACAATTGTTGATACTTTATTAACACAGGAAATTTTGCGAGTTAGTGTAAAATGTTATAAGTTACTTGATGCTGAAGATAATTTAACATTAGGTAAATTATTTATTGTAAATATATTTTTAATTAAAGTTTGTATTAATAAAACTTTGTTATATTCTTTATAATAAGCTTTAGATGGATGGACGAGTCCATCAGGCAAATCCCTTTGGAATTTCGTCATTCATCTTAGTAATGGGAGAGATCTTCTTTGGAAGATTGGAGATTTTTCTGGCGAAAGTCATACAGCTGAATTTCTTGTACAACAAATACAATTAGTTCTTGATGATATTGGTGTTCAGAAATTCGCTGGTATTGTTACAGATGCTGGATCAAATGTACATTCTGCACGAAATTTAATATCTGAAAAATTCCCACACATTATTAATGTCCGATGTATAGCCCATGCATTAAACTTAATCACGAAAGATTTAATAAAACATGAATTTGCAAAACGAATAATTCAATGGTGTACAGTAATTGTTACCTATTTTAAAAAATCTCATAGACCCAAAGAATTACTAAATTTAAAAATCTTAGAAAAAAAAATAGGAGGTGGAGGATTAAAAACTTACTTGGATACACGATTGACAACAGTTTATGAAATGTTAGAATCAATTTCTCGATTAGAAATTTGTCTTAAAGAAGTTATTAATGAAAATCCTAACGTTATTACAAGTGAAGCTGTTAAAACAATTATTAATCGAAAAAGAGGATTTTTTAATGATGTTTCTGATTTGGCCAATATTATGAAACCTATTAAGGAAGCTATTCTTACTCTTGAAAGTAATAAAGCAACACTGGCTGATTGTTATTTCTCCTTGGCATATCTTGGTCAATCAATTAATAAAATACCTGAAGATGATCACATGATTTTTCGTTAACATGCAATAAAGATTTTTAACGAACGCTTTATATTATATGACTTTGATGAATACCTTTTAGCATATTATATTCATCCTGGATATAAAGGTGTGAAACTTGACAATTGACATATAAAATTTTAAATTTATCTGATATAATATATAATACAAATTTTTTTAAAAAATTAATAGGTATTGGCGTAAAGGATGTACATTATCGAAGAATTCAAAGTGCAGCTGCACACATTTGGCAACAAATGTTAAAAATTCCTGATATCGCTGCTCACCTTAGAGAATATAAACATTCCAAAAAACAATCTGCAGAAACGCTTTTGTCACAAATTGGTGAATTTCATCTCCAAGCGAACCCATACAAATTACCATATGATTCTCAAACAAACACCCCTCTTAGTTGGTGGAGAATGTGTAAACCTACCCCCCTTATATACAATTACTTGCAAAAAAATTATTTTCTATTGCTCCTCATGCAGCTAACTGTGAGCGAGTTTGGTCAATTTGTGGATGGATGACTGGAAAAAGGAGGACACGATTATCAGTAGAAAATTTAGAGGCTATGTCAAAAATCCACTCGTATTACATTACCAATAGTAAATCTGAATTAACTAATTATGGTAAAGATCGAACAACTGATGAAATTTGTGCCACTTTAAACAATGCTCGTCGTCATATTGAAGAATATGAAATTGAAGAATATGATGAGAAGCAAATGGAAGAAATGATCATGGCACGTTCATCTGATGATGATGATGAACAAATTCCGCTTCAAGAATTAGAGATTTCAAAAGTACTTGATTTGGAATTAATGTTTGGAAATAAACTAGCGATGAATAAACAATTGGAAATTGATGATGAGCTTAATAAGTTTATTCAAGAATTGGATAAGGAAGAAGATTTTGATCCAGATTCATTAGTTCAAAATTTTGTTAATAATTAGTTAATTTGTATTTTGATTAATATAATTGATACTTGATAATAATGTAATGAAATTAATATAATAAACTTATAAAACAATAAAATAATTTTTGATATATTTCGGTATATAAGTTTCGGAATCGGGATTCGGGATTCGGAAAAATAAATGCATTTCCGAAACTATGTTTCGTATATATCGAAACCTAAAGAGTTTCGGGAGGTTTCGGTTTCGATACCCATGTTTAGTGGTCACTATGTATTTATAACGCAGTTGCTGCGCATTAAGCCATCGCTACGATCTTGAAGCTTCTGTAAAGCATGCTTTAAAAAAATTTATAATCCTTAAGTATTTGATTGTTTCACTATCATTCTTTGATAATGCTAAATTTATAATAAAATTATAAATTACTATTTATATATATATTTTATATATATTTAAAAAAAAATTAATGTTTATTCCAATTTGAAATTTTAAGAAATACCTAGAGGCACCAACTTAAAAGTTACGGTGCCCTATAACAAATCAATCTATCTAAATACGAAAAGCACACAAATATATATACCCAGGCGTGCACAAAATTGAAATAATAAACACACTTGAAATCCCCGTCAAACAAAAAAAAACTACTAAAATGACCTGTCAAACAATTGAAAAAAAAATTAGACCTAACAGAATCTATCTAAATCTATGCACTAAATAAACATTATCATAGAAGATGTGTTATATAACCAGACAAAAATTTGCACTTGGCTACACTTGTCCAGTAAATATCCTACCAATTTTTCTACCGTTAACCGTTAACCTTACAAAAAACAAATTAGTACATATCCTTGAACACCTAAACTAAATCAAAACTCCTATGTTAAACACTAAGCTAAAAACAAATAATTCGACTTATAAAAGTACGATTGGTTTGGGAGGTGTCGTCCAGTCCAGCAACCATTCCAATTTAAAATTTGGTAATAATAAGTTTAAACTTTTTTATTCAATAATAAATTTAAAAATAATATATTCTAGAAAAAAATGTATCGTGTGTATATTTTTATATTTAAAGCGAAACTTTAAATATCTATTCTTGCTTTGATTTTTTTCCATCGGACGAAGAATTTGTAATATATTTAATCAATTTGAATGCAATTCCAATAAGTGTAAAAATAATAATTAATAAAACTCCATAAACGTCAAGATTATTTGCTTTAATAAATCCCATTCTAGACTCAGCAGGAATCCATTCTTTTAAAAAGTCATCATCTAAATATTCATCTAAGCCACTACTATATAACATATATTCAATTAAATCGGCTGCTTTATATTTTCTATTACTATTAATTCTGGCTAGATATTTCATTCTCTTTGAATTTTTCTTTATATGCTCATCATTTAATAAGAAATCTATCTTACTCAAAATATCATTGACATCCAATGCATGTTTATTTAATAATAATGCTATACCCGCTGATTTTTTTAATTTTTGAGCATTGCCCATCTGATCACCACCAAAAGGTAACACTAACATAGGAGTACCAGTATAAAGAGATTCATGAGTACTTCCTGCGCCTCCATGGCTAAAAAATAATTTCGTATTGGTGTGATTAAGTACAGCGAATTGCGGTGCAAACTTTGTAATATGAATATGTGGATGTTCATTATTTAAAATTGGTAAAGTTTGAACTTGTGTACCATCAGTTAAGCCTAATGTTGGACTGAAATTATCTTTTGATGTCTCAACTAGTGCCCAAACCACACCATCAATTATTTTATTGTTAATTGCTTCAACAAATGATTGTAAAATTTTGTTGTTATTCTCAATAGTTGTGTAGAAACGTGTACCAAAAGCTACGTATAAAACTCGTTTGTGTCCATTTATAAAATCCGAGAGTTCAGGTGTAAGTGGGGGATATCCTTCTGATAATACTGGTCCAATTTCCTATTAATTTGAAGAATGAAGAAAATTAATCTTTTATAATTTTTTATAATTTTTGCTAAACTTCATATACAATCCGTCCATCATCCGTCGTGGAAGTATCCGTCAGTTTAATAGTCCGAAGGATAAGTCCTTGAATATCCTCGGATTTTAGTGGATCATTATCCATCGAACGGATTTAACGTACGGATCATTAATTACCTGAACATTTGGTGCTGAAGATTGTGGTAACTTTAAGATAAAAAAAAGATCATTATTTTTGTCTAGTTTGTTAAACTAATTATAATTTTTTATTAGAATGTAAATTACCTCAAAACCGAAGAAAGTATCAATCAAAGCTAAGGAAACCTTTGGCTCTTTTCCTGATACTGATTTTATATTCATTTGGTCTCTTATGTCACTTAATCGACGCGCAAAAGGCCCAAAAACATAAGCTATTTGTAAAGGTTGTATTAAAGTACACCTAAACCTCTCAAAAAGCGATTCATTTTCTAATGAGATATTACAGCCCATCAACGGATCGGATTTATATGGTTTAGGATCCATTACTAAACAAAAGAAAAAAAATGGTTACGTTGAGTTTTGCTATAATAAAAAAGAGAAATATGATTATTTATAATTACTCTGCATATATGTAGTAAAACCAACAACAGGTTTATTTAGATTATTAGCAACATCTATGCAAGGTTCGTTTGCCAGAGCGTCACAAATGAACAAATCAATATTATTTTCTTTAGCAGCATGCTTAAATTTTTCATAATTTATTTTGTAGACAGCCGTAGTTAATTCCATAAGTTGTAACAGTCCTCTATAATCAATGTCTTTATGAATATTCATACGTTTATTATTTTTGAAAGTCACTATAGGTCCTAATGTGATTTGTTTTAGACCTGGGTATTCTGATGACGGTTCATATTTTCCTGATGTTAATAATGTTACCTATAAATAGGAGCAATTAGGAACTTAGACCGACGATCAGACCAGTATCACGTAGAATAAAAAAACCCTTACGTTGTGTCCTCTTTCAATTAATATAGTAGCGACATCCAACATTGGTTTAAGATGACTTCTTCCTCCAATATAAGAACCGACCAAAATATTTTTAGACAAATGCTCTATATCAATATTTCTAGGAACATAATCTACAGCATTAACGTGGACTTGGTTTAATAATAGAACGAGTATCGGTAATAAAAAAATAAGATTTTTATTAATCATTTTGATGTTTAACGATATTAATATTTTGATATATTGGATCGAATCAATAAAAGTAAAACATTGCTTTATTTATATATTTTTTTATACCTGATTAATTATTCGGTTAATCAATATTCCAAGTTATTCCCGATTTTTATAGAATTGACCGAAAACGTATGATGATCTGTATTTGATGAACAAATTCATGTGATATCAGATATTGTTATTGTGATTATACTTAAACTCTAACGCTTAATGGAACGAGCAGTAGAACAAATTTCTTTGATTTATCTAATCACGGAACTTTTCATGGAAGATCATCTGTTTTTAATTTTGGTTGAAGTAGAACATGCTTCGTTTTATATTTATTAAATTTATTTTTTGCAATATTATGTAAATAGAATATTTAAAACTAAATTCATATATTATTTATTTGAAAAAAAATTCAAACATAATCCATTAATCCTTCTTGACGAGCACGCTTTAAAATAGAAGTATTGATATATATAGACCCGCTGAACGATGTTTTATTTTAGTTTTAGTTGCAGATCGCTGATAGTGATTGACCTATACTACAAATTACTGTCTCATTGCAATTTGAATTCAGCATATCATCACCATGCAAGGCAAGGTTATGTATACGATTCTGCCAATAATATCTCTTAATCGACCATAAGGGCCGATCCTTATAAGGAACACCAAATTGTTGTTGAAATGGAGTCGGGTGTCAGTAGAGTCGGGTAATTTTCATGTGATATCCATGTAACCGTTCAATAAAGCTGCAAATACCAATTTAGGATATTTTTTAAAGTTTACATTAAAATTGACAAATGCTGAAAGGTACATACATACTATATACAAACAACTTCAACTGGAGATTCTGCGTTTTTCATTATGATTGTTAATTTTTAAAAGATTGAATGTCGATTTGAATCAGAATAAACTGACGTGCGTCAGATGTAAATTGATCACTTGTCACAAATTAAGGTATAATTGGTATAATTGAATAAATTTTATTATCACATAAAAGAATATGTAATCCTAAAATGTCAGATTGAAAACACTTCATTCAAATTATTTATTGTCCGAAGCGTAGTGAAGGACTTTCAAGTACACTCAAAATGCAATGTCCGTTTGTCACGCTGCGTCGCTGCGTGTATGGCCAATACCTAGTATATTACGAGATTTTTAAGTAAAGTTATACAAATTTACTTATAAAATAAAAAGTAATAAAAAAAGTGTTGTTGACGCGCGTCACGTCAGTCATCACCTGACACAAATCGACACCTGAAGCACAACACTAATAGTATACATAATACATGATGTATACATTATGCAAATAATAAACTCTGTTTTTAGTTTTTGTATAATTCCAAGAATAATACACTTCATCCTTACTATGTATACCGAATTTTTAAAAGGTTACACATAACTTTATTAGGATCTAGAGAATGCCATCAATGCAGCTATCCAGGGTTTTCATGTTGCCAAATATCGGCCGAAGGGAGTCGCAACTAGCGGTGGTGCATAGGATGATATTGCTGAAAGTCTAGTATACATTTAATAAATTATTGAAGCGTAATCAGAATATGAGTTAATCTGAATAGTCACGAAACAGAATTGAAGTAAAACTAGGAAACGGAACCCACACGTCCAAGGTCCGGTCGCCTATAAAAAAAGAAAGTCGAAACGTTGTAAGACGTTTCGTTAAAGGAAATATGTTCAAAAAAAATTGCATGATTTTTCGTCGAGAAAATCTCACGCGTCCAGACCTAAAGAATAAGCTGCATCTAAAATAATAGTCCTTCGTTACACTCCGGACTAAAAAGATAAAAAACGAAACGTTAACTGTTAATATACGTTCCGTCAAAGAAATATTCAGAGAAAACTCCATACTGAATTTCTCAAAAGAAATAAATTAAAAATGAACTTACGATTCCCACTGGAAAAAATAAAACTTACTTCCCTTCCATTACAAATTTAGTTTGTTAAATGGGATAAAAGGCTTTTATGAACATTCGAAGAGATTTTTTTTTATAAATTCCACGCGCCCAGAGTCTCATCCCATGCGTCTAAATATGTACCTGAAGAACAAAGTCGCCTAAAAATAAAGTAAGAAAACGAACAATTAGAAACCGTTCGTTAAAATAAAAACAAATAAAGAAAAAAAAATGGCAAACTTACAAAAATGTCGCGTCCAGGGAGACTGAAGAACTGCCTAAAAAAAGAAAATGCAGAAACATTTCGTTAAAAAATTTTTGATTTTTTTCTTGCGGGTGCTTTTTAACTTTTTTTTAAACAAAGCACGTTTCTTAATCCTTTATTACTCTTATTATCTTCCTCATGTCTAAGACTAACGGCGTTTCTACAAAAAGCGAAGAAATGTTTTAGAAACATTTCTTAATTAAAAAACTACCCTAAAAAATCCTATTTTACCTTGGGCCTGCGGCCTGCGTGTTTCTACAAAGAAAAAAGAAACAATCAACAAAACTTGCTACGCGCGTTTCTAAACTACTTATTGATCAGTGACTGGTGTAACTTGATCAAGTCTATTGATGTAAAGGGGTGTACGATAAGATTAATATATATTCTTTTACTCACTTTGCTGGTGTAATTTTCTATTGACCGAAATATTTGTATTTTGCATAGTATTTATTATACTTAGACTGTATAGCTCAAATTTTGAAGAAAACGTGTTTAATTATTATTTTTAACACCGGAAGAAGGGATTTTTAGAAAATAATTCACCTGATGTTTATCAAATTACACCTGATATTAATTTAAACATTGGTCCTAATGCAATGATTTAAATTGACAGACAATTAATAATATTAAAAATTTTTTATTTTAGATACCGCTTGTGCTAATGTTCCCAAAACAATCCATTGGAAAAAGATGGATTTTGATTATTTGATTATACAGCAATTATATATCGGAAGAGTACTAGTTATTTATGAAATATTAAAGTTCATTTACATCATTATTATTTTAGCTATGAAAAATCGAAATAAGTTGTTCACGAGTTTTAGAATTATTAAAAAAATTATAAATTTGTAAAGCTCCAGAATTATTTTGAAAGGTGATTGTGTCAGATTTAACTACTTCATATGCGTGAATAATTCTTCACCTACATTTGTAAAAATTGATCCATTATAAACATCAATAATGAGTGATATTACGTGAAATATATCCATGTTTCCCAATAAATAAAACTCAAACGTCACATTTATAACATACGTCTTTGCCAAGTCATCACCTGACGTAAATCGACATCGACACCTGAGGTACGACATATACTGTACATATTTTCTTTATTTTGTTTATTTTGAAACAAAAGGATATATTTACAGCACATAATCAAGTAAATAAAGTAGTGATTACTCATGATCGAGCGGATCATGATAATAGCATAAAAGCTTTTTTCTTTGATCACTTTATACAATCATAATCATTTTGAAAGAATAATTCAACCCGACTGATCCAGACAATTCAGACAATTATATTAGAGATAGGCTATTTTTTATACCGATAATTAATTTCTCTTATTTACAAATATAAAGAATAATACAGTTCATACGAATTTTTGAAGGGTTGCACAAGATCATTAATAAATTTTTATCACATGAGCGAGAAATTCTATGATGTTAAAACTTCATATTTCAGTAAGTTTGACTTTTATGGTCATGAAGAAGAATGTCAAGTTTTTGCCATACCAATTTGTTGCACTCAATAAAAATAAAGGAAAATGTATGAAAGTTCCTTAATTATCATCATAAATTTTGATATAGCGAAAATTTTATCTATATTCTCTCACACTACAACGAACTTTAATCTTCAGCCCATGGGATTCACTGTAGAGAGGTGAAATGTACCGAAAAAAGCTCCCTAAACATCTAATTATTTCTTTAATGAATCCCATCCTAAAGCATTCTTTAAAAATTCTTCATTAACGCCTTCATTAAAAACTACTACCATATAATACATATCGGCTGATCAGAAAAGCCTCCCATAATTTTATATGCTAATGACAATAAGTAACCCATCAGTTATATAATGAACCCATCAATGAGCTTAAATATTAATTGGCTTGATTTTTCCAATCAGCCGATATGATATCTTCAATTGAATCAACAGCACCAGTTAGATTTAATGTCGAAGAATAGTTATTCTTGATGTCTAAATTAATGCCAAGACTATATTATCGATAATGTTATTATTATTTTTTTTTTCATTAAATAATTGTTAAAAAATTTTAAGTAAAAAACTATACAAAACACGTCCATTCCAAATTTAAAAATTAGCGATTTCTGGCGTAAATATATTCTTTGATATCACAATTCCTCCTAGAAAAATAAGTACTTTGACCCACATTATGAAAATTTTGCGCACATTTCTATTTCACATTCTATTCTATTCTATTCAGACGCGAAGAAATGCAATTTCTACGGAAGTAGCCTTATAAAAATTTTTCAGAAAAATGATCACGTGTCTGAGTTTCTAAATTAAAAAAATGATCATTTATTGGAGTTTTTCCAGAATTTTTTTTATAGGGATGCTGTCAAATAAATTTAATGAGATTTACTTTTGCCTCAAAACCAAGATGAGCGTGAATAAAATTAATGTACAATTGGTTAACTTCATGATGAACATAAAAACGGGTTAGACATTCAATTCTCGGTTACTTATATTGAATCAATTAAGAATTAAAATAAAGTTAACACTTTATTAGATTTACAGTTCTAATTATACCGTTTACTTGAAAGCTTGTTAAACATTCTGATATGCCGGAGGTAAAAGTATATTTTAAAAATAAAAAAATTCTATGATCATTGATTGTATCACTATCATTCTTTGATAATACGGTACGTAAAATTTATAATGAAATCTACAAATTACTATTTACATATATATGTATTTAAAAAAAAAAAATAAGATGTTTTTTTCCAATTTAAAATTTGGTAATGCGTTAATCTTTTTTATTCAATAACTGATAATAAATTTATAAAAAAATTATAATATAGTAAAAAATGTATCGTGTATATATATATAAAGCGAAAATTTAAAATAATTATTCTTTCTTTGATTTTTTTCTATTAGACAAAGAATTACTAATCAATTTGAATGTAATTCCAATAAGTGTAAGAATGATACCTAATAAAAATCCATAAACGTCAAGATTATTTGCTTTAATAAATCCCATTCTAGATTCAGCAGGAATCCATTCTTTTAAAAAGTCATCATCTAAATATTCATCTAAACCACTACTATATAATACATATTCAATTAAATCGGCTGCTTTATATTTTCTATTACTATTAATTCTGGCTAGATATTTCATTCTCTTTGAATTTTTCTTTATATGTTCATCTTTTAATAAGAAATCGATTTTATTTAAAATATCATTGACATCCAAAGAATGTTTATTTAATGATAATGCTATACCGGCTGTTTCTAATCTTTGAGCGTTACCCATCTGATCGCCACCAAAAGGTAACACTAACATAGGAGTACCAGTATAAAGAGATTCATGAGTACTTCCGGCGCCTCCATGGCTAAAAAATAATTTCGTATTGGTGTGATTAAGTACAGCAAATTGTGGTGCAAACTTTGTAACATGAATATGTGGATGTTCATTATTTAAAATTGGTGAAGTTTGAACTTGTGTACCATCGGTTAAGCTTAATGTTGGACTGAAATCATCTTTTGATGTCTCAGATAATGCCCAAATTACACCATCAATTATTTTATTGTTGATTGCTTCAACAAATACTTGCGTAAGTTTGTCATTGAGTTCAGATCTTACGTAAACACGCGTACCAAAAGCTATATATAAGACACGTTCATGTTTATCAATAAAATTGGTGAGTTCAGGCGTAAGTGGGGGATATTCATCCGATAATACTGGTCCAATTTCCTATTAATTTGAAAGAATGAGGAAAGTTAATTCTTTATAATTTTTGAAACTTCATATACAATCCATTAATCATCTCTGTGGGAATTTCCATCAGTATTATCATAATCCGAAGGATAAATTCTCGGATTTTCGTTGTGGGTGAATTTAACGGATATACTAAAAGATGAGTCATTAATTACCTGGACATTTGGTGGTAAGGGTTGTGGTAACTTTAAGATAAATAAAAAAAATCATTATTTATATGAGAAATAAATTATCTAGTTATTATTGTATTTATTATAATATCAATTACCTCAAAACCGAAAAAATTATCAATCAAAGCTAAGTTGAATTTTAACCCTTTTCGTGATGCTAAATTTATATTCATTTGATTTCTTGCGTCATTTAATTGACGCTCAACAGACGCAAACGCATAAGCTATTTGTAAAGGTTGTATTAAAGTACACCTAAACCGCTCAAAAAATGATTCATTTTCAAATGAGATGTTGCAGCCGAACAACGGATCAGATTTATATGGTTTATGATCCACAACTATACAATTGAAAATATTTTTTTTTTATTAGTAATATGCGATTTTTTACTCTTAATAAAAAGAAAGAAAATTTGATTATTTATAATTACATTGAAGAAACGAAGACCAAGCAACAACAGGTTTATTTAGATTATTAGCAACATCCATGCAAGCTTCATTAGCCATAGCGTCACAAAAGAATAGATCAATATTATATTCTTTAGCAACATTATTAAATTTTTCATAAGATTTGCCGTAGCCAGCCGTAGTTAATTCCCTAATTCGTGACATTTGCCTATAATCAAAGTCTTTCTGAAGATCTATTTTACTTTTTCTTGCAGACAATTTAGGTCCTAATGTGATTTGTTTTAGACCTGGGTACTCTGATGATGGTTCATAATTTCCTGATGTTAATAATATTACCTATGCATCAAGAATATAAAATAGGAGTAAGTTTGGAAACTTTAACGATGATCAAACTAAAAATATGTAGAATAAAAGAAAGAAATCTTACATTGTGACCTCTTTCAATCAATATAGCAGCGACATCCAACATTGGTTTAAGATGACTTCTTCCTCCAGCGTAAGAACCGACCAAAATATTTTTAGGATAACGCTCTATATCAATATTTCTAGGAACATAATCTACAGCATTAACGTGGATTTGATTTAATAATAGAACGAGTACTGATAATAAGAAAATAAGATTTTTGTTAATCATTTTGATGTTTAAACAGATCGAACTGATATCGGATCGAATTATAAAGGTAAATTATTGCTTTATTTATATTATTTTATTTTTTATACTGATTCGAAATAATTATTCGGTTGATCAAATATTCCGAGTAACACCAATAAGAAATAAAAATGCTCATTATGTTGTAGTATTTTGAATAGAAATAAAAAATACAATAGTATAAATGAAAGATTTTTTTTCCTCAAAGAAAAAAGACGTACAAACAAACAATTACACTGGATTTTCGGTTTTTATCGGAACTTGAGTTACCGAAGTTACCGAAGCTAGACTTAAATAGGTTTAACAGAACATGTGATGACTGTATTTTGATTAACAAAATTAAATTAAATTAATTTGCACTTAAAATAATTTTTTTTGAGAACATACTGTAATAATGAGTCTTCAGATGATCAGATAATAGTGATGATAAATTTTCTTGTAAATTATGACATAAAAAGATTTCCTATTGTTATTACTTTTATAATCTAACGCTTAATGAAACGAACCGTAAAGCAAATTTCTTTGTTTATACGATCACGGGAACTTTCGTGGAAGGTCTTGGTTTTTTTTTTCATTTATTTATTAGAATAATTTTGGTTGAAGTGGATCATACCGTGATTTGTATTTATTAAATTTATTTTTGCAATTTGATCATTTTGATGTAAATAGAAATATTTTAAAAAATTCCTATTCCTATGTATTTTATTTGAAAAATTTCAAACATAATAATAGTATATAAAAATATATATCAATATTATATACGGTAAATCGGATAAATTTTCGACGGAAATCGGATGATTTCCGTAAATAGAGCCGGTTAATTTTCATGTCGGTAAAATGGGATATCCGTGTGACCGTTCAATAAAGTCAGCTGCAAATACCAAATTACCAATATAGGATTAATTTTTTTTTTTTTTCACATGGTGCACAAATTTTTTTTTCGTTGAAAGGTAGATATACAAGCAACTTCAACTGGGGTTTTCATTATCATTGTCGGGAAAGACCTGATATGGTTGTAAATTAATATTAAAAATTGGAGAAATAATGGTCATCCAGACCAATTCTATTAGAGATAGGCTAATTTTTATCCCGAACAATCCGTTATGAAAAGCCAAATAATTTATATTTATTATATATAACACATATATAAAATATAAATAAACTTTAAATTATTGAATAAAAGTAAAAATAAACTTAATTGATTTAATTGTAATCCGTCTTCAATAATTCCAAGAATAATACCTAATAAAGCTCCGAAAATGTCATAATTATTTCTTTTAATGAATCCCATTCTAAAATCAGAAGGAATTCATTCTTTTAAAAATTCTTCATTAACTCCTTCATTAAGGCTACTATCATATAATATATATTCAATTAAATCAGCAGCTCTATATTTTCTCTTACTATTAATCATACTCTTTGAATTTTTCTTTACTTTTTCGTCTTTTAATAAAAAATCTATTTTATTTATGATATCATTAGCGTTCAAAGTATATCTAATTAACGCTAATGCTACATCAGCCGTTGCACCTCCGTGATTTCAAAATAATTTCGTGTTAGTGTGATTACTGATTAAGTACAGCGAATTGTGGTGCATTTTTTAGAATTGATTAAGTTTGAATATGTGAACCATAATATCGAAGAATAGCTATCCTGTGATGTTTGAGCTAATACTAAAATCACATCATCAATTATGTTCCTATTAATTGCTTCGACGAATGATCCAAGCATTTGCGTAAAAACGCGTACCAAAAGCTACATATAAGATTCGTTCATGCCCGTTAATAAAGAAAGATTAGTGAGTTCAGGAGTAAGTGACGGATATTTTCCCGAAAATATTGGTCCAATTTCCTATTAATTTAAATGGGAAATTAATATCTATTTTTTCCTATTAATTGCATATTAAAAAGGAGATAATAAATAATTAATTACCTGAACATTTGGTGGTAAAGATTATGGCAACTAAAAATAAAAAAAAAACAATTTTGATCTGGTGAGTACACTTTTAATCATTTTTGATACTTATTAATTGATAACGCATTATTTTAAAATCTTTTTTAATTTTGATATAATTCATTGTAAACTAATTAAGTAGAGGTTATTCGGGTTTAAATTTATCCGCATAATGCGGGAAATCGGGAAAACCAAATTTGGATAGAGAATTTTTGTATTATTGAAAGTTCAAAGTAGTATGTTGTACAAAAATTATGAAATTTCACATGTAAAAGAGAAAATGTATTCAAAGTAAATAAAGATTATATAAGGCTTGATTTGGTAATATAATATTTTATCAGATTCTTTTTTAACAAAGGTGATTCGTTTTCTTTTTAAACTTTAACCACTTTAGTAGGATTATGTAAATTTATTATACGCACGCAACGTATAACGTATTGCAAAATGTGTAAAATGTGTTACAAATTTTTTAACCAATAGCTTCATATTTAAAATGTAATAACGTGTCCCTGCATTTAACCAATGTAACGTCTTTCCGCCAGTCAAAAAAAAAAAAAAAAAAAAAAAATAGAAAATTTTTATTTAATTTATTTAATTGAATTTTGCGAATTCAATTTTTATAATTTTTTTGATTAATATTATTAATGTTCACGGCGTCGCGTCGTCACGATGTCATGTGGTTAATAAAATTTTACGTACTCCGCCCAACGTATCTCATCGTCAGTTAAAATATATTTAATATTATTTAATTTTTAATTGAAATGAATAAAATAAATATACATGATATATTAATAATAATTAATACAAATTAAGGTTCAATTATAATAAAAAAAATATTTCAACTATTCTCTTTTTGGTTTTTGATTAGGAGAAGGAGAAATTTTCTTTGCAATGAACTTAATTGATTTAATTGTAATCCATAAAATTCCTCCAATAAGTCCAAGAGCAATTCCTAATATGGTACCATAAATGTCATAATTATTTCCTTTGATAAATCCCATCCTTGTACTAGCTGGAAGCCATTCCTTTAATTCTTTATTAGAATCATTATCAAGATTATTACGGTATAAAATGTATTCAATTAAATCCGCTGCTCTATATTTTCTCTTACTATTAATTCTGGCTAAATATTTCATTCTCTGTGAATTTTTCTTTACATCTTCATCTTTTAATAAGAAATCTATTTTATTTATAATATCATTGACATCCAAAGCAAATTTATTTACTGATAATGCCATACCAGCTAATTCTACCTTTTGAGCGTTGCCCAACTGATCACCACCAAGGGGTATTACTAACATAGGAGTACCAGTAAAAAGAGATTCATGAGTACTTCCAGCACCTCCATGACTAAAGAATAATTTTGTATTGGTGTGATTAAGTACAGCGAATTGTGGTGCAAACTTTAAAATATGAATATGTGGATGTTTGTTATTCAGGATTAATGAAGTTTGAACTTGTGAACCATCACTTAGGCTTAACGTGGGATAGAAATCATCTTCTGGTGTTTGACTTAATGCCCAAACTACTCCATCAACTATTTTTTTATTGATAGCTTCGATAAATGATTGTAAAAGTTTGCTGTTATTCTCGATTGTTGTGAAGAATCGTGAACCAAAAGCTACATATAAAACTCGCTTGTGTCCATTTATAAAGTCCGAGAGTTCGGGCGTAAGTGGGGGATAATGTTTCGACAACACTGGTCCAATTTCCTATTATTTGAAGAAGTAATAATGAAAATTAATATAATTTTTTTACTCTGATTCGAACTATATACACAACGTTATGAATTTGGCCAGCATTTTATACGTTAAAAAAATTACCTGAATATTTGGTGGTACAGTTTGCGGTAACTTCAAAAAGAAAAAAAAATAATAATACATTTAATTAACTTGAACAAAAAATTAAATTAAAAGAGAAAAGAGAAAATTTGAAACTTGCTTTACCTCAAAACCAAAGAAAGTATCAATCAAAACTAAAGAATTTTTGGCCAACCTCATCGGAGACATAAAGACTTGTTCGATACCCATTTTGCTTCTTAAATCATTTAATTGGTTTGAAAAGTAATTTACTATATTAAGCATACGAAGAGGTTGTACTATAGTACACTTAAACCTTTCCAAAAATGATTCATTTTCCAATGAAATATTACAGCGGAATAAAGGATCTGATTTGTACGTTTTAAGGTCCATTGCTAAAAAAAAAGAAGGATTTTCTTTTAATATATATATATATATTTTTCAAAAATTCTTTAATTTATATATAATTACCATTAAGATAAGACATAAACCCAACAACAGGTTTATTTAGAGCACGACCTGCATCTAAACAAGCATCATTTACCATAGCATGGCAAAAGAATAAGTCAATATTTTGATCAATAGCAACATTTTTATATTTTACGAATGCGTCTTCGTATGTGTTAATACCCATTTCATACATAAAAGCAAATTTTGTAAAATCAAATTCTTTATGCATTAAGTTTGCCACACTTCTAATTTTTTTAACATCAAATGCGGGCCCAAATGAAATTTGTTTAATGGTTGGATATTCTGATGCTGGCGTATAATTTCCTGATGTTATCAATATCACCTAGTATCAAGTAATAAAGTGAGATAAAGGACGAATTTGAAAGATAATAAAATTTTTAATACTTACATTGTGACCCCTTTCACTTAATACAGCAGCAATATCTAACATTGGTTTGATATGACTTCTCCCTCCAACATAAGAGCCGACCAAAATATTTTTAGGCGGGTGATCCACATCAGCATTTGTAGGAATATAATAACTATCTTGTGTCGCTGTATTGACCTCGACACGGAAGATTAAATTCAACAATAATAACGATAATATGAAAGTAAAATTTTTCTTATTCATATTTAAATTATCTGATTGATATCGAAAATCGGAACTCGAAATCTCCCTATTTATTATGATTATGTTATTGAGGAAAAATTAACACCCGGATTCCACACACCGTTTATCCGATTTACCGCTCTATTACACAAATATAAAGAGATCTTTTATTTGGGTAAATTTAGCAAACTAAAAATGAATTATTTATCCGTGTATATCAATTGTCGATCATGCGAAATTTTCCGGAAAATATGGAAATATTCGGATTTATGACTCAAAAAGATTTGTTATCATTCAAAATTTTCCCTTTGTTTTACGTCCAAATATAAATCAAACTCGCATGTTAAATTTGCATGAAACTTGGTAACTCCAATAAGATCACTGCACACAACCACATCGGTATATTTATTAGCCGTCAACTGCGTGCAGATCTTAATTTATTAAACGCAGTAAGGTGCCAATCAAAATGATGTCTGGCTTAACTAAAATTGTAAAACAAATTCATTAGACGACATCCTTTGTTTAGTTTTTTTTTTTAGTTTTTTCATTGTTTTTTTTGAAAATAACCATTTTTTTTCTTTTTAGGATAAATCGAAATACGACATGGAAAATCTTTGAAGTAGGTTTTTTTTTATTATTCTGGAACAATAAGTGGGTTTTGTTTTTTTTGAAAACAATATTAACTCTTTTTCTTTTCTCGTCATTTTCCTTTTTCATCATTATTATTCCATGATTGTTTTTTGGTATTTTGGTTGTTGTCACCAATATTGTTGTTGTTACTGTACTGTCATGTTTCGAAATAAATGATTTTTAACTTAATCGGGGGAAAATTATCCGGTTCCTTACCGGTAATTTTACCCTTTATGAACCAATCAATTATATATCACGTGCTAAAGGATGACGTTAACGTCTGCTAATACAAAGGTGGCTTTCTCGAATAACGATAACAAACAATCTTTTGTTTATACATCATTATATATATCTCTCTACGCTAATATCTGTGGAATTTTACAAATACAATTTGATTTTATAATATTGGAAATATTGGAATTACTCGCCTATTTTGCGGCTTTTGCGGCAGAAATAATTCTTTTTTTGCGAAAATACTAAACTATCTTACAAGTATATAACGCGTGATAGTAATTATATAGAACATAGGTAACACCGCGATTAAAATTGTTTATAAATCAATTAAATAAAATGATTGCTTTCTTTTAATCATCGATTGCAAATAAATAAAATAATTTAAGAATTATATCATTTTTACTCGATTATAATAATAATTCTCTCTTTTATAAAATTAATTTTTTAAAAATTTCGAGAAAACCACGGAAAATCCATATATAACACATGTTAGATTTGAACTACTAATTTCAATTTCTGTGCGACAATAAATAATACAATATAATGACGTAAAACTTGCGATTGTATATATTAAGTGAGAACAATCACTCATTTTCAAATTAGGTTTCAAATTAATGCTTTTTAAATTCCTAAAGTTGTTATTTCAAAAATTCCAGAAGGTCTAACAAGATATGATACTCGCGTTTACTCCTATCATGATATTTTTATGCTTTCATTCTAAATTACAAGGAACTTTTTATCAGTTTAAAAAATAAGAGAAAAAGTATACATTAAAAATAAAATTCATTACATTCATATGATATTAAGTAATTATAAAAGTTACGCAAGTGTACTTATGGCTATCAAGATTTAGATTTAACTAATGTGGCAGATGGTAACATTGTTTTCGATCATTTGTAAAAGAATATTGAATAAAGGAATCCGCAGTAAATATAGTAATCATGGGAGTTTCAGTCTCAACAGAAGACTTTGCTACGCTCGAAGGGTACGTTTACAAAAGTGGAGAGGAACGGGAAGAGATTCTGGAACACGCAGGTTGGAAGTTAGAAGCACAAGATCATGACATAGCAATATTTATGGGAACAGACGTTGTCACAGCGGCGTTAATAAGAGCCGTAGTTACAGTATGTCTAACGAAACAAAAAGACACGATGGAAACATTTTATAAAAATGTTACGGAAAAAGAAAGACAACACTTCGACCAACAAATACAAACACTTTATTCACAAGGAACCGCTATAGAACACGAACTACATATAACGAAAGATAAACTCCAAAAACAAGACAAAGAACTAGAAGAATATTTCAAAGCGATGCCAATAAACCAACATATATCAAATATAGAAGTTGGTACAAATGACAGACCAGAATATAATACTACGAAGAGTATACCGACAGGACAACTTATATCAATAGACGAAGAAGATAATAATACCGTCCAAGGCGAAAATTCAAAGAGCGAGGGAAAAAAGAGATGTCACGTGAACGAAAAACAAATAGATGAGAACGATATGGAAGGAGTTACATTAACACCCAATAGTAACAACATCTCGATGCACGAAAAAAATTTTACAAACTCCAGAACAAGATACCACGCAAAGATCAACATTAACATGCTAAAATTATCAAAAGAGGAAATAGAAAACGAAATTGGAAAAATTTTTCACAAAGACAGATTTAGGATCGACATCTCAAACAAGAACGGTAACACGTATATGTACGTAATGTTTGCAACAAGTGAAGAAAGAACAAGATTGACCAATAGCGAAACGATTATCAACAACGTGGGCAAATTCTACACGGATCAAGAAAGGGAAGTGACGATCAGTGACCCGTTAAAATGCGAGATCCTAAACATACCGATCGACATTAGCAATAGTGAAGTAAGCGCAGCAGTAGATAACTATGGAATGGGCGACATTAATAGAGTGTTTAATAATACAAAAAAATCAAAAGATGGGAAAAAACGACACGAAAGTGTATTAATAAACCTAAAATGCACCGACGCACAACTAAGAGATACATGGTCCATACCAATTGACGATCTTGGTAACAGAATCACGATTATCCCTCAAAATCTAATGGCAACACAGAAACAGGAAAGGAAGAAATATATGGCCAAACTTATAGACGTAGACCCTAATATAGAGTATAAAGATATCAGTGAAAACCTAAACAACGTAAAGGCGAAAGAATGGTATATCAACGAAGACAAACGAACCAATAGAAAGATAATTACAGTTTATTTCAAAAATGGCAAGGAAAGAGATAGCGCCATGAAAATACCGTTCATAGTAAATAACAAATGCATTACATGGAACAAAGGTTATATAGGGCAGCCCTTTCAGACCAGCCAACACAGTTACAACAACAGCAGATTCGATGGAAGAAGAGCATATCACCAACACGGAAGATACAACAACTCACAAGATGCAAGAGAATATACAGGAAAAGGGGAACAAAGAGGACGTCAACAATACAACAACAAACACCAAACAATATATCAACAACAGACAAGACGACCCAATGATTACAGACGAAGATATAGCGGAAATAACAACAACTATGAACAAAGTTACGATTCAAGATGAACTACATATAAAAGATTCAATCGATACAACAAAAACAACCAACAATTTAGAGACAGCGGAAGAAACTATGGAAGAAATTACGACAGAAGACCAAATGAGAACAACTCCAGAAATCGCAGAAACTACCAAACTTAACAAATATATAGTTACACCCAACGACACGACTTTAATGGAAAAGCAAGATACGATAACAGAAGAGAAGATAATAACGGAAGAGAAAATGATTATAGACAATACGACACTGGATACAAATAACAACGCACAATTCACGACAATGATAGAAGAAGAGGAAACGGAGTCCATTATGGACATAGATATTGAATCAACTTCACGACGAATTAGTATATATGAGGAGGAGACGTGGGGCGATGAAGATACTGTAGACAAGTATATAGAGGAAAATAAGAAGATAAAAAACAAAAAAACAAATAAAAATTTAAATAATAACAAAATAAACAATAAGATAAAAATAGGTTGTATAAATATAAGGGGTTTAAACGATGATAAAGGATCAGATAACAAACAAGAGAGATTAAAAAGTTTTATCAACAAAGAAAATTGGGACATAGCAGGAATCAACGAAACAAAAATCAAGAAATCAAAAGGAAAATACATATATAGAGATTGGGAAACAATGAAAATTAGGAACAACAGCGCGGAAGAGGAAAAAAGTAAAGGTAGTCAAATTTTAATACAAAAATATTGGACAGAAGTACGATCGATTAACTATAAAACAATAGAGGGATACACACAATCAATAGATATTATACTCAAAGGAAATAAAAAATTGATCAGAATTATAAATATATATATGGTAGGTAACAATAAAGACAAAAAAAAGGAAATTATATCGACAGTAGATAAATGGATAGAAAATGGGAAAAATGAAAATCTAGACATTATAGTAATGGGAGACTTCAACGAACGAAGACAAAATATAGGGAAGAAAGATAAAAATAATTTTCTAGAATTGATAGATAGTCATAATATGGTAGATATACACACTTATTTCAACAATAACGACCTGATAGATACATGGACAAACGGAACCATAAGTACAAGAATTGATTATATTTTTGTGAATAGCGAAATGTTACAGAGAATCGATGAACACGAAGTATTAAATGTAGAAAACAAATTATCAACAGACCACAAAGCGTTAACGATTACTATTAAAATAGAAAATGAGACAACAAACTATAATAATAATAAAGGAAAAGACACAGGATATTTTAGACATAAATTTTCAGGGAAAGAATGGGAAGAAATAGCGGAACGTGTAGAAAAAAGTATTATAGAAAGACAAACGAACATGGACGAAAGCGAAGGAGATAAAGATGGAATAACAACCGAAATAGACAAAAAATGGAACACGCTTAAATACGTAATCACCAAAGAAATAACAGAAGTGAACCAAGAAAAGAAGAACAATATTAAAAAAAATAATAAAAACACGCAGAAAGAATACAATACAAGCGTCAAAGACATGTCTGATTGCGATAAAGTTAAGACCAAATTAAAAATTATAAATGAAATAGAAAAACTGTGGAAAAAATGGGATAGACTGGTAACGGAAAGAAATAAATTTAACGAAGAAACAAGACGAAACTTGGATGTAATGGAAAATTTTGGTGCAAAAGAAAGGAATGTAATTACCAATTACAAGATACTAGTACATAGATTTAACGACATTTGTAACTCGATGATGACAACGGAAACGGAAAATCAATTTAAAAATTTGCATGATAACCTTGAAGACAGTATATCGATAAACAGAACCAAAGATAAGATAGAAATAGAAAAAAACAGATTGTTGTGTGATATGGAAAATGTACAACAATACGAACACAGCCTAGAAATAGAAAAAAATATAGAAAAACGTGAACAATTAATGACAACAGACTTAAAAGAAATGATCATTCGAATAATGGATAAAAGAAGAGGTCAAATCAGAATAGATAGTTGTCAGAAAATAAGTGAAGATAGGGTCAGAATGATTACAAATCACGAAGAAATAAAAGATGAAGTCATAGAACATTACAAAAATTGGACATGCGCAAGAAATTTCGATGAAGAAGAGTTTGATAGAAATTGGAATCAATATTACAACAAACTCGATACTATTGATGAACACATATACGATCATTTATGTGATGAAGTAACAATGACAGAATGCAATCTAACGTTAAATAATCTCAAATATGATAAAGCAGCGGGGGTAAGTGGTATTCCTTACGATTTTTGGAAGAAAAGTGGTGATAATACAAAGGAAGCTTTAATAGAAATTATAAATCTGGTAATAAAAGAAGGAACATGGCCAAAAAAATGGAAAGACGGAATAATTTATCCGATCAAAAAAACAATGGAGTGGAATAGAGATTTAAAACTAACGCGTCCAATAACGTTTATCGAGACAGCAAGGAAAATCGTGATCAAAATACTTACGAACCGTCTGAATGATATTTTGACAAAGTATACTGTTTTAAAGGGAAAAAATTTTGCGGCATTAAAATATGAAAGTACATTCGAACCAATAAAAATTTTGCAAGCGATAATCGAAGATGCCAATATTAACAAAAAAGAAGCGTGGATAGTATTAATGGATATAAGTAAAGCATACGACTCAGTTAGCTCGAGAAGTTTGAGAAAAGGGATGGAGCGTATAAAATTACTGGAACAATGGATAAATTTAGTTTTAGATATATCTTATAATAGATTCAATAGAGTTATAGTTAACAATGATTTAACGGAAAAATATAAAGTGGAAGACGGAATCGACCAAGGTGAGGTATGGTCGCCGATATTATGGAGAATTTTTTACGACCCCTTGTTATGTAAATTAGATGATATGAGAGAACAAGCGGGTTATGAAATTAAGTCAGAGTTCAAAGAAAATATTACAAAAGATAAGGTGACAATCCATAGTATGATAATTAATGCGATAGCGTTCATGGATGACACGACACTTATTAGTAGATCACATGACCAAATGATGGATATGTTAGAAATATGTCACAGCTTCTATAGATTAAATGATATTAAAGCAAACCCTAAAAAATACGAAATAATTAGAATAAATAATGTAGAAAAGAGAGATATGATAATAGAAGGGCAAAAAATAGAAAAAATTAATTCAAAAAATGGTAATAGATTTCTGGGAATTTTCTTTACGTATAATAATAATAGAGCAGTTCACATTAAAAAAATGAAAGATATGATAGAAGGTTTTGTTAAAATAATGAATAGGAAAATAATAACAGATAAACAAGTATGTAAACTATGGAACATTAATATGATTCCGGCATTAGAATATCAATTACAGGGTGTAGTTATTACAGAGAATGAAGCTAAACAATTAATGGCGCCAATAAACACTTTGATAAAACATAAATGTAAAATGCCAAGTTCGTTGCCGAACTGTGTATTATACGATAAGGACATATATGGAGTTAAAGATATTTATAGTTTACAATTTGAAAGTTTAAGTAAAAACATAATGTATATGGCAAATGGCAATGAGATAGTTAGATCAATATTTAAAATACAAATGGAGCAGTTGCAACAAGAAGCGTGGACGCCCTTATGTTTTGCAGAAAAAGTATCACAAGTTAAATTTTCAACAAAAAGATTTGTCGGAGATGCATTAATAGTTTTAGACTCCAAGAAATTTCATTTATGTGATCATGAAAATTATAATGATCTTTTCCGAAATCATAGGATTAGAGGAGGATACATCTTGATCGAAGAAGTTTTAGAAGAGGAATTCCGATTTTACAAAAATAGAATTAAAAAATGTGGCATTATGTTCGTTGAACAACCAATTGAACCTTACACAGACAAAATGATGAAATGGACACACTTTTTAAAAGAAAACGGGTTAGCGTTGAGAATAGAACCAAAATGGTTTAAAATAGTAAGGGACCGTATAACAATTAATGGTATTTTAGAAAGGGAATTATGTAACGAAATGTTAATCAAAAGAATGGATTTAGACGATACCAAGAAAGTAAGAAATAGTGAAGACCATTCTGATAAAAGTAGAAAAGAAACTAATAAAGAAATTATTACATGGAAAGATCCAAAGTCGTCCAATAATATATATAGTATAAGATCAAAGAAGTCACGTCATAGATTTTATGACGAAATAGGTAAACATATGATAGAATACGATCAATTACAAGCCAACAATGATGTGATAAATTCTCCTTTTTTGATAAATTGTAAAGGATGTAATTACAATATTAGAAAGAAAAAAGATTGGAAATTAGAATGTTATATATATATAGAAAAAGACTTAGCTACGACGATACCAGGAAGATGGGGAAAAGATAACGTCGACGTGAAATATATCAAACCTTATAGGAGTTTGGAATATATTGATAAAAGAAACGCGAGCGTTCAAAATATGTCAAATAGTAATAAAGAGAAACTTATAATCAACGACATGATTATTGACAGAGATAAAAATATATTACGAGCAAATGCTAAGTTCTGGTTAAATAGCGTTATTGTAGAAACGGGAATTTATGAAAATTTAAATAATTTTATAGAAAGGGATTTTTTTGATTTTACAGACAAAGAAATTTTTTTACAGATAGGAGCTATTATACAAAAAGGCCCTGATTTAAATCTAGACGGTTTTTTTGGAATAGAGATTTTTGCAAAAAATAGTAAAGAAGAAAAGTTTAGTATAGAAGGTAAAGTTTGTAATACTAGAAATGAGAGGAAAATTTACGCTATTGGAATTATAATAGCTTTGATGATAATACCAGATAATGTGATCGTAGATTTAAGAACAGACGAAAAAATATTAAAATGGTTTATAGACTATAGTAAGATTGGTAGCAATAGAAGAGAATTAGATGATCCGTTGTAAACGGTCGAATATCAAGCACGAAAAGATGATAAAATTCAACCACCAAATGTAATTACCAAGTATTAAGAGCGAACAAATTAATTATGAATTGGCGTGGATGGATAAATAATTAGCCGAAAAGGATAAACATTTAGGAAGAGTAATGATCTACATAATGTAATATTTATTGAATGATTGACAAGGAACCAATAGGATAAATAGAGTCGATCAATTGCGGCTTAGCAATCTTTAACAATTACCAAGTATTAAGAGCGAACAAATTAATTATGAATTGGCGTGGATGGATAAATAATTAGCCGAAAAGGATAAACATTTAGGAAGAGTAATGATCTACATGATGTAATATTTATTGAATGATTGACAAGGAACCAATAGGATAAATAGAGTCGATCAATTGCGGCTTAGCAATCTTTAACAATAGGAATGATAAGAAAGAATAATTATAAGCCACAAAAGATAGATTATAAGCAAAACACATAAAGCGAATTAAAAGAACATATAAAATAATGTCAGAAAGATTAAAGAACACAAAATAATGTAAAAGATAATATAAAAAGATAGTATAAAGATGGAACGTAAAAGATAATATATTAAAAAGAACATATATAAAAAGATAGCATATTAAAAGATAGCATATTAAAAGATAGCATATTTAAAATATAGATAGTATATTAGAAAGATAGTTCAAAGATAATATGTAAAGAACATAAAAGATAGTATATAGATAGAATAGAAAGTAGCATAAAAATTGTATATATAGAGAACGGAATTCAAAGTAATTCCATAGTTCTCATCCACAGAACTCAATAAAAATATAAGTTAAATTTAATTATTTGTTAATGAAGTATAATATTAATTAAAGGTAATAGGTTCGCCCTAAACTTTAATTAATGTTCGCTTAATTAATTTTAATTGAATAAAATGGAAATTTAAGATGAATTAAATATACATTTTTGAAAAGTAATAATTCGTAGCGAGAGCTATCGAAGTTTGTAATTAAAGGTAAAAGTGGATATAATTTGGGGAAAATTTAGAGAAGTAAAATTTATTTTATATCGTTTAATGTTTTATATTACTAACGCTATTTATGTCGTGAACCAAGAATGTTGTTGTACGTTGTTCGTTGATTATGTTGTTTGTTAATTATGACGTTGATTATTTACTTGTTCGTTTAATTGTTCATTCGTTCGATTATTCGTTCGTTCGACCATGGGAATGCCCGTTCGATGTGGCAACTCTGTAAATTGATGACAGAGGGAATTGGGGGATCTCATATGGTGCATGCTCCGAGAAAGGAAATGATCATCATCACATGATTATTATTATAATGAATATGAAAATTTAATTTCGTTAGTAAGTCACTGATAGGTATTATTAATCAATATTTTATTTTAGAATTTATTTTTAGATTTCAGGTTTTGACGAGTTCAAAAGGAACCAATAAATCAATAAGGATTTAATCGAGTTAAAAACTTGGAAAGGAGAAAGATTGGAGTTTGTTGTTGTGCAAGTAATCACTTAATCGATAGAAAGCACAAGAATATTTCTTTCGGGAATAAAGTACCTGAGAAATTCCATAAGGAGATGTGGAAGTGAAAGATGAATTTTGAAATAAAGATTAATAATGGGAGAACACCAATGCATTATCTGGGGTTCATCTGTGTGGTATGGGTTACCTCTGAGTTTGAATTTTGGATAAATGCTCGAGATTGGAAAATTTTTATTCTTCGACATTAAAGATTATAACGTATGGGTTACGTCAAATCTGGATACCCAGCTCAATAATGCGCAAATTGCTTTGGGGACGGGGAATGAAAATTGTGAAGATACCTACTATCAAGAAACATTGAATGGATAAAATGGGACAAACCTGTAAACTATCATGCTTTTACCCAATGGGAAAAAGATAGAGATAAGCCCAGTATAGGTCCACCAATTTGAGGAAAGATAAGTTGGTTTAGACGAGTTTTATGGATAGCTGATGACTTTTGAAACTGGATTTTGGAAGGTTAGATTCACCCGTTAAGAGACAAGTCGGCCAACGAAGGAGGAAAAAATGGATACGTTGTATTGTTACAGGTCCTAGGCTACATTTCAGATGAAGGTTCCTGGTGTAGTGTCCTAGTTCACGTTCTCATTACAATGTTCCGTTAAAAGAAGATAAAATAGAAGGATATTTACATTAACGAGCCGTATAATGAATATTACGTGCAGTATTTAATAATAGAGTAAAATCCGAAAAGAAGGACATTTATTTGAAAAAGAATATTTATTTGAAAAAGAACATTTATTTGAAAAGAAGGACATTTATTTGAAAAGAACGACATTTTGTGTATCATAGATTAATTTATATAATATAGAATATATAGTAAGAAGGATTTATGTGGACAATAAGAAAGATTGAAGATTCGCAAACTTTAAAAGTTATGAAAATTTTGGAGTTTGTGATATGTGATATGTGAAATTATGAATCTCGGCGATAAAAGATAAATTTTAGAATGTGATATGTGAAATTATGAATCACGGTGATAGGGGATAAATTTTAGAATGTGATATGTGAGATTATGGATCTTGGTGACAAAAGATAAACTTTGTGGCGCAGTAAAAACCTCCGCAGTCTGAGGAGATCGTGGACTTAGAATAATTTTTGAAATTTTGAGGCGCAGTAAAAATTAATAGTAAAATATGGCGTAGCGAATACATAAAACTGAAAGATGGAATCTAAAGATTAAAAGAAGCAATCTATTTAAAGATAAAAGAATGTTTAAAAGATTGAAAATAGAAATATTAAGAGTGAAATATATATATAGAGGGAGGAGTCCGATTGAGATTCTGGATGGATATTCATGGCAATTTAACTAAGGCATACAATGGAATGGTATCATCAATGGGAAAGTGAATATAGAACACATAAAGAGGAACACGAAGTAGGAACGGAAGAATTGGACGAATGTTTAAATTGTGAATTATGTTATCCAATAGTAAATGAACCAATAGTATTCAAGAAATTTTGGGACGCATTATTTAAGTTTGAAGATGCAATAATAATATATAATGATGTGACGATTAAGGGAGTATTAGATTTATTAAGTATGAATAATTCGGAAAGAGAAGATACAATACATAAAGGAAAATGTAGGGATATAATGGATAGAATAACAGAATCAATAAGATATAGAATACAGCCGAAAATAAAAGAGAAAGGATTACGAACAATTATATTAGTAATCGTAAGAGATTGTATTGAAAGAAATCTAGAGAACGAAGTATTTGATAGATTAATTGGAAATCCCGAATTAATAGAACACAAATATATTTTAGAAGATTGGGATGTTGAAAGAAGATTTGAAAAATTTTGGCAATGGTATAGGGTTGCATTAGGAGAAATTAGGGCTGTAAGAGCAGAAGTAGAAGCAATAGGAAAGTTCAAGGAATTATTGTATGAAGAAGAAAAGATAGCAGAAAGTGAAGAAAAAGTGAAAGAATTAATACGAGGAATAAAACATGAGAATGTAGAAATAGATAATGTTCATGAACATCATAAGAATATGGTACAGAAGATAATAAGAATATTTATAGATACTAGGGGTTTTACAAAAGAACCAGAAGATTCAGAAAGTGAAGATAGTCCAGCAAGTTACGAATTGGAAAATAGTTCTGAGGAAGAATTAGAAATAATAATAGGAGATAAATCATGGAAATTTAGTGAATTGAGAAGAAGGTCAAATGCTATGGATGAAGATCAACTGAGGTACATTTGGAAGATAGGAATAAAGTTGATGATAGAAATGGATATATTGGTAACAAGAATATTTATGGATAAAATTCAAGAGATAGAGGAAATGGATGAAAGGGAAAAAGAATTGAGGATAAAAGAATGGTTAGAAAAAGAAACAATAATATGTGAAAAATGTGGTAATAGAAGGTTCGAAATGGAAGAAGCGGATAGCGAATGCGGGGAATGTATTAAAGAAGCGCAGAAAAACGAACAAGATGAACTAATAGAACTAAGAAACAACTTAGAAAAATTAGGATACGAAATAGATGTATCGGAAATTCGAAGAATGAAGAAGTTCAGAGTTAATAATCGAATAATGGTAACAGAAGAATTCATAGAAAGGTATATGGGAATAATAGAATTAGAAGATAGAGAGTTAAGAAAAGAGGTGCACAAATGGTTAAATGAGAACACAACCTGGTGCGAAAGATGCGAAATAAGATGGATGAACGATATGTTTAGATTAGGAAAAACCATATGCAAAGATTGTGAGGAAGAAGATGTCGATGAAATTAATGATCGGGTAAAAAGATTACAGAAGATTTTTGAAGATATTGGAACAATAATAACTGAAGAAGAATTGTTAAGATTAACTAGTATGGGATATACAGATGGAGAAATTTTAGATAAAGAATTCATTGAAATCTTTCAAGAAAATAAAAATGAGTCGGAAAAAGAATTAAAGAAAAAGTTAGATAAGTTGTTGAAAGAACAAGCAGGAATAATAGATAGTAAAGAAAGTGGTGAAAAGAGTGATAATGAAGAATCAGAAGAAGATAATACAGATGATTCAGAAAAGACTGGAGAAATATTAAGTCCGGATGAAGTATGGGATGAAAATATTGAAAATTTTAATGAAGAAGAATTTGAAGATGAAATTGAAAATGTTATAAATAGAGGAGATATCGACTTAAGTCAAAACTCAGATACGAATAGTTCATTAAATATTAAAAATTCTGACAACGAAAGTGAATTATCTGATTACAATTTACGAGATTTATTTCAAGAGAATATATTAAATATGGCAACTGAGAACCAAATAAAAAGATTGATAGAGAATGCTTTAGGTTATCCAGCTAATACTTTGAACGCAGCAGTAGGAGCAGGAGGAAGTTTGATAGAAAGGATCGAAAATGCAGGGAATGAAGCAGGAGGAACAATTAGTATACCACTCTTTTATGGGAGAGAAGATGAAGATGTTAGTGATTGGGTTAGACAATTTGAGGTAGCATTTACAGCGGTCGGAAAAACAGCAGGAGCTAATGGTATAAGACAAGCGGCATACGCAGCAGCACATTTAAGAGGAGCAGCAGCACAATGGTACAATGAAACGAAAGAATTAAATGCAGGTCACTTAGTGAATTGGGTAGATGCAGATAATGATAATGATTTAAAACATAGAATAAAAAGGAGATTTACTAGAGAGGATGTTAGAAGAAAGAAAATGCTAGAATTAAGAAAAACTCGACAAGAAGTGAATGAAAGTGTTGAGGAATATACAAGAAGATTTAGACAAATATTAAGAATAGCAACTAGAGGACATGCCTTAGCAGATGAATATCAAGTAGATTTTTATATTGAAGGACTAGAACCAACAATAGGGTATCAAGTTAGAAGACAAAACCCAGCAAACTTAAATGGGGCAATAGAAATAGCAGTAAGAGAAGAAGGTGCAAAGGACGAATTTATTAGGAAAGCATTAGGACAACCAACTAGTACAAGGATAGATACCGGAAAAGATGATAATAGACAAAATATGTTCGCAAAACCATTGAACGAAAATTATGAGGACGAATTAGTTAAAGCGTTTGAAGAAAAGGCAAAAATTAGTAAATTAGAAAGACTAATAGCGAATATGGAGAGAAGATTAAATAGCGATAATAGGAATAGGTATCGACCAAATACAGGAAGGAGATTAAATAATGGTAATAGGAATAGTTACCAATCAAATCAGAATAGGGTACCAACATGTTTCGGATGTAGTAGAGTGGGGCATTATAAGAATAACTGTCCCGAAGGAGGGAATGCGAGAGTAAATATGATAGACGAATATGATGATCAAGAAGATTGCTATTATGATGAATATGGGTACGAGGAACCACAATATAACGAAGTATATTATACACAAGGTTATTACGATGATTACGAAGACGGAGAATTAAATTATCATAATGAATTATATGCAAAAGATAACGCAGTAAAAGAAAGAAGACAAACGAGAAGAACGAATCCAATAGTGGGATATAAAAATAATAATGAAGAAGGAAATTTACAAGAAGAATTAAGAGAAGCAGGAAATAGAATGGACGATAGAGAAATACCAAGTGGTACAATGACACCAAATTATATACCCGAACGAACTGAACAAAATGGGGATAGACCAATAAGACCAAAAGGAATGAAATGGAGCAATAAAAGACAAGCTTATTACGACCCAACAGAGGGACTAAAAAAATGGAGAGAAGCAGGAGGACCAACGAAACCCAGAGAGTATATACCAAGATTAACTGACGGAATACCACCTTATGATATTGTGGGAGACGTGAAAAATTGTAGAGCAAATATAACATTTGGACAAATGGTAAAGGATAATCCTAAGTATCATAAACAATTAAGAGAAGGAACATATAGACCAAGAAGTATAAACGAGAAAAATTGACTACACTCGGTGGGAACTATGAAAAATGAGGAAAAAAGAACTACAGCAATGAGAACAGAATTAGAAGTTGAAGATCAATTGGTGAATGTAATAATAGATACTGGAGCAGCAGTAAGCGTGATAACGGATAAATTAAGAAGAAGATTGAATATACCTATGTTTGGAAAAAGTAAATTTAGATGTACAATAGCAAATGGGCAAAAGATAGCAGCGTTAGGAAAGGCAAATATAACTTTAAGATACAAAGATGAATTAGAGATATTGAAAGAAGTTGAAGTAATCGATTCAGAAGAAGAGGATCTAATTTTGGGAAATGACATATGGAAGTTGTATAATGCAAAAATAAATTTCGAAGACCATACCTTAAGAATAGAAGAACAGGGAGAAATAATAACGATTCCGGTAGGATATGAAAGAGAAGCAGCATATGAGAGTGAGGAGAGCGAGGACGATGAAGAATATGAAAGTAACGATGAAGGAGAGGTATTCAAAATGCACCAGAATTTTAAATAGAGAGTCTTGGCTCTGAAGAGAGAGAGACGGAAAAGATGCTCGAACCAAGTGAAAAATTTATGCAAAAACTAAGTATAGGGAAAGTAGAAGAACCAATTTGGGAAAATATGGTAAAATTACTATTAGAATACCAAGATATTTTGGAATATGACGGGGAAATAGAAGGAAGAACAAAAGCAGCACAACATGAAATAAAGATAAAAGAGGGGGTAGAACCAATAAAGCAAAGAAGATACAAAGAAACAGATGAAAAGGCAAAATTTATAAGCGAAGAAGTGGATAAATTGTTAAAACAAGGAAGGATAAGGAAATCAAAAAGTCCATGGAGTTCACCGGTTACGTTAGCAGGAAAGAAAACGGGAAAATATAGATTCTGTATTGATTATAGAAAGTTAAACAAGATAACTATAATGGATAGTTTTCCTTTACCAAGAATGGATGAATTATTAGACAAATATAGAAAAGCAAAATGGTTTTCAAGTATAGATTTAGCAGCAGGATTTAATCAAGTAGAGATGAAAGAAGAAGACAAAGAAAAAACAGCATTTGTATGTTCGAAAGGATTGTTTGAATATAATGTAATGCCGTTCGGTTTAACGAATGCACCAGCAACATTTCAAAGATTAATGGATGAAATATTAGAAGAATACATAAACGATTTTGTGGTAGTATATATTGATGATATTATGATATATTCGGAAAATTTAAAAGATCATATGGAACATGTGGAAAAAGTATTAAAGAAGTTACGGGAGAATAATTTGATAATAAAATTAAAGAAATGTAGATTTTTGGAAAGAAACATAGAATTTTTAGGACATATAGTAGGAAATGATGGATTAAGGCCAGACGATAAAAAGATAGAAAAGATAAAAGAAATGAAGGCACCAACAACAGTGAAAGAAGTAAGATCATTTTTAGGACTTTGTTCATATTACAGAAAATTTGTGAAGAATTTTTCAAAGATAGCAAGACCAATAAGTGATTTGAGAAAGAAGGGAATACCTTTTATTTGGGGAAAAGAACAACAAGAAGCATTTGAAAAATTGAAAGAAAAGTTGATACAATATCCGATATTACGACATCCAGATTGGAAGAAAGAATTTTTATTAATAACAGATGCATCAGGAAAAGGATTGGGTGCAGTATTAAGTCAAAAAGATGAAAAGGGAAAAGAAGTAGTGATAGCATATGCAAGTAGAAGTTTATTACCAGCAGAAGAAAATTATCCGATAACAGAATTGGAATGTTTGGGAATAGTTTGGGGAATTCAACATTTTCATAAATATTTGATCGATAGAAAATTTAAAGTAGTAACAGATCACAGTGCATTGAAAGGATTAATGAATGCAAAGATACCGAAAGGAAAAAGAGCAAGATGGGTAATGGAATTACAGCAATATAATTTTGAAGTAATACATAGATCAGGAAAAGAAAATACGAATGCTGACGCATTAAGTAGGTTATTAAAAATAGTAGAAGACCAACCAGAAATAGTAATAATTGATGGAGTAGATGGATTAGGGAAAACAAGTATAGTACAAAATTTAATTGAAGAATGGGAAAAGCAAGGATTAAAAGTAAGATTTAACACTTATAAAAGAAGGAGAAAAGATAAAGATGAATTTCACGAACCAAAGATGGAAACGGAATGGAAATTTAGAAAAGAAGTAGTGGAACAAATAAACAGAAGAATGTTAGAATATGATGAAGATACAGATATAATAATTTTAGACAAATCACCATATTGTGAATATTATTATCAGAAGACGAAAAGTTTCGACAGGGGATTAATTACTCCACATGGAAATCATGAGATGGAAAAAGAAATATTCAGATTGAAAGAAACGATAGATAAATCAATAGTGATATTCTTAGAAAAAGATGGTGATGTATGTTGGAAAAATTATATTGGAAGAGAAACAGAGAAAATGGAAAAATCATCATACCCAACATTAAAGAAGAATGAATATTTGGACATGGTTAAGATGTTTGAAGAAAATCAGAGTGTGTACAAAGATACCAAAAGATACAGTCGAGTGAAAGTTAAAAATGACAATAGTAGTTGGAGAAAAGTATTTAAAGAGGTGGAAAAATGGAGAAAAGTACAGAATTAAAATATGGAACAAATAATAAAAACAACGGATTCAGAAATAGAAGCATTGATTGAAGCATTAAGAAATATTCAAGAAGAAATTATCAAATTAAAGGATAAAAACAGGAAGTTAGGTAACATAAAATTGACGATTGGAACGAAAGGGAAGAATCATCAATTAAAGAAATACAGGAGGAGATAATAAAAATAGAGATAGCCATAGGTAGAACGGAAATATACAAAGAAATATTATGGAAGAAAATAATTACAAAAGAATAATAGACAATATCAAAGAAGAAAATAAGTATGAATTAAAAGAGGGAATTTTATATAGAATAAAAGGACAAAACAAATTTAGAGTAATCAGGGATTATGAATACGAGGGATTGATGTACATGATGCATGATAATGAATTATCAGGGCATTTTGGGATAGAAGCGACATTAGATAGAATAAGAGAAAATTATTGGTGGAAAAATATGAAAGAAGATGTAGAAGAATATGTAAGAACGTGCTGGAATTGTCAAATGAGAGGAAAACCAAGAGGAAAGAACGAATTAATGCCGATAAAGGTAAATGAACCATTTGAGATGATTGGAATAGATATAGTTGGACCATTAAAAGAGACAGAAAAGGGAAATAAGTACATTGTAGTAGCAATGGATTATTTTACAAAATGGCCCGAGGCCGCACCACTAAAAGAAGCTACAGCAAAAGAGTAGTAGAATTTATTTGGAGAGACATAATTTGTAGACATGGATGTCCAAAGAAAATAATTAGCGATAGAGGGACTCACTTTAACAATAAAATGATGGAGGAATTAGTAGAAAGATGTGGGATAAATCACAGATTAAGTACACCATATAGGCCACAAACAAATGGTTTGGTCAAAAGATTCAATAAAACTTTATGCGAAGGATTAGCCAAATTAGGAGAAGAAAATTGGGATAAACATATACCATCCGTATTATTTGCATATAGAACAAAGAAGCAATCATCAACAAAGATTAAACCTTTTTACGCAACATACGGGAGAGAAGCGAAATTACCATTAGATAAAGACGAAAACAAGATAACATTAGCTGATAGAGTAAAAATACTAATTGAGGAGCTACCGGTAATAAGAAGAAAAATGAAAGAAAATGTGGAAGAAGCTCAAGAGAGACAAAAACAACAACATGACAAAAGAGGAATTAGAAAACCTAAATTTGAAATAAGAGAAAAAGTATTATTATATGAAGCATGGAGAGAGAAACAATGGTCTGGAAAATTACAGAACAAATGGAAAGGACCATATTTAATTCACAAAGAATTTGGAAATGGAGCATACAAACTCAAAGAATTGGATGGAAGAATACTAAAGACACCACAAAACGGAGAATGGTTAAAGAAATTTTATGATCGAGGGAGATTTACACCAAAAATAGTAATTAAAGGAAAAGAGGTATTCGATAAGACCCGAGTTCGATTCGATTAGAGTTATTATGGATAAGACACGAGTTCGATTCTATCAAAGTTAGTTGTGAGGTCACAAATAGCGAAGAGGGGGATAATGTAAACGGTCGAATATCAAGCACGAAAAGATGATAAAATTCAACCACCAAATGTAATTACCAAGTATTAAGAGCGAACAAATTAATTATGAATTGGCGTGGATGGATAAATAATTAGCCGAAAAGGATAAACATTTAGGAAGAGTAATGATCTACATGATGTAATATTTATTGAATGATTGACAAGAAACCAATAGGATAAATAGAGTCGATCAATTGCGGCTTAGCAATCTTTAACAATAGGAACGATAAGAAAGAATAATTATAAGCCACAAAAGATAGATTATAAGCAAAACACATAAAGCGAATTAAAAGAACATATAAAATAATGTCAGAAAGATTAAAGAACACAAAATAATGTAAAAGATAATATAAAAAGATAGTATAAAGATGGAACGTAAAAGATAATATATTAAAAAGAACATATATAAAAAGATAGCATATTAAAAGATAGCATATTAAAAGATAGCATATTTAAAATATAGATAGTATATTAGAAAGATAGTTCAAAGATAATATGTAAAGAACATAAAAGATAGTATATAGATAGAATAGAAAGTAGCATAAAAATTGTATATATAGAGAACGGAATTCAAAGTAATTCCATAGTTCTCATCCACAGAACTCAATAAAAATATAAGTTAAATTTAATTATTTGTTAATGAAGTATAATATTAATTAAAGGTAATAGGTTCGCCCTAAACTTTAATTAATGTTCGCTTAATTAATTTTAATTGAATAAAATGGAAATTTAAGATGAATTAAATATACATTTTTGAAAAGTAATAATTCGTAGCGAGAGCTATCGAAGTTTGTAATTAAAGGTAAAAGTGGATATAATTTGGGGAAAATTTAGAGAAGTAAAATTTATTTTATATCGTTTAATGTTTTATATTACTAACGCTATTTATGTCGTGAACCAAGAATGTTGTTGTACGTTGTTCGTTGATTATGTTGTTTGTTAATTATGACGTTGATTATTTGCTTGTTCGTTTAATTGTTCGTTCGTTCGATTATTCGTTCGTTCGACCATGGGAATGCCCGTTCGATGTGGCAACTCTGTAAATTGATGACAGAGGGAATTGGGGGATCTCACCATGTTATATATTCCTAAATTGTATCAATATAGTTTTGGAATTAAAAAATATTAGATTATTAATTGATGAGGAAAAAGATAATGATGTAACAATAATGAAGAGCGTGAGTGTGAAATTACCCGCGTTAAAGCAAGAACTAATTAGATGTAAAGATTCAATTAAAGAGGTGGTATTAAAATATTCAAACATAGCGGTAGATGAATATGCGTTAAGATGGAACTATAATGCGATAGAAGGTGCATATAGAAAATGTTTCAAGGAAATTAGTAACAACATAAATAGGATCGATTTAATTTTGATGGATTATGTGAAAGATTGTTTTGTGGAATGTAATGGAGCCAATGTAATGATCGATTGGAAAGAAACGTTCAAATTAATTAATAACGAAATATCTACAGGCAGAAATGTCACGAATAGGTTAGATGCATCAAGAAGATCATTTAGAGTTAAAAATTTTTTGAAAATATTACCAACGTATGAGATTTTATATGAAAGGAAAGTTTGGGGTATTGAGAGTACGAAATGCCCTAGATGCATAATAGAAGTTGAAACATGGGAACACATATGGTCTTGTGAAAATAATGGTGTGTTTACTGAATACAAGCTTTTTAGCGATAGTATTGAGGAAATTTGTGTTCATGCAATGACAGATGAAGACTCGAATGAAATTAAGAAATTCAAAGAAAACCTAGTGGATATATCAACTGGTCGGTCTATGATTATGCCTTTGCATAATATGATCAGAGAAATCACAAGAGGAATTATTAATGAAAAATGGATGAACGTATGTAAAAATAAAAATTTTAAAAAAATTTTGAGAGACATATTTGACCTATATTTGATGAAGATACAAGAACATATATGGAAAGAAAGATGTAACGAGGTGACAGAAATAGAAAAACAAAAAGGTTTATTTAAAGATCTAAAAAGGAAAAAAAGGGACGCTGAGGATGATTCGGAAGATAAGGAAACAGATAATACAAAACTAGAAAACTCAAAAAACAGGAAGAAAATTAAAAAAATAATAAAAATAGATTTAGAAAATAAAATTAAAAATGACGTATTTAGTGTAGGTAGTTCTAATAGACATAGGATAGGTAATAATATAATTAGTAATTTGATCAATACATAATAATAATTAGTATAGTTTAGTTTATAGATAAATAGATAGGTTATAGGTTTAATAACTTTTGTTTACGTTTATTTGCGCCTTGGTTAGATAACCCTTGGCTTTGTTATGAAGGGATTCATTATTGTATAATATTGAATTTCAATGTATTAACCTTTCAATTATTATGTAAAATGATGCGTTATTATTACTAATAAAATAAAGAAATACGGTTAACAAAAAAAAAAAAAAAAAAAAAGATTTAGATTTAACTGCGCATAGTCGTGTGGTATAAAATAAATTGGCGTATGATAAAGAAAAAATTTGCACATATATTTTAACAGATGTACTATACAGTCAGTATACAGCAGTACTAATGTGCAAAAACATAACGTTAACATGCCTCACATTCGCGCACTAAGACATATTATTAAAGATCAAGCAGGATGCTTTGAGAATTATTAAATGAAATAATTTTTTTTGTTATTATAAAATTTATCATTTCTTTTTGGTACAGTGATTTTAATAATAATAGTTAATCGGTAAGGGTGCCCATTGTAAGAATTCTAACAGATAATTATAATAATCTTAATGATACTTTTCAACATCTTTGTGATATCAAATTATAAAATCAATATAATATTATTCTAATATCAAAATGTTACCAATTTTAATATCATGAAGATGTTGAAAAGGTATCGTTAAGATTATTATAATTACTGTTGCGATATCTTTAAAAAATCATGATATTATTGTCAGATGCCGAGAACCGTCAGATGACGGCTGGCCTAGTAATGCTGGCCAACTCACTTAAGGCATTATATTGGGCAATATTGGGCCGATAATGTAGGCCGGCGTCATCTGACGCAAATCGGCATCTGACGCACAACATATATATACTTGTCTTTTATTTACAAAAGAAATGTTTGCTCTATGATATTACAAAGTTTATATTGATTTAAAGAAATTACTGTATGTTACCATTATTTACCGTTATTTATACATAAGTCCCATAATTGGTTTAGTTATCCCTGCCATTACACAATTTTTACGCATTTAGGTATAATTATGATCACATAATTGTGTAAACGGTGGAGTAACGCACTAGCACCAATTTTTTTTTTAGCGAACGTAAATCCCCTTCTTACAAATTTGGAATAAACTTATTCCTAATAAAATATAGAATATGAAAATGAGTATAAATAACGAAATCTAAGTAGAATCTGAATATAAATAATTAAAAATTTCTGATAAAGATACAAATTCAGTATATATCAATCATAATAATTGTCTTCCATAGTGTAAAAAATGATTTCTCGTTACATAATTGAAGGATGGACCGTGGAAATTATCCTTCGCGTTACATAACTCGCAAGTGTTTACGTGATCTACGTGTGATACATATTCAAAAAAAAAGGAAATAAAATTGTCGATTGTGACAGGTACAAACAAATTTTGCTAGTTCAGTATGGTAAATAGTCCTTCGCTAACGCTTCGGACAATTATTTCTTCATCATTAAGATATAAAGTAAGATTAGATGAATTAATATTAATGGGTTTTGATAAATTACTAAATGTGAATGCTCTAGTATGTATTGAGTTTGCAATTTAAATAACGTGAGTTATCATTTGATATTAACAGTTAAATCATTTTTATTGGCCAATTATATAAACTATAAATTTCGGAATCACAATTTATTGACCCGGCTAGGATAAGTAAACCATTTTTACCACTTTGTTATCAAAAAAATTCTTCTATCATATTAAAAAAGTTTTTAATGTTTTTTTATTAAAACTTCTTTAATACACTAACAAATATATACAGTATATATATAATGATTTAATAAAAAGATATAAAATAATTTAATAAAAAAATATGAAAAATATATGATAATTTAATATATACTATATATTCCTAAAACTAGACTATATATAATGTTCAATAAATTCTAAATTATGTGTCTTAATAAATACTTAAGTTGCTCGTTTCAATTCATTTGTGAATTGTACTGTAATCCATCAGGTTGATTCTAGTCTGTTGTTAAATTATTTAATTCTTTTTTTTCTTGTTTCAATTCTGATTTCAATTCATTCAAATTCTTTCTTAATGAATTTATATCTTCTGCCATCATGCTAGAATTCAATTGAGTTCTAGCTCCTTCTTGGGAATTAGTAGCAAATCTAAAAATATTGTGTCTATCAAGACTAAAAGAATCCAACTTAAGAATATTTTTAATCATAGGACTAATTTTCAAATCTTTATTTTCTTGAACAATATTCTTTAAGGAGTAATACTTTTTGTTCAGCTGTATTAATCCATTATTATATTTTATGAGAATATTTTGAAATTCTTTAGTATGCCTATTAACAACATTTATTTTAGAGATTTTATCTTCCACACTAACCATATCTCTAGTAATTCTAATAGTATTTCTTTCTTTACTAGTATAACAATTTTGTAGCTTTCTAATAGCTTCTTCTCGTAAAGCTAAGAAATCACCCTTGGCTTTCAGAAAATTGTTAACTTGATTGAAAACCAATTTTTTTCTATTGGCATTATAAGAAGCAAGCTGAAGTTCTTGATAATTCCTGTTTGAGTTCATTTCTCTCTTTTTGTTTAGCTTCTTTTTCTTTATGAATATTCTTAGTATTTTCTCCACTAGTTAATTTATTTACTAATTCCTTTTCAACTTCATTTAGTTTTTTTCTTCTATTATTCAGCTTTTTAATATGCTCATAATCAAGACCAATTAATTTTTGTTCTAATTCATTTATTTTATCTTCCTTAATCTGTAAAGCTTGGGTCAATTGCTCTTTGATTTGTTCTTCATTGATCAATTTTTGTTCTAATTGAGCAAGTTCTTTTTCCAACTTGGCTTTCAATTTAATAGTAAGCTTTTGGTCTTATGAGAGACCTTCTAACATATTACGCAATCTCATTTTTTCTTTTTCTATCTGCTCACAATTAACTTGCGATTGACTAAGTTTATTTTCTAATTGCTCTTTTTGTCCAATTAAGCTTTCTTGCTGAAATTTTAATTCTTGAATATTAGCTTCTGTTTGGGCTAATTTTTCTTGCAGATTCATTTTTTCTTGCTCTAACTGATTGATTTGGATTTGAACTTGCCGGTTAGTTAGTTTATTTTATTCCAACTGTTCAGTTAAATTACCAGCTAAGGCTTTCTTTTCATTTTTTTCATTTTGCAGACAAATAATTTGATCCTGTAAAGTATTTTCTTTTTCTGTAAATTCTCTAATTTGTACAGCTGAACTAAGCCTCAAATTTTGATAATTTTGTTCCAATTGAAAATTTTTTTGTTTTAAACTAACTACAGTCTAACCTCGATATACCAATATTCGATATACCGATATACTATTAAAAACTTGTTATACTGATAAAATTTTATTTTCCCACTATATGTGAGGACATATAAATATTGGTATATAACTTTGATATAATGATATTTTCTAAAAATTTCATATATGTCCCGACATATCGTTATATAAAGGTTTGACTGTATGTAATTCCAATTTAATATTTTGGTATGCTAAATACATTTCTTTTAACTCATTTTGAGAACTTTGATAATAAATTTCAGCAACATTTTCTAATATAATAAGTTTCTTCTCAGCATCCTCTTCTTTTTGTTTCGCTTCAAAAATTTTTGATTTTAAATATTCTTCTAGAATTTCATTTAATTTCTCACTAGTGAAACCAAGTATTTGACTTGTATAACATGCTTGTGGATGAGTTTTAGTAATGAGATTTCTATGTCCAATTGGTGCATTTATAAATTTCATAATATTACTTTTTAATTCTTCATCATTAATATCTTTAATCTTCATATTAGAAGGAAGAATAATCCATTTTTCAATAGTATCTAAAATTTCTGATGCAGATGGTCTTTTTGATGGGTTTTTGTTCCAACATTTTTTCATCAAATCTATATAACATTGTGGAATATTTTCAATAATTTCAGAACGTTCACCTTTACAAATACTTGAAGCAAGTTGAATATCGTGTGCTCTATCATTAAATGGTGGAATTCCAGATGTAAATTCCCACATAATTATAGAAAAACTATATATATCACTAGCTGGAGTACAGGGTTTGCCTCTTAAAACTTCAGGTACCACAAATGGTATAACACCATATATATTATTTTTTTTAATAAAGATTTTGCAAATTGATATGACCCTAAATAATCACTAATACAAACATTTTTATATTGATTACATAATATATTACCGTCATGAAGATTACAATGAATGAGACCTTCTTTATGAAGATTATTAAGACCAGCAATAATTTTATACAAACTATATAATCTTTGTTCCCAATTATTTGTTAAATCTGTCAAGCACCCTCTTAAATTACTTTTATTTGCATACTTCATTATTATTATATAATTTGAAGTAAAGCTCTCCATAAGCTGGCTTGGATTAACACAGGTCGAAATATAATATACCGGTCATCAATCGGTTATATAACTGATTGGTACCTTATTGGTAGCTGATCTATTACTGATTTATTCATTCAGATACCAACCGGTCATCAATCAGGCATTTACTTCAATCGGCTACACATCAGTTGTATGACTGATTGGTGCCAATTGGTGACTGATTGGTGCCAGTTTAACAATCGGTAAACAATTAGCCATCTGTCATCTATATTGGAAGTTGACCGATTGGTTGCCGATTGGATATTGTTGACCATCAGTTATCAATCAGCTATCAGCAGGTCGAATTATTGTCAATCGGGTACCAATCAGGCATATGTCCGATTGATACAGATTACAGATATTTGCGAAATAATGGACTACTTACAGCTATTTGCGAAAATAATGGACCACCTAATTCATTTTTCGACTGCGTATGAAATTTTCATACGCAGTCATATGCATGGTAATATCTTCCTGAACTGTCAAACTCATTTTTTGAATTTTTCATATGCAGTCATCCGCAGTTATATCACAATAATTCTCACAGGTAAAACGCTGACCAATCGGGTATCTACCCGATTGGTAACTTTTTTTTTGATCGGTCACCTGATTTATTCAATAGTTAGAAATTGGTGTACACTTCAATCGGGTATCAATCAGGTTAATACCTGATTGATAACTATCTTTTAGTTTAAATTTACCGATTGCTTTCTTTAAAACAAATAGTGACCGATTGTTAGTAATTTATAAATTTAAAACAAATTGTAATCCGATTGTTAGTAAATTATAAATTTATTTTTATTTTAAACATAAATGAACTCTGTTTTATTACAAATGAAATTGTCTATTAATTGGTATGACTGCCATATAAGTAGTTGGATTTCGTGTGCCAACTGTAAATTTGCTAGGTAAGAATCGACTGTATATGTTATGAATCGGCATGATGGCATTTCTAGATAATTCGTGGAAATCATATTTCCACAATTCAACGTTGCAACTTTTATCATCCCAATTGCCGATTCTGCAATGAAACCTTGTTTTCTCATTTGGTGCTTATAAATACCAGTTGACAAAAGCGAGCTGATGCATCTTAGAACCGATTGGCAGCTGAACTGTATGCTCGAAATAATACTGAACATGACCAGGGTAAATGTCTATGGACTCATTGTCCTGTATAAATTTGGCCAGAATATATGAACTTCTTTGATATTAGGGTGCACTTTTTGACCCAAAAATTTTGGCAGCAATCCGAATACGACCAAACTGGGTTACGATTGGTAATACAACGATTGATTGATTGGAATCTCCTGACGATAAATCACTTGAAGCTAAATCAGCAATTGATGTAAAATTCTAATCGTATATATCATTATAATATTTCACCAATAGTTCATATGTGGCATTTGGTAACGATACTCGATTTCTTGGAGTAAGCATCTCTCCTGGAAATTCTTCGCTACCAGTAGTAATCGTGTTATCAATATTTTGATGAAAATTTTGCATAAAATGGTAAAGTTCATTAAAATCAAACCCATCATAAGCTGCTAAACTTCCAGTTGTTAATCGAGATTGAACCAAAGGTAATGCATTCATCAATTTTGCATTATCCGATTGGGCAGATATTAAGCTGTCTAACCGCGAATTTTGCACGATGATTTGCAACAATTCTAATTCAATAGTACATTTACTATTAGGAAGGGAACCTATTTAAACAATAAGTTTATCCATTACCAATTTGCCAATTAGAAATTTTGATTTTCAACAATCAACGTGTTTTACCTAATACGCCATTCATTCGTTCAAATGAATAATACCAGAATGAATAAAGCGGTCCATAATCTTGGCAACATTCAACGATGTGGAGAGATAAATGGATATTTGGAGTTATTTTCTCCTGTCCGTAATTTTCCTCAATTAAACGAGCTACTTGGTGCAGTCGGTAATGAGCTTTGAGCAATGCGCTTTTGTTAACAATTCGACAAACAAGCAAAGTACAGGCTCTTACAAAATTTGCTAAAATTTTCCGATCAGCCTCGTCCAAAAGATCCCACATAATCGGTGTTGCATAAATCATAATAAACGACCTCCATTGATCAGCTGTATATCCAGAAAATCCTTCTCCAGTTGCTATTTTAGAAGGTATTCTTCCTAAATCAACCAGAACTTGGATCTTTTTTGCTCTTTTTTCCATCAATTTAAGATAGGTTTTTGTTATTTTTCCGCCATCTATTCACAACCTTTTTACGATCCAATGCGCGATTCCCAAAAATAAATTATGCATTGGATCAACCACAAGAAATCTGATCAGGTTGAAATACGGCAATCTTAACAACTCTGACCAACGTACGTGAGTTTCGGAAACATGTTTTTTTTTCGTACTTAGATTTACACAACCGCCAACGTTTGGCATTGTGTCAATGTTCATTTAGATCTTTTTGCACGAACCACTCGGTCATGTCATTAAACCCTCCGTAATTAAGCTTTCTTCTGTTGATGTTAGCTATTTTATAGCATCGATGGCAGCCAACTAATGCTGAAATATGACCGCATAATTTTCTAGCAGCCGGTATGTCATTGCTGCAGCAAATTACCACCATCCGGATTCTTTTACCAGTTGAATGCAAATTGGTAGAAGGTAAATCAACACCATCCCAGAATTCTAACAATTCGTCAACAATTGGACTAAGATAATGATTTATCTTGTGTAATTTTACCTCTTCCGGTCCTGATAGAAGTCCAAGATATAGCATATTTTCTTGTTTAAATCTAATATCACAGGGAAGATTACATATGACTCCATAGATAACACCAGAGCTGTAAGCTAACGAATTAAATGGTTGGAACCAGTCTAAATTAATCATGATCCTAAGATTAGAATCGGCTGTCTCATTTGTAAAAAATCGAGTATCTGGGTTGTCTAGGGAAGACGGAAATGTTTTCCATACTTCTCCATCATAAATATCGGTATATAAATTTGCTATATTAACCCGATTTGTCCATTTTTAAAGTAACTCTACAAAACCCGGGCGCTGATACATCGATATTATTTGGGTCTTTAGAGAAGGTACCGGAAATAATATTTTAGGTTTTCTGGCAAATCCCTTAACTATCGGGACCTTATTTGTTAATTTTGCTCCGCAAGCTTGTCTTTTGCTATGCTTTGGATGATTCAGAAACTCCACATGGGTACATCTGAACTCTACATTTTGATTTTGTGTCAAAATTTCCGAAACTTTATACAAAGTATTACAATCTGGACATACTGCGTATGTCTTTTCTTGCTTAACAATCTTTAAAAGTTTTTTCGCCAAATAAGATGATGTAGGAAATCTTTCAAATCATCATTTATCAGCATCTGATAAAACTATCTTAAAAAATTTAATAAGTTTATCGATGGCGACATCAGGAAGATGAAATCTCACCTGATATTTGAATATCCACAAAAGTATCCACGAATCGTTAAGTCAATGTTTGTGTCAAGATTTCTAAGATCTGATTCATAATCATAGTCATCAAAATCAGGAGCTGTAAATTGTTCGATCGGAACTTTATCTTCACTTAAACCACAGTCATCATCTCCAGATACCTCAGAAGCCTCATCATCATCTTCTGTCAAGGATTCGTTATCGTCACTTTCTGTTAAAGACCTGTCGGTCAAAGAACTATCACTATCGTCGTCATCAGGAATCATATCGTCAATCTTATTGGTACGCTTTCGTCTTCCTGGTCTCTCTGGCATTGGTTCATTATCGCTTAGAGGTGATTCATCATTATCATCTGATGAATATTCTACCACTCTAATTCTTCTTTTTCCTCTTTTATCGGGAGATTCATCACCATCATCACCATCATCATCATCATCGCCAACATCATCATCTGATGTATTCTCTACCACTCTAATTCTTTTTTTTCCTTTTTCATCTGGAGATGATTCTACACTATACAGTTCGTTCCTGGTACCTTTTAGTTTTGAAGAACTCTGAGATCCAGAAGCAATTGTTTGAAGTCGGTTAACTTCTTCTTGATGTCTTCTGAATGTTCTGGGATCCACTAACTTATCACCACCACAATGCAATAAACAATTGCATTCGACAAATTTTCTAGTTTTAGGTGCACTATCAGTAACTTTTGTACGATTTTTATTAATGTGATTTTTCTTTGATTTTATCATCTTCAATCCGTCAATTTGTAATCAAAATTTCCTCAAAATACATCAATCAGTTAGTTCGCAAGAGAATTTGATTAATTGGCTTTGCGATTAATTATTGTATACATCAGAATTGAATTGTGCGAATATTACCACAATTAGATAAATTAAACTATTTATTTTAATCGGTTAATAAAGAGATTGCGAAAATTGATACAATTTATTTCTAAATATATCAATTGATTTATTTTTTTATTTTTAAATATATCAATAGTATATAATTTATTAATCTTGCAAAAATTTGATACAATTTATTTTTTAAATATATCAATAGTATATAATTTATTAATCTTGCGAAAATTTGATACAATTTATTTTTATATTATACTATTTATTAATCGGTGAAAATTGATGAAATTGATTTATTTAAGTTTAATCATAAATATCAATGGTTCGTAAAAGTTTATTTTAAACTATTAAATAAATATATATATATAAGTCTAATTTTTAGACAGACTTTTTTTTTTCTTTCTCGCTCGTTACCAATTTTTGTAAAAAAATCCTATATTATTCTATACATAAAAATTTACCAAAATTGTAAATACATTCAAATATGACTAATAAAAATAAAAAAGACAAAAGTCAAAAAAATCTAAAAAACGTCACCATTCAGATAGTGATTTGGATAGAAAATCTGATAAGCAGAGTAGTACCAAACAAGGGTAATTTAATTTGGTTGATTTTTATCAATTCTTTAATTTCTTAATATATTACTTATTCTTCACAATCGATATCTAATGAAAGTGATCCTGAGTTAAGACGTACAAAAGATGACGATCAGAACCTACGAAAAAACAAAGCCTGCTTTAATTGACATTGTTCAGGACAAGGGAAACAGTGGTATATTTTGAAAATTTATGTTAATCATGCGCGATTGAATTCAATATATCACGAATCTAAAGGATGTGAAATAATGAAAGTCAAAAAGCCTATTTTTATTGATTTAGTTGACGAAGATGACGAAGGAAATGATGATACGATTCAACAGAATGAGAGAAATAATGACCAATCGACTCAACAGAATGAGAGAAATAATGATTCCAATAAATCCGGTATGTAGTTATATAAAAAACTATCACAAATCGATTTAGTTTTAACCTGATTTCCTTTTGTAGCTTTACAGATGCAGGTTGAGGAGTTGACTCGCCTGCTTAAGACTGTTACGAAAGGAAAGCAGAAGGTAACTGATCCAAAAGAAAATATTATTGACTGGTTCAACATGGATCTGGAAACTCAAGGTCCAAAGAGCCGAAAGAACCAGTACGTGACCAGGTTATTGAATAAGCCTAAATATGTGCAAAAATACGGTATATCAGGATCGTCAAAAAGTGTGTGAAGCAGACTATCTCCATCCCCATCCCCATCCTCTTCCTCTTCATCTTCATCAACTTCATCCTCACCATCCTCAAAATCGGCACCATCCTTAAATTCAGCGCCATCCTCAAATTCATCATCGTTTCTTCATTACGAAGAAATGAATAGGGATCAGAGGAATGCTTTAAGAGTACTGTATTTTATTTTAATTCGTTTTAATTATCCGAATTGCTGCTAATCAATTATGAACCGTATTTTATTTTAATTAGTTTTAATTATCCAAATTGTTGCTAATCAATTATGATAATCTCACGATTAGGTGAAATAGTCGAAATAATAGACTGACTTCCAGACGATAAAAGTCTAAATATGAAAAAAACCTTTGAAAGTCAACGAAAAAAAGTGAATAATATCATACTGGTTGTTCAAAAATCAATTAATAAGAAGTTCTTCCCAGTGACCGATGGCGTCATTAAACATGTCATTCATGAACGTCATCAGCACCAACGGGAGGAACTTCTTAATGCAAGACGAGGTGCAAATTGGGTAGAAAATGATAAAAGAAGGCGGCACGCAAATTCCTGACGAAGTGATGCAAATATTAAATTATTTTGTTTGATATTACCTTTTCTTATTAATAAATATTTCCTATTATTTATTTAGAAACGTGAATAGAGCTCCGAATGGGTCAGGTCAGGTCAGGTTAATTGATAAACCTGACCTGAATTTTTTTTCAGGTCAGGTCAGGTCAGGTTACCTGAATTTGGCTGACCTGTTCGGAGCTCTATTGTTATCTCTATTCAATAAACTATCATGATCAAAAATACAATCATCTTCTGAACTATCAATATTTGTTAAAATTCCACAACTTTCAAAGGATCTTTGAATAAGATTTTCATCAACTTCGTCCCATAACTCTTTAACCCATATTGTGACTGTTAAATAAAAAGGTCTTTTAATCTTTCCCGCTAGAGTAAAAGCATGAATATTTGATATCATCCAATTATTATACCGATCTTTAACCTATAATTTTACTAATATTAATAACTAATAAGAATAAAATTAAAGTAAAAAGATCGAATAATATTACCTTAGATTTAAAATTCTTATTAATTGCAATGTCTAATGGTTGCAATTTGGATGTACAACTGCTAGAAATCATAGCAATGTTTGTATTTTTTCTACTAATCAATTTTTAACAGAATTCACTATATACTCACAAAAAGAATCTAATACTAACATAGAATGTGGATTTCTAAAACAGTTCCTTGAAGTCCAAACGTTTTCAACCCACCACAACATTTCCTGTTTATTAACCCATCCTTTTTCATTAGCTCTTATGTAAATACCGTGTGGAAATTTTTCTTTCAAAATATTTTTCAGTTTGAAAATGCAAACTGCAGGAAGTTTCGTACCATCAGCCATACATACAAGTATAACTGTAAATAATAATTGTTCATGACCAGTTGTACAAATACTTACTGTTTTTGCTTCTTTTTGGTTTATAGTTGTATTGTTTGGCAAATTAAACCACATGGGCATTTCATCTATATTGCCTATATATTTTAGTTTATATTTATTGTGAATTCTTAGGTACATAATATAACTCAAAAAAATATTTTGCTTTTCAATTAAATCTAATGGCAGTTGCTGTGCTACTGTTATTTTATGACGTTCACTAAGGTTATATCTTCCTAGAAATCCATCAAGCCACTTATTAGAAAATTTGAACCCAACAATACCCAAATTATTTGCTAATAATTCTGGACTTTTGGATAAAGAAATGGCTTTATTGGTAATTAATTTTCAAGTAATGGCATTTCCATTGGCTCTTTTTTTTACTTATTTATGCAAATAAATCATCTTCTAATTTTGGATATTTGGCAGGTTTATTTGAATGAAGTTTAGCCACATGAGAAGCAGTTATTAATAAAGTTCCTTTTTATTTTTCCAATCACGCAGTTGTTTAGGCTGAATATCAAATCTTTTGGCAGTTCCACGTATATTCTTATTATTATTTTCATAATAATGCACTATCATTAATTTTTCCCATACATTCCATTATTTTCGTTTCTTTTGTAGTAAATGATTGCGTGTTTTTTTATTTTTCTTGTTGCCAATAACTACCATTTTACTTTTAGCAGAAAGAAAAAAAATGCATAAAATAAAGACACGTAAATTAAATAAAGACATTTTATGTATGAATTAGGGGTATTTAGATAAGTAATTTTGTGTAAAATATCTTGAAAAAGTATCAAGATATAAGAAATAAGATACATTTGGAAATTCTTAACGAGAGATTACATCATAGTGATTATCTACAATACCCAGATATTATACATGGCAAGTACCCTGGGTATTTTAAAAATCCTGTACCCCTCCTATGTATAGTACCCACTCATATAATATACCCCCAGATACAGGTCAAAATGCCCAAAATTTGCAAGATACCCAGGGTATTGTGACCCATGATATACGGTATCATCTAAGTCTGTGATATATGTATTTTAATGGTGAATCGCATATAAGTTTCATTTCTGATGATTTAATCTTATATGCCTCATATTCTGAAATTCTGATAAAGTATATATAATTATACTTTTTATGAATACTATAATATCCAGAATTCCGTAGCCATTTTAACATGTCAAGCCAATATGTACCTCTAATAACTATATAGCCTTGCTGATATAATAATTTCTTAACAAGTATGAATGTTGCAAAAGATAATTGTTGCTATAATTGGGCTCTCTTTTTATATATCCAACTATTTTTTGCTGAAAAGCAATATTTCTCATACCAAATTTGTCCTGAAGGATTATATCCTTCAGTTTTTATACCTAAAAACTTCATATCATCAGGAGTACTATCATTCCTCACCGTCTCCCAAACTCATTTTGCCAAAGATTTAGGTCTTTTTTTGTAATTCCTATAAGCTTGCTGGATAACTGTTGCATAGAAATTCTCAAACTGATAGTTATAATGTCTCACAATCAAGAATCCCCAAGATTGCTTCATTGATCTAAATACTTTAAAATAGATTAGAAGATCTAACCCAGAATAGGCAGATCATACATAGCGTCTACAGGTGATACATTTCACAATTATACTAGGCGATCATGTATGCAGATTACAGTATATAGCGCAAAAAAAATAAAGTTATGTTTGGCTAAATATAGTTGAGATATATAATATTAATAATATTCAGTTAAAAGATATTAAGTCTATCTCCCGCACGGAATCAAAATATGCTTCAGCATCAATCAAGACCTGGCTTCTTTCAAATCTATAGGCTGAAATCTCTAGTGCACTTGCACTACGTCGCATAGTGTATCTCTCGAAGCCACTCATTAATGCAACAGGCTTTGGTGGCAAAGGAGGAGAGGTCAAAGAACGTGGCTTATCCATCCAAGATTCCCTTTGGAAATCGTATCTCTGATGTTGGACAGGTTTTTTCAGAAAAGGAGGAGTTGAGAAAGTATTGTTCATATGGATGGTTATAAATATAGTGAGACTTGCTACATTACTTTGCACCTTATGCTTTTGCCTGATACGTCGAATCCTATTTGATACATTTTCCAACCACATCTCATATCGACGAATTGCTTTCTTTGTGAAATAGCAAGGTGAAGGATTATTTTTCAGCTTCATATAGTCTTCGAAGCTCATATCACAATATTCATTTTCAGTACAATTTGTACGCCAATGCTTATCCATAAAGAATGCATGGAAATACTCATACCCACTTCCTAATTTGGAATAGACGAGCTGATTACAAGAATAATATATTCCTATATTTATTCTAAACCAAACATCATACTGATATAATAAATATGTTTGTTTTCTAGCGATAAAATATCTCTTATTAGAATTAGTCAAAAGATGATTTTTTCTATATTCCATTAATATGTCCCAAATTCGATCCTTCCAATCTGATGGAGTCTCATTCCCACGCATTCTAGGAAGATTATAGTTAATATGTGAATCAGTTACACTTAAATGTACAAAGGGGTCAGAATATACCATATTTATCAATTTTAGTTATTTATCGATTTATAGAGTTTACATAGCGATTTTTATCAATTTATAGCTGATTTAGCAAGATTATACTATACTAAATCCAAATTCATTTTTATTCGATTATAAGCATGTCAGAGATTTATATCGGCTAAATCGGTTTGTGATATGATGTACTGTATATCATATTACATGAGAACTCCCCTAGTTCCCTGCCAGTTCCTTGATAGTTCTAGGAGTGTTGCAGAAGCTGGCGAGTTTCTATAAATCATGAAATGATCAGCCGATCAGATACATCTTTTCTTGATCATAGCTAAGCCACCATTATTATTCGATTAGTAGAATAAAAAAGCAATATCAGTTGCGCATACCTATGTAAACACCCAAATCTTTGTTATAGTTTTGTAAAGCAATACATGAGAAAGGGCGGTTGGCTAAGAAAAAATGAAAGTAAAAAATCCTAATACTAGTGGTGAGGCCAGAACAGTGTCATGTGACTGTGGCGTATTAATAACAGCTAATCCTTGAAGTTTTTTATGATATATGCAACCTCTGGTCTAGTTAGATCTGAAAAAACTACAACGAATCTTATCTTCACTAATCACATGCGCATGACAAATTGTCACGCTGATCATTGTAAATTTTACTAACTTTATTGCAGTACATTAAGAAAAAATTATTACAAATTCCTATGATATGTATATGATGTTTCTATGCCAGTGATTATTTCAAATGAATCGAGGAAAAACGCGAGAAATCACGTGAAGCCCTTTTCGGAAATAAAAATTCTTCATTGGTATCTTTGTTTTTGCATTCACTTGTTCTTTGCTAATTTGATTCATGTTGCGGATTTGTCCAAGAGAAACAGTATGGATATTCTTGACTTTATTATTATTATAGATAGAGGGATTAGCCATAGCGGATCTGTATGCTCTTCCAGCAAATGGTCCAAAATAGTTCGTAAATGCATTTCTATCTACAATTCCAGACCTTTTCGGAATTTCAATATTACAATTTGCAGATGTAAAGAGGATGAAAAAATCATTTTCTGATGCAGATTTTTCACGCTCTTCTTGGTATTCCTTTTTACTGACTGCTTTTTTTCGTAATTTGAATTGGTGGATTTCATTCGGACTCTCAGTACCCGGCTGATCTAATGAAAGGAAGGAAACTCCATATGGTGAAGCTGGGGCATTAATAATACAGTGTTTGAATTTCCGGACATCAACAGTAGAATTATAGCAATCAACATTCCATTCGCTTGCAGTAAGAGTTTTAGACCTTGTGTCTGTATGGTGTTTTGCAACTTCAAGTTGTAGATTGTGGTTTTTAAATTGGATATCGCCATTCAAACGTGCTCCCGCATGAACCTCTGAGATCGAAGTTGTTTCATTTTCTTCAATCACAGCTGATTTTATACAACGAAATGATACGACAAATTTTTCAAAACTCTGCCATGACTTGGCTTGCAACGATGTTACTGGATTCAAGAGTGCTCTTTGCTCTCCATAATCAGCAAATTCCCAATCCCGAAGTATTGGATCTCCTAGCCGTTGAGACATCTCTACAAATATCCAGAGCCAGATGTACGGTGCAGTGAGGTATCCTTTTGGTGTGTTTTCTATTTGCTCGAATCGAATCATCCCACTCCCAACAAATTCATCTGGTGTTTTGTCAGTTTTGGGAATAGGTTTATATCTATTTAAGAGGCATCTAGTCAATATTGCTCGCGCAATAGGCCTGGCTTCTTCCACAGAACTAAAAATAGCATCACGGTATTTTTTAGTAAGGTTATAACGCAGATCGTTCATCAAAGTATCGACATTGCATTCTTCAATGCTACGACCGTCCAAGCAATCATTCAGAACTTCTAGAGCCCTTCCATGTCCTCCGCAGTCTTCCACAATAGTATTAGTAATCTTATCATTTTTAAAGACCGGGACTCCCTGTTGATCGTTTGGAGGTTGTAGAGAAGAGACCGGAAGGTATACACGATCCCTTGTCAAATTTCTCAACACACCATCAATCGGTCCAGTGATAGTTGAGGTACAAACAGGTATTATGAAAGTGCCACTAAACGCAAGATCTGCAAACGATGTCAAAGTTCTATAAAACATAGAATCTAACTTTAAACCATCATCTTTGTCCTTCATAAGCTGTTGCATTCCGTCAACAATCAAAATGACTGTAGCACTTTTCATGTCTCGGTTATAGTGTTTGGCAATCAATTTCACAACATCCATCGGACTTGGTGGCTTGTATGTATCGATAATTTCATCAAGGTCCATCTGCTTTCTAAGAAGTTGAAATAGCATACGAGTCCCGATAGCAAGATAAGGGTTGTCTTCCCCATTTTTTAAGCTGAAGCCATTCTCATAGCTGGTATGGAATACCCAAGCTTCTTTAATCTTGGTCAACAGCTCCCCATCTTCTTGAGCTGACAAACATGTGATTGCCGTCTGGTGAAATTCGTTAGCGTTTCGAGATTTGCCGGTACCGGCCCCAGAAAGGAAGAGATATAATGGCAGATCTGATTTTTTGTCAATACGCCCTAAAGTAAAATTTTTATGATGCTTTCTAAGCGCTTCCCGCAAAATCTGCTTCAAAGATGGGTCAGGCTGATACTCCCAATTCGCACCAGAAGTGCGAAGCAAAGGTTCTGGTTCTATGTATGGCAAGCCTAGCATATGAATCGTATATTCGATCAGCCTTGATATAAGAGGGGCGAGTTTTCAGCGAGAATTGCTTAATACATACCATTAGAAAAGACATCAGTGATTTTTTTCCTGACTCCTACATGAATTGTGTTTTTGGGGTTTTTTTGAGGATAAGGAGCAATAAAATAAAAAAAAGCGCAAGATTATGTATTGGATGTTACATAACTAAAAAAATAACCAATACAAATGCACGATCACTCATGTTGACTAAATTTATTATGACTCACTTACCAGTATCGGGTTGATCTGTGATAACGCGAATGTGTTTTTTGGGCGGGTTTGATGATAAGAAGCAGGAGAGAAAAGCACAAGAATAAGTAAGTATTCGGTAGCAAATATGACAGAGGAGACAAGAAACTAAGCCACATTATCCATGCTTTGAGAAAACATACCAGGTAGAAAGATTAGAGACCTCAAATAAATACGTTTTTCATCATCATCATCTAAGTCATTAAGATAAGATGCTACAACAGCTGTTTTTTCTACATTTAAAGTAAAGTAAGTGAATAAAAGTATTTTTTCTTTTGCCAGGAGCCCGAGGCGCTTTATTTCTTTTACAATAAGATCAGACATGTTTTGGATACACAAGCTGTACAGAAAGATGTTAGGAATCGAAATGTCGCACATACGATCAGTGATTTCGAAGTCACATGATTCTGATCGTTACCAATGGTAACGGTTTTTTATAAAGATAAATTCTGATGCAAATATTCCCTGTTAGAAAACTTCTCCGAGATTAGGTAATTTCGAACCTACAGCATAAATCGGGGATTAGCAATTAAGATAAAAATAAGGCAATGTAATATACACTTACCATTACTATTAATTTTCGCAACATTCCATTCCACCTTGAAATTTGCTTAACGCATTATAATAAAGGTATTTCGATTTTTTTATCCCACGTACGATACTGCGCAGAATTTGGCAAGTGAAGATGCTTATGATTCCTGATATACTGCGCCAGACTTTTACTGTGCCGTCACATGTGACGAGATTCATGTGAGTAATTTCACTGCGTTTATTGTACGTGTGATGATGGTTCTCGGCGAAGATAAAAATGCCGATATATAACAAGAAGAGCAATATGTCCATTTTATTATGGAACATCTATAGCGGAAAATCGATTAAGATCATGATGACATGTTTCAAGAAGCTAGCCGAGCAATAAACTAACTTACTTTATAATACTTTACGGAATATACTCGTTTGTTTGATTGGAGATAATATTGATGATGTAAATTATGGTAAGTTTGAATGTTTCGCTTATTTTTTGTTTGTTATTCGATATGTGCGCTAAGCTTTTTGTTCATTTCGACAAAGATCTTTTCAATTTCTGGTGTATTATTTTTTGTATCAAGGTCATTGACGATTCTAGTAAATTCATCAGAAATTTTTTGTTTCCTTATGAATAACACTAGACCAATAAACAAAATAACAGCGGTTAAGGTCAAAAAAGGCACGACTTCTGAAGAGTTAAGTAATGTCAAACTGGACATGATTAGGTAAATTGATGCATAGTAATTTTATCCATCGATATAACAAACCTTATTTTAGCAATAAGAATATCTTAAATATATAAATTATCCATCTACATATACATTCAACATCAAGTTTTTTTAAATATTTATTACTAATAGTATAAAAAAAATATTAGTCCCTAAAAAGGAGAGTAGATTTTTTTTTTAAAAAAGTGTTACACACAGATCAGAACACGTGATCAAAGAAATGCTATAAAAAAAAAATTTTTTCTCATTTTCCAATACACGAATATTTTAATCAAACGTATATCGAGTTTCTTAACGAATGTTTTCAAGAAAAAAAATAGATATAAATTTAAGTCTCATGAACATTATTAAAAGTGATGAGGAAGGTAGAAGAGAAATGCGCAACATCTTTTCGATAGGTATAAAAAGGCAAGTAAAAATTGTTTTTGTTGAAATTCAATCAAGGAACAAGTGGCGTGGTGGAGATCTTTTAGTTTTCCATCATTCAAGTCTTTTAGCCGAGCCACAAAACCAGTGTTAGGGTACAGGAAATCTTTTAGTTTGGCTGTATTCAAGTCTTTAATAAATTTAGTCGACCTAATTCTGGTCCCATAGGGGCAGGCGATTTTCTAGTTTTGCTGTGTTCAAGTCTTTTAGTCGACCCAATGGGATGAGAAATCAGATGGGAAAATTCAAAATCACGTTGGGTAAAAGATATTAACTTTTCTATTCTTCCTTCTGAGGGTACTCGACTACTTGACCCAGCAACTGAATCAGAACGTAGATCGAACAAAATGAGAAGTGGTCCATTCAACAATTAATATTAATAATTCGACAATTTCAGGAAGCGCTCAATTCAATAATGAATCTTTTAATGTTGGTGGTTCAAAGAGAAACCTGGAGAGGGATCATGAAAAGGTAATGGATGCGCTTTTTTTTGGCTAAAAGTTGAGAATCAGAGTGGAACTAATTGTTTTACATTAACCCTTTAGAATAATCATAAACAGATGAAAGAATATTTTCTATGCAACATCACACATGAAACTCAATACGAACAATGATTTGAGAAATGTTAACAATGATGATGAGCTGTCCAGCGTCACTTTAGCGCCGCTGGATATATTCCTAATATTCCAGATCAATATTATAAAGATGGGTATACTACACCATTTCTACGTAGTCCGGCATTAAACAATTCACCGTAGAACCTCCAATGCTCAACATTAGTATTAATAATCTACTCTTGAAGAGAAATGAGGTAGATATTGATATCTTAAAATAGATGATCTATGCTTCACCAGCTGATGATTGTAAGAAAGAAGAGACCAATATGTCTCATTTGTTTTCAGAAGTATCAGAATAATTCCATAAATATGGCAAAACTGAAGGTATTTGTTGAGTCAAAATGTCCATAGAATACTTTCACTTTCACCCGCCAATTCAAAATGATCGATATATTTGATTCTCTGCTATTAGATGACAAATTATCCTGACACAGCAAACTGCATTGGATTCAGGATGCGAAGCAAAGTTTAGAGATGCAATAAAGCGAGCGTTAAAAGAATCATTTAATCATGTTACGGATTGGTTGGTGGAAGAACTTCCAAAAATAAACCTTTGAAGGATAATATGGGCTTATAATCATACCTTTTACGAAGGTCAAAAATGATTCTAGTGAAATGACATTGGTAACAAACTATTTAGATCACATAATGAGAGGGATGTTGCATGATCTCAATAGGCACATTTGTTAAATGACCTTATACGGAAGTAAAACGAGGAAATCAGGAGATCGTAGTATCCGTGATTCATTAATTACAGATATGCGATGTGGGTGACGCCTTCTGAGAACAATGTATACAGTCGTCCTCCCATATAGTCACCCCCTGTATAATCACAACTCCCTTATAAGCACATTTACATTAATCCCAAGTTACTAATAAACTTATTAAAAAACCCTTCCCTTTAATCACATCATATATAATTTTTATAGTCACACCATTTTTTTTTGGTCCCGAAGGGTGTGATTATATGGGAGGATGACTGTACAAGAATTGTAGGAATCTAATTCGGGTTGGTATTTTCATGAAGGAATGTTTGGATTTAGGCATAGAAAAGGGTGCGGACTTGAAGATTTTAAGGTTCAATGTGTTTATAGTATAGGTTTAATATTTTTTAATTATTTGCTTTTTCCTTATGATTAATTTTTAAACCATTTTGTCTATTTAGAGTACAAAATGAACTTTTATATGATAGATCTCATCCAAAGAATGTATACGATGATCCATATCGGCTAAGTAAATATCCTTTCTTCGATAAAATTATTTGTTAATTAAGTAGAGAGTGCGAGGGATTTTGCAAATCATTTGATACTTTATAAAGGGCAATATTCAGACGTAATACCTTTGGTACACCCAAATTTAATCAGCTTGTGAGAAGAAATGAAACTGTCATTGGAGCTGTCTGGTTTAGAAAATTATCTACTAATTTACATGTTTTACTTGCGGCCAGAACAATGAACATCTCCCTTCAAACAGGCAAGTTCGATCGTGACTCGTAGGGAATGGTTATTAAGAGGAAGCTGCACACCATTTACCAAATCTTCCGGGCACAAGAAACTGCTTTTCCGTATCAATCAAAGCAGCGTTCTACCAATATTTTGCCTGGATCAATTAACGTCGTCAATAAGACATCTTATTCAATGGCAACAATACTAGAAACTAGCTAACTTATCGGCCAAAGGGATGAAAGCGAAATGGTACCACGAATTAGAGTGTTACGTGATAGCTGATCAGACTAATCAAGCCAACATTGGATATTGTGCTGACTGATCATTGAATGTTTCATCAGATTAACGTGTTAAGCCCTTTATACTAATTCAAAAACTACTTCATAATCAAGTTACTTACAGAATTAGGAACGTTAGAAACACCCATCACCAGACGTTCTCACTTTTATCCTGGTGGGAATCTAAACGAGAGACACAGGTAGCAATACTCACGGAACAAGGACCTAATTAAAGTTGTTCACCCGACAAGCTAAAGTTTTACCTACTGAGCCACATGTTATAAAAATGGAAAAGGGACAGAAAAGAATTTAGAAAAAGCCTTTCTTTGGTATCAAAAAGCAGCAGAAAATGGTAATGAAGATGCAATGAATAATTTAGCAACATGAAAGTTCCGACGGATTTCTCATTGTAGTGAAGATTGAATAAAGCTTTTGATATTCCTTTCCATTCCGAACGTAGAAGAAATCTTTGATTCCCAGACAAGAAGTTCCAGAACTTACTGTCCTACGAAAACTGGAAGCCTGGACGATGGACTACTGGTGATGAGGAAGTAGATCTCTTCTCATTACTAGATCACTACGAAGAGTTAGGGTTCCGATCGGTACGGTTCGGTTTCGGTTTGAGTCATACCGAAACCGAAACCGAATTTCGGTATCGGTAATCGATAATTTACCGAATTTTCGATATCGGTAAACTGTATAACCGAAACCGGCCGGTAATTACCGATTACCGATACCGATTTACCGAATTTACTACTCCTCGATGTATTTATTACAAAACCTATATAAAAAATAAATCCTATCAATAAACAAATTTAAGATTGAGATCCTTGGATTTAGTATACGCTAGGTGTTTATATGAAATTGTAATCTATTGTATGATTGTTATCAATTAATAATAAACGCGTTACTATTTACAGCAAATTTCAAAATATACGGGACACTTGAGAAATTTGATTGTCGGGTTGTCGGGTAGCCGGGTTACTCGGCAGTAGGTTATTATATAATCTGATATACTACTATTCATTATACTCGTCACGTGTTATTTATACTTTTCTAATAAACAACCTACTGCCGAGTAACCCGGCTACCCGACAACCCGACAATCAAATTTCTCAAGTGTCCCGTATATTTTGAAATTTGCTGTAAAAAAAAGAAAAATTAAAAAAAAACTATATATATATGGACTAAAAAAGATTATCAGTTTGCCAATCACAAAATATAAAGTCAGATCGGTAAATCGGTTCGATAAATGATAAAACCGATACCGAAAACCGAAATTACCGAACCGATCGGTAAATTACCGAAGTGTTAGGTCGGTAATTTTTGATGCAATTACCGACCGAAAACCGAAAACCGATCGGTTCGGTTCGGTAATTACCGAAACCGATCGGAACCCTACGAAGAGTTGCAATTACCACCTGATGTAGGAGATCCTAATTACCTTGAAGCGACTGATACATGTATCTGGATAGAAAGATGGATTGATAACTTAAAGAGCGACCTACTAGGAGCGCGCAATACTCTTCAACATCGATCAAAAGTTAATTTTTATACCGATGCAATCAACACCGGAGGATCTAGATCTGAATTCACAACTTTCTATGGAAGCCGCCTTCATAGTTCAAGAAACAGCTTATTTCATTGGCCTTCGTCGACCAGAGCCGAATTAGTGGTAATATTGTTGGCGTTGCTTGCGTCGCCATGTGCATCAACGGTTCTCATGCATACTGAGTCAAGCATCATTCAATCCATCAACAATATACAGCATCTTTCTTCAAAGAAATGGCTAAAGAGAAACACTTTTTGTTGTTAACTAAAAATCAAATAGATCTTAAATTAGTTAAAGTGAAAGGACACAGTGATATAGAATTAAATGAGCAAGTTGATAAATTAGCTAAAGAGACGGGCAATATAGATAGTTGTTTTAGTAATAGATTTAATTATAGTCATGATCCTAATATTCGGTTTTTTTCTCATTTTTATAGCATCCTATTGAGCAAAATTTTAGTAAGATTGTTAGACTATTTTTCATATATACAACGCTGCGGAGACTCACTTAAGAATAATGATGGTTCAACGGAATCAACGTGTGGTATTATTGAATGGGACATAACCTGTCGGTTTTTAGGCAGCTTAAGTGCTTTAGATGGCTGTGACTCAATAGCGAAACAGATTACTTCCGCTTCTCATCGTTCATCGAAGTTCATTGCGGATAATATGGCAATTTGACATATAACGATTTTATTGATTTATAGTAGATTGTATCAAGTTATAATAAAATATCAGGTTCACTTATATCTGACGAAGGCGCTGTGCACATACAGTATTCACATGCATGTAGATTGGACGATCTAAATTATTTTTAATAATAAAAAAATACGTATCACATGAAATCTCCTTAGATCCCCGTTAATTCCCTAACTCAAATCAGCTTTTTTTGACTAACTATCCTTTTATGGAATTATACATGGCATTCATGGCATTGAACAAAAATCACATTTAAATTCCTGAGAACTGCGTAAAATTTATTTGATATATCTACATATTACATAAGAAAAAAATTATCTATATTTCCCGCAAATCAAAGATCAAGGGAGGCAGAATTACATGAACATTTGGATTGATTACTCTTGATCATCTGGCTCAATGTAATTAATTAATAAAAACATTAATTGTTACGGCACTATAAATGAGGGCGCCACAGGTCTCAAAATAGAAGGCGTCACTGGTCTTGACACGGCTGGTGTTGTTGAACGCGAGATATTAGGTGAGGAACTGCTTTCAGAATTTTTGTTGAAGTCCTAGCTCCCGAGGCAGTTCTAGATCTTGAATCAGTTCCAGATCCTGAATAAACTTTAGGATCTGGATTGTGATCTTCCCGACATGTTATATGATGCTGTCATTCCTACATTAAGTTGACATGTTGCTAGAAAAAAATAAGTATTTTCTGAAATATTAGCATTTTTTGTGAGGAAGATCGCGAGCCCAAAGGAAATAAATACCTTGCTCTTTCCAAAATTCTGTGGAGAACTCTTCATAATATTTTCTCCAACAAGCCTCCTCTTATTTTTAGTCCCTTCCTTATAGGCTTTGGTCGTCTAATAAGACCAGAGAGTCAGTTAAAGCTAATCAAAGGTGCGAGATGTTTGTTGAAACTAACAGTTCATACTTACATAAACTTAAACGTAAATGCTCTGTGATCATTATACATAGATTAAATTCAGTCATATTCAAAAAAAAAATCTTGAATACATTTATATGTATTTTTAATTTGATCACTTATTATTCCGATGTGCACATACCTTAGTTAAAAAAGATAAATCTCAAATGAATTACTTCGTTGTATAAATTCCATCATTTGCATATTTGATTTTGAAATATTATTGTAAAAAGATATAACCTGACATATTTTTCCATCGCCGATACGTATTATCTGTAGCATATCAGATATTAATCTCTTGAATTCATCACTTCAACCGAGTGCCCATATATTATAAAATAAAATTAATTGCGTTAGTGGGAAAGTTAAAGGTTATAATATAAAAATAATTAATTTAAATGACTTTAATCATTTTTCTTTCATCACCTCTCTAAAACCCAAATGCATATTGATATAGAGAGGAAGCGACACTTTCAATCGGATAATATTTTGATTTCTTGTAAATTCTCTGATGATAAAGAAAAATTCGAAATTATGTAATAAACTTACATTATCTGGTTTCTTCCAAACCAAACTTCTTTGATGTGCAATATCGACTCGTCCAACTTAATTACCACTCTTTCCACCTTATACGTATTAAGCATTTTTTTTTTAAGTGAAAAGCTAGCTCTCAAAAGACGCACAAATCTGCTGGGGACGGACCCACGGACAGCGGGTCAAAAGACGAACTGCCTGCAGTTTGTATAGACACGGAGTCCTGCATCAGTTGAGTATAGCGAGAAGCTATTTTAGCCAGTACATGAACGCGCAAATCTGCTGGGGACGGACCCACGGACAGCGGGTCAAAAGACGAACTGCCTGCAGTTTGCATAGACACGGAGTCCTGCTTTCATGAACGAAATTTTTTTCTTCCATTAAAGAATAAAAAAGATACGCGTTTTTTCATTTTTTCAATGTTCATGATAAATGTATACAGTACAATGATAAAAATAGTAACAACTGTGCCACTAGTGATGTGGCTTCCTGATTGGTTTGCAGGGGTTACCGGGTTACCTATAAATTATCCATCTACAATCAATATTTGGATGCTTTACCCCCATATACATTCAACATCAAGTTTTTTTTAAATATTTTATTACTAATAGTATAAAAAAAAAATATTAGTCTCTGAAAAGGAGAGTAGATTAAATAGAAATTTTTTTTTTAAAAAAAAAGTGTTAAAAACAGATCAGAACACGTGATCAAAAGAAATGCTATAAAAGAATTTTTTCTCATTTCGTAACACAGTGCGATTTTCTAGTTTTGCTGTGTTCAAGTCTTTTTAGTCGACCCAATGGGATGAGAAATCAGATGGGAAAATTCAAAATCACGTTGGGTAAAAGATATTAACTTTTCGATTCTTCTTTCCGAGGGTACTCGACTACTTGACCAGCAACTGAATCGGAACGTAGATCGAACAAAATGAGAAGTGGTTCATCCAACAATTAATATTAATAATTCAGGAAGCGCTCGATTATATAATGAATTTTTTATGTTGGTGGTTCAAAGAGAAACCTGGAGAGGGGTCATGAAAAGGTAATGGATGCGCTTTTTTGGCTAAAAGTTGAGAATCAGAGTGGAACTAATTGTTTTACATTTAGAATGATCATAAACTGATGAAAGAATATTTTCCATGTAACGTCACACATGAAACTCAATATGAACAATGATTTGAGAAATGTTAACAATGATGATGAGCTGTCCAGCGTCACTTTAGCGCCGCTGGATAATATTCCTAATATTCCAGATCAATATTATAAAGATGGGTATACTACACCATTTCTACGTAGTCCGGCATTAAACAATTCACCGTAGAACCTCCAATGCTCAACATTAGTATTAATAATCTACTCTTGAAGAGAAATGAGGTAGATATTGATATCTTAAAATAGATGATCTATGCTTCACCAGCTGATGATTGTAAGATAGAAGAGACCAATGTATCTCATTTGTTTCCAGAAGTATCAGAATAATTCCATAAATATGGCAAAACTGAAAGTATTTGTTGAGTCAAATGTTTATAGAATACTTTCACTTTCACCCGCCGATTCAAAATGTTCGATATATTTGATTCTCTGCTATTAGATTACAAATTATCCTGACACAGCAAACTGCATTGGATTCATGATGCTAAGCAAAGTTTAGAGATGCGATAAAGCGAGCAACAAATGAATCATTTAATCATGTTACAGATTGGTTGGTGGAAGAACTTCCAAAAAGATAATATGGGCTTATAATCATACCTTTTACGAAGATCAAAAATGAATGATTCTAGTGAAATGACATTGGTAACAAACTATTTAGATCACATAATGAGAGGGATGTTGCATGATCTTAATAGGCACATTGTTGAATGACCTTAAACGGAAGTAAGACGAGGAAATCAGGAGATCGTAGTATCCGTGATTCATTAATTACAGATATGCGATGTCATATTTATGAGTGACGCCTTCTGAGAACAATGTATACAAGAATTGTAGGAATCTAATTCGTGTTGGTATTTTCATGAAGGATTGTTTGGATTCAGGCATAGAAAATGATGCGGACTTGAATATTTTAAGGTTCAATGGGTTTATGGTATAGGTTTTAATATTTTTTAATTATTTGCTTTTTCCTTAAACCATTTTGTCTATTTAGAGTACACAATGGACTTTATATGATAGATCTCATCTAAAGAATGTATACGATGATCCATATCGGCTAAGTAAATATCTTTTCTTCGATAAAATTATTTGTTAATGAAGTGGAGAGTGCGAGGGATTTTTGCAAATCATTTGATACTTTATACAGTAAGCTTCGCAACATCACCAATACCTTTGGTACACCTAAATTTAATCAGCTTGTGAGAAGAAATGAAACTGTCATTGGAGCTGTCTGGTTTAGAAAATTATCTACCAATTTACATGTTTTACTTGCGGCCAGAACAATGAACATCTCCCTTCAAACAGGCAAGTTCGATCGTGACTCGTAGGGAATGGTTATTAAGAGGACTGAGGCTGCACACCATTTACCAATCTTCCGGCACAAGAAACTGCTTTTCCGTATCAATCAAAGCAGCGTTCTACCAATATTTTGCCTGAATCAATTAACGTCATCAAAAAGACATCTTATTCAATGGCAACAATATAAGAAACTAGTTAACTTATCGGCCAAAGGAGTGAAAGCGAAATGGTACCACAAATTACTAGAGTGTTACGTGATAGCTGATCAGACTAATCAAGTCAACATTGGATATTGTGTTGACTGATCATTGGTAAACTTTACAAACGTTTCATCAGATTAACGTGTTAAGCCCTTTCTACTGATTCAAAAACTACTTCATAATCAAGTTACTCACAGAATAGGAAAGTTAGAAACACCACCAGACGTTCTCACTTTTATCCTGTTGAATCTAAACGAGAGGCACAGGTAGCAACACTCACGGAAAGTTGTTCACCCTGACAAGCTAAAGTTTTACCTACTGCGAAAGTTCCAACGGATTTCTCGTTGTGCGTGAAGATTGAATAAAGCTTTTGATATTCCTTTCCATTCCGAACGTAGAAGAAATCTTTGATTCCCAGACAAGAAGTTCCACATCTTACTCCTCTACGAAAACTGGAAGTCTGGACGATGGACTACTGGTGATGAGGAAGTAGACCTCTTCTCATTACTAGATAATACGACGAGTCGCAATTACCACCTGATGTAGGATATCCTAATTACTTTGACAGGTTTATCATCAGAAGAGACCCATGACGAGATATGATTTCAATTAACATACTAGTAAAACATGAAGCAACTGATACATGTATCTGGATAAAAAGATGGATTGATAACTTACGATTAAAGAGCGACCTACTAGAAGCGCGCAATACTCTTCAACATCGATCAAAAGTTAATTTCTATACCAATGCAATAAGAAATGTTAAATCGAGCTTATTTCATTGGCTTTCATCGATCAGAGCCGAATTAGTGGCAATATTGTTGGTGTTGCTTGCGTCACCATGTGCATCAACGGTTCGCATGCTTACTGATAGTCAAGCAGCCATTCAATCCATCGACAATATACAGCATCTTTCTTCAAAGAAATGGTTAAAGAGAAACACTTTACTTAAAATAAAATAGATCTTTAATTAATTAAAGTGAAAGGACACAGTGGTATAGAATTAAATGAGCAAGTTGATAAATTAGCTAAAGATGCGGGCAATATAGATATTTGTTTTAGTAATAGATTTAATTATAGTCATAAATAATTAAATAATTATTCTATTTTCTAAAAAAATATCCATACTAAAAAACATGATGGATGTTTCTAATCACGTGTACTAATCAAATTTTTCAACGATCTCTTTCAAATAAGAAAAGATAATAATAACTTTTACAAATTATTCATACAAACGCAAATCAAGGTACTCCTTTTTTTGATTCTTGAGAAGATTTTTAAAACTCGTCGAAGTTTCTACGAAACTATGAAATCTACCAAATTCTGTATTATTATATAAGACTCCTTACCTTCCTCATATATCGAATATGTAATATGTGATTTCCTAAAAATCATCATATTGCTTAAATTAATGTTATAAATCGGGTAAATTGATTTAGAACGAACGATACTAGTTAGCGCCATGCAGTAAATTCCATACCTACTTATATCTAATTGCGGAAAATAAAAAATCTAATGTGCAAGCATATATATTGAGGTAGGGATTTGGAATCGAAAATCGAATCTTTCAAGATTTTTCTTATAGACGACCAACCTGACTTTGAATCAGTTTCTAATTTCAGTAAAAATAATCAGCACTTGGCCGGCATGAAAAATTACTTTGGAGTCAGGTTAACTTATATGTAAAAAATTGCTGAGAATCGATTTTACTATGTTTTGTCGATTTTCGATTAATCGATTCCAATTCATATATTGAGGATATTATAATTCGATTAATTCATTGAAAAGTGTGATGAAATAGATGATTCCGAGAAATTTCAAGAAACGCCAATAAAACCTTCAAATTAATGTAATCACATATCCTACAAGTCAAATATTATATCATAAAGTAATGTCTCTTTATTTGTCCAAATTTTAAAAATTATAATCATTAATCATAAAAAATGCAATTTTCTATAATGTAAATATCATAAATGTTTAAAATTTTCATTAAATAATAATTTACAACTGAACGTCTGAACGATCTAAATCTAGTTTATTAAACACACGTTTGTATTGGATAATTTTTATTATTATAATTTTTCTCAAGGCAAAAAACCTTTGAAATAATATCTCTAACTGGCAAAGTAATTATGACTTTATATGCTTTAACATTTGTTTCTTAAATATGAAATGTTTGATCAGTAATAATTATTCAGAAAAGTTTGCGAATTTAATTTCAATAAGTTCTGAAGTTCGGTCAGAATTATGTCATAGCTGAAATTCTGGCTGGAATTATCCAAAAAGGAATAGTCTACACAATCATTATTGTTATTTATTGAGCCCGAATTCAATGATCATCGTACTTTTTCCACTACTTTTTATAACAATGTCTTCGAAATTTTGGGCCGAGTTATCTAATGATTATGAAAAGCTTTTTGAAACAGAAATAGGATATGATGTTATTATTTATGCTGGAGAAGAATCAAATATTAAAGAGATTCATGCTCATTCAAATATTTTATGCATCAGGTCAATATATTTTCGTACGGCGTTTTCTAATGAATGGGCTGAAAAAAAAGATGGAAAATTTATTTTGAGAAAACCAAACATTTCCCCCAACTTTCTTAATATAATCCTTAGGTATTGTATAAATCGTTATACGTCTAATTTTCTTAAAAACAAAAAAAAATAATAAATTAATAATGATTTTTCAAATGTTAGGTTTATTTATTGTGGAAATATTGAATTGGAGAATTTACAGGGACCGGATGTGCTAAAACTTTTAGTGGCAGTGGATGAACTTAATATTCAATCATTAATTTCTCATATTCAAGAATATTTAATTGAACATCAAACTGAATTTTTACATCAAAATCCAACTGGTATTCTTGAGACCGTTTATCAACATGAAACGTTTACAGATTTATGGGAATTTTATCTTGAAAAAATTTGTAAAGAACCAAAGATTTTATTAGAATCTGATGAATTTATTAATTTAAAAGCTTCTTTATTGGAATTATTGTTAAAAAGTGATGATTTAAATGCGGATGAGATTGAAATTTGGGAGAGTTTATTGAAATGGTGTTTTGCACAATTAAGTATGAATAATGACCCTAAAAAATGGAATAAAGAAGATATTACAAAAATTAAGGGTTCGTTAAGTAGATTTATCTCTCTTATTAGATTCTATAATATCAAACCTGAAGATTTCTTTTATAAAGTTTATTGTTATAAAGATATTTTACCACAGGATTTAATTAATGATCTTTTGGAATTTCACATAGTTCCTAATATGAAACCTAAGACTAATAATATAACACCATTAAGAAAGTCAAGTTTAAGTTTTAAACTTGATTCAAGATTGATTGATTCAGAATATATTCCACTTTTTGCTTCATGGATTGATAAAAAGGATTCTTCAAATTATGATAAAAAAATGATTCCTTATGAATTTAAATTATTATATCGTTCAGGTCAGAATGGATTTAATGCTACATCATTTCATAGAAATTGTGACAATAAAGGAGCTACTATTTGGGTAGCAAAAATTCAAGGTTCAACACAATTAATTGGAGGTTATAACCCACTTGATTGGAACGGAAATTGTGGTTGGAAAAGTACTGCGGATAGTTTTCTATTTAATTTTACAGATATGAAAAATACTTCTACTGCAAAATTAGGTTATGTCAATATTAAAGATTGCGCTGTTTCTTGTTATAATGATCGAGGACCTAGTATGGGTAATTTAGTTTGCCTTAATTCCAATAAGTGGACTTATCTTAGTGGAACTCACTATCCTAATATAGATATTATTTCAGGAAATTTTACTATAGAAGATTTTGAAATATTTCAAGTAATTAGAAAATGAAGATAAATAAATAAATTATTTTCGTAATTAAAAATATGTATATTTAATATTTATTTAATTAATTAATTTAACTTTGTAAAAAATCTTTTATTTTAGTTGTTTGTCACTATCTATGTTTAGAATCTTTTTTCCTTTTTATTTAGTTTGCTTACAAGTTAAAACATGCCCAAAAAATATCATACATTGTATACTATGGAACGGTAATTACAGCAATAATGTTGAAAGTGACATTTTTTTTTTACGTGTCGAGATATTTTTTTTCATTATGCTAGAGCGGAGATGTGCAATGTCAGGAACAATAATTATCTATCAACTCATACAATGAACGGACGGAACGGGATATTTTGTGCCTTGCTTAGAGTTCTATAGTCCTTCACTTCGCTCTGAACTAATGAGTGTTAATTAATTAAATTTTATTAGACGAAATCTACACAATTTAGAGCAGATAGAAAGAATTAAATTACATACTCATGCGTGTAAAAAACGGTTAATGCGAAAGAATAATCTGTCAAAGAATTGGCAGTATGTGTACTATAATTTTAATAGGTCAGATCGTAGAACTGCGATTATCCGGTGTTGAAATCCTAAGCTGATTAATTCCGGTTAATAAACCAGTTTATAAATAAAATTTGTTAGCCTGAATCTAGTACAAGGAAAAATTTAAGGTTTTTCATAACTCCAACCTACATTTGACAAAAATAATATTCCAAGTGGTATTTCTTGGCAATAAAATTAATTATCGTCAAACATTATATGCAGTATCAGATGTTTCATTTACGCTTACGTATCACTTGAAAGTTCATCCAAAAAAAAGATCCTTTAGACTAAATTATAATTAGATTTGTTTTCCGACTGATGTAATAGGATTACATATCTCCTTTTTCAATTATTTTAACCTTTTATATTCAGAAATATTTGATAACTATCTTTTAGACTTTTACATGCCGATTGAAACATTTATGTTACAAAATTATCTGATACGGTAATTTTAATACGTAATAAGAAGCTCGGTGACTCCGATATTGTTATATTGTCGACTCGATTATAAATCGTGGAATTATTAACTTTATGACTTATTCCGTTTATATATACCATTTACAGAAGAAATCATTGTGGCCGATTTTATTTTTTATTTTAAAAAAAACTGAAAATACATACAGTATATAGAAAATTTGCAAGACTCTTTCTCTCCTAATTTAAAATTCGGTTATTTATGAAAAATTGAAATCGAAAAAAAATTTTAAAATATTGGTCATTTGCTATAATAATATTATATATGTATATTTATATACTAAAGCGAAAATTTAAAATATCTATTCTCTTTTTGATTATTCTAATAGACGAAAGATTTAACAAATATCTAATCAATTTGAATGCAATTCCTCCGATAAGTGTAAGAACGATACCTAATAAAGCTCCATAAACGTCAAAGATTATTCGACTGCTACTATATTTTCGTCTACTGTTGATCTTGGCTAAAACTTCCAATCTTTTTAAATTTTTCTTTATCTTCGCATCTTCTAATAAGACACTCATTTTATTGACCAAGTCATTAACATCCAAAGTAAATTTATCTAATGATAATGCAACACCAGCTGATTCTAATTTTTGTGTATTGCCCATCTAACATAGGAATACCAGTATAAAGAGATTCATGGATACTTTTTAAACCCGCATAACAAAAAAATAATTTTGATTAAATATTGCGAATTGTGGTGCAAACTTTGTAATATAAATATGTGGATGCTTATTATTTAGAATTGACAAAGTTTGAAATTGTGTACCATAAGTTAAGTTTAAATGTTTAATGTTGGACTGAAATCATTTTTAATGTTAAAACTAATTCATCAACTAGTATTTTTTTTGTTGGCTGTTTCAACAAGTGATTGTAAAATTTTGTTGTTATTCTCAGTTGTAAAGAAACGTGTACCAAAAACAACGTATAAAACTCGTTTATGTACACTCATAAAGTTAGAGAGTTCTGGTATAAGTGGAGGATACTAGTAATATTGGTCAATTTCCTATTAATTTGAAAAATGAGGAAATTTAATTTTTTATAATTTTGCTAAATTTCTTATTAATATAAATATAAAAGACGATGATTACCTGAACATAATTATGGTGGTAAAGATTGCGGTAACTTTAAGAAGAAGAAAAAAAATCGTTATTTCTGTAAACTTAACCAAGTTATTATATTTTATTATTTATAAAATAAATTACCTCAGAATTTTGGCACTTTTTCTGATGCCGCTTTTATATTCATTTGATTTCTTATGTCATTTATTTGACGCTCAGGACCCCGAAACGCGGCTATTTGTAAAGATTGTATTACAGCAGCGCATCTAAATCTCTCAAAAAAACGATTCATTTCTAATGAGATATTACATCGAACAACGGATCAGATTTATATGGTATATATAGAATCTATTACTTAAATAAATGAAAAAAAAAACTTTTAATATATGATTTTTTACTATTAAAAAAAAAAGAAAGAAAAATAAATTTGATCATTAATAATTACATTGAAGATACGTAGTAAAAACAACAACAGGTTTCTTAAGATTGTAAGCAAGATCTATGCAAGCTTCATTTCCCATAATGTTACAAAAAACAAATCAATATTATATTCTTTAGCAACATTCTTAAATTTTTCATAAGTTTTATTGGTCATTTGAGCTTATATTCTAAAATTGTATCATTCCTCTATAATCAAAATTCCCATGAATTTTTAAATTATTACTTTTGACAGTAAGTTAAGGTCCTAGCTTTAGACCTGAGTGAAATTCATATCTTCCTGATGTTAATAATGTTACCTATGCATCAAGAATATACTAAATAGGAGCAAATTTAAAAACAGACGATAATCGATCAAAAAACACGTCAAAGAAAAAAAAAAAGCCTTACAATTAATATAGCGGCAATAACATTGGTTTTACATGACTTCTTCCATCAACATAAGAACCGACCAAAATATTTTTAGGCATTCCCGGCCGATCGAAATCAACTTTTCTTGGAATAAAATTTTGTGTCGTTGCAGTATTAACATAGTAAGAGTATCAATGATCGTTGTAATTTTGGCTAAATTTGACCGACATTAACTTGGCCAGAGTTTACAATAATTTATCCCTGAAATTTATCACTTTGAAAGCTAACATTAAATCTAAAAATAGTACATTTTGAATCGGGATTTTTTGTTAATAGGGGAGGATACATTATATAATTGAAATTCAGTATAATAAGAATACCTTTAAAAATTATTATTATAATACAAATCGGAGTAATTCGTCACGACTCACGTGGGATTATGATTAAAAAAGGATACAAATTTTGGCTTTGAGCGGACTATAATTTCGGCCAGAATTAAAATAATATTATTCCATAAATTTTTATTAATTTTGGTGGTCCCAGCCTAAATTAACCGACCCGGTATCCGGATAAAACCGCTACGCGTCTACGGATCGAAACTCTAACTCAAAGGACTCTCATATTCATCGTTTATGAGGTACTTTACGTGATATTATTATATTGGTTTGGCACAGCTTAATTATAAATTTGTTGATTAACTTCTTAATGATGGAAGTTATACAAGTACTTATATTTCTCTTTTATTGATCGAACGAGCCCTGACTTTTATTAACTAAAGATTGATTATATAACAAATCCTAATAATATGTCCTGCCCTTTGAGTGAATATACAAGCTTAACTAAATACAATGTGAAAACTGCAAAACCTTTTGGAAAGTTATCACGCGACTTAAATTAACGATCCGCAGCATGATAACCCATGATTTAAATTATGTAATTTTATAAACAACAAAATTGCCATTTTATAAGAACGCATGTGACTTCATCGGTTGCGCATAAAACTTTTATAAAAAAAATATATATTTATTTATTTGAAACCATTTCTCCTTTTCTGATCATCAATCACTTCAAATAACCTAAATTTTGTGGATTTCTAAGTTTTTGGATCAGATTAAGATTTTTTTTTTGGCCACTTTGACCCTTTTGATTGTATTTGATTGCATGCATTAACATAACAAATGGAAAAGAATTTTCTAACCACGATGCCAAAAGTGGCTTCCAATCCTATAAAAAATTTTTTATAAAATTAATCACATGTCTGGAGTTTTTTTGAAATAAAACTAGTAAAATGAAGCTTTTCCTATGAAATTTTTTATGGGGTAACCATGTGTCTGGAACTGTTATACCCTTTTCTATTATTTTAAAAAAATTAATCAAACCAATGCAAATCATGTCTTTATTTTTCGTGGTCATGTTTACTATAACAACTAAGATCACAAATTAAAAAATATTTAGTGTATCAATATATTAATCGGTACCCGTCCGTTCGTTAAATCATAATTATAAAATTTTAATCTATTGTCTGTTTACAATCAAATAATATTACTGTAATAAATAACCTATAAAAATTTTTCAGAAATTGATCACGTGTCTTAGTTTCTTCGGAATAAATCTAGAAAAATGATCATTAATCGGAGTTTTTTCTAGAATTTTTTTTATAGGGTAAGGTTTATTCGGATACGATTATCGTTCAAATATCAATGCGTTGGCATATGTTCTTCGATATATAAAGTATTTATGCTCTAAAAAACATTAACCAAATATCGAATAAGATTACTAATTTGGTCAATGCAAAAGACGTGGAGAAAATGCCAAGAACTGTACGGTTAAATAGGAATCAGAATAGGTTAAATCAATTAAAGATTCAATTATTTCTAAGTGATCATCAGGAGAATAAAACAAGCGTAGATCTACAAAATAATACATGTGTGAAAAGTGTGAAAAATTTAAAGGAATTTTCAATAGTATAAAATAGTGTATTTTCAAAAATGACGTAGTTTTTTTAATAGTAATAAATAGTGTAGTTACCTTATTCTCAAATTTTTTCACATTTTATTATTTTATTATTTTTTTTTTACTTACACTAGTAGGAGCGCATTTTTATTTTTTTTACTTACACTAAGAGTCGAACTGAATACCTCACTATTAATCACATTTTATTTATTTTTTTTACTTACAAGATAAACTATTAATATATTAAGTCTCATTATCCGATATATCTATTTGTGTAAATTTTATGCAACTTTTTAAAATATTTTAAGTTACAATTTCGCGTGGGTTATGCAAAATCATGTATTTATGCAAATTTCTAAAGTGTAGATTCCTGAAACTACCCACTTATGAAGAATTTATGAAACTTTTTAAGATACAAATCAACGAAATATTTTTTAAATTTGTTTTTATGCGTAGATTACTTAAATCATATATTCAAGAAGTTATTTCAAGATAAAAAGTGTCATAAAATTTTCGTGAATAATGTAGTCTCGAAGTTTTATAAGATACGCCTTATTAAATAACTATGTTTTAAGTGTAAATTATGCAAAATTGTATATTTATAGATTTTTACGGAGTATAAATTTCCAGGGATTATACATATTTGACAACTTTACGCTAATATTCGCCTCATATAATCTCCTGATAATTTTGCCGATTCGATTTTCGATGTTTGATTAATTAATCTATATAAATTTATAAATAATTTCGCAACCAAGTCAGCAATTTCGAAGTTCGCGGTACTACTTAATACTTTTTATCTCTTAAAATAATGTAATTTATTTTAATATATTAATTATTTAATGCAAACTAACAAGAAATGATTATTTCAACCCTACCCGTATATTTTTTTAAACTTGAATTTTATTAATATTATAATCTGATGCTCCGAGATAGAATAAAGTTCATTAGTGACGTTATTAACATACTGTACGCACAATGTTCCAATGGTTTGAGGAGATTTTAATATGGAGTATTTACAGATCATTTTCGTTATTCAAATTAACTAAACTCTAATAACCGCCGGTTAACTTTAAATAATCAATTCGAAAGTTTTCATTTAATATTACATTATTATTTTTTTTCAAATATAATTTTGTGTCAGCTTCAAAATTGATTGAGAATATTGATAAATCTTTTATACTTGCTGTATATGTAAGCATGTTTATAGTCATAAAAAATTTTCAACATAATAAAAATAATTGTAAAGTTTTGAAATTGTAATTTGATATTTTATCAAAAAAAAATTATTGTGACACATAGTAAAATCAATTTACCTAATTCTAGAATAACATACAGTATTTCTATTAAAAAAAAATAAAATGTCTATGCTTTTTTTGATTTTATTTTAATGGACGAGGAATTTGAAATCAATTTGAATAATTTGAATGCAATTCCTCCGATAAGTGTAAGAAAAATACCTAATAAAGCTCCATAAACGTCAAGATTATTTGCTTTGATAAATCCCATTCTAGACGGAGCAGGTGCCCATTCTTTTAAAAAGTCATCATTAACATATTCTTCTAAGCCACTACTATGTAAAATATATTCTATTAAATCAGCAGCTCTATATTTTCTTCTACTGTTGATTTTAGTTAAAACTTCCATTTTCTTTATATTTTTTTTTATCTTTTCATCTTCTAATAAGATACTCATTTTGTTTAAAATATCACTAACATCTAAAGCTAATTCATTTAACGTTAATGCTACACCAGCTGATTTTAATTTTTGAGAATTGCCCATCTGATCGCCACCAAGGGGTAATACTAACATAGGAGTACCAGTATAAAGAGATTCATGAGTACTTCCTGCGCCCCCATGACTAAAAAATAATTTTGTATTGGTGTGATTAAGTACAGCGAATTGCGGTACAAACTTTGTAATATGAATATGTGGATGTTTATTATTTAAGATTGGTAAAGTTTGCATTTGTGTACCATCAGTTAATTTTAATGTTGGATAAAAATTATCTTTTGATGTTTCAATTAATGGCCAAACTACACCATCAACTATTTTTCTGTTGATTGCTTCAACAAATGATTGTAAAATTTTGTTGTTATTCTCAGTATTTGTAATAAAACGTGTACCAAAAGCTACGTATAAAACTCGTTTGTGCGTATTTATGAAATTAGAGAGTTCGGGTGTAAGTGGAGGATATTCTTTTGATAATACTGGTCCAACTTCCTATTAATTTGAAAGATGAAAAATTTAATTTTTTTGTAATTTAAACAAAATTACTTATTAGTAAAATATAAAGATAATAATTACCTGGACATTTGGTGGTAAAGGTTGCGGTAACTTTAAGATAAAAAAGATCATTACTTTGTGAAAAATAACTCACATTATTTATTAATTATAAAATAAATTACCTCAAAACCGAAGAAAGTATCAACCAAAGATAATGAAACTTTTGGCATTTGTCCTGATGATGTATTTATATTCATTAGTTCTCTTATGTTATTCAATTGATGCGCAGGGGGTCCAATCCGACCCATCGTATAAGCTATTTGTAAAGGTTGTATTAAAGCACATCTAAATCTCTCAAAAAATGATTCATTTTCTAATGAGATGTTACAGCCGTATAACGGATCATTTTTATATGGTACAGGATCTGTAACTATATAAATGAAAAAAATTTTAATATGTGATTTCTTACTATTAAAAAAAAGGAAGAAAATTTGATTATTTATAATTACGTTGAAGACCCGAAGACCAAACAACAACAGGTTTCTTTAAATTATTGGCAATATCTATGCAAGCATCATTTCCCAGAACGTCACAAAAGAACAAATCAATATTATATTCTATTGCGGCTTTCTTATATTTTTCATAAGTTTCTTTGTAGCCGTTTCTGCTTATTTCTATAAATCTTGAAAACCTTTTATAATGTTCTTCATAAGTAATTGTACGTCTTAATTCTTTGACACCCAATCGAGGTCCTAATGTAATTTGATTTAGACCTGGGTACTCTGATGATGGTTCATATCTTCCTGATGCTAGTAATGTTACCTATGTATACATCAAGAATATATATAATAAGAGAAAGTTTAGAAACAGATGAGTGATAAACGATTCAAAATCATGCATGTTGAATAAAATAAAAAGGCTCTTACGTTGTAACCTCTCTCAATTAATATAGCAACAACATCTAACATTGGTTTTACATGACTTCTTCCGCCAACATAAGAACCAAGTAAAATATTTTTAGGTATTCCCGAGCGATCAAAATCATCTTTTATGGGAATATAATTTTGTGTCGTCGCAGTATTAACATTGACGTAAAATATGAGATTTAATAAGAGTATCAATAAAGGTTTTCTTTTGATCATTTTATTTGATTGTTATTTGATTGATATTTTATTTGAATATTATAATAAGCTTTTTAATTGTAGAAAGCAGTATTTATAATTTTTAATCTCCTTATATAAGTATTATTAGTTTTTACTTTTTTACGTTGAAATTATTTTTTAATGAAATTTTATGTAAATAGAATCATTGCGTAGTTATTCTATTTATGTAATGTAAGACAGAGATGTATTTATACCTTGTATGTAGACCAAATAAGGAAAGGCCTAGACCGTTCTATTGTGTACCACGTATTGACACGTGAACTTTTTATATGTGTTGTTTTACAATACCCTGGTTTCCATACATTATTTAGATATTGTTTAATTTATATTTCATTAAACTTCCTTCACAATTTTCTTTTTTTGTAGTGTTTTTAGTTCCTAGTGCTAGTTGTAGCGTAGTTTTAGTAATGAGATACGTAGTTCCAATTACCTGAATAGTCTATGTAGTTTCCTTTGAAAGCGCATGCTGTTAATGTACTAATAGACAACGCTCACTCCTCTTCTTGAAATAAATAATAAAATAAAATAAATACACTATTTAGAATATTCTCGATAAATAACGTTTCACAATATGATCTAACTCTGTCATATTTCTTTTGATTTACTGTATTATATTATTTAATGTGATCTACTAAATCTTAAAAAAAAATTTTAAGATAGAATAATTTTGGTATATCTCTGTCGAAAAATGATTTCAGCGGCTAAATTAAATGCCCGATTACTAAAATGAACATTTTTTTCGTACATTTCATTCATGGAATAATAATTCATATTCCGATATCCTTCAAAGCTATAATAAATACATAAGATAATATCATGTTTATTTGTAATCATTGTATTATGATTATTCTAGCCTCTTTTTAATAAAAAAAATAAATTATACATAATTAGCAATTTCAAGATAATTCAGATTATTATTAAACATAGAATTAAAGCCAATGTAGAACGTTTCATATTTACATAGTACAAAGAAGATAAGAGTTGGAACTTGTTCCCTATAAATCGTCAAATTAATTAAATTGATTATTCAATAATCTCCAATCACTGTAAAAACATATCTTGATATCAAAATCATTTACTGTAAAAAAGATCTCGATTTATTTATTTATTTTTTTACAAACTTCTGGAAAAAAGGATATAGATTTTTTCTTTTCGCTTTGTAATATGGCGCAATCACATGAGACTTAATTTAATTTTAAATAAAGGTTCTTTGGTATAAAAAAGTCGATCAGACACGTCCTTCGCAATAAATAATCAAACAAATATATATATATAATAGTATATATTTTTCGTGGTCATTTTTAGAACAAGATCACAAGTTAAAAAATATTTAGTGTATCAATATATTAATCGGTACTTGTCCGTTCGTTAAATCATAAAATTTTATCGTCTGTTTACAATCAAATAACTTATTACTGTAATAAATAAGGTTTATTCGGATACCACGATGTTTTAAAAATAGAATTCCTTTTTTACGATTATCGTTCAAATATCAATATGTTCTTATTATGATACTCGATAAATAAAGTATTTATTTATACCCTAAAAGTATTAACCAAACATCGAATAAGATTGCTAATCTGGTTAACTGCAAAAGACGGGCCGAAAATGCTAAGAACCGCACGATTATATAGGAATTAGAATAGATTAAGTTGAAATTAAGAGAATCAAAGATTTTGCGCAGCAATTTTGAAGATCGTGGTACTAAACAATTTTAATAATGTATAAATTAATTATTTAAAGCAGATTTCTATTAAAATATATTTAAAATATACTTAATTTTCTTATTTTATACTTAAAATTAAAATTGTATTTGTTTATACTTAAATTTTACTTCAGTATATTTTATATATTTAAGTAATAAAATAAAATATAAGCATATTTTAAATATATTTAAGTATATTTAAAAAATTTTTTTTATGGGGTTTCAGCCCTATCCGTATGTTTTTTGGTTTTACTAATATTGGATGTGATTTTTAATATGGCGTAGTTACAGATTATTTTCGTTCAAATTAACAAAACTCTTTCGGTGCACTGATTGTGCACAACAGCTAATAAACAGGCCAACTTTAAATAACCAATTCGAAAGTTTTCATTTAATATTACGTGAATATAATTTTGAAAATTGATTGAGAATATTGATAAATTTTTTTATATTTAAGTGTAATATGAATGTTTATAATCAAAAAAATTTTTAACATAATAAAAATAATTGTAGAAATTTGAAATTGTAATTGATATTATTAAAAAAAAATTATTGTGACGTATTCATAACATAGTAAAGTCAATTTACCTAGTTCTATAATGATAATATTTCTATTTAAAACAAAAATAAAATGTCTATGCTTTTTTTGATTTTATTTTAATGGACGAAGAATTTGAAATCAATTTGAATAATTTAAATGCAATTCCTCCGAAAAGTGTAAGAACGACACCTAATATAACCCCATAAACGTCAAAATTATTTGCTTTGATAAATCCCATTCTAGACCCAGCAGGTTCCCATTCTTTTAAGAAGTCATCATTAATATATTCTTCTAGACCACTGTTTTGTAAAATATATTCTATTAAATCAGCAGCTCTATATTTTCTTTTACTGTTGATTTTGGCTAAAACTTCCATTCTCTTTAAATTTTTCTTTATCTTCTCATCTTCTATTAATTTACTAATTTTATTTAAAATATCATTAACATCCAAAGTAAGTTTATTTAACGTTAATGCTACACCAATTGATTTTAATTTATGAGAATTGCCTATTTGATCGGCACCAAAAGGTAGTATTAACATAGGAGTACCAGTATAAAGAGATTCATGAACGCTTCCTGCGCCCCCATGACTAAAAAATAATTTCGTATTGGTGTGATTAAGTACAGAGAATTGTGGTGCAAAATTTGCAATATGAATATGTGGATGTTCATTATTTAAGATTGGTAAAGTTTGAACTTGTGTACCATCAGTTAAGTTTAATGTTGGATAAAAATTATCTTTTGATGTCTCAACTAATGGCCAAACTACACCGTCAATTATTTTTTTGTTGATTGCTTCAACAAGTGATTGTAAAATTTTGTTGTTATTCTCAGTTGTTGTAAAGAAACGTGTACCAAAAGCAACATATAAAACTCGTTCGTGTGCATTCATAAAGTTAGAGAGTTCTGGTGTAAGTGGAGGATATTCTTTTGATAATACTGGTCCAATTTCCTATTAATTTGAAAGAACGAAGAAATTTAATTTTTACAATTTTACAAATTTCTTGTTAATATAAAAATAAAAGAAAACAATTACCTGAACATTTGGTGCTAAGTGTTGCGGTAACTTAAAAAAAAAATCATTATTTCTTTGAAAAATAATTCAAACAAAAATTACTACATTATTTTATTAAATATTAAGTGAATTTACCTCAAAACCGAAGAAAGTATCAACTAAAGCTAATGATACTTTTGGCATTTTTCCCGATACCGGTTTTATATTCATTTGTTTTCTTGCGTCATTTAATTGACGCGCAAGAGGCGCCATCGTATAAGCTATTTGTAAAGGTTGTATTAAAGCACATCTAAACCTCTCAAAAAATGATTCATTTTCTAATGAGATGTTACAGCCGAACATCGGATCATTTTTATATGGTACGGGTTCCATAACTATATAAATGAAAAAACATTTCTTTAATATGTGATTTTTACTATTAAAGAAAGAAAGAAAATTGATTATTTATAATTACATTGAAGAAACGAAGACCAAGCAATAACAGGTTTCTTTAAATTATTGGCAATATCCATACAAGCATCATTTACCAAAACGTCACAAAAGAACAAATCAATATTATATTCTATTGCAACTTTCTTATATTTTTCATAAGTTTTGCCGTAGTCGTTTATGCTCATTTCCGTAACCTGTGACAGCCCTCTAAAACCAGAATCTTCATGGATATTTACATTTTTCAAATCTTTGATACGCATTGGAGGTCCTAATGTAATTTGATTTAGACCTGGGTACTCTGATGATGGTTCATATCTTCCCGCTGACAATAATGTTACCTATATATCAAGAATATAATAAGAGCAAGTTTAGAAACTTAGATAATAATCGACCCAAAATCACGTTGAATAAAATAAAAGACCCTTACATTGTAACCTCTCTCAATTAATATAGCAGCAACATCTAACATTGGTTTTACATGACTTCTTCCGCCAATATAAGAGCCAAGTAAAATATTTTTAGGTATTCCCGAGCGATCAAAATCAACTTTTCTAGGAATATAACTTTGTGTCGTCGCAGTATTAACATTGACGTGAAAGACGAGATTTAATGAGAGCATCAATAATAATAAAATAGGGTTTCTTTTAATCATTTTGATTGTTATTTGATTTATTTGATTGATATTTAGTTTGAATATAATAATAAGCTTTTTTTAACTGTAGGAAGAGGAATAATTGCAATATTTCTAATTTTTGATCTCATATAAATATTAATTTTTTTACTTTTTACGTTGACCATTTAAAATTATTCATTAAAAAATGAAATTTTATATAAATAGTAATCATTGCGTGTATGTAATTCTATTTATGTAATATAAGATAATGATGTGTTTGAAAATTAATTTCGGCAAACAAATATGCTTCATATTTATCAGCAATCAGCAAAATGACAAAATGATCGGTCATTGCTCATTAACACTAAACTTAATGAAAAAAATGATCTACCCTTTAATGGACAATCGCATTGTTACCGATTGACGAATTGACAATGAAAGGTGGAATAATATATAATTAAGACTAAATTTGTTGTAGTTCCTGTTGAAAAAATTTCGACGGATAAATTAAATGACCTATTTTACCGCACACGGAATAATTCATATTCCGATAACTTCAAAGTTATAACAAATACATAAAAATAGCAGTATTGTAATCGGCTTTTCTAGAAGTTTAAAAATAAATTACATATGTTCAGCAATCTCAATCTAATTCAGATTATTATGCATAGAATTGAAACCAATAGAGAACATTTCATATTTACATACTGAGAAGATAAGAAGAGTTGGGACTTGTTCTCTACAAATCTTTAAAATTAATTAAATTAATTAAATTAATTATTCAATAATCTCCATTTATCAATCACTGTAAAAAAACATATCTTGTCAATAATTTATATCACAAAAAAAAACCTCGATTTATTATTACTACTATTATTATTACAAACTTTTGGAAATAAAGACCTTTTCGCTTTATAATATGACGAAATTACGTGAGGCTTAATTTAATTTTAAAATAGAGATTCTTATAATCGGACACTCTACTGTTAACATCTTCCCTATAAAAAATTTTTTAGAAAATTGATCACATATCGGAGTTTTTTTGGAATGAAAACTCATTTATCGGAATTTACCCAGAAAATTTTTTATAGGGGCTTGCGTCCTTCGCACAAAGCTCTTTTGTCATTGTAAAAAAATTCTCAGCCAAGAATAAGCCACAGTAAATACAAAACATATCCTTATTTTCGCGGTTATTTTTAGAATAAGATCATAAGTTACAAAATGTCATTAAGATTTGTGTATTAATAATATATTAGTCGGTACTTGTCCGTTTAATCATAAACTTTTATTCAAATAACTTATTATATAATAACAAGGTTTATTCGGATTTTGCCGATACCTTGTTCTAAAAATAGGAATTAATTATCGTTCAAATATCATTGTGTTTGCACATTTTAATACTCACCAAATATTTACACTCCAAACAGTACAAGGTTACTAATTTGGTTAAACTGCAAAAGACTGCCAAGAGTTTTAAGTTAAAAATGTGTGGTAAAAAACGAACCATGTCGGACAAAATCGGTAAAATTTCGGTCCGGAAATTATAAAATTAAATTAGTGTAAATCTGGTAAATCACTGGATTGCAAATATTTTATGGTAGTACAGTACACGAAAGCTTTGTTACCATAAAAAATTCAATGTTGATCATTTTATGACTAAATCTATATCTATAAAAAAAAGCATTGTGCGACCGTGACGTTAAGACTACCGTGGATTTAAATTGGATCATGTGTCTGCGCCCTGTGCTACAGATTTTTATAAGATTCGGAGTGGCGCATCATTTGCTATTGATTAGCTTAATTGGGCAGACCCTAATCCCAATACAATTTTAATTAGGCTGCATAAATGATTGGCGTAGAACAAATTTACAGCAACGAAATGAAACTAATCTAATCAGTAATTGTAATATAAAATAAAATATTATAAAAAATTTATTAAGCAATTTGATCGTGACAATGAAATTCTTCACATGAGAAATCATCATTGACTTTTTAGAAATCGTCATTGTTGTTTTTAAAAAAAATTATTTTTCAGTTTTTTGAATTTTCTCATACGACGAATTTTCTAATTTTCAGTTTTTTTTTTGGATTTCCCACACGAAAAAAAAATCCTTTTCTTTTTTTTAAAAATTTTTCTTTATAAAAAATTACCCCTTTTTTAAAAAAAATTTTATGCTTTAATTTTTAATGCCTGTCCAACTATCAACAATCCTTATATTTCAGAATATAGGGAGAAAACATCAGGTGAATTTTTCATAGGAATGGTCACTGGACACACAAGACTTGAGGGTAACTCAGTTGCCCAAGAATTTAATATTACAGTGTTTTATCCTCTTAACAAAGAAAAACAAACCATGCTATGTACCAAAATTGGAAGAGGGACAAGTCTTATCTATTGCAAATTCAAAATTTGCAATTGGACCTGTCGATAATCAAATTGATGTAAGAAATTACTTTATTTTAATTTTTTTAAATATATTTATTATTTTGTTTTAAAATTAAATTTCACACTATATTATACATATATTATCTGCATGTGTATCCAGTTAATCTTAACCACTGCTACTATTTTACCTATAAATGTTGTAGGCACAGCTTCGGTATCAGATTTAGTACTTACTACGAATCTTGGTATACAATTTGAATGTACTGGTAAAGATAAACCAACTGAGATTCCAATCACATTATTCCATCCAAACGAAAGCTGCTTAAAAAGCCAGACTACAATGTTAAAACGTGGTTCTTCCATTTTTTTTTCAGGTGCTTTAACATCAACTGAGGAAAGTTTTATCCAGAACTAATTTTATTCGTATTCAACAATCAAATTTTATATCAATCTACCAGGAAAATGCCCTGGTCTTCTACATCATCATCATCATCACCACATATGATAGCCACGAGAGCTGCAATCCATAAAAAAATTGAACAATCCGCACCTGTACTAGGAAAACATGAAATTGCTACAAAAATTTTCAGCCAACTAAATTAACTAAATTAACAAAATTCTCAGATATCCACACTCATAGTGACTGAAGAAATTCAAGGGCGGGAAGAACAGGAAGAATCTGCATCTATACTTATTACACCTGCAACTATACCTGCAACTACACCTCCATCAAAAAAACGCGTAGGCCATGCAAAAGTTTAATAATTTATTAAATTATAAATATTTTCACATATTTTATCCTGCTGTAATACAAAAAAAAATTGTTTTTTTTTCTGTAAATAAATTTGAAATGAGATTTAATTAATTGAGTAAAGAATACACAATATTTTTTTTCAACTTTTCTATGTTACAAAAAAAAAGTAATAGCAGAATAATAATATATTTAACGTAAAATAAAATAATTAAAAAATGCAAAATTGTTAATCAACAGGTTGTTTGTCACCAATTCATTCATTAAATAATTATTTTCCTGTTAAAAAGTATAATTACTAAAGGAAATAGGTAGATCAAGAAGAAAGTTAGACATGTTAAAGTGACTTAACATTATGTAGCTTTGTAGGCCAACAAGATCATAATAATTTGTATTTTAAAAAAAAATTCTTTAAATAAAATAAAAAACGTATTTTTTTAAAAAAGTAAATTTTAGTGGTACATGGGATGTTTCTTTTTCTTTAAAAAATAAATATCACATTTTTTACTTCATATTAACATGTCAAAGTTCTTGCAGGTAATGGTGAAACCTGCCAAACAAAAACATTGTCTATAATGAAATATTTCATCCTATTTAAAATAACTACTATAACTATTATAACTATTATAACAACTAATTTTCATAATTTTAATTAGCCAGGCCCGCGTGAAACGCGGGCATCCAGCTAGTCATTAAAATAAGAATTTATCTAATATAAAATTTTTTCATACTTTGAATAAAAACACCGCAAATTTTTCATCTGACTAATATAATTTCCTTCAACTTACAAGCGATGTTACTTTTAATATACATAGTTGTCTTTCGTGGTATCTCAACAGACACTGTAAGTCTGTAATAACGTATAAAAAAGCAGTTACTAAATACATAATAACGAAAACTAAACTATTTAATTATAAAGGAATATAAACTACAAATTAAAATATAAGATTAATAAAAAAGACGAAAAAGAGTGGACAAATAGAAAAAAAACTACCATGCTATTGAACAAGTCGATCCAAGGACGATTCAATATTAAAGAATAAAAAAAATACTGTTCAAGAATAAAAAATCAAAAAAATATGAAGAAATATGATACAGTATATTATGCAAGTTGAATAAATGATCTGCCTTATCTGTTATGATTATTCAGTCAATTTACAAACGCTCCGAGTGAAAGTAGTCATCGCCTATACGTGATCATGACCACATGATAATCGCTTGCAAATATTATTAAATATCTAAATTATTGGAATAATGGAATAATGGATCTAATATTGCCAAAAAAACAAAGTCCATAAGTGACGTTATTGACATACCGTTTATTTTAATTAATCCTGATAAGAATTTTCAGATTATGGGCGTTCTTAAGCACTTAACTTAATGGATTCAGGTGAAGAAAATTTTTATTAGTAAATTAGTTGAGTTCATCAGTTCAGTCAAAAACTTTTTTGTTACAGACCACCTTTTTTTTCATTCTTATCCATAGTACTTACTTCATCTGATCGTAATGAATCTCAAAACTCATTGAGGGAGATCCTGATAACGCCCTAACCTAACCCTTTGATTGTACCAAACATTTAATTAACCGATCAACCCTAAACAATCAATTTAAAAGATATACATTACAATTAATTTAACTTTGAGAATTTTGAGATAACTTCAAAATCGTATTGATATTGAGAATATTGGTTTTTTTTGTACGTAATGTCTTATATAAAAAAAATTTTTATTTAATAAATATAATTTGTTTTTACAGTATAGTATATTTTATCTTATTTCACTATGTAATTCATTTGAATAATATGTAATTGTAATTGATTTTTTTAAAAAAAAATTATTGTGGCGCCCCAGAACGCAGTAAAATCAATTCACGTCGATACTAGAAATTATTTATATAGTCTATGCTTTTTTTGATTTTATTCTAATGGACGAAGGATTTGAGATCGATTTGAATAACTTGAATACAATTCCCCCGATAAGTGTTAGAACAATACCCAATAAAGCTCCATAAACGTCAAGATTATTTGCTTTGATAAATCCCATTCTAGACGCAGCAGGTGCCCATTCTTTCAAATAGTCATCATTAATATATTCTTCTAAACCACTACTATGTAAAATATATTCTATTAAATCAGCAGCTCTATATTTTCTTTTACTGTTGATTTTAGTTAAAACTTCCATTCTCTTTAAATTTTTCTTTATCTTCTCATCTTCTAATAATTTGCTCATCTTATTTAAAATATCATTAACATTCAAATTGTACACACTTAACGTTAATGCTACACCAGCTGTTTTTAATTTTTGAGCATTGCCCATCTGATCGCCACCAAGAGGTAATACTAACATAGGAGTACCAGTATAAAGAGATTCATGAGCACTTCCTGCGCCCCCATGACTAAAAAATAATTTCGTATTGGTGTGATTAAGTACAGCGAATTGTGGTGCAAAATTTGTAATATGAATATGTGGATGCTTATTATTTAGGATTGACAAAGTTTGAACTTGTGTACCATCAGTTAAGTTTAATGTTGGATAAAAATTATCCCTTGATGTCTGACCTAATGGCCAAACTACACCATCAACTATTTTTTTGTTGATTGCTTCAACAAGTGATTGTAAAATTTTGTTGTTATTCTCAGTACATGTGAAGAAACGTGTACCAAAAGCAATATATAAAACTCGTTCGTGTGCATTTATAAAGTTAGAGAGTTCTGGTGTAATTGGAGGATATTCTTCTGGTAATACTGGTCCAACTTCCTATTAATTTGAAGAATGAGCAAATTTAGCTTATTGTAATTTTACAAAATTTCTTATTAATATTTAAATAAAAGACAGTAATTACCTGAACATTTGGTGCTAAAGGTTGCGGTAACTTTAAAATAAAAAAAAATTATTATTTTGTGAAAAGTAATTTAATTAACATTATATTATTATTATAGAATAAATTACCTCAAAACCGAAGAAAGTATCAACCAAAGATAATGAAACTTTTGGAATTTTTCCCGATGGTTCTATATTCATTTGTTTTCTTATATCATTTAATTGATGCGCAAAAGGCCCCAATTTACTAGCTACTTGTAAAGGTTGTATTAAAGCACATCTAAACCTCTCAAAAAATGATTCATTTTCTAATGAGGTGTTACAACCATACACCGGATCATCTTTATATGGCACAGGATCCATAACTTATACAAATGAAAATAATTTTTTTTAATGAGATTTTTTACTATTAAAGATAAAAAAGAAAATTTAGTTATTTTATAATTACATTGAAGAAATGAAGTCCAACCAACAACAGGTTTCTTTAAATTATTAGCAGCATCTATGCAAGCCTCATTTGCCAGAACGTCACAAATGAATAAATCAATATTATATTCTTTTGCAGTCTTCTTATATTTTTCGTAAGTTTTTTTGTAATCATTTGTGCTTGGTTCCAAAATTTGTGGCAGTCCTTTATAATCGAATTCTACGTTATTTTTAAAATTTTTCATGTTGTTGCCATTAACTTCACTAAGTCCTAATGTAATTTGATTTAGACCCGGGTACTCTGATGATGGTTCATATCTTCCCGCTGTTAATAATGTTACCTATGCATCAAGAATATAAATAGGAGCGTTTAGAAACTTCGATCCAAAAACACGTCGAATAAAATAAAATCCTTACATTGTAACCTCTTTCAATTAATATAGCAACAACATCTAAAATTGGTTTTACATGACTTCTTCCACCAATATAAGAACCGACCAAAATATTTTTAGGTATTCCCGAGCGATCAAAATCATCTTTTCTAAGAATATAATTTTGTGTCGTCGCAGTATTAACATTGACGTAAAAGACGAGATTTAATAAGAGTATCAATAATAAAATAGAGTTTCTTTTAATCATTTTATCTGACTGATTGTTATTTGATTTGTGTTTTATTTGAATGCGAAAAGTTTCTTTTTTTTTAATTGTGGGAAGCAGATTATTTGCAATGATTACAATTTTTGATCATTATAAATAATTTTTTTTTTTTACTTTAAAAGTCGAACGTTTTAGGGGTATTCATTAAAAAAATAAATTTTATATATACAGTAATCATAGCGTGTATGTTATTCTATTTATGTAATATTAGACAAAGATGTATTTAGAGATAAATAAAAATGTTTCATATTTATCAACATAATGACGATAATGATTGAAATTTACCGATTTGACGAATTGAAAAAAGTATCATTTCATTATGGCTTTTCTTAAAAAAATTACATATAATTAGTAATGCAGACGCAAAATATAAATCAAATGGTGAACTTTTCATCTTCATATGGAGAATTGGGACTTGTTCCCTATAAAAATTTTAAACTAATTAAATTATTCAATAATCTCCATTTGATAATCACTGTAAAAAATATATCTTATTGATAATTTATTCATCATAAATCATTTTTTTTTTAAAAAAAAAACAATCACGATTTATTTTTATTTTACAAACTTTTGAAATCAAGGGCTTTAATTTTTTTTCTTCTCGCTTTATAATATAGCGAAAAAACATGAACCGTAATTTAATTTTAAATAAAGGTTCTTATAATCGGACACGCTACTGAATAATAGCTCTTGCGTCTTTCGCATGAAGATCTTTTTTTGATTGAAAAAATAGAAATAAGAATCAGATACAGCAAATGTAAACAATATCCTTTTTTTCCGTGGCTATTTTTAGAATAAGATCACAAGTTACAAAAATATCATTAAAATTTATTGTGTGTATTAATAATTCGCATGGATTCCGATACCTTGTTTAAAAAATAAAATTACGACTATCAGTCAAATGTCAATGTGTTTGCATATGTTCTTTATTATGATACTCGCCAAATATGAAATATTTATATAACCAAACATCGAATAAGATTACTAATTTGGTTAACTGCAAGAAGATGGATCGGGAGTGCCAAGAACTGTACAGTTAAAAAAATGTACAACAAAAACGAACCTTGTGTCGGACAAAATTGGTGGAAGTCTTGATTTCGGAATTTGTATTTCGGAAATGATTATTTATCATAAGATAATTGCTCTGTTATTTGCGATCCGGATAGCCGTAGACAATCCGCCGCGGATTGAAAACACAAATTTATTCGTCATGGACTATCTATTACGGATATCCGTTTATCAGAAGTCAGCATTTAAGTCACGTGACTCCGCATTTGGAACTGTGAATTGTCTTTAAAAGTAAAAATAAAAAATAAAATTGTTTCTTACTATATACCATTGTATAATAACGGATAACGGATAATCCGACGGATAATGCAACCAGAGAATTATCTGTTATCTGGGTTCGGATCGGATATAAGGCGGATCGCCGGATGGATGATTTCTCCATTTAGATTACATATTTTATTCAAAAAATAAATTATATGACATATAAATTGTACGGTAGTACAATACAGAGTGGGTCGAGTTTGTCAAAATTATACAAGTAAAGGAAATTTTGAAGTTATTTGTTGGATATAATAAACATGCGTAACTCGATCAATATTACACATGGTGTATTTTTGTAAACAAACGTAATATATTTGATGTTCGAAGTAAATTGAAGTAAATCATTAACGTTTTTGTGACCCAGCAATTTTGATGATCTCACGGCACAAAATTTAACTAAAATTAATGATATTATCTCTTACAATAATATAGAAGTGTTTCGATTGTTTAAATAATAATGCATTAATTATTTAAAAAAAATCATTTTCAAACCAGTTTTACCCAAATATATCCTCTATATTTTAATTATTCATCAATGGCGTTATTTTGCATGCATCGCTGATCTATTTTTTTGACAATTCCGATAACTCCGATGACTCAGTTTTCGTTACGGCTGAAATTTAACCCGGTGCCCATTAACCGGTCAACCTTTAAAAAAATCAATTTAATATTGTTAAATAATTTTTTTCAGATATAACTTAGAGTCAGAGAGATCGTTCTTGATACCATTGTCAACAATTATATTTGTATTTAATGTACATTTTATGATAAAACATAATTTTCAACTTTAATAAAATAATTTTTTTTGGTATATTTTTATTTTATTTTATTTTATTTTTAAAAGTAAGAATTATAGAATTATAATTAATGATATTTATTGTGTTCCAATCAGGACGCAGTAAATTCAATCCACATGATCACCTTAATGTATTGTATTTTTAATGTTAAAGGTTCAAACTTTATTCATTATCTTTATTTATTTATTTATATTTATTTATAAACATATAAGAGTACAAATACATAAAATAGATAACTATTCTAGGTACAGAAAACTCGTTGTAACTTCAAACTCTTCCTATTAAAAAAAATGCCCATAATTTAGGCCAGAATTATAAGTTTTGGCCAGAATTATAAATGAGATTACAAATCACATGATATTTATATGATGTGATTACAAAAATTATATTAAACTCTGCGCTACGGCCGAAATTCATATCTATTTGCTAAAATTAATGATTATTCTTTCTAAAAAATCCTGACAGTCTCATTTTTATAAATTATAATTAAGTTTAAGTTTTTGGGATTGTTGCAGTGCGAAGTAATTATTCTCAAATGTCTCATGCATTACTGTAAAATAATTACGCTGGAATAAAATACTAATAATGTGTCATAAATAATTTTCCACATTACTATTAAATTTATATCCTTATTAATCTAGCTATTTATAAAGACTGGGCATAATTTAAACACTCATTGATGATTTTTCCAAATCTTTAAGGTCAGGGAATACTTTTAAGATTTTTTCTTCGAGAGCTGTTTAAAGACAACTTATTTAGACGATCTAGAACGAAAGAAGTAACCACCCTCAATTTCAACTTATAGGAAAATATTTTAATCAGAAATTATATAATCGGACTTTTTATTTACTTATTTTTTCTTAGTAAGTTATTTTAAAAGAAATTATTTATAAGTTTGAAATTTTTATTATTATGGCAGAATCCTTTGGTAATGCTCATTATGGAACATCGAGAATACTATCCTGATTATCCTTTATTTTTATGGACACAGGAACCGGGTTCTTGAACATTATTTTTGGTATCAAGTAACAGCTGATTTTAACTTTATGAATTTTATAAAATTCAATGTATCGAGATTCACGTGCAGACAAATTAATACGCCAATCGAACATCAGCCGGAGGTAGGAATTTTTTTTTTGATTAAAATATATTTAATAAAAATTTACAAAATATGTATATTTAGGTTACGTTACGTAATTGATATTGATGGTACTTCTCTTCCTCATGAAACTATTGAATATTTGTTTATTTGAAGATGACTTTAAAGAAGTAATTCATGTTGGATAACTTATTCGTCGTATTGAACATTCGTCAGATGATCAGAATAATAGAAATAGTTGATGATGACGACAATATCAAAATTTAGCTGGTATAAAAATAAATTATTTAATATTTATTAATCACTTTTATTTAAGAATCACGGGTAGAAATAGAAAATGTTGGGACTGCTTCATTTGAAGTTTCTCGGCTCTTATCAGATGAATCGGATGAATTGGATGATGAATCAAATATAAGAAATGAATCTGCAAAACAACAAATATTTCATTGGCAACTTTTCCCGATTTGCATTACGTCAGACAAAAGCAATTTGAAAGGTTGTTCCACTATTTATGCCTGAAGGATTTTTAATTGATATTTGAAAGATCACGATACTTTTACATGGTATTCAATAAATACGTTCAACAAGCAAGCACTAACTGAAACTACTGAAACAACTGATACTTAGTCTTAATAACACTAATCAATAATTATTGAATTGACAAATGTTCAGGAAAATTGTATAAATCAACGAAATGAACGTTGGAAAGGACGTAAAACTGTAAAAGACTCGTGACCGTTCCGATAGCTGTTGAAACTAATGGTAATGTTTCTTTTATTGGCATTGTAAAATTTAAGTGATATTTTGTAATACATAATGATATTAGTGATGCAAATGTATCTAATTTCCATCCTCTAATTTCAGATGGATACTTGACAGACGAGGGGATAACTTTTTTTAAAGATATTTTGAGAATTATTTAATCATGTATTTATAAAATTCATAAAAAATAATTTTAGTGTATAATTATGGATAACTTACCGACGAAAACTATGATGTCATTGAACCATGTTTAATCATAGTTGTATTTGCTGAAGTACGTACATTTTTTCTTATGTAATTCAGGTAATATATCAGGTGTTTCTTAAGTAATATGAGTAGGATTCCATAATGAATTAATTTTATTTATATTCGTTACATTATAATACAATCGGATTTATTTAATTTTTCCTTAATCACAGCGTTTCGTTATCTACCGTACCCGTGCGAAAATCATTTCCGTTGTTTTATACTGAAAATCTACGAACAAGGAGAATTTGTTATTTACAATGAATTTCTAGTGAATGGAAGAATAGGCTCAAGAAGGTAAAATAATTTGGAGATGAGTGCCCACAGAGTGGCGACAAAGGCGACATGCAAGAGTAGTGAGCACGAAAATGCTGCGACGTGACCTGTGGAAGAATGTTCACCAAGAAGGTAATACATCGTGGAATTACGGTCAATAGAAGGAAACACAAGCAAACTGAACGTGAAAATAAGTTCAATTATTGAAAATTAGGTTCGACATACGAATTTAGTAACATTTATATGGCCCCTTATGAAAGGATGGCAAGAGAATACGGGGTAATTTTGTGACATCACATAATAATAATAAGTTTATTTCAATAAATTAATTTTAGTCTCATTGGATTTTATGTAGATATTAATTTAGATTTAAATTTTAAAATGTAAAATTAATAAAATTTATTTTCAACTAATCGTTTAAAAAGTTGTCTAATAATATAAACCATTTTTTAGAGATTTTTTTTTAATTTAGAACGCAGCAAAATTTTTATAAATATTTAAATTAAATATAATTCATATGATAGCAACGGTTAATAAAAACCACTTTTTTAGCCAGATTTCTTTTCTGGCGTAATTCATATTATTTCAGACTTAATCAGGACCAGTCAAATTCACCATAGTATGAATGAACATCATATCTGTTGGTACCACATCATCAGTAAACATATGTACTGCCGTGCAATCATACGTTCGCAGGATATTCTGATTCCGTTAATTCCGTTAAATTATTTATAAGTATAGTTTAAGACACAAAGTAAAGGGGCTTGGGTATAATCTCGAACTTCAGGTTACATCAGATATGGTTAGCATCATTTAACCATCAGCAAAAACGTATTGTCGTGATTATCAAATCTTATGGTCAACTTTTTCGTAAAATCAAATGAATGGACGATCATCCAGTTAAATTACAACAATAATATACGATACAAAATGAGCATCATTGCTAAAAACGCATAATTATTTGATCGTTTTACATTCATCTAAAAAAATGGGTCGTTCATTCATAATAATTTGATCCTGGTTATAGATTTTCGACTTTAATCTAAAAAGCACGGTAAGAAAATAATTGTTAGATTATGACTAAGCCCCTAGAAAATCAATCATAATCAAAAAAAAATTTTCGCCTTTTTGCTGAGATAATGAAGACAATGAAGAATAAGAAGATTCTTTATTATTGTGAATTTCTTTTATAATTTATTTGTTTATTTATTTATTTTTTTTGATAATCTTATTATTTTTTGCACGGATATAAAGAATTATCAGATTAAACTTTATTATACGCCTTTGTTTGAAAGATGAACGAATAATCATTTATCGTTAATAATTTTAAATATGGCTTTTCATTCATTAGTTCATTATCTTCCATATGGCGTTTCTTATAGTGTTATTCATAAATGTTAATGTTTAAAACTTATATAAGAAAATTTCTAATTTACGGATATTACTAAGCTTTTATAAAAAATTTATAAATTGGGCTTTTCCAAAATATCACCTAAAAAATTCTTTCGTATTAAAATTACATTCAAAAGACACTTAATAATAAAATTAATAGAAAATTTCTATAATTTAAAAAAATGCTTCTAAAAGAAAAAATATGTATCCCTTTGATGATTAAATTTTATATATATATAAATTGGATAAATTTTACCTCAAAACCATCAAAGGGATTAATTGATTTATTATCTTTTTCCGATCGCACTTGAATAAGTGAATAAAAGAATGAACACAAGAGCGGAGTAGAGTAGAATGTCCAGGAAGGGGCAGCGTGCTAGAGGAGTCAGCACCAGACGTGACCTGGGGAAGGATGGTCACCACCACCTTCTTAGAAGGATGGTGGTGGCATTGGATCCTGTAGTTCTGGTTCTGCTGAAGAAAGAGAGATGAAAATTTGGGATGCTGCTTTGATTATCCGTAGAATTATCACCTATCTAGGTTAGATAACATGTTGGAAAGATCAGTAGTGGTTTTTCCCTTTTACTGATTGATGAAAATACCTCGGAGTTTTTTCACCTTCGGTAAGGTTAAAGAAAAAAGATAATAAACAGTAACAATCGACAACGATAGTTAGCAAGCGGTAATTTAGAATTATTTTTGAGTTTAAGTTTTATTGTGGTAAATCCTTTATTCGTGTCTGATTGTTGCATGAGGCTTAGAGATGGGTGGATAAGATCAAAGAGGCTTAAACAGGCAAAATCTTCTGATGACTGGAAGGAAAAATTGGCCGGATGGTAAATTTGTCCGATAAGCAAATTAGTACCGGATTTCAGACGAGACCTATTGTGGAGTATTTTACCGAGCGTTGCCGGTACTTTACCGATGGATGACGATCTATTACTGTAAAATGATAATTTAGTGATTAAAATTACGGGTTTATCACAGGATTGCCGATCTATGTTTCAAATGTTTTCAAATGATTTGATATGTTGAATATGTCAAATATGTCAAATATAGTAAATAGAATATATATATTTTATATAGTTCACATAGTATATATATATGTGATATGTTAGATATAGTTAAAAATATTATAAATAGTGAAGCATTTGGATTATTCATTATTTCTACATATAGTTTATTTATCGATTATATACGCATATCTATATACCTTCTGCTTACCCTTTTCCTTTTGTTACGTTTGTAAACGTTAAAGAACTGGCTTAACAATATTATCTTGCTGATTATTAACCGATCCTTATTTATCTTTCTATTACTACCTAACCGAACGTTAAAAACCGGTGGTAACAAAATTATTAATTTTTATTTATTATATTTGTGAATTCCTTCTTCATATATCTATAAAAATATACTACTTATTTATAAGCGTTCAAAAACTGATGTCAACAATATTTCATATTAATAATATAACAATATAAATTCTTTATACAAATATTTCAAATTATTTAGATTTAAAGTATATTAAGAAAATAAAATTAATAAATTTCCTTAAACAAGGCAAAATTTTGCGACATATTTATTATATGATTTCAGTTGTAATTATTATTGAATGTAAAATATAACGAAGCTTAGTATAAGTTAAATTAGAAAAGTTTTGGTTCTGCGGTATAATAAAACTTTTTTTTAAAAAAATTATAAGAATTATAAAGACTACTTTTTAACATTTTTAAACATTTACCAAATATAATCTTTAATATATAAAACATATACTTAAAATTTTGTGGAGTGATTTTTTAATAGCGTTATTAAATTCATGTTAAACTTTATTAGAAAGCGTCATATAATTATTATTCTAGGACTTTAGTTCCAGAACTGAATTCGGGACCGGTTCCAGCAGGAACAGTTCTAGAACCGGTTCCGATTCAGATCAGAATTTAATTTCAATTTTTTTAACATATCTTACAAAGTGGCTGTGCTACATAAAAATTTCAAATTTTTTTTTTTTTCAAAGCAGTTTCCGGACCAAGTAGGACCGGTGTAGCACAGTGTGAATGAGCGTTTATTTATGAAAAAATTGTGTCAAGTCGACTATGCAAATGTTATCCTATATCTTGCAAGCTATTGATTTTATAGTAAACTTTTATTCTTTAGATGGGTTTCGTGAAATTTCCTGTATTGTGCAGAAAGACTTTCTAGGCGAATTGAAGGTAGATTTTGACGAGTTTCTTTTTCGTTCGTGATTTCCTTTTTTTTTTAACAAATAATCTTTATTCTTCTTGTACGGTTATATGAAGGTGAATTCTTTTGTTGTTGATTAATTTCCTTTTTTTTTTAGCTAACCTTTTATTTCTCTTTTCTTTTTAGGTACAATAACTAACTAGCGAATTGAAAGTATAGTTTGTGGTTCTTTTATCTTTGCTATGAGTTGCTTCTCTTTAATCTTTTCCTTATCTACTTTTTTAGGTACGGTTACATAAATGAATTTCTTAAAAGTGATTTTTGTTTCTCTTTTCTTTCTTTTGAGTTTTCTTTTGTCTTCTTTTTTAGGCGAAGTTACGCTAATAAACTTTCCCTTCTTTCTTAGGCACGATCAACTTTCTAGGTGAATTGTAGATAGGTTTCGGCGGGTTTCTTTCCTTTTGTTGTGAAATAATTTTTATTTCTCGTGATCGGGTTATACGGCCAGACGAATTGGTAGTGAGTTTGGGTGAATTTTTTTCTCTCTATTTTCTTTTTAACCATTCTGGATCCTTCCCAGTGGGAGTACAATATTTCATGATAAAGGAGATGATAAGATAGCGGCGGAAGTTGAGAAAATAGAAATGATGTAGTACAAAGAAGCGGCAAGTGCGCAAATTCAATAATTTAAGTCAAACATAAAAGAAAATAAAGTGAATGAAACTGAGAACAGTTTATTTATAAAGAAAAATTAGCTGGGAAGAAGGATTGAGAACATTAAGGGAATATATAAAGAGTCAAGATACACATAAGGTACATAAAAAAAAATATTAATGTAGAGATTGTAGATAATCTAACAAAAATGTATATTTGTATACATCAAAAATGTTTAATATTTCGGTCTTTCTAGATAGTTTTAGCTTAGGCTTTATTTACATATGTACCTTAGTATGTGTGCGTGAGTGTACGAGAAATGTTGAAAAAAAAAAATGTTTTTTTCATAAATAAATAGTTATGTCATTATATAGTAATAAATTTTATTAACTTTTTTTTTTTAGAAATAAAATACGAGAACTTCTAGCCGAAGTGGCTCTTCTGACCTTAATAATAGGCTACCGCAAATCCTAATTATTTTGATTACGTACTATATTGGATAGTGTGATTTTCATATGATGTATGTTAACCATTTACAGAATTTGTGAAACCATTTTTTGATATAAATTTGTCGCTCACGCTAAAAAAAAAGCTTTAAATAAAAAAATTTGTTAAATTTTAAGCAATTTAAGCAATAACATCATGGCTAATGAATGCTCAAATTCTGAAAATTTATTTCCTGCTTATAATCAACATGAGGTTGTCGAAAAACTTGAAACTTGTTTCAAAAAATTAAATAATAAATTCATAGATTTATTAAAATCAAAGAATTAAACAACACAATAAGAATCTTCAAGAAGAAAATCAAGACATTCAACGTATTAATTTAGAATTAAATGAAAAAAATCAAGAAATTTCACGTAATAATTTAGAATTAAATAAAAAATATTATCAGGAAATCTCACGTAATAACTCAAATTTAATTAAGGAAAATGAAAAAATTTTACGTACTATAAATAATGATTTAAAAGAAAAACTTCAAAATATAAATGAACAATTTGAAAAACTTCAAAAGGATTTAAATTTGGAAAAACAAAAAAATAAAGAAATTCAACGACTTGAAGTAATTTCTCAAAATTTAGAAAAAAATTTAAAAATATTGGAAGTTGACGAAATTGATAATAATACTATTAATGTTTTTAAAGAAAACAATGAACAAAAAAATTGTAATATTAACAATAATCGAACAACCTTCGCTTTAAATTATAGTAAAGGTATCATATGTGGTAATGAACTTTTTTTAAAAATTTTATTAATAATTGATTAAACAAAATTAAATCGATTTTTATACACTTTTAAAGGGTTAGATGTTAGGGTTATAGTCGGATTAGATTTTGGAGTAACATATTCTGGATTCGCTTATTGTCATGTTAATGATGATTATCAAGATATACATACAAATGATATTTGGCCTATGGTAGCTGGTCGGTTCAAAACAAATACAGTTCTTCAATATGATGATGAATTTAATAATGTGTTTTATTGGGGTTGGGTGCTCAAACTTTAAGACCAAGTAAAAATAGAAAACAAAATAGTGAACCCGTTAAATTGTTCAAATTATACCTGGGTGACTTATCAGATAATTTAAAACCAAAACTTCCGATCGATTACAAAAAGGCTATTACTGACTATCTTAGAGAAATCGGAATGGTATGAATTATACTGTAATTCCAATATTATTTCAATTTTAATTTTAAATTTCTACTTATTTTAATAATAATTTTTAGGTCATTAAAGGACTATTGAATGCCGTTGGGGTGGAATTGACTACTTTGAAGATGTATTGTTAGTACTTACAATTCCTGCAGAATATTCAGGTTATTATAAGACAATGTGTATATAATGCGGACCTCATTAAAGATAGAGATTCAGAAAAACTGCAATTTACTACAGAATGTAAGTAGATTTTAGAAATAAGACCTTAATTAATTTAATGTGATTGATTTTTCTTTATTTACAGCTAAAGCTACTGCATTATATTGTGTGAAACATTGTTTTAAACGTGAAACAGGAGGCAAGTTTTCATTATTAATTATTTTTAATTTAAAGAATATTCAAATAATGTTCATTCATAATTTTTAGAGACATTTATGTTTGTTGACTGCGGTAAATATACTACAGATTTGACTATTCGTAAGTTAGATAGAAATAATCCATTGCATATAGATAAAGTTACAACATACAATAAAGACTTCTGTGGAAGTAAATTGATTAATGAAGAATTTATTAAATTTTTACGTGAAAGACTTGGAACTTGTGCCATAGATCTATTGAAAGAAAATAATTATAATAAACTACAATACATGGTCAAAAATTTCCATCAATATATAACAAGTCATTTTACAGACGATGATAAGAAGTTTCAGTATGGATATAGAAATCGAACCAACTTTACTACAGTATGTCAGTGAAGAAACTAGAGAGATTATGGAATATAATGAATTGATCATTAACATTAAATATGATGATATAAAAAAAATGTTTGATACTCTTATTGATAGAATTATTCGTTTGATACATATACAACTTTTGAACGATAAAGAAAATTGTTCTGCAATATTTTTAACTGGGGATTTTTGTGTAAACAAATATTTACAAAATAGAATAAAAGAAGAATTTAGTCACCAAGTGAATAATATTTCAGTTCCTGTTCATCCAGAAGCAGTAATTTCACGTGGAGCTGTAATTTATGGATTATCCATAATATCTTCAAAAGTCCTTAAATATACTTATATAACCGGAGAAGCGGTGATGATATCACTCATAATGAAAAAAATTGTAAATTCAAGACTTTGGTTGAACGAGACACTAAAATTACACCTGAACAAACTTTTTCCTTTAATTTTGAACCTGAATCTAATCAGGCACGTGGAAGTTTTGCAATTTACTATACACGAAAGTACAATATAGAGTACTGTGATGAACTAGGAACGAAACTACTTGGGATATTAAATATTGATCTTTTAGGTAAATCTCAATTATTTAAATAATATATTTAATAGAAATTATATAAATTATAATAATTATAATTAACTTTTTTGTAATCGTTATTAGACTCTGTACATCTCGATAATGGAAGTATTAATTTCGAGCTAACCTTTGGTCAATATGAAATTATTGCTTCTGCAAGGAATGAAAATGGACAAGAGCATATGACCACTTTTTGTTACCCAGCAGATTATGATTTTTGATTTTGTAAATAAATTAATTATTTCATATTTGGCCATAAGATAATTTTTATTATAAATAAGTTTACGATTAGAATAGTACTTTTAATTAGTTTATCAAACGTTTTAGTTATACTTATGAAAGAAATCTGAAATTCATGAAATGATAGTTCCTCTTAAACTATCACAGTTTAAACAATAGAGATCTAAAAGCTGTGAAAATTATATAAGTTGGTAAGCAGAATTAGTGTTCACACCTTTAAATTTAATATAAAATATCAAAAAAATTTAATGTATACTGTACACACATATATATAATATATATTTATTATAGCGTGATATAATTATATCGTATGTTTATTTTTGTATTTCCAAGAATATATATTGATTAGAAATATCTTTAAATTTATTTCACTGTTTATATACAATGTCCTAAATTACATAATTTTCAATATATATAAAGAAAAAAATCAATAATTTATAAATAAATATAATATTTACTCCTTAACAGATAACCCAATTATGGTTATCGAAAATTTTACTTCCTATGATAAACGCTTCGATCTTGGAATAATTTGCGCTTTTATAAAAATTCTATCACTCAATTTATCACCAGTAAATATGCCGATGCAAGGAAATCCACAAATTTCTACTTCCAATTTTTTAGATTCATCATTTCCAAAAGCTCCTTTCATGAGATGCGGTTCCAAAGCTTGACCGGCATCGAAAAATTTATAGGTTGGTACAGAAGCTTGTGTTTTAAAACTAAAATAAAAAATATTAATAACTTTATGAGTTATTTGAATAGCTTGATCATCCATTTCACTTTTAGTTTCTTCATCTACAATTTTTCTATATTTATTCATCTTATACAACAATTTACTTGCTGTGCTTTTGATTAAAGAGTGATCACTTGGAAAGCCACGATGACTAAGAGCTGAATAAACATTCTGCCGAATTTTGATTGGTGTAATCTTAGTGGTATCGTCTTCTCCCTTCAAATTTTTTTCAAATAATATTATCTGATTAATTAAGGTTTCGGTAGTATTTACGATATCCCTCTCAAGAGTCATCTCTTGATTTTTAGAAAAGCCATTTAAATATTTTTCAACTTCTTCTATAATTTTGGCAATTGTAATCCTTTGAAGTAAAAATCCCAAAACAAGGCTTGCTCGCGAACTAGGACAATTTACTTCGCATTTAAAAGCTCTTAAAAGAGAATTTGCCTCATTGTTATTTATCTTATAATCACTTCCTTGAACCATTGTGAAATCTGTAAGCATATCTTGTAAATCTGTAATGTCTTGAATCAATTTTTTTGAATTATGCGACTCATCATCGTTCCAAAATACATTTGTTAAATTATCAAGAGCTGCCTGTTGTTTCGAATTTTCTTTTATTAATTCTTTTACTTGAGTTTTTAAATTCTCGTTTTCTCTTTTCTTAAGTTCTTGAGTATCTCGCGACTCATCTTCAAGACTTACTGAATTACCAATTTGTGATTTATTATCGGCTAAACCAACTATTTGATTTTCCAAACTTTTATTTTCACTTAAAATTAATTCTTGATTTTCATCTTTCATCTTATTATTAAGGGGTACTTGTTGTAATTCTTTTGCTTCTTTTATTTTTCTTGAAAATGATTGAAAGGATTTTATCCTAGATAAAATCATCGCTCTTAACTCTTTTTTTTGAAATAATGAACAACGGCTTAATTGTTCCGAAACCGCATAAGAATTATTCTTTAATCCATGGTTTTCCAATTCTTTCCAAACATTATGAACTAAATTTTGTCTAAAAGTTTGACTACTTAAAAAACGATAACCTTTGTAATCATCTAACATTTTAGAATAATTATTATCGTTTTCTTTTGAAATATTTAACTCCTTGATAATTTGAATTAAATTATCAGTTTCTTCCCTTAATTCTTTTGAAAATTGTGCACTATTTCGTACTGGAATAATATCCCAAACAAGAATAAATAAACAAATATAATTCTCAACTGTTTCCAAGGAAGCGAACCACATAAATAATTGCCAGTTATTATCACTAACTGTATCTAAAGAATATTCATTTTTAACGCGGGTTTTAATAAATTCTTGATTTTGCTTTTCACTCCTTCGTTTTAAAGGTGTTTGGCTTGACGCCATAATTTTTAAATTAGTTGTGGATTAAAACAATAAACGTAATTTTTTTAAAAAATTTTTTTTATATATAATAAATAGGGGTACTATGTGGTACGTTACATTATATTACGTTACGTAACTTCTAATGTTCGGCTGACATGTGATTACGCAAATCCGCCGATATATTAGTATGATTTTTATCAAGCCAAACTTCTTTTAAGATAAAATCCAATAAATATAATATTGATAATATTGAATATATATAGTATAAAAGAAAAAAAAAATTCAAAACATCAAACAATAACTTCGAAATATTTACGATCATTAAACTTGAATAAATTTTTATTTTAATTTTTATTTTATTAAGAAATACTCACTTTCTAATAAAAATGACCTTGTATAGTCCTTCGTTACACTTTGGACTAAAAATGATTTATTTTTTAAAAATTCTTAAATTCTTCACGAAAAGTTATAGAAAAAAAAAGTTAATGAGAATGGATGATATTAGAATTCTTGTCGCAATAGATTTTGAGACTATATACTCTGGAAACGGTAATTATGTATTAATTGGCGTAATCAATTTTTAACTAAAATAAAATTCTTATGAAATTCAACTCTTTGATGACACAGTAATTAGACCAAGATCTGAAGGTGTCTCAAAAGCATCTACAGCACTTCAATATGATGAAGGGCATAAAAAAATCACCAGTTGGAGAATTTAGTTTTAGAGGAAGAATCTGGTGAAATATTAGATGATACAGAACATCCACGTCCTGTTGAATTATTTAAGTTACATCAAGAAAGAAAGGATAACCTTGGTTACCGCCTCAATTATATTATTCAAAAGCTGTTGAAGTTTATTTAGCTCAAATGAGGAAATTAATTCAAGAAACTCTAAAAAAAAAAGGACGATGCCCTACTGTTAAGTTTCCTCAACAAGTCGATTTTGTATTAACAATTTCTGCCGAATGGGTACGTGATAATTAAATCATTTATTTTTTTTATTTTATTTCATTTTTTTATTTTGATAAAATACTTAGTTTGTTTATATCATATTCGTAGCCTCCATACACAACTAAAGTCATGAGAGAATGTGCATACAAAACAGGCTTTGAATTCACAAGTCACAACGAATTTACAACTGAGCGTATGTGAGTATGCCATTAAATTAATTATCCTGATCGTTATATTTATTTTATATACTTTCCTCAAGATCATAACCATTACAGTATATTCGTTTCAGCTGAAGCTGCAGCATTTCATTGTCTTAGCGTCATGAGAAACAAAACTTACAACCTTATGGTATATTTTCTTTTCTAATATCATTCAATAATATTTTAAGTTAACTGAAATTAATATCATTTTTAAAAAAAAGATTCATTTTTAATAGCTGATTGCGGGGTGGTACTGTTGATTTAACTTTACGAAAACTTCTTCTGGAAAATAAATTAAGTGAAGTTACTGATTCGTATTGGTGATGTTCGTAGATTAAGAATTTTTACATTGGCTTGGAAGAAAAGTCGAATCTAAAGCTTTAGCAAAAATTAAAAACAGATGATTATGGACAAATGCAACATTATTACAAAGATTTTTTTGCACCCGTATATAGAAAATAAAAAGACTATAAACTTTATAATAAATCTACAACTATATTGTCCTAGTTTATCACAATATGTCGCTGATGAAATCAAAAAACAAACAGAAGAAGTGGATTTATATTAAAAGTTGATCATGGAACTGTTAAAGAAATGTTCGATCCCGTGATTGATCGAAATATAAATTTAATTGATGATCAGTTAAAAAATTTTTCGAAAAAATGCTCAGCGGATTAAGTCTCCTTATTTATTTGAACCATTTGAACATCAAGTTCCTATCATCGCTGCTGTGCCAACTTTATCTATGGCAGCAATAGTTCGTGGTGCCATTACATATGGATTTAATATTGATATTGTACATGATCGAATATTAAAATGGACACACGGAATTGAAGTTTGTCGCTCATAGGTAAGTTTCTTTTTTTCTTTTGTGTAATAATAAAATTTTAACAAATTAATGAAACTACGAACATTTATTTTCAGGTTGCTGATGATAAAAAAAAAGGATGGAATGTAATCTTTATTTTCATGAATTTGCAAAACGTGGTAGAAATGTTCAAGTAAATTAAAAATTTCGGGAGATGTTTATCCAATAAGACCGAACCAAAATATTAGCGTTCAAAATTGATGCAAAATACTGTGGATGATCGATATGAGATTACCAAAAATCATTATCCGAAATCACGTGTAACCCGGCAAATTAGATCCAAATATATATCACGATATTATTTATTATTTAAGCTTTCTTTTCTATCAAGAATACAAAATTGTTTTTAAAACAATGGCTATGATTTAAAATATTACGGAGCTAGAGGTATTAAGTAATTCAAAATTTGCCGAATATATAAAAACTTGTATAAATAAAAAATTGGCAACCCGATATCTGTAAATCGTTAAGTGAAATACTTATGAGGTCTTACTTCTCATATCGAAATTTGCTTTGATTTAACTAACCTGTTTAACAAACTTTTTTTAGTAAATCTGATCAGTATTGTGATTATTGTTCATTTTATATAGTATATACAAGTTAATTAGTTATAATTTATAAATAATAAATAAAAAAAATTATATAGATTTGTACAGTCAACTCTTAATATAACGAAGTTGGCGTCCGGGTTGATCAGGCCTTCGTTATAGGAATATTCGTTAATATGATGGGAAAATCTGGTATAACCCGGAAAAATTTTGTATATTATGGTATATTGTCGTATAATAATTGTATCTTATAATGCAAAAACGCAAGTTACACAAAATATCTTCGTTATATTGAAAAAAAATTCGTTATAAAAGAAAATTCGTTGTTAAAAGGGGCATTTTTCATATACGGTTTATAAAATTTACTTCGTTAAACGGTATACGGCATTTAATTAGTAAAATTCGGTATAATGAGATTTTTTTCATATGTTAAAATCTGTATCATACTGAAGATCCGTTATATTGTAAAATTCGTTATATCAAAATTCGTTATAAGAAGAGTTGACTGTATATATAAAAATTTCAGAAATCAGAATTTTTAGAATATGAAAACTGAAAATTATATTTTGTAATGAAGAAGTTTATCGATGAAAAATGTTCGACAGTATTATTAATTAGTTACCACGTAAAAGAATAGTCGCTTTGTAAAAAAAAAATGAATATATAACGATAATATATTTTTCGTCCCATGATAATAAAAGTTCTTTATATATGGTATGAAATGTTCTTAAAACGTAATCCTCTTTGAATCGATTTGTATGATTTTGATATCAATATAATAAATGATAGGTCGTTAAGATAAAAGTAGTCCATTTCTTAAAATTACGTCCTTGGAGTATATGAATCCAATTCGGCGACGCTATCGTCACCTTCATATAATCTAATTTTTGTCAGCCTTATGCTGAACATTCATTTAGATATTTTGTAGTCGTAGACTTATTTATTTTCCAAGTTAAACATCATTTTTGGTTTTATTTTTTAAATAGGGTTAAATTAGGCTCTTTAATAAAGTGGTTCATGATGTTACAAATTGCAAAATCCAATTAATGAATTCAAAGTTAAATATGAAATACAATTACGAAAAAAACTTATAAATTTTTAAGTTATTTTATCAATATAATAATATTAAATTTCAAATGTAAATAAATTCGTAGTTCATATCATCGCAATTAAGCATAATTTCTTATTTTAAAAAACGACGACAAAACAGTCATTAAATGACTTATTTTTTTTTCAAATAATATAAAGATATAACTGACGCTTTATTAAAAAAATTGATTTAAGTTATAAGAATCAGGACATTTTTAGATAAACAAACGAATTTATTAAATAATATATACTACATTGTAAATCTGTAACGTAAAATAAAGAAAAATATACTATTTTACTAATAAATAAAAAAGAAAAAAAATTTAATATATCTGCACGAAAATAGTCCATTGGCGTTGGCGTAAAGGTAAGTAAGTATACAAACTTTCGTTAACATGTTGGAGCGAATACAACAATTGCCGCCGTAGACGTCATAACAATAATGATATCCGTATTCCGTATGAGCACTTAAATGACTGTCGATTTATTGCTAAATTTACCATCTCCCTTATAAAAATTTATTCTGTTTTTTATTCCATGTTATTTCCGTAAATGTATCATGTTCACGGAATTTATATTCTCAAAACAAGGAAATTAACGGAATTTTTATAGAAATTACGGATAAAATTGTTTTACGAGGATTCTATACATAATACATTTATATTTTAATATTATACATTGGAATATGATTCCCTATTTTTAATGACAAATTATAATATATAATTACTTTTAATTTTCTTATAGGATGGATATATTAAGCGCTAAAAATTATAATTGATAAAAATAATCTAGTTGAAAGTAAAACCAAAAGTGATGTTATTGGCACATGCTGCTTCAACCTAAAATATAAATTATTGTATATTATGAATAATTTCTTCTTTTCTTTTCTTTTCTTTTCTTTTTATATATGTAACATGCTTATTTATAGAATATTTTTAATTAGCAGAATCTTAAATAAATTACAGTATCAAAAATAAAATTAGAAAAAAAAGAATTACTAAAAAGAAAAAATGATCGAATAAAAATTACAGCAAACAGAAGAACGAAACCCCCTAAGTTGCATATCCTTCAAATATTCTATTTCTAAAACAATTAAAATTGAGACCCTTTCTTCTATTTCTCCTTATATTCTTAGTTACAAAATATCAAATATTTTGCAAAATAATGTTAAGTAATCTCGGCAAGAAAAACTTATAGAAATTCATGGAAATATTACAAATTTTTTAAGGTTAGAAATAAAATAATAAATTTATTTGTGTATATTACTCCAAAGAGAATAAATTTTAAAATTTAGAGATGCGATCCGGATAGCCGTAGATAATCAAAATTATAACTACCCGTATATCCTATTATTGTTTCTAGTGCATAATAGCGATAACGGATCTGTGACAGGTGATGCAATCAGAAAATCATCCGTTATGGTTTTATGGTTTCGGATCAACTATTAAAATTAAGATTTGTCTTCTTTTTGAATGTAATTTTATTCTTTTGGTGATAATGAAACATTAATTTTTTTTTGTATTGTCAAGTTTCGCTTGATTGGATGATTACGTGATATTACATAAGTGTGCAAGTGATATAGTCCCTTTCTTATTCAATGTTAACTCATTCATTTTAATTGATGAATGAAATTCTTGAACGATAAAATTTGACTAAGTTACAAATTCTAAGCCGTATTCGTCATAACTAAGCAAATCCAGATACAATGAATTAAAAATTTATACATATAGGATTATTCTTTTTCTTTTTTTTTAAAAAAAAAATAAATAAATAAATAACCTTTACATAAATTTGCATAAGATTTCGAATCACACTCAAAAATTTTTACGGATTATACAATTTGGGAAAAGCGTAAACTTTGTTTTTTACCGAAATTGTGTCACTTAGTAAATTTTTAATAATCGACCAAAATTATATCTACCGATAAAAGCCGAATTTCCTAATATAGAATTATTATTAAAATATGTGCTACAGGAATACTACCTAGTAAGGACTTACCCCATATACCCCATAAACAAATAAATGAATAAGGTAAAAAAAAAAAATTTTAACGCCACACTAATAAAAATCCTGAAAATTGTTCATTGTAAAATTTCCTAAAAGAGAAATATGTTTTTACTAACCAACTGTCGAAACTTATTTGTTACACGTTCCCAGTCGTTCCCTAACAATTTAAGGTCATAAATCTTATGAAATTTAAAATACATAATTTAAAATATTATGATGGCTACTAAATATTGAAAATTTCTTGATTTTAACCATTTGAATAATAAAAAATGCTAATCATACAACATTTATTCGAAATTTATACTAAAAAATAATATAAAATTCAAACAAATTCTAAACAAATATCCTATGATTAACCCATTTTGGCACAAATTTAGCACAAACTTTTTTTATAGGATGCAGTCAGTCACCGTCAATCCGGCTTCCTCAACAATAATAACAGATTTCATCCAATCAAAATTATTAATAGCGTAAATCTCGTAATTTTTTGGAGGCAACCGTAGATAACAATAATAAGAACTTAAAAAAATTGCAACCGCCCCATCCCATCCGATAAATACCCAGTAGCAAACATATTGAAATCTTTTTTTTACATATGTATGTAACATGTTTACGTTATAAAATAATAATAAAATCTTAAATAGTTCATGAAAATTTTAAAAGAATTTCCAAAAAAAATATCATGAATAAAGTTATTGTAACGTTGTAACGAATATTGATTATTTGGCGTGAAAAAATAAAGATTTTTATGGATCATTAAATTCCGTACTAACTCCGTCAATACAACAAACAAAGAAACTTTACCAATTTGAGATTATCTAATACTTTTCATTCTATTACATCATTCTTTTTTTTCGAATTCATTATAAATAGCGTGCTCAATTCCCTAACTTTACGCTCAGTTATTTCACGATAACTTCAAATAAATAACTTTTATTTTCAAACAATTCCAAATTTCACGATAATTCAAGAAAACTTCCAAACAATTCTAAAATCATCATGAAATTCTTTACCTTATTACTTGCTCTCGCGATCGTAGCTTTCAGCACATTCGTTGCTGCTACGCCAGCTAAACAGGAAAAAGGCAGTGATCATATTAGTAGAGTCCCGTCAGCTATCGATAATCAAAAAAGAGACGGTGCATCAACTTCTAATTGGAAAAGAGGCGACGACATTAGTAGAGTAGGAGAAACTAAAGATAATAAAGATAATAAGAATAAAAGATCTTTGACGGAAAGACAGGCTAAGTGCCCATACGGATATCATTGGTGTAATGATATATACGGCGGTTGTTGCCCGAATAATACAATTTGCGCAGTTAATTATAAATGCATTGTACATTGCTAAATAAAGTTTTGTGCACCCACCTTTGGTTAACGTTAACACCAAAGGTCTATTTTTGCGTAGGAATGTTCTCTATAATTGTTAGAATAATGTTTGATTTTTATTTGAGTATTTAATTATTATTATTTTTAGTATTACTTAACAGTTAAGAATTTTTGCTTTTTCATGTAATTAGTCAAATTGTTCATATGTATTATTTAAATAAATAAATTCGTTTATCTTATTATTTTTCTTATACGATGAATTAAAAATGCCCTGATTCTTTGTAACTTTTTATTTTTTTTTTAATAAAATAAACCGATATATAATTGACGCTTTATTGAAAAACTAATTTAAGTGCAAGTAGGGATTAAAATATTTCCGTCTGTAGCTGTAATGAGATTTTATTGCATAATGCGCATATATTTTTGTAAAAAAATTCGAATCAATAAGTCATAACGGCAGTTTTAGTCGATGAATTTAGTGCTCCTACCGGGTCGAGTTTGGAGAATATATCCGACTCGACCCGGCAAAAATAGAAATGATCCGATTTTAACCCGACCCAAGTATATTTAATTCGAATAACCCGGGTTAGACCCGAAATTTTAGTAATTTTCATTGGATAATATTAGTAATATATCAAAAATATTTTTTCAAATATAATTTTTTCAGGTAATTGATCTACAAGATGGCACACAACTTTTTATTATTAAAATAAAACTAAGCACGAATTTATCAATTCCTGTTTATTTATTGCTTTATATTTGAACTATAAAATCGAAATTGTGTCACTTGCTTTAACAGAAAGTTGACTATATTTTATGTCTGCTAGGACTTTAAACACATGCATGCTCTAATTGTATCTGCTTTAAAACTACATTTTTTTGCAGCTATCAAATCGGTTCCACCGGAAAATACTCTTTCTACTGGAACGCTGGTTGCTTTATTAATCATCAAAATCAACTTATGTAATGTTAATAATTAATAATAATAATTCATACACATACCTGTAATTGCAAGGTGTCTCTAGCAATTTTCGCTAAGTGAGGATATACCTGATACTACCTCATTCATCTAACAAAATTATATAAACATAATCAATATTAACGCGTAATCAATATGTGATCAGTGATTTTAATGATCATCCGGGTCTAATTCGGGTCAAAACCCGAGTTAAGGAAATGAATAACCTGACCCGACGGGACGGGTCATGCGGGTCACGGGTTATTAAATTGTTAGTACCGACCCGATTTAAAATTCACTCGGGTTGAATTATCTTAGACCCGAATTTTGCGGAGCACTACATGAATTTAGTAAAATTTATACATTGCGCTTTCAAATTTTATTAATAAAAATCTGTATTCACATTGAGTAAATGGCGTCTGATGAATATATTTTTCTTAAAAAAAAAATAAATGAATCACTTGCATACACTTGCATAAAATTCATTTTAAATCCATTGTTGTTTTCTTTATTATTATTTGATTTCAACGATACAGTTTAATAAGCAAAAATTAAAATATTATTATTATCGAACATTTATTTTTATGCAATTAGATCAATTAACTTATTATATGTTGTAATAAGACTCAATTTTCTTTTTAATAATTCTATTTTTTCTAATTTTATTTTGTGATACTGTAATTTTAAGATTTGTTGTTAAAAAACAATTCTATAAATAAACATCACATAAAAAAAGAAAAAAATATATAATATACAATAATACATTTTACAAGCTTGAAGCGGTAATCACTTTTGGTTTTTAAATAGGGTTAATGGTAATTTTAAGTGCTTAATTATTTTATGCTAATAATAATGTAATTAAAAATAGTAAATTTAAGAGTATAGGCATTGAAATATAAATGTATAAGGATTTTCAAAAAGTAATTGATGGCGTAAAAAACAACAACAATAATAAATAATTAGGTCCATCATTTCCTATTTTATAAAACGTTTCACGACGATCAAGTGATCTCTTTATTATTAAGATATTTTTATCGATTGTATTATTATATTTACAATTACATTAAATTTCAAATGTAAAATAAATAAATTCGAGATTCTAAAAACTAGTCGTTCGTTATTCATAAAAACGCAATTCATTTCCTGTACTGAAATAATCAATAAATTTCTTATTTCAAAAAAACGATAACAAAATAATTACTATTGTTTCATTATTATTAAATAGCCATTAAGTTTAATAAGCGTCAATTATGTATCCGTTCATTTTATCTTTATATTATAATATTAATTGAAAAATAGTAAAAGTTACAAAGAATCATTTTTTTTTACACAACGAATTAAAAATGCCTAAGATAAACTAATTTATTTATTTAATAATAAATATGATATCATTATATTATAAATCTGTAAACAAATAAAAAAAGAATTTAAATAATATAATGAAAAAGTAAAAATTCTTAAGTGATACTAATAATAATAATTAGAATAGTTCAACACTATTCTTTCAAATATAGAGTCCATTTCTATACAAAAATAGACCGTTGGCGTTGGCGTTAGTTAGGTACACTACAAACTAGCTTCGTTAACGCACGTATTAGAAGATGAGCAAACTGAAAAATTCGGGCAACAACCGCCGTAGATGTCATAACAATAATGATATCAGTATGGACATTTAAAAGACTCCATTGGACCGTCTTTTTTCCAACTATTTTATTATTTTTGACTGCTTTGCTAAATTTACCATCTCTTATAAAAAATTTATTCCATTTTTTATTCCATGTTATTTCCGTAAATGTATTATCATATTCACAGAATTTATAGTCTCAAAACAAGGAAATTAATGGAGTTTTTATAGAAATTACAGATAAAAATTTTTTACGAAAATTCTATTATACATTTATATTTTAATGTTATACATTGAAATATCCCTATTTTTAATGACAAATTATAATAATTATATATATATATAAGATATAGTTACTATTAATTTTTCTTATAGGATGGATATATTAAGCGCTCAAAATTATCATTAATAAAAATAATCTAGTTTAATCCTATTTAAAAGTAAAACCAAAAGAGATGTTATTAACACTTGTTACTTCAACCTAAAATATAAATTATTGTATATTATCATCGGGGAATTTTTAGGGAATAAATATCGATAATTATTGATCAACGAATTACAATAATTATCTGTGGTTAAATGCAGACAATTTACTATATTGATAATTATCAATAATAATCTCAAAATATTGATAATTATCGTAATTAATTATCATGTTAATTGACGATATTGATAATTATCATAATTAATCATCATGAGATAAATTTCGATAAAGTGATAATTATCGATATTCATCCCCTAAAAAAATTTCCCCCCAAAAAAATTAAAATACGATTATCAAGATCTTAGACTAGAATCGAACTAGTCAAAGCATAGACATGCTCTCCACCAGGATAAGATTTTAAAAAAATTCTGTTTGCTTAATCTTTTAAACACATAAGAGAAAGAAAAGAAACAGAAAAGAAGAGAAACACCTTAAAATATGGAAGAACTCTAGAGCTATGACCTCAAACACCAATCGGCAAACTCAGAGGGATGCTATGGCTGACCAGCCGGAAGACAGGGGCATATGCTATGGGTTTATCACGTTTCCAATAAACCAAGGTCGTCTACAGTCACATTACGTATATTATACTATACAATGGTCTAGAAAGTTCAACCATCTTCATTATACTGGTGACCAGATGTAAAACCTAGACATCACCAGAAATAACGGGCGTTTTTACTAATAAAACTGCAAAACAAACTCCTTTTGTACGAGAGAGATACCTCGTTACGCGTGACGACCAGATGTAAAACCTAGACATCGTCAGGAAATGGGCGTTTTTACTAATAAAACTGCAAAACAAACTCTTTTTGTACGAGAGAGATACCTCGGTATAAAAAAAATATATATATAATACGACGTTATAAAACAACATTATAAAAAAAAATTTGTTATGAAACGTTGTAAAAAACGTCGTTATAAAAAAAAGAGAGAGATATTAAAAAACGCGAGAGATATTATGAAAAAAAGAGAGAGATATTATAAAAAAAAAACGAGAGATATTATAAAGAAAATACGAAAGAGATATTAAAAAACGCGAGAGATATTATAAAAAAAGGAGGGAAGAGGGTACGAGTAACAAAAGTGGTGACTAGAGAGATATTAAAAACGCGAGAGATATTATAAAAAAAAAACGAGATATTATAAAGAAAATACGAGATATTATAAAGAAAAATATGAGAGAGATATTAAAAAACGCGAGGGATATTATAAAAAAAATGAGAATATCTCGTTATAAAAAAAAATTCCAAAATGTGGTTTATTTATAGAAAAAAATAATCAGTGGGTATACACAAAATTACGTAACTATTACAAAAAGTTATTCAACTCAGAGATGTATCGCGCAATTTATCAATATCAGTTGCGACTCTGTGACATCATGACTAATAATATTAATTATAGGAGTAAAATCAGTACAGTCTAACCTAATATTCGATATACCGATATACTATTAAAAACTTGATATACCGATAAAATTTTATTTTCAATATCGATATAACTTTGATATATTTATTCCAACCAATAATCGAAGGTTAGTAAGTTATTTAACAAAATAACGTCTGAAAGTTAGATTTATGATTATTTATCTCTAGAAACCGCTTCTATCTTTCTTTTTTGTACTTCGTATAATTCTTTACAATTTAATCAGTAAAAATTAATGAACTCCAGCCAACTTTTCGAATAAGAGCAAATTCTTCTAGTTTATGGCCTACCATTCTAAAATATCGTACGAATTATTGCACTTTTCTTATCTCTTTTTGTAAAAAAGGGATACGTGTACGTCGAAACGGTAAATTTCGAACGGTAAGTTTCGCGTTGCAAAACTTTGAATATTGTTTTATTATTTTTTTTAAGAAACGCATTTAGTTTAGGTAAGTTTCGCAACTATTTTAGTTGCGAAACTATATATTTTGGTTTTTTTATTTGATAGAAATGTTTTTAACGTTTCGTTTATTATTTTTTTTTTGCAGGTATCGATTATAAACGTTAGAGTTTTGAAACGGGTAAGTTTCGTTACGAAATTTATGAAACTTACCCTTTTTTGTTTTTTAAATGAAACACGTATTTACGTTTCTTTTTTTTATAATTTTTTTGTAGGTCCCAGATCGATCAGGGGGCACTTGAGATTAGAAACGGTAAGTTTCTTTGCGAAATTTACCGTTTCTTTTTTTTTTAATGTAAACGTTTATTAACGTTTATTCTTCTAATTTGTAGGCTTCATGATTTTAGGGTTCGAATACGAAACCTGAACTAATTTTTTTGTTTCATTAGGAATTGTTTATTTTCTCTTAGAGTCTAAGTTTGTAGGATTCTGGAGTTTCGGAAATGGAAAAACATCAGAGTAATTAATTTAAATAATGTATTTATTAATTATTATTGAATAAAACAACTAATTAATCTAACGACATTTAATATATTTAATAAATGAATAATTTAACGTTATCTAACAATAAAGTAACATAATACTATTTAACAATAAATAATTTAACGATTTTTAACTATAAGATAATTATCGTAATTTAATGATACTGATAATTATTGTCAATATAACCTAATTTATCCACATCGGTATATCTTGACGAGTCTGATATATATCAGTGACATTTTCATCGATATATATCCTCTTAAAAAATTTCCCGATGGAGTTTACTGTCCACAATCAATTAATCGACCTAATTACATAAAACGAATTTTTCAGTTTTCATTTTAATATTCAGTTACGAAATATCAAATATTTTGCAAAGTAATGATTTCGATAATTGTGATCTTATAATAAAAATGAGCAAGCAAATTAGAAATTCATGAAATATTAATTTTTTAAGGTTAGAAGTAAAATTATTTATTATTTGTGTATGTTATTCTAAAAGAGAATAAATTGTTAAAAATTTAGAGATGCGATCCGGATAGCCATAGATAATTCGTCATCCGTCATCCGTACTAGACAAAATTATACTACCCGTATATCCTATTATTATTTCTAATGTACATGTATAACGGATTATCCGACGGATTGATTCAGATTTACTCGTGACAGATGATGATGTCATCCGGACAATCATCCGTTGGCATAACTAAGCAAATTCAGAGTAAAATGAAATAAAATAGTAATGATTCAAATAAATACACAGAGGATTATTCTTTTTTCTTTTTTTTAAAAAAAATAAATAAATAAATAAATAAATAACCTTTACATACAGATTTCGAATCACACTCAAAAATTTTTACGGATTATAAATTATTGTTTTACCGAAATTGTGTTACTTAGATTTTTAAATAATCGACCAAAATTGTATCTACCCGAATTGCCTGATATTAAAATTGTGCTACAGAAATACTACCTAAGGACTTACCCCATGAGCAAATAATGAATGGGGTCAAAAAAAAAATAATTTTAACGCCACACAAATAAAAATCCCTATAACTGAGAATCTGAGATCTTTCTATGGAAAATTATTCATTGTAAAATTTCCTAAAATGAAAATATATTTTTAATCAACTTTCAAAAACTTAATTTGTTTTACGTTCTCTAAGAATTTAAAGGTCATAAAAATTAATTCAAAATATTATGATGGCTATTACATATTGAAATTCTCTTCATTTTAAACGCTTACTGTCACTTACCAGATCCTATGCAGTAATTCGGCTTCCTCAACAATAATAACAGATTTCATCCAATCAAAATTATTAATAGCATAAATCACGTAATTTTTTGGAGACAACAACAGATAACAATAATAACAGATAATTTTAAAAAAAATTGTCCACCATCCGATCGGCAAAATACATATGTAACATGTTTACGTTATAAAAATAATAAAATCTTGAAATAGTTCACGAAAATTTTAAAAGAATTTCCAAAGAGAAAAATCAAGATCACAATTAAAAATATCAGACAGTTGATCTAATTGTAAAGAATCAACGAATGTTCGATATTACTTGTCAACAATTAATAAAGCTGAATAAAGTTAGTTTTTTTTCTTATCGTCATCTATATCCATTTACGTTATCATTTTAATATATTATTGCAACGTTGTAAACCGAAATCTTGATTATTTGGCGTGAAAAAAATAAAGATTTTATAAATCATTAAATTCCGTAACTCCGTCAATACAACAAACAAAGAAACCTTGCCAATTGAGATTATCTAATAATTTTCATTCATTCTATTACATCATTCTTTTTTTTCGAATTCATTATAAATAGCATGCTCAATTCCCTAACTCTACACTCAGTTATTTCACGATAATTTCAAATAAATAACTTTTATTTTCAAACAATTCCAAATTTCACGATAATTCAAGAAACTTCCAAACAATCTAAAATCACCATGAAATTCTTTACCTTTTTTCTTGCTCTCGCGATCGTAGCTTTCAGTACATTCGTTGCTGCTACGCCAGCTAATCAGGAAAGAGGCGGTGATATTAGTAGAATCCCGTCGGCCAACGATAATCAGAAAAGAGATGATGTATCGACTTCTGATTGGAAAAGAGGCGACGACATTAGTAGAGTGGGAGCAACTAAAGATAATAAGAATAAAAGATCTTTGGTGGGAAGACAGTCTAAGTGCCCATACGGATACCATTGGTGTAATGATATATACGGCGGGTGTTGCCCGAATAATACAATTTGCACATCTAATAATAAATGCGCTTCAAGTTGTTAAACGAAGTTTTGTTCACCCACCTCTAGTTAACGTCAGCACCGATGGTCTATTTTGAGTAGGAATGTTCTCTATATTTGTTAGAATAATGTTTGATTTGGAGTATTCTATATATAATATATATATTAATTATTATTTTTAGTATTATTTAACAGTTAAGAATTTTTATTTTTTTTTCATGTAATTAGTCAAACCGTCGGTGTATATCAATATCATGTATGATATGTATTATTTAAATAAATAAATTCGTTTATCTTATTATTTTTCTTATACGATGAATTAAAAATGCCCTGATTCTTTGTAACTTTTTATTTTTTTTTTAAATAAAATAAACCGATATATAATTGACGCTTTATTAAAAGCTAATTTAAGTCATTTAATAGTTGTTTACCAATGAAACTGTAACTATTTCTTATCTTCAGTAGTACTGGGATTTATTATAATACAATTGATAAAATAACTTTTAAAAAAAAATTCATAAGTACTAGGTTGTTAACAACCGGACTTTTTTTCGTAATTATATTCCATATTTTAATTTTGAATTCATTATATTGATTAATTTTGTAATTTGTAAAAATCCTAATTAATAATATAATTATTACAACTGATTTGTTAAAATGGACAGTAATATGATCGTCAAAATAACTAAGTAATAAAAATCCTCCAAAAAAAACTAGGAAAAAACTGAAACAATAGTTAGATATTAATCATCGCACTAATTGTTGAATATAATGCAAATAAATTGTTGTTAACTATTTAACTAAAAATTGTAAAAATATTGCATAGTACGAAAAAAAGATTAAACAACTGTATCAATCAAGTAAGAGGTACTATAATGCATGCAATAATGTCTCATAACTCAATTTTCTTTTTAATAATTCTTTTTTTTTTCTAATTTTATTTTGTGATACTGTAATTTTAAGTTTTTGTTGTTAAAAAATAATTCTATAAATAAACATGTTACGTGTGTAAAAAAAAGAAAAAAAATAATATATAATAATCTGCTTGAAGCAACATCACTTTTGGTTTTACTTTTAAATAGGGTTACACTTAAATTTTTTTAATAATAATAATTTTAAGCGCTTAATTATTAATAATTGGTCATTAAAAATAGTAAATTTAAGAATATTCCAACATATACCTTAAATTTTCGCTTAATTACTAATAATTGGTCATTAAAAATAGTAAATTTAAGAATATTCCAACAATGTATATGAAATGTAAATGTATAGGATTATTGGATGTATATGTATGTATGGCGTAAATAACATAATAATAAATAATTAGGTCCATCATTTCCTATTTCATAAAAATTTTCAATGACGATCAAGTAATCTTTATTCATGTATAAGTTATTTTTTATCAATTGTATTGTTATATTTATTATCTTTACAATTACATTAAAGAATTTTTCTAACTATCACATCACCGGTGACTAAAAATATGATGATCGACCAGCATTAAAAAAATATAGTGCCGGTAAAAATTGATAATTCCGGCCAACGGTGATGATCACCTCCGGTGATTTGAAGTAAAAAACTACATTAAATTTCAAATGTAAATAAATCGAGATCCTAAAAATTAGTCGTTCGTTATTCATAAAAACGCAATTTGAGCACACTATTTATAATGAATGAGTTGAATAAATACCGAAAAAATGCACATAAAGAAAAATATGACATAATCTCAAATTGGTAACGAAGGGTCTCTTTGCTTGTTGCATTAAGTTACGGAATTTTATAATTTATAAAAACTTATTTTTCGCGCCAGATCATAGTTCGATTATCCTTTTTATTTTAACTTTATTCAGCTTCGTTAATTGTTAACAACTGTTACAGAACATTCAGTTGATTTTTACAATTGGATCAATTGTCTTCAATTTTTCTCTTTAGAAATTCTTTTGGAACTTTCGTGAACTATTTTAAAGATTTTATTATTAAAATTCATTCTCATTATTTAGTAACTTTATCATAAAATGCTTGTTGGCAGTTGTAAAGCATGATCAAAGTGAAATATTAGAGGACCCGATCAACAGAGATCGGCGCTCAATTACTACAGGATCAGAATTACATAATGCCGCTTGCGTTATCCGAAAAGGAAAGATCTACACGTTAATCAAATTCTGGGTCCTATTATAGGATTTTTCAAATGAAATATTTTAATTTTTAATCATATAGCATAAAAATATTGACCAAAATGTACTGTATGCGATTATTCAGAAAATCCGTAGGATGCAAATAAAGGAGTATAAGTCCATTTTGTAGAAAGTGTTACCGAAAGACACTTCACTGAGATGACAGAAAAGTTATATTACCTAAATCCATTTTACTGAAAGTATATCTTACTAAAATACACAGTTTGCTTAAACTGCTAACGGACATGTTTATTTCAAATATATATTATCACATTATTTACCACCATTAATTTTTGCAACCCGATTTTGGAACGACGCAATTTGGCATCTTGGATAAGAATCCAAGATTATTTGACAGTCGTATCTCAAGGTAAGGGTCAGGTAGTGCGAGTATGTCAGGACCTTTGTTGCCAATGTAACGCCTCTCAGGGCACTGATTTTGCGCAATTTCCAAAAGGATGTTCGCAAAACTTGGATTGTTTCAATCTCGTACAGGAGAACTAGGTTGAGTCTTTTATTAAAACGAAAAATATCTAAATATCTTTTAACCCTAAAGTAATAATATATACCTAAGGGGAATAATAAATTCCATAGTTAAGTTTATTATCCTTTCTTCTGGAAATTGTTTAGCTACCATCCGTGTATTCCGTTAGAGCATCCTCTTGTAAGATTAAAGTCCTGTAACCAATAGTAAAACTTTGAAATAATGCGTTGAGTGAAATACATTTAAAATGTATCCTAATAAAATTGCGGGGAACATTCCGTTTCTTCTGTTACTCCTTCTGCTGCTGCCATATATAGAATAGGATAGGGAAGTTGAGATTATTTTAAATGATAAAAAAACGTAATATCGATGACATTTCTTTATTGATTGCATTGGAGCATGTCAGATCGAAAACATTAAGTTTATTTTTTCGAGTTAATCAACCTATTTAATGACGTAGTAGTTTTAGCAATATTTATTTGTACTGTATATCGGAAAGTTTACATTAATTATTTTTAATATTATCCTCAATGTTTAATAAAGTAATATTGAATTGGCTAGTAAACTTTCATTTAAAAAATAACTATTAACTGCTTTGATCGGTATATGTAGATTTATAAAAAAAAATAAATTTGTAATTCTATTTAATATCTTTACTATAACCTGAAATCATCTATCCTAATCCTTAACCCTAAACCTACCCTCCTTAACCTAACCCTAATCCACTCCAAATAACACTACTCTTAAAGGTAAGGGGGGTAGTTGTTTTTTCTGCTTGTTACGCTTTTTAATTCGGCGTAACCAATTTTTCTTTCGTCTTTTAAGTTTAACCGAGTTGAGTTTTTCTTTCGGATTGCGGGTGCGCCGTAGGGATTGTTAACAAATCTTTCAGGTAGGTGATGAATCTGTTTAAACACCACTGGATTGGGTGTTCTGCGTAACGGCTGATCTATAAGAAGGTGCTTGGTACGCCCTTTACGGTGCTCCTGTTTAATGACACTACGTGTCAAAGTGTCAAACGGTTCCTTCTTTCTATTTGTTGGGGGAACGTACAACGTCGAAACGTAATGGTGAATATTGTTTATAATAAACTCGTCTAGTATGAATGTGTCTATCTGGGTGTATACGTTGTTGTTCTAATTGTTCTAATTGAGATTTTCCCATAACATCGTAAAGGTACGGGTTATGTTGTCCATCTGAGCTCCGGTAATTTTTGATCGAGACAGTATATCCGAGGCGGTCGGAGTGAACTTCTTTATTCTGTTTTCTTTTTTTTATACTTGTTCCTGAGATAATTTTATTCTTATGTTCATTATAGAAACGTGGATCATATGCTAAATTATGTTTACTATGAAACATCAATGTGTTGGCCGCAACGCCAACGGTTTTTCGACATTACGTAGGCAGCTGGAGCGACGCGGCTTTCTGCGCCACATTTGAGGTGAAAGCCTAGATAAATCACGTGTTCACCAGAACTGAACCGGATAATAGTTTTGGTTTTTCTGTTATTACTATTGCCGTTATCAAGTTTTTGGCGTAATTGGCGTAGACGATTAAAATATTTATCAACTACAGGCAAATTGTCGATTTAGAGAAAAAACGAGCGTGAGGTAGATCCCTAATAGGAATTGAAATTGGTGTGTTGGTGAGTTGTCACATGTAATGTATGGGTTGATTTGGTATCCGTGTGCGTATTACAGGACTTGTAAAAATTATTTCCTTTTTTAATACAAGCCCCTGAAATATATTAATTTAGTTGTAGCCTTTTTTAAAATTCTGAAGGCTGAAATTTCATCATTACTTCTTAAACTTATGTTATAAACAAAGCACAGCCGCTTTCTTATCTAAGGAAACAATGACCGGAGATGTCAATTTTTTTTTTAAAAAACAAAAACGAAATTAGTTAAGATATTCAACGCAGTAATACATAATTATTATTTTTAGTATGGTTTCTTGATGTATAGCATAATGATAATCGTCTATTTTAGACTTGCAAATTAATAAAATTAATAAGAAGAAAAAGAAAGATGAAACAAAGTAAATCTTTTGGTTGTTTTTTTTTCTTATAAAAGAAGTAGCTGATTTAAACCGAATTCAAAAAAAAAAAATAATAAACATTTATTTTAATTTTAATAAAAATCTAATTACAAGAAAATTTAAGTAATCATGAGTCGAATATTTATTTAGGCATTCGTTTTATTTGCTACGCTTTTTGCGGTCAATGCAGCACCACTTGAACTTGAAAAAAGAGAAACTCAATTTACACCATGTCCCGATTTTCCACCAGATGCAGTGGGACTCGATATAAAAATGACACCTGATCCTGTCGTTCTTGGAGCAGTAGAAACCTTTGACATTAAAGGAACAATGAAAAAAGATATTATCGCTGGAGATTGGCTTGGTATTGCATTCATCGATCTTGCTAAACAACTACCCATAGAATATCCCTTGCTTTGGATATTTGTACATTACCTGAAGTTACTTGTCCGATTACAGCCGGAACTGTATTTTCTACAACGCAGGAATACACTGCACCAGATGAATTGCCTGCAAAATACACTATTGCAGTTGCAATTGGACGTGGTTAATTAATTAATAATAACAAGAGGTCATTTTCATGGGGGAGCTTAACATGCTTTAAAAGATCTTTTAAGTGAAAGTTATTGTAAAAAAAAATGACTTCAATTTATAAATATACAAATTGTTGATCTCTCCTTTATAAATAAGCTTCGTTAAAATAAATAAATTTTTTAAATCTAGCTTTTTCTTAAATAAAATGAATAAACAAATGATTTTTTCTATTTATAATAAGTAAATTAAGTATAGAGAAATGGCAGATTTCAGTTTATTATAAGTTAAAATAGTAAAATAGTAAAATTTAAGGGAATTGCTAAACGTGGCCTGGGCAATTGTCGCCTGGGGGTTTTTTCAAATATGTCACATGATGTACAATATATAGAGTAAATTTATTAATCGGCTGACGGCTGATTTTTTATCTTAGCTAATTTTTTGATCAGCTAAACTTAAAATTTTATCGCAAAAGATATTTTAAAAAAAAATTTGCAAACATATTTATTCAAAATAATCTTATCTAATGAAATTTTATTTGCAAATATTAAAATTTAAGTTACACATTTACGATTTTAAAGAAAAAAATCACTGTATTTTAATGAAGTGGTACAAATAAAAGAAACAATAGCAATAAATAAAAAGATAAGTAAATTACAATGATCAAGAAAGATGCTAATAAAAAATGAAATAAAATGAAGTAATGGAAAGTAATATAAGATGAAAGGGAGTAAAAAAGAGTAGTAAGAAGTGATAGGAAACAAAAAGGAGAATATGGCATGATGGTAGATGAAGAGGAGTGATGGGAGACGAAATGGAGTGATGAGAAGATGAAGACAAAAAGGATTGATAGGAGACGAAAAGAAGTGATAAGAAGATGAAGAGGAGTGATGGGAGACGAAAAGAAGTGATGAGAAGATGAAGAGGAGATAGGAAATTGGGTAGCAAAAAATAATAATGGTAGGAAACCAAGTAAAAATAAAACCATGAAGTAAAAAAAAAATAAAGTTAAATATAAGATAGAAATGAAATAAAATAAATAAATAAACAATAAAAAATATACCTTTATTAGCTTTTTACTTCAAATCACCGGGGGTGATCATCACCGTTGGCCAGAATTATCAATTTTTTCTGGCACTATATTTTTTTAATGCTGGTCGATCGTCATAATTTTAGTCACCGGTGATCATCACCCCCCTGGTGATAGTTAGAAAAATTCCCTTTATTAATTATAGAATCAAAAGAACTAAAAGATATAAAAAAAATGAAATAAAATTAGTGAATACAAAATATGAAACAGAAACAAAATATAAAGTGAAAACAACTGAACAGAACTGGAAGGACTAAAGGATCTAAAAATAATGAAATAAAAATAGTAAGAAACAAAGTGCATGAAAACTATTTTTTAATAAAATTATTAATAAAAAACAGTTTCGCAATGTTTTCTATTAAAACAATTAAAAAATGGTGCGAAACTGTTTTTTTATTAAATTGCTTAATAAAAAATGTTTTCGCTGTTAAAATAATTGAAAAACGGTTTAAAATGTTTTCACGGTTAAATAATTAAAAAACATTTTAAAATGTTTTTTTTTTATTAATCACTTATTACATGTTAACGCAACATTCTTAAAAAATAACTAGGGTGGCGTCAGGAATCAAGTTGGCACGCCCTTTAATATTTTTTCAGTTAATATGTTATAATCTGTTTATGGATTTTTTTTCACTTTATTATCAATGCTCTCATCCGCTTTTAAGTATCTACATTTTATATTAAATTTGTCAGCAACATTTCCCTCTCCAACAAATTCATTAACATTAAGTTTGATACTTTTAAATAAATCATCATCGATCGTCTATGAAAAAATCTTAAAAAGATTCGATAATCGATTCCAATCCCTACTTGTGAAACACTTTTAAAATTGATTACATATTAGTAAAACAATAAGGTTACAAATTATCTATGAGAATTTTCTTATTTAATCGGAAATTGATTTTTGCAGATCAAATGAGTTACCACTCCGATGAATGAATTTTTCATAGAATTTTATTAATTTATCTATTCTTTTTTTAATAAATCATTGAAAAAATGGTAAAATTTTATAAATTTAGTACTACGAATGAATTGGGATTTACAGGGGCACACTTAAATAAGTTATACTATTTCACTAAAAATCATTTCACCAACAATCATACCGACAGTCATTTCACCGAAAATCATTTCATTTCACCGACAGGGTTATTTCATCGAAAATCATCTCATTTCACTGACAGGGCTGTTTCACCAAAAATCAATCTCTCCGAAAATCATTTCACCGAATTTTAATTTTTTACTGTAATTTGATAATCGATAACATAACCACAATTATTAATTTAATATTTAGTGAAATAACATAGTCACAATTATTAGTGAATTATTTATTGTAATAGAATTTTATTAATATACATAAAAAGAAATGTTATGTAATTAATCGTTTTTTACCACTCATAATTAAAGTGAGATGACAAAATTCTCTAATAAAGAAGACCTAAATTATTAGACTTTCTTCAAGAATAGCTCAATATTCATTTTAATTAATTTATATATTTTTTCATTTTAGCTATGGAATTTCTAATATATATACAAGTATTTTAATTATATAAGCATTAAATATAGTGATATTATGAAATTATATGTTAAATATAGAAAACGGTTTTACAATAAAAATTGCTTTATAATGATCTATTTTTTTTTTGTATTTTTTTTTATTAATGCTAGTACGTTTAAGATCCTTTTCTTGAAACAGCTTAACCTTAAAGCGGCTGTTTGAGAAAATTGAAGTTCCTACTTTTATGTTATAAAAAAAGAATTTTGATGCATCAAGTAATTTACAATAAAAATTTTTTGTTAATTATTATGAGAATTATGTATTTTATTATATCATGCAAATATATATAATAAATTTTATGGAATTAACAAGAGGTTATTGAAAAAATCAAAAACAAATTTTTAATATAGATAGAACGTGTGCACATTATCTTGTTATATTCAGCTTTCATGAGGTCATTTAATAATTTGAATACATTTATTAAAATTATTTAAATTACAAACGAAGAATTTTGTAAAACACTACTCTATCTAGTCTTAGTGTTTATATAATCCAAGATAAAATAATAAATAAATAAATATATGATAATAATTTAAAATATAAAAAAAAACATTGTTAAATGATTATTCAAAATCCATCTAAAAATATAAGATTTTTTTTTAAAGCAAACTAATTAATTAAGAACTTACCATCAGGAATTTTTAGTTCATCTTGTTATTAATAAATAATTACGCTTATCTTATCATTTTGTTACGTACATGATTACATACATGATCGTCATTTTTTTTGAAAAGAATCACGTTTTTTTTTTAATTTTCTTAAAAAAATATATATATATTAACCTGCAATCCGTAGAGAAACTAATTGCCAATACTTGATTTAAGCTTATGCTTAAGCCTACACTTAAGTATATGCTTTAAGCTTCAAGCTTCAAGCTTAATATAAAAATGCTGGAAAAGTTTAAGCTATATTTGGGCATCAAACTAACTATTGAATTTCATGGTTAGTACGATCAACAAATTTATTAAAAATTATGTACGATTAAAGCTTGACACATTATACAGGCTTTTCGGCATTCTTATCTCAAAGCTAATAAACTCGTTATTAATAAGGCGCACTACTGTATCATGATCATCATTTTACATTTTTCATTTTGGCGATGCATTACTTTTGATCGTCACTGTATTCACAAGTCAAGAAAGTAAATCGTATAGGTCAAGAATGCAATATTTGTATGATAGAAATATTTATTAATTAAAAAAAAATATAGATATAATTTCTTTACAGCGAAAAAGTAAAATAACTAATACATTCACTAATATTAAAATAATTTAACTCAAAAATTCAAATCATGCATATCATTCCATTACAATAAAGACCCATCATGCAATCCCCATTAAATTGACATGGTTGTCCAGCACTACAATCTCCACGGAAGCCACCAGGTGTACAACGTTTCATGAGGTGACTAGATCTAACTATAAATGAAAATGTTAAATGCATGAGAAAATAGAAAGATAAAAAATTATAAATAAAAATAATTAATCTCTTACCCACTTTGAGAGGCGATGCATGAACTGTCAAACCATGGATGGTACAAATAAGAACGATAAACAAGGAAATATATTTCATTGCAAAATATTGTTAGAGTTTGAGAATTTTTCTTTTTTTGTTCTGTAATATTTTTTTTGTTTTGCAATGTTTTTTTGTTCTGTAATGTTTTTTTTGTTCTGTGTTTTTTAATCAGTCCCTGTATATATAAGAAAAAGCATATCATTTATAGAAATCAAATGAAAATTTCATTAATTATTATGAACAAAGATTAACTAATTTTTCTCCATTTTACAAATTTTCTTCATCATTTGGATATTAGTAGAATTGAATTAATGTCAATGATGTTAAAAAAGAAATGGCTTTTTAAGGAAAAGAAATTACGGGCTAATGATTTGCGGCATTGTACAATATCTGTTCGCCGGATCTGAAAATTTACGACCGGATTTAACGGATGGACGGATTTCGGATCGCATCTCTATCTAAGACCACCAGATTCCAAAAGGATGTAAAAACTCAATAATTATTACTGTTATTTTTGTTATTACTACTTAATTCTGGTGATGAGTTACTGATGAGATAATGTAAACATATTGCTTGATCTCTAGCACAGTAAAAGCATTGTGTAAAAATTAAAAAAAATTATTTTATGACCTTGCGTTGCCAAAATATTAATATTAATGTAACTTAATTACCTAAAATATTGATACATATTACATCATAAAATTATTATAAATTGATTTATTAACTATCAAATTTACTTATATTTTGATATTCATCAAAATCTAAGTAATTACGTTTTTATCTAGACGGATAATTGAAAATTAATCACATTTGCTAATCTTATTATTGTCACCGAGACTTAACAGCGTTATATATGTTTTTGTTATTTTTATAGTTTAATGTGAAAAAATATTTGATTTATTACAGTGCGTAAACGCTTAATTGATTGATCGATGAATGTCGATTCTAATCTTTTCTTTGAAAAAAAAAAATTAATAAAACACTATCGTTCTTGGAATAAAAATATCTTGTTTTAATATGTTGATGCAAGTCTAAGGAATTTAGGGGATTAACAAATCACAAACTGACATAAAAATTTGTTTTTCGCAATCATGGTTTAAAAAAAAACATTTATTAATCAATTGTATAATATTCATGATAATCCTAAAAATACTAAATATATCGAAAATTCGAAAATGAATTTGAAATAATTCTAGTATTCACTTTTCTTATTTAGATAAGAAATAAAAAGTCAAAAAAAAAATGAATGTGTCATTATTAGACGTTAAATACACGTTTATTGTTGATTTATTTTTCATACTCTTTATAAATCTGTGATAGTTAATAAAAAATAAACAAAATAAACAAAATATATTTTTATTCAAATAACGTACATATTGTAACAAGGTCTTTTATATAATAGTTTTGATATTTAAAAAAATACAAATTACTTAAGATAATTAGATAAGAATAATAATTACTAAGAATTAAAAAATACTCTCAAAAATAAAAATTTTGATAAACTTAATTACTGTAACACAAAGGTAGATTGCTAGGATCGATTGTGCAAACTTCGGTTGAGAAACAGCAGCCATCACCGCAAGGTATATCACTAGTGGTGCATGGAATGTTGCATTGGTGATCATTAATACAAGACGTATAATCAGGACAACATCCATTAGAACATTGAAAATATCCGAGATCACATTGAACCTGTCTTTCAATCAAAGATTCCAAAGATGATTTGCCCTTAGGAATTGTTGCTCCTCTAAACGTAACGCCTCTTTTCCAATTAGTTGGCGTAGCAGAAGCGATTGTACTGAAGGCTACGACTGCGAGCACAAGTATTAAAATAAATTTGTTCATGATAATGTTGATATTATTTGGAAATCAAAGTTAAATTATCATAAAATATGGAGCTAGGGAATTTAATACGCGTATTTATAAGTGGAGAGCTGAATGAGCTAGGCGAAGTTTTGTGTACAGTTATTATACCAAACAAATGCATCATAAAGTTTAAAGACAATACTTATAGAATGAAAGATATTTACACAGTCTCGAATTGGTATGCGTAATAAAAAAGTTTCTTTGTGTGTAATCTGATAACGGTGGTGTTTCAAATTAAATAGCAAGTTTATGAATTTACTGTCTTTCTCACAAGGGATTAATGCCAAGAATTCATGATCCTTAGATCTTCATCATTTTACTACGTTACAATACATTACATCTCACCGTTTAAGTGAAGTACTAAGCATAAATATTCCTGTGTAATCGTAACTAATATGACTTACATTTTTAAATTGAAGCAACAAACGCGATATACTGTATATTACTTCTAAATTATTTGAGATTTTCCTAATGTCAATTCATAGATTTACTTACTTTATTAGCAAATTTTCATAAACGCTTGTGTTACAGTATCTTATTACTAATTTGTCATTAAAAACAAGACAATCAATCATAAATTGTATCATTAAAATGGTTTAATCTCATAGTAGATAGATATTTTAAGAATTTAATTTTGGAAATTTTTTTATTTGATTTTTTTTTTTCGAATTGTACTAAAAAAAGATGTATTAACTATATTAGTTCATATTAGTTCAAAATGTCATTTCAACCTATATCTAAGTGACACAGACAATAACAATCAAGAAAATAATCCATCATTAAATGAACTTCTTAAACTGACTTATGTTTAGGTAATAAAAAGGTTGTGTGAAACCTTTTTTTTATTTATGTGAATTTATTTACATAATTAGCTAACATTATTTATTGTAACATTATAACTCACCCATTTTTGATCAGATGCAACCAATCATTTTTCTTTATAAAATAAGATTTCTTCATTCCCTAAAATATTTATCATTGATGAAAAAATGCTTAGGATTTGTGTTATCTTTTTTTTTTTTTTCACAAGCACATTTTTTTTGTGTTAATGTTACATAGTACAATAAGGGATAAATTATAAATTTTTTAAGATATTCATTTATTGATTTGTTCGTATTATGTCTATTGTCTAAATATTACTTGTGTATTAAAAGTTTTATTTACGGTGTAATGACTCCGATGCACAAAAAATTATAATCGCCAAGACAACCGTACTAAAAAAATTTTTTGAGTTACATCGTACAAATAAATATAGTTTTCGATCAAAGTTTAATTGGAGCGGTATTTATGCGTAGGAAAAAAAAATCCATGAATTTTTTTAAAGTTCCGATAGCCCCTTAATATTCTTTCATATTTTACTACCACAATCTAATTTTATATACATCTTACGTAGACATAATTCTTTTTTTGAATTAAATTAAAAAATATTGTCATCTTTAAAATCCGGTGAAACCTTAAATAAATGTCTGCTAACCATATATGAATAAATAATGAAATATCGTGGTCAGCCGAAATTTGAAGTACAAGATCCAAATTTATATATATTTTTTTTTTTGCGGCATGTTGTTCAAGAATTGCATATCATTACTATATTTTAATAATTAATTAAAAATATTAGATGCATGAAAATGTTTCATTAACAATATCTGTCTGTTATCTTAAAGAACAATTGTCGAATTTCAAAAGTAAAAGAGGAAAAATAGAATCATTGCAACGAACAATTACTTAGTCTTAAATGATCCATATATGTCAAGTAATTAAAATTTAAAAATTACAAAATTTTTTTTTTAAAAAAAAACGGACTGCCGATCGCACCTTATAAAAAAAAAAGAAAAAAAATCGACTGAAAAGAATATTCTTTTCATAATATTATTAACATTAAAACTATGAGGAGTTAAATTAAATTATAAACGCAGATAAATCAAAAGCTCACGTTTTTAAAAATAAATAAGATACCTTATAGTTCCAAAATTAAACATTATTCAATATAAGCTTCTGGCCAGATTTATGCTAAATTATGTTTCCTGGCCGAAATTATGCGCAAAATAGTAATTTTGCAAGCGTACGGTAATTACGCTTAAAAATTAAAATTTTATTGACACGATTAAAATATGTCGCCTAGAGAAAATATCAAACATATTAGCATCATATTATAGAATGGATCCAGAATGCCAAATTAATTCACGAATGCCTACTTTATTATGAAGATATAATATATACCAGTAACGAAACGACTCACATAATCATAATGTTAACATTTAGAACATGATGTCGTAAATTCTCTTTCACAATAATACAATTTATTTTCAATACTGAACATGTTTTGAAATTTAAAAAGGATTCAAATTTTAATTAATTCTCATTTATTACTGCGCCATTTACTAAGCGATTACTAGTAACTCTAATAATATAGTTTCCCATGAATCAATGTTTTGTAATTCGTAGGTATCTATTTAGATTCAGGTGTAATAATACATTAATAAAATTTATATGTTAAAGAACAAAATTTGTTCTATTTTTATTTGGTACCTAAAATGTTACTTTGGGAGTAACCAGATTAATTATATAATATCGCGAGATGCGTAAGAAATTTTTTGAAATTTGATTCTGCCCTATTTGCAATTTAACGTGATGATCCTTTAAATAGGTTCCAAATATCTTCTTTCGTATATAAAAGATAACATACGAAAATAAATTATTGATAAATAATTAAGCTTGATGTGTAAGTTAAGCTATTTATTCACATTTGCACTTATTAAAAAAAAAATATCACAAAAAGACTGAAACTTTTATATATCAAAATGTGGCTAAGGGTATTGCTAAACATCGCCTTTACCAGCATTAGGATGGATTTTGGGCGGAGTTACATTCATATTTTTAATTCTGCCCCAAGTTCCATCCTAATGCTGGTAAAGGCGATGATCGTCCAGGCGATGTTTAGTAATTTTATTTTTCTTACAATTAATAAATTTACATAAATTAATTTGACAATGAATATTAAATCATTTATGATTTCTTGCAGCCAAAAATGACAAACATTCTACCGCGATAAGATTGTAAAACGGAGGTTAATATATCTTTTTAAAGAAAGGATCAAAACAATAATATCTTTTCTAGGATCTAGGAATAGAATTTAGTTTCTTAAAATCGAAATATAAAAACTTTTTATTAAGATAATTAATAGATTCTGGATTGTAAAATGATTATAAGGATGGAATGGTGCCTCTATAAAAAAGTCGATCCCGTTTAATATTCCGGCATATTTCCAGAATTAATAATCTTATATCACGGAATTTATCGAGAAATAACGGATAAAATTTTTTATACGTGATATAGGGGTCGTCTAAAGCCGTGTTCTATCACGTGACTTGTAAAAATTTATTTTTTACAAATAAAACTTTTTCGCCAATACATAAAACTTTCAAGTTACACATAGTATGTGTATTTTAGCCTGCTGTGCAAGTTTACTTAGTGCGCAACATGGGGTTTTGAACACCGTTTTTGACTTATTTGAATTTTTTCATTTTCGTCATCCATTTTTGGATATGATCGACAAAGATTATTCATTCATATGTAAAGTCAAAAACAGTGTTTAAAACCAGCTTTTTTCACTAACAGCTAAGTAAACTTGTAAAGCAGGCCAAAATACACTTATTCTATAACTTTCATACTTACATTAATCTTAGTTCATAAAAAAATGGCTTATTTATAAAATGTCAAGTCACATGATCGAACACGGCTTTAGACGACCCCGTGATATAGTAACCGTCAATTCAAAACAATATTACATATCTGAATAAAACATGTTGAATTTAGGTTACGTGGCAGTATGGCCATGTGAGTTTCTACAAAACAAAGCGGATCGGGAAACATACCATATCCCGATTCTTTGAATGACAGCCAAAATTGTAATTTCATTTAAATGATTTTACTTCTTTATTATAATTAGTATCATATAGATCTTTTTTACGCCATACGCAATCGTATCATGATCAGATTTTTACTTTACGAAACAATACCATACACCTTTTTTATCTTCCAACATTTTTTACGCCATAACGTAATCGTATCACAACGGATAGAACATACCTTTTTATCTACAAGTACTACGTTTTTCTTTAAAAGGAAAGTAAACGATTTATTACTCTAAATACTATTCGAAATATTTTAAGCAATATAAATTTATTTTTACCAATTATTTTATCCCTTTATTAATTAAAAATATTTCGTTTGAAAATCACATTGTACACACTTCATTTTAGACTATGCCAGCAAATGTTTTATGAAAAATTACCAACCGATGAGAACGAAATTTTTTGCATATCTGATTATAACATCGTTATCTATGTTCTTTTATGTTGTTATTATATATTGTAGTGTCAAAGCAAGTTTATGCATCCCGAATATGATAGGCGTTCATTATTTGTAAAAATAAGTATTTTATAAATCAAAGTTCCGTGAACTCTTATGCTCGGAGGACGTTGTCCGAATAATTCAGTTTGTTCATAATCATGAGTGCGACTACCGTAAATATTAAAATTTAATTGGTAAAATAATTTGTAGTAAAATATGCAAATATAAACGATTTTCTGTAATTTTAAAATCTGATTGGATGATCTTAACATTATTATTACACCAAATTTGTTAAAATAAAGACTACTCTATAACATGATCGTCAAAACAATGTATTAAAAAGAGTTAAATAATTCTGAATTAAATTTTCCATAAAAATTTTAATTTGCCAAAAAAAAGGAGGGAGTTACATATTGTTTGTCATTTACTAAAGATAGTATAGTCATATGAAAAGAAAAGAAAAATTTTGAATTAATTTGAAATCTAGTAAAAAATAATAACAAATATATGCATGCAACAAAGATCAAATTTGCCTAATATGACGTTATGAAACTCTTATTTACGCCATACATAAAAATCACCAACAGATGCTGCAAAATTGATGGATACCTGCTGATACCTGTTTTATTATCAGCATGTAACTTTTATGAATTTATGGAATTTATGGGTAATTTACTTTTAATCTAGACCTCATTAGTCCGGCATTTCACACAAATTGCAAATTTGCTAAAATTTACTTTTTTCGTTCATACCATTTATTTAGATGTGTTACAAAATCGCGCATAACTAGCAAAATTTACCTTCGTTACAAAAACAAAATTTTTATACTCACAAAATTCATCTTTTAGCGCCGTAAAAAAAAAAATCATCGACGAGTTCAGTTGACCTTATCATAGAGCAAAGTTAAATTGGCGTTCTTGGTTTTTTGAAATATGTATTTTCGTTTTCTATTTATTTTCTTGTTGTTCTTTACGATATATTTCTTTTTAGAATAATTTAGAAACAACTCTTCTTGAAATATCTCAAAGTAAGAATATTATTATCGGCTTTGGACAATAACTTCTATTTTTCGTGTTATTTATTTTTTGGGATTGCTTGTAAGTTTTGGATAATATTGTCTATTTTTGCTCTATCTTGGGTATTTTCGTTTGATCCTTGATCTTTGGTGTTATTTTCCTTCTTTGGTTATTTTTAATTTTTGATATTTAATTATTTTTAGTGTCTTTATTGATGGGATTTAATCACCTTCGTATGCAAACGGATCGGCATACACGGGATTTCATGACTTTTCATTAGGTGAATTTGCAGATCGATTTATTCTTTTTTTTTTTGGTCCAACTCTTCTTTTTTCTTCTGTAGTTTCTTATGAAGATATGAACATTAGCTTAAAATTTCTTTTTATCACTTCTACTTTTATTCAGGCCTTTAAAATTTTACAGTGTTATCACGTGATAGACCAGGTTCGGGTTAATATTGATCATCATTGTTTACTCCCACGGAAAAGTATTTTAAGTCAGATTTGGGATAGCACCAAATAATCACATTAAGCAACAATTATTATAATGATCATTGACTTTATACTAAATGAATAAACAGGAATTACTTTTACATATATGGCAATAAATTTGAAATTTCTGAAATAAAATATATCTACGTAACGTGTAACACGTTATTTCAAGTCTATTACGTGTTGCTTTAAAATAATTTGATCGGTAGATAAGTTAATGTTTTTTGTTAACTTTTTTTTTATAGAAATTGTCTTGAAGGTTCAATCACCAAAATATTTCATGAAAATGTTATTAATCGAGGTTACTGACAATTTATCATATATATCGATTTATTTTATCTTTATATTCCAAAGAATTAGAGTATTTTTTTTTAATTCATTATATAAGAAACTAATTATAAAAATATTTTGATCAATCCGTTAAATGATAATATAAACAAAATAAATAAATTTATTTATTTAAATAATACATATCGTATTGCAAAATAAAATCAGTAACATTTAATAAAAGAAATACATGATATAACTAATTTAATGAAATAAAAAAAAAGTACATGATTAATGAAAAATAAAAAAATTCTTAAGCTAAATAGTAATAATTAGAATAATCCAATAACAAAATCAAAAATTAGTCTTCCAAAAAAATAGACTGTGAGTAGAGGTAACTGCACATCGTTTAACATTTTGAAGTGCATTTATTAGGATATGAGCAAACGGAATAATTTGGGCAACATCCACCGTAGTTGTCATAACACCAATGATATCCGTATAGGCACTTGTTGTTCTGTCTTTCCACCAAAGATCTTTTCTTATTACTGCTGGAATGTGGTACTCTATCGATTGGATCGCCTCTTTTCCAAATAGTAGTTGGTACTTCATCTCTTTTCTGATTGTCGCTGACTGATGGTACTCTACTTATACCATCTCCTCTTTTCTGATTATCGACGACTGATGGTACTCTACTTATACCATCTCCTCTTTTCTGATTATCGACGACTGATGGTACTCTATCACTTGGGTCACCTTTAGCTGGCGTAGAAGCAACGAATGTACTGAAGGCCAAGATTGCGAGTACAAGTAATACGATAGAGAATTTCATGATGATATTTGATTTTTTTGAAAACAAAAAGTTGTTTCTTTGAATAATCGTGGAAATTTGTAGAATTTTAGAATTGTTTGGAAATAAAAGTTATTTTCTTTGAAATTATCGTGAAATAACTGAAGGTAAAGTTGGGAATTTGACGCGTTATTTATAACGAAATGAATGAGCCGATGAATACCAAAAAAATGTAAATAAAGAAATTCTCAAAAGAATGTTTTCGAAGACAATACTAAATGAATGAAGTCTAAAATTAGTATATATGTGTAAAAATAATTTGTTGTGTTGACGGAGTTACGGAGCTTTTATTTAAAATAACTTATTTTCGCAAAGATTTGACGCCAATTTTCTTGATTCCCGATTCTGTTTCATTTTACAACGTTACAATTAGGGTTCTGCAAGTTCCTTCATGATGTATAGTAAGTAACACATGACATGATACCAAGCAATAATTGTGCTCGGCATTTACGAAGTCTTAGTTACAATTTTATATTATAATTAGAACGTATATGAAAATAGATAACGATAAAAAGTTCGTCAGGTACGGGAAGATAATTTATGAAATAGTAACTTTTTATTATTCATTTTTTTTTTTTGATGTAAGAAATTAAATTTAATTTCAGTACCAGAAATAAATTGCATTATTATAAAGTATGAAAGGCTAGTATCGTAATTCTAAAATTTCAAATTATGTGAGTACAAAACGGATTGTTTCATAATTGTATTCCAACTTCTTTCATTTTGTATTTGTAAAATCTGATTGGAAAAGTCCTAATTTGTCAAGATAATGACTCTTGATGATCATCAAAACATGTACTAACAAGTTAAAATTAAATTGAAAAAAGAAGGATATTTGAATTATTTGTGGAATATGAATGTAAACAAATAAATTGTCTTTTGATTTGTTTAAAAATAGACAATTAAAGTACTTCAAAAATGTAAAAAAGTGGATCAAACAATCGTTTATTTAAATCTAGTAAAAAAATGTAATAAAGATGGAATTACGTTATACAACTAACTCCTTTGTATCATATTTTTTTTTTGATGAAAATAGGAATGATCGGTCAATCTCAATATTTACGCCATACATTAAAATCGGCAAAACCTTTTTGTCAGTGGTACAATACATGCATTATAATGAATTTCACTAAAAAGGAAGCAAAATTTAATAAATAACATTCTATTATTATTTGTGTCAAATATTTCAAAGAATGTTCTATTTTTAGGGAAGAAGCGAAATGTAACCTATAAATTTGGTTTCAATTCTTCACCACATGAGAAAAACGCAACCTGTTTTTTACTGAATTAATTTTCAGTTATCATGAAAAACTATTAAGAAATCTAATTTAAGCCGTTTGTTGAAATTTATCACAAAAAAAACCACAAGAAAAACATGTAATGTATGTAATGTAACGCCAGGACTTTTTAATCGATACAATAACCAAATGATTGGCAATCATGTGATTTTTACGAGAACATAAGATTTTCTTTGTGATTTTGCATTATCTTACATACTGTAAATCAGTGATGTGCATTAATAGTATAAAAATTTGGGTTTTATTAGAAAATTATGTTCCAAAGGTGCTTCCAATAGTGCTTTCAATCTTCCAAGAGCTGTACATTACACATTATTTTTCTTGTGTTTTTGACCTTTTTTTGTGTTTTTTGTCACCATCTTACGTGGACGATATCAATTTCAACCATTTTGAAAACAATATCAAGTACCAAGAGTGTTATTAGGGCATTACTTCAATTTAAAATGTATTTACTACTATTATTATTTGTTAATATACCGTATATCTTTTTGCATAGTTCGTAACATGTTTGATTAGTAGAATTATTTTTAATACTAAAATTTTAAAAAAGTTAAAAATTAAATACAAAAAAAAAAGAGATATAGGTCCACAAATACGAAACATCAACTAGTTCACCTTATTGTATAAAATGATGTTCGATAACAGTTGTAAATTATTACTGCATAAGACTGAATAAAAATTAAATGATTCATCGTAATATCATCAAATGTTACAAAGGTAATAATAGCGTCACTGAATTAGGATTCATCAAGGGCGTAATATTAAGAAACAGACTTTTATCTCAACTGACGTTGCTATCAAATCATTTTACGTTAAATTTTAATCAAAGGTTACCTAGACGTTCAATCATTTTCCTCCGCTTTAATCGTTTCTGTATTAGACAATAAGTTAGCCTTAAAGCAAATACTTTACAGAGTATCGTGCCATTTTTTACTCGCTTCCTATTATTATAACATTAACTGAAACTGAACTCCAGCATGTACCGTACATAAATATATTGGTGAGTTATACTCAATAATCAGTGAATTGATCATTGAAATGTCCCATATATATGTCCTTCACAAGAATGGAAATTCTACACGTATTCATGAAAACAAAATGCTTATATAACTGGAACAGATGTGTACATAAGGGCGTAATATAGAATCAGGCAATGCAAAATTATTACGGCAGCGAAAATAATAAATTATGCCGCCATAATACTGTAATGCCGAATTACCACGTAATGTCGAATTATCAAATTGTCGAATAGCAGTTATTTGTTCTCATATATAGAACAGGTGCAGATTTCTGGTTTAAATGTCATCGTTCTTATGTCAGTAAGAAATTGAAAGTAAACATTTGGGATCAAAAGAAAATAAAGGTAAGTTCTGTAAAGAAGATAAACCGTAGACATCATGATTAATTACTGATAGACTTTTTATCTTATCCTTCTAACTAAAAATCCTGAGAGATATGGAAGATGCAATTAGGTATTTTCTGAAGTTATGAATCGGGTATGATTATCCGTCTAGCTATGGTCACTGAATTGAATCAATCATTAATTATTTTAATATTTCCAAAAAACGCTTGGGAGGGATCAATGGAGATGCTACAAGAAGAGTCGTATACTATGTAGATATCAAGGAGATTAATACGTATCGCAAAATGGGACATTTATTATCATCCAATCAAAAGTCTTGATAGAGACCAAATGAATACGGGAGTAGGTATAACAATCGTGCTTTTAGTTCTTAGTAGGATTATTTTCTTATTTTGTGCGGACAAATAATTGTTGGATTCAATTGCTTCGTCGTTATTTCCCCCTTTTTTATTTACCAGAGTGAAGTTATCTTTGTGGTGACTTGGTTTACAGTTTTATATTTGTATTGCTTTCGATTCTATCTTTGTAATCGTTACTGAAACGTTCTTCTCTCTGTGAAATAAAAATAAAAAAAATAAAAAAATATTTAACATGTACGCTCCCAACTCGCACGACGGATGTTAATTTACCGTATCACAAGATATTGATGATCGGGCTTACATACGTTGGGTATCATCTAATTTCCTTCACTCTTCATAACATCCCGAATTCCAACAGATGCAAACAACCACGTGAGTTGGATTAGTAAATTTCTTTTTATTATTTCCTCTCACTTTACGGGATTACGCAATTTTTGTTGCTCTTTGAATTGGTTTCATAAATTTCAGGTTTTTGGGTTTCATATATAATGCGTAGGCGTACTTTGCTATGAAATCTGGCTACAAAGGATTAATGAGAAATTATCCTAGAGTGCCTTAGTTCATTTCAGAATTAATTGATAAAAATATTATTTAATATATTATCTATACTTTAGTTTAACAATAGAGATAAAGAAATATTTATTACTAATTATGATATCAATAAATTCTAGAAGTATATTTTCAGATTTCCTAGTAAGAAATAAACGATATTAAACTATTTTTAAAATGCGGAATTCATGTGTTTATATTTCTTAGTTCTGGAATGATATAAAATCCCAAAAGTGTTTCTATGGAAATTATATATTTTTATCAATAAAAAACTTAAAACTTTTCAAGCTTTTAAACAACAGAACATTCATTTAGAATAGTTAGTAAAGTTGAATAATATTTTTATACCAATAATCAGTTCTATAGTAGTAAAATTTGTCTGTAGCAATTCATATTTTGTAAAAGAAATTAGAAATTTGTCTTTATTTTAAAATAAAATACACAATTATTATCTCGTCTATGTTTAGCTTGGTTTAAAATAATATGACTTATCTAGCACACATGTAATAATAATAACTTGAGTTCAAACTCGCGTTCAAGATCATAACTCAATCACGTGATCTATAGTGCCGGTCAATTCGTGCCAGGCAAAATTATGCTCACGCTTCAAATCTTGAGTCAAAAAATTTCTTGGCTCGTTGACTTTCCTGGCTCGTATATTATAATATTAAGTAATATCAAAAAGAATTAAAAGAATTTCAGATTTAGTATTTTAAAATTCTTTTTGCCATCATGACGAAATATTTTACTGTATCAGGTATATACAGAAAAATGAAAATTTTCAATTTATGCGCAATGTTAAAATAATTTTCTTTGCAACATGATATTTGTAAATTTTAATCATAACAAGTTTCAAAGTCGTCTGATAATGAAAAATACTTTAAAATAATTCATCAACTAACTAACTATTAGAGGTCCTTGGTATCTTACCCATCCGTCTGTTCATGTGTAACCCTTTATAATAAATTAAATTTATTATTAAAATTTTTATATTTGAGAGACTATAATATTAATCAGATATCAGCAGCAGATTTAACAATGAAGTTTATTACATGTTATTTAAATAAGATTTTTCTTAAACAACTATTTTTTTTGAAGCGTATATTCTCTCTAAATGAGTCGCTAAGAACCACAAAAATTTAGATTCTGGTTACATTAATTTTATTTGTATCTCAAATACTATCATCAAGACATAACTATATATCATTTATTAGGAAGAAAAGTTTTGCGTTTATTTTCATGCTGGGACCAATTTACTTACTGGTATACATATTCTTTGAAATTTTATAATTAGATCGTTTATGTGCGTTTAACATTTTGTATCATTTGACAATCTTCATACATTATCAAAAAATGGTGGATATAATTTATGGATAAAACAAAATAAAATGGTTTTACTTATTCATATACGGTTAATGTATAACAATCTACATTATGGTAGATCGGTTAAATTAAGATTTTTATAATTATGCTTAAATATCTGTACTCAATTTCGTGCGTGAATAAAAAAATTACACAAACAATTGATCGTCAATGTTGACTAGGTTAACTAATGTAAGACAAATCGGTAAAAATAAAAGGTGGGGTTTTCGTACTTCAAAAACAAAAGTTACACAGTATAGATCATCTTTTTAACTATTATATTTTTAAAGAAAGTAACGCATCACATTATAAACAACATTGGCAAAAAATAGTATATGTGAAAACTAAAAAATACAAGAATGTAGAAAACGAATAACTTAGGATCGAAATTTGATGATCGTTTCATCGATCATATTACTCATGTGATGACATCTATTTGATAGTAAAATATTTTTTAGTACAAATACCGTTAATTCAATTTGACTAGCTCTAGAACCGTCGACAACAAATATTGTTTTACGTACGTAACATGTTTTCTTTAGTAAAATCATTTAGTGAATCATTTACGAAGAAATAAAATAAAAACATACAGAATTAGTGAAAAGAATAATTGGTATCTAAAAATAAATGATCGGCAACGGTGACAAATAGTCTTGGGGAACTATTGTAGTATTCTCTTATTCGTAAGGCTGAATAGCATTAGTTTTTTAATCTCTAACTACATTCATTGTATTGTAATGTATTGTAACGTTGTAAATGAAGAAGATTTTTGGATCACAAAGATTTGACGTCCACTCTTCGTGAAAAAAAACTATGAATTATACAAATTCGCGGATTTAGGTTTGACGCGCCACTTCGTAACTTACACACATACTAATTCAAGATATATAAATATTTCATATTATACATATTTCTTCATTAACATTTTATTTATTCTATATTATGTTGCATAGATAAAAATTATTAATGAAGGTCAAAAAACAAATGTAATGCCAAGAGTGATAATTTGAAAAAAGAGAACGAATCTGTTTAAATGGAAGATGACGATTCAGAGTATGATGGATTCAGATGAACTGAAAGAAGAAACCAAAATTTACCAGTCAGAATTGCAAAAAATCAAATTAATTTTGTGATCGCGTGAAATATAAAGTTTAATCAATTATTACAGACAAACAAATGAATGTTAGCGTACCTTTTAAGGAAAATCTCAAACCACTAACTTTCTTAGAAAAGAATCTAGTTTTCACAATTGAAATGTAACATTTACTTTAGATTTAGGTCGTGTTACCATCGATTTTAGACGATTGGATAGGTAGTAACAGAAAAATAAATAAAGATCGGTTAACAATCGATAAGGTAATTTAGAATGTGTATATGAAAATAGTGGACAATCAGTAATTAATCATATAAAAATAAGTAAACACGAAAAAGTTTCAATAAATAATAATGAACAATGCAATAAAATAAGACAGATTGTTTATTTATGAAAAGTCGGAAACAAATCGGCAGGATTTATTTATTCACAAATAAAATACAATATTACTGCCTCTTTCGGCGCTCTGTAATATTCGTATATTTATTTCTCTATCAAATAAAACCATACATACTTTCCAGGAATCAGCTCTTATATATCATTCAAAATCCGGTACGAATTCGCCCGTCGAACAATTTTGCCATCCAGCCAATTTTGCCTTCTGGCCAAATTTGCCGATCGGACAATTTTGCCCAGTGTAACACCTGAGCCCATAGAGAATTATGTTTGCCACCTCAGGTATTAACAAAATGACTCTTTATTAATAATATAAATAAATACAATAATATGCTTGGTTTAATAACATTAAGTACTAAAATAAATAATTCATGACAAAATTCGTCCAATTTTCTCTCTCTCTCTCTCTCTCTCTCTCTGTCCTTTCCAAAAGGTGATCTTCACGCCCTTTTATGTTTGTTTTTGTGTAACTAAATTCATAATTTCGATTCATGGATTTAAATTATTAAAGTATTTCCATTGTTTTAAAGTATTTCCATTATCTTAATTTTGTATCCATTTGATCATCATGAACTCCTGAATTATGATTTATAATATTAACGTAGTGATCAACAAATTAATCACTTGACACCTCAGATCACTTGATTTCATTCAATTTAGTATCTTTCGGATCCTCATTTATCCTTAAATCTCGTGACTAATAGTTTAAGGTCATCACGGACCAATTACCTTAATCCATGTGATTATTAGTTTAACGACTTCTCGGTCCAATTAAAATAAAAATAAAAATAAGTTAAAATTTTATACACTAAGACTAAATGTAATACTGCGCCTCACAATTAATAAATTTACTAGATATACTACGGCATTACAACTATCCCCCGCATAAAAATTTAATGCCCACATTAAATTTATTCTAAGAATCGAACTCGTGTCTCGAAGTGGTAGGTGCGAATTATACCACTAAATCAAGCATGCATTGTCACTTGACTCAGCTGTGTTTTAAATATTCCTTTTTGCTGCGTCTACATCTGCGGTTTATCATGTGTTTGTTAAGTCTACGGTTTTCCTGTACCGGATTTCACTTCGGTCTTTCTTAGGAAATTTTCATTAGTTTTTCCTATTTTCGAAAATTATTTTTATGTCATGTGATTTTATTTCACATGATTATAAATTATCTTTATTTTTCTAAGTCCATTGATGATAGTTATCATTTACTCATCGGTGTATGGTAAGTCTTTAATAATTCTCCATTTACAGGTATCTTCTTGATGACACCTTTAATATTTTTAATTCTATAAGCTCCATTCGGTAGTATTTCATGAATGTAAAATGGTCCCAACCATTTTGATTCTAATTTTCCTGATAGTTGTTGTGCTTTGGCTTTATCATAGAGTAGTATTTTATCTCCAATTCCAAAGGTGTGTTCTTTGGTTATTTTTCTGTCATGATACTCTTTTTGTTTTGTTTGAGATTTCAGTATTTGTTCTTTGGCTTCATGTCGGATTTTTGGTAGTTCTTCTAATAATCCAACTATTCTATCACTTAGGTTAATTTCTTTGATATTTTCATCCATTATTGTCCGTACATTTCTTCCGTATGTTAAATAAAATGGTCGAATTCTTGTTGAACTATGCTTTTTATTTCGGTAAGCAAATAATATGGGTGCTATCCTTTGATCCCAATCATCTTTGGTTGATAATTTTGCTAATGCTTGACCTAATGTTCGGTTGAATCTTTCAACAAGTCCGTTTGTCTCTGGATGATAACTTGTAGAAAAATTCCATTTAATTTTGAATTTTTCCATTAATTCCTTAATCATTTCATTATTGAAATGACTTCCTCTATCACTCAATATTTTCATTGGACATCCATGTCTACAAATGATGTCTTCATAAATAAATTTTGATACTTCTTTGGCAGTTGCTTCTTTTACTGCTTTGGCTTCTGGCCATTTTGTAAAATAATCCATTGCTACTATGATGTATTTATTACCATTTGTTGTTGTGTTCAATGGTCCAACAAAGTCGATCCCGATTTGATACCATGGTTCTACTACTTTAATTGGGTGTAATTCATTTTTCCCTTGTGGTTTTCCTCTTCTTTGACATTCATCACATGTCCTTACATATCTTTCGACATCATCCAGCATATTTTCCCAATAATATTTATCTTTTAAATTATTATAAGTACTTTTGATTCCCATATGTGCCGATAATTCATGACTGTGAGCTAAATATAGTGCTCCCATCTTTTCAAAGTCTTCTATTATTCTGATGTTTTTACCATTTTTCTCAATATGCTTTTTACCATCAGTTACTCTGATGTTATCCTTAATCTCAACATTTTTAACCTCTATTGGTGGTTTATCTCCATCTAATTCTATTATTTTATTATATACTCTTTCCCAATCTGTGTCATTATTTGATATTTTAATATTAGCATATTTTTCTCCTTCGTAAATATCTTGACATTCTTTAAATGATTTCACCATCTCCATATATCTTTCTTCATCTAATAATGGGTATGATGTTTTATGTCCTTGATCCTTTTTCGAATATTCTCTACCTTTGTAATTTTCCCAACATTTTTCATTTTCTAAAAATATCACTATTGATTCATCAATTATCCTTTTGTTCCTAAATACTTCCTTTTCTAATAGGTGGTTCTCATATCTTGTTATGTATCCTCTGTCGAATGATGGTGTTTGTTGATAAAAGTACTCGCTATAGGGACTTTTATCTAATATTAACCAATCCTCATTATCATGTTCTTCCATTCTCCTGTTGATTTGTTCAACAACTTCCTTCCTGAATTCCCATTCTATACCTTTCTTTGGTATTTTATACTTATCATTGTCCTCTCTTCTCCTTTTAAAGGTGTTAAACCTCACACTTTGTCCTACTTTTTCAAATTCTTTTATAAGTTTATTTACAATGAATGTTTTTCCAGTACCATCAACTCCACATATGATTATTATTTTAGGTCCCATTTTTACATAATTCTGATAATTTTAGCTTGTTTACTTTACTTAATATCACCTCTATTTGTAATATTTCCTCTTGAGTTTCCAATATTAATGGTCTTTCTTCACTATCTTCAAAATTTTTGGCTTTGAATTTATAGTTATAGTTTATCCTGTTTAATTCCTTTGTTATACCTTCTAAATTTTCGATTATATCCTTTATTTTATGATTTGTATTTCTTACCACTTGTTCCATTTTTATTTTTGAAAAGTAACTCTTTTACCCATCTATTTATATTATTCTTGATAAGGCATCTGCATTTTTATTTTCTTTTCCTGGTCTATGGGTTATTTCAAAATCATACTGTTCCAATTCCATGACCCATCTTGATCTCTTTCCTTTTGGTACTTTTGCAGTCATTAATCCCTTCAAAGCTGCATGGTCTGTTACTACCTCAAATTTTCTATTGATCAAGTATTTATGGAAATGTTGTATTCCCCATACAATTGCATAACATTCTTGTTCGGTTATTGGCCATCTTTGTTCTGTCCTGTTTAAACTTTTACTGGCATATTCTATTACATATTCTTGACCTTTATCATCTTTTTGAGCTAACACTGCCCCTAATCCTATTCCTGAAGCATCTGTAATTAATATAAATTTCCTTAACCAATCTGGTTGTCTTAACACCGGTTCTTCGGTTAATTTCCTTTTTAATGTTTCTAATGCTTCATGTTGTTTGATGCCCCATTCAAACTTTTCATCTTTTCTCAATAAAGATGTTATTGGTTTTACTATTTTTGAAAAATCTTTAATAAATTTTCTATAATACGTACATAACCCTAATATTGACCTTACACCTTTTATATTTATAGGTGCTGTTAATTTTTGTATCTTTTCAACCTTTCCTGGACTTGGTTTTAATCCATTTTTACCAACTACATGTCCTAAAAATTCTATTTCTGTTTTCCCAAATATACATTTCTTTAACTTTAGTATTAAACTGGCTTCCTTTAATTTTTCTAACACTAACTTTATGTGTTTTAGGTGGTCTTCAAAATTTTCCGAATATATCATTATATCATCAATGTATACTATCACAAATTCGTTTAGGTACTCCTTTAATACTTTATCCATTAACCTTTGAAAACTTGCAGGCGCATTTGTTAACCCAAATGGCATGACATTATATTCATATAATCCTGCTGAGCATATGAATGCTGTTTTCTCAATATCTTCCTCAGCCATTTCTATCTGATTAAACCCTGATGCTAAATCTAGACTGGTAAACCATTTTCCTGAACTTATCCTTTCTAATTGTTCATCAATCCTCGGTAATGGATATGCATCTGTTATTGTAACTTTATTTAATTTTCTATAGTCGATGCAAAATCTATAATTTCCCGACTTTTTCCCTGCTAAAGTCACTGGTGAAGACCATGGACTTCTAGATTCTCTAATTTTTCCCAATTTTAACATCTCGTCAACCTCTTTCCTGATGAATTTACCTTTTTCATCATTTTCTTTGTACCTCTTTTGGGCTATTGGTTCAGTACCCCCTTTTAATCTGATTTCATGTTTTACTAGGTTTGTCCTATTATATTTTTCACCATCGTACTCAAATATATCCTTATATTTTTCTACTAATACTTTTAATTTACCTTTTTGTTCATTGGTTATGTCCCCTACTTTAAATTTTTCAGTAAATTTTTCATGGTCACTTTTGTGCTTCTTTATCGTCTCTTCAGTATCATTCTGACCAAGACTTATACTTTAAAATTTTCATCTTCCTGACCTTCATGGTCATCTTCATATATGTTATACAATTCATCCTGGTATAATTCTTCTAATATTTCCTCTTCATCAAATGTTTCTTCAAACCCTTTAATGGTCCTTTGTGTGTATTTTACTGGTATATCCATAGTTTCATCATTCATTCTAATTATTATTGTTTTATCTGTGTAATCTATATTTGCTTTGAACATATCTAATACTCCATTTCCTAACACAATTTCGTTTTTTCCTGAATCAATTACTTCAACCTTAATGGGTATTTCCTTATCCCCAAATTGTATGTATATTGTCGTGGTACCCCTAGATGCTAATTTATCCTCATTTATCATCACACATCTTACTGTACTCGGTTCCTCAATTTTAGGTCCATTTCATCCATTATCTGACTAGTTATTACATTTACTGCTGCTCCTGTATCAAACATTACGTCCTTTAATTCTTGGTTTATTATTAATTTACCCCTTAATGCAGTTAAGTGTTCTGCTTCAATGTTGTTCATTGATTCTTGTAGTCAATCTGTTTGTGGATACCTTCTCATTCCTTCATAATATATTTTTCTTTGTTCTGGGCTCATATCTATAATTTGTGAAAAAGTTGCATTTGCTCTGGTACTTTTCATATCCTCTAATACGTTATATTTTGGTATATTTCTTTGAAATGCGCTTGTCCTATGAATACCTTCAACACGTTCATTTTTACATTGTTTTGCATAGTGACCTCTTTGTCCACAATTTCCACATGTATTATTATTTCTCCTTGCTTCTTGTGCTTTCCTCAGACTTTCATCAGTGAATCCTCTTTTTGGTAATGCTGCTGCCCTTTCCTCTTGGCTTGCATATTTATCATTTCTTCTGCGTGTTTGTTCTCGATCAATTTCCATATCTATATCTCGATCACTTGACCTATTTTTTATATTACTCCTTGTTTGTCTTTCACCAATATAAAAATCCTGATCAACATGATTAAATGTTACATCATTATCTTGATAATACGGGTCGTCATAACTATATCCTTGATCATAATTATCCTGATAATCCTGACTATCATAATCGTATTGGTCATATTGGTCATTATAATTATCATATTCCACTACATTGAATCCTCGATTATTGTTTTGGTGGTTTGGTGGTCTGTTATAGTTATTTGGTCTTCCATTATAGTTATTTGATCTTCTGTTATAATTTTGATTATTCGGTCTTCCATAGTTTCTTTGACCATTATTTACCCTACATTCATTTGCATAATGTCCTGGTTGTTTACAATTATAACATGCTCGAGGTGGTGGTCCTTGTCTATTATTATTGTTTGGTGGTCTCTTTTGCCCTCCAAGTTGATTTACTAGTTTTACCTCTAATTTTTTAAACATGTCGGCAAGGTCATCCTCATAATTTTTCTCCAATGGTTTTTCAAATATATTCTTTGGCTTGTCATCTTGTATATCGATTCCTTTTCTTTGGGTACTAACTGATATACCACGTGTCTTTCTTATTAATTCATTAGTAGCTTCCTCCTCTCTTCTTGCTGTATTCACCGCATCATTTAAATTTGCTGGGTTTTGTCTTCTGACTTGATATCCCAATGTTGGTGTTAATCCTTCGATATAATTATCCACTTGTAATTCATCATCTAATGCATGGCCTCTGGTAGCTATCCTTAATATTTGTCTAAACCTTATCGTATATGCCTCAACATTTTCATTTACTCCTTGTGTTATTTTCCTTAATTCTAACATTTTCCTTTTTCTAACATCCTCTCTGGTAAATCTTTGTTTAATCCTATGTTTTAAATCATTGTCATTATCGTTATCTTGCCAATTTACCAAATGACCATTGTTTGCTTCCTTCTTTTCATTATACCATTGTGCTGCTGCACCTTTCAAACAGGTAGCTGCCATTGCTGCTTGTCTAGCTCCATTTACTCCTGCTGTTTTTCCTATGGCAGTAAATGCTGTTTCAAATTGTCTTACCCAATCGTTTATGTCTTCTTCTTCCCTTCCATAAAATTGTGGCATACTAATTATTCCTCCAGCTACATTTCCTGCATCCTCAATTGCATTTGCTAATGGGTTGGCTGCGACTAATCCAGCCCAATTACCTCCTATATCATGTCCCGTTGCTGCTAGTAAAGCCGCTCTAAAATCTTCCCTTACTTCAGCTCTTGTTGCTCCCATAATTATTGGTACTATTGGTGGGATTGGTGGTATCGGTGGTGTTAAAGGTGTTTCAAATAAATTTTCTATATTATAATCAGATATTTCACTTTTATCCTCAGAATTTGATTCTGAACTTTCACTTGAGTCAAAACCAGGTCTATTTATAATGTTTTCTTCATAGGGTTCTTCAAAATTCTCATTGTTATCACTTTCATTTGGTTTTAAAATTTCTCCATCTTTTCCAGATCCATCTGATTCTTTTTCAAATCCATCCGATTTTTCATTATCAGATTCATTTCCACTACTTTCACTATCCTCAATTCCAGCTTGCTGTTTTAGAAATTTATTTAATATCCGCCTTAAATTTTTCTCCAATTCATTTTTATTTCCTTGGAATATTTCAATAAATTCTTGATCCAATATTTCTCCATCAGTATATCCCATACTGATTAACCTTAATAACTCTCCATCAGTTATTTCTATTTTATTATCATCACATATTTGTTTTAATCTTTTGACCCTGATATCAATTTCATTTTCGTCATTCTCACAATCCCTACACTTGGTTTTTCCTTCGTTAAATTTATTGTTCATCCATCTTATTCCACATTCATTACAAAATGTGGTATTTTCATTTATCCATTCATATAATTTTATCCTTAATTCTTTGTCATTCGTACCCATTTCCTGGAAATATTTTTCCATAAATTCCGTTGTTAATATCATACTATTGCTTATCCTGAATTTTCTTATTCTCTCTATTTCTGACACATTTAATTCGTATCCTAATTTTTCTAAGTCATCCTTTAATTTTAATAATTCTTTTTGTTCGCAATTTTTACATTGTCCAATGTCTGCTATCATATCAGGTAACTTTCTATTCCTACAATTTCCACATATTAATGTTTCTTTTGTTAACCATTCATTTATTTCATCTTTTAATTTTTCATCACTTAGTCTCATTAATTCGAAAAATGTACCTAAAAAGTCTTCTGTTAATATCAATTCTATCCTTATCCTTAGGTCCCACATTCTTTGTATATCCTTGTCAGTGAACCTTCCACCCATTTCTTCAATTTTTCTTTTTAATGATTCCACTGTCCATTCGACATCATCCTCTATTTTTACTTCATAATGTATACTACCATCACTGTCCTCTAGTTCATAACTTTCAGGACTATCACTTTCTGGGTCTTCAAGTTCCCTTGTAAATTGTTTGGTGTCAATAAATCTTTGTAACACTTTCTGTATCAATCTTTCCCATTCTTGTTGTTTTGGTTCTTCCTTTCCTAATGAGTTTCTGTAAACAATTGTATTCGTTAAATCAATTACTTTTCCTATATTTTCAGTTATGGTTTCTTCCATGTATAATAATTTCCTGAATATTACTATCATTTCTGGTGTCGCATGGATTACTTCCACCCCAAATTCTAATATTGAACCGTACCATTCCCAAAATTTTTGAAATCTGTTTTCAACATCCCAATCTTCCAAAATATATCCATGTTCCATTATTTCTGGACATCCAATTAACCGGTCAAATACTTCATTTTCTAAATTTCCTTCAATACAATCCCTTACAATTACTACAATTATTATCCTTAAACCTTTTTCTTTCATTTTTGGTTGTTGTCTGTACCTTATTGATTCAATTATTCTATCTACTATATTCCTACATTTTCCTTTATGTATTGTATCCTCCCTTTCTCTATTGTCCATACTTAATAAATTCAATAATTCTTTATGTGTTACATTATTGTACATTAGTATTGTATCCTCGAATTTAAATAAAGCATCCCAAAATTTCTTGAATGCTGCTGATACTTCCCTTTCTATTGGGTTACATATTTCACATGCTAAACATTCCTCTGGTTCTATCACTCCTAGGTCATGTTCTTGTTTATGGTTTATATATTCAGCGTTCCAAACATGGTACCATTCCATTTTTAATAAAATTCTCTAAAAATTTTCACGTTCTTTTACTTTTTATCCTTCTTTTATATTTTATTTGACCTATACTGGGCTTGCCTTTACCTCATTTGTTCATTACCGAGTATGGTAGTTTACAGGTTTGTACAAATAAATTTATATTCCATAAAATTTTCCAACCTAAGGTTGGGATGTGTTTCCATATTTGATTTATCTCTTTCCTGTAATTTTTTCATATTTGTCCAGCAAATATTATTTTTAATAAAAAAAAAAAAAATTTTAATCATGATTTTTCTTGGGTACCCTCACACAGAATTGTTTTTGAAAGTTCACACAGAACTATTCTCAATTGATCACACAGAATACCTCAATTGAGTTCACACAGAAAAAGCTCACACAGAACTATTCTCAATTGATCACACAGAAAACCTCAATTGAGTTCACACAGAATTACCCCACCATCGTATTTATAGTGTCGGCTTTTGGGTACACTTTTTATCCTTAACTTAACCTCAATTATTTATAAAAATTATTTTTTAATCCTTAATTCATGGAACTTATTTACAATATTCTATTAAAACCCCTTCTAACTTGATTAGCCTCGCATTTCCCTTGATAATCAATTACTACCATACATATTTGGTTCATATGTATGAAAATTATTATAATAATAATTTTTCATTGACTTATCAGCCGGTGGTCAAGTTAGATCAAAAATTTAATTTTGAACATTATCTCTTTATATATTTATGGTCATACTTACCCAAATTAATACCTTTTACATTAGTAACCATTATTTTCACGTATCCTTTAAAATATTTGACTTTATTTTATTAACATTTGTCATTAATACACCTTAAATTCTTTTTTAACCAAGACTTAGAACTTTTAATTTTATAATTCCTTAACTTCGTCGATCCTTTATTTGTAACTTCTAATGATCACGTGGGGGTGATCATTTTCTTTTCTCAGAGATCCTGTACTTATAACCTGTAGTGATCATGTGAGGATGATCACTTTTCCTTTCTCGGAGCATGCACCACTTGTAACACCTGAGCCCATAGAGAATTATGTTTGCCACCTCAGGTATTAACAAAATGACTCTTTATTAATAATATAAATAAATACAATAATATGCTTGGTTTAATAACATTAAGTACTAAAATAAATAATTCATGACAAAATTCGTCCAATTTTCTCTCTCTCTCTCTCTCTCTCTCTCTGTCCTTTCCAAAAGGTGATCTTCACGCCCTTTTATGTTTGTTTTTGTGTAACTAAATTCATAATTTCGATTCATGGATTTAAATTATTAAAGTATTTCCATTGTTTTAAAGTATTTCCATTATCTTAATTTTGTATCCATTTGATCATCATGAACTCCTGAATTATGATTTATAATATTAACGTAGTGATCAACAAATTAATCACTTGACACCTCAGATCACTTGATTTCATTCAATTTAGTATCTTTCGGATCCTCATTTATCCTTAAATCTCGTGACTAATAGTTTAAGGTCATCACGGACCAATTACCTTAATCCATGTGATTATTAGTTTAACGACTTCTCGGTCCAATTAAAATAAAAATAAAAATAAGTTAAAATTTTATACACTAAGACTAAATGTAATACTGCGCCTCACAATTAATAAATTTACTAGATATACTACGGCATTACACCAGTTAAGCCACTTCCGATTTATCTTAGCCACCCATTATCTAAGCCTTCGTTTTCCAATAAATAAAATAAACTCTAGATATAATTTAAAACTAAAAATAACCTATATGCCAAACGAACAAAAAAAAAATAAAATAAAATATATTCCTGTGACAGTCGTAAAAAGGATGGAATGGGTAATATAGTGATCCTAAAGATGTTAAATTGAGCGTTTCAGAAAATCAAACATCGCGCTTAACTGCAATTTTTTTTTAACTATGGGAGGAATTGAGTAAAGTAATTTTTTGAAATTCAAAATAAAACATATCAAAAAATCTTTTGATCATTTTTTCAATTTTTTAAAAAATTTTTTACAATCTTGCGTAATATGCAATAAATAACAAATGACTCAAATACGTGTGTAGTTTCAAGTCATTTGACAAACATTGATCGAAATTATCAAAACTGTATCTTCTAAATCTTTTAATGATAGACCAAATTTGTGATATCATTTGTTGCATTTTTTTCAAATTGTATTGCATTCGGATGAACTGATTGAAATTGAATATTTTAGATTTTTTTAAATGGTAGGCAAAATTGTAATATCATTTGAATGTTATGTGAATGTTTTCAAATTGTACTACATGCCGGACGAATTGATTGAAACCGAATATTTTAGATATTTTTAATAATAGGCAAAATTATAATGTCATTTAAATATTTACATTATATTGATTTTTTCTGCATGTTAGATGAACTGAATGAAACGAATATTTTTAGATTTTTTTAATGATAAGCAACATTTGAATATACGCATTATATTAATTTTTTTCAAATTGTATTGTATATCGGATGAACTAGATTTTTTAAATGATTGGCTAATTTGTAATTTCATTTGAATATTAGAATTATATGTTTCGGACGAACTTTATCGGAACTACATAAGACTTTTAAATGATAGGCCAAATTTAATGTCATTTAAATATTCGCATTATATAAATTATTTTCAAATTGTATTTGTATTGCATGTCGGACGACCCGATTTTTAAATGATAGGCAAAATTGTAATTTATTTGTTTGCTGAACGGCATCTTTTACGCCAATCAGTATCACTTATCTATATCATTTTCTTAAAAAGGAAAGTACATCGCCAACAAATATCTTATGAAACGAAGAGAAAGAATTTGTTTTTTTTACATATGTAACATATATCATTTTTTTAAAATTAAAATCTTATTGTTTACAAAAATTTTAAATGAATTACCGAAAATAAAATTTAAGGTTCACAGTTAAAAAAAAAATATCAGACGATTGATCATTTGATCTCCGTAAAAATCAACATCCGATAATAATTTTATTAATCAATAAAGCTGAATAGATTTTTATCCCTCGTTATCTATGCGGTTCATTTACTTTATTATTTTAATATTATAACTTTGTAAGATGAAGCGGATTTACGCATCACTGATGAGATTATGCAATGTTTTTATTCTGATAATATTTTCTTCGATAACATTCTTTATAAACATTTTTTTGGTATTCATCGGCTCATTCATTTCATTATAAATACGACCAATTTCCTACTAGCTTTATGTTCAGTTATTTCGAGATAATTTCAAAGAAAATAACTTACAATTCTGAAATTTCACGATTATTCAAACGAAACAACTTTTTATTTTCAAAAAAAATCCAAAATCATCATGAGATTCTTTATCGTATTACTTGCACTCGCAATCTTGGCTTTCAGTACCTTCGTTGCTTCCACGCCAACTAATCATCAGGAAAGGGGAGAAAGCTCAAATAGAGTACCATCAGTTAGCGATAATCAGAAACGAGGAGAAGGGTCAACTAGAGTACCATCTGTTGACGATAATCAGAAGAGAGATGAAGAAGCAACTTCAAATTGGAAAAGAGGCGATCCAATCGATAGGGTTCAACCAGCTGTTAGCAGTAATAAGAAAAGGTCTTTGTTGGAAAGACAGTCTAATAAGTGCTCATACGGATATCATTGGTGTTATGATGCCTACGGCGGGTGTTGCCCGAATTATTCAGTATGCAGCCAACCTAACACATGCACTTCAAAATGTTAAATGGAATTCTTGTATCTAAGAATAGTGTTTATTATTAGTATTTACTTAGCTTAAGAATTTTAAATCGTGTATTTTTTTTTTACTTTATTTTTTATTTCATGTATTGATTTTATTGATTACTTATATCTTATTTAAATAAAATATATTCATTTTATTAAAACATTTTTTACTGGTTTCCCAAATGACAAATTAAAAATGTTGATCTTTGGAATCTTAATTTCCAAATAATATAATGATAAAATAAACCGATATACTATATAATTGGGCTATTTAATGATCCTTTTCAAATTTATACAGTACCTTTAAAATCCAATTGCTGATCTGATATTATTATTACACCTAATTTGTTAAAATGATGACTCAATAATATGTGGTCGTTAAAATATGTATTTAATAAGAACGGTTTAACACTTTCTAATTAAAAAATTAGAAAATTTTTTGTAAAAATTCAATCTAAGAAACATGAAAAAGTTATATTTAGCAATCATTTTATGAACGTTATTAAAGGAGACTAACATATTATTTACTAACTAAAAAAAGCATGACATAAAAAAACAAATCGATTATTTGAATATGGTAAAAAAAATAATAACATAAATAATGCACCAAAGATTAAAACTACCTAATATTATGTGGTGAGGAATGATAGGCTAAATTGCATGAATTTTTACGCCATTACATAAAAATCAACAACGGATCATTTTGTAATACAATCAAATGCTTTTTTTATCTAACAAGTCTTCCTAAAAAAGTAGTTTTGACATTCTGAAAGTTTAGCCCTTTTAGGTTACTCAAAAAAGTAGGTTACTCAAAAAAGTTGGTCTATTTTATTTTTTATTGAAGATCCTATACATTTCAATAATATACATTGAAATATTCTTAATTTTACTATTTTTAATACTGTTAATAAATATTAAAAAAGTAAATATAAAATCAAGTGATTTTATTGCACTTGTTGCTTCAACTCGAAAATTTATATTATTTATTAATATTATTTTTTTACATAATTAACGCGTAAGTTATAGAATTATTTTTAAAATTTTAAATTATCAAAAAATTAAAAAAGAATACCAAAGAAGAGGTTCACAATTATAAAATAACAGTTAATTTGTCTAGAACGTTCTCAAACATCTCCCTCAACGAGTTGGTTAATCATTCAAAAGCTGTTCGACAACGTACTGCTAATTAAGAATACCTGCATTTTTAGCCAATCAGCGTAGCCCTGTGAAAAAAAGGTGGTCAGTAGCAAAAAAAGTTTAAGTAATTTGAAAAATTTTTTACTTTTTTATTTTTTTTTCTTTTTTTTTTTTACAAAAAAAAAGTTTGATAATAGTTGTGAATATAGCTGCTGCATAATGCTGAATAAAAATTAGATTATTTTTTATTGTTCAAGATTTACGGATAACGGACACAACACAACAAACAGAAGAAACCAATTTTGGAGAATATGAAGGGGACACTATGGATTCATATACGTTGGGGCGTAACTTTAAAGGGACCAGGAAAAGCATCTCGTGATGGAATATTCGGAAATTTATTGGAATAAACGATATGATATAGCATACTGTACTGTCTGAATCATGAGTTAGTTAAGTATATTAATGAACTCTTATCTTAATTGCTTATTATTGATTGGTATCTTAAGTATTCTTAACGGAATTTTTCATATCATATGCAAAGAACCTTTCTTATCGTGGAATGAAAATGCATTTTAATGCTATATACAGTACAGTATTACTGCCATATCACTTGTCCACTTTTGATTTTCGGCTAAAGATTATGAAGACGCCTTATATGCATGCTCAATATACCAAAAGAAGATAAAAAAAGTATACGTTATGGAAAAGCACCAATTCTCCAAACAAATAATGTTTCCACTTTATAACGCAAATTGATCTGACTATGTTTTATTTTTAATACAGTACTTTTCACAAAACGCTTGGAAAAAACCAATAAAATGTTACGGAAAAAGAGTACCTTCGAGTTGGATATTTATATGTAGGTATGAGGAGATTGATCAATATTTCACAATATGGGACGTCATCATTATCTTAAAGTCTGCATAGAGTAAAATAATCTCCAATGCAATTGTCCGCCGCGATTCTTGATAAGTTAACGAAACTCTTAGGCAACATAAAGTGGTTATAACGTTCCAAAATTAGCCAAAACCTACAAAAGAGAAAACAAGAAACGTTAGTTAACGTTTCTTAAAAAGAAAAACAAAGTTTCGAAGCAACCTTAGCTATAAACTTTAATGGGAGTAGCATCAACTTACGTCCTTGTTATATAATTCAGCGCAACCTTTAATTCTTTAAAGCTTGTCGCGGTGATAATAATCGGATTTCGATAATATATTCTAAGAATAGGCGGGGTAGTTAAAATTATGAACAATATAGAGGTAGGTGTGGCAACGAATGACGTCATTGAGTACTGAGTCACGTGATTATTTCCGCTCTAGACGATTCTTAATCGTTTAAACTACATTTATTAGCTATCAATAATATCCTAGAAGTATATTTCTGAATTTTTTTTTAATATACGAAATTTTTTGTACTTCTTAGTTCCGGGGTGGTAGAAAATTCTAAAAAATCGTGATTATCTATTATCAATAAAGTTTCTTATTTTCAAACAAAATTTGTCCTGCCATTTTAAAACTTTTCAAGATTTTAGACTTACAGTATCTTCATATCGTAAAACTTGTTTGTAGTCATTTTGATATTTGTAAAAAAAATTGTCAAACATATTGTTTTAGAATAAAATATATAGTCTTTACAATTAATATCTCATCTATATCTTAGCTCCTCTCGATGTCAATATTCCTAGCGCTTATACAATAATTTTTCGATATAGCGTTAGAGTCTGGAACTAAGTCACATGATTAATATGCTCGACCGACGTACTCGTATGCGCAGATTTTTGGAAAGATATATTAAGTCTAACCCAACTCCCAGGCATAGGTGCGTCAATTTTAAGTATTTCATATAGTCAAATGAGGTGCGTCAAATCTTTTTAGTCCGCACTTTATTAAATAACATCGAAATAATTCTTTTAGCCATTTTGTACTTAATCGATCTTGAGTTACTAATTTCATAATTTTCAATTTATGTAACAAAACGTTGTAAGCTTTTTGTAAGCTTTTCTAATCATAGCATGATGACTTATGACATTATTGACTTTAAATACAGTATGTTGATTAATAAAAAAAATTTAACAAAATTTATTATTTTACCGACCAATCAACTATTAGAGGTCGTCTGTTGACTCTGTTCATGTGTAATCCCTTATAATAATTAAATTTATTATTAAAATTTGATGAACAGCATATTTAACGATAATAATAATATGACTATTACAGTTCGCTTTAATAAATATTATTTTTTGAACGGATTTTTTTTTTGAAGCGTATAATCTCTAAATTTATCGCTACGAATCATAAAATTTGGATTTAAAAAATAAAGACTTTGATAAGTAATTATGTTTTCCATTTATGTATTTTTATGGGTGTAAAAGGGTAAGCAAAAGTAACCTGTCGATTTCACAATATTTTTACTGCGTAACCATATGAAATGACAGGAAACACGAACGACTATTGGGAAATGTATAAATTTAGTTATTAATTTAATTTTCATCTGTAATATTAAAATAATAAAAATTTATTATATTAGAGCAAATTTTGGTAACCGTAACGAGACTAACGAGCAAAATAATATTTTTAATAATTATATTGTGAATCAAATTTTATAAAAATTCAATATACATGATTAATAGTGCAAACGAACCTTATAGATAGATAAATTAGAAATATTTTAAAATTCATAATTATTGCAAATATGTTAATTCTACATTTTACGATTTTTGCGTACTCGTCATTTGAACAACCACCGCAGTACTACCGCAGTACTATTTTGAGCAATACGTCTAGTTTTTTAAAAATAGGCTTCTTCATAATTTCAACTACCTTGCCTATTCGTAGGCGAAATATTTATCAAAAAAAAACAGATTGACACTTCGATGTGCTTTTAAGGTTGCACCGCATATGCATGCATCCATGACAAGGACGTTCCATTAAAGTGTATAGGGTTTATTACCTAATCATTGCTGACTTGACGTCTTGACGATAATGTCGTCCTATTTCGTGGTATATAAATCAATCTCCTCTATATCTTCATAGTATTATAACTCGAAGGTTCTCTTAAAACACGGTTATGGATTCAGCAGGTGTGTTATTGCATTTTGAATGGCTATAATGATACACTATAGTTTATTTCAGAGATCTAAATTAGAAGTGGCCATAGTTGAACAGATAATACGAGACATTTCCAGTTACTTACAAATGATCGAAACATCATTAGACAAAGTAGGGTACATTAATTATAATATGAAGTTTCTTAAAATCGTGCTCTTGTCAATTCGGTGATGCTATTGTCGCTTCCAAAATCACTTTTTTCTGTTTTATTATGTGTTTGTGATCTGTAAATCTTCATAGATGAACAATAAATTTTATTCAGCCCTACGCAGTAATTATTCACAACTGTTATCGAACGTTTCCTCAATTTTTCTTTTTAGAAATTCTTCTTTTTTTTATTAATAAATAAATATACAAAATATATGTAAAAAAGAATATTCACATATAATATATAATATATACAATAGTTTATACATTTTCAATTTTATGATTTTATTTTTATATTTTTTTTAAAAAGTGTCTCTTAATAATCTTAAGAGTTTACAGTATTAAAAATAGTAAATTTAAGAACATTCCATCGTAAAATGGAGTAACCTGAGATTTTAGATTGTCTTAGATTCCTTTTTAGTAAGACTTGTTAGATAAAAAAGTATTTTTGTACCACAAGAAGGATCTGATTATGGTAATTTGGCCTATCATTTTCCTATCGTGAAAAATGATTGATGAAAGTAAAAGGAGTTTCAATAAGACAATAACTAACATAAAAAAAGGTAATTTGATCTTTGTTGCATGCATATTATTTTTTTACCAGTTTCAAACAATCGATTGTTGAATCCATATGTCATATTTTACTATTTTAGTTAATAAATGATATCTTTAATAACAATGGTTCTGAAAATTTTTTCCAAATATATTGTATTATTGAGTCATTATTATTTTGACAAACTAGGTGTAATAATGATAATATTACAGAGCAGCCAATTGGAAGTACTGTACAGCAAAGTCCGTTTGTACTTAATTTTTTCATTAAATTACATAATTGTATTTATAATATGAAATTTCAAATGTAAAATAAATTCGTAATTATAGAATTAGTAGTTCATGGTTCATATAATACAATTGAAATTATACTTTAATTTCTTGTTTCATTATTAAACAGCCATATATATTGGTTTATTTTATCTTTATATTATTTGAGAAAGTAAAAGTTTCAAAGAATCAAGCAGTTTTAGTTCGTTCGTGATAAACAAAATAAATATATTTATTTATTTATATTATATTGCAATAAATTCAGTAATATGAAAAAAAAAAATACATGATAAAAAGAAATACATGATAAAGTTAATGAGAAAGTAAATTCTTAAGCTAAATAATACTACATCAAAATAGACCGTTGGTATAAATTTCGTTTAGCATTTGGAAGTGCATGTATTAGGGTATGAGCAAACGGAATAATTAGGGCAACATCCACCGTATTTGTCATAGCACCAATGATATCCATTTGGGCACTTATTGTTCTGTCTTTCTAACAAAGATCTTTTCTTATTACTGCTAACAGCTGATTGAACCCTATCGATTGGATCTCCTCTTTTCCAATTAGAAGTTGCTTCTTCTTCTTCTCTCTTCTTATTATCGTTAACAGATGGTACTCTACTTGAACCTTCGCCTCTTTTCTGATTCTGATTATCGCTGACTGATGGTACTCTACTTGAACCTTCTCCCCTTTCCTGATTAGTTGGCGTAGATGCAACAAAGGTACTGAAAGCCAAGATTGCGAGTGCAATTAATACGATAAAGAATCTCATGATGATTTTTGATTTTTTTTCGGAAAATAAAAAGTTGTTTCGTTTGAATAATCGTGAAATTCAGAATTGTTTGGAAATAAAAGTTATTTTTTTTTTTAAAGTTATCGTGAACTAAATGTAAAGTTAGGGAATTGAAAGCGGTTATTTATAATGAAAAAAAAAATACCAAAAAAATACATATAAAGAGTTTTCAAAAGAATGTTTTCGAAGAAATTATCAATGAATGATTGTATTGACGGAGTTTACGGATCTTTTATGATCTTAAAATAACTTTTCACAAAAACAAAGAATTAACGCCAAGTCCGTGATTTTTTACAATGTTACAATATATATTACAATGAGAAACGTAAACGAACTAAGTCCACTATTCAGATTTATTTGTTTTATCTAACATTGATTTTTTTAAAATTAGATCAAATTTCCCTGATATTTTTAATTGTGAACCTTTAATTTTTCTACTTGGAATTTCTTTTTTAAAATTTTCATGAACAATTTAAAATTTTTGTCATAATTGATTTTATAAAATAAATATGTTAAATATAAAAAAAAAAATTCGTCCTCATTGTGTGGCAATAAAATGTTTCTTGGCAATTGCAAAATACGTAGTTTAAAAATGAAATGTATAATATAATTTATTAAATGAAATATTTTTAGTTTTTAAGGAAATAAAATAATCGAAAAAAATGGGATTTTTTTGCTTAAAATAAATTTAATTAAAAAATTTTAATGAATTTAATTACTTTCCTTTTTTGAAAATATGTATTACTCGAGATAAAAATAGTTATTTGAATGGATTTCGTTTGTACTACAAAAAATGATCCGGTGATGATTGGCGTCGTCCAAACATTGAGAAATCAATGATTTTGTTAAAATGACGTTACAATTTGGTCTATCATTTAAGAAATTATAAAATATTCAGTTTCAATCAGTTCGTTTAACATTGCAATACAATTTTGGAAAATTCTAAATGATGCAAACAAAAAAAAATAAATGATTCAACTGAAATTATAATTCGGAAAATCTTTAAGGTACTGTTTAAATCAAGATTTGGAAAATAATTTAAAATTATAATTTACTTAAAATAACAATTTATTGGTACTTTGCATTTAAACTGCATATTACGCAAGATTATTATTATTGTTACTTTAAATAAATAAATTAACTTTATAGGCAGTCGATATAGATTTTTGTGTAATAATTTTGAATTTAGTAAAATTTTCAAAAAAAAAAAAAAAAAATTACTAAATTTCTATCTATTGGTAGAAAAAAAAGATTATCTTTGTGTAAAATTTCTCATATATGCGATATCTGATTTTCTAAAAATCTAATGAAAGTTATCTAATCATTTTATTAAAATTCAATTGTATACTAAATTGAAAATTGGTGTTCCGTGTTTGAGACTTTCCTTAAAAAAGTAAAATAAATATTTTGTGGTCTTATCACCAGCAGGTTGTTTGTCCCTTCTGATTTCAAGAAAATGATTAACCTTCACGATAATCTAATTGTTACAAATCTGGCCGGTAAAAAATATCTTTATCTCCTTTTTATCTGAATCATCATCCTCCAAATCATCGACTTCCATGTCAATGACATCTAAATTTTCCTTATCTTCTTTTTAGACAAATTCATTCTCTTATTACACTTGTTTTTTTACCTTCCTTTGTATAACTTCTTGCCTTCGCTTACATCTAAAACTTTTTGCTTATAATTATATATACATAGAGTAGAATTTATTAACTGAAATAAGGCCGCCCGTAGATAAAGTTCGTCTACCATTAAGATAAATGTCTCAATTAAACTACGCGTGCAAATAGTAAAATTTTTACATATTTTGTATTGAAATAATTTCATTGTAAAATATCCCCGTAAGTAGTGAAAAATTAAACTTAGGTAAACGTAAGTTTAAGGATGAAAACTAAATCATGTGATGATATCTGATATGTTTAAATTATCTAATAAACTTACTATATTTCATAAAAAGTGTCATTTGCTTTAGAAAAGATGGTACATTCAGTATCTGTATCTTCCTTTCTATCAATAAACTGAAATAAATAAATAAAATAACAATATTATTCATCTTTTTCATTTGCTATTTTTAATGATGACAAATGTATATGTTTCCTTTAATCGATTACCCTTAATAAAAATAGTCTCATTTTCGAACAAGTGATACTGGAATGTTAATATCGAGAGAAAACTTCTGCGTTAGAAACCTACTTATAATTTGGTCACTTAAATGGAAAGTAATTGTTATTTAAATAAAAAAAAAATTAAAACAAATATTACGCTTACATAATTCCCAAAGATAATTATTAAGAAAATGTAATAAAAACAAATTTTTATTCTTAAACGTGGCAAATTAAAATTTTTAAAGTATGGCTTTTAGCTTAGACATGTGATTTTTGAGCATGTGATACGGCACAGTTGTGGTAACACCGTGTATTAAGCTTTCTTTTCGCGGAATTCTATTTGAAAGATGCCTATTACAAATACGAAAATGATTACAGAACCGGTTTATTTCAAACCCAAATGGAAAGCAAAATTAGTAAAGGTCCGTCCAAATACAGAAAAATATTTTTTTATTTTAAAGGTCCGTCTGTTATCTAATTTACTATATACTTCAATTTAATTTGGCCGATTTGGCTTAAATATAGTTTATGGGGTTACATAGATCACCGCGATTAATAAGATGGCGTAGTATAGGACTTTAATTAAAATCACGAAATCAATTATGTGATTTTTTTCGGACTTCGGGGATCTATTTATTGATTCAGGAGTCATACAATGATTTAATATATCAATTAGTATAATTAGTATGATTATATTGCATCACTAAATATACATAAATAAGCTTTAGCCTAACGCGTATTTTTTAATTTTGATTTTTTACTAACGCGTATTTTTTAAATTTTTATTTTTATAAAAGTAATTTTTATTTTTTATTTTATAAAAGTAATCTTTAATTTTTATTTTATAAAAGTAATCTTTAATTTTTATTTTTATAAAAAGTATCTGTAATCTCACTCAATATACGATAGAAAAATATATTTTCACTATGTCTACTTCCAACTTTGATGAAACATATATGGGACGCGATATCCTTGTTTCATACTTGCAGCAGCACCAAGATAAATCGTATTTTGGTTTTTTATCTTGCAGCCGAGATACTATTGTCACTTCATCAATGTTATTCTCGGCTAGCTGGATAAATCTTGACAGTTCTTGGTTAAGCCGTTTTTTGGATGAAGCAAAAAGACTAAACCAAGACAATTTCACTGCCTTAAATGAAAAGGTATGGGTTTTTTTTTATTTTGCGAAGAAAGGTGAACTCCAGTCGCTCCTAGGGGTTATCTTGGAAAATTACTGGATTTGACCGCCTGGTAACCACTCCAGGTCCTCTATTCGGGCATCCTTTCTTTGTTGTTAGTAAGGGTATATCTGTTCTGGAGGATGAACAGTTTGCCTTTATTACTAAATGAAAAATAATCAGTACACTCTAACAATACCTTTCTTATAATAGATCAAGAAGGAACGGTTGCGACGTGCGGACCATTTAAAAGACTACTGGTGTAGTATTATTCAGGAGTGTAAGAAGGTATGTTGGCTTATGTCATTCATAGAGCTTTGAACAGGCCAAGGTTGATTCAGGCCTAAATAACCTGTCCTGAAATATCTGGGTCAGGTTACCAAATTTTTGATTCAGTACCTAACTGATTAACCTGTTGGCCCAAAAATAAAAATGCCATTTCAGCATTTTTGATTAATGGTTTTTAAAAAAACTGATTTTCGTTATGAAAATTGAAAGATCCATTAATTTCGCTGATCAGTGACATAAAATGATTAGTGTAAAATTTTGCCGATCTCACACACCGTTTAATATGAAGTGATTCTTTCATAACTTTATATTTTATTTAATAATGAGCAACATCAGCTTTGTTGTTTGTTTTATTACATAGCTGCATCCCATGAAGATTTATATTATGAAAATTGAAAACCTCCCCAATTTTGAATTAATTTATAAAAAATTGGTTATTTTTGTATTTTTGTTATGTAAATTGACCGAGTTTTTATTAAAATAAAAAATCAGTCATTTTCATTTATAAAAATTGAAAAACCTTAATTTTTTATTAATTTAATAAAAAGTTGGTTATTTTTGTTATGTAAATCGAAAAATAAAAAATCAGTTTTGATTTCTTAGTTGACCTGAACTGGTCTGACCTATTCAGAGCTCTAGACTTATTCAGATTTTGCCAGACATATAAGAACTTCTAACATCATTTATAGAAACGAGTTCTTTTAGAGTATGAAGCTGAGAGGGACCGTATTTATCTTGCACTTTCTGAAGTAAATAATAAGATACAAATGACGAAGGTTGAACTTGCTGAAATTTCCAATGAATGGGAATCCAAGAAAAGACTAGATTTTAGTGGAGACATTGATGATGACTTTGATGAGGTCTTTTCTGGTGCAGCTGCAGGTAATGAATTTGATAAAGAAATAGGTGGAGACCCTAATGAAGAAGAAAATAACAGTGTCCCTCCTGGTGCTGCTGTGGGTGTTTTAGGACCTGGTGGCATTGACGAAAATTTAGGCAGAAAATTTAATGAAGACAATAACGGTGTCTTTTCTGGTGTAGCTGTGGGTGATGGATTTTATGAAGAAATAGGTGGAGATCCTAATGAAGAAGGAAATAACAATGTCTCTCCTGGGGGTTTAGGACCTGGTGATTTGGATGAAGATATAGGCAATGAAGAAGACAAAAATAGTGTCTTTTCTGCTGCAACTGTGGATGATGAAGAAGGAAATAACAATGTCTTTCCTGGTGCTGATGTGGGTGGTTTAGAACCTAGAAACCCCCAACGAAAAAAAATAAAAGAAAGAGACCAACACCATCTTTAACCCGCCAATTAAATCCTCGAAATCTGGAACGGGTTGACTATAATGTGGGACCTCCATCAAGGAAGCGTCATAAAAAACCTGTAAGTATTAATAAATTAAATTTGTTATACCAGCTGATGGATTGTGGCATTTAACTCTTGTATATATTTATAGGTTCCACAACCACCACCGGAACCTTCTTCATCACCATCATTACATTCTTTATCAATACTTCCACTCCATTACCTCTTTGCTTAAAATGCCCTCAGCATTGTTTTTAATTTAATTCATGATACTACAACACTGGAACGAACAACACAGACGAATTGATGGACAAAGATACGGTCAACAAAGATTTAATGGAATGGACCCCAGCAGAAATCATAGAGAAAGTCAACAATATACGGAAGTGGATACGGAAGTTTTAAGGTAAGTGGCTTTTTTTTTTACCTGAACGAAACTTGCCACCTCTACGTGGTGTTCAGGAGAAACAGCTGTAGGTTAATTTACCATACATCTGGCCAAGAGCAAGCATCATTTTATTTACATGTTTTTAGTTTTTTTTACGCCACTTTGGTATGTTTTCTTATATTTTTGTAATTATTACAATTTTTTTTTAATTTTTGCATTTGTAGATAAGGGAACTGATGAAGTATAATTATGTATTCGCTTGGAAACAAATATTTAATTTTTTTTTATTTTTTTTATATAGTTATAATACAAGTAATGGTATAATACAAAAATAAAAAATAATCTTTGAATTTTATTATTCTGAATTTGGAAATTCGATGAATAAATATATTATTTAAATTGAAAATGCGCGAGCAATTTGGTATAAATTTTTTTATATTCACCTGTTTCGGATGAAAGAATTATTTAATAAAAGTATTTCTAAAATTTTTCTATCACGGGAGTGATGATCACCGGTGACTGAAATTATGACAATCGACCAGAATTAAAAAAATATAGTGCCGGTAAAAATTGATAATTCTGGCCAACGCCCACGGTGATTTGAAGTAAAAACTCTTTTAGCAAAATGTAATAATTTTAAATCCATTTAATACTATACGATATAAATTGTGGGGATCATTCCTATTCCTCAATGTTTGTTGCCTCACTTTCTAAAATACAATTTGATACGTTCATTCTCTTGATAATCAATATATAATGTATAAAGTTTAAATAACCTGCACCGAGAATGAATATTGATTATTAATGAGAAAACAAGTCAACATTATTGAGTGAAAAGATTTGTATTATTACTATTATAATTAGTTTTTTTTTAATTTTTTACGATAGCTTTTTTCATATTTAGACCCTGTATAAATAATTTGAATTGTGTAACATTGAAAAATGTAATATTCTTGCTTTTCATATTTATCATATCATAATTAAGAAAATTTGATTGAGTTTCCTGACTACGATAACCAATCTTTAAACTAATACATTTCCGGTTAATTAAAATTTTAACTGGATTTTTTTTATTTTGATGGATTAATACTAACAAAAAAAGTATAATTTTTCTTATTAATTACAATTTATTTGCGGTCATTTCCGCTCCCAGTTTAGTTAGTTACCACTAACCATTTTCTATAATAATAATTTTTTTTCATTTTTCGGTTTTTACCGTAAAGACTGAAACTACCTTTTTAGTCTTTTTTTTATCAATTTTTTTTATTTCTCTTTTTTATTATTGTTAACAACAAAAATTTTTATTATTTTTTTTTTCGTTTTATTTTTCATTGGATATTTTTAGAGAATTTTTTTTTAATCGGAAGTCTTAACCGTAGAAATCTGAACAATTAAGAGAAACTATCATACAATTTTTTGAATTTCACGTATCTTGAGCCTGATGGGTTGTTTTTGTAAAATAATTTTTGTTATCCACCTGACATGAAATCCCGTGTTGCTAATCAATTTGAACTGCACGTCACGTATGTAACATATGTTATACAAAAAAGGAATGGCTTTATATCCTATGCCCATCGCGGTTTAGCTCAACAAAATTAGCCCATAATAACAGATAAGGACATTCTGCAATATGGATTAATGGTAATGCAAAATATATTAAACAAAATGATGAAAGTTGGAAAAAAAAAAGAACCTGAACCCATAAAAGTAGCTTTAAAAAAATTAAATGAATCTCGAAACATTTCAGCTATATATTTAAATTTATTGTTAAGTGATTATTAAATATAAAAAATTATTGTTACAACTTATTGACTTTTAAATCTTTATAGAATAAAATACTTTGGAATTTTTAAAATAGCAATTCTTATTTAAAATTTTATGGAATAATTAAAGACAGAAAAACTAAAGAATTTATGATGATTATACAATTAGCAGATCAAGGAATTTTGAGAAGTGTTCTTTCGAGTACAGTACTGTAATTTTAACAATCTGTTATGGAGAGATAATTTAGTATTCCTATTGAAATACATAATTCATTATAACATGATAATTTTGATAATTTTGCAATTCCCATTCATTACGTATTTATGTATCGTTCAGTCCACTACTAAATGTCAATTGTTGTCATATTGAACTACTTTTTTATTTGTAGATGGAATCACAAGATTAAATATTTTTAATCTAGTTGATATTGATTCATTGGTAATTAATTCAGTTGATTCAGTTGAAATAGCCGTATATTTGAAGAAAATAAATTGCATAATTTTATTTAAGGTGTATTAAAAATTATTAAAATATGGTCTTGTATACTATAATTCAATTAATCTTAGCATACTGGATTGTTGGTAACACAGCAAATCACGTCTCAGAATGTGACGTTAGTCTTTTTTTTAAAGCTCTTTGAATTTAGAACGTTATCTGTTATATATATATATATATACTGTACTATTTTACCGTATGTTTAAAGCTTAGAATAAAACTTATTACTTGGGAGGCTGGACAATTGAATACGTGCCTTTAATTATTGCCACGATAAAATGAACGATAATACGTGCACAAAGGATCAAAATAAACTTTAGATATTATTTTAGCATTTACTACTAACGTTACAATGAAATATTTGTTTGATATACAGTACATTATTTTTTTTTAAAAAAATTTAATATTGAATTTCAAATACAAGTAAGCAATCCCACATGATGTGACAAAATATTTCGAGTAATTCTCACGCAAAGTATACAGGTTTAATTAAAAGATCTTTTCATTATAAAGAATTTATTTATCATTCCATATAATATCCATAGAATTATCATTATCTCAAAAACCTCTATAATCTACTCCTTTCATATTGTATTTATTATTAATGAATTCCAATTACTTGTATGATCATATAGATGTAAACTTTTTTACCTTTCCCATTATTAAAAAAATTTTTCAAGGATTTTATAAAAAATATCTATAATCAATTGAACCTTGTATAAACTATTTAGTGCCGATTTTAACTTTAATTTGTCATCTCCTTTTATTACAATTACATCTATTGATTCTAAGTGTTGACATTTGGTGAAAAAAATTTCCAATTCATCCAAGTTCTGATTACTTAAAAATATTGAAGCATATTTTATGTATGGATAATTTTTATAGATTGCCTGAATATATTCTCTAGAATGAGTGATTTTGATAGTTCTAATTTTAATTTTCCAAAGATTTCCTCCTGTATTTTAAATAATCTTTATTGCTATATGAATTGACATATGTTCAAGTATTGAAGTTTAGGTCATATCGCAGCTGTTAAATTCTTCTCAATTATTTCACTTTCTACATACATTCTTTCAGATAATATTAAAGTTTGTAAATTTACAAACTTTGGGAATAAAAGGTATGAAAAAGTTTTTGCATTGATAAATTTAGATAAATTATTGAGTCTGCATATTCGTCTAAAGCCTTAACAATATCACGTTCTCCATTTGTAATCTATTTAATTCGTTTTTGCGTTTTAATTAGTTTAGCAATGTTGTCATAATTAAATTCTATATAAATCTTTTCTATTAATTTACATATATGTGTTATTCCATAAAATAATGATGTTTCTAAACATGATTTACAATCAACTTCATTTAAATTTAATAAACAAATCTCCACTCCAGGAAATTGATATATTGGATGTCTTACTTCCCCTAAATCCAAGTAACTTATATTTGAACATTCACTAACAAAAAGTTTATAAATTTCGTGTCTAATAAAACTATTTGAAAGATACTTAAAAACCTCCATAGATATCTTGATTTAATAAAAAATTATGAACACAACAAAATCTAACATAATTAAATGAAAGTTTTTTATTAAGTTCCTCCTTTGAAATGATACTGATATTATGAAAGATTAAAAGTTACTTTGATTTTTCTGATAAATGTGTTAGAATAATATTTAATAAAAATCTTTCATTATTGATTTCAAAATATTTTAATGAACATTTCCATAAAGTTGGGATGACGAGTTCACATTATTGTTTATTAACCAATAAACAAGAAAGTAAAGAACTTCCATCATTATTTGATTTCTGAAAAATATAATGAAGTATATCGTTATATAACTTTGCCATTATTTATTTTGTATTTTTATTTTTAAGAAAAGAGAATGATATAATGATATACTGAGAAAAGTTAGGATTTAAAGCACGTATTTATTATGTTGATGTCGAGCGAGTCGCGTGATTCGTGTCAGATGACAATGTGACAAATGATTAGTCATCAAGACGCGATTTACTTAAGCCATAAATTAAGCTATTACCAAAATATCAAAAACTTGGATATGTAAATTACATTATTACGTTATCCGTTTTATCTTATTCAAATGCTCTGACAATAACCTTTAACATTATTACATTTTTTTATTCTCACGTATTATTTTACGAAAAAATGCAATAAAGAATTTTGCTTTCAAACTTTTTAACTATTTTCTCGCATTTTTTTAATACTTAATTTTTCTGCAATATCAATCTTGAAAAAATATCACATGTATTACACAAATAGAAAAAAACTACTCAAATTTCATTGAATATGAAAGATCTTCCTTATCTTCCTGCTTAAAGGTCGTTCCTGTACTTATTTTCCTATTGAAAGCAATCACTATACTCCGTGCTTTTAATTTCATATTCACTTTATGACTTACGAATAAATCACTTTAATTTATTGTATAATACACAAGGATAAAGATAAAGCTGAATGATATGTAGATTTTCTCTCACTGTTCTCGCCGTAATATTATGTCCAATCTTAAACAAAGATTTTATAAAGCGAAATGCTACCAAAGGTATTGGAAACGAGTGTTCCAGAAATTTTTTTTATGGCTGTGGTATCGCGAATAAATTGTAATAATTTGTAATAAGATTAGAGAATATTCGATAATTTTGCTTTCTTTTTTATGAAAAATAAATTTTATTGAATACTCAAATCTAAACTTTAGCTACTACCATCAAAATGTAAATTTTTTCCTTATTATAATAGAAAAACATTAAAAAATTTGAATAATTGTCCGGAGCGAAGCGAAGGACAATATATGATGTCTACGCACTATGAAAGAAAATCGATCACGTGAATTTCTCTGTCCTCCACGTGATCGTCACCCAATGAAATCGTAAATTTTAGTTTTCGCTCCGGACTTACAACGGTTCCCGTTTTCTAGTTTAAATAGTATACTAATTCATTCATTAAATCAATATACGGTATTTATACATTTAATAATTTGAATAAATTTATTAAAATTATTTAAATTACAAACTAAGAATTTTGTAAAACATTTACTACTCTAGTCTTAGTGTTTAAATAATCCAAGATAAATAAATAAGTGATAATAATTTAAAATATAAGAAAAAAATATTGTTAATTTGATTTATCAAAAGACAATTTAAAATCCACCTAAAGATAAAAATAGATTAATTATTTGATTTAATAAAGAAATTTATTTTTTTCTACTTTATTTAAGAGCTTACCATCAGGAATTTCCAGTTCATCTTGTTCTTTTGAATGAAAGTTTGGATTATTATATACTTCGTCATCATCTGTAATAGATAAGTAAATAGAATTAAAATAGTATTAAAATTGTTTGTTATTACGTAAAATTTTCACCTACCATTGACATATTTTTGAGTTTTTTCTTTTTCGTCATCTAAATTTTAAATAAAAGCCACGTTTAATAAATTAAATTGATATAGTAACTTTATTTGTTAGTAATTTACTTACTATTTGAATTTATTTGCACCTTTTTAAATAATTTAGATAATTTTTTATTACTATCTAAAAATTAAAGATATAGATTTAATATACAAGTTAATCTCGATTTGACAATAATTAAAATATATTACCTCTAAAAATAGTAATTACTTTTGATGATTTTGATGATTTGCTACTATTCTGTTCATTTGATTTATTAAAGTCGTTAACTAAAATAAAAATTAATTATTAACATTATTATATGATAATTAAACGCTATAATATTATTAAATACTTACTATCGTTAGGAATGTTAAAATCATACAATTTACTATGAAACACTATTAGCAGTAAAATAAAGTATTTAAAACTAAATTATTATAGTAATCAAAAAAATGGTAGAAATTATTATTTATACGGTTATACCTTCTTGTTCTTCTATTATAATAAAAAGATAACATTAATAATGTATTTTAAAATAAATATATTCATTAATAAAATATTATACACTTATACCTTCTGTTGCGTTTCTTGGTTCAGGTAGATTTCCAAAGTTGTGAATTTTACTTGTAAATATTCTGCTACTCGTATAATTTTCTTCTACTTTATTCATTTCTAAATTATCCATTTCTGATTTGAATAATTCATCTGACATATTTTGATAATATAAATAAATTTTTTGTATTTTATTCCAAAGTGTAAGTATATTAGGTCTTTTTAATGGATCAGCATCCCAACATTCTTTCATTAAATTTTTATATTCTAATGGAGTTCCTGGCACAATTTTTGGCCTTATACCGTTAATAATATTCATTACAATATCATTTTCATGTTCATAATTTATAAATGGTGTTTGTCCAGATGAAATTTCCCACATAAGAATTGCAATACTATAAATATCAGATGCAAAAGTATATTCTCTCCCAACAATAACTTCGGGAGCTATGTAAGGAAGATTTCCATATATACTTGTTGAAGATTTATCTGCAGGTCCACAAAATCCAAGATCACTAATAATCCATTGATCATTAAGTTGTGAATATAATATATTTCCAGAATGTAAATCTCTATGCACTGCTTTCTCTTTATGAATACGATAGAGTGCAACAGCTATTTTATTAATAATATACATTCTATCTTTCCATATAAGTTGATTATGATTTTGTTGTAAATATTTTCTTAAATCTATATCCATTTTCATCATTACAAGCATATAATTTCCATTTGATGGATTTTGCGTTAAACCATAACATCGAACAACATTCGACCATTTATTACTTATAGTTAAATGCGATTTAGCCTAAAAGACAATAATTTGTAAAAATACTAGTGCTAATACAAAAATTACAACAATTTTATAAAATATAGAATACAATAATACAAACCTCTTCAAACCAACTTTTATTTGCACTTTCAACATTTTCTAACGTTTTAAGTACTACATATGTCACTATGTTTTGTATTCCAGGACTTTCAACTCTTTTTAATTGTTTTTTTTCAGAATCCCATTCATCATATCTTCCATTAATCCAATCTGCTGTATAAATTTCAGAAAATCCACCTTTTGTTAAATATTTAATATTTTCTAAATTATTATATGGGATCCATTCAACTATATTACTCGGCATGAGTGATTCCATTTGACATTTCTGTATTAAATTATCAATATCATCATTTCCAGATGTCCAATTTGAAAAATCTTCTTTTAAATAATTTTGAACACAATATTCACAATATAATGTGGCTAAACATTCTTGCTTACAATTTTCACAAATTCTTTTTGTACCATCATTATACATAACTTTATTTCGATCATAACCTATAGTTATCCATCTTATTGCATAAGTTTTTTCATCATTTGTAAGAATTTTATCAGCAAGGACTGTTTGGTTATGAAATTCAAATTGCTTGTGTATATTGTTGTAAATATTAGTATCTGTTAATGATGTTGCTCTATGAATTGTTGCATAAATTAATTCATATCGAAGAGTGGACATAATGTAACCAATAAGAAAGAAAGAATGAATGAATTATTTTAAGTTCATTCACTTGATAAATTAGTAAAATGAAATTGATGATCAAAATTTCATGTCCCACATAAATTTTGTGACCTTGATGCGTAATATTTTACGCCTCATAACCAAAAAAAGAAATTAGTATGATAAATAATTTACGTTTTTTTATTTTTTATTTTTATTTTTATTTTTTTTTTCCAGCGAATATAATTTGCGTTTAACAAATTTGATTGTCATACTTAATGAATAGATAGTATCCTTATTAATATTAAATAATTAGATAAACAAAAAATAAATAATCACTATTTTTTTTGTGAGGACAAATTATTTATATGGAGATTACTCTAAAGTCTAAACGTCAGACATTTTTTTTTTTGTTATATAGATGAAGTTTAAAAAATTTACAAAATAAAATAACAAAAAAAAATACGAAATATATTAAATTATATTCCAAAAATTGTACTTGGTTTTTCATGTTGTATTAATTATATTACAATAAATTTAGTAATAAAAGAAAAAAAAATTCTTTTTACATAGTGTTTAATTTTACTATAATAGGACTGAAGAAATAATATATAATATTAGGACCTAATTTTGTAATAAATAGACTTACTATATAATTTTTCAGTAAGTCAAATTAAAAGTGATTTATTGTAGGATTTTTTAATATTCATCTAAAATCTTTTTATTTAATAAAATTCATTTTTAAAAAAATCCTTTTTTAACGAGAAATTTTTTTTATAAAGTCTATGGAAATTTTTTAATAAATCCATTTGAATTTTCGATATAGATTTTTGTTTGGGAAAACTAAATTTCTGCATTAAATAATTGATGCATTCAGAAAAATTTACAAAATTAATTTTATTGTTGAAAAAAGGTATTTAATTGAAAAATCTTAAAATATTAATAGAAATCGCCATAATATGTATAGTTTATTGAATCGTAAAATGGAGTTGAAATTTTTCATGTCAAAAAATTTTAGAACGGAACAAAGGTGGAAGAGCTCACAGCAAACTATTAATGAACCACTTATTAATTATGTGTCCTTTCCTTTGGTTATACCGATTCAAAACCTATGGACATGATGATATTGACTATTTCGTATTCTTGATGTCATATAACAAACATTACACTTCGAAGCGGTGTTGCGATCCCCGTTCATCCATCACTTGGATAGTCTTCAGAGATTGGTACTGTAAGATCTACGCCCGTGATAAATCTCGTTGCCATCGCAGTCTTAACATAAAGATACTTTATCAATAATATAAAATTACAATAAATTAATATAATAATGCTCAATTTAATAATATTTCCAATATAATTTCTAAAGTATAATCATAATTTCTAATAAATTCTTATAATAGATCCTCTTTCCAAAACGTCCAAATTTTCTCCTTTTATAATTTCTGTCGATCATTATTTTTCACTAAACAAGATAATCTTGAAGCATTTAACTTTACCAAATGATATTTATCTTTAGAATATCAGAAAAAATCTTAGTTGAATTTCTTTCAAAAATATTATAGTACTACATGTATTTGCAAAATAAGAATATTATCAGTAAAATTGCGCTACGCACAGTTACTTGGCACTTTGTGCCGAGTAACAATTAAACAATTATAAAGATATAATTAGAAAAAATATTATGTGGACCTTCTCATTCAAATATGGCTGCTAGAACATACGGTAATTGAAATTTTTGATCGGAAATTCACGTGATTTACGTGATATCTGCATATAATTAATTATACGCATTTTTACAACTCTATCGTCAAAATTATACGTTACAGTCGTTACATTGTTTTTTTTAAAGGTGAAGGATGATCTTTCAATCTTCATGCGGTAATACGTTATACATCGGTTGATTACGGGTAGGGAAAAATAACCAAAAGAAAAACCGATTTGTTGTTTTATTTACAATACACCGGGAATACAATTCCGTAAACCAACCAAATACGATAGCTCAGCTACCGACCAAATTAAAAATGTTGATCGTACAACAAGCCTAATACTAAAACGTGTTTATTATATCTATGTTTTGCCTTCGGAATAAGATCCGAAATACTATTCATCTTTTGTTTACAGTTTGAACTTTGAAATGCAGAATTCGATTTTGGTATTCTTAAGAAAGCAACGTCTAAATTATAATGTTGGATCGAATTCCAAGAAAAAGTTCGGAACAAATAAAAAACTTAATAAAAAAAATTATAAAAGGATTGAATCTCCTAGCAAATTCAAAATAAAAATTGAAATATGTTTTTTTAAAAAAAGAATTCTCCTATAATTAATAGTCACCAAACTACCTTTAAATAATTTTTAAAATGAATCATATTAATAATATCAACGTGTTTTGCGATAGCTTTCTGGAAGGGAATATGATCCTTTATAAACATTATGACGACGATAACAGCACGGTATTTCGATTTCGAAACAAGCATACGGTAGAGCGTGGAATCGGTGGGTTTAGCACATTTGGTCTTCTTCCCAAGATTGATGTCTCTAATATTTACGCTATAGTTATAAAATTTCAAGATAGAAACGTAGAAGAAGCATGCACATTATTAGAAAATTGTGAAATTCCCGCTCAACAAATGATTCAAGATAATAGAAAGTCAGTTAAAGGTGAAAATTTTATCAACTTTCTTAAACAAATGGAATTTTACGTGACAAGAGAGGAGCATACCTTTTTTACGTCATATTTGGTAACTATTAAAAAGTCGCCTGATGATGAACCAAGACACGAATCCTTGGAAATATTGTATCATGATAAAATTAAAACGGAATTAGGCTTGGATAGTTTTGGTACTTTTGGTACCAAAATTGCGCGAACTATTCTTACAAACTTTCTTAGCAATCAAGTAGATAACACGTCATCTTAATATAATTACATTTTTATATACAATAACCCGTTTTTAAATTAGTAAAAATATAATTACATTTAGTTCGTTAAACCCTTTTTTAAATTAGTAAATATATTTACATTAGTTGTATGGTTCATATTATTATGAGTCCCTTTTTTTCATTATTAAATATTACTTGATGAAGAACTTCAGTATAATAAATACAAAGAAAATTATAATTACATTTGGATGTACTCATGAAATATATTGTAGACTTTCGTTTAAGTGGCCGTGAAAATTTATATTTAAAGTTATAAAATATGTAACTGACATTTAAAGACATACTATAGTTAAAGAATAATAAAAAAAAATTAACCCTTCTCTAAATATTACATACCCACCAACCTACATAAAATTATTATTTAGTAAATATACTTGAATAAATAAAAACAAAACCATTCACATCTTCTAATACATAACTTACTCCATATTTAAAATTAGAGATGCACCTACAATTTACAAAGAATTGAAAGAATGTTAGTAACTTTCTTAAATAGTAAAGAAAGCACACACGCGTTTTTATAAATACATACCAAAATTATATTTAAAATCCAAAGGAGGGACCTACAAAAAAACTTCTCACCATCTCCAAACATACTCACCTTTAGATAAATAGGCCTTAAATACTAACTGAAATTCACGCCAGCAGTCCAGGGGGCGTTCTAGAGAAAAAAAATTGAAGAGACGTTAGAAACAAGAAAAAGTACCTCTTTCTTCGCTTACACTTACAAATCCAGATATCCAAGATGCGTCCAAGTGCAGCCCAAAGAAAAAAAAATGAAAGAACGTTAGAAACGTTCCTAAAAAAAAATAACTAACTTACATGTCCAAGTCCAGTAAAGTGTCATAAGCTAAGAGCATCTTCAAGACTTTTGAAAAAGATTTTAATAAATGGTTTAAAACAGTTTTTTTAAAAAAAATGGCAAGTCGAAACTGATCTATGCAATCCGTAGTAGCGGTCCCTCCATATATGTATATTGATTTTTTTGATTTTGTTTAATTTATCAGGGAGACGAAAATAAAATTAAGAATATAAAAAAAAATAGTTGAAATAAAAAAATGAATAAAAAAATTTCATTGTAGAATATCTATCTCTATTGAAATAATTGATAATTCAATATATGAAAGTCCAACTGAAATTCATCAAAATGTACGAACAATACCTATTTCCCAATATCATCCATTAAATATTCATCAACAAAACAAACAGAGTGACAAATTATCTATAACTATTCCAACTATTCCTGAAGAATACGTGAAAAGTTACAATCTAAGATTGTAGTGTGTCACTGTGTGTGGTTCAACAGAAATGGGCAAGATTATATTATATTAGTATAGAATAATTAATTAATTAATAATGATGTTTTAGAACATTTAGTATTTAAATGATATCTATCAAGTACTTATGTATTCGGTCGAAAAGTACCAAATCAGGCATTTTTTGCCGTAAATCTAAGTCATTATTGATTTCGAATGTCAAAAGTAATCGCTGGTTAAAACATAATGTGACCGAGCCAGAATTTTATCAAGTACTTACGTATTAGTACGTATTAGATCCTTGAGGATCGGTAGCAGATCGCAGAGATTTGGAACTTCGATGATGATCAAAATTACAAGATCAAGATTTGTTTATATATTTTACTATATTGTTTCATAAAGGAAATAATGACTCATAAAATCTTGAATCTTGATGAAAAAAAATATCTTTTTTTTAAAAAAAAAGTTAAAAAAAGTTAAAAAAAGTAAAAAAAAAGTTAATGAGTCATGACTAATATTTATAGGGGTATATTGATCGTGAATCACATTTATTGCATCGATCTATTCCTAATTTTCTAATGTATTAATTAGATCTGGAAACTAATAACTACAAAACTACCATCAAATTAAAAAAACTAAATTGCGTAATATCAATATCACTACAGAATCATTTCTCCTATCATTAATCAGTTACAAAGATTTGTTTCTTAAAGGAAATAAAATCTTGAATCTTGATAAAAAAAAATTTGATAAAAAAAAATCTCAATTTTTTTTAAAAATTGGTTATCAAAAACTTCAATTAATTCGGAATTATTTTTTTGAAGTGGGGTTAAAAAAATCGTATATTTTCTTTCATAAAACAGAAACTGCAATCGTATCTGCAGTATCACTTCAGAAAAATATTGGTTCATTTATCATAAGATTTTCTTTTATTTCTTTCCAATACAATATGTTCACGATTTTAAAGGGCAAAAAAATAATAATTTTATCTACTAAAATTCTCCAGCGCTAAATTTATTTGATTATTAACCAGTTTACTGACGAAAATAAAGAATTGAATTATATAAAGATGCCGCTATTCACGGGCTCTAAATATAAAAAAATTTGATGATTGTTATATTAAACATTAAGCATTACTATTTAATTTTACAAATGAAAAAAAAATATTTTTAATTTAAACGAAAAAAATTTTTTATTATAGATATGTAATAAGCGTTACTTTCACAAAATAAAAATATTTTATAATAATAATTCAATTTTTCAGCTTAAATAAAATATAATATATATAATACATATCTTTTAAAAAGATTGGTTCTCAAGACTTGAGAGTTGAGACATTGAAAGATTTTTTTTCTAGAAAATATTGCATCTGTTGAAACAAGTAACATTCAATCTATGGAAACAATGAATAATATTATTTATTAATTAAAGTATATAACGTCGGATCATGACTTTTTTAAAGAATCTGAAATGAAATTGGGATTACGCCTGTTAAAAAAAGAGAAACATTATAATTTGTGTCGTTGTAAATAATTAAATTGTAATACTTAATGAAGTCATGATTTATGCGAAAGTACATTTTTTATATGAAAAATAATGTTTACTTTTACGCGTAGACTTTGACACGGACAAATTTTAAGGAATTTCACATTTTGTAATTACTATATATAAATATTTATTATAGTTTATAGTTCTGACTTCTGATTAATAGTGAAAATTATTATTATTTATTATTATTATTATTTTTTAAAAATAAGATTCTTAATTAAACACATACAATTTATTTAAATTTAAATATGCAAATAATTTTTTATATTACGGTTTTTTTTCGGCCTTTCTAATATATTCATTGTTCAAATCGCAACCGTCGCACTTATTTAGGACTATATTAAAATCTTCAGGATCGTTTTTGGTTAATATTAATCAAATTATTTTCGTGACCACAAACTTTTCCATAAGATACCGGTTTGTTATGAATTTGCTAACATATGATGACAGTTAATCAACTAACTTTTCAAATCTTTTCCACAATATATCATTTTACCTTTTTTTATTATTGACGTTTGAGTGTAGAATGAAATTCGGATTAATTAAGAAATTGTGAAAAAATAATTACCAATAAAAATTGAAAAAACATTTTCGAAAAAAAACTTTTTTTATTATGAAAATACTACAAATATTTTGGCTTATTAATTAATTATAAAATTTTATAATTTCTTATTATTTATATTACGTCAATCTTAAACTTGTAACCAACTTAGGAAAAATATTTGAACAATTAAATGTATTGATTTTTTTATAAAAATAATAATTTTGTAAAATATTAATATAATATTAACTAATTTTTTTTAAGTTACATATTATATTGATTCAAAAAAAAAATTTTTGCATAATAATTAAGTTAGTAATTAATTACAAAAAAAATTTAAAAAATAAAAATTTAATTAAGATAGATTATAAAAACTAAAGCTAACTTCACCTATATATAAGAATTTTTTGGGTTTCTACCTGGTCTTGATGATAATAACTTAGAGATAATTAAATAACCAATAATGATCTATAAATAGAAATAAAAAGGTTATCCTATGATCACTCAGATAAATGAGTTATTGAATTACTAGGCTGATATCAGAACGCTCATCCACGCTTACTCAGGCATATATACCAGATTTCATCTAGACTCACAAAGAATCCCGACAAATAGATATATTTGGAAAACCTTAGACATATATATACGTGAGCAGACCCATGAACTAAATCGTAAAAAAGCCTTAATTGCAATTAAAGCTCAATTGAACACAATAACTCACCTAATATCAGGGATAGTAATAAATTTCTGTTAATATTGTTAAGAATAAGGTGGGGATGAAAGGGAAAGGGAAAACGAAGGGGAAAGGGGAAAGGGGAAATGAAAAAAGAAGGGAAAAGGGAAAGAGACACAACCCACACTCCCACCTACATATCTAAAAGAAGATGTAAAAAAGGAAATGGAGAGAAGACCTAATAAAAAGAAGACCTAAAGAAAAGAAGTCCTATCGGGTGAAGATACCATGTTCAAGATTATTTAATTGAAGAGAGAAAGCAAACTCCAGAGAGACGCCTAAAAAAAGAGTTCGTCATGAGTAATTTTTTTTGCATGAGTATTCGTATGACTGATATTAGTAATATATATCAAATGAGTAATATAGATTTATAACTCGGATCTAGTGATTATCAAAAATATTTGGTTTTTTTGCTTTAATTATAATTCCGTTAAACCAATCGCATCACAAATTACCTTCAACCATTTATCAACTTTAACGTTCTCAAATGTCAGCATCATAATGACCGCTCAATTAAATAAAAATTAATAAAATATCCGATTTGTTATGTGATTTTCGTATTGAACGTTAATCAGATTTCTCCTACGTATGATAGACAAGAAGGGAAGAGGAGCGATAAAAGTGATGCTTAAATATGATGATGCATTTCATTTGGACAAAAAGTTTTGGAAAGCATTTGAGAGTTAAATTAATTTATCGTAGAATAACTAGTTGGAGATTGATAATAAGATTAAGCAAAATGTAATAACAATATAAACTCTTTTTCGATGATATCATAATGAAATTTTAAGAGTAATGTATTTTATCATCTGAGGATGAAATTCCCTTTATTGTAAAATCAGTTGAAATTTATCAAATTTATCAGTAAAACAATATAATATTACAATTAATAGCGGCTATATACTTTATGTTACGATTGTTACGTCACACGATACAAGCCATCAAATCATGTGCACGTAAAGTAAAAATTTTTTAACTCAACTAGTAATAATCATATTTGATTATGTCACGATTTTTTATACTTTGGCTATAACCTACCACTAACTTACGTAACTTCAAAATTCGTTATTGTCGCATACTTTTTTTTCTAATCAATATTAGACCTGAAGCTTACTAATATACACAACTCTTCAAGAATCTTGATATTATGGAAAGGTAAATTTATATTACGCGAGACACTATGGGAAATATTTAGTTATAATATTAATTATTACTCATAAGTTAATGAGTCATAACTAATTAATTTCGTTGGAAAAACTACTCATATTATGTAAAATATCTCAAAAAAAATATAAATACTTTACCTTTCCTTTCCTGTAAGTAAGATTTTTTTTTTCTTACAGTACATTTTACTCTTTTCTATACTTTATAACAAAATATTTTGGTTTTTTTTACAATATGATAAATTTTCTAACTTTATAATGAATTTTCTACACGGTACAACAATATTTCACTCTTTTCTATGAAAAATGATTCATTTTTTTACATTTTTCACATTTTCTAAACTTTATATCAAATTCTCTACACGTTCATTTTTTTTTTTGAAACTCTCACCAATAAGTCTTCCAGGGCAGCAACTAAGCATCACTCTCAATATACTGTACATTTGTGGTAAGGTGACAAAGGAAAATATTCTGCTGATGATAGTTTTAACATTTTTCATATTAGATATCTAATAATATTTATATTATTTACTTTACAACAGAGAGACTTCAAGCTATTAGCAGATGCTATCTGAAGAAGCCTAACAAACAAAGATGTCACGTAGGGACGAAGTGATGTCTGACCAAAATTTTTGCTGATATTTTCAGCAAAACTAATAGTAAATATTTATTACTTTATTATTTTTATACTTGAATCAATATTAAAAAAATCATTTTTTTTATTATAGAGTGATAGGATAAAATGAAGATGTAGGTGCACATAAAACACTCCACATATTATTTGTGCAGTTTTCAGTTGTTTTATAAACTTATTTCTTAGAGGAGTTCTTGAAAAGAGTGCGTATCAAGTATTAAAAACATGAAAATTTTTTTTTTATGTTCATACTTATACTTTATATTTGTTATCTGACTTCTTATCATTGGATCATATTTATTCCTTTTTTTATTTATCAATTATAGCACTATTTTGTATTGAAACACTGGACAACAGATGAAAGTTCTCTGAATGGTGCATTACCAGTTTTCTAGATGAGTGTAAAATGGCTCAAGAGACTTTAAAAGAGGTGTGTATTTTTTTTATTTGCAAAGTGGGTAACTTCCTAAGCTAAAATTAGAACGGATAACTCATTGAGTCGGGGAGTTCACAAATTTTACTTAGGAGGGTACTGGATTTATTTGTTTGGGTTGGGTAAGGGTGAGCAAAGTGGGTAATTCTTATGAAATTACCTGCTTTTTCATTTTTATTTTATTTTTATTTTTATTTTTTTGTTCCCTTTTTTTCTTTTTTCTTTTGTTTTTTTTATTTCTCTTGTTCACTTGATAACCAACTCAAGCAAATAACATCCTACTTTGTTATTGATAAAGTCTGCTGATTCTAAAGGAGGAATTGGCTATGTCTTCTTTACCATTAAATAAAATTTTAGCACACTATTAATAATTTTTTCTTTCTTATGATAAGTAAATGCAGAGATTTACAATCACTGGTAATATGAAGAAATTTCCTAGAGGAATTCTTGAAAAAATGAGTCATAATTATTAATATACAATAAGATGAATAATTGCATCATCATATTCCTCCTTTCAATAAAATAATAATGGGGTATAATTATTAATATTTACAATAAGATGAATAATTACAAATCCTGATTACTAATTTTCCATTACCTAACTTTACAGAATATTATTCATTATTTCACATTTGGTATTAAATTAAGTTACCAATTTTTACAATGAAACTATTTGTAATGAGTTATATTAATTATATTGTATTATTTCATTTTCACTTGATCACTATGAAATTTGAATATATTTTTTAACAAATTTTCTGTGCTACTGCTACAATATTTCATAATTATTATATCTTGATTTACTGTTTCTTAAAATTCCTAATAGTATTCTAAATAACACTGATATAACTTACTTATGTAAAAATATATTTTTTAAACTAGTTGTATAAATTGGTTAATTTTTACTGACTTATAATTTGAATTTGTATAGTGTTGGCCCAAATTACGAAATTCTAAATCACGACTCAGATAAACAATTTAAAGTATCATTATACAAAATTTTTGTTATAGATCTAAATCTGACCAGAATTATTAACTTACTAGCTGTTATCCATGCAATAAATATTTTATTTTAATGCAAAATATAAAAACTAATGATTTAAATGTTAAATGTGTGATCATTGAAATTGCTCTGCTACAAATTTCAATAGCGTGCAATCAATTAGAAATGATTAAAATTGAACCTTAGAATCAAAATTTGAGAAATGGTTAATCTTAAATCAATTCCAGTCCTATAAAGAAGTAGAATTATTGTAGTTTATATGTTTTATTAAAGAAAAAGTAATCAAAATAATTGTCTATTCATGATTCTACATAATGATAAACAATATCAGATATAGTTTTAATAAATCCTAATATTTTTTTATATTTTTATATCAAAAGAATTACATATAAAAATATTTTCACAAAGGATGTTTACAAAAATTATTATGTTTAAACTTTATTAGCCCAGAACAAATTGAAGGGCTATATACTATATGTATCAGTTTCACAAATATCCCATTGTCTTACAGTGTGAGTTGATTCTTTTGGCTATATAATAATTTTGTTTAAGCATATAATGTGATGTTGAGAAAAATATTTATTTGATAAAATATAACTGAAAATAATCTCTTAACGACAAGAAATGTTTGCATTTTCATAACAAGAAAATTTGGAAGAAAATGTTTTAATGGAATTAGAAAGCCTTAATTATGGTTATAAGATAAATGTAAAAAATTTGAGAGAAAGATTCACTAGATTTTGGTGGGTTGTTATATTGGAATAGTACCAGGACATAATGATGGTGATGAGAGTAATAGTATTGATAGAGAAGAGGAATCTTATATGAATGAAATAATAAGAGAATTATTGAAACATGTCAATGAATCAGGATGAAAAGTTACAGAAGAAGAGATAATGAGATTATGGAATTTGGGATATGAGGAGAAGGATATATTAGTTAAAGGATTTATTAAAAAGTTTCAAGAAATAAAAGATAAATCAAGAGAAATAAATAATAAGGTAAAAAGTTATTGAAGAACAGAGATAACATGATATTAGTGATCATAGATGAAAATGAAATACGTAGAATGTTAATATGGGGATAAGGTCTAAGAGAAATGTTGAGTGATAATAAATACCAGTTTTGCATCAAAGGTACTGTATATTGTTTCTTTTTTTTCTTCATTATTTACATTTTTTTTTTCGTTTCTAATTTCTCTCTTTCTTTTTATTTTTAGATCTCTAAGTTTTCTGGTTTTGCGTCAAAAGTAGGCCATTTTTTTCTTTTCTTTTTTTTTGCTTTCATCTTTGCTTTTTTCATTTTTTACTAACTATAATTTGTTTTTTAATTTATGGATTTCTCTTTTTTACTCTAAAACTTTATAACTGATCTTAAAATTATGTGGTTATTTCCCTAATCTTTGTAGTCTCATCTTTAATCTTTATTGGCTTCCATTATTTACTTGGTACTTCTTAATTTTTCATTTTCTATTTTTCATTTTTTTTTCATCTCCATTTTTTTTAACTTCTTTCGTTTTTCTTCTTCTCATCTCTCTTTGTTTCTGGTTATTCTTTTCATTATTCATATACCATTTTTCTATTCCATTATTTCATCAATTTATTAGCACATTTTCTCCCTCTTATTCATTTGTCATTGTCAAGTTTCTCTTTTTGTATCATTATTACTAGTTATTAAAAATTAATAATTAAAAAAATTTTGGTTTTGAATAGGTGTCAATAAATTTTTAAATAACTAATTTTTAAAACCTTCCAAGTGCATAACTTTATATACTTAGCAAATGAATTTCATAATTTTAATAAATGGTTTTTGTAAAAAAAAAAATGTTTAGCGAAAATTTAAAAAAATTAGTAAACCAAAAATTTGGGAGATATAAAAAAAAATACTAATTATTCTAAAATTTCTCGCTCCAGGTTAGGACTTAGGAATAAATTCATTATTGAGATTTATCAAGAAATTTTTTATTTGGACAAATTTATAAATATAGGATCCAAAGCAATAAATATCAATATTATAATCAAACAAAGTCATCTTATAAGAATCTTGTGGTTCTGCTTCTGGTTTTGCGTTAATTGCGTAGGCACTATGAAAAATGGTCGATCACGTGAATTTCTCTGTCTCTTCACGTGATATCATCCTATTTAATCTTTTTTCGCTCTGGACTTACAACTGTTTCCGTTTCCTAAAATCTGGAAGCAAAGAGCAATATCATGGAAACAATTCAAACGAGACCATGACATCACAAAAAAATCATTTAGTAACTATCATAAGAATTAGCCACGTGACTCATATAGACGAGTACACCAATCCGATTTTAATAATCTCAATACAATTAATGGCTACCGATGCCCTCTCAACGACTCAAAATGACATACCGAGAGTAATATATTATGGATTTACCTAACTTCATCAAATTTCCTTCATAACCTGCCATGGTTATCGACTCTAGATAATGATTTATCTATTTTTCATTCTTACATTTTTAATAATATTTTATTTTCTATATAAGCCCAACGGACAAAGTTCATAACCTCTAACAATAGCTACTGATATATTATTAATTTTATTTCTTTTTTTTAGATAGAGTTCTTATTTTTTTTCCTTTCTTTTTTTCTGGTCTTTATCAGTAACGTAGTTTTACTGTTAGAGTAGTGCCGCACGGAGGGTGAGGTCTTGCTATGCGGGATTGATAACCATAATAGATTGATTTTTCGCTACTTGTAGTTGTTAATTTCTATTATGTTTTTTTCATTGGTTATTCCTCTCTTCGAAATAAAATAAATAACATTAATAACTGTTTCCGTTTCCTAGTTTTTTAAAAGAATTCTGTTTATTAATATTAATAACAGAGGAAAATATTCTTTATTTACATTGATAGTAAATATTTTAGTTGCATGATACTAATTCACTTTTGAAATTCAAAATGCTTATTATTTAGCATAAAGGTGTTTGTATTATTTACTTGTGGCTGTGAATCTAATAAATTAAGGAAGGATTTCTTTACACCAGTACAAAGTTTTATTAACACTATTTTATTTTGTTTTATTTTATCTTTTTTTTTTAAAAAAAAATATGAATTTCGTATTTCCAAATTATTAATCTAATGTAATTCTACTTTTCAATTGTAAATTTAAAAAATGGCACAATGTAAAAAAATGTAGCAACACTTCGCCTTCATTGAAAGGAGAAACCAATTTTATAAACATATTCACGAACAAAAAATCTGGAATTATTTATTGGCGTTAATTATTTAATTATTTTATAAAGAAATATTGATTAAGTAATAACTTATAAAAATGAATATTATAAATGTGTATCTAAATAATTAAAGTTTCTTTATAATTTCTAAAATAAATTAATTATTTATATATTATAGAAGATTTATTGATATTAAATCAATCCATCCTGGTCTATTATATAAGAGTAATGTACGCTGTGTGTATAAAAATAACACTGATTGGTAAATCACAAATAAAGTACGTATAATGACATATATAATAAGTATAATATGCATAAATTATTACGTCTCAAATACCAAATTTAGGATAAAAAATTCATGCTTGTTTATATCAGTGATTTCGGATTTTTTGTTTGATAAAAATAATAAAAAATTTCCTAATAATCACAATAACTTTATTTAAAATAAGTAAATAACTTTACATATATTCTATAATCAGTATTAAACAAAACTATATCAAATAAAGAATGTTTAATACTTTATATATATAAACATAAATATATAAATGTAACAGGAATACTTAAACAACTTTACTATATATGAAAGAATATCCCTATTAACTACCAAACAATTAATTAATTTCTTTTATATAATTATATGAGTCAATCTTTAAATTCAAATAACTTTGAACTTCGATATTATATAACCTAAATTCATCCACCTCATATTTCAGTGAAAACAACTCCTTAATATTATGACTATAACTACCAAATGTATATTCACAGGAAGAATCACTAATAGCCAAATACTTAACCCTTTTATTTTTCATGATATATTTTTTTATAGAAGGCAAGATATCTTGACCTTCAATGCTATTGATTAATAATTTTTTAATAAAAGTATTTTGAGATTTTTTTAGAAATTCCTCAAATTCATTTGCTTTAATGTAATAAAGATCAAAACATAAATATTCTAGTTTAGAAGGAAGGTAATATCCTAAATTTGATAATACCATTGAACTACATCCAGTACCATTGTTATCATACCATATATTGATTGAAAGATAATTGAGATTTTGTTTGACATTTTTAACCAATAAGAGTATTTGATAAGTACTCATACTTTCAGGTCCATGAAAATCAAAAAATTTGATATTTTTACAATATTTTGTAATTAATACTAAAAATTGTTCATATAATGGACGAATATTAAGTACAATTTCAAGACCGTGATTAAGTACAATTCCAAAATTTTCTAAGTAATCGCCAGATTTTTGTAATAATAATTCTAATGATTCAAATTGTTGTGGTTTCACTTCTATAAATAAAGATTTCAATTTAAATGGTTTTGCCAAATTAATAATTTGTTGAATAAAATTATTACTTAAAGAATAACAATGAAGGAAATGAATAGATTCTAAAACATTTAATTGTTCAAATATGTTCTTACTCAAACAATTCAAATTGACTTTATAGAATGTAATTGTATTTAAGGTATTTGAACAATTAGAATCTTTTGATAATAATAATGGTCGATATAAAGGAAAACTACGATCATCTATTAAAATCTTTTTAAGATTTTGTTGTAAATTAATTATTTGTGATATACGATTTTTAATTAAATTATATTCATTACTAATGTTGCAAAATAAACTACCAACAAAAAGATTTATATTTCTAATATTGTGAATGAAATTTGTATTTTGTAAAATTAATTCAAAAATATTATTAAGATATGTAGAAATATTAATACTTGAGAATTCAATTTCAAGGGTGTGTAATTTTACTTCATTTTCAATAAATATTTTAAATAACGATACAAATATATCAACCTTTCTTTTAAAATCAGATAAATTTTTGGGGTTTGATTTTCTAATAGCATTTCCAACCCAATTCTGAACAGAATAAATAAACTTTTTATTTATACTCAAATATTTTAAAAAACTAGGATAATTGAACAGTGTATTCAGAGGTAATGAATTATTATTAATAATTTTATATTCAATTAATTTTGTTTTAAAATCACTATTTGAATTATGTGAATAAATTATAATAAAATTGTAGTTTTTGGTAGGAATTGAAAATGGATTTTCCCATAATAATGGAATCACTAAACGACACCATAATCTGTTAACTAAAATGCACGAGTGTAAAGTTGAATAATTATTCTGTAAATATTTTAAGACTTTATAAGTTAATTCGGGCAAATCTCCTGAAAATATTTTTGAACATGACATATTGTAGGCAGAGAAAAAAAGAGAGGTATTTGTGTTTCACAATTATTTATACTTTCGGAACGGCGGAATGTAGAGTCCGACATTGTCGGCACAATTCGTGTCAATTAATTGTGTAACGTCGCTAACGTTGTAAGCATTAGGTGTAAGGACGATCATCATTACTGTGACTTTAATACTATGTATTTCTATGAATGTATATATTTTTTATGAATACTATGAATACTAATAAAGAGATACATGTTACTAACAAAGCAAGAAAAAGTACTGAACATAAAGTATCAAATTATTATGCACAAGCGCAAAATTTAAAAGAAAAATTCACCATCACATGTTTTTTAACATATAAATAGCTTTAGCAAGGCGAACCAAATAGGAACATATCGAACATCCTACCCTTAAATATTGTTCATGAATTACTCAATAAAAATTAACATAGTATAAATCATTTTAACATTTTAATAAAATAAATTTGATCAATTATAAACTAATTTATTATATAAAAAATAAGTTTACATAACCTCTATAATCAGTGTCATACAATTTATAAATCTCTTACTTGATATAAAATAAATAATAATAAAAAATATATTTTTTAGTAATTATTGTTCAATATTTAATAATTCTACCGAATTATTTCATTGTTGGTCTTGCATCATTTGCTGCACTAGGAAATCTTCTACTGCAATAATATCACTTAATTCGTTATTATTATATTCTGAATGTTCCATATTAATAAACAAATCTTCTACTGCTAATTCATCACTGACTTTATTAATATCATTATTATTATCATCCTTTGGAAGACCTTTTATAAAAGGATTTAGTACCCGAGCTTTATAATTAGCTTGAGGATGAGTGGTTGATCGTTTATTGTCCAATCTTCTACGCATTTCTGCTTCTTTAAATTGTTTTTCAATTTCGTAGTGGCGTTCTTCTTGAAATTTATAATCTTGATGATATGAATCCCTAAATAATGCGATCATTTCTTTAATGTCTGATAGTCTTGGTCTATTAGCAGGATTTGGATCCCAACATTTTTTCATTAAATCAATATAATATTTTGGTACTTCTGATTCATCAAATTCAGGTCTAATTCCGGAAGTTATTCTATATGACAAATCTACATCATGTGCGCAATCATCAAAAGGTTTTCTTCCACCAGTTGCTATAAAATACATGATCATACCAAAGCTATATATATCTGCTGCTTGAGTATAAGGCTTTGTTTCTAATACTTCAGGAGCTACATAAGGCATAACTCCAATAATTTTTGTTTTATCCATATTATCAGCTTCTCTACATAATCCCATGTCTGAAATACATACATTGATTTCATCTTGAAACCTAAATAAAATATTTCCCGTATGAAAATCACGATGTACTAAATTTTTTTCATGTATATCAATAAGACCATCAATAAGGCCAGATAAGACTTCTAATCTACTATTCCAATCAAAATTTTTATAATTTTTATCTATCCAATCATTAAAATCTCCACTTTCTGCATATTGAAGAATTATAATATAATTTTTCGTATTTGGACTTTGAGAAATTCCATATATTTGAAGAATTTTTTCAGTAATTGTATTTGAATATGCCTTAACCTATTGATAAATATTATTAATAAATAGGGGTAAATCTAATAAATAGAAATATATTATATTTAAAGAAATCTCACCTCATTTAAAAATGCATCACTAATATTTTCTGAATTGAATAAACATTTTAAAGCAACTTTTTTATTGGGTTGTCTCCTCCATTCCTTTTTATCAATATCATAATCTAATGGGCCATCCTTCCATATTGCTGAATATACTTTAGAAAAACCACCTCTACCTACTTCTTTAAAATCACTAAATTGATCAAATGGTATCCATTCAAATATTATATCATACCATTTATCAACTTGTAATTGTATTTCTTGAATAAGAATATCGACTCTTTTATTTCCACTAGTCCAGTTTGTAAAATTTGATTGTAAATGATTTATTAGACATGGTTTACACCACTCAAGCCATTTATCAGTATATTGTTCACCACATTTTTCACAATATCCATCTTGAAGGATCATAACATAATCTTTTGTGGCTGGATCTCGTGATATTCCATAAATTTCAAGGAAATTAATATTGTCGTCATCGTCATCATTTTCTAAATGCATTTTAACCTATTTTTTAAAAAAAATAAATATTAATAATTTATTTAAAAAAAAAAAATTCAAATTAACTTAGAAATTTGTACCTCATTTAAAAATTCATCAACAATGATTTGTGAATTTGATAAACATTTTAAAGCAACATTATTATTAGAGTTTCTCATCCATTTCTTTTCATCATCATCATAATATAATGGACCATCATTCCATATCGCTTTATATATTGTAATAGAATTACTTTTGTTTATTTCTTGAATATTTTTAAATTGATTGTATGGTATCCATTCAAATATCTTATCATTATAATTCTTAATATCTAGTTGCAATTTTTGAATAAATTTATCAATTTCTTTATTATGACTCGTCCAATTTATAAAATTTTCTCTAAAATCATTTATTTGACACTGTTTACACCATTTACTTTTTATATCAGTATATTCTTTTCCGCATTTCTTACAATGTCCATCTTGAAAAATCATGATATAATCTTTTGTGACTAGATTTTGGGATATACCATATATTTCAAGAAAACTAGTATTATTATCGTCATCATCATCAACACCATCATCATCATCATTAACATCACCATTATCATCATACTTATCATCGTCGTCATCATTGTGATTACGAGTTCTTGTTAAATGTATTTCGACCTATTAGAAACAGAGATTAAATACGCTAAAAAGTATTATTATTTTAAAACAAATTTATTAAAGGCTATCATACCTCTTTTAAAAATTTATCAATAATAGTGTTTGAATTATTTAAGCATATCAAAGTAACCATTGTATTAGATTCTCTTGTTAATTTCTCGTCATATTCGTCGTAACATAATGGACCATCCTCCCATATTGCTGAATATATAGTAATAGAATCACTAATGACTATTTTTTTAATATCATAAAATTGAGTGTATGGTATCCATTCAAATACTACATTATTACGATAATTAATTTTTAATTGCATTCCTTGAATGAAATCATCGATTTCTTCGTTTCCACTAAACCAGCTCGCAAGATTTTTTTTCAAATGGTTTATTTGACATGGTTTACACCATTTATTCATTACATTATTACTTACGTAATTTTTATCACAATTTTCGCAATAATTACTTTGAAGAACCATTATATAATCGTTTGTATTTGGATGTTGGGATATTCCATATATTTTAGAAGTTTTACTACTATGATGCGATACTATCCATGCAGTTGAATATGTTGCGACCTAATAATAAAGAATAAAATAATAAGTATTATATTACAATTATTACAATTGAATTTTTAGAAAAATCCATACCTCATTTAAGAATTCATCGATAATACTTTGAGAATCATGTACACATTTTAAATCAACTTTTTGATTCGAATTTCTTATATATCCCATTTTATGAATATTATAACGTAATGGACCATCCCTCCATTTTGCTGAATATACTATAGTAGAATCATCTGAATCATCTTTATCTCTTGCTTTTATAATATCAAATTGATCATAAGGTATCCATTCAAATGGTATATCAATACTACTATTCATGCTTAATTGCATTCCTTGAATAAAATCATCAATTTTTTTATTTCCGCTAGTCCAATTATTAAAATTTTGCTTAAATTTGCTTATTTGACATGGATAGCACCATATCTCACTTGTATATTTATTATTACAACTTTTACAATAATCATCCTGAAGAACCATAAAATACTCTTTCGTATCAGGATGTTGAGAGATTCCATATATTAAAAGAGCATTTTCCTTATAAGGATTTATTGAATATGTTTTAAACTACAAATATAAAAAAAAAAATTAAAAAATGTAAATAAATTATTATATTAAACAAGGAAATTTGAACTAAATTTATAAAAAATTTTTCGTACCTCATTTTGAAATTCGGTAGAAAGAATTTGTAAATTAAATAAACTTTTTAAAACGATATTTTTATTTGGTTTTCTAATACATTCATTATTTTTATCATGATATAATGGACCATCTTTCCATATTGCTGAATAAATGACATTAAGATCATTTTTAATTATTTCTTTAATATCATTAAATTGATTATATGGTATCCATTCAAATACTATATCAGATGAATCATCAATATTTAATTGCAATTGTTGAATAAAATTATCAAGTTTTTCATTTTCACTAGACCAATTTATAAAATTATTTTTCAAATAATTTATTATACAATGTTTACACCATTTATTATATATATCTGTATATTCTTCACCGCATCTTTTGCATGTATTTTGAAATGACATTTTTTTATTATTTTGAGGTTTTATACTTATAATTGAATTCTAACGTTAAAAAAGTAAGTATAAACATTTGATTTTCATGTTGATCAACGCCCAAGTAACAAGTATATCAAATTGTGACATGATACTACGTCATATATTTATTTTGTGTTACGGAAATTTTTTAATTACGACTTGACACACTTGAACTCAAACTGACAAAAGATTTTATATGTATATATACATATATATATATATTTTTATATAAAATGCCTTAAAATATTTTATTATGAATAAAAATTAAATATTTCATTATGGATAAATACATAAAACATACTTTTCATTATTATACGGATGGTGACATTATTCTCCAAGTTAAAGATACAAATTTTCTTGTACATAAAACTATTCTTTCACTTGCTTCTGAATTCTTCAAGGATTTATTTGCTTGTGCGACACCTTCTTCAGATAAAATTATTAAAGTTATAGAAGATTCATCAAAAGAAAGATCAATCCCTATTTTAGAAATCATTGATGAGGAACCTAATTCAATTGAAGATATTCTTTCATTTATTTATCCTAACACCATATTGTATGTTTATTGGAATAATGTTGATAATTTATTACGTTTATCTGATAAATACATTATCAGAAAACTCTTAAATTCTTGTGAAGTATTTCTTCAAGAACATTTCACTGAGAAAGTTCTTGGCTCATTTATACTTGCAGAAAAATATCTATTACCAACAATTTTTAAAGAATCTTCTAAGCTTATTATAGATGATATTATTGAATATGAATGTGATGAAGACTTTAAACCAATTTTAAAGAGAACTCAAGAAAGATTAGTACATTCTCATCATATTTATTATTTGGAGTTGGTTAAATTTAAAAAACATGCTAAAAGTGATGGGAATAGTTTACATGTTAGCACTGCATATGAAATATGCACTTTTCCTATTCCCAAACCATCATTTACGCGAAAAAAGATTTTTGAAAATTATAAACATCCGGATAGGGAATATATTAAGAATTTTAAACAATATCTTGGAAGTTTTGAGAAATTAATAAATGCACCAGCAAATACAGACTATTATTACCCTTTTATAGAATTAGTATAGAAATTTAAGATTTGTAATGTTTATAACTCAAGTATCAAGAACTTTTTCTTATCCTATATTTCTAAAAATTACTAATGCAATGAAAATAAATTTAGAATCTTATTCTCTGATATTAAAATGATAAATGAAAATAATAAATTTGTCAAAAGTTTTCTAATATAATGATTGTGAACCTATAATTCAAAGGGATTACCAGTTATAATATTAAACTATGAAAGTTTCTTCTAATAAAGTCCTGATTAAATTGATAAATTTCATGCTATTTGAAGTTAAAACCCATTGTTTAAAATATATTTTAAGAAAAATGATTAAATAAACTAATTATTTTATACTACATTACAAGTTTAGAGTTACAAACTATTTAGAAGGTTTTCTTTGAATTTATCCTCTTATTCATATGAATTTTTTTTCACACGAGGTCGTACCAACAAAACAATTGATCATATATGATGTGTATCAACGCTAATCTGAAGTTATTTCAGTAAAAATGATATGTCTTGTATTATATATATATATCATACTTTGTGTTTGACATGGCTCACTTTGCATATGAATTTATTAACTAAAATAGGAAAACTTGGAAAATGTATGTAAACAAATAAATGTAAGAATTGGTTTCAAGTTTGTTATTGATGTTTTTCAAAATACTATTGGTCACAGTGCAACGACAGCTTCTGCCACTCTGTCGCCACAAGAATTTCGTCTCTCTCATAAAGTCATAAAATTTATAATTTAATAAAAGGTTTATTCTTTATTATGTAAGAATATGTCATTATAACACAGTTATTTATTAAATATAAAATAATATAATCATAAATTTTCGTCAGAACATTATAAAATAATTATAATAATTAAAATAATAGTTTTTATTAAAAGAATTAAAAGAAATTAAAAGGAACTAAAAGGAACTGAAAGGAACTAAAAGAAACGGAAAGGAACTTCCAAAGAAAAGGAACTGCTAATACTAAGTCAAAAAGTTAGGGTTTATATAATAATTTACATGTTGATCCTTTGATCAACGTAAATAATAATAAATTAATTGTAACTTATTACATCATTATTATTATTAGGATGATCTTCATTTCCGATCTAAATTACTTCGGACTATTAATGTTACACAAAATATAGACGATCCCTATTCCGAAATACTCTATTATTTAAATTAAAGTTAATTCTGGAATTATGGCACTACAACAGGACTGAATGATTGGATGAGATTGGGCCATGTAGTGGCCATTTTCACCAATCAATGAAGGTCCCTGTGTCCAATATAGCATGAAAAAAATGAGATAAAAATATTTGACTAAAACGTATCCCAATTTAGCAATTATTTATTGCATAATTCTGGTTAGACTTATTGCATCAAGATTTTCCAAAATTAACATTACAAAATAGGTGTGATACCTTGCCATCTATGACAGGAAAAATTTACAAATTATGACTAATTATTGGATTTCTTTTCTATTAGACTGCCATTATAAAAATGTTTCAGTATAAATATATACAGTGGTGAGCAAAATTTTTTGAAAATTTCACGTGACTTCAGTCACGTGTAGTGACTTTTAAAATATTTGCAGATCAAATTGCAATATACTTAATCCAACGCTGCACATCTCAAAATAAATATTCTATCTTTACACAACCTTTTATATAAGAAAAAATAACTTGAAATAAAAGATTTTATTGAAAAATGACAGCAAAAAATAAATTTATGATTATGGGTCAAAAGAAGTGCAGTATTTGAGTGAAATTTAACTTCATACTATCGTGGTCACCAGGTTTTTTATCGAAACAATAGGAGGATGGGAAGATATGGCTTAAAAACCTAGTAAAAATTAACTAAAAATGACACAAATATCAATCTGATGATTTTTCTGAGTCCTGTCATGTCAATTTTTAGCACAGTCATGTGAATTTCGATGCAGACTGAATTTAAACTTTGATCAGTCAGGCTGAATTAACTGTAGCAAAAAATATTATAGGCCAATACATTAGGTAGAATTTTATGATAATGATCAATAATTTAGCTGAAAAAGTATTAGAAACGAATAATAATAGTTTTTAGGCACATAAAAATTCTTTCTTATTTACTTACTAATCTTACAATTGGAATTACGAAGAAACTGTTGGATAGTTAGAAATAATACATTATAACCTGGTCAAAAAACGTAAAAGCTTATTAACAGAAACCTAAGAATATGAAAACCATTAAATTTGGAGAATTCGGGAATGTTGAACGTTAAGGAATGAAAATTTTATTTCTAATAAAGATACAAATATTTTATTAAATTAATAAAATTAAGTTATGAGGAAGGATAATTTTTTAATTGTATATAGTTTAAATCTCATGGCATTGCACTTTTAAATATATCACTATTTGAGTAAATTCAATTAGCTGAGGTCAAATTTCCATATATACTTAGGAGGGTTTTCATTAGGAAAAATACAGTGGTACGTGCTTTTGTAAAAGACTCTACTCTCAATTTATTTGTTGAGACCTTTATTTCGATTGCATTTTTTTCGAGAGGATAACTCTGATTAACGTTACAAAAATATATGTGTTTAGAATATTCGTGAAATGCTTGCACGCCCTTGCTAAGTAGATATTTATAATAATTCTTCGAATAAAAGTTGCCCTTTGTAAAATAAAAAATACGTGTCACATTCATCGAGTAATACGAATTACTGATGAAATATTTCGTTTGTAGTCATGCTAAGGTCATCGGTGATTTATTTGGACATAACAAAAGAAGCATCTTCATTTTGAGTTTACCTTAATGCACTTCTTTTTTATTTTTTTTGATAAGCACTTTTACTTCTACATTTTTTCGTTGTATGATTACCAACATTTATGTATGGAAAAAAATTATAAAATATTTTCTCTGCTTTTTTAAATTCTGGTGAAGTATCAATAAACGGTAAAGTTTATTGCAGTATCTATTAATTTTTATTTTCGAGTAATTTATTGGCAAAATAAGTTACAATAGATGATATCAACGAATCATTTAATGATCTAAAAGATCTCATAATTTTAAATTTTAAATATTTTTAATAATTGTAATAAATGACTGAATTTATTTAACGTATGTAAAAGTTTGAATAAATTATACGGATTGAAAATTTACAAAATAATTTGAATTCGAGACGGTCCACTCGGCAATTCACGAATATATTACCTACCTATACTATTTTAGGTAGTTAATTATTCCTGCATTTGTAATTTTGTACACACACTTGGCGTAAATATCAAATTATTATAGCTTCTCTAAAAAGTTAATTAAAGTTTTCCAAATAATTTTGCTCACCACTGTATATACAGCATATATATATATATTATAATAATGCAAAATAATATTTTTTATTTTATTTTAAAGCATCTGTTTGCTAAGTCATAAAGCTTATAGTAGTTATTCTAAACCTAAATATATAAATATTAAAGAATAGTAATAATAAAGTGAATAGTTAATAACATAAATCCTATATAACATAAATCCTATAAATATATAAATCCTATAAATGTATAATAATCATATTTAAAATCATAAATGCATAATACTATAAACGTTATTGATTTAAGTGTTGAAACAATTTTCTGTATATTTGGTCGTTCATTTGGTTCATATTTCCAGCATTCTGATTAATTATCTTTTCATTATTTCTCATTAGATCTTCGGTACTGTACATCAATTATGTTTATTTTGTATATGTTTTACCATTTGAGAGGCGCCTTTAATACTTGCATTACAGTAAGGGCATTCTTCTTCATCTTCTTCTTCGCTACTATCATCTTCATAATTTATTTCCTAAAAAATAGTGAAATTTTAAAAATGAGATATTTAACAACTACTATTATAACATATAATATATTTATTACCTGAGCAATGATATCATCAATAGGCCACAATTCTAAAGTAAAACCTGGTAAATGTTTACCACCTTCCAAATAAACCCATGGCCGCTTTCTACGATAAGGTTCACCATTCTTATTTCTTTTGTAAACCTGGATAATGCGATTCAATGGATCAATTAACCATCCTAACTCCACAGAAGTACCAATTGCAAAATATTCCTTCTTAAATTTAGTATCAATTTCTTTATCTACTTCTTTTTTCTTGAGATTTGCAACTTCAACAACAAAAAAAGGGGTAAAGGGTTGCCCATTAAAAGACCAAAGTTGTTCTTCATCAAGTGAACGATAAATATTGGCAGGTGTAAAAGTAACGTTTGGTGCTCGAATTTTCTGACCACCAGAAACGTTAAAATCAAAACCTCCTTTAGATGTGGTGACAACACCATTCTTGGAATTATTAATATTCCAATTACCAAGCTGTCTAGATATTTCATGTACAATAGCTTCATATACAATAGGAGAATATGAAACAGGAACTAGTTTTCCATTTACAAACTCAAAGTTGGGATAATTATCCTTAATGTGGTCTTTGATGAATTCAAACTCCTCAAGGTTGTAAGTACGGTTGAAATCTATTTCATTAATATCTAATAAAAAAAAGAGTTAAAAAAAGAGTTAATATATATGATATATATGTTATATCTTATCAATTATAAGGAAAATTTTTTTTACCAAATTTCTTCCTTGAATCGGCAAATTTCTTCCTTTTTGATGCCGAATTTCCTGAATCGGTAAATTTCTTCCTTTTTGATGCTGAATTTTCCGAGGCTAATGGCTCTATTAACTTCCTTTTTTGCGTCATCTTAAAAAAAAAAAAGAAAGAAAGAGAAAATGAAAAGAGAAAGGTTATACCGTTATTATTAAAAGAAAGAGAGGTATAAAGAGAGAGAAGTTGTTGAAGTTTATTAAGCAAACAACTGTTTGTAAATTTTTTTTTTTATTTCCACAAGCATTTATATATTCTTAATTTTTATTGATAGTCATGCATACTCATTATTAACAAAATGTATCATCGATTGTTGCAAATCAGTTAAGATTTTAACTGATTATTAGTCAATGACTAAGTTTTAAAATTTTGGCCAGTTTAAAAATTATTTATAATAAGTATATTATAATAAAACTGAAATTACCCTATATTGATAAAATAATCTTTTTTTTTCGTATAAAATTAATTATTAAGATTCATATTGGAATATCATATATTAATTCATTAAACCATGTGTTTTTTTAATATGTCGCTTTAAGATAAATAAAAATAGAACGATCTAATATGCTTACAATATAATATACAGTATATTCAGTATATTGCAGAAGTGTGGATTTGAATAGAACACAGAGAACAAATCGGAAAAATGACTATATTACACGCTGTGATGCACAAATATTAATTTGAATAATTCACAAAATGTAACATTTGAGATATAATTTATCAGTATTACCATATATGTGTCAATTTATTTAAATTTTTAGATTATTTGTATTTACATGGCTAAATTGGCTGATAGCCCCTAATAATATTATTCATGATTTTTATTATTTATATTCCCACTGATGTTTGTTTAAAAAGATGGAAAAAGTCTATCAATGTTAGTTAAAAAAGTATATTAAAAATTTTATGATCAGATCCGTGATCACATTGTTTCACATAGTTGCCTTAGAATATCCTACATCCAAATTGTATTTGTTGTATGACGCATACTAATTTTGATCTATTACTCTAACTAATTTTGGAAATTAAATTCCTTTTTCGTTCTCATTGATTGGAATAAAATAAAGTAACGCCCACTCGAGTAACACTTACAATTAAATATGAGTAAAGATAACGTAACTCAAGTTTCTATAGAATCTGAATGTAATATCACTAATAAAAAAGACCATGATTCAGCGAACATAAATCATGAAAATTGTTCTTATTGCAACAAACCATTTATTGAAGAATTATGGTGTAAAGAATGCGATCCTCGTTGCAATCATGATATTGATACATTTATCAAAGATACAATTTATGATACAAGAAAGAATTATGATAAAGATGATGCTAGATTTCTCGAATGGGTACAATTTGATAGATTCGAAGATATAAGACGAATTGGTGTAGGTGGATTTGCTCAAGTATACTCTGCAACATGGATCGATGGACAAGCAGAATATTATAAACTAGATTTTGGAAGTTGGAAAAAATCAAATCCTAAACCCATAGAAGTCGCTTTGAAAAGGTTGAATAATTCACAGAATATGTCAGCTGATTATTTAAGTGAGGTATATATTTATATAATATTAGAATTTTTTATTAATATTAATATAAATTTATTTATTTATTTTACTTAATATTAAGCTTAAAGCACATTGGAATTTGAATAAATCATATACAAATTCATTAAAATTTTATGGAATGACTAAAGATCCGGAAACTAAAGAATTTATGATGATTATCGAATTTGCGAAAATTGGAAATTTGAGATGTTTTCTTTCAAGTAATTTTAAAAACATTTTGTGGAAAGACAAAATTAATTATTTACATGGATTATCACAAGACCTAAAATATTTACATAAATTAGGATATTTTCACAAGGATTTTCATAGTGGAAATATATTATTGAACTATGAGAACAATGAAAATACTTCATATATTTCAGATTTTGGATTATCAGGACCATCAAATGAACAAAAATCAGATAATAAAATATGTGGAGTATTACCATATATTGCTCCAGAAGTTTTAAATGGAGAACCATATATATTATCATCTGATATTTATAGTTTTGGTGTAATTATGACAGAATTGTCATCCGGAAAACCGCCCTTTCATAATAGACAACATAATACTGGCTTATCACTGGCAATATGTAATGGACTCAGACCAGAATTTGGAAAAGGAACTCCTGAAATTTATAAAAAATTAGCTTATAGATGTATGAATGCCATTTTTAATCAAAGGCCAACAGCAGAAGAATTGTACGATATATTAAACTTTTGGTGGCATTCTTCTGATATTAATAGTTTTCGTTATACTGAATATCAAAAAAAAGAAGTATTTGGTTATAAAGGAAAAGAAATTAAAGTTATATTTGACGAAGCTGATAAAGAAATACCAAATATTTTAATTTCATATGAAAAGAATCCTGATGCAATTTACACTAGTAGAATATTCACATTTAATAATTTGCCAAAACCTGTTAATTCGTCTATTATTACTTCATATATCAATGATGAAGAAAATAATATAGGTATTATATTTAATATATTTTTCTATAATTAAAGTAATTGCTAATTTTATTATTTGAATAGATTTTCAAGATTCTCAGTTAATTGATTTAGAAATCTCTAACTCATTAAATTTAAATGGTAACATTTTTTTTATTATATTCAATATATATTACTAATGGTATATGTTTTTTATTTAATTTACTAATACTAATGGTATATGTTTATTATTTAATAAATAAACAGATGATAACAAAGATAATGCAGAAAATTAATTATATGTCGAAATATATATTTATATAAATTATTAATTTTAATTTAATATGATAAGGTGAAAGGGAGGTATAAGTATTCAAATATATTATTAGTGAATTCAGTAGTTATTATAGTAGAAAAAATAAATCGTCTGGGACAGGCCAAAGTTGAGGTGGCAATATACAGTGCGAGGAAATATTGAAAATTTATTTTAAAATGATTAACTTTGATACATTTGTAATCAATAAATGGAATAAACTTATTTTACTAATTGGAAATAAAATCATTCATTTTCGAATTAAAAAACCAAAAAATGGTACTATTCCAGAATAACTTTCAAACTTTATGCAAGTGAGCACCGAAAATTCCGGATATTCCGAATATTCCGATATACTAAACTGCCTAAACAATCAACAATCGCGAACAATAGTAATGTATTACTGCGACACAAATGATCATCAATTATGATGTATTTCGCCGCAGAATGATAGTGATCATCATGTATGATCGACAAATCAGGAATGTGGCTATGTTCTGCGACTAACCTTTTTTATTCTAATTGTATAAATAGTATAAAGTAACGCCCAAAAAATTTTTTTTTTTTTGACCATTGAATTCCCTTTTAACAATTTTTTTTGAAAAAACTTACTTTTTTAAAACATAAAAATGAGTATGAATTCTAATCATGAAAATTGTTATAAACCAAAAGTCAAAAAGTTATGGTGTAAAGAATGTGTTCCTCGTTGCATAATTGAAGAGTGGACCAGTGAAAACTCTGACATTGATGAATTTATCAAGAATACAATTTATAATGCAAAATATTCTGATGATGATGATGATGATTATGATGATGATTACCCATTATTTCTTGAATGGATACCATATGATAGATTTAATGATATAAAAAAGATTGGTGAAGGAGGGTTTGCCAAAGTTTACTCCGCAACATGGATTGATGGTAAAGCAATATATACTAGAAATAATGGGAGTTGGAAAAAAGGAGAATCTGAACCTATAAAAGTTGCTTTGAAAAAATTAAACGGATCACAAAACATGTCGGATGAATATTTAAATGAGGTAATAGTTTATTCTAATGTATATATTTTCAATTATTTCAATTAAATTCCTACTAATAATTAAAATTAATTAATTTATATTTAATTTAATTTCTATAATAGCTTAAAACACATTGGGGTTTGTACAATTCAAACACCGGTTCTTTAAATTTTCATGGAATAACCAGGGATCCGAATACTATAGAATTTATGATGGTTATGCAATATGCAAGCCAGGGAAACTTAAGATGCGTTCTTTCAAATAATTTCAACAAAATTTTATGGGAAGATAAGCTTTTAAATTTAATGAATTCAGCATACGACCTTAAAAATTTACATGAATTAGGATATATTCATAAAGATTTTCATAGTGGAAATATACTATTGAATTATGAAGATAACGAAAATATTTCTTATATTTCAGATTTTGGACTGTCCGCTGGACCATCAAATAAACAAAAATCAGATAATAAAATATGTGGTGTACTACCATATATTTCTCCAGAAGTTTTAAATACTAAATTATATACATCATCATCTGATATTTATAGTTTTGGTGTAATAATGACAGAATTATCGTCTGGGGTGCCACCTTTTTATAAAAGAAAACATGATATTAAATTAGCATTAGATATATGCAATGGACTCAGACCAGAATTTGGAAAAGGAACCCCTGAAGTTTACAAAACATTGGCTTATAAATGTATGAATGCCAATCCTGATCAAAGACCAACTGCAAGTGAATTATATAACATACTACATTTTTGGCATAATTCTACGTATGGAAATTGTCAAGATATAAAGAAATTTGGTTATAAGGGAAAAGAAATTAAAGCTATTTTTGAAGAAGCTGATAAAGAAATACCAAGTATTTCAACTTCATTTGAGAAAAATCCTGGTGCAATATACATTAGTAGGCCATTCATATTTAGTGATTTACCAAAACCCATTAATTCACCTATCATTACTTCATATCTTCAAGATTCTCTGCTGGCAGAAATGGAGATTCCAAATTAAAAAAGGTAATATATACGATGTATATATTTTATTAGTAAATAAATAATTATAATAATGCCACGGAAATTAATTAATTTTATTTCAAAATTTTTTTTTTTGTGAAAGATTATTTATTAGCTTTTGTTTATTTATTTAATTATTAGCATACTTTTATCATATTATCATTATTATTTCATAATATGTAGTTTTATCATCAAAATTCAAGTTATCAGTTATTTATACCTAAAAAGTTTTTTATATATTGTATAATTATCATGTCGTGAAAAATAAAAAAAAATTCATTACAATCTTAAGTATTTTTATTATGTATTCATTCATACATATACATATTGAAAACGTGATCGGTAATATGATAAAATAAATAATTATTTAACTAATGGAGTACCTTTAATTCGTATAATATTGAGTAGATGATATCGAAAATTTAAAATTAAATTATTCATAATTTTTATAAACTCACCTCACAGCTTATATTAGTACATCATGGATAAAATCCGATCGATTTAAACGCGTGTTTTTTTGCGCTAAATAATAGTATATTCTTTAACGAAAAATATATATGTACTATAATTGTACAGTATATATTATTACAACATAAATATTCAATGAATTATGTTGAGGAATGCAATTGCTGGAAAAAATTCTTTAAATTCCATTTACACTTTCTTTATTTAAAAATGAAAATAACAAAATTATAATTATGAGGTTATGCTTTACTTTGCTTTTGATGCTACCCAAATTTTTTTACGCTTGTTTCAATTTGGTATACCGTTTTAAACAGTATTCAGCAAATGAAAGATGACAAATGACAAATGACCCGATCATTATACTTATTTTTTTTTTGATTAAAATCATGTGATTGGATATTATCCAAATGACTGAAATGAACTTTCAAAAACGTTTTCTTCATCAGTTCAACATATAATTATACAAACTGATCGTAAATTTTATTATAAAAAAAGAGTATATTTGGTTTTTTTCAAGAGGCGAGATTTTCTATTTTAAATTCAAATATAATGTGTTGAGTAAAATAAAAATCATTCTATGACAAATATTGATGTAAAGAATGTGTTCACATATCAAATTTTTATTTTGAAAATTATTCGTTGCATAACCGTACTATGCTCACTACTTTTCGTATTAAAGTGGGAGCAGGATGACTGATTTATTTTCTTCCATTTTACATTTTTACACGATGTACATTGTACAACAATATACAATATACAGTATTTACTATTATATTCTCGTCAAGATTAATGGTTCAATGGTGATTAGATTTACGGGGCGCTTTTCAACACATGGCTAGTTGCAGCAAAAATTATTGTAATTATCAATATTAAGAATTACTTGCATCATTTTTATTTTAATGGAAGGTAACGCAGCAGAAGAATATTTAATAGGATAATTAGATAATTTATAATTAGTAAATTACGTAAACCACTTTATTATTTTTAATAAATGAGTAAATAAAAATAGAAATTTTTTATTAATAACCCCGTTAAATTCACAGGATGATCACATGACTATTATTATATTATAATATATCAAGTTACAATATGATTATTGAAATTAGTAATATAAGTAAGCATAATTATTATTAATTGCTGTTAAATTATTAAGTTATTTTACATGTTCTAACAGGGTCTGGTATGAAAGGTCGACAATCAAAAGGCCGACAATAATGCGGGCCAGCATGTCAGTCTTTTGATTGTCAGTCTTTGATCGGGTCCCGTTCTAACATTATGAAGTATGAACCATATCACCCCATCGTCTACAACAATAACCCTCATCTATAGCCCTTTGATTTTCTTTATTTTTACCTTTCAACTGATGATTACAAACGTTTACTAGATGGTCCACCTTTTCCTAAATGCTTAAGTGGTTCTAAAATTTCGTCAGTTGAATAAATTACATCATCAGAACTAAACAATATTTTACTATTATAATTTACACTAATTATTTCTTTTTGCTCCTTATTTTCCATCACCTGTAATTTCCTTTTAGACTGATTACGAGGTTGATTACAATGTGCTTTAGCATACTTATACGTGATAAATCTATAGAAAAAAATTATATGGTTAGTCAATGCAAAATCCTAGTTATTTTTTAAAGTTATCACAAATCCTAACCCAAACCTAATCCTAACCCTAACTGACCCTAATACCTGACCCTAATCCTAACCCTAACCCTAACCCAAGTTAATACCTGATTGTTTTCTCACTTACTGATACGGTTATTCTCTTTTGGTTCAGAGCCAGATAATTCACAATCAAGACACCTATGCCACAAATTACCATTAGAATCTTTTCACTTCATTTTTTTTCTTACAGTAAAGCCATAGAATCTTCCATATTCTGTACAGAAGTGAATAGCTATATCAAAGTAGCTTCCTTCATAATTGTAGGACATGAGAGTAACCTAGGAAAATTGGCTCCGCAGTTTATATATTCAACACCAAGTAAAGCTACAATAGAATGCAACCAACCATATTAACTAATGTAAAGAACTGGCCCAAAAGCTCAAATAAAATAAATACAAACCAGTTTAAGTTGATAATGTAATACTTTCATTAGCGTTATCATTATCTTGTTCCATATGAATAAAATACTGAGTATGAGAAGTATAGTTGTCACTAGTTTATTTTATGAGAAATGAATCTTGAGGTTTAAAGGTAGAATCAAAATTATCATACACAGACGTAAAATTCAAAATTTGATAAGAGAAACTTCGATTATATAAAAACCCTTTTAAAAAAAATCAAAAAAAAAATCCAAGAAATACAAAGTTCTATATTTTTTTATTAAATATAATCTTTGTAAAACATTATAAAACTGAATTATTTCGATAATTGAAAACAGTTGACGGTCAAGATACATGAAGATGATCTTTTTTTAAAATAGCCAAAATATTGGAATATGGGTGGTAAATTCTAAAAAAGTTCAAAAGTTATTATACTGTTTCATTACATGATAATTTGATATAAACTAATGAAAACAAACATCAACCAATTATAAATTTGTTAGCAAAACCAATCTTTTTTTTAAAAAAATGTTAAAAATCTTGGCATTTGATAAATAAACTTTAAAAACATAAGTACGTAATTTAAACTAGCAGAAAAATTATGATCAGCCACTGATCTTAATGATCTTAATAAGACAACTCATATTACACATGATATCAAGAGTGATCACGCAGTTAAAGGATCTAACCGAATTTAGGAAATTTCTTGTAACACATTCACCGTTCACATGTCCGTTATTTTTAGATTAATACTTTTAACTTTTATCTAAATATTAAAAATTTTTGAATATTGATTAATAGATATTTATTAGAACGAGTATCCTAAAAAAATTCTTTATTTTATCATTCGTTTCATTAAAAATATATAAAAGTACCAAAAGTACATTTGAACGACGATAATTGTACTATAAATTGATCTTATTTTGTATTTACTGTATATATTGATATCTATATTTAAATAATCTATTTTTAAATAAAAGGGTTAAATTATAAAAGTTTATAGTTAATCTCAAGTTAACATGTGCTTTACAAAATTTATAACGTGAATCCTTTATATAAGAAAAAAACTTAAAAAGTCAAAAAACAAAAAAAAAAATATTTGATAAACGAAAAAATTTCCTAAAATAATATTATTTAAAAAAAAAATTAATAATTTCAATGGGATCAACTGTATTTTTTTTGTCATTTTTGAAGATCAAAATTATCTGATCACTTGTTTATCATGAGTGTGCGACAAATTGTGACGTGTTAATAAGACCCTTATCTGTCAATAATCCGAAATCCAATTTTTTATTATAATAATTTTTATAAATTTAATTTTCTTTTTTCGATTTTAAATTCCGTTACTAATTCCGAATAATTTTTTTCGTAAAAAAAAAATATAAATCACAAATCTGGTTAAGTTAAATACTTCTCAAATATCGATAACATTACATTACGATCATTATTTATTTATTTATTTATTTTTATTTGCGCATATCTTTTTTTTTTTCATTTGAAATTTTTTTTAGTAAACAATAAAAATTATTTTAATTATATTATATTCATCGTTTCATATTATTTATTACTTGAACTTATTCGTTTTGGTCGAAATAATAATAATAATAAAAAATACTAGAACAAATTAACGTTAAAAAAGAAATTTTATTATCGAAATCTTAAAAGAAAAAACTTAGCCTTTAAAAAAAGTAATTAATTATTAAGATACGACTAATTTTTTTTTATTATTATTAACTATTATTGTTCTCTACATAAAAAAAGAAAATCTATTTGTATGCAAATTATTTAAAATGTTAAATGAACATGACAGATCCCACAATAAATGATACAAATGACCATAAATTAGCACTGTTTAAAGTATTTGCAGCACTGGTAGTAGCAGGGGTAGAGGAAGCTGATGGTATAGCAGCTGTTGATTCACCAACAACATATGGTATTGAACTAGGATATGCTGGTGCTGCTGTCGGTGCTGGTGCTGGTGCTGTAGTTGTAGTTGTATTAAGGGAAACATCTTCAACATATGGGTTTTCTCCTAAACAAACAGAGATGGGTTTAATACTGAATCCAGCTTTTGTAACGATTGGTAAAGCTATTAGAGCTCTCTCAGCGGTTTGTTTATAAAGGTCATGTTCAAGAGAAATATGACCGGTAGTAGCAGGTTCCTTAACCCATTCAGTGAAATTTCCTTCAATCCATGTAAGTTGGTAGGATTTATCATCTTCTGACATCCAATCATTTGTATTTCTATCCCAAATAACAACTTTGTAACCAAGTTGAGTTGCAATTCCTCTTACACGATCATCATAATCTCCGTATGGAGGACGTACATATTTAGGTGTAAGTCCAACAGCTTGTTTTATTGCAGCTTCAGTCCATTTGAATTCTGCAATTATTTGTTCATTGGATTGTGATGTAAGATATGGATGAGACCAAGTATGTATACCGATTTGATGTCCCGCCTTAGCCGCTCTTTGTAAAATTTCTGGATTTTCATATACTCTAGAACCAACAACGAAGAATGTTACTTTATCCCCTGTGTTATCAAGGAAATCTAACAAGCCGGTTGTGTATTCTCTATAAAATATAAAAAAATTTTTAAACATGAGGTGTTGACATGTTATGACATAAATAACTATTACATGTGAAATAAAACTTACGTTGGACCATCATCAAAAGTGATACCCCAATCTATTATTGGAAAAAAATTATTAACAGTTAATATTAATTTTTTTCTAGTTAAAAAATAATAATATTTTTTGTACTAACCTCCTTTAGTTGGGCATAGGATGACGTCGGAGTCGGGCTTAGTACACCCATTACAACTCCAATTACAAAAAGTATTTTTGTCTGGACATTTGACTCCTACATCTGCTGCTTTTACTAAAGGAGCATTGGGAACCTTTGTTAAATCAACCAAAGCGGTCCAATCCTTCACAGGTGGTGGAGGTTGATCAAGAGGTGGCCATTTACCAGTTAACGCCGCCGCGTCTGTAAACGTAACAAGTAATGATGCGAAAACACAAAGAGAAATAGTGACCTTCATGATTGTGTTATAAACTTGATAAAGAAAAAATTAATATTTGTTTTTTTTTTTAAAAAAAAAAAAAATTGTTGGGAATTTTTTGTTTAGTTATATATAAATTATGGTGATGTTGATGTGTGATGTCTGACGAGTGTATAGGGGGGTGATATAAGGAATAAATGAATGAAATAAATGAATGTACTTGTTCAAAAAAAGGTTTTTTTGAACTCTGAAACTATTGATGCGCTTAAAAAAAAAAATGAAAATGAAAAGTTCGAAACTTCACCCTTATTTTTATAAAAAAAAAAAAAAAAATTTTTCTTTTTTTTTGTTACATTCATTGAAACAATAAATAATAAATTATTGAAGCACATGTAAAAAATATAAGAGACAAAATTAAGTACTCTGAAACTAAAAAAAAAATACAAAATATATATATTTTATATTATATATATAAATAAACATATAATAATAAATGAAATAAATAATAATATAAATATATATGTACATATATCGGCCTTTTTTCGGATTCCCGTAATAAAATCGGGATTGTCAGGAGAAAGAAAAAAGAATAAAAAGATGCACATATACAGTTTGTGAAAATCGAATCTTGGCCAGCATTACGAAATTCTAGTCCGGCACTATGCTTTAATTCTGGCCAACACATGTGTGGATTCAGAATCCACATTGTAATACCTAAGCCCGTGATAAGTCACGTTTACCACCTTAGATATTGACAAAATGATTATTTATTAATAATATAAATAAATACAATAATATGCTTGGCTTAATAAATAATAGTTATTGGGTAGAGGGGTTGAAATATCACCGAACTGCGAAGCAGTTCGGATGATATTTTAACCCCCCTACCTAATAACTATGTTATTATGCAGACGTCCAAGATCATGTTCCATATGAAAAGCATAATAAATGTGTGATAATAATCTATATGACGTAATGCGTCAAAAATATCAAAGATATTTGTTTATCTAAAAAATATCAGTATGTTAAAAACAACATGATCCTATTTGGCTGCATAATAATATTAAATAACGGTTGAATGTTTATCCTAAAATTTCTTTTTATTTTCAAAATTCGTATCCTGATTTTTAACAAGATTAAAATGATTCTGCTATTTATATTAATCTGAATATAGTAACCTGTTGAACTTAACCTATACTATGCGTTGCCCTCAAAACTATTGTTCCACATTAAACAAGCAATGTTTATCATTACTAATCCATAATCTATTTTGACCCGAAGCGCCCGGTATGGAGTGATTGTCAATTCTTGACGTTGGCAATTTCAATGTATCTCTTTTTTTATTTTGTAAATAGTGCGCTTTTTTCAATTTAATTAATAAAGAGAGGCGGTTACGCGAGTTGTAAAAAAAAAAAAAAAAAAAAATTCATAATCTATTTCCTTAAGTGTAATGTCATTTAGTAACCAATTAAATTATCCTTATATTTAACGTCATGATCTACAAATTAATCACCTGATATCTTAATCACTTGATCATTTACTATCTATTAGTTTAACGTCGTCTCGGACGTCACATTTATAACGTCATACAATTTTAAAAACTAAATTTTATACATTAATTCTAAATATAATACTGCGCCTTATAATTAATAAATTTACTAGGTATATTACGGCATTACAACATACAACATATATACGGTAAAAATCTTATATTTGTTGGTTTAGTTACTTTCTTTCATTTATTTACGGGTAAGTTAGGAAATTAACTTTTTCATCATAATTATTTATAGGAGGTAGCTTTAGCAAATATATTTTATTAAATTTATGATCTATATTTATTAAATATATAAATATACTATATTATATTATTTTATTGTAATATTGTTTATTCTGATCTCGCATTCTTATCAAAACAAATTTGCATTAAATCTAAGTAATAGCACAAAAATTGAGGAATAGGAACGCTTCTCACAATTTCTATGGTTAAAAATGGATTTGGAATTAAAATTGATATGTTTTATTGAAACAAAAAAAAAAAGAAGAAATACTGCACTCATAATAAAATAGTTTAAACGGATTTGTAAGATTAATAAGGTTAATATAGAAGTTTTATAATATATTTTTGTCCAATACAGCAAGTAGTTATGTCACTGATATGGATGAAAGACAGAAATTCTACAGTAGGTCGTTCGAAATAATATATTTATTTGTCGTATCTCCGAATACAGTACATAAAAAAATTCATGGCTCATTTTTTTATTAAAAATATTTATAGTTTCATTCCTTTATTTTATTATTTTTGGATTATACTCATTATTATAGATAATTTGCTTAAATTTCAATTTCAGTTTTTTAAAGTAAATCAACACTCACTCATTTGATAATGTAAAAACTTTATCATTGAACTACTTAATAATGCAAAGAAGTTACTGATTTAATTTTAGTTGTTTATTTTAAATTATTTTTCTTCGAATATGTCGTTATCGTAAAGGCAATAGAAAGATGAGTTCACAGTCGCAATATATATTATATTTCTTAGTATAATTACCACTTAATTTCACATTCTAAGATCATATTATAATGTTTAATTGTTAAATAGTTATTTTACTTGCCTTTTATTATAATAATTATATATTATGTATATAAATATAATAATTTAATAAAATAAACAGTGAATATATCACAAAAAATACGATAAACGAATATATACTGTAATTATTTGTAGTAAACTCAATGAATAATTATGTTATATTTTGAATATAATTAACTAGAAACCTCTAAATCAAATAATTTAGAATCTTGACAATCTATAAAACAATAAAAAAAAAAGTAATTATAGGACTAATCATATAGAAGGAATAATCATAATAGTAATAGTTCAAGTACAATACCTTTATTATCTTCATCAAGATACGAAGTAATAATAGATGAATTAATAGGTTTTGGCAAATTACTACTAAATGTAAATACCCTACTTGTGTATACGGCATCAGGATTTTTTTCATGTGAAGTTGAAATATTTGGTATTTCTTTATTAGCTTCATCAAAAGTAGCTTTAATTTCTTTTCCCTTATAACCAAAATTTTCCTCTTCTTGATAAATATCTATAATGAGAAATATACCAAAAATTTAATATGTCATATAATTCACTAGCTGTTGGTCTTTGATTTGGAATAGCACTCATACATCTATATGCTAATTTTTTATAAATTTCAGGAGTTCCCTTTCCAAATTCAGGCCTGATTCCATTACATATTTCTAATGCTAAGCTATAATCATGTTTTCTATTATAAAAAGGAGATCTTCCAGATGATAATTCTGCCATAATTATACCAAAACTATAGATATCAGAAGATAATGATTAATGAATATGGTTCACCATTCAAAACTTCTGGAGAAATGTATGGCAATACTCCACAAGTTTTATTATCGGATTTATGTTCATTTGATGGTCCTGATAATCCAAAATCTGAAACATAAGAAAGATTTTTATCAGGTTCTTCTTTTCTATTCAGTAATATATTTAAATCTTTATGAAAATAACCCAATTTATGCAAATCTTTAAGATCATATAATATGTTATGTAAGACTAGTAATTTTTCAATCCAAACGATATTATTAAAATTACTTGAAAGAACACTTCTTAAATTTCCTTGATTTACTAACTGCATAATCATCATAAACTTTTTAGTTTTGTCATCTTTAGTTATTCCATAAAATTTTAAATAAGTATCACTAGTTTCATTTAAGTAAAAATTCCAAAGTATTTTAATCTATGAAAATTTAAAAATCAATAATTGTAATTAATAATTATATTTTAAAATTAGATAACAATAAAAAAAGTGGAAATATACTTCATTTAAATATTCTGGTGAAATATTTTGTGATTCATTCAATTTTTTCAAAGCAACTTTTATAGGTTCAGGTTCTCTTTTTTCCAAACTTCCGTCATGTCTTTTATATTTCGTTTTGCCATCAATCCATGTTGCGGAATATACTTTAGCAAACCCACCTTCACCAATTTGGTTTATATCCTCAAATCTATCAAATGGTACCCATTCAAGAAATTTTGGATAAAATTTGCCATTATAAAAATAATTATTTTTTGCATTATAAATCGTATCCTTGATAAACTTTGCTAACAACCTAAAATTTCTAAAATACATTGTAAAATTAATATTACAGTATATTATATACAAACCATGTTAAGATACTCGTTATTGGTCTTGTAGGGACATTGTACAATAGTTAGTATAAAATTTATTGTAACATTAATTTATTAACATGTATATTTAATATAAATTGTAGCAAATTATTGTAAAATATATTATAAAATTTATTGAAAAATATACTGTAAAATTTATTGTAATATTTATTGAAAATATATTGTAAAATTTAATTATAAAATACATTATAATTTACTTATTTAATGTAATATTATCTAAAAATTAATTCTATGGTTCATCACACGTAAGATGTCAATCCTCCTCTATCCTCATTTAATTACTCTTCTCTCTTTCCTTGCAATCAAGTTTCTTTTCTCTTTTATTTTCATTTTCTTTATACAACTACTTTACATCCTTATAAGTGTTCATTTTTTTACCATTCTTTGTTTTTTTGGTGTAGATGCGAATACTATTAAAAAGAAACGAAAAAAATTTCCTGAAAAAAAAAGAATGAAGTAACATTCATTAATATAAACAAACTAATGAAAAAAATACACTTACCGAAATCCAAAAACCAACATGTTCAAAAAGAGTCAGAGAGACCCGAAAAACTGGCTGCCTAATAAAAGAAATAATCCAACTAATTTCACACATCTATACCCGACTAGAAAAGTAAAACGAAATGTTAATAGACATTCCGTTAGAAAAATAGTTCAAAGAAAAGATCATCTACCGAATTCCATGCAACAAATACTCGAAGAACAATCCATCTAAAAAGGAGAGAAACAATTAAAGAATAATTTACAATAAGAATAGAATCCCACTAAATTAACATGAATTTTACATGTCAAAACTTCAAAGATCTAAAAAACTAGCCGTCTAAAAAAAGAAGCAAAAGATGTAAGACTTCGTTAAAATATCAAAGTTAAAAGAAAAATAAAATAAAACTAAGTTTTGTAATGATACATACGTAAACTTAATCTTCCATGGTCAGAATTCGAATCTTACAAAAAAAAATAGAGAAACATTAACAATACGTTTCTTTTATTAAAAAATTAAAAGAAGCAAAGTTCATGATGAAACTTACTTTATCTCTTCTGATGGTTTAGTCCATTCAAATCTACAAAAGGAAAGTTTCAAAAATTTTGAAACACTAAAAATATGATCCAGGACCTATATAATAGAAAAAACGTCAATAAAATGTTTTTAAGGTCTTTAAATAATTTTTAAGAACTTACCTGATTCTGCCATGTCCGATTTGGAACCAAAGTTCCCACAAAAAATGTTTTTTTTTTAAAGTTCAAAAATTTTTTTTTTTTTGAAACTTAACTGTCTCAAAGAAAAACCCACCCACCAAATTCTCGCATGTCTAAAGAAATTCGAAGTATCAGCCATCTAAAAAAAGAGGAACATGAAATATTAGTACTGAAAAGAAGCGTAAAAAAAAATCATAAAGGTTAGCTCACTACCAAATTCCACTTCTGGTTCGCATTTTGCCGTCAAAAGAGAATACGGAACTGTTGTTTTCACTTACTGTTTTTCAAAATCTGTAATTTCATGATTACTTCCTCGGTCATTTTTATAACTATAATTTAAATTCATTTTAATAAAATCTCCAAAAGAAAGAACGAAACGTTTAGCCCTATCTAAAAAACAAGAATAAAATTGAATGTTAAAATGCGTTTTGTTAAAATAAATAGACTAAAACAGAGAAAAAACTTACCGAAAGTGAAGTTCCGCGTATCCAAAGATCCTGAAGTGCTTGCTGTCTAAGATAAAAGAAGAGAAAAACGAAACGTTAGCAAAACGTTTCATTAAAAAGAAAGAAATTAAAGAAAAAGATTTTTTTTCAAAAAGCCCTACCAAAATAATACGCGCCCAAGGACTGACCGTCTAAAAAAAGAAAAGAGAAAATCGAAATGTTAGTAAAACATTTCGTTAAAGAAATAAAAAAAAAATATTTTTTTTTTTTTTTTTTTTTTGGAAATTCCTACCGAAATAATATGTCTAAAAAAAAGAGAAAATCGAATTAGTAAAACGTTTTGTTAAAATAGATAATTAAAAAAAAAAGAAAATTTCCCACCATATTAGCCACCATATTCCCACGCGTTCAAATAGCCAAAGAATCATGTTGTCTAAAAAAAGTTAAGAAAAAACTGTCATTTTATTTATTTTACAAATGATTTCTAATAAACTTGCCGAAATGCTGCGTCCAAGAAGACCATAAGAACCATCTAAAAAAAAGAAAAAATTTGAAACGTTAGAAACGTTTCATTAAAATAGATATTAAGAAAAAATTTTCCCACCATATTCTCACGCGTCTAAATACTCGAAGTCTAAAAAAAAGTAAGAAAAACAACTATTAAAAATCGTTCGTTAAAATGAAACAATTAAAAAAAAAGACAAACTTACCAGAAATTTGCACCTAAGGAGGAAACGCTTAAGATTTCTTCAACAAAAAGTGCGAGAGAAGCGGGAAAAGAGAAAGAAAAGAGAAGGGGAATGTAAAAGTAAAGGGAAAAGGGAGGAAAAGAAAAGGAAAGAACAAGGAAGAGATGAAAGAAGGATACGAAGGGAAGTGAAAGGGTGAACGAAGGAAAAGGGAAGAATGAATCAAAAAGTAAAAAAAAAGTTTATTTAAAAGAAGAAAAAAAAGTTTAAAAGGAGAAAAAAAAAGTTTATAAGAAAGAAAAAAAAGTTTAAAGAAAAAAAAGTTTATAAGAAAAAAAGTTTAAAGAAAAAAAAAGTTATAAAAAAGTTAGTTGATCAAAGTCATCGAACTGCGGATTATATCAAATGCACGTGATACATAATTTTATATAAATAGGGCCATGGGTTTCTCCGAAATTCGAATTCTTTTTTTTATATTTTTAATATATAAATTTTACGAAAAGCCCGTAGGGTTTTTAATGTAATTAGATTATACACCTAGTATATATTAACGTTAATGGTAATTAGATTATGTTATAAATAATTAATTGTGAAAATTCATTATACAATATTTTGTACAATATATATATAAGTAAAATCTTGTGAAAACATTGTAAAAGATTTTAAGATTCATTGGAAAATGTATCAGAATTATATATTTTACAATTGATTGTGAATAAATTAATATTAAAAATGTATTGTTAGAAATATCGTACTATATATTTTCAGATTTAAAATACCTTGTACAAGACTTGTACAATGATTGCACAATGCATTATGAAAATTTAGCATTGTTAGCAAAGAATTCATCAATCCCATTATTCCCACTGGTCCATCCTTCAATTGTATAATAAGGAACACATTCTTTACACCATAATTTGTCACCTTTTAGTTTATAACAATATTCATGATTGAAATTTGGATTTCTATCAGAAATATTCAATTCATTAAATTCAGTTTCTAATTGTACTATCTCGTCCTTATTATTGTAACTCATTTTTTATTTTCAAATTTATAAAAAAGGAATTTGTATTATTGCATAGTTAAAGAATTATTTATAGAAGTTTATATCATAGTAGTACAGGGGCTAATTTTGTCGAGCATGGGACATAGGACATAATTTTGCCATTAGTCCTTTTTTGTATTACACACACGTGTAGTACCAAATAACAGGAGGTAATTTACAGTATGACAGTATGAAGCGCCATACTGATCAAAAGTCTGGGGTTTAAACCCCAGATCAAATCCCAGATTTATCCGGGGTGAAAATGGATTAATCCATATTTCATCCCAGATTTTCCTATATTTCACCCCGGATTTGATCCATATTTTATCCCAGATCTGATCCATATTTTATCCCGGATCTGATCCACATTTTACCCCAGATTAATTCCTTAAATTTCACCAAAAATTACATCACACCCAATTGTCAAACCCCGGATTAATCCATATTTCATCCCAGATTTAAACCATATTTTACCCCGGATTAATCCATATTTTATCCTGGATCTGATTTATATTTTATCCCGGATTTGATTTTGATTTTATCCTGGTGATATAAATCCAACATTACGAAGTCAATTATTGATTTTAGCCAGTTAGAATTCTTGCCGATCAACCAATAAAATTAAATTCTCCTTACGCTGCTCTTTAAATTTTAAAAAAAAACCTTAATAATTAATCTTAACTCTAGTTAGCATTATAAATTTAGCCAGAATTATGATTACTAAATATATAAATTTCAATATTATATAATTTTAACCAATCAAATTTATCATAATTTTTATATTATATAAGTAAAAAAATTGAGAAAATTTTTTATTTACTTAATCAATTTATTTTATTAAAAACTATTTAATTATAAAATTTTATAAAATTCTAATTATTAGATCATCATATAAAATACAAGAGATACCTATTATACGAGAGGTATTGCACTGAATAAATAATAAAAATAATTTATTTTAATCACCCTGTTAATAGGTTAATAATAAATTTTTAAAAAAATCTCAAAATATTTTTCAACATATTTATTTATAAAAAATGTATGAAAATAAGTTTTTTACTTCAAATTACCAGGTAATTATTTTCATTTAGCCAGAATTATCAATTTTTACTGGCATTATATTTTTTAATGCTGGTTGATTATCATAATTTCAGTCACCTGGTGATCATCATCTCCAGTAATAGTTAGAAAAATTCTGAAAATAAAATTTTAAAAAATTTTTTATAATAAAGTTTCTATTTATATATAGGATGTTTAAACTTTAAATATGAATTATATATATGATTATTATAATACTAAATATTTTTTCAATAATACCAACAAATTTTCTCCCCTATATAATCTAAAAATATTTATTGTTTATATTTATCTAAAGGGCTTGGTTTTTTTTTGCCTTCTAATTATAAAATTGTTAGATAAGAGAAATAAAATAAATAATACCAAATGATTGATATGAAAATTTTCCTTTTAAAAAGTCATATAACCTTATGTATAATTTTCCAATTTTATTGGAACTAAAATTTCAATAAGTGTAATGTCAGTTCCTATAAAAATGAAAAAAAAATAATTAAAAAATTATTTTATTTTTGAAAAATATTTTTTGAAAACTTACCTAAAATTTCAGTCATATGATATAATGTGAGAATGGAACCAGCATTACAAACTTGGCAACTTGGCTGAAATTAAGCGTAAAGGGTATGACATCTGGTAATAATTTAAAATCATGTAATCTCTATATTTAAGGATAGCCCTGAAATTTGAAATTAATTTAACAAAAATCTGAAATCTGAAATTCTGCCAAAATTAATTCATAATTAAAATTAATTAACCCGTAATTCCAGCCAAAATCGAAATTCAATAGTTCCTGCTGGAATTAAGTGCATAATTCCAGCTGAATTTACATATTTAATTTCAATTTTGGCTGGAATTTCAGATTTCAGAAGTTTGGAATTACGGATTATGGGTTCAGAATTTTGGAAAATCTAATTTCAGGGTCATCTTTATCTCTATTCAAAACATCTCATGTAAACTTTAATAGAAATTTTACTTTATTTTAAAGTTATAAGAGAGGTTTCTAAAATGATCTCATAAACAAAAAAATCTGATCACATGACTTAAAAACCTGTGATATAGTCTAAGGATAAAATATAATCCGGATAAAATATAGATCAGATCTGGGATAAAATTGAATCTGGGATAAATCAAATCCGGGATAAAATATAGATCAAATCCGGGATAAAATATGGATCAAATCTGGGATGAAATATGGATTAATCCGGGGTTTGACAATTGGGTGTGATATAATTTTTGGTGAAATTTAAGGAATTAATCTGGGGTAAAATGTGGATCAGATCCGGGATAAAATATGGATCAGATCCAGGATAAAATATGGATCAAATCCGGGGTGAAATATAGGAAAATCTGGGATGAAATATGGATTAATCCATTTTCACCCGGATAAATCTGGGATTTGATCTGGGGTTTAAACCCCAGACTTTTGAACAGCATGGCGCCTCATATGACAGTATGACTGACTGTATCTGAATAATAAGAGTCCCTAGTTCAAGAGTTTTTAATTTAATTAATGTGGTAATTTTTTTTATAATCATTCTCATTTGACCGGATTTTCTATAATTTTTTTTTTTTTGAAAATTTCTCTATTCCGTTTTTTATAATGATCCACATGCACAGACAGTTTCTTTGGATGTCAAAGAATTGCCTTTTGGTAAAACAAAGTCAATTAGTATCATATATTATTATTATGCTTTGCCTTCAGTTATAAATCATGAATTATTTGAATCTTTAACTTTTTTGTTGATCCAAAATTAAAAACTTCCATTTTTCAAATTTAAAGACATATTAATATATTTTCTGTTTATTAGCTTGTTATTTATTACAAAAAAAAGACTAAAACCTATTTAAAAATTTTTATAAAAGTTTTTGCACCACTAAAAATAATTAAAAATCTATATTTAAAAAAAAAATAAAAGTGAAATAAAAAATAAAAATTTAAAAAGAAAGATATATATTCTCCTTAATAAATCTTGCCAAAGATCCCAAAGTCACAAAATTTCCCCCTTTTAATAGTTTCAATTCCTACCCGCTAATCTACACTCTAATCATTAATTTAGTGAATTTAACGATGATTTTTTACATAATTCACAGTGCTTTTCCTCATAGTCACATAGTGGTCATTATAGTGATCATAATACATACCTTTGCAATTATTCTTAAAATATAAAACTTCTGAACAATTGCTGCAATTTGTACAATTTAAGTTGTTTTCTTTCCTTACTTATTTTATGTTCACTACAGACTTCGTTGTGTATATGTATACATCCAAGTACGACATCATTAGGTAATATAATGTGATAAACATTTTTTGCAATATTTTTGGTAGCAAAGAAGTGTTTCAGTATATTTATCACCACAATAAATACAATTATTATCTTCAATAATGAAAGAAATGAACAAAATTGTTATGGGACTTGATTTTAAAATCAAAAGAATATTCAATATTTACATATTTAAAAGCTCCATTTTATTGTTATACGAATATTATTAAAAAACTGAAAGAGTAGTTAAGGTATAAGAATTTTTTTTTGAGACCATGCATGCCATTTTTTTAAAACTTATCAGTGCCCTTGCTTATAACTTTCATTTCAGGAGATGAGAACCTTATTAGTGTTACAGAAGATAAGGTCCAGCATAACATTTCTAAAGGCTTCGCTCAGAATATCTAGCAACTCAAATGCTCATATGAAGTAAATAACAAGAAATGAAAACAGGAATACAGGATAAGAGATTTATTCATTACCTGTAATGCTCAAAATATTCTCCATACAATGCTTGAAATGCTTGTTAGAATCTTGAATTTCGTGGGTTTGTAAGTCAAATGGATGAATGGAAAGTAAATGCTTCTTTTTTCCTTAGACTCTTTAGCTGTTGCAGGTCCTTCCCTTTATGTCATAATCTTGAAAATCTTGGTTGATTTGAAGAATATATGGAAGTTATCTTCAGACTTGAAAGGTTCAGAAGAGCATCGCTTTTGCCATCAAAGTAGCAGCAAATTTGGCCATTAACCCTTTTCATGCTCTAAAATTTTGAAAACTTTAAGTTCCAAGATAGTTCAGCCATATTATATTTTTAATTTCATGATTAAAAAAAATTAAAAAACATGTAGATCAGGTTACAGGTTAAAATAGCATAAGATGATATGTAATTTTTTATTTATTAATAATACAAAAAACAGTATAATAAATAGCATAAATTTTCTTATCATAGTTTTCTAAGATAACTTTCAGATAAAGCCAATTAACACATTCATTAGAATGAATAAGATATTATATAGCGTATATATAATGAGAATTCTGCATCTAAAAATTCATTCATTGTTACAAGACAAGTTTTGTTTTGATTTTCAGATAATCAACAATTTCTGTTAATTCAAGATTTATAGTGGCGTGTAATAAATCAAAGAAATCTGACAGTTTGTAGTCATCCAGTGAGATCATACCAGAATACATATATCTACAACATCAATAATCAAATACAGCAGTTTTTTTTTGTTTTAAATAGTGTTCCAAATTTGAATCACACTGAACCAGATTCAGTGAAAGCTGAGTCATACTACTGCCTCTCAACTTCAGGTTTGATCTGATCTGAAAAATAGATCACTAGTTTTAGATTAAATATTAAATTGTATCTACTTTAGCATTGCCTCAAAAGAATTGGCAGTTATTTTTGGAATTGAAATTTCACCATATGTTTCATATTTCAGTAAAATTTCGTGGAAAAAAGTGATTATGTATATAAAATTGAAAAATGGTCTTTAAAGACTCATTGTCAACCTTTATAATTATGTTCTTTGTAAAGATTTTTGAAATCTTCACTAATTTTGTAAAGAAATTGACTTGACCTATATTGAAATGCACATTTGTTAACCTTCAAATAAAATTCATTGATATTATTAAATCATGCAACCTTCCAATTGCTCTCTTTTAGACAGCATAAGAGGGAATCATGTTTTTCTTGATTCTACAATGATGTACTACACTAGTTAGCTTTATTAGTAAATATTAAAAACAGGTTCATGTGGCTAACCTGGGTAATAATTAATTCTTGTTGTCTAGGAACAATATCTGGTTGTGATATATTACTTTACTATCAATATATGTTTTTTTGATAGTATATTACAATCCTTTTATTATTATATTATTATCATGGATTTTTTCTTTTCCAACTCTCATATTTTCTATTAAAAAATCATCAAAATGTCAGAATATTTTTTATTTTTTTAGATAGTTCTTTTATTCTCTTTTTGATCTTTGAGGCACAAAATTTTAGTAAGTTTTTCTGTTTTTTTTTTCTTAAATTGTTCTTTATTTTAACAAGTGGTTAATAGTTTATTTCCTTTCTTTTTTTTTAGGTGGTTATTTCAAATATGGAATTTTGGTAGGGTAATTTTAGTTTTTCTTTTCTTTATTTTAAATTTATTTTTTTTGAAATGTTTGCTAATGTTATATTTTGTTTCATTTAGATGGCCAGGAGATGCATAGGAATTCAGCAAGAAAGCAAACTTAACATTTCATTTCTTTTTTTTAAATGGTGAAGCCTATGATTCCCACTAAAGTGTTCCCACACAATCATCTTCATTAATTTCACAAAAATACAACTTGAATTTCAAAATAAAGTCCATTATTTATTCAAGCAAAAATTTGATCCTTCAAATATAAAAATATGTTTCATAGAACTATATAGTATAAAACACTATATATGGAATCAGTTTAGACTCATGACCTGGAGTAATCTGCATTGCTATCCACATAACTAGCATTATATTCTAATTTTCTAATTTTCTACTCTATTTAAGACTTTCTATTCTATGATATTCATGCTTGGTACTTGGCAGTTACATTATTTCCACCTTTAAAAATTTGTGTTCTCACAAATCTAATTGAATCGAACTCATGTCTAATTATTATATTTTTAAATCTCTATTATAAAATTTTATAAATCTATATGCCTTAAAAGAATTGAACTCAAGCCTTGTGATCCTCCAAATTGTATGTATTGATTTTGTATTCCAATACTGCACCTCAATCATAATTATTTGATTCAAGATTTTATCCTCTCCCTATTATAGTAGGTATACAATTTTTTTTGTGTTACTCTCAAAATATTTTTCTAACTGGTTGATAACTTCAGGTCTAAATTTTCATTGGTTTGTTTTCTATACTTTTGTTGATCTTCTTGTCAATTATCTTTTTCAGCATTTTTGTCAATCATCTATTAATTAATTGTTGCAATTCTTTAATGATTTAGAATTTCATCTCTAATAAAATTTGATGATTTTATTAAAAATTATTTATTTTTTTCTTTTGTAATATTTCTTTTATAGTTTTCCAGCCATTTCTTCTTTTTGGTTGTCCTGTATTTTCTTTACTTAAAATTTTCTATTTTTTCTTTGTGACTTCTCTTGTGATATCTTAATAATTATTGCTGTGATTCTTTTGTAACATCTTTGTAATTATCACTGTAATATTTGCATAATTATCACTGTGATATCTTCATAATTATCACCTTATCCAGAAATTATTATAGTTTTTCTGTACTAGATTTCTTTTAGGTCTTTTCTCAAAATTCCCATTAGTTTCTTCTGATTTTCTTCTTATTTTGTTGTATTTTTTGTTATATATTAATCTTTCTTTTTTTTGGATTTTTCCTTTATTTTAGCCTTCAAACATGTTGGATTTGGTAGGAGGAGGGTTCTTTTCAATATATCTCTTTTAACAAAATATTATTCTAATATTTCATTTATTCTTTTTTTAGATGTATCACTCAGAATTCAGCAATTTTGATCTAGGCATTTGTTTTCTATGGGTTTTAATGGACTTTATTAATTTAATGAAATTTTACTTTTTTTCTTTTTTTTAGAAGACTAGTTCCTCTGATTTTTAGACATTTGGAATTTTGAATGTGGGTTTTTACTTTAAGTCTTATTTTTAATGAAATGTTAACCAACATTTTGTTAATCCTTTCTTTTTTTAGGCTTTTTATAGGAATGTATGAAGAAACTAAGTATTCTGGTACTACTAGGTTATCATGTTGATAACTTTTTATTTTTTATCTATTTTCTAAGGACTCCAGCTTCAACTTTTGGGTTATAGGCAGATTTCTTAGTAAGTTTCAGATCACTTTCAAAACCTGCCTTTTTTTTTCATAGGATTTTGACTTTGATTCAGAATCCTTGGAAATAATTTAAAACATTCTTTGAGCATTTCTTTAATCTTATAGGCTGAAAACTTTCAAAACTATCTTTTAAAAGAAGGACTTTTGTTTAATTTTTGTAGGATTCATGCTTCTATTTTTAGTAAATTGGTTGAGTTGAATTATTGAAACATTTTCGATAGCTGGACCTTTAGACACGTGAAATTTGGTAAGATCCAGCCCTTTTAATCCATTTTCAACATTTATTTTTTTAATGAAACATTCATTAATGTATCTATTTATTTTGTAGATTCAGTCCTAGATGTTGGATTCAACAGAACGATGGATGGTAAGTTTTGAAGTTAACTTCAAAATCTTTTATTTTTTTGATTTGATGAGAATGTTTAAAAACAACAAAGTATTGAGTAACTCAAATACAAACATAAATCAAACACAAAATCTCAAGCTGAATTATTCTAATGTACAAATAAATGTGAGTATATAATATATTTGTGATTTACTTTTATTTTTATATCTGATATGATTTAGAATTTTTATTAAATAATCATAATTAAATTTTGTAGTTTTTAATTATAAACAAACTAATAATTCTGACGAGAATATGAATTCAGAACAAACTCTACAAGACAATTTGAGTAAAAAATCTGTTACTGTTCACCACACAACAAGAAAATGTACTATTAACTCTAAAAATCCAAGTTAAATTAGGATGATTTTCAACTTCTTTAGTTTGTACTATTAAACCGAGTCTCAGATTTTGATTATCTTGCTCAAATTGAGAATCAAGGATTACAGTACATGTAAAGGAATTTCCCAAAATTCATAGGATATATTTTTTATTATAATACAAGTATTATTATATTCTAATAAATTCTAGAATGATATACTTATACATTTTAATAAATACTTAATATATTCATTTCACAAACACTCTTTTAATTCTGTCTATAAAGAGGTTCAGTTTCAATAAAAAGATCATTGAAGTGATAAATGAGTTCTTTTTATAAGCCATCTGAATAATAATTTATATCATGTAAATGTTTTATACTTATATATTTAAATCAAAATAATAAATAAAATATAAAAATATACAGCATACATAAAAATAATTTTACATATGGCTTTACTAATATTTTAATTTAATAATTTCTCTCAGGTTTTTGATAGATTAATTTTCTTCTTGCTGCATCTCATCTATATAAATTTGAATCTATATATTAAAAAACACTGCAATCACGTGGGCGTTATGTTTAGATTAACCATATAAATAAGTCATTTGAATTGTGTAACCCTACTCCTATTCGTCGCCAATGTTACACAAGACCAAAAAGGAAATTTTATTTCTGGCGAAAAACTGAAATTTTGGGTTACACGGGATTCCATAAAAGGAAATTGTCGGTTACGCAAATTTCCAAAAAAGGAAATTTTGTCTTCTGTTACTTTCAGAGAAATTAAAAAAATTGTGTTGCTCAAATTTCCAAAAAGGATATTCTTTGCAGATCTTTTAATTCTGGCCGGAATTACATATTAACTGTTGTCGTAGACAACAGGTGAACACTAGTCAGTATTAAAAATATTTGACATTACTAGGTGAAGTAGTTTATTTAAAAAATTTTTTGGTCATTTTAGCCCATATGTACGTTCTGATAGCCAATTCATGAAGATTTTTGCGGCTAACCTAGTTCTGGTTAATGAAATTTTGATTGGAGGAACTACCACCCAATGTTCTAAATATAAAGTGGGAAAGGTTGAGTTTTTTTTATTAATCATGTCTCTTTCATAATGCGATCAGCTGCGCAAATCACAATCAATCACGTGACTTCTAACGTGCGGCCATAATTACAACTTTGACTTAAGAGTAGCAATTTGTTATTCATAATTTCAAAACTTTTCTATACTAACGCATGAATCACAAATAATTTATTTTTACATATTACACAAAATTATTTTGATAAAAAAATAGCCATGTATCAATTGTATCTAGCAGCTACGAGTGTAATATGGTGTACTGAAAAAAAAAATTAAAAAAAAATAAACTTTTACGGTGTAAATCACACCACTGGCGCTCAACGCCATAGTGTGCGTTTTCTCAGAAGCTATGGTCTAAACTAAACAAGTTATACTAAATAAAATTGCTCAGCACCCTTGAAATAGTCAGAAAAAAAGATTTAATTAGTATTATTTTTTTTTCTTATATTGCAAAAACTTTAAAATAAAAACATTCCGAAAAACTTATATGAATATATATTGTACTATTATTGACCATATTTGGGAAAATTATATGTGGCCTTGTGTAAGGAATTTTTACATTAATTAGTCATTTGACTGGTATTATTATGAAAATGAATTTAATAAGCTAATTATTGTGTACAAGAATATAATATTTAAGAACAATGTTTATTTTTTTTTTTGCAGTTATTTTTTCATAATTAATTTATTTTACTTTCCTCTTCTTAGTTAAGTGAATAATGTTCATTTATCAATATCATCTTACACATTTCTAGGATTAATTCATCAACTTCAAACAAAATTATTTTAATAATCTATATCATTTTAATACTATTGTTATATTAACATTTTGCTTATTTTTTACATGTAATCATTTTAAGTAAATTTTTCAGCTAATCAATGAAATCACTATAATTCGGATAATTTTTTAATACATTAAATTTAAATAAAATATTTACATATTTTCCATAACGTATTTGAAAAGTATATCATACGATTATTCTCTTTTCGCAGATAATTCACTTTGAGATGATTATTTTTTTCCGCAGAGAATTGATTCTAATTTTCAACGTTAAAAGCTCAATAATTATGTAACAATGCAATAGTAAATAATTACATGATTCAAATACTCGTTATATAATCTTCTAAACTTCTAGCGTTAGTACTCACAAAAAGCTTTTGGTTAAAGTTTGGTGTATTAACAACATTCATAAAAGGTTAAATTTGAATAAATTATGATATAAATTTATTCAACACATTTGTTCTAGTTGAGTAAACATAACAAAGTCGCCCAACTTGAAAATCTTGACACTATCTAAATGTTTAATCAAAGATAACTGTAACTTCCTTCCCATGTATTTTAACCTATAAGAATTATTAGTTATTCATTAGAATAAAGTATGCAATTTATTCTCTTATTAATTTTTTTCATCAAGAAAAGTCATGGTCAAAATGATTCCATTTAGAAGTTTGGTTGTTTGAAACAACATATTCTTTTGTACTCCATCAAGAGGGTAATCCTATTAATGAAAGAATTCTTTAATAATTTTATTCTTCAAATTATTTAATATTAAATAATAAATCTTTACCGTGGTTTCATCATTAACCGTGATGTTTAGATAACAGTTAGAATACCGTCTATATTGATAAAAAAAAAAGTAACATTATTGAGACCGTCAAACTAAAAAGCATTTTAATAAATAATCTTACATATTCTTAATATAATGAGCACTTCGAGGAGCATTACTATTATACCGAATTGTAGTTTCAGCTTTTTCAAAACTGACATAATCTGTAACCATAAATTTTATATCCATATCATCAATGGCTTTGTCAGCAGCTTCATCTACAAAAATGTTTCACAATTTTAATTTATATGAATAAGTCATATTTTCATGATATATCTTTTTTTTTTAAAAAAAAAAACTTACCAATATAAATTCTAAGCATTCTAGTGCTATCAATCTTAGCGAAATAACTAAAACATCTATGAACTACATAAAAGAGATCTCTTACAAACGCTGATTCATCAATACTTTTAACAAATTTACCTAATAAAACTTCACTATCAAATATTCGTGCCAAAAAATAAGTCATAAATACCAAAACTAATTTTGTAAAATAAGAATTACTTGAATAAGCTATAGAAAAACATAAACCTATTGAAACTACTAAATAAAAATAAAACGCTAAAAGTGGACGACCAAATAATAGTAATATAAAAACTATTAAAATAAATATTGTTGAAACTACTATATACCATTCATAAGTAATTTTTTCAATTATAACATCTTTTCTAATCCAAAATATTGCATAAGTAAATGAAAATGTTGGAATAACTACTGAACCAAATATTATACTTAATAAACTTAAAATTATATATTGATTTGTGCTAAGTTTCTGCCGTTGTTGAGGTTTTGTAGGTTTATCAATAATTTTAATTACGTTATTTTTAATTACATATATGAATGTACCAACAAAATATGTTGATAAAATTATGCACGAAATCATACATACAAAATCATATTTAGAAGTGCTCTTATAAACAAAATAATTATAAATAGGAGGGAAAAAAAATAAATATACCCATAGAATACAACATTCAAATAGACCAATTAAATGTTTATATCTGCTTTTATATGATGAAATGATAAGTAATGCCGTGGCAGTAGTACATTGATTAAATTATCGTAGGTATCAGAAGTAGGATTATATTCTTGAGCGTAGACATTGGGCATAATTAAGCTTATAAATGTAACAAATAATATAATCATATTTTACAAACGGTGATTCTTCAAAGGAAAATTGAGAAACTTGTGTTAATTTGGATATCATTTGGATTAATTATTTAAACTCTATTTAAATTGTACTTAGGAATACTATTTCATATAAAAAAATCTTAAATGAATTTTTTCATGCAATGCTCGTGTAAACAACTAAATATTTAGATTACACAACATCCAAATGGTTAGCTTTGTGCAACATCCAAAGAATCATCATGATATTTCAACTTAATAAAGTATACAGCCATGCGTCAGTTTTATGATCATCGCACGAAATACGTGAATAAACATTTTTACGTCTTTCATCTTCGGATACCATCAGTTCCTTTATCTACAAATGCAAAAATTTAAAAAAAATCGTAATAATTACAAAATATAAGAAAACCATACTAAAGTGGCGTAAAAAAAACTAAAACATGTAATTTAAATGATGCTTGCTCTTGGCCAGATGTTTGGTAAATTAACCTACAGCTGTTTCTCCTGAACACCACGTAGAGGTGGCAAGCTTCGTTCAGGTTAAAAAAAAACCACTTACCTTAAAACTTACAACCAGTTTATAATTAATAGGGTTAAAAAATAAAATAAAATATTATTTGGGTTGTTAAAAACAAAAATTTGAGCAGAGAAGTTCGGACATAGTATAGATATATAATAAAATAATACAACTTGACCCTTTTCTTTGATTTCTATATGTAAACTGTGTTTTTTTAGTTATGTTCTGGCCCAGATACTACTACTTATGCGCGAGTACATCAAAACAACAAGTTAAGAAAGAAAAAAAGACGTAAAATCAAAAAACAAATAAAACAAATGCACAAGCGCATCAGATCAAGAAAGAAATTATTTTTGTAAAATCAAAAATAAGCTTTTTCATCCCCCTTGGTTTTACATATATACACAATACGTACTATGTACATACATACATAAAATACGTACGTATATATACGTAATGTGGGATTAAAGAGAATAAAGAGAAAAAATAGTATGTATTACTTGTATTACTTAATTCGTGATGACTCATAAATCATGATTTCTGTAATTCAGTATTTACATACATTATAAATAATCGGGATAACGTGAACAATAATCAGCGGTTGCTACATGTGGTATATCAGGTCAGGTGACTCATTTTTTCTATCAAATCCAACTCGTGACATTTGAAAAAAATGAATAATTTTAAGAAATCACCTGATTCAAAAATTATTTCAGGATTATCACACATTAAATTTAACACAAATTCATACAAACTAGTCAAAGTTGAGACTATTATATCTATTCATATTAATAATACAAATCTTAATATAATGGAAAAAATATAATTCCATCCACTTTCTTTTCTTATCGTATAGATAATACATTTTTAAATAATTTGATCGAGAAGCTATGATTTGCTAAATGTAGTATAATTATCTTATCCTTTGCCAATAATTTAAATTAATAGGGATTGGAAAAAAATATATAGGTGAGATTTGATTCATATTTTACAAGTTTGTATAATAAAAAAAAGAATAAAAAAAGGAAAAAAAAATTTAATAATTTAATACATGACAAAAATCATTTGTTTATAATACAATATATTGGGAATAATAATTAAACTTGAAATAAAAAATCTTTGGATTTTTTTTATGTAATTATAATTGCAAACTATTTAAATTATTTGTATGACTGATAAATTCAATTGCTTTTTTATTATATGATTTTTATAAAAATAAAAAAGGAATTGTGGATTTCCAACATTCATTGTAGGGTTACTAAATCGTAATTTAAATCATGTACTAGTACTGAAATGATTTTTCCAAGGGGTTAGGTATAATGAAATTTTGCAGCACACTGCGCAGCAATCTCCAACACAAAAAATTTTGGTATAGGTTTTCTTCAACCAGCTAAAATAATATATCATTTATATCATTCAAAATTTCTAATTTGCAAAAAGTCCATGCAAAATAATCTCTTCATAATATTATTTTTAATTAAAACAAATAATTATAATAAGCATTGCATGTAACTCATTCTTTGAGTATTAATAAAAAAATACATCCTTTTTTCTTTAGCATCAAGATTTTTATTATTATTTCACATTTTGCTCAAAAGAAACAACGTGTTACATATTACTTCGTCTGATTGAAGAATGAACTAATCTTGAGACTTAATAAATACAGTTTCTTTACCCAAACTCTCTATTTTAAATGCATCAAAATCTTTGGAGCATGACACGTATATGAAATCCTTCCTCATTTTTGCTTCACTTCGAGTATTATCAGTAAAAATACATCCTTTTTTTCTTTAGCGTCAAGATTTTTATTATTATTTCACATTTTGCTCAAAAGAAACAATGTGTTACATATTACTTTGTCTGATTGAAGAATAAACTAATCTTGAGACCTAATAAATACAGTTTCTTTACCAAAACTCTCTATTTTAAATGCATCAAAATCTTTGGAGCATGACACGTATATGAAATCCTTCCTCATTTTTTGAACATTTTTTGCTTCACTGCGAGTATTATCAGTAAAATTTACACTGCGAATATCAATAATAGCTGTACTTTTTGCATATTTAACAATCTCTTTATATTTTCCTGCTATAGGTTCAAATTTGTCCTCGTGCCTTTGCATATCTTCACCATCTCTCAAAAGTTCTATGGCCCAATCTAACTCGTTCACGTAGAAATCTATCCTTCCTGCACATCCAAAAACTGAACCTACTTCACATGACAAAAATTTATTTTTTCCCAATACCCATGTGCCAATTCTATAAAATTCCTTCTGCCACGTTTGTTCCAGGATTCTTCCGTCATATCCAAATCCAAGCGTTTCTCTTAAAATTTTCCCACTATTTTCATTACACATTGCTGTGAAAACCTTTACAATAAAATGATATAAATCTGCGGGAGCAATATCAACACTATCTTCAATTCCATAATATTGCTGAAAAAATGACCGCCTAAGAAGAGGTGCTGCAAAAGTTAAATATTTATCGTCCATAACCGCAAGTACTCCAGTTTTGACTAGATAAGAAGCATCTGGATCCATGTTATTTATTGAGAAAGGAACTTTTCCATTTATATAAGTATCCTCACATAATTTTAATTTCCCATCCCCATTCTTTTTAAGTGATTGAACATTTGGTACAGCACGGACGTTGGTATAGATAGATGAATCAAAATCCTTTGAATTTAAGCATTTGAATGCTTCAACCCAGTTTAGGGCTTTTTGATTATTCATTACAACTTCTAAATACTTCAAGATGTGGCTAACCAAACCCGCATGTCCTTCTGTTGCCACTTGGATATATTTATATAATTCTAAGATGCTTTGCTGATCTAATTTGAGGTAACTATTACAGAACTTATGAACATATGTTCTTAACTCGCTTGGGGAAAAATTGATATCAATAAGACTTTTGCAATATTCTTTCGGTAATTTGACAGGAGTTGAGAATCCTGTATGATTAGAACTTCTATATCCATAGGCTGCAAACATTATAATATTTATACCTGATACTTCCTGAAGGAGGCCTTTAATAGTCATCCAGAATTGATCTGCAGTTTTTTCGTCATTGTCAGTAATTTCTTTATCCGAGTAAATCAATTGAGCCTCATCTATTATCAATATTGATGGAATTTTATCGCACTGACGTACCCATTCTTTCCAAGTTACACCAACAATTTGCTCCCACATCTCTCCAAAATTATCCCAATTGATACCTCCTCTCCAAATCAATGAAATTCGGATTACCCTATAATGAGAGTATTCTGGCGCATTAACCAAGGAGTGCTCCAAAATTTGGGTAATTGCCGTTTTTCCGGCGAAGGGAGGTGCCTGAACAAGTATGACCTTTTTATTCATAAGTTCTCTGACCAAAGGATTTATGATATCAAATCTTAGACTGACGGCTGGATCATTAGGATTAACACCTTCATTGGAAGATCTTATTACCAGATTAGAAGGTAACGACATACCACCAAGGTCAGCTGAAAAAGACTGAAAGTTAGAAATAGAACAATGCTATTAAAGAATACCAACTTATACGTACCTTGTCGAGGCAGATAGCCAAATTTTGCAATGACACGGAATATATCAGTGGACCCTTTATCTAGTATAAAGAAAGCAGAGACTAAGGTAATCAATATATTATACACTCGCCTGAAATGGTTTGCCCTAGGTTATGCAAGATTGTAGAAATATACTCACAACGCATAGCCTCATTACTATCTATAACTGGTCCCATATTTCTTATCCTATGAAGAATATCGTTAACTGGTCCAATATTTCTTATCCTACGAAGAATATCGTTAATGCAAACCCCACTCAAGTCTTTCTGGATCTTGTGCGAGAAGAACGAGCGCAACTTTCTCTCCTTACATTCCTCGGAAAAGTCGGCAAGTCTAGCCGCCGGACCACCAGACATACCCCATTTTTCAAGCTTTTCTTCAGTTATCTTTAAAAAGTCACGGCCATTAACCCTTTGCCTGCGAACAATTTCCAAGTCCTCCTCCTCAAGTTCCAAGTCGTCCTCCTTCTGCCGCAAGAAGTCAATGAGCTCCTTCGTTTTATATTTTTTAATTTCGTCCACCGTCGGCTCTTTTGTTTTCATAATGCAAGTTTTGTTAATGCAAGTTTTGTTTTTCATAATTAATGCAAGTTTTGTTAATGCAAATGCTCTTGCTTTCAAATTGCTCAAAATGCAAAAGTCCAAGCGCCTATATATATCGGAACAACCGTCATGAACCACCATGAGATGTATATGACCACTATTAAATGGTTATTACCATTTTTTTATCCTCGCTTTTAGTTATTACAACTGTTTAAAACTTATGTGTCGTAATATTACGACTCATGAATAATTATCACGAAGTCACATTTCTACTTGACACCGTACGTATTAATTCATTTTGAATAAAGAGTCGTCATGCGGTCATGATTAATCGATCAAATAATGGCTATACAAAAAAATTGACAAAAAAAATTTTTATTAACAATACTACATAAATATCGTATCTGTATTTTATGTGTCATTATTATAGAACAATCTAATGACTCTAAATGATACGCAACTGATATAAATCATAGTAGTTTTGGCCGGAGTTACGGCATTAACAGTACCAATATTATTTAGCATTATGATTTGGACTGACATCTTAATGCGAAAAAAATCAAGCATTTTATGTCAGCCAGACTCATTATTGGTATACAAAAATTAAAAAAAATGAAACACGAAAATAAGATTATCATTTTAGATATACATTGTATCATTTATTAGTTGATATGCATCATTAATTGGTTACCAAATTGTCTCATCTCATGATTCGCTTTATCACATGACTCTCAATGAATTTTCTACTAGATTAACTTCGCTGTGTAATATACAATTTAAATGACATAATATTTCATAAAATTACTAACAATTTATTTGAATGTTAATATTACAACTTTATTGTAATTATTTGTAGAAGTTACTTAACATTACATCTATTATATTCTTAAGTCGTAATAAGAACAAATAGATCGACAGATGATAACAATAATATGATCATAGAAAAAGAGGTGCATAACTTATCACGTTTTTCCCGAAAGTTCTGGCGTGTTTTTCATTTCTAATTCTTTCAGAGTTCCATAAGTATTCAAATACACTGTAACATACCTTATATCTAGACAATATCTATGAATTGCCTGATCATACCCTTTTGTCTGATTACGATCAGAAGTTTCAATATAAAATTTCCAAAGATTTCCATTTATATTTGAATAATGTTTATTACTACATCAATTACGCAACTTTAAATCCTTAGTAACGATTTCCCAGATTTACATTTTGCAGATCTGAACGAGTGACTGATTTATAAAACGTAATTGCCCTTAAACGGTAATGATAATAGGATTTGAGCGTAATACAATCCATCGTATGATATGAAATAGAAGTAATAGCTTGCGTTTCTTGCCACATTTCTTTCCATTACGCACGCAAAATCCCGATTTGCATTTTGCGGATCATGATGTGGTAAATAGGTTAAAATGAAATTGAGCGAAACGAATTGCTTCGGAGATTTTCATTAACTTAGTTATCTCAAAATTACAAATATAGTTTAATCGCTCATTACACAGATTTAGGATAAGGTTGCGTAACTCAACACATTAATTTGGGTGATTTAATACAGATCGGTAATAGCATTCAACGGATTGCCGTTTTCAGGGTGATCCGAAAGAGTGAAAAACCAATTCGAATCTTCTTTTTAGCACCAATTATTGAAGTACCCTGATGAAATTTTACTAACATAGAAACATAATCGTAGAAAAAATTACATAATTTTTATATAATCCAACTAAGTAAAACGGGTTAATTTCCCATTTCCATGCGCAAAGTATAAAAGAATCATATTTTCCAGCTAATAGAAATATGTGGATCAGTTTCTGAGATTTTCGTGTATCGTAAATCTCATTGGAAATCAATAGAATTCTTTAGCGGAATACGTGGGATTCACCCACAGATATTACTGCGGAGTTCAAGAAATAGTTTTAAAATATGTCATCAATATAAATAGTAAAAACAGAAAATGTAGAATGAAAATTTCATTGCTTTCTTTTACTATCGTATATAAATAGTGTAGTGGTTAGGTTACGGGATATAACATACTAATAATATAAGCAATTTGCAGTCGTATTTTCCTTTGATGAGACAGAGTAACGTGACTGACATTTTCGGGTTTATACTGTTTTTTGCGAAATTCTATTGGTGCAAAGTGCGGTGTATGAGAGGACAAGAGTAAAATTTTATGTGAGAAATTCAGCCGTCGCACAGAGTCTACCGCAGTGATGTGGCGGGACAGTGTCCCACAAAATTTCGATGTCCTGTCCAAGTCCAATTTCATTTGTCCCGTCCTGTCCTGTCCAAAATATTGTCCAATTTATTAATATTATATATAAATCATATATATAAATCATATATCCTCTTATAATGAATTTTTGTCCTGGACATCAACAACATCTTGTCCAAGTCCTGGACTGTCCCGTCCTGTCCCATCCAAGGACATGTCCCAGTCCCAGTCACAACACTGGTCTACCGTGCAACAAAAATCTTCCGAGCTGTTGATCGGCATTCCGGACTAGCATGAATCAATGTAACAATCGCAGGAATATCTTGGATTGGAATAAGTAAAAAAAGACTTATATGATAATTTATGAAGTTTATGCTATATAATAACACTAATACAGCTATAAATCGTCGAATATGACAGACGCAAACATGTCAGTATTTATTAAGAAAGGACGGGCTCTTATTGGGAGAAGACATGAGTTGAATCCCCAGCCTATCCGAGATATGATATGGAACATTGCAGGGCAGTTATCGGGTGGTTCTATCATCATGTCGATGTGCGGAAGTTCGTCAGCGATGAGAAGGAGTATGATAGTCTATCAATTATAAAACCAGGAGAACCAAGTTTGAAAAAAAACAGAAAAAAAATAAATTTGATCAACATTCTACTGCAACTGAGCATAATAAATTTGATTATACTAACCGCTAGACAATTTCCCTTCCATTCTTTTAAATTAGTCGAAACAAAAAAAAAGGCTTAATTAACCTTCAGTAAGTTAGTAAAAACATGTGGAAATGGGAAGTAATTATGAAATTTTTTATGAAATGGCGAAAATATGTGTGAAAATGATTCTTATTGGAATTTTTTAATGAAAGAAAGAAAGGGAGAGAAAACCAGATGAAATTTAACGCAAAATATCTGCGAAAGTGTGATTTTTTAACGAAAATGAGATAAGGAAAATATTAAATGAAATTTAGTAAATATGTTTGAAGAATAATTCTGGTTGAAATGGTTTTAAATGAAAAAAGAAAAAGGGAGTAAAATAATACGCGTAAAAGGTGAGAATCAATTACCAGTCTAATGAGTTTCGATAAACCTCTAATGTATGGCGCAAATGATCTTCAATCCGGTCATATTTATCAGAAATCTGCTCTGGAGGTATTGGTTGCGGGAATGGTGAAAAGCCTTTGGTATTCTCTCTGGCCGGAAGTTTATCAGTAATGAACTTGTAATCGGAGTGGAACATGAAGGCGGTTATTTTGCGCACAAACTTTTGAATGCAAAAATAGTGTCATGAGCAAAAGCTCCGTACGGAATCTTCGGCAAGGTTACATACGCTAGGTTTTTCATGGACTCGCTGGGTAAAGTGTTAGCCCAGCCCACTTGTTGTGCAAGGACCAAAGTCGGTCAGAGGGGGTCAGCACATTCAGTTCGTTGTCCCAATGTTTCCGCATTAGACCTTCAGCTTCAATCATCTTGATGAATTCCCCCATCCATAATGGTATGAATCCTTTGGTTTTTATCATCGGCTTCCAGCAACGAAAGCAGATCGCCACATGGTCTTAGGGCGTTCGTATTCCTAATAACCGGCGCTGAAACTTTCCCTCACCGTGACCTGCAAATAAGCAGAATCGATTGTAGGAGCTAAGTATTCGCAATTCGTGCCCTCCATTGCACCGGCGTTTTTTTTATATTTTATTTTATTTATTTATTTATTTTTTAATACCGAAAATAAATTCTTCTAATCATTTTTTTTAATTTTTTCAATACCAAAAAAAGATCAGCTGATTTTTGATTGCCAACCCGGAAAACAATTTTTTTTTTTACAAAATCAAACAGGAAAGAAAAATATAATAAACGTAATTTTTTTTTTAGAATTATATTATAGACAAATTCATATTGATGATATAAAGCAAATGTGGGTACACATATAATATGGTAAATATTAGTTAAGGAAAGTACATTTTGGTGCATAACGCATGGAAAAAGATTACCTGATGTTATGGCAAAACATCACAAGCCAACGCTGCAAGCCAGCCAAACATTACAAACCAAAAGGTTGCTCACTTGTTTTAACGTATTATTTGTAAATTTTAAATTGAATAAATATATTGTTTATTATAATAATGAAATATTAAAATTAGTTTTTATATCATGATTTTATAAATTTTTCATATAGCGTTGAGCATAACCTGATGTAAGAGTTGAAATCTCGGAATATTTATAATTTCTTAGTGAAGGTTCAACAAATGCAGGCAAAATCAATAAATTTATAACTAATAATAAGACCCATTTTAATACCCTTTTAATCATTGTAATTTCATCCTTCTTTTCACAACCAAATATAGTTTCCCATAATATAAATATTAAACCATGAATCATAAAGAAAAATGATTGTTCTCCCGTCCAAATATTAAAATTTGCAATCATAAGAAATTCATGTAATAAAGAACTAATAGCAAAAGCACCTAATACTCCCATCATATTTGCAATTTTTCTTGGAATAATTGGAGTTAATAAATTCCTAACTGGTAAAAAACCATATTCCTTAAGAAATTCATTAAGGAATAATTGCCAACGAGTAGACCAAAAATCACGAGGATTTGATGCCATCCATGGTTCTTCAAAAAGAGGTTTTGTATTAAATAGTAATGTGATCATCCATTCTTTTAAAGAAATATACTCTGAAGGGTTGAGAAAACCAAATCGAATCAAAATGGATTGGTAGTGATTATTTTTTGATGTGGAATGAAAAAATAAACGAAAAATGATAGCAATAATGAAAATAGGGGCATCATAATTTATTGACATCCATAAATATGCGCATGCGAAAAAATGTAAGATGTATAAAATTGAAGGTATTGTAGTGGGAGTAATTCCTTTTGTAAAAAATTCTAATAAACGAACTTGATAAACTTTTTCCGGGGTTTCTGTTGCCCATTTAGTTGAAATTAGGAAAGTAGAAAATACAAGTTCAAACATTAACCATTTCGCGATGATGATCATGAGACACTTAAGTAATCTTTTGTTAATTTGTGAAGTTGTGGTTGATTTAATAATTAAGGATTTCTCTTTTTCATTTGAATAATCCGATTTTGGAGGAATTATATAAGAATTAAAACGCCAATTAAATAATGTCCAAAAGTACGGTTTAAAATTTTTTGAATTCTTTGGATATTTGTATGTTCTATTTAATTTTAAGAATAATAACATTTTCATTCCATGAGCTAAAGCAATAGTCACAAAACAATTGTGAAGTGAAGATTTGTTTCCACGATAAATCATCGGAATTGATACAAATAAAAGTGCAAGAGATAATAATACGTAAAAACGTTTCCTTGTATGAATTGGCTCATATGTGAGTGATATAAATAATAATATCGGAGCAAAAAATACTGAAGAATAAACTGAATTAGGTAATTCAGGTGGAAATTTTTGCCACGTTGATGAAGGCGAATTGACGATAAAAATTAATATATGAGCGATCGTTATTGAAAATGGTATATAAACCAGATTTGATTTTGTATAAAAGTTAGATCGAGAAGTTGATGACATTTTGAAAATATGTAATCTATGTGAATCACTTGCTTAAAAAATTCTTGCTCTTAATATAATTAAATGATGATCACAATAATGTGGCGTGATTACAAATGATGGTGTGATTAAAGGTGGCTTAGCGAAATAGTGTAACCAATCTTAAGAATCGGAATATTTCGTAAATTCAAATTAAATAACGTGAAAAAAAAATTTTCTACTGCAACGACAGCTTCTGCCACTCTGTCGCCACAAGAATTTTGTTTGTTTATTATAATCATAAAATTTATAATTTAATAAAAAGTTTATTCTTTATTATGTAAGAATATGTTATTATAACTCCATTATTTATCAAATATAAATAATATAATCATAAAATTCGTCAAAACATTATAAAATAATTATAAAAATTATTAGAATTGTTCAAAGAAAAGAGACTTAAAGAAAAAGAGTTGAAAAGAACTACTAAAACTAAATCAAAAAGTTGGGTTTATATATATTGATCCTTTGATCAACGTAAATATTAATTATTTACTATGACAATTATTATTGAAATGATATTCACTTCCGATCCAATTTACTTCGGACTATTAATGTTACACAAAATATAGACGATCCTTATAATTCCGAAGTATAAAATTAATCCTATAGTTATGGCACTACACTACTTCCTTTTGAACTAAATCTATTAGCAAGTTCACACATAAAGTAATGATTAAAATTTATTTAACTCTTATTAGAAATAAATTAATTTTAAAAGTTATATAAAGTCACATCACCATCCTTTTATTAATTATTAAAACAAAATTACGTACGCATATCTAAAGAATGCAGTAATATAAAAATTCATACTACTAAATATATAATTTTATGGTAACGTATCAACTAAACTACATCACTTATTACTGTATAGAAAATTCAACTATCTCATCGTTCTATTCTAACCAATAAAATGTAAATGGTATTGTAAAATATTGACCAATAAAACTTATAAAGTCGGTTTGCAAATGTAATATTTACCTCGAAAAAATAAATTAAATATACTATTTTACGTCAATAATAGTATGGTCTGGCTTTCTTATTAGTGTTTTGAACTCGTTATACGTCGGAAAATTTTTTAAGCGTAATCATGCGTAAATAATACTTATATTCACGCAATAAATAACTAACGCCTAAAGCACCTAGAACGCCCATCATATTTGTTGGGACAATTACTGGACAATTGATACTAATAAGTAAAAAAAATTTCCAATGTGCTTGCAGAAATTCTTTATCAGCGTAAGTGTAGATATTATTTATAACGGTAATTTTAAATATTTATTTTAAAGTTTATTTATCGGGATAGCGACATAAAAATTTTATGTTGTAGTTATATAATAGTCAATTGATAAAATGAAAATGAAATATTTTGAGAACAATTATTTGTCATATTATAATTACCCAAAATGATTGTTATATATTAGATAAAATTGAATATAAAGAGTCTGATTTTTGCAAGTCTAATTTGATATCTTTTTATATATAATAGTATATTTTGCAACACCGCGAATTCTGCCCTTTTTTGTTAATTTAATAATAATGTTTTCATAAAATCATGGTGGCTGTGATTAGTAAACATTTATTTTAATAAACAGGGATTAATCAAAAAAGAAAATAAACAGTTAAAAAAGACAGTTATTCGTGCATTAAGTTCAATAATTACCTGAAAATATTTAGTTTATTTCCATCATAATTCGAAAAATCTTGTGGGTTGGAATTAATTTATACAAAAACAGAATTTTTATTAATCACATTTTTAAATCTTGCCATTTTTCATTATTAAGCATATTAATATAATAATGAAAAGTACTACGGCCCTACCACAAGGGACTTCCTAAGAAGTGTACTATGCTCCTCCCATGAAATTACGCATAGCACCATGCCGTACCACAACCAACCGGTCCTATCGCAGGACTGCAGCAAAGCTGGTACCCACGAGCTTACTAAAAGCAAGCGCCTATGCTCTAACCCTCGCATAGTACTATACCGCTCCAAAAAGTTCCAACCAGCCCTTACTATGAGACTGCAGCAAAAGCTGGTACTCATAGGCTTACAAAGTAAGCCTCCTATGCTCCCACCCGTGCATAGCATCATGCTGCTCCAACAAAAGCACCCGAAAAACAAGAAAAATCTTTATCTATCACCGCAATATTCCTTTATAAAGTTAAATGTAAAGATGAAAGGAGTATATTAAATGAAAAGATAAAAGAAGGGAAGTGGTGAAGGAATAAAGAAGGAGGGAGTCAGTAAAATAAGTAAAATAAGGAGAGAAAATGTGAGATAAATAAGAGACAACGAACGAAAGGTAGAAAAGGAAAGAGTGGGAAATATATATAGGGAGAGCGGGAAGTAAAACCCTTTATGGATCTGCTAGTATAGTCAGAATGCTTGATCAATATTTAAATCAATAGAATTCGAAAGATGACCCATGATTATATTGATCATACATGTGATATCTTAACTTTATTATTGATGATGAATATCAAGCCATTAAAATCGTTAAATAGACTACAAATAAACTCGTAACTGAATTTATAGTGTGATCGTGAGACTTTTTACTTTTTTTTACTTTTTTTTTACTTTTTACATTGAAAAGTTTTTTATGCTGATAAATCTTTTTTGAATTGCTTGCAGTAAAAACCGCTGACAAATATCTATATTGTATTGTTATAATATTAGTCATGACTATTCAATTTTGCGGTTACAGATTATCACAATGTCACGTGATACCATAAACCTTCAGCGATTATGGAAAGATTATATAGAGTGTAGCCATATGATATTCTTTCCGACTTCACATAAAATAAAATAAAAATAAATAAAATAAAATAGGGTGTAGCCATAACTGTAATAATTTTTAATAATGATTATTTTAACTATTAATTAATCAGTACTATAAGTCTATAATTGTTATTTTTAACGTTCCTATTGGCTATTGCTTGATATTTTTATGAGACATCCTTTGCAATCAATTGAACTGCAGCATGATTATAAACTGGCAAAGCTCACCTAATGTATTTGCCATTTCTTACCAATACTTGGCTACGAATTTAAATCAGAAATCTTTCCAGATTATTGAATGGAAGAAGATTCTCTCCCATTTACATATTCTTCCTAAAACATAAAGACCTTTTGACAGGTGAAAAGTATTTATGTCAGTCTGGAAGGTGAAATATAGTTTTTCATTAAAATATATTATCGCACGGCCCTATAGGATCGTATTTAACAGGAGTTCCATCAACAATTTTTTCTCTTTTAATATTGTACAAAAATAAACTACTTGATGCTTAATATTGTACGGTGATCGGCAATATATGATAATATTGGTCAAGCAAAATCAGCATGATTATGCAATAATTAAATGATGAACATTTACGTCATTTACGTGTCTGAAATATTAATGTTTAATTTTACACGTTGTAAAACTCCACTATTTATTAAATTGATTAGTATTGTTAGGATTAATTTCTTGTAAAGATTTATGTAAATCTTTCAAATTATTCGTATTTGATATTTCACAATTAGAGGCAAAAGCTAAATTAAAAAATATTAATTAAAATATACTAAATAAAGAAAATGAAATCAAAAAACTTCAATAATATTTCTAACCTTCTTTAGCTGTAACAAATCCTTTATTCTTTTTCATCTTATAATTGTTATCAATATCAAATGTATTAGCGTCAAATTCCTCTAAATAATAAATTTAAATCAATTCATATTTTTCATTAACATAATGATAAAATATTTGGTTTATTACATACCTTGTTTTCTTTTAGTACATTGAATGTTATCTACCAAATTATTAATCATTCCAATTTGTTCTTGTTCTCTTGGTAATTCATATGAATCTAAACTTTCTACATTTTTATGTCGAGTTGCTAATTTCATTGAATCTCTTGAAAAACCCAATTTTTGAAGCTCTTGTACAAGTGTTTTACGTCCAGTATGGTTTGTAATTTTTTGGTTAATATAATCAATACTACACATTTTGCATATTTTATTCATAAAATTTTTTAATCAGTTTTGTCTAACATGAATTCCCTTATACCAGCATCCTGTATATAAAGCTAATAATACAAATTAACGGATATAAATTAAATAAATAAACAGATTAATGAAATAAATAATAACATTAAATTTACCATCTGGTTCGTCACATTCTTGAAGATAAAAATTTGGCTCAGCCACTTGAGGGCAGTAGGACAAATATTTTCATAAACTCCAATTATATCTGGATTATTTGGTAAGATAAATTTATCAGCAGCCTTTCCACGATTTCCGATTTCCACTCGCCGATTTGTTTTGGATTGATATATAAGTATATCAAAACCTCCATCTTCACGTTTTTTAAAATCTTCATCCATTAAATAAAAATGTTCTCCCCCACGTAAGCCTAATAATATTGCATTGTAAAAAAAAAAACTTTTTTAAGTAGTGATTGTGGTGTAGATCCATCCATTATAGAATGGTTTAAAATATTTTGAACTTCTTCATTAGACAATCCATTAGAACCATTTTTTTCTCCATATCCTAAATCTGTCAAATATTTAATTTTCCCTGAATGAACTTGCCAGAATTGCTTATATATTTTATCATCATATAAATTGAATTTGATATGACTGATTTTGATTTAAATAACGATAAATTGCTGAAAAAGCCACTTTAATTGAAGAAATAGAATATTCATTGCCATTTTGCTGTTTCATGGCTGCTAAATATTGTGCTAATTGAGAATCCAACACTTTTATTTCGGATATTTCCTCTAATTTTCTTTTATACTAATTATTTTTAGCACGAAATAATTCTACAGCACGTATCCAATTATTGGTAGAATATTCTGTATTCTTAACTTTTCCAATTTCACAGAAGAAGTTCACATTTTTTTCTAAATTTCACTTGAAGCCTTATTCAAAAATCAAAATTATTATGAATAATATTAAACATTTTCTATCTAATATACAACTTAATAAAGCTTTTTCATAAATTCTGTTATTTTCACGAGGCATAATGACAAAAAAGAAATTTATTTATAAAGAAAAAAAAAGAACTAGGAAGAAAAAAAAGCTTATAATTAAATAAACTTTTAATGGAGCATGATCTGCATTAGCCGTAGATATTGCACGTGGTATTTACATTGGTTAACGTCATATCGTGACGACGTGACGTTAACCAATATAAATACAACACCGTACAATATCCATAAATTATACAAAATCACATGTGACTGATACTCTCGGATTGGATATGCTGCGGCAATTTGAAATTAAAAACTTTTCATCGTACTCGTATCAATTCGTGTTTTTTGTTTAGGGCGGGTAGATGATTTTATGATTTTGCAACAATAATCAACATATTTGAATTTCTGACTTACAAAATACTTCCATTAATTAAAATAGAACTTTATATTTTAAAATTCGTAAAAATTATTATAATCAATTTGAAATTTTATTTTTAATTGTAAAATGAAAAAAAAAACAAAAAATAAATAAAATAAAATAAATAAATAAATAAACTAGCTAACAAAAAATGAAATATACCGTAATATATACGAAAGTTTCAGTACACTAAAAAGAAAATCTTCAGATAAATTAATATGATCTTATTATTTCACAATTTAAAATCTATTAAATTTATTATTAACTTACTTATCAATTTACGTGAAATAGTGAAGTAGTATTGAATTCATTTCAATTCATTTCGTGTGATTAATTAGCTTGGTACAATGCCAATTTTATCCCAATTAAGACATTTTTCATGACGTCCCTTTAAAGGACCAAACTCTCCTTTAACATTTACACAATTATAAGAGGAAGGAGGAAGAGGTTCGTTAAGAATATTCGTCACCCTATTTATGAATTCAGCCATACGTTCATATGATTTCGTAGTGCAAACATGTTCCATTAACATCTAGAATACATTATTAGAAGAGTTAATTTTTAATTTTTTTTAATAAAAAAATAAAATCAATTTTTAGTAATATTTACTTGGAAGTCGTGAGGCATTTCTTCATATATTTCAAGTGTAGTATTTGTCGGAGTTTGGAATGGAGATTTTTCAAATTTACCAGCATTATAAGATGGACCTTTATATTTAGTTGGTTCAGCAGCTCTATGAGCAAAATAAATCACTTCATCTAGTAATCTTTCATCATCTCCTACAGTCTATATTATACAAATAAATCCTTTTTAGTATAAAAAAAATCTAAGAGAGGATCAAGGGATATCTTTTATTACCAATAATAAAGGAGGCAAATCGCATAAGCTTTCAGCTAACATTGGACTAACATATGGAATTGCTAAACCTTCATTAGCTACGTATAATTGTAATCTTCCACCAGGTCTATTAAAGGAATCATGCCAAATTTTTGGACCAAGATTTTGATTCTTAATCTTCGCTGCGAGTGCAGCATCTTTTTCTTTGTATTCTTTACTAGCTTGAGATTCTGTAAAATTATCAGCAGTACCACCACCTTTACGATTTGGAATAAAATCAGCACATTCGTCACTTACTCTTGAAGGCATGCTAACTGTTAGATCAACCCATGGGCTCTGTAATGTGTCGTGATATTATCATGTGAATGATTGGTAATACAATACAAAGAAAAAAAAGTATAATCTATATTTACCGAACCGATAATACCACCCGATGATGACAAACCAGCATCACGTATAGCAAGACCAAGAGCTAGACTTAAACCGCCTCCAGCACTATTGCCAGCAAAGACAATATTTTTTGGATTTAAAGGTTCAAATCCCGCATCTTTTGGAGGATTTAAAAGATATAAATAAGCAGCCAATGCATCATGTAATGCGGCAGGAAATTGATTTTGAGGTGCTAGCCGGTAATTGATTACTATAAACGAAAATTTTAGTTAGATATAGATTTAAAGATTAATAAAAATTTCATTCTTCCAAGATTAAGCATACCTAAAACTCTTGCATTTGCTATTTTAGCAAGAGAGCTTGTAATAGGACGATGAGATTCTTTACGAAGAAAAATATAACCTCCACCGTGTAAAAACAAAATAGTTTTCCTAACTTCTCTTTTTTCCCATTCATCATTAGGAACTTGAACCCATTCAGCAAAAATTCCATCATCTTTTAAATTTTTCCATTCAGGGTCTAAAACATGTTCATATGGTTTCAAAATTTTATCAAGATGAACTTGTGCTTCATTTCTATATTCATTATTTATCTTCAATTCATTTATAATCACGCCAGTTTTTGCAGGAACAGGAACAGAATTAACAGTTTGTAATTGCTCAATTGTTTTGGTACTATTGGATGATGATGAAAACTTTGCAAAAGTTAAATGATTTTTCAAATCCCATGAAGGTCTTGGAGGTCCATTAAGATAATGTTTTATTGTTGTAGAAATTAATAATGAAGAATAATTTAAAAAGTCGGTCATTTTTCAAATAGTAAAACTATAATGTAGTGCAAAATAATGGATCTATTTATATGAGAATAAGTATGAATTCCGGTTTTTACTTGTAGCAGTACCAGCATGTGATTCTGTGAAGATTTCGAAATTTTTACTATTAATATATCTATAACTAGTTATATAATATTTTTTTGGTACTTATAAATAACATATTGTTTATTATCCTACGGTTCCTATTTGGGTGGGGTTTATTTAAAAAGATGGATAAAAAGTCCCAAATAAAAAGTCTATTGTTATTAATATCATGATTTTCACGGCTGCGCTTTGAAAATCATTGATACCCACAGTTACCATTACTTATTTCACGATAAGAACAATAAGATTGATTTTACCACAGAATCGGAACTGACTCTATGTATATATTCCGTCAAAATTAAAAAGGGAATTTTAACGGACACATTTGATTTATTGATTATCGTAGAGTAAGCAGATGTTAATTATTCCTATTCGGTAACCCAACCCGTTGTACTTTAAAAATACATACGGGGATACAAATTTTTTTAGCCAGATTTAAATGATCAAATGATCATCAAAATTGCAAAGTATTACTCTTTTTTGGTTATCTACCAGAAACTTTTGCAAATTTAATATCTTAGATTATATATAAAGGATGGTGAATCTGAATCCTATAACGCCTATCCTCATTCCTAACGAATCGATGCAGTTTTTTACCTTTTACATATTTTCTTTTTTTTTTAAAAAAAAGGGTAAAAAAAAACTCTTTAGCAAGTTGCACAAATTTCCAAAAATATATTAATTAATCATACAAACAATGAAAACCGGATCAAACACATGTAAAAAAAATCTATTTGTCTCACAACTTCTTTTTTAGTAGTCAATAATGATCTTTGTTTATTTTGCGTATTACAAATATTTTGTGGCTTTTAAAATAATAGACTTCACAATAATTTCGCTATTATATTATAAAAAAACGTGATTTATTGGTCTTTTATTATCAAACAAACAATATATTTTTTTTAAATGAAAAAAAAAATGAAACTTTTATCTTAAAGTGCAATCATTCTTTTTTTTTTTAAAAAAAAAAGAATGTTTTTTTTAATTAATATAAAAAGTTTTCTTCTTTAAGTTAAAGAGTTTTTTGAATTGAATAAATAAATATACAAATCTGGAAGAAAAATTTCTTTTAAAAAATTTATTTAATATATTATATATCATTTTAACATTTATTACAGGTCTATATATATCTAAAATTCTATACATATTTAATATGTTCAATATGTGAAACATATTTAATATGTAGCATATATATACGCAACATTCGGAACATTGATTCGTCGCCTCGTGATCAAGTTGAATTTTGGTCACGTGATCGACCGTTCGCTACAATATCTTTAGTAAATAATATACTTACCCAATAACTGTTATACTTTTCTTTTTCTATATTGAGTACTTTGCGAATATCCAAATATTTACGACCAACTTTTGGCTTAGGAATAGGCTACTAGTAATTTTACTCAATAATTTTTATCAGCAATACAATTTCATTTAATTTATTATAATAATTACCTCATGCTCATTAATACTTAAATCAAATGAATGTTGGTTAAGTTTAGCATGTTTGGATATTTTCTTTAGCCTAGATAACTCTGAATTATCACTTGAAATATCATCATCATCTAACTTACTTCTTATATTATTAACAGCTTGCTGTTTTTTTTTCTTTATTAAGATGTTTTTGAAGACGTGCATTTTCAGCACAATACGTTCCATAACAATAGTAAACTTGTGATTATTATCATGAGACTGTTTAGCAGTCTCGAATTCATCATTTGATATAGAGGAATTATCATTCGTGTTTTCACTTGGTGAAAATTATAATCATCCTCAGAATCATTACTAATTGTTTCTTTTACTTTTCTTTTTCTTTCCATTATTGTAAAAAAATTATATTTTTATATAATAAAATAAAAATTTAATTGTTATTTGAGCAAAAAGAATTATAAAAGTAGTTTTGAAAGAAAGTTGAGTTTATTATATTAAAAATAAAAGTAAAAGAATTAAAAAATTATACTATTTTTTTTCAGACTATTTTTAATAAAAAGGTTAAGTTCAATCAACTTGTTAACTTTGCTTATAAATCATTGTAGTAAAAGTATATTTGATGATCAAAAAATGACGTAATAAATGATTAATTATAAAAGTTACATTAAAAATTATTTAATTTTCAAATTTACAATTTACACTTTTTACCATTAACATTAAAATATATTTCTATTACAACCATAACATTATTTTAAAATTATTAACTTAGTATGATGTACCTGTTATAAGTGTCAGGTTCTTATGTTAGTAAATCAACACGCACATATAGCCGTAAGCATTATCAACATAATAAGCAAGAATATTATTCCTTGGATTCAAATGAAATAATAATAATAAACCATAGTAATGATACTATGGAAATGGATAATTTCGGGTATGTTGATTCTTTTGGACAGATAATAATAATTTACCAATATATTAGCTTTTGCAAATAATAGTCTAGTGCCGATGGATAAAGCATCAGGATATGAACCATTAGATGAATCATCAGAAGATGGATCAATGGATAAATTATCAGAAGATGAACCAATGGACGATGCATCAGGAAGATGGACCAATAGATGAATTATCAGAAGATGGACCAATGGATGAATTATCAGAAGATGAGCCAGTGGATGAAGCATCAAAAGATGGATCAATAGCTAGATGAAGTATCATGATGGATGAAATGCCAAGATATGATGAACTAATGAATGAAGATATTGTGGAGCAGGTGATGGTGCTACACAATTCATTGATGTTACTGCAATAAAAAGGTGTGTAGTTTTTATGAATTTGGGACGCACAACGTATATTATTGATAAGGATTGTATGGAAGAATGGGATGACGATTAAGTAACAAAAATTGTATTTTTTTGTATCATATTAATTGATTGTTAATATGATGATTTTGTTTACGACTTTTTTTGTACATTTTTTAAATTATTTTCGGAGGATACTATTTAAATGCTTAAAATTTAACTAAAATTGCTTTTTTTTAAATTCGGATGTTTATTGAATAAAATACAAAATCGCATGAATATCATATGAATTAACACATTTTTCGAATGATTTTTTTTTAGGGTTTTTTATAGGGTACTATAGCTAGAATAAGATAAAATATTCTGCTTTCCTAAATTTATTTGTTATAAGGAGGAGTTCTATTGATATTTGAAATGAATAACATAAAGTTCATGAAGTTTTTTATTCACTGGTCGAAGTAGGGGGATGTGCAATACATTTACACTAGAGAAATTTTATATACACGTCACATTTCAAATTGATTTACCAGTAATTTCAATTAATTCCAATTAAAGTGTATATTAAGGAAATTTGTTGTAAACTTGTCCAATTTCCATGAAGTGTATATGTCATTTGAAATTTACAAGTTTCTATTATATAAATGTATTTTAAATTGTGATAAAACCTTCTTTATATATCATTTAAACTTATAATACATTAAACAGAAATTTTTTATGATATAAGAAATGTTAATGAAATTTCGCTCATATTTGCAAATATATAGCTAAAATATTAACAATAAATACAATAAATTATTATAAATTTTATATAAATTTTATGTATATTATAATGAAACTTCACTTCTATTTAAGAATCATAAACTTCGTAGCCACGCTCAATTAAGGCAATGTATTACTAGACCTACACTAAAGATGACTTTAGCAAGGCTTTCTTTGTGAATTAAAAGAAATTTCATACACTTTGCCAGCTGGTGAGAAAGCCTATGATCTCTAACCTCAAACTTCTTTTCTACAAGATCCCTAAACATTTGATTCAGAGACCTAGACCATCTAAAAAAGAGAAAATTGAAATGTTAGTAAAAACATTTCATTGAAATGCATAATTAGAAACAAATCTCACCAAGTTTTCACGTGTTTAAAAAGTCAAAAAACCAACCATCTGAAAAAAGAAAGATGATGAATATTAGTGATCATTCTTTGTTAAAAGAAAAATTAAAGAAAAAAATTGAACTTACGAAATCCATGTTCAAAAATATCTCTGGATACCAAAGAGCAAGTCATCTATAAAAGAAAAAAAAGTTAGTAATCATTTTTTAATGTCAAAGAAAAAAATATCTTACCGAAATCAGCCTCCAAAGAGCTGAAGACTTATCCAAATAAGAACGAAAATGAAGTTGTTAGGTTAATATTATATTAAAAAAAAAGTTTAAGAATATAAAAAAAAGTACACCATAACCTACGTGTCTAAAGATCCTAATGAAGCCGTCTAAAAAACTGAATTCATTAAAAATAATTTAAAAATCACTTTCCCTTTTTTTAAATTAAAAAAAAGAACTTTAAAAAAAGAATTATCAGAAGTCCATGTGTCAAAAAAATCCACGTTAAAATGAGAGAAAAAACTTCATCTTCCATTAACAAAATTCTGCTTCAAAGATCCAAAGTACCATAAGGCTAAAAAATAAAAAAAGAAAAATTTCATTAATAAAATTCTTTTAAAATAGGTTTCTTAAAGTCAATTCTGAATTCAAATAGCTTACCAAAGTCTGGAAATACAGAACCTATAAAGATTAAAAAAAGAAGCGTCAGACATTTCTTACAGATAAATGACGAATTCCTCTCAAAAGAAATAACTCACTATCCAAAAGTCTTCCACAGACAAGTCATTACCTACAAAAAAATAAAAAAAAGGAAATTTAGTATGTTCCTCATAATTAATGGCGAAATTCTTTTCCCAAAAATTTTACTTACTGTCCAAAAAGTCCCTCCAGAGAACATTACCTACCAAAAAAAAAAGAAGGAACATTTAATACATTTTTTATAGAAACTTTTTCCCCAATAATCACCAATCGTCTGAAGATTCTCTGTTACCTTTAAAAAATTAAAAAGAAAATTTTAATACATTTCTAATACTAATAATGAACTATTAAAACAAAACTAACTTGCCATTTATTTTAATTTCCAGTTCTTGTTTTATTGTAAAGTATAATTTTTACTTTTGTTTTCTTCAAGTCCAGCTATCATAGGCTTGGAAAAAATTTTATGAAAAATAATAAGAAAAAAAAGAAAATTATAGTAAATAACGATAAAACAAAAAAAAATTCAAAAAATTGATAAAAATAAAAAGAAATCACCTAAGAGAGCACTATTTGCGAAAATGTTCAGTTGAACTTCAACTTTGAGCCATTGGAATTATTTGTTCATTTCCTTTAATTTTTGTCAGTTGTTCATACCAATAGCTCATTGATGTCATTGTTGTGAAAAAAAAATTAATGAAGGAGAAAGAGGGAAAGGAATTATGGGAAAGAACAAACTTTTTTTTTAAAGAAAGATTATCCGTCATTGAACTGCGCCTATCAGTTATTATATCATGTGATACACATGACAAAATAGGACCCGATTCCATTTTGAGGATTGATATAACATATTAAACTATTTTAACTATTTTAACTATTTTTAATCACGAATAAACTATTTTTTAATTTTCTTTACATTTTCTTTTATACTCTTCAAAATAATAAACTGCAATTATGGTTTTTGATGCTTGGAATATGTTCAACTTAACCATCACAAAATGACACAAATAGCAAATACAATAATATAACATTAATTATTATTTCTCACAAACATTCTAGATTTTTTAATATAAATTGACTTGAGATTATTAGAGGTCATAAGCTTTCTCACCAGCTGGCAAAGTGTATGAAATTTCTTTTAATTTCACAAAGAAAGCCTTGCTAAAGTCATCTTTAGCATAGGTCTAGTAATACATTGCCTTAATTGAGCGTGGCTACGAAGTTTATGATTATCTCTTTGCTTTTTTTTGTAATTTTGTAATAATATAAATTTTGTTTTAGTATAGCAAAATTTCAATAATAGTAAGTAAATGGCTTGTTGCAAATTTAATATCATATTTCAAGTAAATTTCAAGCTATTATATGCGTAATAAACATTGATATTAAATTTAATTAAAATTTATTTAGAATTTATACATTATAATTAGCGAATTAGTTTTAAAATCATAAAATTTACAATAAATTTTACCCGTTTCAATCTATAAATTAAATTTGATGGAGATTTCTTAAGCGTAATTGAGATCAACAAATGTATAAGCTATTTATGGGCAATAAACTTCATGCAAATCATCCCACTTCGACCAGTGATTGTTATTATTAAATTTACTGCGCCATATGGCTCACCTAATGTATTTGCCATTTCTTACCCAATACTTGGTTACTAAGAAGATTCTCTCCCATTTACATATTCTTCCTAAAACATAAGACCTTTTGACAGGTGAAAAGTATTTATGTCATTCTGGAAGGTGAAATATAGTATTAAGGTTGTTATTAAAGTATAATATCAAAATCATTAACTGAAAAATTTTGAATTATAGTACTCATAGCGAACATATATTCAAAAAGCAGGTACATTTTACCCATTAATTTTTAAGTTTTTACGTTTTCCAATAAGGCTTTGAAATTATTTATTCTCTCTCGCACATCCATAGATAAATAATGGAATGTGCAACTCTACCGGAAATGATATTATACAAAATCACGAACTTAGTGAAGTGATAACAGTGACTCGGATTGGATATGCTGCGGCAATTTGAAATTAAAAACTTATCATCGTACTTACAAGTCTCGTATCAATTCGTGTTTTAGTATGTTAGGGCGGGTAGATGATTTTATGATTTTGCAACAATAATCTACACATTTGAATTTCTGACTTACATAATTAAAATAGAACTTTATATTTTAACACTCGGAAAAATTATTATAATCAATTTGAAATTTTATTTTCAATTGTAAAAAAAAAATAAAAAAATAAATAAAATAAATAAATAAATAAAAATAACAAAAAATGAAATATACAGTAATATATACAAAAGTTTCAGTATACTAAAAATAAATCTTCAGATAAATTAATAAGATCTTATTTCGCAAATTTAAAATTTATTATTAACTTACTTATCAATTTACGTGAAATAGTGAAGTAGCATTGAATTCATTTCAATTCATTTCGTGTGATTAATTAGCTTGGTACAATGCCAATTTTATCCCAATTAAGAACTTTTTCATGACGTTCCTTTAAAGGACCAAACTCTCCTTTAACATTTATGTAATTATAAGAGGAAGGAGGAAGAGGAGGAAGAGGTTCGTTAAGAATATTCGTCACCCTATTTATAAATTCAACCATACGTTCATATGACTTCGTAGTGCAAACATGCTCCATTAACAACTAGAATACATTATTAAAAGAGTTAATTTTTATTTTTTTTTTAAAAAAAAAATAAAATCAATTTTTAGTAATATTTACTTGGAAGTCGTGAGGCATTTCTTCATATATTTCAAGTGTAGTATTTGTCGGAGTTTGGAATGGAGATTTTTCAAATTTACCAGCATTATAAGATGGACCTTTATATTTAGTTGGTTCAGCAGATTTATGAGCAAAATAAATTATTTCATCTCGTAATCTTTCATCATCTCCTGCAGTCTATATTATACAAATAAATCCTTTTTTAGTACAAAAAAAATCTAAGAGAGGATCAAGGGATATCTTTTATTACCAATAATAAAGGAGGCAAATCGCATAAGCTTTCAGCTAACATTGGACTAACATATGGAATTGCTAAACCTTCATTAGCTACGTATAATTGTAATCTTCCATCAGGTCTATTAAAGGAATCATGCCAAATTTTTGGACCAAGATTTTGGTTCTTAATCTTCGCTGCGAACGCAGCATCTTTTTCTTTGTATTCTTTACTAGCTTGAGATTCTGTAAATTTATCAGCAAGACCACTTTTCAGATTTGGAAGAAAATCAGCACATTCATCATTTATTATTGAAGGCATGCTAACTGTTAGATCAACCCATGGGCTCTGTAATGTGTCGTGATATTATCATATGAATGATTAATAAATATAATACAAAGAAAAAAAAATATAATCTATATTTACCGAACCGATAATACCAGCCGATGATGGCAAACCAGCATCACGTATAGCAAGACCAAGAGCTAGACTTAAACCGCCTCCAGCACTATTACCAGCAAAGACAATATTTTTTGGATTTAAAGGTTCAAATCCCGCATCTTTTGGAGGATTTAAAAGATATAAATAAGCAGATAATGCATCATGTAATGCGGCAGGAAATTGATTTTGAGGTGCTAGCCGGTAATTGATTACTATAAACGAAAATTTTAGTTAGATATAGATTTATAGATTAATAAAAATTTCATTCTTCCAAGATTAAGCTTACCTAAAACTCTTGCATTTGCCATTTTAGCAAAAGAGCTTGTAATAGGACGATGAGATTTTTTACAAAGAAAAGAATAAGCTCCACCGTGTAAATACAAAATAGTTTTCCTAACTTCTCTTTTTTCCCATTCATCATTAGGAACTTGAACCCATTCAGCAAAAATTCCATCATCTTTTAAATTTTTCCATTCAGGGTCTAAAACATGTTCATATGGTTTCAAAATTTTATCAAGATAAACTTGTGCTTCATTTCTATATTTATTGTTTATCTTAAATTCATTTATAATCACGCCAGTTTTTGCAGGAACAGGAAGAGAACTGACACTTTGAAATTGCTCAATTGTTTCGGCACTATTGAATAATACAAACTTTGCAAAAGATAAATGATTTTTCAAATTCCATGAAGGTCTTGGAGGTCCATTAAGATAATGTTTTATTGTTGTAGAAATTAATAATGAAGAATAATTTAAAAAGTCTGTCATTTTTCAAATAGTAAAACTATAATGTAGTGCAAAATAATAATGGATCTACTTATATGAAAATAAGTATAGATATTATGAATTCCGGTTTTTACTTGTAGCAGTACCAACATGTGATTTTGTGAATCGATATAATAAAATAGATTTCGAAATTTTTACTATTATGTCTATTTAAAAAGATGGATAAAGTCTATCAATAGAATAAAAAGTCTATAATTATTAATCATTGATACAGTTACCCATTACTTATTTCACAATAAGATTGATTTTATCTCAGAATCGGAACTGATATATTCCGTCAGAATTAAAAAGGGAATTTTAATGGATACATTTGATTTATTGATTATCGTAGAGTAAGCAGATGCTAATTATTCCTATTCGGTAACCCAACCCGTTGTACTTTAAAAATACGGTGATACAAATTTTTTAGCCATAAACTCGCAGGTTAAATGATCAAATGATCATCAAAATTGTTATCTACCAGAAACTTTTGCAAATTTAATATTCTTAGATTATATATAATTAGGATTAAAGGATGGTGAATCTGAATCCCATAACGCTCTATCCTCATTCCTAACGAATCGATGCAGTTTTTTTCCTTTTACATATTTTCTTTTTTTTTTTAAAAAAAAAATGGGGTAAAAAAAAACTCTTTTAGCAAGTTGCACAAATTTCCATAAATGTATTAAATAATCATACAAACATGATCAAACTCGTGTAAAAAAAATCTATTTGTCTCGCAACTTCTTTTTTAGTAGTCAATAATGATTTTTGTTTATTTTGCGTATTACAATTATTTTGTGGCTTTTAAAATAATTTCTCAAATAGACTTCACAATAAATTCGCAAACAAATCTTTATTATATTATCAAAACCATGATTCATTGATCTTTTATTATCAAACAAAAATCATTTTTTTTTAAATTATTAAATTTACTGCGCCACATGGCCATTTGTATAGTATGCTATAAATTGGGTTTTACTTTTTTTTTCTTTTTCTTTTTTTTTTTAAATAAAAAAAAAAATTTTAAAATGTCAATTGTTAGCATCATTATAATGTTAATTTAAATTTACTTCCCGAAGAATTATATTATTTATATTTATTAGAGATGCAGTTGGAACTCGATCACCGTACCACAACTGTGTTATAACTTGTGCGTAGTTTTTATTAAAATTTAAATTTTCTTAAAAAAATATATTATAAAGTATAAAATAAAGTATGTAAATATCACTATTAAAATTATTGTTCCATGAAATTTATAATCAAAGAAGTTATTTAAAATCAGTATGGAAACTTTAAATTTTGATAACAAATTTGGAAAGATTTAAAAATTTATGCTGTTAAGCTATGTATACGATTAAACTATCTTATGCTATCTATTTAAACATCAATAACACATTTGGGTTTCACACGGTTTTGCCATAACTGTGCCACAATCCGCTATATTCTGGCCAATTCATTGGGACAGGTCCAAATACATCACTAGTAATATTTATCATATAATCATATTCTTCATATTCATATTAATATTAATGTTAATGTTTATATGAATATGAATTGAACCCATAAATCATTAGAATAAAATTACTTCTTGTCATTTTTATTGTTAATTTGAGACAATCAAATAGTGAAATTTTTTAATTTTCTTTAATCAGCGAAAGTTTAAATCAACATGAAATTTCTGATATATATATTTAGGAAAAATTGGTTATTACATAATATTAATTTAGAGTATTAATTTATTTATAAATTGGATTATAACGCGAGTGAAAAATTAAAAATTGATTAAAATTATTTTTTTTTAGCTGAATATTTTCCAAAAATCATGTAAAATAAATTTAAGGCAAAAAAACAATGAAAAATTAGAAAAAAAGAAAATATTAGTAAAAAAAATAACCCAGAAAAAAATTATTAAGAAAAAATTGGAAAAAAGGTACACCGCAGTATCAATCCGATCGATCCAAACCTAAAAGGTGAAATACATAGATTGTAAATAGAAAAAAAGTTAAACCCCAAAAAAATTAAAAAAAAAATATTAAAAAGGAAAAAAACCAAAAAAAAACCAAAAAAAAAGTTTTGCTGCGGCCGATCGCATCGTTGGGAAATGAAAAATATTGTTACTAATCTTCTTTGTTATCCGAACGTAATACAAATATGATTAGTTCGGATATTTGTCCATGATGTTCGAAAGTCAAAAAGGATTTGGATCATATTTTTCTATGTTAAGACAACGAATATTCAATTGTTGAATTGATTGAGTCAACTATAATAATTAAAACAATAAAAAGATATTATTGGGCGTTTTTTATAAAACTAGTAACGATTTTGTTGATCATTTGTTGATCATTTATTTTAAATTTATTATAAATTTTGTCACGAGATTTTCTATGGAAATCATTTCTCAATTTGTTATTAAAACACCTGCTGAATTGCCTCGAAATTGAAAATCATTTCCCTTTTATAAAAAAATTTCCTTTTTGGTAAAAAACTCTCAGATTAATCTTATATAACTTTATGTAAATGTCAATGACAACGTCAATGTCAGTGACAATGTCAATGTCAATGTCAATGTCAATGACAATGAAAAAAACTTCTAATGCCAACTTTTCGCAAAAACTCTTCCTGTGCCACTAAAAGTCCCTGTTAAATTGTTGCATCATTCAATATTTGCATAATTTCATTTTTTGTTGATCATTAAAATTTCATAAAATATTGCAAAAAAATAAAAAAATTGTAAAAAAAACGTTTCAGCGTTTTTTCATATAATATTATTAAAAAAAATGCCAAAAACTTTTTTTTTTGCATTACTATTAAGAAAAAAACGTTTTGGCATTTTTCCATATAAAATTATAAAAAAAATAACGCAAAAATGTTTTTTCTTCATTTTTTATTTTTTTAACAAAAAATGTCAAGACTGACGTTTTTAATTAAAAAAACCAATATTTTTTTGATTTTTAATCACAAAAATGTCAAAGTCTGACGTTTTTAATTAAAAAAATCATTTTTTTTTTGATTTTTTAATAACAAAAATGTCAAGTCTGACGTTTTTAATTAAAAAAAACCAATATTTTTTTGATTTTTATTTTTTAATCACAAAAATGTCAAGTCTGACGTTTTTTAATTAAAAAAATCATTTTTTTGATTTTTTAATAACAAAAACATCAGACTTGACGTTTTTAATCAAAAAAATCATTTTTTTTGATTTTTTAATTACAATAACGTCAAGTCTAACGTTTTTAATCAAAAAAATCATTTTTTTTGATTTTTAATCACAAAAACGTTAAGTCTGATATTTTTAATTAAAAAAATCATTTTTTTTGATTTTTTAATTACAAAAACGTCGAGTCTGACGTTTTTAATTAAAAAATCATTTTTTTTGATTTTTTAATTACAAAAATGTCAAGTCTGACGTTTTTAACTAAAAAAATCATTTTTTTTGATTTTTAATTACAAAATTGTCAAATCTAACGTAAAAAATGATTTTTTGAATCATAAAAATGTCAAATCTGACGTTTTTAATAAAAAAATCATTTTTTTTTATTTTTAATCACAAAAATGTCATGTCTGACGTTTTTAACTAAAAAAATCATTTTTTTTTTTATTTTTTAATTAAAAAACGTCAAGTCTGACGTTTTTTAACTAAAAAAGTCATTTTTTTGATTTTTTAATTACAAAAACGTCAAGTCTGACGTTTTTTAACTAAAAAAGTCATTTTTTTTGATTTTTTAATTACAAAAACGTCAAGTCTGACATTTTTTAACTAAAAAAGTCATTTTTTTGATTTTTTAATTACAAAAACGTCAAATCTGACGTTTTTAATTAAAAAAATCATTTTTTTTATTTTTAATCACAAAAATGTCATGTCTGACGTTTTTTAACTAAAAAAGTCATTTTTTTTGATTTTTTAATTACAAAAACGTCAAGTCTGACGTTTTTTAACTGAAAAAGTCATTTTTTTGATTTTTTAATTACAAAAACGTCAAGTCTGACGTTTTTTAACTGAAAAAGTCATTTTTTTTGATTTTTTAATTACAAAAACGTCAAGCCTGACATTTTTTAGCTAAAAAAGTCATTTTTTTGATTTTTTAATTACAAAAACGTCAAGCCTGACATTTTTTAACTAAAAAAGTCATTTTTTTGATTTTTTAATTACAAAAACGTCAAGCCTGACGTTTTTCAACTAAAAAAGTCATTTTTTTTGATTTTTTAATTACAAAAACGTCAAGCCTGACGTTTTTCAACTAAAAAAGTCATTTTTTTGATTTTTTAATTACAAAAACGTCAAGCCTGACGTTTTTCAACTAAAAAAGTCATTTTTTTGATTTTTTAATTACAAAAACGTCAAGTCTGACATTTTTTAACTAAAAAAATCATTTTTTTTGATTTTTAATCACAAAAATGTCATGTCTGACGTTTTTAACTAAAAAAAACATTTTTTTGATTTTTTAATTACAAAAACGTCAAGTCTGACATTTTTAATTAATAAAATCATTTTTTTTTTGATTTTTTAATTACAAAAACGCCAAGTCTTACGTTTTTAACCAAAAAAATCAATTTTTTTGATTTTTAATCAAATCTAACGTAAAAAATGATTTTTTAATCATAAAAATGTCAAGTCTGACGTTTTTAATAAAAAAATCAATTTTTTTTATATTTAATTATAAAAACGTTTGATGACCTGACCCAAAATTTTCGAGTCAATCTGACAGTATAATGATTATAACTCACTAATAATTACCAAGTTACTCTAGTTAAAGTTGAAGATTTGTACAAAGAAAACAAATGATAATGATTATTAAAGATTTTATAAAAGTTATAAGAGAAACTCTAAATTTTTCCAGGAAAGATGAAAGCGTGGGAACTGATTAGGGGTCTTTTTAATAATCAGTTTAATAAAATTGGTCATTGGTTATTAAAGAGTTATGGAAATCATTGCTTTAATAACGTTGCTAGAAAATTATGGTTAGACAGATGCGTGAAAGTGAAAATATAGAAAAAGAATTAGGGATAATCAAGAAAGAATAAAGAAGTAAAGGGAAAATGTCTAATATTGATGAGAAAGGAGGCAAATATTGAAAACAAAATGATGAGGAACTGAATTTAATGGCTAATATTTAACATGGCATTCGGTATGAAAACTTAGTTATGTTATGTAAAACGTTTAATTTTATTTTATAATTTTGTTTTAATAAGAAATAGATATTAAAGTTATAAGATATTATTTTTTATTAATGATATTTTTAGGTATTCCTACTAATTTATAATCTATGCCCGATCATCATGTCTAAAAATTTTAGGACGGAAAAAAAGGTGGAAGAGTTCAAAAAGTGTATAAGGAAAGTTGAGTTTTGACGCATTACAACATCACCAACTATTTATTCATTTCTTATAAACACGTAGATATGTTTTTTTTAGCGACTTCGAATAGTAGTTTTCAATTTTCTTGTCCAAAAAATTATTTCTTTTTGTTGGCTAATGGTGACGACACATAAAAAGGGCCAAGTAGGGCGAGTTGTTGACGCTGAAAAAAATTGATAGAAAGCGATAATAGTGGTTCAGGATTAACAAAGTAAGCTCACCTTTCAATAGTAGAGGATGGCACTTTGGCTCTCTGGTTTTTTTGCTTTTTCTTGGGAATTTTTTGTCACAAAATTTTTCGGTTGCCGCAGCAAAAAATTTAGCAATGGAGGAACGAATTAGAGTGCGAGGTGACTTATTGTGACACAGAATTCTCAGCACAAATTTAGCCGTTGGCAACCACATTAAAATAGATTGGATCGTTAGGAACATTCTCAAGTCACATGATTTCACGTATTATAAAACGTTTGATATTTGCTCCTCTTATATCGACCGATAAAAAGAAAGGAACTACTGATTAGTAAAATTTTCGAAAAAAAAAGAAAAAATAATCAAAAATCATGTAATTATGATCATTTTATAGAACCTTATTTAGTAAAAGATTTACAATTTACTAAATTAGTTTGTACTAGAGATTACTTAATGAATCATTTGGTTACACAATGTTTATGAATGTAACTTTATAAGTAGAATTTCGGAGACCGTTCCAAAAATATTTTTTTTTCTGCTTCAGAACTTATTTAAAAAAAATTTACAGTATATTTATTTCATTATGTCTGTTATTAGAAAAAATTTAATTGATGCTGCAATTGATAGAGCATATGCACTTATAGATTATAATATTCACAATAATATACACAAAAAAAATGAATTTCAAAAACAAGTAATTCTTGCTGATGAATCACTTACAAAAGATGAAAAATCTGAAGCAATAAGAGAATTGAATAAAATTTACGACCAGGATAAAATTATTTATAATGAAGGAACAAGAAGAGTTTGTGAAAATTGTAACCAAAAATGTTTAGCTACATTATATTGTGAATTTTGTGTTCGAAATTATTTAAAAGCAAAATTTTCAAATTGGACATCTGGAAATGATGAAATTGATAATTTAATACAAGAATGTCAAATGAAAGCAATTGAACCAGCTAATATAGTTGAATGGATTCCGTATAGTAATTTAGAAAATATTAATTATTTAACAAAAGGTGGATACTCTGAAATCTATACAGCAAAGTGGATTAATGGAAGTTATGATGAATGGGATTCTAAAGAACAACAATTAATTAGACTTGAGGAACAAGATGTGGTACTTAAAAGATTAGAAAATGTTGAAAGTGCAAATAAACGTTGGTTTGAAGAGGTTTGTAATCTAATAATGTTACAATTATTCATTTAAAGTTTTTATAACATTTTCTTTATTTTATAGGCTACTACACATTTGAATATAAGTAATAAATGGTCAGATGCGATTGTTCAATGTTATGGTTTGACACAATATCCATTAAATGGAGATTATACGCTTGTAATGAATGAATTGGATATAGATTTAAGAAAATATTTACAGCAAAATCATAAAAAACTTACATGGAAAGAAAGAATTCAAATTATTACTGATATAACTACTGCACTTAGAAGGATTCATGATGAAAATGCAATTCATAGAGATTTGCATTCCGGAAATATATTATTTAGATCTAAATTTAATATTAGTGATCTTGGATTTTGTGGACCTGCAGATAAACCATTAAAAAGTATATATGGAAATCTTCCTTATATTGCACCAGAAGTTATTGCAGGAAAAGAAACTACTTTTGAATCTGATATTTATAGTATTGCAATGCTTATGTGGGAGATTTCATCTGGTCAACCACCATTTATTAATTATGAACATGATTATTATCTTGCAATGAATATAATTAAAGGTATAAGACCAAAAATTGTACCAGGAACTCCTATAGAATATAAAAATTTAATGATACAATGCTGGGATGCTAATCCGTTAAAGCGACCTGATATTAATACACTTTCAGGTAAAATAGATAAGCTTAATCTAATTTATCAAACTAAATCAGATGATTTAATTCAATTAGAAGAAAATGATAGTTTATATATGAATAGTTCAGAAAATTATACTAGCAGTAGCAAGTTATTTACAAGTAAAGTTCATCAATTTGAAAATCTTCCTGAACCAAGAAATGCAACAGAAGGTATTTATTATAATATTAAATACATTAAAAGAAAAAGTTTAATAACTAATAAAAATATTCCCTTTTTAATATTATAGAAGAACAACAAGGTATAAAATATAAATTAAGCAATTTATAATTTTTATTATAAATAATTAATTGATAAATTATCTTCTTTTATTAGCATTTCACAGTAACAAATCATATGACTTTCATATCCCTAATCATAGTAAGTATTTATTAAGTTTATATTAATCATTAAACGGTATAAGATATTTATTAATTGATTTTGCTTTTTTAGTTGATGATATTGGTAAATTGAGTACTCAGAATAATAATTATTCAAAAATAAGTAGGTTATTTTATTTAATATTTATTTTTATTATGAATTTATATTAATTATTTTAAAAAAAATTTTAAAAATTTTAGCTAGCAGTAACAAATCATTCAAAAGAAGATTAGAGAATGGCAAGTAAAATAATTGTTATATTTGTCTAATTGTTTAATATTAAACGCTGTTTTTGTTTTAATTTTTAGATTTTCAAGAAATAATACAACAAGTGAAGAGATATCGTATTAATATTGATGGTATATTCAAATAATTATTTGACCTTTCATAATAATTATATTTAACTTAATTTTATATTTCCAAATTTTTTATTTATAGACGAAGAAGAAATATATAATAATCCAAATTTCCATTCTGAAGAACAGGATGAATTTGAACTTCCCGAGAGTATGTATTTTAAAAGTTCAAGTTTGTTTAATCATAAAAAAGTTTTTGATTACTAAATTCCATTTTTTTATTTAAATGATATTCCTTATATTATATTTAGATATGGATGAAAACTAATTGACATTAACATTACATTATTATATTTAAAGTTGTTATAAATTATTTAAACACTAAGACTAGAGTAGTAAGATTAAACATCTTTAAAAGATTCTTAGTTTGTAATTTAAATAATTTTTCATTTTCTTTTTTTCATTTTTTTTTTTATTCTTTTTGTTTTGTTTTTTTTTTTGTAATTTATTTTCTTTCATATTATTACTTATCAATAAATTACTTTATGAAATTATTCAAACCATATATATCATATTCTCAAGTTACAAAAATCAATGAAATATTTATTTTTTGTAAGTTTGTAATTTCTTTTTTAGTTTACATCTCACGTTATTATTACTGTATACAAGTGATGACAAAATATTGGTGAACTTTAGCAATTTTTTTATTGTATTTTTAATTTAGAATTTTTATTTTTGTTTTTGTTATGATATTTTCACAACCAACTTGTTTTAAGATGACAACTAAAGAAAAATCTGTCTTATTATCTTTAAAAATTTCTTTGGAATATCTGTTATTTTCTGAATTCTTTCTATACAAAAAATTGTAAAATGCATTTGAATTATCGTACAAATATGTTTCTGGTATATTTAAGATCAACAGCTTATGATAACTTTTTAACATATTTATGTAATTAAGTTTATTTAACATAATTTAATTTAACAAAAAAAAATTATATAAGGTTGAAAAAATGATCGGCCTTCTATAATAGGATTTTTTTCAAAAAAAATAAATAAATAAATAAAAGTATTCCTATTCAAAAAATTAAAAACAATTTTTTTTTTCGTCACTCCTTTAAAAAAATTTTTTTTTGATTTTATTCTTTTATTCCCCACTCACCACCCTTTCTTTTTTTTAAAAAAAATTTCCTTTTTTCTATATCCTCTTTATAAAAAATTTTATTTTTCTAACTTTGACGTCCTTCCTTTTAAAAAAATTTTTTTTAACTTTCCTAACTTCGTCACCACTCTTTTTAAAGAAAAATATTTTTGTTGATTTATTCTTTTATTTCCACCTACTGCCCTTTCTTTTTTATTTATATTATCCCTTTTTTTCATAGGCTAGCAGATTTTTTTTTGAGAGTTTCTTTGTTCTTTTTTGTAGATCAGTTTTAGATTTCTTTTTGTAAGTTGTTTCAGTTTTATTACTTCAGAGTCTTCTTTTTTTTGTAGGTCAGTTCTGGATTTTTTTTCTTTTGTAGGTTGTTTTGGTTTCTTTTCACCAGACACTTCATAATTCTTTTCTTTTATCTAGGTCAGGCATTCTGGAGTTCTCTTTCTTTTTGTAAGAATACTGACCCTTGGTGACTTGGACGATTGCAGATACTATATGAAGGGGTTTTGGTTTCCAATTAAGTTAGATGTTCCTATATTTCCTTTTTTTGTTTTTTTAGGTTGTTTGACTCTGAATGAACTTGAACATATTATAGATAATTTTGGTTGCAATGGTGGTTTTGATAAGGGAATTTCAATAATGTACTTGTATTTTGTTTATTTTTATTTTTTATTTAATTTAATAAAATAAAATTAAATTTATGTAAATACAATTATAATAAACTGTAATATAAATAGTAAATTCAGTGACCAAATCGTATAAATTTCATGATAAAATCAGTAATCAAAACATGTAAATTCCATACGAATCCTGTGCAAATTCTGTATAGTGATATGGAATTGTACATTTTTCCGTATCCTTTGAATGGACTATTATGATACATTATTATAAGGAAAAAAATTGTACAAAAAACGTATCCAATTTTTTTATAGGGACTTGTTTCGGAATAGTAAAGTTGATCCAGCAATGTTTTGCATATACAAGTTTTTCTTGTAATTTGGTAGAATCTGTCATAACTATAATTGGACTATTACATTTAATGCTTGATGCAATTTGTGAAAATTTCATAAAGTTTTCAAATACCAAATCAGGATTAGTAATTATTTATTGTGAGAGTCATGACTGCATTATTCTGTTATATCATACTTTAGGCCAGTAAAATATAAAATTTCAGACCAGTGAAATGCAGTAGAATATTTGGCAATTAATCCTACTAATAAAGGATATTAAATAAATAATTTACAATTAATATCATTCACACAAAAATTGGTTATACAATAAATATCATTCATACAGCAATCATACAAAATCAGTTAAACATTGTACATACAAAAATTGTTAATAATATTTATTCAATTATTTACATTATTGATATATTACCAATTTTTATAAATTGACCATAATCATGTCAAAATTTAGACGATAATTGACCAATTTTTAATAACTTCTGAAATTAAGCCAAAATGTGTTGCAAACCTGCTAAACTTTTGCTAATTTGTCATATAACTAAAGTTTGATTTTGACCAGTATTTATTAAATTATAAAAAGTTGTGAAAATCAATATATTATATTTATTGTATTTGCAAAAATTTCTATTAATACTTTCTATGATTAATGAGAAAATAGATACTTTGGTATAGCTTTTATTTATCAGATAAAAATTCTGATTAGCAAATACAGATTTTGTATATTAAGAATCTAGAATCCCTGGGTCCATGACCATTCAGACCTGAGGACCTGAGACATTTTTTTCTGGATAAACCCTAAATTTATCTTCAAAAAGGTTGGCAATAGCTACAAGGTATGAAGTATGAACAAACATATAACCAACATACCATATATAGACTTCTTCATGTTTTCGCTTTATAGAATCCTTTTATATTAATAGATAATTAACAAGTTATAAAATTTTTATACAAATTTCATAACTTATTCTCTAAGACACTAACCTTATTTAATTCTATAATCACTTCTTTCCAGTAACATTCTAAATCTTTTACATATGCTCTTTATTTACCTGTTATAAGAAAGATTATTAGCAGTGTGTACAAATTTTTATTTAATGATAAAAGAAGATACATAGCCTGTTCCTCCTCCAGAACAAGCAGACTTTTACCAATGACAAATTTCAGGCACCTGAATTAAGAATTTGGATGGTACCAAATTTGCTAATCCAGTAATTCTCCTAACTCGAAGCATCAATTTAAGAGTTACCCTCACTTTGCTAAATAAAAAAAAACACACCTTTTCCTTTATAGAAATTAAAGATTCTTCATTAATTATTTGATGTTTTGCTTCCATTAAAAAGTGACTAACCAATGATTATTAAGTTCCTTTCAATTATTAGTTGGTAATGATGAAGCAACAATAGTATCTAAGTATTTAAGATTTATTTACCCTTATGTCCAGGATATAGTTCAATCATAATTATTTTGTTAAATAAAAAAGTAAGGTTTTGTTAAAGTAAGATTAAAAGATATAGAAAAAAAAAACTTTTTTAAATATAAGAAAAAAAAAATAATAGGATCTTAAATACTAAAAGATACTTATATGTGGTATGACTTGGACTGACATATTATTATAAAAAAAATAAATAAGCATATCTAATTATAGTAAATTACCTAGCTTTTGTCAAGTCTAGCTCATTATTGCAAGTAAGATGATACAGAATGATATGGTTTCACTCACTAATTATTATGAAACAATGCAAAATTGAGATAATAATCATCATGAGTCTAGTGCCTCGACCCGTATCCGGATCAATCCGGATTGATCCGGATTTTTTTTTTTCGGATATCCGGATTTCTACGGTTTTCATCCGGATTATAAACCGGATGAAAAATATCCGGTTTGACCCGGAATCCGGATGAAATTTTTTTTTTTTTTTTTTTTAATAATAATAATTTTGCTGATCCATAACGTTCTATATCTAAATGATATTATGGATAATTTTTTTTATTAAAATTTATTAGTTATATTAAACTTTTTAATACAGTAAGTTTAAGAAGATTTTTCAATTATAATTTATTTATTGAAGTTTGTATCAGATTTATTTATTTAAATTTATACATTAACAAATAACAAATAATTGTAGATAAAAATTATTATTTATTTACCATTCCTCAAATTCACATTCAGATAAATATTCTTCTGAATTACTCTTTTCCACATCTAAATCTGGAGGAAACACATTAATATGATCCATTGTTTGCATATTACGCTTTAAAAATATCATTTTTCCCAATAGGCCAGGGTCCAATGAATTTCTTTTTGATGTAATATGATTTCCTGCATCAGAGAAAAGTCGCTCAGAAGCTACAGAGGTAGCAGGAATACCTAAGTACTTTTGTGCAATTAAAGAGAGAATTGGAAAAATTTCACGTTTTACTCTCCACCAATCTAATGGATTTTTATTTTCCCTTGCAATTGGCATAAGAAGATAGCTTGTAATTTCATCCTCCATTGATGATGTAGGGATTTCTGTTCTTTGAAATACTTCTTTTGCTTTTTGTTCACGTCTTGCTTTATGGTCACGTAAAGATCTACTTGGAGTTGAACTTCCAGCAATTAAACTTTCAGCAGAAGTAACAGTTGTAGGTGATGATGGAATACTTTGCTGACTTATATCCCATTTTAATTGGTCATATCGTGTTCTTAAAGTAGAATGAAATTTTCTCTTTATACTATCATCAGAAATAAAATCAAGATTCTTATATCTTGGGTCTAAAAGTGCTGCCATAATACCAAACTCGTTTGGTATTTTCCAATAGTATCTCAAACTTCTGTAAATATTTTTCTTTACATTTTCTAAAGTTTCTCTAATATTATCATAATTAGTTTGCTGGTTAGTTGAATTTTCTTCTTCTAAATCATTAAAACTATCATCAGGTTCTTCTTCATATAAATTACCAGATGGATTTAAAGAATTTGTAAGTCTTGTAATAATAGGAACCACTTGACTTAATGTAACATAAGTATTTCCAGACAAATCTCGTGTAGCTTTTTCAAATGGTGACAAAATATTACATAATTCATCTAGTAATTCCCATTCATTATCACTCAACATAATTTTTTTCAATTTGATACTATCAGCTTTTTCTTCACGTATTAAAGAACAAGATAAATTTACATTAAGCTGAAGAATAGCACATTGAAGGAAAATAAGACGATCCCATGCTAAATAAGTTGAATTCCATCTTAAATAATTGAAATAAAATTAAATATATTAGCATTATATTGTAATTTGTAAACAAAATTAAAGATTTAAAATTTTTATTTACCTAGTGGGAATATCTTGTATTAAATGTAATTGCTCCTCATAACCATTATCTTTTTGTATTTTAACTAATCGTTCAATCTGTTTTTGAGTTGAAAAAAAATTAATTAACTGTCTTGCACGTATTGCTAAATCTTCCACAAGTTTTAAACCCTTTCCAATAGCTAATTGTAAAGTATGTGCTGCACAGGAAAACCTTTCAATTGGTGCTAATTCACGAATAGCAGCTACTACATTAGCACCATTGTCAGTTGTAATTGATACTATAAGGTTTTCAATTTCCCATTTTTGGATAATCATTTTAATAGTTTGTGCAATTTTATCTGCAGTATGTGGTGCTGGAAAATAGGATATTTCAAGTAAAATATCTGTTATTTCAAAATTTTGATTAATCCAAGTTGCTGTTAAACCTAAATAACCATGTTTTGACCTAGAAGACCACAAATCAGTGGTCAAAGAAATGGATTGGGCAGATTTTAAAAATTGCTTTAATTTGTTTCTATTATATCCATAACTTTGAGCAATCATCATTCTAATTTTCCTCTCTCCAGGAACTATAAATTCTGGATCTATGATATGCATATGTTCAATATAGGCTTTGTGAATTACAGTTGAAAGGGGTTGTGTTGTCAATAGAATCCATCGTAATGTAGATTCTTCCTTTTCTTTTTGTCCAATATTATCAATAGATTGTATAGGCTTTGATTTAATTTCAGCAGCAGGTAAATTTTCTGCTGCTGTAGGTGGTATAATTCCATGTTTAATAATATGACTACTAAGGTTTCCTGTAGATCCATCATATTTATAATTCTTTGTACATTTATCTCCATTTTCCATTACAAATTGACAATATGCACGTATTTCACCTTTATTATTATAATCTTTAATAAAATATTTCCATACCCAACTACTTACTTTTGTTTGTAATTTAGCTGATATTTGAACTGTTGAGTCAGGTATACTAATTACATTTATTTGTTCTATTTCACTTGTAGCTACTGGTAATTCTGGTATTTGGACCATTTCATTAGTAATTTCTTCACTAAAGTCATCATCACTTGAAGGTAGAATATAACTACTATCATCTGCCATATTTAATAAATTATTTTTAAATATTAAATTTAATTTCAAAGTGAAATTATGTAAAAATTATCAAGGTGAAATTACAGCATTTATATAGTGTTTTTTTAAGTAAGGTTATGGCTTTTTATTATAAATTTATAAAATTAAGATTTTATCAAAAAAAGCCATAAAATGATTTTAATATTTATCAAAAAAAAAAGCCTATATATTTATCAAAAAGCTATAATTCTATTAAAAAAGCCATAATTTTATTAAAAAAGCTATATATTTTATCAAAAAAGCCATAAAATGATCTTTGATATTTATCAAAAAAAACTAGTATCATAATTTTATTAAAAAAACTATATCTCATCATAAACAAGTATAAATTTTATCAAAAAAAAAGCCATAAAATGATCTTAATGTTTATCAAAAAGAACTATAATTTTATCAAAAAGCCATGATTTTATTAATAAAGTTATATATTTTATTAAAAGAATCCATAAAACAAGCATTATTTTATCAACAAAAGTCATAATGTGATCTTAATTTTTATCAAAAAAAAAAGCCATAATATGATCTTAATTTTTATCAAGAAAACTATCATGATTTTATCAAAAAAAGCCACAATTTTATTAAAAAAACCATATATTTATTAAAAGAAGTCATAAAACAAACTTAATTTTATCAAAAAAAAGCCATAATGTAATCTTAATTTTTATCAAAAAAAGCCACAAAATGATTTTAATTTTTATCAAAATAAAAAGCCATATTTTTATCAAAAAAGCCATATATAATCCTATTAAAAAAAGTTGTGATCTCATCTATAAAACCACAAGTCCTACTCATAAAAGCCACAAATGACACAAAGCTTATATAAAATTTATTAAAAGCCACAAATTTATTAAATAATGCTATAAACTTAAAAATAATTTTATTAATAAATTTTATAAAGCTTATTAACAAAAACATAAATGCTATGAAATTGTTGTATAAACATAAAGAAATGTTAAAATAAAAATGAAATAATTAAATTGCTGCTATCATAATTTAATTATAATTAATATCTATTTCTTAAATTATTTTTAGTATATTTTTGCATCAGATTTCAGTAATTATTATTTGGTAATTTTTGACAATAAATATTTTGAAGTATTATGCGAAAATTGTTTAACTTTAGTTCGCAGTCAAAAAAAAATTATATGTAAATCCAATCCGGATTCCGGTTTCTATCCGGATTATCTGATCCGGATTCAAAATCCGGGTCAATCCGGATGTAATCCGGATTTTTTTTTTGTGTAATCCGGATGACGGTTTTCATCCGGGTCGAGGCACTACATGAGTCAGCATGACTCGATTTATTGCACTTAATTTATACAAAAGTAAAAAAAATTAGTAAAATAATAGTAAAAAAAAAAACAATTTTTTGAAATTTAAATATCACGGGAAAAAAACGTATACACAATAATGTAAATAATATTTTTAAATTGAAATTTTATTCTGTTATTAAATTATTTAAATATGTCTTTCAAAATATTCATAAATTAAGAAAACTAGCCAATACTGCAGTGATGACAAAATGACCATGACATTCGGCCATTTTGAAAGTAATCAGTCATTTGAGTAATTTGAGGCCATTTGGATCACTGGTCATATCCGGATTCATCATATCCAGTTAAGCTAAAGGATATCCGATAAAAATGGATATCGGATAGATTTTTTTTTTAATTGACGATATGTATATATATATATATGTATCCGGATGAGTATTACGTGACCCGGATACACTCCGTTTCACCCATTTACCAATTAAATTTTTTAGATTACATTAATTTGTGACTTAATTCTTACTTATACTCAAACTTATTAAACTCGTGTTTAAGCCCGTGACTGATTACTTTTTTTATTTTATTTAACTCTTACAGTCTTACTAAACAATAATACTAATTAAATTACTTGACTTTAAAATTATACAATTGATACATGATATTGACGGATTATTTTCAGATATCTGCTAAGAATCTCATTAAAAAATCCTTTAGCTATCCGCAAAATTAACGGATTTATTCAGATGCTATCCGGATATTATCCGATTTATTTAAAACAGATATCTAGATATGAAATCCCGGCTTAACGGTGATGGATTTTTTTATCTGGATACTCGGATACAATCACTAACTGCAAGTACAATCACCAGATCTTGGTAAACATACGCACTCTCTACTATAAGTGCCAAGATGACAAAATTTTCCATTAATATTAACTTGAAACCTATGTTTTAAAAGGCCGCAAATAATTTCTCGACCACAGATAACACTTACCTCCAACAGTTATGCCTTTGGCATCACAGCCTTTAATGTTTTCAGGTTTACAGTCACAGTCAGATGCTATATTTGCATTGCAGGCGGCAAAGGTGTCAGAGATGAATAAGACCAAGAGACTCAAGAAACCAGAAACCAAAAAAGATGAATAGAGCGGTTTATTTTCATCAGGTGGCTTAATTGGATTGGGCTTAAAGTTGGAGTTAGGGTTAGATTAGGGTCAGATTAGGATTAGGAATTTGGTTTATTATTTTGATCCAATTTGATTTTTTTATTTTTATTTTTATTTTTTTTGTTTTGAAGAATTAACGCCCGTATTTATAAAAAATTTTTCCACATGCTAGTTCTCTTATTCTTACAATTATGCATTTGTATTAGAGGTATACATAAAAAACTCAGGCATTGGTGCTTCTAAGTTTCGTGCTTCCAACAAATCTGTGGTGCAGGATCTTGATGATCTCAAATAAAAGAAGCGCCCATTCGGAATACGAGGAACAATGGATCGATAATATAATTATTTCTATTAATGCTAGTCTCTTATTTTCACAATTATGTATTGTATTAGAGGTATACATTTCGCGCTTTCAACAAATCTGTGGTGCAGGATCTTAATGATCTCAAATAAAAGAAGCGCTTATTCCGAATACGTGGAACAATAAAATATTTTCAAATACAGATATGATCAGAAAATTTATCTAATTACGATTTTTTTTTATAACTGCAACGCATTTCTTTATTTAGGATAGAATCCAATATCGAATACCTAGAAACGTTCGTGCAACACGAAACGTCTCTATAACAGAGTTCAATTTATCCTAATACAAATAACCAAACAAAAATTTAAATAAAAACAAACCTAACAAACCATATACCTATTCTATCCACTAAATACTATCACTATTAACAGAATAATTACACGAAGACTAACATCTACAGGAAACACTAACTAATCTAGAGAAAGCTATCAACAATCCTAGCGCTAAGCCCGACCTTTTCCTACGTCCAATCTCTGTGCCAAATCAAAAAAAAATAACGAAACCCATCAAAGAAACCTTTTACCCATTTGATTCTCGAACATTTTTCATGCAAAGCATGAGACTTGAGAATAAGGTTCCTTTCGGCACTCAGCCCTAACCAAACACATAACTCAAAATCCAATTCTTCTACCTTTAGCTTGGCGGTCAGTCCCTCAAAGAAAATCATTTCCTTTTCTTTCACTAACTCGTTCATCCAATTTCCTACAAAAACAAAAAATTAGTCAAAATCCTCGAGAAAATAGATTAGCCGGAACTTCATGAACACTAAGCATAAGTGGCGAGCACAAGTCTCAGTCTATGCGAGTCATCCCAAAAGAATCGGTTGGTCCAGCGATGTTCACGTCCAGTCAATTTTCCATTTTCCAAAAAAAAAAATCCAATAGACCAGTCTCTCACCTGATTACTGCGGCTTTGGCTGGTCCCGATCTGGATAAATTTGTTGCCGAATGCTGATCCGTCCGCGTGCTAAATTTTTGCTGCGCCGTACGAAAAAAATTTGCGATGAAAATTCCCAAGAAACCACTATAACCAGGCCGTCTGAACTAGACTCCACTATCCAAAAATCCGTTTTCTTTGTATTTTTCCAAGCCTCTGTTATCATCTTCTGACAGACTTTTTATTGGAGCAACACCTCGCCCTACTTGGCTCTTTTTGGGTCACTACCGTAAATGTTGACAGCGAGAAATTTATTTTTGGTCGAAAAAATTTGAAAACTACTAACAAACTTCTGCAAAAACTCCTATCTAAATGTTCGTAAAGGACTGATTGAACAGTTGGTGATGTTGAAATGCGTAAAAAACTAACTTCCTATAAGCACTTTTGAACTTTTCCGCCTTTTTTTTCGTCCTGAAATTTTTGGACTGAATGATAGTTCCTCCCAGGTTCACAATAGATCGGCAAATTGAACTAATTATTGGATCCCGCAATGCCGGGCAAGTGACACTGTACCTGGCATTGCAGAATTCTACCTTAGTCTGCAGGTAGAAGTATTCAATAAACATTCGAAATAACCGATCTGAGTTATTTTATCAATACTATTGGTTAATTAGCCAATTTTAATTGACGCTCTATTTCACAATTATATAATTCCATTTCACGAATTTTAGCTTCACGTTCCCTTAATGCAATTTCTCGTTCTTTTAATGCTAAATCTTTTTCCCAATATTCAAGCTCTTTAAGCCTTAAAGCCAACTCATTCTCTTTATTACGATTATCTTCTTCATAATTATCGTCTTTACAACAATCTTCTTCAACATCGGTTCAATCACAATGGTTTTATTTATTCTTTTTCTTGTTTTGTAAATATATTAAAGAAGTACCCGTGCCAAAAGATTGTAAAATAATTTTGTATAAATCAGTAATACCAATAAAAAAAAAATTTTTTTTAATCAAAATGATGATTAATAAAGAATTGTTATATGAACTAAATTCGAGTTACGAATCACGTGATTCTTATTATTTCACTGTACGACTGGGATGCAAAAATTTCTACAATACAGTATAGCAGTTATTAGGCTTCGCACTGAATTTTTGCATCCAAATCATACAGTACAGTTTATCCATATACCTAAAAAAAAATCTTTAAATTACAATATAACAAAAATTTAAAAAATGAGCCCATCAATTAAATGATCTAATTGCATACTGAAATGAACGTTCGATAACAGTTGTGAATAATCACTGCATAAGGCTGACAATACAACAAACAGAAGAAACCTATTTTGGAAAATATGAAGGTGACGATAATGTCACCGATGGATTCATATACACCAGGGCGTAATTTTAAAAACGGACTTTTACCTTAACGACCTATTATCATACAAGTCAATTCAAAGTATTAAAAACCCTTAACGGAAAATTTCATGCTATGTAAAAAACTTTTCCACCATTGGATGAAAAATATATTATCATTATACAATATAACTGCCATATCATTTGTTCTAAAAGAAAAGAAAATTAAACTTTTTTTTACAAAGACGACAATTTTTTTACGTGTTAATTAATTACTATAAATAAAACGGTTTTTATGAAGATAATAAAATACTGTTTTTTAATCAATAAACTTTTTAACAATTTTTTTTTTTTTAGTTAGACGATATAAAATATAATTTTTAGTTAGAATTTCTGATTTTTGAAATTTAATTTTTTAAAACTAAATTATTTATTTATTTAATATATTCTAATAAACCGTATATAACTAATTTAATTCGTAGTATAAAAAAAAATATAATTAAATTGTATATATTATATTAAATGGTCAATACCGATTTGCCAATTTATTAACTTTCATTTTACTATTATGCATGAAAATGAATTAGTAATAAAAAATTAGGCTAAGACATCATTGTAATTATAATAAATTACTTAAAATTAATAATTCATCTATGGTTTAATGTAACTGAACATTAATATATTTGTATATTAAAGAATCCAGCTATAGTGCTGCGTATTAAGTAAAAAAAAAATTGGGTTTCAACATTATAATTTAAATAACGTGATATCAAGATCAATTTCTTTGGTTACGTATCCTTATATTGAAAACAAAAATTAGATAAAAAAATTTATAATGTTGACTTATATTTATAAACGTATATTTTTTTTGCTTACCTTTATCACGAGGTTGATTAGAGCTCATATTAATATCTAATTCAATTTCTTTTGTAAAGTAATCTACAAATCATATGGATCAATTAAAATTATGAAGAAATATGTCGATTGTTAAAGTGTAATTTTATTTACCACTATTTTCATTTTCAAGAAATTTTCTTCTTTTAATACTTTGTTCTAAATAATTATAAATGTGAATTAAATAATAGAAAGTATAATGAAAAATAATAATTTATTAAATTAATTACCGTACCATTGTCATTACTATCTTCAACTGAATCATCTTCTAACTTTCTTTTATCTTTAAAATAATATTAATAATAAATAAGAATATAAAAAACCATTAAACAAAAACTGAATAATTACCAGTATTTTTTTGATAATAATAAAATGTGTCTAAAATTTGTTTAAAAAAATAAATAATTTTTAAAATTTTTCTTGCAACAAAAATGCGTTGTAATTAATAAATTCGTTACCGATAGATCGACCCCTTGAACTCCTTAAAGACATTGCAGATTGAATCATGCGACTTAAAGGTCTACTCTTATAAATGGCAACTGGATTAGTTAATGTTGCAGGTCCAATATCTGATGATTTAATAATTTTAGTTTGATTTATATTAGTTTCATTATTATGCATTTTATCAATTTTCCAAGATATATCTCTAGCTGTTGGTCTTTTTTCTGGATCAGAATGCCAGCATCCCTTCATCAATTCAATATATCCTTTGGGTGCATTTGTAACAATTGGTGGTCGTAAACCATCACATATTTTGATTATAAGTTCTATATCATGAATTTCATCCCAAAAAGGTCTTCTACCTGTCATAGTTTCCCACATAATCATTCCAAAACTATATATATCTGAAGCTTCAGTATATTTTTGTCCTTGAAAAATCTCTGGTGCCATATAAGGAATAATACCATATTTCTCATTATCATTATTTGATTCAGTTGCAGATCTACTTATTCCCAGATCACCTATGTACGCATAATGATATTTGTCAAAAAAGATATTTCCACTATGTAAATCTTTGTGGATAATATTTGCCCGATGTATTTTTTCAAGTCCAGTTAATATAAAAAATAACCCATGCAATTTTGTTTCCCAACTAATATTAAAAAAGTCATTACTTAGATAATGTACCAAATCACCTGAACAATAATATGGCATTATAATCATCATATCTTTAGTAATAGGATCTTGAGTAATTCCAAAATATTCACTAATACCATCAGTCATAAAAAAATTATTTAAAAAAATCTGATAATATGCTTTAAGCTAAATAAAAAAAATATTAATTTTTATCATCAAGTTGAAAATTAGAATATTGCATGGACTATACCTCGTTCAGTTCCTTAGCTAGGGAACAAACTCCAATGTCCAACGTTTTGAACCTGTAACAAAATTAATTTGTGTATTTCTGATAAAGTCATCAATGACTTTTTTCCCACTTAAATTAGGTTTGAACATTTCATAACATAATTGACAAGTTTCATGATTTTCGTCTAGTATAATTTTTCTTTTCTTACATTCTTTACATTTTATCCCTCCTTTACTAAATATAGCAGTTCGTGCTGGCCGACTCAGGGACATATTGTCTGACATCATGAACAATATTAATTGTTCTGTTATTTCAAAATAATTTATTTGTAGCATTCAAGAAAACCTTCCAGTATATATATTTAAAGTAGGGAGTTCAAAATCCTTAAAAAATTATAATAATAGAAGTTCATTATGGAAAGATTTTGAATGAACTCTGAACTAGAATTCCATGAAAGAATAAAAGAATTCTATAGATGCAGTGATCAATTAATTTTAAATTGTCGCGTGATACAGGCTCCTATAATATCGTAACTCCAGTAAAAGTATTTGCTGTTTGTGTAACAACTCTCGTAATAATAATTTTTTTGTCCTTAATAATCCACTTAATCCACTTAAGTTTTTGATATATTCGTGTATTATTTTCTAAAATTGTATCTTGATTAGTTCTGGTTCTGATTGTAGAAACCTTTTTAATATTAAATTCAAAATAATAGTTTAAAAAATCGGTATTAATTATTTTATATGTAAAATTTTTAAAAATTATCATGAGTGTATAAAAGCAGAAATAAACCAAGTTGATAAAGGATTCAAATAATTTAAAATTTAATTATATTTTTCCTAAGCGTAAGTTCTTATAATAAATCTTAGTTAAATAGCGTCCAGAATCTAAAAAGTATAAAATAAATTACATAAAATATCCACATAATATTAATAAACTTTATAATAATGTATTGAAATTTTTCTTCCTTTGCTTGATTTTTTTTTTCCCATTTCTACAACTAAAAATATAAAATTTAACTATTAATAAGTTTATTATAAAAAAACGCCTAATAAAAAAGAATCTAATCAATCTATTTACCGCCACACCAGTGTCAACAATATAGCTTGTTTAGAACGTGATTTTAAGCGGAAAGGTAACCTTTAATGATAATACTTGCGAATATGAAGGATATGATTAATTGATGGATTGGTGGCTTGTTAAAAAATTAATCAAACATCAGTATAGTATAATGATTAATTTTGAAAGAAAAATGATTTCAAATGATTTAATTCAGATAAAACATTAATTTGATCCGATCAATTGATTAATTGAATTCTCAAGTATTTATTAAAAAATGAATTACGGATATTACGCAAGCAATTATAATAAAAGGAAATGTGAAAATTATGTAATTTCCTACTTTCTTATTAGGAAATGCAGGATAGGAGTAGGTCAGAATCTATAATAATATTGTTAATTTTTTGCAATTATACTGTTGAAAAAAACTAATCAAATTAATCAAATTTTATGAAATTTATTTAATTTATACACACCATCAGCTCATCAAATATGGCGAGTAATAGGATCATGTTGATTTTGACGGACTGATATTTTTGTTAATGGCTAAATAATTGATAATTTTCTTTTATTGGCTAAATATCAAATATATTTGCAGTTTAATTATACTTTTTATATACTCTTACTATAATAATAGCATGATCTTGTGTGACTGACGCAATAACTATTATCTACTATGTGTATCATCTACAATTAATGATCTGTTTCAATACCCACCTAACAAATTGTAAATGTAAGATTCTGCGAAATTGGAACTAGGCTTATAGTGCTAGAGCTGGCACTACCGGTCCCTTATAGAAAGAAGTATTATAAGAATAAAATTTCCAATATAATTTTATATAATAATATACGTATTTTTTTAAAAAAAATGTCAAAATGTCGTCATCAGTCCGATTTTTAAATTTTATAAGATTAATATTAAATTAAATAATTGACCACACATATTAAATAATTACTCTATATGTAAATTTACGAAAAGAAGAGATTTGTCTAAGATCAAAAAAGGCTGTTTTTCAGATAATTTTTGAGAAAAATGCAAAATATTGTTTTTTTTAAATTTTCAAAATTTTGTCATGGTTAACATCAAATTAATATTTGAGTTAAAATTTTTGTAATCAGTATTTTTTATCTCTGGCCAAAATTATAAACCGGCATTTCAAACTCTGGCCAAATTGTAATTTTTGGCCGGAATTAAGTGGTGACGATCACCAGTGGTGATCGGTGACGACTTTTTTTTTTGGCAAAAAATTAAATTTTTATATTTTTTATTGAATATTTGATATTTATTAATAAAAAAAGTTTTAATTATAAAATATGTATTAAGAAAAAAAAAGGATCGGCCGGTTAAGGTGTTAAATTTTATTCGGGATAATTTTTTTTATAAATAAAGCGCATTTTTTTATTTTTTTTATTTTTTTTTTGTTAATAAACGCTCGTTAAATAATTAATTGTATACAACATATAAAATGATACTATACATTCTATAGGCTATACACACTATACACGTAATATACTAACTTTATAGTTTATAAATTGTTAACAACAAAACGTTTAACATAATCTGCTGTAAAAGTTGGAATTGTAGGAAGTTTATCATGATTTCTTAATGAAGGTTCAATAAATGCAGGAAAAACTAATAAATTTATAACTAAGAATAAAATCTATTTTAAAAATCTTTTATCTCTTCTTTTCATAATCAAATATAACTTCCCATAATATGAATATCATACCATGAATCATAAAGAAAAATGATTGTTCACCTGTCCAAATATTAAAATTTGCAATAACAAGATATTCATGTATTAAAGAACTAATAGCAAAAGCACCTAATACTCCCATCATATTTGCAATTTAATTGAAGTTAATAAATTCTTAACAGGTAAAAAACCATATTCCTTAAGAAATTCATTAAGGAATAATTGCCAACGAGTAGACCATAAATCACGAGGACTTGATGCCATCCATGGTTTATCAAATAAAGATTTTGTATTAAATATAAAAGATATCAACCATTCTTTTATAGAAACATACTCTGCAGGGGAGAGAAGACCAAATTGAATTAAAATGGGTTTGTATTTATTTTTTTCTAAAGTGGAATGAAAAATTAAACGAAAGATGATTACAAAAATGAAGACTAAGATATCATAATTTATTGAAAGCCATAAATAAGTAATTGCAAAAAAATGTAACATGTGTAAAATTAAAGGTATTGTAATAGGAGTAATTCCTTTTGTGAAAAATTCTAATAAACGAACATGATAATGATGGCCATTTTGTTGAAATTACGTAAGTAGAAAATGTAAATTCCAACATTAACCGCGATGATGATCATGAGACACTTGAATAATTTTTTGTTAATTTGTGAAGTTGTGGGTGATTTAATAATTAAGGATTTCTCTTTTTCATTTGAATTTTCCGAATTTGGAGGAATTATGTAAGAATCAAAACGCCAATTAAATAATGACCAAAGGAACGATTTAAATTCTTTTTTTGAATTCTTTTGATTTTTATATGATTTTAAGAATAAGAACATTTTTACTCCATAATTAAAAGCAATAGTTACAAGAAAACCGTGAAGTGGAGTTTTATTCTCACGATAAATTATCGGAATTGATACAAATAAAAGGCAAGAGATAATAATATGTAAAACGATTCTTTGTTTGAATTGGTTCAAATGTAAGTGATATGAATAATAACATTGGAGTAAAGAATATTGAAGAATAAACTGAATTGGGTAATTCAGGGGGGAATTTTTGCCATGTTGCTGATGAAGTTGAATTGACAATAAAATTTAATATATGAGCGATCGTTATTGATAATAATATATAAACCAGATTTGATTTTGTGAAAATATTAAATTGAGAAGTTGATGACATTTTGAAAATATAAAGTATAGTCTAATATTATATGACTTAATGAAGTGTTGATAAATAATGCGATATGTGAAATATGCCGATATGGTTTTATTTACGAAAAAATGATAAAAATGTAAAATATTCTATAAAGGTAATGTGTATATTGAGAAATTAAAACTTTTATATGAATCTATTTTTTTAATCGCTTTTTGAAGAAAAAAATTTTGAATTTCATCGTTTATATATACTTATTTTCTCGGAGCTAAAAATTTACTTATGATGGTGCGGCTGAGAAAGCTTAGGTTGATAAAATTGTGCTGTGCAACTTGGCGAAATGGTGTAACTAATCTTAGGAAATTCCCTTTCAACAATTGAATGTAAAAATAGACTTTTAGTACATTATGTTTGACGATCCTTACATTTATTGTAGAATGAAGATACGATTATAATCATACAAATTATTATCCATTATATCTCTATTATGTTCATTCGGTTGTACGATTGTTTCGGTCTTTCGGTTAAATTTTGGAATCTCTTTTTTAATAGAAACTTTCCATTACTAGAACGATTTTTTTTTTTTTTTTTTTACGCTACAATAAAGATAAGCTGAATTTACGTGAACAATATAGAATGAATCTCGTTATCTGTTATAGTGATATCATTATTTAATCATAAATAACGCAAAAAAAAAAAAAAAAAAAATTCTATCTAAATACATTAGATTCATTGACATTATTTTCTTTTTAAATGTTTCATTTAATTTATTAATTCTCATTGTTAAGTAAGATAAAAATAAATATGAATATATGAGCGTAATCATAATACTAGTCACGTTGTGGTGATCTCGTATTACCATACCGCACTGCCTATAGTATCCCCAAAGTTAGTACCCTCACGTTATAAGACCCGGGTATTTTACTAGATATAAAATTTTTACTCTCAATTAGTACCCCCAATTCTGCTTAATTCTGGCAAAGTACCCACGGGTATTATATAATTTTTAAATAAGGTATTTTGTATAATGCCCGGGGTATTGTGTAGTGCGGTACGGTAACAATGATTTCTATGATCAACAACTAAATATGATATCAAAACGAAAAAAAAAAATTTCAAGATTTAAAATTCAATAGCTTTACATTTAATCAGGATTAAAAAAATATATATATATTAAAAATATAAAGAATACACAATAATTTAAAGAATAACATAAAACCTCGCTTTTTCGAAAATACTAAAGAATTTTTTTTTTTTCTTATAGAAATGTATTCAAGAGTAATTACTTTATTATTGTCTAAAAACTTGAAATACTTTTTTTTATTGGAAGAAGCATTCTGTTACATGAAAAATGTTATTGTTTGGGATACTTTTTTGCAGAATTTTGAAAGAAAAATAATGAAAAGAATTCTGAGTTATTAAAGTGAAGAATTACATCAATAATAGGAACTTAGAAAAATTATCCCAATATGACGATCACGAATAGTAAACAGCAAATCCATTAGTCACGTTAATTTTCTTTATACAGGAATTTTATTATTTTTATTTAGAAAAAAAAAGTTAAATAAATAAATTATCATCGATGTAACGAGAATGGTGATTAAAAGAATGCGATAATAAAACGAGCTAATAAAAATTCGTACCACTAGTATAACAACGCACAACTAAATACGTCACTACTCAAATATTTTGCCACGTTCCGCTCTAACCATTAAAATGTAAGTGGCGTAGAAAAATTCCTTTTAGTGTACATGAAAGTTTTTTTTCGAAAGTGCTTTGAGTAATGTTACTCAAATAATTAACCATATTTATCAAATTAATTATTATCGCGACTTCGATATAAGCATCTAAGCGTAAATCTTTTTTTTAAAAAAAATTCGTAGACTCGATGAAAATATTCTAATTATAGATTTTAACTTCCAGGATAAATAGTATTTATAGAACGACCGACCGTTCATGAGTTTTTTAAACATTTTAAAGATTTTTTAAAAAATTATATTACACAACGATAAATAAATAAAATAAATATATATACACACATAATGACTTTATTAAATAATATTTATATAAAATAATATAAAAATATATATATAATAATTTCATTTTCAAAAAAAAAAATTCTCTTGTTTCTTTATACATTATATATAAAAATGTACGAATTATAACAAAATTTTAAATTTAAAAAAAAAGTAAAATCAAAAGTAATTGGTAAAAATCAATTTTAACAAAGACTCTTGTACAAGCAAGTGGTAACTTCCGTTTTAAGTAAACCTCCATTATAACATGAAGCCGCAAAAGTTTCCCAATTGGTTGATGTATCTCCCTTTTTATCCTTCCATCTTGCAATTTTGACCAATTCTGTATGCCAAGTTCGAGTATTAGTAAATTTCCAACAATACATAATACTTAATAATTCCTTCATCAATTCGCAAAAGAAGGAATATCCTTCTATTGGGTATCCCCATTGAATAACTCCATAATCGATCATCAATTGAAAATCTTCTTCATCTGTACACATACTTAGGTAAAAGTATATAGCACTATGAATATAAGCGGCTTTTCCAGAAATAATTTCATGAATGATACAATTTTTTAGTACTTTAAAGCGGAATGGATCAAGAGTAAGAGTGGTATAATAATATGTCTTGCTTAAAGGATCAACGTAACAAGTGTATGCTCCATTAATGACGCGTTTCAAGGGAATTTTATGACGAACATATTCTTTAAATCCGAATTGAATAAAGGATCCATCACTGTGGCTAGCTTCATTAAATAATTTGTATTGTCCGGCTGATTGTCGATAAACGTTTTCCATCATGGTAACTTCGGTATCCAAAGGTTGTATCAAACCACCAGTAATTAAAAAGGGTGAAGCACCAACGATCATTCTAGAGAAAAGAGAGAGAGAAAATTCGGGTTAGATTCTAACTTACAACTGTTGAACATGTAGGACAAAGAAAATAATGATACGGTACGCTTTTATGTCACCAGCTGGATCGCCGAACCTGATTCATATAAACGTTTAAAACGTTAGATTTACTTTCTTTCGATTTAGAACAGGAAAATAAAAATAAAGTTTACGAATATACTTCTAGTACATACGGATTGAAAGGTAATTGTAATAAATCTTGAGCTTTCTCCAAGAAATTATCCATGAGGAATTTATATTGTAACGTTGTGAAAGGGTTTAAAAGGTCCAACAAAGCGCTTTTATAATCGGATACAGCGGCAACGGCAGAAGTAATACGTTCGTCAGGTACAGCAGAAAGACATCTACGAAATTGTAATGAATACGATAATAATCGTGTTACGAGTTGAATTTCCATTCTTGCCGTATATGTTTGTTGTTCATCAATGTTAAAGTCGTTTAATCTTTTAATAAGTGCATCAACCTCTTCCACATTTGCGACAAAAGCCAACTGTAGTTTAATTTCTTCCAAATGCAACATACGTTGCGTCTGTTCGTTGTAAGGTAAAATGTTACCTCTATAAGATTTTGCGATGTAATCGTTGAGTTTTACACTTTCTACGAAGCGAATACTCTGGCATTTGGGTTCATTGATTGGTTGCAAAATATCCGCGAGGCTCGCAAATAAATTATTAAGGGATACATTGGGTGGATTTTGATTAAGAGAAGGGATTGTTGTAGTATTTGGATTAGCAGACATTGATAACAGTTGTATATAGTAAAAAAAAAAAAAGAAAAAGAAAAAAAAATTAGGTAAAATGTTCTCAGCATCACGTACAAAGTTACTCTTTAAATAAATGATTTGTTATCATGTGACTTGTAATACGCAATGAAAGACTTTTTTATTATATTACTATATCTTGTAATGCGAGTTATGACATAAACATGATTCATTTACACAAAATATAAACAAATACAATCAAACAAAGAGACGCATGGAAACCTTTGGAAAAAATTTGATGATCACATGATCGAGGGTAAGTAATTTTATCATATTTGTTAAATATTTTTTTTCTAGAAATTTTTTAATTGACCAAAAAAAGATCGTCATTTCGGCAATTCGGTAAAATTTGACTATGTATCACATTTTTTTCACACAACCGTATGGAAATGAAAGGCCAAAAATGCTTAGATATTCGATAAATAAGGATTGATCTACAATAATAAGACAAGTGGCGTGCATTAGCATGAATAATGAAACAATTCTTTTTGGTAACACAATTTAATACCAAAGTTCTTAGTGCCTGATTTCTAAAACAAGTAATTTGTATGTCTAACGTTTATTGAAATTAAATTTGTGTTAGGTAAAACAGATTTTATTAAAAAAAACATCATGATGATATTTTTATTTTCTCAATAAAAATTCTTTATTACTAAGTCTTTAGTAAAAAAGGAAAGAGAACAATGAAAAGGTTAATTAATTTAGCAAAAAATAACTTTCATGCAATGTTTAAATTCACGTTTTCTTTTATTGGTTAAAAAATATTAAAAATATTAAAAGTCGGAAAAAAATTATCTCTGATATAAACAAGGATAAAAATACCTATTTTTATAATTATTTCTTTATTTTATTTTTATTTTATTTTATTTTATTATATTTTTATTTATTTAATTTTTTTTATTATATTTTTTATTTTATTTATTTTTTTATTATATTTTTATTTTATTTATTTAATTTTTTATTTTTAGTACCTAAAAAAACCTCAAATGTTATTTTATTTTTGCAAGATAAAATCATATACAATTTTAATTATAGTAAATTTTTTTGTCGTTCATAAATAAATTTAACTAAGAATTTTATTTACCAAAGGCACAGCACATTCCGATACTCCGAAAAGTTTTTATTCGTTCGGACTTCGGACTTCGGACTTCGGATCGATATAAATAATTTCATGGCGCGTTATAAACATTATAAACATTATAAACATATGTACTTTAATAACTCAAATGTTATAAAATAAATAAATGAAATAAATATTTTATTGATGCTAAAATGCTAAAATGCTAAAATAATAAAAATAATAAAAATAATAAAATATGTAAATAAATCTATATATAGTTTCTATTAATTATTAGTATAATATTTAGCGAGATATGATTTAGGAAGAATGTTGTTTTTTCTTATCATGGGTTCAACGAATGCTGGTAAAACCATTAAATTAATAGTTAATAACAAAATCCATTTTAAGAACCTCTTAATCTTTGTAATCTCATTTTTTTTCTCATAACCAAACACAATTTCCCATAAAATAAATATTACACCATGAATCATAAAGAAAAAGAAATGTTCACCCGTCCAAATATTTGATATTCCAATAATAAGGTATTCATGAAGTAAACTACTAAAACATAGAGCACCAAGTACTCCCATCATATTTGCAATTTTCCTTGGAACAAATGTGATTAATAAATTCCTGACAGGCAAGTAACCTAATTCTTTAAAAATTTCGCTAAACATTAATTGCCAACGAGTGGACCAAAAATCACGAGGACTCGATGCAATCCATGGCATACTAAATATATGTTTCGTATTGAATAAAAATGTAATCATCCATTCTTTTAAAGAAACATATTCTGAAGGAGTGAAAAGACCGGACTTAATTAAAATAGATTTGTGATTGCTATTTTCTGATTTGGAATAAAGAAAGAGACGAAAGAAGATTGTGAAAATAATAGTGAAAATATCATAAATTATTGACATCGCTAAGTAAGCGGATATAACAGAATTCAAATATAGTAATATTGAAGATGTAATTAGAGGGGTTCCTTTTATGATAAATTCAATTAAACGAACTTGATAAGCTTTTTCTGGAATTTTTATCTCGTACTTGTTTGAAATGAAAAGTGTAAGCTCAAAAATTAACCATTTTAAGAAGGTTATAATGGAGCGGTTAATCAACTTTTTGTTAATTTGTGAAGTCGTAGGTGATTTGATAATCAAAGAATCATTCTCCGATTTTGGAGGAATTATATAAGAATCAAAACGCCAATTAAATAATGTCTAAAAGAACGATGTAAATTCTTTAGAATTTTTTGGATTTTTATATGTTCTATTTAATTTTAAGAATAAAAACATTTTCATCCCAAAAAATGCACCACGAGTAACCAAACCATTATGAATTTTAATCGGATAATTTCCCTTACGAAAACTAATTGGAATTGATATATATATAAGCGCTAGAGATAATAAAGTGTAAAAACGTTTTCTTGTTCTAATTGGTTCAAATGTAAGTGATATGAATAATAATAATGGAATAATATATATTGAAAAATAAATTGAATTAGGTAATTTAGGTGGGAATTCTTGCCATATTGATAAAGGTGAATTAATGATGAAATTTAATGTATGAGCGATCGTTATTGATAATGGTATATAAACCAGATTTGATTTTGTGAAAATTCTAGATTGTGATTCTAATGACATTATGTATAATTTTGATATTATGGAATGTAAATCTATTATGTTAAATATGATTTTATGAAGTGTTGAAAAAAAAATGCAAATGTTATGATCTATGAAGTTGTTGAATAAAATGACGTTTGTGATTATTGAAATCTATGTTTATATATTATATATATCTATATTTATGTATATTGTATGCAAAATTCTTTCGTCCTTTAAAATATTTTTGTCTAATGATTTTATTTACTGAAAAAAAAAACTTTCGAATTTTGTCGCTTTATATATATAATTTTTTTTTTTTTCGAGTTCGAAAGGAATATTTAAGAACCGAAAATCATTATTACAATAAATCAAAAAAAGAATAGTGTATTGTCACAATATGGCGTTTTGAGTTTACCGTAGTTGCTTTGCAGACTTTTCTAATTTTAGATTACCCATACTGCAGAAATTCTTTAAATTCTTTCTAAACATTGTATTTAGAAATTGGTTAGTCTATTAGTAAATTTTTTTTGACGATCACGTATCATTTAGATTGATGTTCATATCTTCTTAAGGAATTAGCATTATCATAATGCCTTTCCTTTTATGAGTTTCAAATAACGACAATAATGGAAATCGATTTGAAAAAAAAAGGAATTGTTCTTGAGAATTTATTATATCAATGTAATGCATAATTATGTCTATCTTACTCGTTTCAAAAGTTTCTTCGGAGTTCAAAATTGGATGCCGCAGAATATTCTCGGTATTGTTACACAAAATTTTTCCATCGGAAATTTGATCTTTTCTATCTTTTCTAGAAAGAAAAAAAAAATCTCGACTATTTACTTTTTTGTATCAGCATCTAGCGGATTTTATTTTACAATAAAGATTGGTTAAAACAATCAAACAATCATATTATTTAATGTGTATTCTTTTGTTCAAATATTTTTTAAATCCTATTTTGTAAGTAATGATGTATAAAGGATGGAATTTTTGTCCGACTTTATCAAATTATTTATTGTAACATGCATGCTTGTAATGTAAAACGATACTGAAATAAATAACTAGTTTGTGCTATCGAACTAGTCAGAGTGCCACCTTAGAATTATTATTTTGTTTCGTCAATATACTATATTTTTAGGTTTAATGAATGAATTCATTACAATCTCTTCATTATATAAGCAAACTTTTATATACTTTATACAGCCATAACTCGATAGTCGATATAACGATTTGGGATAAACCGATTTTGGCCCATAACGAACTTTTTTCTTAAACCAAAACCATCTATAATTAATTGTATCATTATATACCGACTTTATAATAAATTTCGTGATATTACAAATAACGAAGTTAATCATAAAGCAGTCATACTTATTTATTCGCAATAAACCGATACCATTCTAATTCCAGCCTGAATTAACTCAGTCTCGGCCGGCACTATTAAACGCAGCAGATCACCTGATATATCTGGATCTCAATTTCGGTGCATCTATTTACAAGTTTCTATATGATAACACCGTATTGAACTGTTGATATTATAAACGTGATAAAATAGGATTTTATTTTGATATATTTTTTTTAGATATACTGATTCTTATATTTTAATATATAAATCGTTATAATAGAAAAATTTGATCGATGTAATGATTCAAAATAGCTTGAACGGAGGGTTCATTATATCGAGTTCTGACTGTAACAGGAAATAGGAATATCCGAATTTATTTATTAAATTATATTATTGAAATTTACTAATAATTTCTATTTTTATATTTATGATAAACTTGGCCAGCCATTTCAATTTGTAAATCAATTTTAACATAAATTTAAAACCATGCGTAAAAAACGAACAGGTATGCCGGTCATTTCATGTTATAAACTCCATCAAATCATTTCACTTCGATCAGTGAAGGTTTTGAAGTTCAATAAACGAATTTATTTAACTTGAAACATGTGAATTTAGAATAAAGTAAGTTTATCTCTGTTGCTAAATAATATAGATTCAATTAATTGAATTGAATGAAAGAATTATTTGTAAAAAAGTTATAAATTTGTAATTTCTCAATTTTATTTTTAACATTGATTTTTATTTTTATCCATAGTAATACTTTGATTTTTATCTTAATAAAACATATTAATTTTGATTGTATATTCATTAAAATAAATATAATAAAAAATATTAAGTACTTGTTCTATTGCTAAAATTGCATCAAAATACAATAATATTATTCGTTATTATTAATTTTTTTTTTGATTGTTTCATTCACATCAGTATTTAATATTATTCATGTTTGATATGATATCGAAAAAAAGAATCTTGATTAAATATTTTAATTTTAAATTACTAATATTATTATAATTTAATTAAAAAAAATGTAAAAAGAATTTCGCACAAGTATTTTCCATATTAAATATGTACTGGTAAAAAATACTTTTAAGATTTTTAAATAGATAATAAATAATTTAGTTAGAATTATTAAGATTAATTAAGGTGCATATCATCATATTTTTTGCATTATATATACCGTGTATTATGCCTGGAATATTAATATAATTAGTATTACATCAATTCGGTTACGTAGACAGCAGACTTAAGTTTTAGGTCGAGTTCTTTCTGTTATGCTTTCTTTATATTAGTACAAATTACCTAATAGTGCTGTGTTTCTTGTTATATATTTTGATAAAATTGTGTAATTCTTAAATTCTTAATGGAAAGTTGGCTATTGTGTGCAAGTTGTTTAGAAGATAACTATAAATAAAATATTATAGTTTGTCTATAATCATTAATCTATGACTTTTAATTCAGCAGAAAACTTTCTATAATACCGAAAAAAGACTTTACAGAAACCTTCAATTTTCATAAATATGATAAACATATAATTGTTAGATAGCAGTCATATTTTCGATATATAATAAAAATATTTTAGTACATGTTATATAATTATGAGATGATCAACAGATGTATAAAACATGTTCGTAATTTCCTCGATTTACGCTATTAGATAATAGTCATATTGTTGATATATAATAAAAATATTTTAATACGTGTTATATAATTATGAGATAATCAACAGATGTATAAAATATGTTCGTAATTAACCTGATTATGCTATTAGATAACAGTCATATTTTCAATATGTAATAAAAATATTTTAATACACGTTATATAATTATGAGATGATCAACAGATGTATAAAACATGTTCGTAATTTCCTTGATTTACGCTGTTAGATAATAGTCATATTTTTGATATATAATAAAAAAATATTTAGTGCTCCGCAAAATTCGGGTCTAACCCGGATAATTCAACCCGAGTGAATTTTAAATCGGGTCGGTACTAACAATTTTAATAACCCGTGACCCGCATGACCCGACCCGTCGGGTCGGGTTATTCATTTCCTTAACTCGGGTTTTGACCCGAATTAGACCCGGATGGTCATTAAAATCACTGATCACATATTGATTACGTGTTAATATTGATTATGTTTATATAATTTTGCTAGATGAATGAGGTAGTATATCCTCACTTAGCGAAAATTGCTAGAGACACCTTGCAGTTACAGGTATGTGTATGAATTATTATTATTATTTATTAACATTACATAAGTTGATTTTGATGATTAATAAAGCAACCAGCGTTCCAGTAGAAAGAGTATTTTCCGGTGGAACCGATTTGATAGCTGCAAAAAAATGTAGTCTTAAAGCAGATACAATTAGAGCATGCATGTGTTTAAAGTCCTGGCAGACATAAAATATAGTCAAATTTCTGTTAAAGTAAATGATACAATTTCGATTTTATAGTTCAAATATAAAGCAATAAATAAACAGGAATTGAAGATATTTTTAAATTCGTGCTTAGCTTTAGTTTTAATAATAAAAAGTTGGGTGTCATCTTGTAGATCAATTACCTTGCGTTATTGAAAAAATTATATTTGAAAAAATATTTTTGATACATTACTAATATTATCCAATGAAAATTACTAAAATTTCGGGTCTAACCCGGGTTATTCAAATTAAATATACTCGGGTCGGGTTAAAATTGGATCATTTCTATTTTTACCGGGTCGAGTCGGATATATTCTCCAAACCCGACTGAATCCGACCCGGTAGGAGCACTAAAAATATTTTAATATTCTTTGCAGAAAACTCTTAGTTTTCGTAAAATATGTTAGACATAAAAAATGACGAGAATTAATGATATTGGTGAATATTTTTGTAATATGAACAAAACAATTTTACAATATTTTCAAAATATGTTAAAGATGAACTTGAATTAACAAATATTTTCGTAATATGAATACAATATTTTGAAATGCATTAAAATATGATTGATATTAGCGAAACAGTTATTACAATATTTTGAAATATATTAAATATAAAATATAAACTTAAATTAATGATATTAGTGAATTCTAAGAATGAATAAAATATAGCTACTATTTCAATTCCCTATATCAAAATTCATAAAATCTTTGAAATATAATTAACAAATGAATAAAATATAGCTACAATATCAATTACATATGGCAAAATTCATATAATCTCTGTAATATAATTTGACATATCTTTCTCCTATTTTAACCTGATTAACCACGCACTTTAAGATGATGAATTACTTCTCCTTAATTTGGTTCATTAAGGAGGTTCCTAACATAATGTTAGTGTTTCATTCACTTATCCGCTGGCGGTCAGACTAAAATATTCCTTACTAACTTTTCATTCTTTCTTACTTTTTACACCAATAATAATATAAAAAATTTTTAATACTGAAAAAAATATCGGCTATATTTATATTAATTTAGAATCACGTGTATCATGTAATTAACCTGATTAAAGCAATACTAATAATAAATCCGCAGTTTGGTCTTTTTTTTTAAACTTTTTTTAACTCTTTTTTTTAACAAAGTTTATTTTATTTTATTTTATTATTTAAACTTTTAACTATTCTTTTAATTTTTTCTAACACTTTATTAATGTTATAATATATTTCAACACCATATGGTCATTACTTTGTTATTTTTTACTCTCTATTTCCTATTTTTCTTCTTTCAATCATTCCCTCCTCTCTCTCATACATAGTTTTAAAAAAAAAGTGAAAAGTACCCACAAGAGAAAAACAAAAATTCTTTAACATTTTACATTTTGATTTTAGCTTCCATATTGAATTTCATTCATTTGAAATTCACTTTGGTACAATAAATAGTAGGAGGTTGTTTAGTATTAGGCGTAAGTATATTTTGTTGTGTAAAAAATGATAAGGAAAAGGAGATAAGAGCAGTTTCTTCACAGATTCATATTTTTCAAATCTCCAGATATATAATTAATGCAGAGTATCAACAGAAATGATTGGAAGATATTCCAATAGTAGCGTAACATATTGTTAAATACCCTTCAAATGCTGAAACTGGAAGCTTTTTTTAGGTAATTCTTTCAGCTCCTCCAGTAGAATTTGTCAATTTTGTTTTCTTTAATTGTTTTGTTTTTTATCAAATAATTTTTAATGGTTGTTTTCTTAATTCTTAGATGGCTTAGTTCTATGGTATTTAGAATGTGAGTACAGTAGGAAGTTTTTTTTTAATTATTTATCTTATAGCAACGAAACATTTCTTAGATAATGGTATCTTCAGATATGTTGATTTTTGGTAAGGGTATTCGGAAGTTTTTAAAAGTTTCAAAACATTTTACTAATGTTACAATTTACTCTCTTTTTTAGCAAGTTTTTAAATCTTTGTGCGCGTTGGAATTGAGTGGGTATTTCTTTTTTTAGAATTTCTATTTTAACAAATATTTATTAATGTTTTGATTTTTTTCTTTTGTAGCTCTTATTATGGCATGTCTGGCCTCTTTGGATGCTGTCTCTTTAGATGTGGACTTTTGGTAACTTTTTTATCTTTTTTTTTCACTTTTGATGAAATGAAACATTTATCAACATCCTTTCATTTTTCTTTCTTTTGTAGTTGCAGATTTTTAGAGGGTGATTTTATTATTTGTTTATTTTATATTTTTTAATAAACTTTTGCTAAATGTTCATTTGTTTCTTCTTTTTAGGCAACTGAACTGGCTGAATTACTTTAGATGTGCAGGACCTCTTTGACGAACTGTCATTTGTAACATTTTGATTTTTTCTTTTTTAGCAGCTCTTTAGTTTCTTAGCTCAGGATTTTGGTTAGTCTCAAAATTTTTTATTAAATTTTTTTTATTTTTAGCAAACTTTACTAACAGTTTATTTATTTCTTTTTTTTAAACAGTTGTGCATACACTTAATTTATGGTAAGAATCTTCAGAATTTTTTTTAAAAAATTTTCTTTATTGAGCATTTTATTAAAATTTCAATTTTATTTATTTCATTTTTAGGCAATGGAACCTTGGATTTGTAGATTTTGGTAAGTATTGGAAGTTCCTTTGGTTTTATTTCTTTAACGAATTTCTTACTAATGTTTTGACTTTACTTTTTTTTTAAATGATCAAGCATCTTGTATTGTATAAATAGCAATAAAATTACTTATTGAAAATTTACACGTCCACAAACAAGCAAATATACTAATAAAAATAACCTACAGTGTATTGCAAAATATCATACAAGAAATCTAGACTAATTACTACTACTATTTATTATCCTACCCGCAACTTACAGTATTTAACAGTCTGAAGAAAATCGCAGAAGAATAAGTGTGACCTCCAAATGAGATGGAAAGGAAGTGACCAGGAGAGTTGCAAAAGGGAGATAAGATGTGAGAATGGCGAACATACAAAAAAGTACAGTAATAATTTTGTTTCCTTATCATTGAGAGGGTCGTACAGAAAGGAGAATCAGAAGTCACATGATTTGACTTGGAAATTTCCTTGCGAATAAATCACAATGATCCAAATCAAAAATTGTGCAGTGAAGGCATTATAATAGGTTTGTTTTTATTATAATTTCAATGTAAAATGTATAATTGTAATATTTTAGTGTATTTTTAATATATAATAAATTGTATTACTTGCAATATATTATAATGATATTTTTGATATATAATAAAAATATAAATATCACATTTTTTTCATAAATTTTGACATATTTTTGATATATAGTAAACATATTTTAAACATATTTTAATCATGTGTTTTTTAACATATGTTCAACATATTGCCGTTATCGAGTTACAACAGAGTTAACAGAAATGTACACGCAATATGTCAATCATATTTTAAAAATATTTTTACCATATTTTTCAAAATCAATAGGTTTCTGCAAAGGGACTTTATCTTGAAAAATAATTAAATATGATGTTAGCAATAAATACACCAGTAAAACTTATCATAATAAAAATTGCGCACAGATGTTAAATATAAAATCACTTTCAAGAGTGTATACCTACTATTAATGAATAATAATGCCCTTCTAAACCTTCTAAATTAATAACGTTTTTCAAAATAATTGGTTGAATAAAAATAATTTGTGACATAAATCCGTGTTGTCGATCAACTTAATGTTATACTTATACAAAAAGGAACTAATAATAAATTTGATCTACATCAAAATGAAGCCCCTTAATTAATTTGTATTACCATTATCTAGATGCTGTATAACTATAATATGATACACATGTCAACGGGCTGAAATAATTTTTTTTTACTTGAAAACAAAAAAAATGAATTATAAAAATAAAGACGAAATACAAATAGAATCTGAATTTAATGAATTAAATATTTCTAGTAGAAATCCAAATATCAATCATGTAAATTGTTATAAACCAGAAGATAAAAAATTGTGGTGTAAAGAATGTGTTCCTCGTTGCATAATTGAAGGATGGACCAGTAGGAATAATGATATTGATGAATTTATAAAAGATACGATTTATAATGCAAAATATCATAGGAATAATTACCCATTATTTCTTGAATTGATACCATTTGATAGATTTGAAGATGTAAAACAAATTGGTGAAGGAGGATTTGCCAAAGTTTACTCTGCAACATGGATTGATGGTGAAGCAAAATATAAAAGACAAAATGATGGAAGTTGGAAAAAAGAAGAATCTAAACCTATAAAAGTAGCTTTAAAAAAATTAAATGATTCACAAAATATTTCTGCCAATTATTTAAATGAGGTATATTCGCATTTTCTATTATTAACTAATTTTCAAAATATAAAGATTTATTCATGGCTTTTAAATTTTTGTAGATTAAAACACTTTGGAATGTTTATTTTAATGATCATATTTATTTAAAATTTTATGGAATAACTAAAGATACAAAAACTGGAGAATTTATGATGATTATAGAATTAGCAGATCAAGGAAATTTGAGAAGTATTCTTTCAAGTAATTTTAATAATATTTTTTGGAGAGAAAAATTAAAATTATTATGTAATATAGTACATGACCTTAAAAATTTACATAAATTGGGATATTTTCATAAGGATTTCCATAGTGGAAATATATTACATAATTACAATAAAAGCAATAATGGAAACATTTCTTATATTTCAGATTTTGGATTGTCTGGACCATCAAATGAACAAAAATCAGATGACAAAATATGTGGAGTATTACCATACATTGCTCCAGAAGTTTTGAATAAGGAACCATATACATTATCTTCTGATATCTATAGTTTTGGTGTAATTATGACAGAATTGTCATCTGGAAAACCACCTTTTTATAAAAGAAAACATGACTTAAGCTTAGCATTAGAAATATGTAATGGAATCAGACCTGAATTTGGAAAGGGAACACCTGAAATTTATAAAAAATTAGCATATAGATGTATGAGTGCAATTCCAAATCAAAGACCAACGGCAGATGAATTATATGATATAATATATTTTTTGTTCTATGCTTATATAGGTAATTTTCAAAATGAAGAAAAATTTGGTTATAAAGGAAAAGAGATTAAAGCTATTTTTGATGAAGCTAATAAAGAGATACCAAATATTTCAACTTCATATGAAAAGATTCCTGATGCAATATACACTAGTAGGGAATTCACATTTAGTAATTTGCCAAAACCTGTCAATTCATCTATAATTACTTCATGTCTTGAAGTTGAAGAAGATAATAAAGGTATTAATTATTTCTTTATGATCATTGCATTATATGTTTAATTCCATAATTACTAACTTTTTATCATTTAATAGATTGTCAAGATTCTAAATTATTTGATTTAGAAGTTCCTAATTAATTATATTTAAGATAAGAAACAATATTTATTATATTGGCTACATATAATTATATATGCAATTATTATTAAATTTTTGTTCATAATTATAGTTGAAAACAATCATTTCAATACAGTATTTTTAAATTTTCATTTATTATTATTATTTTTTATATCAATTTATTTATTTATTTTATAATCATTGTATTTTGTATCGTATGACAGAAATATTAACTTGATTTCCTTATTCAATAAAGACAATAAAAGAACATATATGTTTTATAAATTAAGTTGATATTGAAACAAACATAAATTAGTATGATTACTATTACTTTTACGAGTATTTATAATTAATATTTATAAATAAGCTAATGATAAAGGTATTTTATATTAATATTCATATCTATTTACTAAACCTATTGCAGCATTATATTTACTATTTATTTTTCCTAAAAAATTTGATTTCTGGAATTAAACAATGTTGAATACTAATATTCGAGATGATGAAAATTTTTAATATTTTAAATACCTAAATAAAAAAGACATATTTCTTATTACAATAAGGTTTTTAAGTTCAATAAACGAATTTATTTAGCTTGAAACATGTGAATTTAAAATAAAGTAAGTTTATCTTTGTTGCTAAATATAGTAGATTCTATTAATTGAATTGAATGAAAGAATTATTCTGTAAAAAGTTATAAATTTATATTTCTCAATTTTATTTTTAACATTGATTTTAATTTTATCCATAATACTTTGATTTTTATCTTAATAAAACTAACTTATTAATTTTGATTGTATATCATTAAAATAAATATAATGAAAAAATATTAAGTACTTGTTTTTATTGCTAAAATTGCATCATTATACAATAATATATCATCGCTCATTGTTATTAATTTTTTTTTTTGATTATTTCATTTACATCAGTATTTAATATTATTTTATGTTTGATATGATATCGAAAAAAGGATCTTACACGAAATTCTTTTCTTAGATTATAATATTAGTAATTTAAAATTAAATATTCAATTAAGTATTTTTCATATTAAATATGTACTGGTAAGAAATACTTTTAAGCTTTTTTAAATAGATAATATATCATTTAGTTAGAATCATCAAGATTAATTAGGATGCATATCATCATATTCAGTTTGCATTATGATATATACCATGTATTATTTCTGAAATTAATATAATTAGTATTACATCAATTCGGTTAAGTAGACAGTAGACTTAAATTTTAGATCGAGTTTTTTCCATGCTTCTTTATACTGTATTTCTTGTTATACATTTTGATAAACTGTGTAATTCTTAATGGAAAGTTTGTTATTGTATGTCAATTGTTTAGAAGATAACCATAAATAAATACTATAATTTTATATACAATCATTAATCTATGACTTTTAATTCAGCAGGAAACTTCTATAATACCAAAAAAGACTTTATCTTAAAAAACAATTAAACATAATGTTTGCAATAAATACATCAAGACTTATTATAATACTAGAAATTGTGCACAGATGCCAAATATAAAATCACTTTCAAGAGTGTATACTTTTAGTAATGAATAATAATTACTAAATAATTATGGCGCGCTGATGTGGACAGATTGGTATTTTATTAATACCAACTCCTGCTATTTAAATATACTAGCTCTTGTATTTTAAAATTACTGATTTTGCCTAAAATGGCAATTCCTTTTTATATTATTAGACAGATTTGTATTTATTTAATACCAAATTTCTCTAATTAAATATTACCAACTCTTGTAATTTTAAAATTGACAGATCTTTTTTCTTCAATAGACAGATTTATATTTTTTTATTGCCTCCTTTTTTTCATTAGAAGATCTTTTTTCTTTAATAGACACATTTGTATTTTTTTATTATTAGCTCTGATGATCATTTTTATTCGCTAAATCTCACCGCAGGTGATCCTTACCGCAGGTGATTTTATTCCGGCCAAATTATAATTCCAGCTGGAGTTAATTGTGCAACCTAATAAAAAGTTTTGACTTTTTTAGTAACAATGTGGTATAAAAATTGCACCAATGAGTTCAGAAGATACCCATTTATAATCAAATATGCAGTTAAATTTTGTGTAGCCTCACTGCATAAATCACTTTACTTAAGAAATCTATTTCGTAATGGTCAAAAGTGGTCTATTTGACCTTAAAAGTGGTCAAACTTGACCTTATTGATGATCAAATGACCATCAGTTGCCTTAATTGATGGTCAAAAGTAGTCTATTTGGCCTTAAAAGTGGTCAAATGTAACCATCAGCTACCTTAATTGATGGTTAAAAGCGGTCAAACGTGACCATCAGCTGCCTTAATTGATGGTCAAATATGCCCTCGCCTTTAACTACCTATTATTAGTATAACCAAACAGAAAATTTTCGAAAAATTCCTGTGCTATATGACCACTTTCTAGGGTCAAATAGACCACTTTTAACCATCAATTAAGGTAGCTGATGGTCACTTTTGCCACTTTTAAGGTCAAATAGAACACTTTTGACCATTGCGAAATAGATTTCTTAAGTAAAATGATTTATTCAGTGAGGCTACACAAATTTAACTGCATATTTACTTATAAACGGATATCTTCTGGATCCATTAGTGCAATATTTATACCACATTGTAACTAAAAAAAATCAAAAACTTTTTATTAGGTTACACAATTAAATTTGGCTGGAATTATAATTTGACCGGTGAAATCACCTGCGGTGAGATTCAGTAGATCTGCTAATGAATATAAATGATTGTCAGAGCTAATAATAAAGAAATATAAATCTGTCTGGTAAAGAAAAAAGATCTGCTAATAAAAAAAGGGGATAATAAAAAATATAAATCTGTCTATTGAAGAAAAAAGATCTGCCAATTTTAAAATTACAAGGTTGGTAATATTTAATTAGAGAAAGTTCGTAATAAATAAATATGAATCTGTCTAATAATGCAAAAAGAAATTGCCATTTTAGACAAAAATCTACCATTTGCAGTAATATTAAAATACATGAGCTGGTATTATTTAAATAGCGGGAGTTGGTATTAAAAAAATACCAATCTGTCCACATCGGCGCGCCATAAATAATGCCCTTATAAATTAATAAAGTTTTCAAAATAATTTGTTGATAACAACCAATAAAAATAATTTGCATATCCACCTGACATAAAATCCCGTGTTGTTGATCAACTTGATGTTATACAAAAAGGAACTAATAATAAATTTGATCTACATCAAAATTAGCCCTCAATTATTTTGTATTACCATTATCTGGATGCTGTATGACTACACATGTCAACGGGCTGAAATAATTTTTTTTTTGAGAAACAAAAAATGAGTTATAAAAATAAAGACAAAATACAAATACAATCCGAATTTAATGAATTAAATATTTCCAATAGAAATCCAAATATAAAAAGAGCTGGTTCACAGCTTTCAAATAAAAAAATTTTGACGTGATTTGTAATTATCTTAAATTATTCCGGTTTTTTTTTTGTAACACACTGTATATTGTCGATCTTTTTGTTTTGTACAGCATTTTTTTTCTGTAACTATATAATTCCTTTTTATCCTTATTAATAATAAAAGTATTTAAGTAAAGTCTCAGTTTTTTTACGAATTAATTTTCTATCAAAATTTTTAATCATAAAAATTAGTTACATTAATAGAAAAATAAAACAATTAGTATTCAAATTCAATAAAAAAGAAATGAATAAGGATAATTATAAAGAAAATGAAAGTCAAGTTGAATCTGAACTTGATAAATTAAATATCTCTGACAATGATTCAAGTTCGGTAAATATCAACCATAAAAATTGTTATAAACCAGAAGATAATAAATTATGGTGTAAAGAATGTGTTCCTCGTTGTATAATTGAAGGATGGACCAGTGGGAATAATGATATTGATGAATTTATCAAGGATACAATTTATAATACAAAATATTCTGATGATGATGATTATTATTATCCATTTTTTCTTGAATGGGTACCATTTGATAGATTTAAAGATGTAAAACAAATTGGCGAAGGGGGATTTGCCAAAGTTTACTCTGCAACATGGATTGACGGTAAAGCAGAATATAAAAGACAAAATGATGAAAGTTGGAAAAAAGAAGAACCCAAACCTATAAAAGTAGCTTTGAAAAAATTAAATGATTCACAAAATATTTCTGCTAATTATTTAAATGAGGTATATTTACATTTTCTATTGTTAACTAATTTTCAAAATATAAAGATTTATTCATGACTTTTAAATTTTGTAGATTAAAACACTTTGGATTATTTATTTTAATGATAGTAATAATTATTTAAATTTTTATGGAATAACTAAAGATACAAAAACTGGGGAATTTATGATGATTATACAATTAGCAGATCAAGGAAATTTGAGAAGTATTCTTTCAAGTAATTTTAATAATATTTTTTGGAATAAAAAATTACAAATCTTACATAATATAGTACATGACCTTAAAAATTTACATGAATTGGGATATTTTCATAAAGATTTTCATAGTGGAAATTTATTACAGAATAGGGATGATAATAATGATAATTTAACTTATGTGTCAGATTTTGGATTATCAGGGCAATTAAATGAACAAAGATCAGATGACAAAATATGTGGAGTATTACCATACATTGCTCCAGAAGTTTTAAATGGAGAACCATATACATTCTCTTCTGATGTCTATAGTTTTGGTATAATTATGACAGAATTATCATTTGGAAAAACTCCTTTTTATAATAGAAAACATGATATTAGCTTAGTATTAGAAATATGTAATGGAATCAGACCTGAATTTGGAAAGGGAACTCCTGAAATTTATAAAAAATTAGCATATAGATGTATGAGTGCTATTCCAAATCAAAGACCAACAGCAGATGAATTATATGACATATTAGTAATTTGGTGGAATGCTTCAAATGGTAATTATCAAAATGAAGAAAAATTTGGTGATAAAGTAAAGGAAATTAAAGCTATTTTTGATGAAGCTAATAAAGAAATACCAAATATTTCAACTTCATATGAAAAAATTCCTGATGCAATATACACTAGTAGAGTATTCACATTTAGTAATTTGCCAAAACCTGTTAATTCATCTATAATTACTTCATATCTTGAAGATGAAGAAGATAATAAAGGTATTAATTCTTTCTTTATGATCATTGCAATATATATTTAATATTTTTACTAACTTTTTATCATTTAATAGATTGTCAAGATTCTAAATTATTTGATTTAGAGGTTCCTAGTAATTAAATATATTTAAGATAAGAAACAGTATTTATTATGTTTGCTACATATAATTATATATTCAATTATTATTAAATTTTTGCTCATTTAATTATAGTTGAAAGCAATCATTTCAATACAATATTTTTAAATTTTTTTTGTTATTATTATTTCTTATATCAATTTATTTTTTTTATATAATTATTGTATTTTATATCTTATGAGTTATGACAGAATTATTAACTTGATTTTCTTATTACAATAAAAACAATAAAAGAATATTTATAAAATTAAGTTGATATTAAATTATATTTGAAACCAACACAAATTAATATGATTACGATCTTTATAAAGAAAAGTGGGTTCGAGTTTCTATTACTTTTATTGAATATTCATGATCAGAATTAATAAAATTAATACGAATTTATTTTTTACATTGGTTATTCAATTGTAAAGGTTATTATATATCAAGATTTACATCTATTTAACCTGCTACTAAATTACTTTACGCGTATTGATATTTACTATTAATTTTCTTAAAATTTGTTACTAAGAGTATAATTCAAGATGAATGAAATTTGAGTATTTTTTAAATACTCAAATAATAATGCTTTTATTTCTCATAACACTTTTAAAGTTTAATAAACTAACATAATTATTAACTTGAAATATTTGAATGATTTAAATTAGGTTTTTTTAAGATGTCGCTCATTATAGGTGCTAATAATTGTATTTAGCAAAAATAATTTATTTTTCTTATAAAGGTATTCCATATTGACTTTCTTCATAAATGTGAATTTTGACTTTAAACCTATTTGCTTTTTTAAAACCACAGAAATTGTACGTGGAAAACGTTTCTATTCTTCAATGTTTTAACTGATGTCATTGAGTCAGTTAACTCGGATAAAAATCATGTTCATTATTTCTTTAGATAATAAATATATATTATAACAACGTGTCAAAAGGTTTCAAAAATATCAAAGTACAGTTTCTACTTTTGTTTTTATGTAATTCTTGTATTCCATCTTTTTACAGTTAACTTAACTCATATATAAAATTAATTATTTATTATAGGTGTATATGATGACACGCGTACTCGCGACACGTATTTGTATTATTACTAAAATTGCGCCAAAATACACTAAATTAGTTATCCTGCGAAATATTTTGTTTCTTAATAATAATTTTTCTTAATATGATGGGACTATATATTTGGCAACAATGTTGATTCTTAAATAGATTAATCATTGATCTAATTTTTTATATGGTCTATTTTCCAATAAACGGAATTTCCTATCAGGTAAAAAATCATTAACTTTTATTTAAGGTATTTATCCGTAAAAAGGGCGATATAAAGATAAGAAAAGGTTCAATAATAGACTGAATAAAGTTAAAAAATCATATATTAAATTTTTAGGAATGCACATTATTAAATATAATAATAAAATAATATGAACAACCTTAGAGTTATGTCAAAATTTATTATTTTAGAATTAAAAATAACAAGATAATTGATTTTATAACCGAAATCAATTTTTTCAATCTTTGAATTTTTTTTTATCATGATTTCTTGTAATTTATTTTCGCCTATACAGTAATTATCTAATATATTAATAACTTCGATTTTTTTTAAAAAAATCGTCACGCCATTACAATGAACAAAACGGACATTTGTTATTTTTATGAGAGATATTTTTAAATAACTTGCTAAAATCTTTTGACAATTCATTGCCTAGTGAGCCCTTTGTTTTGTGTACTTGCCATACATTCAGCAAGTATCATACAACGCCCGTTCATCCACATTAAAGTATTGGTTTATCATAAAATATTTTTAAAATATTATTTCAAACCTTTTAAAGATTGAAATTTCCCAGATTACTTTATCACATAACCTTTATAATATAAATGATTATATAGGGAATAAATATGAAAAAGTTTGGGTTATAAGAAAAATAGTAATAGAAAAAAAAATAAACTATTAAAAAGATTGATAAAAAGTTTTTTTAACGAGTTTATTAAAATTAAACTTGGCATAATATATTTCATTTAATAATTCAATATTTAAACTATGAAAATAACCGTCTTATTTAAGGTCCAATATTTATTGTATAAGAGCAGAATTTTATAAAAATCTTTATATAACAAAAAATAAATAATTTTTAAATTTTTACAAAATACCGCAACCAAAATAACCAAAATAACGAAAATAACGAAAAATAACGAAAATAACGATAAATAACGATAAATACAGATTCAAAAAAACCAAACTCATCTATTATACCCGTTGAAAATTATAAATATTTAATTATCTATCGTATTTTTTGTATATTTCATATTTGCATTACGTTAAGATAATCAATTTGTTTTAAATGATTCGCATCAAAGAATTTATCCAAATTCCTCCAAATTCCAAAATTCTTTCCGAATTTATCAACTCACTTGTATCACGTATTTTGATTTGTGGAATGGTTTGTACCATCATCACAGTGTTACAAGAAGATTTTAAAAAAGACGGATAAACTTATGACCGGATCGACATAAAACTATTTTCCGAGTGTGACATTGCTCACCACTGGCTGTAATAAAATTACGTAACTTTACTGCAAGAAAAAAAAATATAGATATTTACTGAATGAAACCGTTAATGGACAAATTATTAATTATTATAATTATTTGGTAAAATAATATTTGGAATCACCGTAAAATTCGGAAATAAGCACCAATAATATGTTCTTTAAATATTATATAAGGGATAATGTTTGAAAAATTATCTTTGATTTTTTTTTTTATAATCTTTATGCAATTTAATTGTCAATTTATTGGTGCTCCATTGATACCTTCGAGATCAATTTAACGGGAAACAAATTTCTTCCTTGTTCTGAGAACTAATTAAAAATTTTCTTTTCTTCATACAGCAGCAGTAGCTTTCCTCTATCTCCTTTTAGATTTCTTTGTTTAATATAAACAAATTTTAAAAATTATTTACATTATAAAATAAAGAACTTATTAATTTACTCTCGTTACAAATATAGAATCCAAATACTGCGTCATAACGATAAATATTACAAATATGATATATATTAATTTGATCGACAAGTTTTAATTTACACCATCCTTTTGAAAGCGAGGGTGTAACAACTGTAACATATAATAAAATTTAGTGGGATGATAATACTGTATTATTGTGCGCAGAGCAACTCATTTAAGATTTTCCAATTGTACCATAACAAAGTAATTGTTGAGCGTATTTAAAACGTATTTATTTTATTAAAATTTTAAGTTTGAAATTTTTAACACGTGTAAATAAAGAAATCATTATAATAAATGTACTTCAATTTGCGTACAAAAAAAATTAATAAACATTTAATAATATCGACCAAGATGATCAGTGGTATATCACTTTCAAGAATACTATAATCATTAGTTGCTAAACTGATCTTGTGTATAAGATCCGTATATCCGTATAATTAATAAACATATCTAATATCGGATAATAATAAAAAGTATTAGTTTTATTTTAACGTAAAGAAATTAAGTTTATTATTACAAATTAACGAAATGAAAACTCGGTAATATTAATTACGAACTTGAAACCTGAGAACTAATTTTGTGTTTCTTATGCAATATAACTTATAAAAATATGTTAAAACATGTATAGCGTAATAAAAAATTTTTAATTCAAATATTTGTGTATTGTTGTTATTATCCTTTTTTTAAAAAAAAAATAACAAATATTCTTCTAAACTTGATATATATAATCGGCGTAGATTAATATAATACTGCATAATTTGTTTAATGGATTTAGAAATTCCGTATGCACACTGTTATTATATAAGAAATTTTGTATAATAAAATTTTCCGGTATCAACAATCATACTATAAGGTATATAGATACTATATTAGTATATCTAGTTTCAGATTTCGTTACACGACACAAATTACCACATTTGATCTTCGTATTATGACAATAATTACATAATACAATATATTTCGATATTATAAGACCATAATTTTTTTCTTCGGAAAAAAAATAAAAAATAAAAAAAAATAAAATTTTTTTTGTTATAAAAGAAATATAAAAGAAATCGTTTCAAAAAAAAAAATGATAAATTTATCACCAAATTGGTATTTTACTTTTCATGAATGGATTTCTTCAAATTATACACTTGATCATCAATCTTTACAATGTTTAAATCAATATTTAATTTTATTGATAGAACTTCAACGTAAAAAATATGAATTTACTACAAAATATTATAATTTAATTCAAGAACATGTTGAAGAAATTAAAAATGAAAATTATTTTAAAAATCATCAAAAATTTCAAAAATTTAAAGAAATTCAATTTATTGAATTATTAAAATTTATTTTAATTGAAATAAAAGATCAAATTGAATTTGGAGAAAAGTTGAGAATTGAAAGATATATTAAAGAAGAATTAAAAGAGAATGGATTAAAGAGAAATGATGAATATTTTGGAAATACGTCAGATGATGGAGAAATTATTGAATTTGATGATGATGGAGAAGGAGATTTTAATGATACTTTTAAAAATAATATGAAAAGATCGACTTTAACGAGTCTTTATTCAAGAGATTCAACAATTTCAACAAGAAGTTCATTATCAATATTTTCTATAAATTATTCTTCAAGATTACAATTTTATCCAAAGAGAACATTTGATTATTTAAATGATTATGAAGATAATTTATATAAATTAATACTTAAAAAACAACTTGAAATCATTTATCAAGTGGGAGATGTTAATAAAAATATTGAATCATTAAAAATATTATTATTAAAACATGATCCATTTACAAAACAAGATGCTTCATTATTTTTAATAATAATTTATTCAACTTTTCAACTTTTAGAAAAATTAAAGAAATTTGATATTACAATAAATATTGAAAATTGGGAATTAATAATAGATTTAATTTATAATTTGGAAATTTTCATGAAAAGGATAAAACATATTACTTTAAATTTGGCCAATCGTAAAATTGACGATTCCGATAAATTGATCATAATTAAATTTTTTTTATATTCGATTATAATTATAATTTTTCAATTATATTTCTTAAGTTCATTTATAATTGTTTGTTCCCCTTATTAGACTTATTAGAGGATTAAAAACTTATAGACTTATAAAATAGAGAGCTTATAGATTTTTTTTGTTAAAAAAGTATTTTTTTTTTAATTTTTATTGTGTATAAAATAAATATCATTAAAAATAATTAAAAAATAATATAATAATTTTTTTAGAAAATATTTACGTGAAATCAATGAAATCAATGGTTCGCCGGAAATATAGAGTACGACAACTACGACATGTCCAGCAAACGCGATTCCTATGATAAATATGAGTACATGAATATATATATATATATAAACTATAGATAATATAATATATTGATATGAACTTTTTTTTTTATGATCGTATCCATTTTTCAATCTTTTCAAAAACATTTTGATGTCTAAGCGAACCTTTATAATGATTCATATTTATTCCATCAGTTAATATCCAAATTCTCTTCCATATAAAATTAAATACTATATCAAAATCACTTTCTAATGGAAATTGTTCAACAGGAATTATAATATTCATAGTAATTCCTAAACTTTTTATTATTCTCAAAAGTAAATTTTGCAATTTATTTATTTTTATTATCTTTCTATTAGAATATTTTAATTTATCATTTTTTTCTTCTAAATATTTTAATATATTCATTAATTTTAATAAAACATCACTTCTAAAATAATTTACTTTAATAAAAGGATTTAAAAGAGCTTCATGAATTGGTTTAAAAAGTTCCACTTTTGTCCAAGAAAGATATTCGTTTGATTTTAATATCATTTGTAATGTTTCTTTTTGTTGTTCTTGAACAATTTGAAATGTATTATTTAAATTATTTAATGATTTAATTGATATTTTTCGACAAAGTTTTGCATATTTTCTGAGTGGTTCTTGTTTATAATAATTTGTTTGAAATTTTTCCATTATTAATACTGACATTGTAAAAAAATTTTTTTTATCAGTTTCTTTTTGAAAAAATAAAAATGAAAATTTTACTTTTTATTTATAAAAAAACTGTGAATATAACAAAATATAACAAACAGTAAATATAAGGAAAATATTTACAGGATAAAATTTAAATAAAATTGTTCTAATATTTTTGAATATTATTTATTTTTGTTTCACATTTTATTGATGTTGAGTTGAAAAGATTGTCACTGATTTGTCATTGATTTGTCATGTGAAATAATAATAATTAATCAGCAATAAAACTCATACTAAATAAAAAGCAAAAATGAAATTGAAACTATCGAATGTTTGGAAGATCATTACATACTTTCGCATTTTTTAAAAAGAATTTCTCGTTTATAAAATTTCTTTTTTCTTATTAAATTACTATCAATTATTTATATAGAAAAAAAATTTTTATTATTTTGTTTATTTTGTTTTAAATTAAATGTGATTTATGCGACCTTTTTACGACCCAAAACTTGTAAAACTTGTTTAATTGATTTTAATTCGTTCGTCAAATAATTGATCGGTATGATCGTCATCACGTCCTTGGCAAAAATTGGATCATACTTGCATTAACTATGCATGGTTACATTTTGATAGGTGCTTTATGGTAAAACAAATCTTCCATAAGAAATTTATTTGTTTAAAAAATCCTACCTTTTTAATACATTCTTTTTAAATTCTAGAAACATAGAAAACAACAACAAATAAATCTTTAACCTTTTTAAGAATTTCTTTTTTGTTTTGTACTCGATGGTTACTCAACAATCAATATTTTACCTTTTTTGGCAATTCATACGGATGTAAGTCATTCTTTTTTGTTGTCCTTTTATAATACAGAAGGAATTCTCAATTATTATATATATTCGACTTTACGTTAATACTTTTATAATAAAAAATTAAACCGTAATATTTTTATTTATAAGTTCCTTGTTTCATATCTAAACCCTTATTATCTATCTATCGTTAAACAGTTAAACAATAGTCGGAAACCATTATATCATAAATCATCTTCATCATCAAGGGTTTTTACCCGATCCGCATCTTACTGTTAATTAGAATCGTCAATCCTGAAAATGATGTGCAATGCAAATGGTTTGTTCAATTTAACGGATGACGTATTGTAAAAAAATATCAAGTACAGTCGTGCTGGCGTGCTAACCGCTTAAAGTTACATTAAATATAGAAACTCCATGCTAGTAATTCATATACGTTTACAATGTTTAGTTGTTTATCCTAAAAAGTTCGCTCAAGTTCGAAAAATGAAAAGAAAAAAAAATTATTAAATAAAGTGTTTTACCCTGAAAAGTTCGCTAAAGTTCGAAAATGAAAAAAAAAAATGTCTTAGAAATTAAAAAATGTATTTCATAAAAGCAAGGTCATCTGCTCAACCCTCGTATTGCCGCACTATTTGACCAAATTCTACCCAATACAAAATTCACGGTAATTTAAACGTAGCTTTCTTTTTAGCGGTACAAAAGCGGTACGAATAAACTCCATGAGTACCTTTGATTGTATGGTAGAGTTGATAGACGTGTCTAGTAGATACTTTTTCATTAAAAAGAACGGCCATGCACAATTATTACGCAATTTTATTCGGTTACACGGTGAAAATCATGTACCGGTACAATCACTTTATAAAGTTAATTTATAATTTTTCACTCCGTACATAATATTTTTCAACAAATAATACGAACAAAGAACGAATGTAAACAAAAACAATCGAAAAAAAGATTAACATCACGAGAAATAACTTTTTAATAAATAATAATCTAGTCAATTTTGGCTAATGTACACGATATTGAATGACGATTAAATATAGAGATTGGAGATTTATCGATTAATTAATCAATTAAGTCAGTTAACCGATTTAGGTCAAATAATTTAACCGAATAATTTAATCGAATAATTTAACCGAATAATTTAATTGAATAATTTAACCGAATAATTTAACCGAATAATTTAATCGAATAATTTAACCGAATAATTTAATCGAATATTTTAATCGGTTAAAAATGCAGATTATCTTATTATTATTTTTTTTGAGTTTAACAAATTTAGTTAAATCACAAACACAAACATTTTTTTTTATTGATTTTACGTAAAAAAAAATAAAAAAATTTAAATTGATTTTATTTTAAATAAAACTTTATTAAAAATGGCTATTTAACATGAATGATAACGAACTGAATGATGATTTTTCTGAATATATTGATTATAGGAATGTTGAAAATATTAAATAATCTTTATCTGGGTCGTCAAAGTTTGCATCTTCCACTACAATTTCTAAAAGGTGGAATCACCTACTAATAACAAAGTAAGCAAACAAAAAAAAATTAAAAATTATCTTCTACGTCCGAAAAGAGTTTTGTGTATATTAAACTAATAAATTTTTATTTCTTGAATTTAGAAAAAATAACGCTTTCTATTTGTACACGAGGTGTTTTACGAATTTCACAAAAAAGTAAATTTTCTATGCTGATCATTTAATGTTGCGCAGAATTAAATTTTACGAAAAACAGGAAAAAAAAAAAGAATTTGTTAAATAAATCAAAATCGACATTCAAAATCAACTTTGACGCTTTAAGTAAACTTGCAGAACAGATAAAAATATATATACTACATGTTCCTTTTAAAATCATATTTATTAAAAATTAATTTTTACATAACTTTTTAATAAAGTTACGTGATGAACACCCAGTGTAAATTAAGAAATTGTCTTTACAAAATTTGAAATTTCTTATATTTTTATTTTTATTTTTATTTTTTTTAACGCTATTTATAAATATTTCTTGTAATTAAGTATTTGTGTAAAAAAATATATTTCGAAACATTAATTATGTCATGTGATATAGTACGCGAAAAATCACAAAATTTGTTAATTGCAGGTTAAAATTGTTAAAATATAAATAAAATAAAATAAACTTACTATAAGCTTAAAATTTATACATTTAACCGATTAACCGATTAATTAATCGATTATTATTCGATTATGGTAGCTGGTTAATCGATTATTAATCGGTTAAGGTTTTTTCGGTCGGTTCAAACCTCTAAGTTTAAATAAAGTAATTAATTAAGAATTTAACATAAATCAACCGAAAAAAGATTGAACACAGGTACTATATAAATCCGCGAACCCAAACATTGCATAAAAACTCCGCGGGTTATTAGCTGTCAAGAATAAATGCGTCAATCATATTTTTATTTTAGAAAGGTGGTCAAAACAACAAACCATTGAAAAGGAACAATTCTCATAATTTCATAAAATTATATTGTGTTTATTAATATGATTTCTTTCGTCTAATGCAACGAAAAATGGTAGCGCCGGACGACAGAGAAATCTATAGTAGATTGTTCACGTACTTTCAATTTAAATAATACATCACGGCGGATTTATGAAATACCCCAAAATTTGCCCGTCATGTTAAATTAAATAAATATTTGACAGTATTTCAATCACCAGATTTTTATAAAATTTATTAGTGAACAGTCAAAAATAAGCCAAAAAAAATTTTTTGTACCCCAAATCTTGTGTCTAACCAATTTTCTCACTATCTAACTCATTTTCCCAGCGTTAAACGCACGTCATTATTTGACATTTTTTAGGGAAAAAGCTTAATCGATATCACATGTGTCTTTAAGTCAATATTTAATTCCCGAGGGCGCAGCAGAGCTTTTGCCGAAGTTCCGCAATGATTGTTATTATAGAACAAATAAAATAATGATCCAACGTTGATTAAACTTTCACAATAAAAATTCAAAGAATGTTTTTTTTATTAAAATTTATAAATTTCACCCATTTTACTATTTTTGGATTATATTATAATACTTCTCTAATTTTCAGAGTTAATGTAAAAACTATCCCTTAAACCGTTTTGCGGGCAAATTTGCCCGCAACTTCTAAATTAGAATAAGTGACGCTATAAAAAATTCTTTAATTTTGGCCAGATCGTCACATAATTTTGTAGCCAAATTGATCTACATTCTGGCCATAAATTGTATGAGTTAGATATGCGGTTGATCATTAAAATTGGATGAGAAATTAACCCGCAAAAATAGTATTGGAATTTTTATATAATAAAATCTAGACTTTTCTTATCATATTTTTTCTCTATTTGAATATTTATTATAACTTTTTATTTTCATTATAAAATTTTGCATTATAATAAACAAAATAGAGATAAAAAAAATTGATTTTTATGAGTATATAATTAAAATGTATAATAAAATTATCATTTAGGTTCTATATTAAGTCAAAATCCTGCTTATAAACATCAAAAATCATATTAACAAAAGTTGTTTCTCATACCAAATTCTACATATTCTATTAAGCTTTTATATAGATACAATTAATTATCAATGAAATCGGCAAAGTTAAGTGCAAAGATTTTAAAATTTTGTGATTATCTTAAAATACAACTTTTGACCAATGGATAATTTTCGATTTTCTAATATATAATTTATAAATGATAATAATTGCTGCATAATATATAATTTAAACTATTTTGAAAAAAAATTTTATTAAAATTGCTTTATTTTTCATAAAATTAGATGAGAGCTGAAATTTGGTAAAATTGCGGGCAAATTTGCCCGCAATTGCTTACGGTTTAAGGGATAATTCTATAAATACCTTTATACTTAATCCTTAAATTAATTAATGTAAAGGATTAAATTACATTGATTTTACTGTTCCAACATTTCGTTATCGTAAAAGACAAATATTTATTTTTTATTAAAATTCGTAATATTATAAATTTAGATTTTCCTAATATAATTACCACTCAATTTCACAGTCCGCAAGCATTTTATAATATTTAAGTTAAATTGTTACTTTATACTTCTTTTAGTAAATCAAGTCATATATAATATATAAATGTATAATAAGTGAATAATTATTATATCTTTTAAAAATACGAATAATAAATTGAAATTTTAAAAGTACTGAAATATTTGTTTCAGATATAATTTAAATGAAAAAAATTAGTATAAGTGAATACATTATATGTAGTAAACGTAATATACATACTACTGCGTTATATTCTGATTATAATTAATTGGGAACTTCTAAATCAAATAATTTAGAATCCTGACAATCTATTAAAATGAAAAAATTAGTAATTACAAAATTACTAGTAATAAATATAATAGTAATAATACCTTTATTTTCTTCGTCATCATCATTAAGATATGATGTAACAATAGGTGAATTAACAGGTTTTGGCAAATTACTAAATGTGAATACCCTACTAGTGTATATTGCATCAGGATTTTTTTCGTATGAAGTTGAAATGTTTAGTATCTCATTATCAGCTTCATTAAATATAGCTTTAATCTTTTTTCCTTTATAACCAAATTTATCTCTTTCATCTTCACCACTAGGATGATACCAAAATTTTAATGCGTCATATAATTCATCTGCTGTTGGTCTTTGATTTGGAACAGCACTCATGCATCTATAGGCTAATTTCTTATAAATTTCAGGAGTTCCTTTTCCAAATTCAGGTCTGACTCCATTACATATTTCTAATGATAAGCTAATATCGTGTTTTCTATTATAAAAAGGAGGTTTTCCGGACGATAATTCTGTCATAATTATACCAAAACTATAGATATCAGAAGATAATGTATATGGTTCTCCATTTAAAACTTCTGGAGCAATGTATGGTAATACTCCACATATTTTATTATTTGATCTTTGATTTGATGGCCCTGATAATCCAAAATCTGAAATATAAGTAACACTATTTAAAAACTTATTACAATTCTGTAACATATTTCCACTATGAAAATCTTTATGGCAATATCCTAATTTATGTAAATTTTTAAGGTCATATACCATATCATATAAGAATTTTAATTTCTCATTCCAAAAAATATGATCAAAATTACTTGAAAGAATACATCTCAAACTTCCTTTATTTGCTAATTGTATAATCATCATAAATTCTTTAGTTTTTATATCTTTAGTTATTCCGTAAAATTTTAAATAAGTAGTTTCATTAAAATAAATATTCCAAAGTGTTTTAATCTACAAAAATTTAAGTCAATAAATTGTAGTTATAAATCTCTAAATTAACAATAAAAAAGTATATCTATACCTCATTTAAGTATTCAACAGAAATATTTTGTGAATCATTTAATTTTTTCAGAGCTACTTTTATAGGTTTAGCGGATTCTCCTTTTTTCCAACTTCCATCATTTTGTCTAATATATTTTACTTTATTATCAATCCATATTGCAGAATATACTTTAGAGAATCCACCCTCGCCAATTTGTTTTATTTCTACAAATTTATCAAATGGTACCCATTCAAGAAATGATGGGTATTTTTTACCGTCATCACAATATTTTAATTTTGCATTATAAATCGTATCCTTGATAAATTCATCAATGTCATTATTTCCACTGGTCCATCCTTCAACTATACAATGAGGAACACATTCTTTACACCATAATTTGCCATCATTTGGTTTATAACAATTTTCATGATTGATGTTTGGATTTCTATCAGAAATATTCAATTTATTAAATTCAGATTCCATTTGTATCTCGTACTTATTATCGTTGCTCATTTTTTTTATTCTTAAGCTTATAAAAATGAAATTTTGTATCATTTGTATGGTTAAAAAGAATTATTTATAGAGTCGTAACATAATAACAGAATATGGCAATACAAGGGGCTAATTTTTTGTTGTGCTAAACTGCGATAGACATAGGACATAAATTTGCCATTGGTCCTTTTTTTGTATACATGCGCGTAATGTATACTGTATAGTACTAAGTTGATCAGCAACTAACACAGGATTTGTCATCGATTTCCAAAATTGTATGAACAGTTATCATCGAGATTTTTTTTTTTATAAAATTCATTCCTCTCATTATTTATTGTTCGGATTCTTCCTACAAAGACATAATTTCATGATATTTTTTTGTATTATTTTATTATCTATTAGCCTAGAATTGATGCTTTATAAATAAAAGTAACACAAATCTTATTCGCACAAATCAATATTGGCGTGACAGAAAAAATCAATAATTATAAACATTTTTTTGTTAAAAATTTGAAATTAATTTAATAAATAAATCCAATAATAACTATACAAATCTTTTCATTCCGTAAATTAAAGATATAAACTTTTTTTTGTTTTTCACTAATAATTAATATTCATTCTCATTCAAGAAAATTATTAATAAATGTATAATTTGTTTAATTTATATAAAGTATAAGCCATTATTATTTTTTATCACGCATGTTCAATGATATATCATATACTGTATATACAATATTGATTAATAAATACAATTAAGAATGAGTAATATAACTAAACCATAAAAGGATGAAACCAAAGCATTGCATAAAAATTCCACGAGCTATTTAAAATTTATGTATTATATTTTAGTTTTTAATAGAATAACACGTTAATTATATTTTATTTTAGAAAGGTAGTCGAAACAATAAACCATTGAGGAATAGGAACGATTCCCACAATTTCTACTGTATATTATTGAGTGGATTAGGATATATTTTACTAAGAAAAAGAAATTATATTGCACCTATTAATATTATAAAATAATTCTTCGTCCAATGCAATGAATAATAGTAGCGACGCAAATGGACGACAGATAAATCTATAGTAGATTGTTCACTTATTTTCAATTTAAACAATATTTATTTATTGAACTTTCAAATACGGAGTATTAAAATTAGAAGATTATTTTTTTATCATTCATTTTACTAATTTTTGGGTTATACACATTATTATAGCTAACTTGTTTAAATTTCAAAGTAATAACAACGTTCGTATGTAATGTAAAAACTATAAATACCTTTATCCTTAAATTAATTAATGTAAACAACTAAAATTACATTAATTTTAATGATTTAATTATTTTTTTTAGATTTATTTTCCACTTTTTATTTTATTTGAATGTGTAAGCGCAGTAGTAAAAAGATGAATTTACTTTTTATTAAAATTCGTAATATATATAAATTTAGATTTTCCTAACATAATTACCATTTAGTTTTAAAATCTGAGCGCATTTTATGATATTTAATTTGTTAAATTGTTCCTTTTATTATAATGAGTAAATCAAGTTATATATAATAGTACATATAGATATAATAATTTAATAAGATAAACAATGAATATATATACCTAAAAAAATACGAAATATAAAAGAAATAACAAATTAAAATTTAAAATACCAAAATATTTGATTCACTATAATTTATAACAGATAAGCTATATATAATTGTCCGGAGCGTAGCGAAGGACTTTCTATTGTAGAGCACTTATAACGAACTAACAATTTTGGATCAACCCATGAAATTTTTCTTCTGTACATCCGCTGACGCCACCTCACTAATTACCCCTGCTTTTTCCTTCTTGATTGTGTATCACTTTTACTTGTTTCACTGATGATTTTGTAACACTGCTTATATTATTTGGTGTTACGTATTTTTATACTATGCTATTTTCGTAAACAATTTTTTTTTAATAAAAAAAGATACCGACGCGACGGACTTTAACGATTTCCGTTTCCTAGTCATATGTAGTAGTAAACGTAATAATCTAATTAAAAATCAATAATTTAGAATCTTGACCATCTATTAAAAATGATAAAAAATTAGTAATTATGGAATTAATCATATACATACTGTAATGAAAGTAATAATTTAATATACCTTCATTATCTTCATCAATATATGAAGTAATAATAGATGAATTAACAGGTTTTGGCAAATTACTAAAAGTGAATATCCTACTAGTGTATATTGCATCAGGATTTTTTTCATATGATGTTGTAATATTTGGTATCTCATCATCAGCTTCATCAAAAATAGCTTTGATCTCTTCTCTTTTATAACCAAATTTCTCTTCCTGATAATATTCATTCTCATGAGATTTAAACCAAAAATCTAATATGTCATATAATTCACTTGCTGTTGGTCTTTGATTTGGAATAGCACTCATACATCTATAAGCTAATTTTTTATAAATTTCAGGAGTTCCCTTTCCAAATTCGGGTCTGATTCCATTGCAAATTTCTAATCCTAAGCTAATATCATGTTTTCTATTATAAAAAGGAGGTTTTCCAGATGATAATTCTGTCATAATTACACCAAAACTATAAATATCAGAGGATAATGTGTATGGTTCTCTATTCAAAACTTCTGGAGCAATATATGGTAATACCCCACAAATTTTATCATCCAATTTTTGTTCATTTGATGGTCCAGATAATCCAAAATCAGAAATATACGAATAACTTATGTCGCTTTTTTCAAGATTCTGTAATATATTTCCACTATGAAAATCTTTATGAAAATATCCCAATTCATGTAAATTTTTAAGATCGTATGCTATATCATGTAAGTCTTTTATTTTCTTATACCAAAAAATATTATTAAAATTATTTGAAAGAACACTTCTCAAATTCCCTTGATTTGCTAATTCTATAATCATCATAAATTCTTTAGTTTCTGTATCTTTAGTTATTCCATAAAATTTTAAATAATTAGTATCATAAAAATAAATATTCCAAAAAGTTTTAATCTACAAAAATTTAAAAGTTAATAAAATTGAAATAATAAATCTTTATATTTTTAAAAATTAAATAATAATAAAGAAATGTCAAATATAGTACCTCATTTAAATAATTAGTTGAAATGTTTTGTGATTCATTTAATTTTTTCAAAGCTACTTTTATAGGCTTAGGATTTCTTTTTTTCCAACTTCCATCATCTTGTCTAAAATATTCTGCTTTACCATCAATCCATATTGCAGAATATACTTTAGAAAATCCACCTTCTCCAATTTGTTCTACATCTTCAAATCTATCAAATGGTACCCATTCAAGAAATAATGGATATTCAACTTTAGCATTAATATCATATTTTAATTTTGCATTATAAATCGTATCCTTGATAAATTTATCAATATCGTTATTTTCGCTGGTCCATCCTTCGATTATGCAATGAGGAACACATTCTTTACACCATAATTTACCATCTAAGGTTGGTTGATAACAATTTTTATGATTGATTTTTGGATTTCTATCAGAAATATTCAATTCTTTAAATTCAGATTCTATTTGCATCTCGTCCTTATAATTGTAACTCATTGTTTTTTTATTTTCAAATTTATAAGAAAGGAATTTTGTATGGTTGCATGTATTGAAAAGTAGTTCGTATCATAGTAACTAATACAGCTTAGATTATGGTAATACAGGGGGCTAATTTTGTTGAGCTAAACCGTGATAGGCGTAGAACATATTCGCCAATAGCCTTTTCTTGTATACACACGTGTAGTTCCAAATAGATCAGCAACTTACGGGATTTCATGAGGTGGATAGAAAAATTATTTTGCACAATCCCACAATCTCTATTGTATAGTATTTATTAAATGGATTTTGAGTTAAAATTGATAAAATTTGCAAAAAAAAATAAATTATAGTAGTATACTACTAGCTGTAACTTATATAATATTAACATGTTTCTTATTTTTAAGTAAAAAAAATATACTTATTCTAACTAAAAAACCATACAAGGCATATTTATCCAATAAAAAAATATTTATTTATTTATTTTGATTATATCACCAATCCAAACCTAAGAGATAAAAGAACGAAAGAAAGAAAAAAGAAAAATAAATTAGTAAAATAAAAATCGTCAAGATCTACATACAGTAGTAATGATAAATTTAACAATAAAAAGTTTAATTTTATTACAAAGAAACTTTTCATTTAAAAATTTCTGCATTTTGTAATAAAAACAATTTTGGAATGTATTGTTATCAAATGCGTATTGTACAAAAGTTAATTTTAGCTTTAAATATAAGCTTTAACAAACTATCATTTTAACTTTAATTATGGTTTTTAATTAGTAATAACTAGCTAAATCTAAAGGATGAAAAATATTTAAAATTCAGTTTTAAAAAAATTTAGAAAAATTATTAATATTAAAAAAGTTCTGGTCTAACAAAAAGAGACCTAAAAAAAATATTGAAAAAAAAGATCCGGCCCAAAAAAATATTATTATTAAAAAACTAATCTTAAAAAAAAAAGAGTCCTAAAAAAATGATCAACGTACAGTAATTGATCTGCTGCGGCTGATCGCATTGAAAAAAATCCGATTAAAATTTCATTAAAACTTCCAGACCAGATTGGCCATCGAAACACACAGTCCCTATAAAAAATGTCGATCCATGTTTTATATTCCATCTTTTTACAGAAATAACGGATAAAACTTTTTATAGGAAGTACACATGACCCAACAGCAATCAAACTATTCAAACCATAACTAATTTGTTTCCTGGACTAATATTCTTTTTGTAGGGTTCCATAGTAGTAGAAAATAGAAACAGAGGTGTAGTTTAGGTGCTTGTTGGTAGTTGTTTGTTCCTTGGTTCGGTCCTTGGGATTTTTTAGCTTCTGCTTTTTTTCCCTTCCCTTTTTTTGGTCGTTTTCTTTTCCTCAGTGCTTTTTTTTCATTTTCAGTTCGAACTTGTAGGTAGAATGCCCTCTACATTTTCCTTTATTCTTCAACTAAAGTAATATTATCTTCGGGTGATTTGGTGTATAGTGCTTGCGTCCTATGTAAAGTTTCTTTGTTTGGTTGATGCCTACTGTACTGTACCTTTCATTACTCTGAAAATAAAAAAGAAATAAAATAATTACGGAATAGATCAGACGCTGACAAATCACGTGTTACGCAATTCAAAATTATTTATAAAACGTTTATACCCACTACGCAGAAATATGTAAATAACTTTTATAAAATAAATTTTTCGTCAAACGCAGTAGTGAAGTAGTAGTGACGCAGATGAATGACAGAAAAATTTACGGTAGATTGTTCATGTATTTCATGTATTTCCAATTTAAATATGATCGAACTTCCAAATTCAGAACATTAAATTTTTATTCAAATACTTATAATTTTCATTCATTTTACTAGATTATTACAGTATTATCATTATTATAGCTAAATTTCAGAATAAGTATTCATCCTTGAATTAATTAAGACAAAGGATTAAATATATTGATTTTACCGATTTTGACTGTTTCTTTTGGACTTACTTCCAATTTATATTTCTTTGAATATGTCGCTATCATAAAGGAAGTAGAAAGATGAATTTACCTTTCTCCCAAAGGTCGTAATATAAATTTAGATTTTATAATATAATCACCACTGAATTTTACAGTTCGCGAGCATTTTATAATATTTAAATTGTTAAATTGTTATTTTACTCATCTTTTATTATAATGAGTAAATCAAGTTATATATAATATATATAAATATAATAATTTAATAAAATAAATAATGAATATATCTTTTTAAAAATACGAATAGAAAAAAAAACAATTATTTAAACTATAGTTTAAATGTAAAAATTTAGTATAAGCGAATATATAATTATATGTAGTAAACATAATAACTATGTTGTATTTTAGTTAATTAGGAACCTCTAAATCAAATAATTTAATCTATATATTAAAATGATAAAAAATTAGTAATTATAGGATTCATATAGAAGAATAATCATAATAGTAATAGTTCAAGCATAATACCTTTATTATCTTCATCATCAAGATATGAAGTAATAATAGATGAATTGATGGGTTTTGGCAAATTGTTAAATGTGAATAGTCTACTAGTGTATATTGCATCAGGATTTTTTTCATATGTAGTTGAGATTTTTGGTATCTCTTTATTAGCTTCATCAAATACAGTTTTAATCTCTTTTCCTTTATAGCCAAATTTTTCTTCTTCTTGATATTCATCTTCAAAAGTATAATTCCAAAAATCCAATATATCACATAATTCACTAGCTGTTGGCCTTTGATTTGGAATAGCACTCATACATCTATAAGCTAATTTTTTATAAATTTCAGGAGTTCCCTTTCCAAATTCAGGTCTGATTCCATTGCAAATTTCTAATACTAAGCTAATATCATGTTTTCTATTATGAAAAGGAGGTTTTCCAGATGATAATTCTGTCATAATTACACCAAAACTATAGATATCAGAAGATAATGTATATGGTTCCCCATTCAAAACTTCTGGAGCAATATATGGTAATACTCCATAAATTTTATCATATGATCTTGGTTCATTTGATGGCCTTGATAATCCAAAATCTGAAATATAAGAATGTTCATTATGTTCATTATCCTGTAATACATTTCCACTATGCAAATCTTTATGAAAATATCCCAGCTTATGTAAACCTTTAAGGTCAAATATCATATTAGATAAGATACTTAATTTCTCATTCCAAAAAATATTATTAAAATCATTTGAAAGAACACTTCTCAAATTTCCTTGATTTGCTAATTCTATGATCATCATAAATTCTTTAGTTTTTGTATCTTTAGTTATTCCATAAAAATTTAAGTAAACATCACTAGTTTCATTTAAATAAAAATTCCAAAATATTTTAATCTATAAAAATTTAAAAGTCAGTAATAAATCTTTATATTTTAAAAGTTAATTAAAAAAATAAAAAGTATAAATATACCTCATTTAAATAATCAGCTGAAATATTTTGTGATTCATTTAATTTTTTCAAAGCAATTTTCTTAGGTTCTGGTTCCTTTTTTTTCCAACTTCCATCATTTTGTTTAATATATTTTGCTTTACCGTCAATCCATATTGCAGAATATACTTTGGAAAATCCACCTTCACCAATTTGCTTTATATCCTCAAATTTATCAAATGGTACCCATTCGAGAAATATTGGATAATCGTCACCATCACTATCATCATTATCATCATCATCATCATCATAATCATCATAACCAATTTTTGCATCATAAATCGTATCCTTGATAAATTCATCAATACCATTATTTCCACTGGTCCATCCTTCAATCATATAACGAGGAACACATTCTTTACACCATAATTTGCCATCATTTGGTTTATAACAATTTTCATGGTTGCCATTTGAATTACTATCAGAAATATTCAATTCATTAAATTCAGATTCTATTTGTATCTCGTCCTTATTGTCGTAACTCATTTTTTTCAAGTTTATAAAGAAGGAATTTTGTATTTTTGCATGGATAAAAAGTATTATTTATAGAGTCGTACAGCTTACAAATTATGGTAATACAGGAAAACTAATTTTGTTGAGCTAAACTGTGATGGGCATAGACATAAAATTCACTACTAATCCTTTTTTTGTATAGTACCAAATTGATCAACAACACGGGAATTTGATATGAAAATTATTTTGCCAACCGACTCAAAGATATGTGGGATTCCAAAGTTGTATGAACAGTTATTATTTTTTCTTAATTGTTATTTTTTTACAAATTTCATTTCTCCCACGTTATTTATTATTTAGATTTCTACAATTAAGATTTTCCTACAAAGTTTTATAATTTCATGATATGTTTTTACATTATTTTATCATCATCTATAATTATAAAAATGCTATCATAATATTGAACAAAATTTTATTATTGTTACTATTTTATAAATAAAAGTAACTTGAATCTTATTTTCACAAATAATGACAAATAATATTGGCGTGATAAAAAAAATTTTTAAAAAAGAATTAATTATAAACTTTTCTTTGATGATTCTTTGTTAAAAATTTAAAATAAATTCATTATATAAATCTTTTCACTCCATAAAATAGAAAATATAAACTTTTTTTTTGTTTTTTCACTAATAATAAATATTTATTCCCACTCAAAAAATTATTATAAATAAACAATACATTTCTTTGAAAAAAAAAATTACTTGACACCATTTAATCAAAACTTTTTTTCGTAAAAAGATAAAAATTAATTGGTATATCGGCCAATATTATTTGATATTTAGCATATGTGTGTTTAATGTTACACAATATACAATATTGATTAAAATAAATATAATTAAGAATATCCCTTCGGTGAAATATCCCTTCGGAGAAATGGCTTCGGCGAAATAGGTTTCGGTGAAATGGATGTGCCGTAACCGGTAGATCAAGTCAAAATTTTTGAAATGTATCGTAAAAAAAATTTATTTTTAAAAATAGATATATATAATCTTGAAAATTTTTGGGCAATTGATAAATTTATAAATTTGTTTTAATAATTAAATTTTAAGGACAAGCTTTTTAATTCCGGCCAATTATAATTTTGTCCTTAAGACGTCAGTATGTTACACAATTGATTGACACTAATTGTGCGACAGTATCGTTCCCGAAATAATACTGATGATTATTTTAGTATTTTTAAATTAGATTTATATTTGACAAATGATGATGATATATATAATAATCCAAATATTCATTCAGAAGAACAAGATGAATTGGAACTTCCTGAAAGTAAGAATTACTTTTTTTTTTGAAAACGTATAATTATATTTAAAAAAAAAATATTCTCAAAAATGGTACTAATTTAATATAAATTTTAGACGTCCAAAGTAATTATAAAATTGAAATGATGTAAAAACAAGAGGAGAAACACTATCCTAATATTGAAGGTATGTTAAATTACTATTATACTGATGATTATTCTAGTATTTTTTTAATACATTTTAATTTTGATTTATATTTGATAGATAATGATGAAATATATAATAATCCAAATATTCATTCAGAAGAACAAGATGAATTGGAACTTCCTGAGAGTATGAATTACTCTTTTAGAAAATTATAGTATATTTAAAAAAAATTCTCAAAAAATGGTGCTAACTTAATATAAATTTTAGACGTCCAAAGTAATTATAAAATCGAAACAATGCAAAACCAAGAAGAAAAACATTATACTAATGTTGAAGGTATGTCAAATAACTATTATGCTAATGATTATTTAGTATTTTTTGATTTTATTTTTAATTTTGATTTATATTTAGCAGATGATGACATATATAATAATCCAAATATTCATTCAGAAGAACAAAATGAATTGGAACTTCCTGAAAGTAAGGATTACTCTTATAAAATCATGTAGTGTAAAAAAAAATCCTTAAAAAATGGCGCTAACTTAATATTAAATTTTTAGACATCCAAAGTAGTTATAAAATTGAAACAACAAGAAGAGAAACACTATCCTAAAGTTGAAGGTATGTTAAATAACTATTATACTGATGATTAGTTTAATATTTCTTTAATTTTTTGTTAATTTTAATTTGTATTTGATAGATGATGACGATATATATAATAATCCAAATATTCACTCAGAAGAACAAAGTAAGAATCATTCCTTTAGAAATGAATAATATATTTAAAATAAAATTCTTCAAAAAATGATACTAACTTAATTTAAATTTTTAGACGTCCAAATTAATTATAAAATTGAAACAATACAAAAACAAATTAAAGTTGATGGTATGTAAAGTAATTATTATGCTGATTATTATTTTAGTGTTTTTTGATTTTTTTGATTTTTAATAGATTATAAATATTCATAAAAAAACTAGACGAATCGAAACTTCCTAAATGTAAGAATGGCAAGAAACATGTCTTAAGACAACTTTGGTGTTTTAAAACATGTTTTGCATGTTTTGAAAGATGTTTTAAACCGTTCAGTAAATAATATTGTATTGCAAATGAATTATATAAATTAAGCACTATTACATCTAAAATTTCTTTTTTTATTATTATTATAAATTATTTAAATACTGACTCGATGAATTTATTTTGTTTTTTATATATTATTATATGGGTTTTTTTTCTACGCACTCACAGGTGCATATATTATACATTATCATATAGTTTTTAGTTTTGCATGGAGCAAAAATTTAAATAAAATTTATTAAAATTTAACAATGTAACATGCATTTTGTTTGCATCCTTCTATTATTATAGAATTTATAAAATAAAATAGTAAACGTCGAATTAAATAATTTTATGATTTTCTAAATAGGTTGACAACAAATACTGTAATTCAAGTTTCCACCAAATTTTAATAGTATAAACTTCGTGTAGCCATATCTCTTCTGTTACAAAAACCTTCAGAGGTATTCCAGTGGGTCTGGTTCATTTCACCGACAATTTCTTCTATCATTTCATCGACATAAAAAATAATTATTGAATATGAGATATTTTATTATAAAACATTTTTTTTTTAGATATTTAGTTTAGATTTAGTAATAAGTATTGATACTCTACTTTCATCTTAGACGGGTTAGTAGATAGAATAACGTATAGTTATATCTATTATATTTTTTTTATTTTTTTACATGTTATTATAAATTTCATTAAAATAATAAAAACTAACAAAAATATATATATATATAATAAACTTTTTAGTTTTTGATCACAACAAAACATTAATACATTTATTAAAAAAAAAATAAACTATTGCAAAAGTGGTAGTTTTTTTGTATTTTATAAAATCTAACAAAGAAATACGTGTTACTAACAAAAAAAAATCCCCATTTCATATAAAGATATATGTATATTTAATTTTATATATATGTCGGTGAAATGTTTGTCGGTGAAATAACCCTGTCGGTGAAACGTTTGTCGGTGAAGTAATTGTCGGTGAGTTAAACGCGACCCATTCCAGTAGTATCCAATGTACATTGAAGTATCTAAGCACAAGCTGTTCGGTAAGGTGTTTAGGGATTAGCAAAATTTTTACCCAGAAAGGACCCGTAGTTGACCCTAGCTCTATTAAGACGTCCAAGATAATTTTACGTTTCAAATTTTATTATATTAGTTTTATTACGCTATAATGCTTACTGTAATTAGTTAAATTTTTTCCGCGCTTTACCACAATGGTGTATAGTATATATAATAAAAATTCTAATAGTTCACAACCATTGAAGTACCTAGAGTTTTTGTTACATGGATTTATTTAAATAAAAAGTAATTTCGAGAAAAAAAAATTTCAAGATTTGAGATAATCAAATTATTAGAGATTCAGAAACTGGTTTGCAATATCATCTTGCTTTGTGTATGTGATTGTTATTCGCGCTTATCTGGTCTGTAGCGCAGTTTGTTTACTTTGTTATTTTAAAGATAGTCTTTTTATCTAAAAGGTATAATATCATGTAAGTAAAGATGGTCATCGGTCCTACCGGTCCTACTCGGTCCCAGGACTGCCGGTCTTAAGACGGACCGCGGTCTTTCGGTCTTTTCGATCCTGCTGTTAATTCAGGCCGAACTTATAGTACCGGCCAGAATTACAAGTAAGTGTAACACAAAAAATTTTGTGTTACAATGACAGAACCAGTAAAAAATTTTTTGCCCGGTGGCTAAACTATTTATCCAGGGTCACGTGATTGACATATTTAGTAATTCCGGCCGACACTATGTATCTGGCCAGAATTAGCCCAGGACCGAAAGACCGCGGTCCTACCGGTCCGTCTTTTTGGGGTGTAGGACCGGTAAGACCGCGGTCTTCTAGGACCGGTGACCATCCTTACATGTAAGTGGCGGTAACTGATTTTGAATGACCGATGTATGTATAAATAAATTTATAGAGATGGTATTTCACAATGGTCACGCATTCCTAGCCCTATAAAAAATTTTTCAGAAAAATGGTGTACTGGAATAAAAGCTAGAAAAATGATCATTTATTGGAGTTTTTCCCAGAATTTTTTTTATAGGGTAGAATAATATTATAATAGAAACGCATGGAAAGCTATTAACAAAGTTCTTCAAGATCCGCAAGTCGCATTATAGGTGCAGTAAACTATTGTCGGATCATTTTTTGAATGCCATTTTCCTGAATACAGTATATCTCTTCCCGAAGTCAGTTACCTGAATACTAATTTCCCGAACTGGACCTTTTCTGAAACGTACAATTTCCGATTCCTTATTTCCCAATTCCCGAACTCTAATTTTCTGAAATCCTACTGTATTTCCCGAACTCCGAATTCCAATATTTCACATAAATTGCTATTTTTTTAAACTTTTTTGCCAAATAATAATATTTGTAGAATTACCAAATAAGAAATTATATTAAACATTAGAATTTTTAAATTTAAAAACTTCGGTATAATTATAATATGTAAAATTATATTTTAGAATATCTTAGCTATTACTAGATATTTGTTAATTTCACAATATATATAGAAAAATTACTAACAAAACACTAACTTCAATTTCCAATAAATAATGTTATACAATTTTAAAAGTTTTTAATAGTATCATCGTCATCTGATCTCCTTAAATAAATAAATATGCAATACTCAGTTCCTCTAGTATCGTCCAGTAGTAGATCTGTCACGTAAATCACATGATGTTTAAATCATGTGATGTTTAGTTTTCCACTTTGCGGATTTTACAAAGAATACTAAATAACGTTAATATAATGAAGAATGACCAATAAACCACTAGACCAGTTATCTCTAATAATAATAATAATAATAATAATAACATTTGTAACTAAAAAAAAATTACTTTTTATCTGTTCATATCGTCTGATAAAAAAAATGCTAAATAATATTTAATAATAATAATAATAAAATTAATAATAATAATAACAAAAAATGTGAAATAAAATTTGTTTGTTATAAATATAAAAATTATATGGAATTATAGAATTCATTAAAATCTTTTACCTTCGCTTTTACTTACCCACGTTCAATTCGCTGGAACCAGCTTGGCTTCGTGCCCAACATGACCACTTACCGCTTTTGAAAATCTACCACGAATACATTGATCCCATTTAGGGAAAAAATGTACAACGAAAAGAACCTTCCTATTCTCGTTTTTTATCATTTAGAAACTTGTTCTTTTTCTACAATCTTTACACGAAGTATTTATTTCATTATTTTCACCTAAAAACTCAATATTGTCTTTGTTTGACAGCACACTTTGAAAAACAATTATATTCATTTATTCTCTGACATTGTATTATGTTTAAAAATATTTTGATTCTCTAATATATGATAAATCACGTGGTTTACGTGACAGGTCATCCAATATTTATAAACTAATGGGATTTGAGATATTGTGATTCAGGATTCGGAATTGTATATTTCGGGAAAATGTTGACTTCGGGAAAGGTATATTTGATCATACTGTAACCGTAGAACATAATACATAACGGTCTGATTAAAATGAGACTATTTTTTTTTGTAATTTTAAGTAATTTTTGTTAGGACATAGCAATCAACAATACGATGAAAAATAAGGTTTCTTTTTAAATGCCTTTTCTTTAAATTATAAATTTGTAAATTATCGTAATTATTATGAAAATTTTATTATTGTAAAAGTATTTTTTAAATACTTGATTAAAGTATGAGCATATTTTTGATAAATATAAAAAAAAAAGATTGATATGGGTTTAAATACTTAAAAGGTTGTAAATTAATTTGGTTGTAAATTAATTTAGTTATTTATATTTAAAAGAATTTTAAATTCATTAAAATTATATTATATTAAATAACATTGAATTCCTATTGTGAATTTTCAGCATATTCCAATAGAGTTGTAAAATCATCTTGATGCCATGCCCAAGAGGCGGTACTAGTATCAGGATAAGGTTCATATAATATACCATGTGAAATACCCATTACATTGCCTGCGTTAGTATTTGGATCATAATTTCTTAGCCAAGGACCCCCACTTGAGCCGTAACCAACATCTACATTTATACCTCTATACCACTCGTAATTTGGAAGAGTTGATGGAAAATCAAATGAATCTCTTTGCCACTGACAAAGATGTTGTCCATCTTTGGAACAGTTCACGAAACCACCAGAATTATCATGTGGATAACCAAATACAGTAGTTGGAACATTTCCTTGAGGTATAACGAGATCATAATCGAAAGCCCCTGTATCATCTTGTAATTTTCTTCCTTCTGGGTAATAAAACTTTATAAAGCCATAATCAAACCTTGTAGCGTCTTGCCTAAAATCTCCCCATATAAACGATTTATAAGCATAAACTTTTCCAACTCTACCTGGTACATTATTGTTGTACCCAGGAAAAAAATAAAGATTAGTATTCCACGTCTGAAGATAATAATCAAAAATACAATGTGCAGCGGTAATCGCAATATTTCCATTATTAGTTCTAATTACAGAGGCAGTACAACCATCAATTGATCCGTCTGTTTTTACAATCTCTAAGAGTCCGACAGAATTTATATTATTAATATCATCAACAAAAAAATCTGTTGTATTACTCGTTCTTTCTTCTGATGGAATATCATATGTTTTAATCATAGGTTCCATTTTTGCTCTTTTACTCATAGGTTTAGAACTTGTTGGAAACGCATAACTTGAATTCGTTATGATTATCAATACAACAAATATACATAGTATATATTTCTTCATTTTTGTTAAGGTAACGTATTTTTAGAAAATTGATATATAGTGGGAAAAGTTAGAGGACTGTTAAGGAATGTCTTATTTTCATCGCTTTATATATTTAAAAAAAACGATGTTCATCTATGATCTAGTGATGCCACTACTCCCATTCTCTCATTTTGTTGTATATCGTCACTAAAATTTAATTTATTTAATAAAAAGGAGGCCGAAAATCCTTGTCTTACTCTTACTCACCATCTCTTTGTCCATATATTTTCTTCCCTTGGTGAACCTGAAATAATTTCTTTACCAAATATCTCAAGTATTCCTTGGGAATCCATTAATTCCACTTTATCTTTTACTCCAGTGTCATTTTTTTTAATACGGCAATATCATTGGTTAGAATAAACACTTTCTAAAATTTATATTTATCAACATCGATATCACCAACATTTCATCTTTTTCTAATTTCGTAGTATCAACAGTATCGACTTGATAAAACATTTGTAAAATCAATTAGATACATTTCTTGGCATGTTTCACAAATTTTTAAGAATTAGGTTGTTAAACATTTTAGTTAGATTCGGTATATTATATGATCATTGCCTAAGGGGGGTGGTAAAATCCTAAAATTTAAATTATGTCGTTTCTGGCAATCCCCTTAATTATTTATAAATGGAATATCATAAATTATTTATTAGACATCTTTGATTAATATTTATGTTTTCACTTAATTATGGAATTACTATTAAAGTTTTTCCTGTTCTCACAGAGAATACATAAATGAGTTAAAAAAGAATTTGAATTTTGGTGTAATATAAAAATACCAATTAATAAAATGTTCTATATGTTATCTTCAAGGTAATAAGTATAACGACGGCTATTAAAAAGACGCGAAAAGACAAAAAAAAATTTATTTGTGTAGATCACAGAATTGCGAAAATTATTGCATATCACCAATAAGAAAATTTTTTTTTAATATCATTTATTAAACACCCTGCACCAATTATGATCGCCTGGTATATACCTATGAAAATACAGATATATGTAATAAATTTCCTATTTTTTTTATACTAATTATTATAAATGTATATATAAATAGAAAACGATCGTCATCAATAATAAAATGAATAAAATAAGAAAATGATCTCTTGTTTCACATTTTTCACATGAGAATCGACGTAATCTTTTCTCGAACCCAATATAACATTTTTCCAAATCATGTAAATTTTTAATTTTAATTAGTGATAATAGAATATTGTTTTACAATAACTATATGATAATGTTTTACAAATAGATATACAAAATAAATTATTAAGCAAAATAGCAAAATTATCTTCTGTAGTAAACATGGTTCCTTCCGCCTGTTTAGTTTGAGTGTTTGAACTATGCTATGTATAAAAAAAGGTTACGGTACATTTCGCCAAAATCCATTTCACAGAAGGGATATTTCATCGAAGGGACGTGGTTCGTTTCTTTGAAAGTGCATTTTATCGAATCCATTTCACCGAATCGTCCATTTTACCGAATCATCCTTTTCGCCGAAAATGGTAACGATTAACATTTTAATAAAAAATATTCATCGCGCAATGAAAATAAAAATTAAATTATTTTTAGAGATTTTTGTTTTCCAGGATTATTATAAATTTAACATTCAAGTAACTGATATTAATTGTTAAGAAATAAATAAATATCTTTATTTTCCTGAAAACATTTATTCACGAAAAAGTAAGTAAAAAAAAGACGATTAATATATTATAAACAACGAGATAAATTTAATAAAAATCAGCTAATCCCAAAATTTTTCTAGAAAACATTTCTTTTATGTATTTAGTATAAAAACAATAAAATAACTAAGTGGAATAAATAATTTTCCGCGAATGTCCACTCGGCGAAATGTCCATTCGATAAAATGACTCCGGCGAAATGGGAGTTTCGGTGAAATGGTATTTCGACGAGACGTTTTTTCGGCGAAATATCCTTTCAGTGAAATACCCTTCGGCGAAATGGCTTCGGCGAAATAGGTTTCGGTGATTAAATTTTAAGGACAAGCTTTTTAATTCCGGCCAATTATAATTTTGTCCTTAAGACGTCAGTATGTTACACAATTGATTGACACTAATTGTGCGACAGTATCGTTCCCGAAAATTAATATAATACAAATACCTTCCTCTCTTCACTTACAACATGTCAATATGTCATTATGTCATGTTCTAAATTATTTTCAGGAGATTTGCTCGAATTATTATAAAATATTCATTCAACTCTACATTCATGTATTTTAGTTAACAGATTATGGTGTCGTTTAACGATTCCATTATTATGGGAAAATCCATTTCTATTTCTACTACCAGAAACTATAATTTTATTGAAATTTACTTAAATAATTCAAAACAATTAAATGAATATAAAATTATTAATAATTCATTACCTTCAAATACATTGTTCAATTATATTAGTCTTTTAAAATATTTGAATACATATAAATTTATTTCTTCTGTTGAGAAATGGAGAACCTCAACCTTCAAAAATAAATATTTAAAAAAATTCAATAATTGATAGTATATGTTTATCACTAATTAAAATATTTATTGAAAATTAAGTAAATTTACATACCCTTGAAATTAAGATCCTATGTATTATTGAAGATACTAGTTGTAGTATTCTTGAGTTAATTTTACAAAACCCAAATTTCATTTACAATATAATATATATGATAGTGTATATAACCGAAGATCTTGTATCACAAATGATTAAATCATATCAAAATCTAAAAAAAATTTTAATTGGTGGTTGTTATAATTTAGCTTTTTATCAATCATTATTATTATCAAAAGATTATAATTGTTCGAATACTTTAAATACAATCATATTCTATTACATTGATCTTAAAGTAGTAATAACTCAAGATAAAGTATTTGAACAATTAAATGTTTTAGAATCTGTTCATATTGTTTATTGTTCTTCTTTAAATAATAGTTTTATTCAACAAATTATTACTTTAACTAAACCATGTAAATTAAAATCTTTATTTATGAGTAAGATATTACAAATTGAATCAATACAATTATTATTACAAAAATCTGGTGATTATTTAGAAAATTTTGGGTTTGAATTTGAATTTTATTACAATCTATCATTAAAACAACAATTATTAGAATTACGTGTAATTACAAAATATTGTAAAAATATCAAATTTATTGATTTTTATGGATTTGATCAATTATTCAATTTAATTGAAAATATTCAACAAAAACTTAATCATCTTATAATTCGTATATCGGATGATACTTTATATTATTCCTTAAATAATAATATTGAATATAGTTCAAATATATTGCAAAATTTAGGACAAGTTCTCCCTTCTAAATTAGAATACTTAAGTTTGACTCTTTATATTAAAGAAAATGATTTTAGAACATTCTTAGAAAATATTCTTATTAATAAATTGTTAATTAAGCAAATAGGTAGTTACGATATTTTACATTATACAAAGGAATATATTATGAAGAAAAAAAGAGTCAATTATTTGTCTAATAGGAATTTTGAAGATAAAATAGATTTGTATGATTTGAAAGATGAAGTGAAAGAATTTAAGCTATATAATATTAGAGTTCGAAGTTGGGATGATTTCTCTTTTACTGGTAATATTTATAATTTATTAAAGGAAGTTGATTAATTTGGATTTACGTTATGTATTTGGTTCGTTTTGATATGAAATACTAACGTTATCTTTAACGTTTCGGATTTATCGATCTAAATTTTAACGTTTACTTTTTTAATTCAAACTTTTCCACTTTCAACGTTAAACAATCGCCATTCAAGTAATCTTTTATTGAAACACTATGGAAATAAATTAAAAGTTTGCAATGAGCACAAACTTATTTATATAATTTATAATATTGAATGATTTATTTTTTTTTGGTTTTATTCGTAATCATATGATTATGACGTTTAATCTCATATCATGCATGCAATATTCTGTCTCATCAATCATATTTACTGAATATTTTATTTATTTATTTTCGATTTTATAATGATGTGATACATTATAAAGTTGATCTCTTCGGACGCTCTTCTTTTGTCTAATACTTTATAAGCGAATTTAGTAGTATACTTCTACCCGAAATTAAAGGCTTCCTCAAGTACTTAATGATTTGGAAGAAAATTTTTATTAGTAAACTTGGTCAAGTGGGTTTATCTAATTCAATCAGCTGCTAAGAACCACCCCTCGTGTTTATTAAACTTTAAGGTTTATTTATTTACACAACAAATTTATGATTTTTTTCCAAGGAAAAATATATCAAAAAGTTCAAATAGTTTTAGTTTTACATATCTTAATTCTTTCTTTATATGAATTTTTACGGAAACATATCAAATTAAGGATTTAACTTTGAATATTTTTTTCACAACCCCTAATTTTAAATTGCGTATCTGCGTAGCGACCGTAGCGTTCTGATGGGTTTATGGAGAAAGAGTCACAAGACTTTCATATTATTTGTATATCGAATAAATTATTAGCAATGTTTAATTGATGATAAATCTGTCAAAAATTAATTTTAAATATGATTTCAAAATCTATCGTGCATTGAAGCTTTTCAATAACTAAATAATTTGTTTAGGATGGAGGGTTGAATTGGGGAGCTTTGAAATGGCGAGTTTCGTAGTATTACGAAGCTTGAATTTATTTTTCAATTTTTTTATTATTAGGAAACGTTTGCTGCCGCTTCCTTTTCTTTTTTGTAGGTTCAGGATATCTGTTTCGTCCTCCTTCATTTAAAAGTCCCGCCTCGAGCGCAATTTCAAGACTAATATGTATTAGCTTAGGTGGTTTAACAACGATGTGAATGTTTTTTTCGAGTGGTTTGTCAGTGAAATAACTACAAATCTTCTTCCCTGCAAGATCGTTGCTATGGAGTGAAGTATTTTTATTTTAGAAAAAAATTTTATATTAGGAAACATTTACTAACGTTTCCTTTCTTTTTTGTAGGGTTAGTTTCTGGGAATTTAGAAATTCGGAAAACGGTAAGTTTCGTACGTTTCGTCACGAAACTTCCAATTTTCTCTTTTTCTTTTCTTTAAGAAACGTTCTAACTGAATGTTTCTTTTCTTTTTTGTAGGACTTTTTTAGGCGGTTCTATCTTGTGGATTTCCTTTGCACGCAGCATTTCGGTAAGTTTACATTTTTTCTTTTTATTTAACGAAACGTTGCTAACGTTCGATATTTTCTTTTTTTTTAGGCGACTGGTTCTTTGGATCTTCGATTCGGTATGTTTTTAATATCTTAGATTTCATATTTTAACGAAACTTTACTTACTGTACGATTTTTTCTTATTTTTTTCTTTTTTTTAGTCGATCGGATCTTAGGTACGTTGGCGGATATTGATAAGTTTTCAACATGAATTTTGTATTTTAACGAAACTTTACTTACGTTTCGTTATTTTTTTCTTTTTTTTAGGTGACTGGTAGGCAGTTCTTGGGACCTCTTTGGACGCGCGGAATTTCATTTTTGGTAAGTTTTATTTCTCTATTTTACTAGTTTATTAATTCTAACGAAACAAATGTTAACGTTTTGAATTTCTTTTTTTTTAGACGGCTGGGAGAGTTACTTTTGATACAGGATTTCTGCAAGTAAAATGAAGATTCTTTCTTTTCTTTATTTTTTTCAATAAACTTACTAACTCATTTTTTCTTCTTTTTAGGCAACTTGATCATCAGGTATTTTTTAGAAGATGTATATCGATACTAGATACTTCGAAAAATAGATACGAAAGAAATGATTAATATGATGGGTATTCATGATGAGTATTTATTACGCAATTTTCGGTCGTACAATTGACCTATAATTGACCTATTTCACTATTTGACTAAGCGTGGGAAATGCAGAGATCAACATGCGTGTACTTAACTTATCTAAAATTTTCCTTCCAATAAGACAAGGCATTAGATATTTTAAAATATCAACAACATTTCGTCGTCCATCTTTTCCAATTGATTGTTACAAGTTATGAACAATTTCAGCATCATTGATATGTATTTCTGAATTTACAAAATCATCAGATCCTGGTGATATATTTATTAGTGAAATTGGTATAATTTATTCATTTCGCGTGTAATTCTCTTTTTTCTGCAGAAACTTTCCATTCACATGGCAAATCTTGACTAATTGAAGCCAAAGTTCGATGTCCTTTATTTGCGTGATACTTGACCAGGACCCAGAAATATGTATATAGGGGTCAGGTGATGAAAAAAAATTTTTTATTATGAGCTGTACGCATTTTTTCAGGGCCGGAATTATGATAATGTCAGTCGGTTACTATAATAGGAAATAAAATTCTGACTGGAATTATCAAAAATTATCTAAAAAAGGAAAAAATTTCATGATTTTTTTAGTTAAAAATACGCAAACTCAAACCTGACCCTTTTATATATATTTCTGGGTCCTACTTGACCCTTATCACATGCTTAAACGGCAGTTCTTGCTTTAAGCTTTATTTCTTCAATATTTTCCTTATCAACACTAAGGCAAAAAGAACAACTTCTGGCATCAAATTCAATAAGATTATCATCTGAATGACAATCTTTAGCCGCTACTTGATCAAATATTGTAGATATAAGGCCTATTATAAAAATCTTATAATTTATATTAATAAAATTCTTTCAATATCAATTTCCGTTTATTACAATTGCATGCCTTAGCATATAAACCTGCTGCATTTGAACTTGATTTTTCTTGCTTTACATGATATTGAAATTTATCTCCATAATATTATCCAATAAACTGGATTTTTTTCCACATATTTATTTAATCATACATCAGACTACTTGTCCTGTCTTAGGTTTTCTCAAAATCAATTCCACTTCATAATTATCAGGAATTCGAAAAGCTTTTTGACTTTTTGTATAATTAAGATAAGTGGCAGGTGGATAATTTACTTTTTTAATAATATCATAAGTATAACTTCGTTCATTATCAGAAAATTGAATAACAGATTCCTTAGGATAATTATTAATTTCAACAAGGTTTTTTTTTAACTTGTTGATCTGTCTGAAGTGGTAAAGAAATTTCGTTAGCTTCCATTTTTTTTTAACAAAAATTTTAAAAAAAAGCGAATTTAAATTTTTATGATAATCTTTATTTTCGTTAACAAGGCTTTGAAAATTTTTGGCAAATGTAATACAAGAAAATCACCAATCAAAAATGTATATTATTTATAGTAAAACACCAGGTCATATTTTTCGCCATTTTTTAACTCCTCCAAAAAATAGGGGATTTTTTGATCAGCACACTCAATTTTACAGTCTGAGAACATTTTACAATATTTAATGTCACTGTATTTGCCAGCAAATCAAGTTATATATTACTATATATAAATATAATTTAACAAAATAAAAATGAAAATATCTTTAAAAAATACGAATATAAAAGAAATAACGAATTGAAATTGAAATATTTGATTCAATTATAATGAAACGAAAGAATTTAATATAAGCAAATATATAATTAATTATATGTAGTAAACGCAATAAATTATGTTACATTTTGATTATAATTAATTAGGAACCTCTAAATTGATTAACATAGAATCTTGACAATCTATTAAAATGATAAAAAAATTAGAAATTATAGGATTAATCATAAAGAAAAAATAGTCATAATAGTAATAGTTTAAGTATATAATACCTTTATTATTTTCATCAAGATATAAAGTAATAATAGATGGATTCATGGGTTTTGGCAAATTGCTAAATGTGAATTCCCTACTTGTGTATATGGCATCAGGATTTTTTTCATATGTAGTTGAAATATTTGGTGTCTCTTTATCAGCTTCACTAAATACAGCTTTAATTTCTTTCCCTTCATAACCAAATTTTACTTCATATTGATTATTATCCATAAAAGCATTATGCCAAAATTCTAATATGTTATATAATTCATCTGCCGTTGGTCTTTGATTTGGAATAACGCTCATACACTTATAAGCTAATTTTTTATAAATTTCAGGAGTTCCCTTTCCAAATCCAGGTTTGACTCCATTACAAATTTCTAATACTAAACTAATATCATGTTTTCTATTATAAAAAGGAGGTTTTCCAGATGATAGTTCTATCATAATTACACCAAAACTATAAATGTCAGAAAATAATGTATATGGTTCTCCATTCAAAACTTCTGGAGCAATGTATGGTAATACTCCACATATTTTGTCATCAGATTTTTGTTCATTTGGTGGCCCTGATAATCCAAAATCCGAAATATAAGAATATTTATCACTCTGTAATATATTCCCACTATGAAAATCTTTATGACAATATCCCAATTTATGTAAATTTTTAAGGTCATATAACATATTAATTAAGACTTTTAATTTCTTATTCCAAAAAATATTATTAAAATTACTTGAAAGAACATATCTCAAATTTCCTTGATTTGCTAATTCTAGAATCATCATAAATTCTTTAGTTTTTGTATCTTTTGCCATTCCATAAAATTTTAAATAATATTTACTATCATTAAAATAAATACTCCAAAGTGTTTTAACCTACAAAATTTAAAAATCAATAAGTTAGTTGCAATAAAAAAAATCTTTGTTTTAAAAATAGTTAAATGCAAATATACCTCATTTAAATAATCAGTTGAAATATTCTGAGATTCATTTAATTTTTTTAAAGCTACTTTTATAGGTTTAGGCCCTCTTTTTTTCCAATTTCCATCATTTTGTCTTTTATATTCTGCCTTACCGTCAATCCATGTTGCAGAGTATACTTTGGCAAATCCACCTTCTCCAATTTTTTTCATATTTTCAAATCTGTCAAATGATACCCATTCAAGAAATAATGGATAACCAGTATAACTTAATTTTGCATTATAAATAGTATCCTTGATAAATTCATCAACATCATTATTCCCACTGGTCCATCCTTTAATTAGACAATGAGGAACGCATTCTTTACACCATAATTCGCTATCTTTTGGTTTATAGCAATCATCATGATTGTTGTTGACTTTTATTGAATTTACTGCAATTGAATCATTATTAATAATTTTTAATTTATTAAATAAAGGCTTGAACATTATTAGTACGTTTAAATTTGTAAGAAATTTATTTGTTTAACTTATTATCTTATTAATTTATATTTAGAATAAAAAAAAGTCAATTATTTGTATCACAGTAATACAGAAAATATTAATTTTCATTGCAGCACATTTTAACTCGTGTGGATGTTACACAAATTTTATTATTATATATCGTCACACAGAGCGTCCCTATCTTTATCCTGGAGACCTGGACCATTAAATTTGATTTTATAGAGATTGTTTTATGTAAAATATGTCTTGGCAAAAATTTCGTGATGTTATTTTTTTAAAAAAGGGGGTGAAGAAAACAAAATTCAACTCCTTAAAATAATTTTTTTGAGTGAACAATTAATAATTTGTCATTTATTAGCTATTACCCAGAAAATTTTATGTTTAAATAAGAAAATTTTATTTGTATTTTACACGCAAGCAGTAATATATGCTAGAATAGATTATAAATAAAATTTGTACTCTTTATTCATATTTCAGTAATATTTTAAAAAAAGTTTATTGTTACAAAATACACTCATAGTTTCATAAATAAATATATAAATAAATAATTATTAAAATATTTCTAGTTTTCAGAGTCAGTTCCAGGAGTGTTCCAATGTAAAAATTATGTCAACGGAATTAGTATAATCGTGAAAATTCCATAGCTCCATGATAAAAAATAGCAATATTAGTAATATTATTATTCAACTATTAACTAAAAATATTATTTTTTTTAATAAAAATAAAAAAAAATGAAATATGAAAACATGAGTATTGCGAAAGAGATAAGGGATAATGTGTGTGGTAATCTGAAAAATAATCCATGATACTAATCAGTGTATAAAATCCGAAAAAAATTTTATGTGCACACCATGCACATAAGAAATTTTTTGCGCATATTTAAAAAAATTGTGCACAACCTACTTTAAATTAAAAAATTTTTTTGTGCATTAAATTTTAATAATTGTGCACACTAAAAAAAACATGCACATGTGCACATTGTGTACATAAATTTTGCTGATCTAAATAGATCGTCCAATCAATTTTGACCGGTCCAGGATAATCATCTGGACCGGTGGATCAGGTTAAGGATGCCCGGTTATACTAAATTTTTCCCCTAATTCCTCAACATCTGGTATTTTTTCTGTCATTACATGGAATCCGAGCTAATCCCACATAGGATCCAATGGGAACCTGGGGCGAAAATTAGTATGCAGACTCAAACGACCTCAAATGATTGGTCACGTGTCATTTGGGTCATTTAAAAATCACGTCATAATTCTGGCCAAATTAGCTATGTAATTTCTTATTCGAGGATAAATTTATATCACGTGATAATATAAATTTGTAATTCTGGCATAAATTTGGCCTGAATTAATTCTAAATGACTCAAATGACAAATGACCAGATCATTCAGGAAGATGGCCAAATGACCTGGTCATTTTCCATCACTGGACGTCACACCAAACGGGAACATTTTGTGTAATCTTTGCGGATTTATTTCGTTAAACTTCGGACTAAACATTTCGGAAAAAAAAGAGTAGTAAAATTTCAGAGTTATGAGGAGAATAATTTAACTTTAGTTTATCTCATTTATTTTTGATAAACAATCTCAATCGTAATAAACTGTATTAAATACGATTGACAGCTTCTATTGTGACCACATAAAACTTGGAGCCAATAAAACAAAAAAAAATCAAATTACAATTTCGTATTATTAAACAAATTAAATTGAGATCCATATTTTTAATAAATAATGGAACTTGATTCTATAATTTTATTACTATAGTCAAATTTATCGCCATACCATATGCATTAGGTAGTATACTCTCTGGATAGAATTATTTTTAATATTAAATAATTGAATAAATCTATTTGTAAACGAATTACAAAATATTAAAGACTTCAAAACTGAAAAATACAATATATTGGGACATGCATCTTGCATCGATAGTATAGATAAGAACTAATTTCTTCACCAAATAAAGTCCAAAAGATGGTAAAGCAAATAAAAATCCCTAGTAAATTAGAACTCCACATCAATTACGTTAATAACATGTCACAAAATAACAGTAAATGAATATTTACAAACTATATTGAATAATAATCTGCTCTTTAGACGATCGGTATATTTTAACTATATTTTAGATATAGTTATTTTTTATTTTGCAGTAAATCATGAAACTTATAATAATTGAATAATAAATTAACATTATTAACTTCACTCTTGATGTCAACTGAAGCATCTATAGTTACAAAAAAATATAGCCTATATTTAAATTTTTAACTTACATTACATTTTTTTTTTTTAAGAATAATTTCGTGTGTTGAATTCGAAATAATAAAATCGTACGATGAGATATTATTAATATAAACGACTTCAATAAACATTGAAAATTTATTATTTATAATTGCAAGGAAAAATAATTGTGATATTAGTAATGAGCATCACTGAAAATAACCATCATAAAATAATTTCCATGAATATTATTTATGTTGGTTCAAAAAATTTGTAATTTGAAAAGAGCCAAGTTTATGAGTTGAATCATAAATTATTATACAAGCTTTGACGCTTGTATACAATTCTTTTAAAATTTCACTAATACAGTAATATATGATCGGTTCAAAAAACGTATATCTCTGGGAATAATCAGATTCGATTTAAATGAGTATTTTATTTTTAAATATCTTAATTATATAGAACAATTTTTTCTTTTGTTTCAAATATTATATGCATGATATGCTGTACAGCTAACGAAATTAAAGACTGAACTAATTGAAAATTACAACACGAAGAATGACATATTAAAAGCTTAGTACATTTTTAACACAACATTAGGAAGAAACCCAAGCATTGCGTAAAAAATTGTGAAGCTTTTATTTTCATAATTTATACGTTCGTGAAATTATATTTTTGCTTGAAAAAGGTGATCGAAGTAATAAAATATTGAGGGATAAGAACGATTCCTATAATTTCTATGGTACGGTAAAAATAGTATTGAAATTAAGTATAATATAGGAATAATTGAATAATTTTTCGTCCAATCAAAAAAAATATACAAAAATAGTAACGTGGGTGAACAACATAGAAAACTACAATATTATTTGTATAAGTTTATCAAAGCTCAAAGTTCACTACATTAAGAAATTCAAAGATTATTTTTTTTTCTATTTTTTTGGATTATACTTATTGTAATACTAAATTAATTAATTTCAGCAACGCTCGTTTAGTAATATAAAACTACAAACTTCTTTACTGCTTGTATTAACGACAAGATCTAAAAAATTTAATATATTTATAGGAGAATCGACTTCGTACAGATTTTATCTAATACTACTTATCACGTGACATCCATTCCGCCTAACAGTCTTTAACGGTTTAAGTTTAACCATTGTCAATTGTTGTGGTAGTATTGAAATATTCAATTTCATAATATTTTACAAAGATTATATTCAATAAAAAATATATTTCTTCGATTATATAAAACCCTTTTAATAAAATTAAAAAAAGATCCAAGTTTCTCGTATCAAATTTTGAATTTTACGTCTGTGCATGATAATTTTGATATTTTTAGGTACACTACGTTTAATATACGTCTATATAATTTGTTTATTCTGGTTTTCTCTTTAATGTACAATTTATTTTATGACGTCTAAGTAAAATTTAAAAAATTATATTTTTCTTAATAAATCTATTGTTATAGGACAAAGAAAATTGGGAAGCGTATGAACATGAAGATTAAAAAGTCCAACAAAACTTGGAGGAAAATAAAGAAAAAACTACTGAAAGTATTTTATTTGATGATTAACACTTTACTATAAAAGGTTTAAGATTTATCTGTTTATTTGTTAAAAACATGAACACGATGTACCGTAAATAATTTTCTGGCAAAAAAATTCATAGTGTTCAGTTTAAAAGACTTTAAAAATTATTGTTTTGTACAGCATTTTTTTCCAATCTAATCCCTAATAAATAAATAACTGCAATACATCTCTATTCTATTTTTGGTTATATACCTCCTTTTTTACCCTGATTAAAAAATTTAAATTAGCGCCCAAAAATCTTTGATTATAAAAAAATGAGTAAGGATAATTATAAAGAAAATGAAACTGAACTTGATAAATTAAATATCTTTGATAATGAATCAAGTTACGAAAGAAATAAAAAAGAATTAACCCAAATTTGTAAAATTTAAACCTTAAATAATTGTTACTGCATCTTGTACCTCATCTTAGAAACTGAACATAACCACCATTTCGGATTTAATATGTACTATAATAAAGATATCCATACTAACAATATTGTGAATTATTTTGAATTATTTGTACTTAAAAATACATCCAAACAACAACTTATCGATAATATTAGGAAATTTCTGCTAAATATCATTCATTAAAACTGTCAAAAATTATATTTTACACAATGGTGTTAAATACCTTAGTTATATGATTTATGCATTTTATATTAATAATGTAGTTAAACTGATATTATTAGTGTAATAATTATATTTCACATTATAGTACTAAATGCCGCAGCTTACTGATCACAACCCATAATTCACAACCACAACTCTAGTAAGTCTTTTATATAGTTGTAATATTGTAACTATTAAGAAACAGTCTTTAGCTGCAACATATACTTTGCTTATATTTTCCCAAGTTTTTCAAATTTTTTATTTTGCAATATTTGTAGTATAAAATAAATAAGAATAGTACTAGTTAAACCTTTTTTCCGGCCATTTTGAAGGTGTGGGTGTTAAGCAATTTTAATTAGAGCAACTTCTTTGATTTAGGCCATAGTTTTTGTGAAAACACATACTATGTTATTGAGCAGTAGTGTATTTTAGTGGCATGTCTGAAATGTGTGCCAGGTTGATGGCGCAGTGTGGCGCAGCGATTTTTCCAAAAAAATTAAATTACAATTTTTTTTTATTTAAAATAAACCCTTTAAATTCCTGCACTAGATGTATTTTCGTCCGCTCTGCAAATTTACTTAAAGAATATACAGGTGGTTTAGAAGGCCATTTTCGAGTTATTTAACAAAAACTGTTTTTTCAACAAATCCAATTTTGGAAATGATCGGCAAAGACGATAAAAATTGGTTGTTATATACTAAAGTCAAAATCTACTTCCAAAACCTCCTTCCATTTATAAGTGAATTTTGTAAAACAGATGAAAATACATCTAATGCATAAATTTGAAAGCTTTACATTAAAAAGAAAATCTTTAACTTAATTTTTTTTTGAAATTACTGCGTCACACTGCGCCATCAACCTGGCACACATTTCAGACGTGCATTTTAGTGAAGTTATTACGATTAATTTATTATAATAAGTATAGTAATAATATTAAAACTAACATCATAAAAGCAATAGGTAATAACCATAATTATTAACCCCAAATTAATCTAATTTAATCTCACTGAGTCTTTAAGAATGCATTTGTACAAATTGTAAATTTCTGATATTGTTATAGCTTTAATATTTTTAATTAATTTAACCATTAACAATATTGTTAATGAGGTAAAATATTTAAAACTGGTATGTAATATTTATATGTATGTGTATACTGCTAATATAGCTAAAAATGCAATGAGAAGTTTTGTGAATCATTACAATTCTATTTAAAAGAGAATTTTAATAAACTCCAAATAGAATGATAAATATAAATTAGCACTTCAATTTGCAAATGCTGTAAAATGTTTGCATGATGAGGGAGTTTTTTATTGTGATTTAGTAACATAATAGTTTACTGTATATTGATTTTTTTAATTTATTACATCAAGCAATAAATTAAATATATTCATTTTAGCATACATAAATGTACTTGCACATCAAAATAGGATAAAGTTAGCAGACTTTGATTTATCAAAAAAGTAACTAATGTATTATATAATCCAGCAGATATTATTGGTGTATTAGATTCCTATATTGACCAAAATATTTAAATAAGATCAAAAATAAAGTTAACAATAACAATTAAATACAATCAGCTATTGAAATAAGTATAAAAATTTTACATTATTCATTTTTAATTTATGTATTAGAAATAGGCTTATATACTTATATTTGATAATTTATAAAAAAAAGATTTATTTAAATTACAAACTAAGAAATTTGTAAAATAGTATTTACTACTTCTAGTCCTAGTGTTTAAATAATTCTAAGAAGAGAATACATATATTTAATATTTGAATAAAATAATTATTTAAATTACAAACTAAGAATCTTTTAAAATATTTTACTACTCTAGCATTAGTGTTTAAATAAATCTAAAAAGAATAAAATGAAGAACAATTTTTGCTAAATGCATGATTTTAAAAAAAACTATATCTTTTTTTAAAACACAAATAATTAGTTAATTTTCATTTGTTTTGATATCTAAATATTAAATAAATAAAAGTAATTAACTTGTAAATTAATTTATTTTATACTATAATAGCTATATTATATACATTTTACATACCTAATTTCTTTAAATTAAATATGCATTCATCCAAATCTTCGCTTACTAGCATTTCACTCACTTGTACACTAGTTTGTGAATTTTTACTTTCAAGAATTTCATTCAATTGTTTACTAGTAAAATTAAGTAAGCGACTTGTATAGCAAGCTTGTGAGTGAGATTCAGTAGCAAGATTGTTATGCCCAATTGGTGCATTTATAAATTCCATAATATTGCATTTTAATTCTTCATTAATATCTTTAACTTTCACATTATCTGGAAGAGAAATCCATTCTTTAATAATATTGAACACTTCTTTAGAAGATGGCCTTTTTAATGGATCTTCATCCCAACATTTTTTCATCAAATCTACAAAGCATTGTGGAGTATTTTCAATTATTTCAGGACGTTCACCTTCACAAATACTTAAGCTAAGTTGAATATCATGTGCTCTATTATTAAATGGTGGTATTCCAGATGTAAATTCCCACATAATCATAGAAAAACTATATATATCACTAGCTGGAGTATAAGGTTTGCCTCTTAAAACTTCAGGTGCCATAAATGGTACAACACCATAAATCTTATACTCTTTCAAAAATGATTTTACAGGTTGACATAATCCTAAATCACTAATATAAATTTTGTCTGCTTTATTCTCTTCATCATTATGATTTAAAATATTGCCATCATGAAAATCACAATGAATAAGATTTTGTTTATGTATAGTATTAAGTCCAGAAATAATTTCATACAACATGTATAATTTTTGGCCCCAACCATTTTTAACTATTCCTGTTAAGTTTCCTCTTAAATTACCTTTGTTTGCATAATCAATTACTGCCATATATTTCAAAGTATCTGGATTTTTTGTAAATCCATAAAAATGAATCATTTCATATAAATATGAACAACTTTCATGATATTTCCACTATAAAAAATAATAATATATTAATACAAATAAATTATAATTTAAATTAAAAAAAGTAAATAATATAGTATCATACTTCATTTAAAAATTCATTTAAATTTTCATTTAAATTATTATGGCATTTAAGAATTACTTCTTTATTATCTTCATTATTTCTTAACCAAATAGCTTTGTATATAGTACCAAATCCTCCTTCAATAAGATATTCAACATTTTTAAATTTATTATAAGGTATCCAACTTAATTTTTTTTCAAGAATAAATTCATCTATGATTTTATTTCCACTTTTTCCAAATCTACAAATTTAAATGATTAAAATTATATAATAAAATTTACACTAAAATCTAAAATTAAAATTAACACTTACTCTAAAATTTAAATAGGAATTTAGGATAATGTATGCCTTAGTTTTTGTGTAAATATTTATAACAATAAGCTATATTCATAACTTACCAACTAAAGTAATAGAAAAAATACAATTAATAAATAAATATTATATAAAATATATAACAATAGAAATAACAAATAACTTACAAGCTATATTATTAATAATTTTTTAAATAAAGAATTTATTTAGTTTAAATTATATATAAATATTATAACAATAAGTTAATAATAGAATTAAATTTTAAATAACTTACCAACTAAAAGAAATTTTTTTAAATAAAGAAATTAGTTAGTTTAAATTATAAATATTATAACAATAAGTAATAATAGAATTAAATATTTAACTTACCAACTAAAAGAAATTTTTTAAATAAAGAAATTAGTTAGTTTAAATTATATAAATATTTTAACAATGAGTAATAATAGAATTAAATAAATAACTTACCCTCTATATTATTTAAATAATTTTTTAAATAAAGGATTTAGTTGGTTTAAATTATATGTAAATATTATAACAATAAGTAATAATAAAATTAAATAAATAGCTTACCAACTAAAAGAAATTTTTAAATAAAGAATTTAGTTAGTTTAAATTATATGTAAATATTATAACAATAAGTAATAATAGAATTAAATAAATAAATAACTTACTCCCTATATTATTTAAATAATTTTTAAATAAAGAATTTAGTTAGTTTAAATTATATGTAAATACTATAACAATAAGTAATAATGGAATTAAATAAATAACTTACCCCCTATATTATTTAAATAATTTTTAAATAAAGAATTTAGTTAGTTTAAATTATATGTAAATACTATAACAATAAGTAATAATGGAATTAAATAAATAACTTACCCCCTATATTATTTAAATAATTTTTAAATAAAGAATTTAGTTAGTTTAAATTATATGTATATATTATAACAATAAGTAATAATAGAATTAAATAAATAACTTATAACTTACAATCTATCAAATAAAGAATTCAGTTAGTTTAAATTATATGTAAATATTATAACAATAAGTAATAATAGAATTAAATAAATAACTTACCAACTAAAAGAATTTTTTTAAATAAAGAATTTAGTTAGTTTAAATTATATGTAAATATTATAACAATAAGTGAATTAAATAAATAACTTACTCCCTATATTATTTAAATAATTTTTGAATAAAGAATTTAGTTAGTTTAAATTATATGTAAATATTATAACAATAAGTAATAATAGAATTAAATAAATAACTTACCAACTAAAAGAATTTTTTTAAATAAAGAATTTAGTTAGTTTAAATTATATGTAAATATTATAACAATAAGTGAATTAAATAAATAACTTACTCACTATATTATTTAAATAATTTTTAAATAAAGAATTTAGTTAGTTTAAATTATATGTAAATATTATTATAACAATAATTAAATAAATAACTTACCAACTAAAAGAAATTTTTTAAATAAAGAATTTAGTTAATTTAAAAGTATTTAGTTTAAATTATATGTAAATATTATAACAATAAGTACTAATAATAGAATTAAATTTTAAATAACTTACCAACTAAAAGAAATTGCAAAAATAATTTTTTAAATAAAGAATTTAGTTAGCTTGAATAATAGAACTATAAACATCATATAACTTACACCCTGTAGTATAATCAATTATTAATTAGTTAGGTATAAATATAATAGAAAAGTATTTACTATAAATTAATATATCACTTACAATCTATTTTATTTAAATTAAGAATATAATTAGTTAAATTATATTAAAATATTAGATGTTAATAAATAAATAAATTAAATATAATATCCTTAAGTATTATAACTTACCAGCTGCAATATAATTAATTAGTTATTTAAACAAAGTATTTAGTTATTTGAATATTATGTAAAATAAATAAAGTAAAAAGCTAAAATTTAAATAACTAATAACTTACAAACTATAGTATTATTAATCATTAAATGAATTTAGAATATAATAATAATAATTAATTTCATTATCTGTTATTATTTAATTTTATTTAATTATGAGATAACCTATTAACTTACGGGCTAAGTTATTTAATATAATTTTTATATAATATAGTTAGTTCATATTTGCAAAATTGTTTAAAAATTTTGACAGGATAATTCTAATTTTATATTCTGTATGATTACCTTCATCAATACGTTGATCCATTACTTCCATTACTATATCAAATTCTTCCTAATTGGAAAGATAAAGTAAATATCTTTTTTATTATTTATATTAAACGTCCTATTAGTACAGATAAATATGGTAATAATATTTATGCAAACTTCATTGTGCAAAATGCATTGTATACAAATGTTGATCACAAGTACAAGTATTGCATGTATGACAAACAAAATTTGCATGTCAGGAATGAATGTCAATCATCTCATTGTTACGTAGCAAAAATCACAATAACGGTTTCTGTTTTCCTAGTTCAGTTATAAAAAAAAATCTGGAATACTTGGTGAAACCGGCGATCCAATTCATGGATGACCATCCAGTTTATTATTTTTTTTCCCAAAGTTTTCCATTTTCAAATTTTAATCTAAAATTTGAAAATTTCTCATGAAACGGATTGCAAGATTGGCTATTATGTGACCCTTTTTGTTCCCTCCTTTATTCAATTTTCATGAGATGCAAAGATGGCAAAGTATTATCATTTATGATTATCATTAGATCAATTTTTTTCCTTGAAATAATTTTTTTGAAAATTGAGACTTTCGAATAAAACATGAAACAATAATTATGCATAAGACAATGGGAATTTGATTTTAATTATTGAAATTATTAACAAAATTCCTTCGGAAAAAGGAAAAGTTAATAATAATTTTCCGATTAAAATTTTTAGAAATAAAAATGCAGAGTCAAGTTCTTTATTGAGTTTTAGAGAAAGTCAAAAATAACAAGGTGTAAATAAAAGAAAAAAATTCATCATTTACGAAAAAATACTTTGAAATAGGACTATCTAAAAGGTGAACAGTCACGTACTTGTATTATTTTGGATAAAATGGTGATCGAAGTGGTAAATTATATCATACAGTACTTTGGAAATCTTGTTTTTCGCCATGAGGATAATGAGAAGCTCCAAAAGGGTAAATTTTTTGTTACGATTAAAAAAATTTATTGACCTTTTATTTATCATAGTTAATTATCATGATTAATTATTCAACCATTATTATATAATTGGGGCCTCGCTTGGAAATACCCTAGGCGAGCCTAGCGCTTGATCTTGGATAGGAAATCTCTTGGGTGATAACTTCTGAGTACCGCCGCTAAGACTCCATAAATCACTGAAATTGTCTTTATAAATTACGAAATACAAACGATGTAAATAGTTAAACAAAAAAACTGCCAGATTGAATTTTCTTCTTACATTAGGAAAGTTCTCATCAGTAATAAACTGAATATCCATTAATAATTTAGCAGTGGTCTTAATTAACAAAATTTTAGGTATTTGTTTGCTTTCAAGCTTCACAATACGCATATAATAGCCTTAGAAATATAGTGCAACTAGGATTTGAGAACTGAATCGTAAAAATATGAATTATTTACACCAACAAAATGGTAACGTCATATGAAACTTTGAAAAGATATCATAAACATTTAATATATCGTAGAAATAATTGTCCGGAACGTATCGAAGAACTTTCTATTGTAGAGTACTTAATAATTTTGTGGTAACCCATGGAATTTTCCTTTATTTCACCTGCTGATGTCATCTCGCTAGTTACCCGTTATATAAATAATAAATAATGTATAAGGTGAATAAAAGTTTGGAAAAAAATTGATCAATATATTTCTTGTTTTTTTTTGTATTGTGATTTTTAATTTTCTTTATTGATGACAAAATATCATATTACTCTTATTTTCATAAAAAAAAAAGTAAATTATCATTAATTTTACTGTACACATTAAATTTGTTTGAAAATCAATTTTCATTTTACTCGAAATTATCGAAATTATCAGAACAGCTGATAGAAAGAATTTATCTGACAATTGTTAAAAAATTTTTATATAAGTTCTGCAAATTATGGATATTTTATTCATTCAAAATAACCAACTTTCAGTTTACGAACGAAGCCGATGGAATATTACTATTATAATTCGATAATGCTGGTTATTTAATTTAATTTAAATTTTTTCCGAATATTTTATTTTTTACTGAAAATAATGGAATGAAAACATTAAAACCTTTAAACATATGTTAGCTCTTCGAATATATTCGATCGCTCAAAAAAATTTTATAAACAGTAAACTTAATAAAATATGTTTAAAATTTTAAAATTATGTTAATGAAAAAAATTTTTAATATTTATATTTTAAAAGGAAAATTTTATTTAAGAAAAAAAATTCATTCCCGTTAAACTAAATTTTACATAACAAAAAAATAATATTTTACCGACTAATTACTTGGAACACTTCATAATTTTCCACTGCCAAATCTCCTGCTGAAATATCTATATCAGGATAAATATCTCCTGTATAAAAAGACCAATTATTAGAACTGCGGCAAAACAAATTACCCATACTAGGCCCTTGATTATGATAACAGTAAATAGCATTATTTGGATGAATGACATAACCAAATTTCGCAGTAGAAGTATTTTTTCCATCTGTAAAATTAAATAGAAAACTATCAGCAGTGTTTTTCGCTCCATTTCCATTCCAATCAAGTGGATTGTACCCTCCAATTAATTGTGATGAACCTTTAATTTTTGCTATCCAAATAGTAGCTCCTTTATTGTCACAATTTTTATGAAATGATGCAGCATTAAATCCATCTCTACTTGAACGATATAATAAGTTTAATTCATAAGGAATCTTATTATGACGTGAATAATTTTTTTTATCTAACCATGAAGCAAATAGAGGAATGTGTTTTGTTTCAATTAAAGTTGAATCAAGATTAAATTTTAAATTTTGTTTTCTTGGAGTTGTTACATTAGTTTTAGGTTTCATATTAGGAACTATATGAAATTCTAAAAGATTATGAATTAATTCTTGAGGCAAGATTTCTTTATAACAATAAACTTTATAAAAGAAATCTATAGGTTTAATATCATGAAATCTAATTAAAGGAATAAATCTATGTAATGAACTCTCAATTTTTATAACATCATCTTTACTCCATTTGGTTGGATCATTTATCATATTTTGTTGATAAAAACACCATTTTAATAAACCTTCCCAAATCTCAACTTCTTCCATATTTAAATCATCCCGTTTTATCAATAATTCCAATAATGGAGCCTTTATATCAGTAAATTTATCTGAATTAAATAAAATTTTAGGATTTTCACAAATTTTTTCAAGACAAAAATCCCATAAATCCGTAAATGATTCATATTGATAAACAGTTTCAAGAATACCAGTTGGATTTTGATGTAAAAATTCAGTTTGGTGTTCAATCAAATATTCTTGAATATAAGAAATCAATTGTTGAATATTAAGTTCATCAACTGCTATCAAGAGTTTCAATACATCAGAACCTTGTAAATTCTTCAGTTCAATATTTCCACAATAAATAAATCTAAAATATTAAAAATAATTATAATCACATATATTTCACCTAATTCCAAAAAATAATTTCATAAATTGATTTATATATATACATTACCTGAGAATGATATTAAATAGGTGAGGTGAAATATTTGGTTTTCTTAAAATAAATTTTCCGTCTTTTTTTTCAGCCCATTCGTTAGAAAATGCAGAACGAAAATATTGAGACCTGATGCTCAAAATATTTGAATGTGCATGAATTTCTTTAACGTTTGACTCTTCTCCAGCATAAATGATAACGTCGTATCCTAATTCTGTTTTAAAAAGTTTTTCATAATCACTTGACAACTCTGCCCAAAATTTTGAAGACATTGTTTAAAATGTTTGGGAAAAAAAAAAATATTGAGGGTTTGATTAATAATGCAGATTGGCTAAATAATGCACTCTGTCAATCCATAAAGTAAAGAAGCCATATATATTTACGTCTACGCAATTATGAAAAATGATCGACCAACTGAGGTGAATTTCTCCCTCACGTGGCGTTATCCAATGAAATCGCTCCGGACTTGTAACGGTTCCCGTTTCCTAGTTAAGTTTGTTTCTTTGTTTTATAAGTGAAAAAAATTGAAGTTTAACATAATTATGGGCTTTGATAACATCTTGATATCTTGATTTAATGTTCATGGAATTCTTTTATTAATTGATCTGTTAAAACGAACAATAATTTTAATGTCTTAAACGAATGAAATTTTATATTCTTTCTGTTATTTTATTGTGAGTAATTTTAAAAGCAATTATTACATTTCCGTAAAAATACCGAAAAAGTAATCATTATACAATTGTTTTACATTATTCTCATCATAATTTAATCAGTTTATATTATTTATATTGTGTGTTGCATAATTTAAGCACAAATTTATTGTTTTTGAGGTTGGAATCAGTTTATGTAACGGACGACTAATAACCAAAGATCAATAAATTTTCTCCAATCAACTGTTAGAAATATTTTTTTTTAACGCTCCGAAACTTTTTATTTAAAATAAAATTCTTAAAATTCAATTATCTTAAAAAAATAAAAAAATATTTTATAAATGAAAAACGTAAAAATAAATCCAGCTAAATTGAACGATTATCCTAATGAAAATATTACGAAAACTTTTGAGTAGTGGGGATCAAAATAAAAAAACTTCTCATGTTACCAATATTTGTACGCAATTACCTATCTATTCCAGGAGAACATCCTTTTTTAGATGCCAGGAATGGTAAGACAAATAAACAGATACATCACTCATAACAAATTAATTTATCATTCATTATATTTAAATTTCGTATACCGAAGTTTAATCATAAACTAGCACATACGTACTATATTTATTTGTGATAAAGCTGATGTTAACTAATTCTGGCCAGAATTTAGGTTTGGTCCATTGCCAGTTTTACGTTAGCCCGAAATTACTGAGACAAATTTTTTCATTAATATAAAATTAACATAAATTAATAAAAAAAATTTATTAATAATATTTGTTTATCGAATACTGGACATAAAAAAATAGATATTTGAAAAATATAAATAACAAAATAATGATTCACCAAAAGAAAATTCTCTAGATATAAATAAAAAATCTGACAGTTGTATTCCATATAAAGTAAACTACTTCATGATATAGCAAAATTTGTTTATTTAACAAACAAATAATCTTTACTATAATGACGTTTAATTATCTTTGTACTCATCTACTTATTGAGTAAAAATATAAATTATTAGAATTAGTAATATTTATATAAAAAAAACTATAAATTTATGAATAAATGATATTACAATTAATTAGAAACTTCTAGATCAAATAATTTAGAATCCTGGCAATCTATTAAAATGAAAAAAATTAGTAATTATGAAATTAGTAATAGATATAATAGTAATAATACCTTTATCTCCTTCGTCATCATCATTAAGATATGAAGTAATAATAGAAGAATCAACAGGTTTCGGCAAATTACTAAATGTGAATACTCTACTTGTATATATAGCATCAGGATTTTTTTCATATGAAGTTGAAATATTTGGTATCTTTTCATTAGCTTCATCAAAAATAGCTTTAATTTCTTTTCCTTTATAACCAAATTTATCTTTTTCCTGATAATGTATATTATTATTACAAGAATTATACCAAAAGTTTAATATTCTATATAATTCACTTGCCGTTGGTCTTTGGTCAGGATTAGCACTCATACATCTATAAGCTAATTTTTTATATATTTCAGGAGTTCCTTTTCCAAATCCTGGTCTGATTCCGTTACATATTTCTAATGCTAATATAGTATCGTGTTTTCTTTCATAAAAAGGTTGCATTCCGGATGATAATTCAGCCATAATCACCCCAAAACTATAAATATCAGAAGATATTGTATATGGTTCTCCATTCAAAACTTCTGGAGCAATATATGGTAATACTCCACATATTTTATTATCTGAATTTTGTTCATTTGATGGTCCGGACAATCCAAAATCTGAAATATAAGAAAGATTTCCATCATTGTTTTTATTGTGATTTTGTAATATATTTCCACTATGAAAATCCTTATGAAAATATCCTAATTGATGTAAGTTTTTAAGATCAATTGCTATATAATATAAGGAAAATATTTTAGCTTTCCACAAAAGATTATTGAAATTGCTTGAAAGAACACTTCTCAAATTTCCTCGATCTGCTAATTGTATAATCATCATAAATTCTTTTGTTTCTGGATCTTTGGTTATTCCATAAAATTTTAACGAATAATTTTCTAAGTTATATAATTTCCAATGTGTTTTAAGCTATTAAACAAATTAAAATTAAAAAAAGTTAATTATTATTAAAGGAGAATTAAAATAAAAAAAGAAACACTCATTATAAAATATACCTCATTTAAATAATCAGCTGAAATATTCTGTGAATCATTTAATTTTTTCAAAGCTACTTCTATGGGTTCGGATTCTCTTTTTTTCCAACTTCCATCATTTTGTCTAAAATATTTCGATTTACCATCAATCCATGTTGCAGAATATACTTTAGCAAAACCACCTTCGCCAATATGTTTTATATCTTTAAATTTATCAAATGGTACCCATTCTGGATTATAATTAGCATTATTAACATCATATATTAATTTTGCATTGTAAATCGTATCCTTGATAAATTCATCAATATCATTATTTTCACTAGTCCATCCTTCAATTATACATCGAGGAACACATTCTTTACACCATGGTTTTTTATTACTTGAATTATAACAATTTTCATGATTGATATCTACATTTCCATCTGAGATATTCAATTCAATAAATTTCGATTCTATTTGTATTTCTTCTTTATTATCGTAGCTCATTTTTTTTTACAAAAGAAATTTTAAGAGGTAAAAGGAATTTTCGGTTAATTTAATATTTTTATTTATTTATATTTTGTGGTTCGTGAATGGTAATACAAAATAGTAAGGGATGTAGGACATAGTTTCATTGTATAGTACAAATTGATCGGCGGCACGTGTTTTAAATTTGTGCCATTAAGGATTCGAATTAAACTTCAATTATATGCATTCGTTTCATTTCTCATACTAAATTGCAATTAAATGGCGTACAAGTTCTAAGTTAAGTAGAATAAATTTCATAATCATCGTTATAGTAATATTGTTGTTCTCGACCTTTATAAAAAAGAAAATTTGATTTGTAGATTCGGTATAATGATAAACAAGTTAGATATTTAATGGTTTTAATTGGCAGTTTGATATTTCATCTTATTCCACAGATGACGGAGATGATGGAGATTATGGAGATTATGGAGATGGAGATGATGGAGATGGATTGAGATGATGGAGGTGATAGGATGATGGAGGTGATGGAGATGATGGAGATGATAATAACGAATATATTGATATTGATATGAATCAAGTAATATTTCAAAGACTGGCTCATGTAATTCTGACTATGTGATTATCGATATACAGTAATTTGTTGCATTAAACAATTTGTCATGTCATAGGTTTGTGAACAATATAAAATTTTGCTGAAATCAGTTTTCGTTTTATGATTGTTATTTGAATTCCTATTAGGAATATTCGATTCATTAAATTTGGGTTCTATTTTTTATTTCATCTTCATTATTGTAAATATAAAATAATTTTTTATTAATACAATGGTTATGTCCAACCAATCATCTCGAAAGTCTAATTTTGTCATCTTTAGTATATTTAGTAATTATTTATCCAATAATGACATGTTAATTTCCTGTTGAATTAAAATTATATATTAATGATAATAGAATGTATGACAAGAGGTGCAGTACCATTATTAGGTAATTTTAGTCTTATTAACATAAAGAAAGCATAACATAAAGGACTTAATTTATAACTCAAGTTAGACCAATTGGCTAATTGACGTACTAGTACATCTATATCTGACATGATACATAGTGTTTTTAAAAATTTAATATAATATTTTTAATTAAATGTTTTAAAAATTAATTAACGATTGTGAAAAATTTTAAGAGATTCTTTTTTACAATACTATATACTGTATAATAATAGCCCTATTCATCTCCTGTCAGGTTCTGGGTTGATTCGTCTGACTCTGACTTTTTGTATCACATGAAATATCTGACTTTTGACCAATAAAATTTGGACTTTTAGGGTTGAACCAATTGAATGATCAATTTTGCCCATTTTGCGTATGACCAAAAAAGACTCAAAAAATTGAACCGAGCGAACCAATCAAAATGAACAACTTATATCCAATGTATCCAATGTAAACGAAATTAGACTATTGTAAATGAAACAATTATATATCGGTAATTAATAATGTATTTTAATACGATTTTAAAATAAAACAAATACTTAGTAGAAGGATGTAACATAAAATTTCAGTGACGTGACGTCGTGACACGTGCGGACAAATGGACTAAATGGACTTCGCCGCGTGTTCCAATATGTGATAAACATATATAGCCTCATAATAAATTGCAATTAAATGGCGTACAAATTCTTGGTTGATTAGAATATATTTCATAAAAATATCATAAATGATAAAACATTTTTTTTTTTTTTAATCGCGAACGCGACACAAGGTATATTGCTGCAATTTATTGATATATGGGAAGAGAACCTATACAAATCAATATACAACTAACATTCCGTTGGCATCAGAAATGAACATCCTGCTACACCTTCACCAATACTATTCTTCTTCATCTACGAGCACTGTTGCTGACCATCTTTAATTCCTTTATTTCAGCTCTGTAACAACTGTAGCTATCACCTTTATGCTAACAGCTTTCTAACTCCTCCAAAATTAAATTAAAATAATGGCTATGTCTGTTAAAATTTTAATGTCGTGATAAATAATAAATGATAAAACATTTGAAATGCTGATTTGTTGATTCAGTATCATAGGACATAGATTCGTTATTATCCCTTTTTTGTATATACACGTGTAGTACCAAATTGATCAGCAACACAATATGATGTGTTGTATGAAAAGTTAGTTTTTTTTTACAAATTTCATTCCTCCCTTGTTAATACTTAATATTCAGATTTCTATAGTCAAGGCTTTCCTACAAGGTTTATAATTTCATGATAATTTTTTGCATTATTTTATTATTTACTAGCCTAATATCAGAAATTAGAATTGAAAAATGCTATCATAAATATCGAATAAAATTATCATGATTATTAATGCTTTATAAAAAAAAGTAATTCGAATCTTATATATTGGCGTGACGGAAATTAAAGAAAAAAACTAACTATATAAAGGCATTTGAAGAGAAATCTGTTTTTTTTTTCATTTCAACTAATATTACTAACATATGCTTCGCGAAATAGATTTTAATTCTAACAATAAAGAGCTTCACATTATCTATACTGTACCTCTATCTGTACCCCTATTAGAAGAAATAAATGTCGTGTTATTATACAACTAAATAGATAGCAGTGATAATTGTAAAAAAAAAAATTACGTATATTATAATTTTCTTTCCTTTTTTTTTAAAAAAAAAAATCAGCTAATCTTTTTTTGGTACTGAAAAAATTAAAAAAATGATTAGAAGAATTTATTTCCGGTATTAAAAAAAAAAATAATAAAATAAAAATATTAATAATACAAAAAAAAACCAGGTTTAAAAAACAGAAAAAAAATAAATTTGATCAACATTCTGCTGCAACAGAGCGTAATAAATTTGATTATACTAACCTCTAAACAAGTTCCCTTCCATTCTTTTTAAATTAGTCGAAACAAAAAAAAGGCTTAATTAACCCTCAGTAAATTAGTAAAAACATGTGGAAATGAAATGGGAAGTAATAATGAAATTTTTTATGAAATGGCAAAAATATGTGTGAAAAATGATTCTTATTGGATTTTTTAATGAAAGAGAGAAAGGGGACGAAACCAGATTAAATTTAACGCAAAATATAATCTATCAACAAAATTTAACATAATTTTATTTATCATTCACGAAACAGTAGAAATATTAAAATTTAATGAACGTTGTTTGTAAGACAGAAATAAATAAAAAATGTATAGATATAGGGATGGCACAATTGGTACACGATTTAAAACAAGATGTTTTAAAACAATTTAAATTTATTGTTCTAAAACTTTTTTTTTGTTTTAAACATGTGTTTTGCCATCACTAGATGTTAGTATGATGCTTTTATTAAAATCAAAGTAATAATAAAGAAATATTTTTTATCGTTAATTGCATTATTTGATTGTCAATATTTTATCTCTTTTGGGCAACTGGGCTTTTTCTTTTCATTATCATTGTAAATGGAAATTTTGTTTACATTTGGTTTCACAATTTTGGAGTAATGTATGACGTAGAAATTTTAAATATTTTCTAAACAATAAAATACTTCCATGGATTATTTCATTATAAATATTATACTAAAATCTATATTGTGTACAACCATAATCTGACCGATTAAATTTCAGATTAAATCAAATTTTTAAAAGTTTAGAAACTTAGTCACCACGAACATCTAATATTTGAATTTTATATATAATTGTTCCATAATGAAATAAATGTTGTAATTTTATGTTATGAATAACGATTTCATAAATTATTTTAATGAAATACAAGCTAATTTCAATAAATTTAATTGCAATAATTTTTTTTTCAAGGAGGTTAAATGAAACCTCCTTACGGTTGCTTCTGAAATTGAGGAATGTATCAATCTACTCGAAAGATCATCAATAATTTATGACAATATTAAAAGTCTGATTATTAATCATTTGAAAAATTATTATTTAAGCTCTTAAAATTATAATGAAATTGCTCAATTACAAACTGATTTTATTTTATGTAAATAAAAAATTACGTATACTCTATAATCAGTGTTGAACAATAACTAAATATATAATATATAGGAAAAAATGTAATTATTCATATATCTTAATATGATTATCAATAATATTGAAAATTATAATTTGATTTACCAATGTTAGTAGTATAGAAAGAAATCATCTAAGCAGGATATTAAATAAAATCTATGATATATGTAAAAATATTGTAATAAGAACAAAATATTATAGTCAATTAACCGTCTGCACACTAATTTCATAATAAGGTATCAAAAATTTAGTGAATCTAATTGATATATTAAAATGCGACAAGGATAGAAGATCTTTTGTAAAGAGAACAAGTAATTTATATGTATAAATAGCCCTTGGATGTTGTTTTTTTTTTCTTAAAGGAAGAGAGGTGTAATTTTCCGTAAATTTATGCTTCTTTAAATTGTTTCATAATTCGTTCAGGAAATTATACTGTAACCAATTCTATCAAGCAATATTTTTATCATATCAAAGAAAATATTACACACAATGTGTCCAAATACAAACAGATTTATTTTTGTAAAAAAAACTATAGTTGTTGGACAAAATTATAATTAATTGTAAATTTCTATAAAACAACAGTTATACAAATATTTGATTTAGATTGCTTGATCTAAACATTGGGAATTATCATCATATTCTGGAAGGTCTTCTGTAAAAGGATTAAGTAATCGAGATGTATATATAGCTTGTGAATGGGTAGTTATTTGATAATTTTTAATAATTGAAAGATTTGCTTTTCTATATTCTTCTGCTTTCTTGAATTGCATTTCAATATCTTCATTTTCTACTATGAAAAAATCCCTTCCATATGACTTATGAAATGACATGATTAATTCCTTTACTTTAAAACTATTTGGCCTATTATTTGGATTTAAGTCCAAACACTTTTTTATTAAATCAATATAACAACTTGGTGCTTCAAGTTCATCTATTTCAGGTCTAACTCCTTCACAAATATCTAATGCTAATAACTTATCATGCGCACGATTGTAAAAAGGTTGCCTTCCAGTTGCTACAAAATACATTATCATACCAAAACTATAGATATCAGATTCTTGGGTATAAGGCTTTCTTCTTAATACTTCAGGAGCCACGTAAGGCATAACTCCATAAATTTTTGTTTCATCTATATTACCAACTTCTCCACATAATCCCATGTCTGAAATTGATATGCAATTACCAAAAACATTTATATTATTTAAAAATAATATATTTCCTGTATGAATATCACAATGAACTATATTTTTTTGATGAATCTCTTTAAGACCATTAATAATATCAAGCAATGCAGATAATTTATTTTTCCAATTAAAATATTCATAGTTTTTATTTATCCAATGATTAAAATTGCCTTCTTTTGCATATTGGAGAACCATAATATATTCTTTTGTATCTGGATTTTGAGATATTCCATGTACATTAAGAATATTACTTCTTTTATTTATTGAGTATTCTTTGACCTGTTAAATGTATTTATAATAAATAATGATTACTATATTATGCTTAAACTAACATATTTATTACTAAAATGAACTTCAATTATCAAAGAAATTTCATACCTCATTTAAAAATTTATTGGTAATATTCTGTGAATTATGCAAGCATTTTAAAGCAATTACTCTATTCGGATTCCTTTTATATACTTCGTTAGCAGTATTATATTCTAATGGACCATCTTTCCAATTTGCAGAATATACTGTAGCAAATCCACCTTTATCTATTTCCTTAATATTATTAAACTGATTATATGATATCCATTCAAATACTTTATCACTATGATTATTTATTTGTAATTGTATTTCTTGAATAAGATCATCAATTTTTTCATTTCCACTTGCCCATGCCAGAATTAAAATATAATTTTTTGTATTTGGATTTTGAGATATACCATATATATTACAAATTACTCTGTCAAGTATTTTTTTTGACAAATATTTTTTCACCTAAATATAAATAAAAGAGATAAATATAATATAGTAAATATTAAAAATAACTATTAAAATATAATGTTATACCTCATTTATTAGAGAGTCAACAGAATTTTGTGAATCATGCAAATATTTTAAAGCAACTTCTTTATTTGAATCTCTTGTATATTTATACTTATTATTACAATACAATGGTCCATCCTTCCATATTGCTGAATATATAGTAATAGGTCCATTTTTACCTATTTCCTTAATTTTGCTAAGTTGATTGTAAGGTATCCATTCAAATATTGTATAATGTTTGTCATTGAATTTTAATTGCATTTCCTGAATAAAGTCATCAATTTTTTCATTTCCACTTATCCAATTTGTCAAGTTTATAGAATTCTTTTGAACAAAAATATATTGCTCTGTATCTGGATTTTTAGATATTCCATATAATGCTTGAAATGCTTTATATTTTGTTGAATATTTTTCAGCCTAATTATAAATAAGAGAAATTGTAAATATACTAATTATAAAGAAAGTATTTAAATATTTAAAGAAATTTCATACCTCATTTATTAGGGAGTCAACAGAATTTTGTGGATCATGCAAATATTTTAAAGCAACTTCTTTATTTGAATCTCTTGTATATTTATACTTATTATTATAATAGTACAATGGTCCATCCTTCCATATTGCTGAATATAATGTAATAAGTTTATTTTTTTCTGTCTCTTTAATTTCATTAAACTGATTGTATGGTATCCATTCAAGCACTATATCATCATAGTTATCAAATCTTAATTTTAATTGCCTTTCTTGAATAAAATCATCAATTTTTTCATTTCCACTGGTCCAACTTGTTAAGTTCATAAAATTATTTTGAACCAAAATATAATCCATTATATTGGGATTTTGAGATATTCCATATAATGCTTGAAATTTATTATGTTCTGTTGGATATTTTTTAGCCTAATTATAAACAAAAGAAATAGTAAATATACTAATTAAGAAAGAGTATTTAAATATTTAAGGAAATTTCATACTTCATTCATTAAGGAATCAATGGATTCCTTTAAATTATGCAAACATTTTAAAGAAACTACTTTATTTGAATCTCTGGTATAATTTTTATCTTGCTGATTCTTTCTGTGTAATGGACCACCCTTCCATATTGCTGAATATACTGTTATAAGTTTATTTTTGCCTATTTCTTTAATTTCATTAAACTGATTGTATGGTATCCATTCAAGTACTATATCATTATAGTTATTAATTTTTAATTGACTTTCTTGAATGAAATCATCAATTTTTTTATTTCCACTTATCCATAAATAATTATTTTGAACCAAAATATAATCCTCTGCACCTGGATTTTGAGATATTCCATATAATGCTTGAAATGCATTATGTTTTGTTGGATATTTTTTAGCCTAATTATAAATAAAAGAAATACTAGTAAATACAGTATACTAATTAAAAACGAGTATTTAAGTATTTAAAGAAATTCATACCTCATTTATTAAGGAATCAATGGATTCTTTTAAATTATGCAAACATTTTAATGAAACTACTTTATTTGAATCTCTTGTATGGTAACTTACACCCAAACTTTGATTCTTAATAAGTGGACCATCCTTCCATATTGCTGAATATAATGTAATAAGTTTATTTTTTTCTGTTTCTTTAATTTCATTAAACTGATTGTATGGTATCCATTCAAAGATTATATCATCATAGTTATCAAATTTTAATTTTAATTGCCTTTCTTGAATAAAATCATCAATTTTTTCATTTCCACTGGTCCAACTTGTTAAGTTCATAAAATTATTTTGAACCAAAATATAATCCACTGTATTGGGATTTTGAGATATTCCATATAATGCTTGAAATTTATTATGTTCTGTTGGATATTTTTTAGCCTAATTATAAATAAAAGAAAATAGTAAATATACTAATTAAGAAAAGTATTTAAATATTTAAAGAAATTTCATACCTCACTTATTAAAGAATCAATGGATTCCTTTAAATTATGCAAACATTTTAAAGAAATTACTTTATTTGAATCTCTTGTATAATAACTTTCACTCAAACTATACTTCTTAATAAGTGGCCATTATTATTTAACGGTAAATATTATGTAATTATTACAATAATAATAAATAATATACTTTTCTTGATAATATTAATTTATGTAATACAGAATCGTCAATTATTAAATGGTATTGTTTGGTGTAAAATTGTTTCTTTAAAATGTGTAATTTTAATATTTGCTTGTAAATAATTTTTAAATTTTTTGGTTTTCTTTTTAAAAAATTAAATATTGATTTGAATTAGTTCTAACAATTCTAATGATCTGCATGGTTAATTATAGCTATGGGAAAATTATATTATAGACGCGGAAAATTATATTATAGACGCGGAAAATTATATTATAGACGCGGAAATTATATTATAGACATGGAAAATATTCAATAAAATGGATTTAAATATAATCAAAGATAATTTTTTTTTTCATAAACTTTTTTTCTTTGTTATCAAATTTGCTAAATTTACTGAAATTTTTCACTTAATTATGGATTCCATTTCCACTAAACAACTTTTAACTAAAACTAGAAAATTTCTTGCCAAATTACCAAGTTTAAGTGAGATAATGTCTTATGGACAAAAGCATAAAAAAATTCAAATTTTATCTTGTGATCTTTCATATGTAGATGTTTATATATCTGAGGGTATAGTTATAGATGAAGGTGCATGTTTATTATTACCAGATGAATTTAATGGTTATATATGTGCTGATACAACTGCTGATGGAAATTGCTTATATAATGCAGTATCCTATTTTTTTATTCACGAAAACTCTTTATCAACACAACTTCGTCTATCTACAATATTAGAGTTGATGGCATATGCTGATGAATATCTTGTCTTAGAAGTTTTTGAAAAAGATTATTCGTATTCAGATAGAGCATTTTCAAAAGCAAATAATAAGAGATATCAGCAACCAGAATATAGAAATATTGCACCATTTGTTGCTGAGATTATGGAAATGTGTCGTATAGGAGCATGGAGTCCATTAGGTGCTCTATATGGTTTAGCTTCAGTATTAGAAAGACCAATACAGTCAATTTATTCTCCAATAAACTCACCATTATTAAGAGGTTTTACACGAATCATTGAACCTAGAAAACAAAAATATGATGTTGCAATTGCTGTATTATGGTCTGTAGGTGGAGTAAATGAAAAAAAAGCCAAGAAGCTATTATCTTCTAACTATTTTGCACCTAATCATTTTGTTGGTTGCTATTTGAAGGTAATTATTTTATTTAATTAAAATTTTGTATTATACATTTTATATATAATTCACTAATAATAATTAACTTTTTGTTAGAATAAATCTACTGTTAATTATCCAATTAATTTTGATTTTAATTTTGAAGAAAGCACTTTTTTTGAAGACCCAAATTTTGACTCTGATACTAGTACTATAGTAAATGATGAAAGTACATTGTTTGAAGATCAAAACATTGATTCTGAAATGAATATTAAAGATATTATCAACACAAATTATGAGGAAAATATTTTACTTAATAATCAAAATAGTGATTCTAAGATGAATATTAAAGGCATTACCAACACAAATTATGAGGAAAATATTTTACTTGATAATCAAAATAGTGATTCTAGGATGAATATTAAAGATATTATCAACACAAATTATGAGGAAAATATTTTACTTGATAATCAAAATAGTGATTCTAATGTAAAAGAAAATGTTTATTCTGAAGATTATAATGTTAATTCTGATTTCAATAACATTACTTTAGATAATACTAGCAAATTAGTTGGTTTATTAACACATACTGATGTTAGTAAAATTCCTAACTCTACTTTAAAAGGTGATCTGATTTGTTATGAAGCAGCTAAAGATTTTACAATTGAATTACCAAGGTCTCAAGTTTTAAGGGATTTTGTGGATATTATTCTTATTAATGATGAAACACATTTCAAATGGAAACAAACTGATGAGTCAGTTTATGAAATAGTATCTTTGTTAAAAAATAATAAGAATTTTCCACCACAAATAGCAGTTGCTATTAGAAAAACTCATAAAGATTTTTATTCTAAAATGCTAGTATTGGATTTATATTGTCAGGGATGTTATGGGAATAGAGATAAAGATAGGTCAACTTTTTCAGTAAAAATTAATAAACAAGAATTATTTCTTGAAAAAGAAATTATTCACATTATAGTTAATTTTAATAAAGAGAAAAATATTTGCCAACATGAACAAGGAAAATCCTATGGTCAATTACGTGGGTATGCAAGAAAAGAAAGTGCTATAAAAATGATAAGCGATAAATTATATCCAAGACAATTACGACAATATGCATTAAATAATATTTCTTCAGAATCTCGTTTTACAGGAAATAGACAAAATGTTCCAACTGCAAGTGCAGCTAAAACTTTATCAGCTCAAATTAAGCCCAAAAAATCAATAATTGAACGAATTCATATAGCAATTGCTAGCATTAATGAAACTCATAAGTCACAATATATTTTTGAAAATGGAGAGGAGGCTGCAAAGAAAATAAAAATGTGGGGATATATTCAACCACCCATAAAAACTGTACCATTGTCAATTTTTTTATTGAATGAAGCTTCACTTTGTTATTATCACATGTATGCTGGAAATGATCCTGGGGTATTTATAGATTATACAGGTTCTCTTGTAAGGTAAATAATGAACTTATAATATATACTTATTTCAGTTAGTTTGATGAATTTACTGATATATGCTTAATTATTATAGATCTCTACCAAAGTATTTAATTTCAACTCATTCTAATACAATGTTATCACAATCGGAACCAAGAATTTTAAATGCTTTGATGTCAATGAACTCAGGATCTGGATTAGATGCTCCTATTATTAATATTTTTGAAATAATTACAAATGATTTGACTGCATCTAATTTAGAAAATTATCTTCGCACTTTAAGAAGTGAAGAAAAAAGAATTTATGGATTTAATGTTATTCCATTTTTGATTAATGCTGATTGTGGAAAAAATATTTTATTGGCTTGCCTTCATGCATACAATAATGAAAGTTATGCTGAATATATAAAAAGGATGTTGAATGATTTGTATGAAAAAAAGAACATGATAATTCAAAAGTAATTATTGCATGGTGTTATGGTCATTCAATTAGAGCTGTATGTCAATATGTAAAAGATAAAAAGTTTGTAATATCATGTCAATGTAAATGTTGTGACAAGAAGTTGTTATCTAAATTTGCAATGAAAATTTGGAATAATGTACGAATTCAAGAAACACTCTATAATGCAGAAATAAAAGCAAGATTATGGCATTGGATTTTGGAACAGAAAACTTTAAAATTACAGGATCTTGAAATTGATATTTCAAAAATTAGCAATCTTGTTACCTTGAATTTAGATTATGATTTTAATGAAGATGCATTTACAGAAATTTCAGATTTGGATAATTTATTAGATAAAGATGATTCCAATATTATTTCAGAAATCTATGAAAATTCATTGCAAAATAGTAACCAAAATAATGAATTTCAACAATTTTACTGGAAATATACCTTTAATAATGAAGTAATTCTTCAAATTTTCAAAGATGATACAAATAATTATACTGTATATTTCCAATAATAAATTTAAAAATATCAACAGTAACAACTGATATTAATGATATTCATAATCCTTTTTTTAATATAAATCTACAACAATATTTAAAAAATACATGGTGGAAGACTTTAGTTTTATGGAGTAATGTTGTGACTCAAATAAGAGAAAGATCAAGGAAAACTACAGCAACAATTGAAGTTGAGAATAAAATTATAAAGCATTATGATATAAAGCAACGTAACCTGGATCTTGATAAATATCTATATGAAAGAACTAATGCACTTAAAGCCAATCAACTATTAGTTGCTGATAAATTAATAAATAATAGGTAAGATTGATATTTCTTTATTTGCTATATTTAATTTAGATTACTAATATAATAATATTAAATATAAAGATCACGAAAATATGTAAAAAGCTCTCAGCCAAATAAAAAACAAAGGTTAAATGAAATTAAAGATGATGATCCTATTGAACAATGGAAAGAAACAAAAGTATCACTAGAGGATCAAATAATAGCAAATGGATTTGTTGAAGCATTTCAAAAGCGTAAAAATTCTTTTAAAGGTATTACACAACAAATTGCTGCTGATGAAATTTGTGAATTAGCTAAATCACAAATTGGATTTGGACAATCAGCTGTTTCTAAAATTGTTAAAAGATCTGAATTACCTGCTAATGCATTGACGAGAGATGCTATTAAATTATGGATTGAGAAACAAACTGAAAGTAAGGCATTTGTGGCATAATTAAATTGAATAATAATGTAATTAAAATAAATTTTGTTTGAACATTTATTATAGCTTAATAAAGTATAAATGATTATAAAATTTTATATATTTTATAAATTAAATAGGTTAAATATATTAAATATATATAAAATTGATGTTCCTCCTTGTCTTGTTGATTCGATTTGGTCTCCTGGAATATTATATATTGGCGTTTCTTGCACTCCTGGTTAAATATTTCGGCTAACTACACTATTATTTAAAAAAAGTGTAGTTAGACGAAAATATTCAGCCGAAAATAGTAGATGTTGAACCAATAAAATATTCAATAAAATATTCTAGATCAACATGAATTTTTTTCGGCTGGGTGTTGTTAGCCGAAAATTTACTGCGCCTTCGGCTGAATTTTTCGGCTAACTACACCATTATGTTATTTATGCTACACTAAATATTTCACATGACTCCTACTCCTTGGCTGTGCTACTATTCGGTTAAATGATCTTCTTGGTGGTACTATCCGGTCAATTGATCATCAGATCAAATGATTTGCATGCCGATCATTAGTTCCTTGATTGATCATCGGGTCTGGTACCTCTTGTCGATCATCCGGCTAAATGATTATCCTGTTGGTGTAATCGTTATTATTGTTTAAGGTCATGTGATTGTTACTTTTCCATTAGTTCGGTTTTGAGTTGCCTACCACTTTCGTGGTTAATTATATGTTATGGTGAATTCTGGCACTACAGTGGTCACATGATTTTTCTCACGTCCTTTTTTATATTAATTTTTTCTGTATTTACTTTAACATTATTCAACTTATAAATGATCTTTAAAAACAATTGGATAGTAATTTATTCTTTTATTATTAAAGGATTTTTTAAATTATTTAATTACAGTTTATAGGCTTTAACTGCCTGATTTACAAAGGTTAATTGGTAATTCATTTTCAACTCTTTCAATTTTAAAATTTTAAATTTAATTATAATAGTTGTAATGGTTATTCTAAACGATAAAGAATATTGTAATATTACAATTGAAGTTCAATTGGTAATAACCACTATGTAAAAAATATTTAGCGCACGTTAAATTATCAATTGCATCATCTAAAATTTTTCAAATAATTTTAAGGTATTAAGAACTATAAATAGTTAAATAGTTCATTATTTTTTTTTTGGTTTTGATTTATTGTAGTATAATTTTCCTAAGTATATTTATGGGAAGAATTTCTCTGAAGAAATATGATACTCCAGATATAATTAAAATTTTAGGTACCGCTAATTACTAATGGAAAAATTATTTTGATTTAATATATCAGACAAGTTTCAAAAATGATTCTTTTTTGATTTAATATTTAAAAAACTGGTTATAATATTCAAATCACCCAAATTTTTCTTTAATTCCAGAAAAGCTTTTGATATCTCTTATTTAAAATGATTATTTACAAAACGAGCTAAGTACAAATTTGGGAACGAGTAATTGAATTAAGATTCGTTCAAAATCCTAAAATTTCCTCATATTTTACTATCAGAACTTAATTATATCCTTTGTATTTTGAGCATTTTTTTAAAGAATCGATTAAAAAGAACATTTAAAAAATAAATTAGCTAAAGAATTTCTGTACATATTTCTGAATTATATTCACCAACTTCGATTATAATTCACAAAAACAAAATAGTAAAGTAGATTTACTTAAAAAAGGAGATTTATGATCATAGATCACAAGTTCACAACTTGCAACCATTCAACAAGAAAACACATTTAACTCAAAAAAAGAAATTATTGAATTAAAAACTAATTCCACAACGAAAATCATTAGAATAGTTTGTTTTGATTATTTATTCTCTATATGATTCAAAACAACGAGATACTAATATTGATGCAAAACAATATTATTGTTAAGTTGTATTTTTAAGCATATTCAGTTGTAGATTCTTACTATGGTGATCGCTGATCTCCCATTTGATTATTTTAGAATTTTTTTTTTTCGTCCTTTTGGAGAACTCAAAACAAATTTTTTTCCATCCGGGAACCCATAGATCGGGAAATATACTTACTGCTTTGGTACTAACTCGTACCATTAAAATAATAAAATTATTAATGACTAATCAATATGTTCAATATTGATCTCAAAAATGTACTTTAATTTGCGATTTAAGTATATTATTAATTATTATTCAGGCTTCCCGTTTTGTATCTGTTTCATTAGATATCACTAGAGCTCCGAACAGGTCAGCCAAATTCAGGTAACCTGACCTGACCTGACCTGAAATTCAGGTCAGGTATGAGATTTTTAAAAAAAATTCAGGTCAGGTATGAAGATTGACCTGACCTGATTGACCTGTTGACCTGAAACTATTGATTCTACTATATAATAAAAGTGAGTTGCAGTATTGCGATTCACTTTTTTATATTGATTTTATATAATAAAAGTGAGTTGCAGTATTGCGATTCACTTTTTTATATAGATTCTATATAAAAAAAGTGAGTTGCGGTATTGCGATTCACTTTTTTATATTGATTTTGTATAAAAAAAGTGAGTTGCGGTATTGCGATTCACTTTTTTATATAGATTTTATATAATAAAAGTGAGTTGCGATATTGCGATTCACTTTTTTATATTAATTCTATATAAAAAAAGTGAATCGCAATACCGCAACTCACTTTTTTTATACAAAATCAATATAAAAAAGTGAATTGCAGTATTGGGATTCACTTTTTTATATGATTTTAATATAAAAATGTTGAATCGCAATATTTCGAGAAAAAACGTTGCGAAAACGTTTTTTCATAATATTATATTAAAAAAATGTTTCGTAACGTTTTTTTTTTGATATTTCAATAATAACGTTGCGAAAACATTTTTTTCATAATGTTATATTAAAAAAACGTTTTGCAATATTTTTTTTCAATATTTTAATAAAAAACGTTGCAAAAACGTTTTTTTTTCATAATATTATATTAAAAAAAAAGTTTTGTACCATTTTTTTTCAATACTTTAATAAAAATAGTCCTGAAAATTTTCAGGTTTCAGGTCAGGTCAGGTCAAACAGACAACCTGATATAACCTGACCTGACCTGACCTGAAAAAAAATTTCAGGTCAGGTTTATCAATTAACCTGACCTGACCTGACCCATTCGGAGCTCTAGATATCACCAAGTTGATCAGCAGCATTAAAATTCACATGGTTTAAAATTTTGTATTAGAATGATATGCTCAATTATAGTTTCAGTTCTCATATTAAAATACAATTAAATTTAATGCTGTAACAAGTTCTAAGCTAATTAAAATCGATATAGTCAGTTCTCGACCTTTATAATAGGAAAAAATTTTTTGAAATTTTGATTTGTAGATTCGGTATATAAACAAGTTAGATATTCGATGGTTTTGGTTGGCTAATGTTCATTAATTGCTAAAAACTTCGATAAGAGATAATTAAAAAGGTCCTATTGATAATATAATGGATGGAGCAAAAAAGAAGTTGATTATCAATTTAATTTGCTGCGTTATACAATTTGTCGTGTTATAAGTAATTAATTCCTTTTTTTGATTAATAATATTAAATAATTGGCATAAAAACATTTTTTTTATTTAAATACCTTATGCATAAATAGAAACTATTATTAATTTAAATTATTATTTTTACAGATATTAATTTTAATGGAATTATTTTTTTAAATAAATATAGTCAATTAATAGAATATTAAATGTTTTAATTTTAATTTTTTGGTTAGTTAAAAAGCAGGGGTATGTAATTTAAAATTTTTGAAAAATACCCCTGAAATAAGCAATTTTTTTATATAGGGAATATGTTTTTTTCGCACCTGCAATATGTCACATCTCCCTTTTTTGGTAATTTTTATATATTAATTATGTCGATCATTTTTATCACATGACTTTGTTAAGATTTCCCATTTTTTAAAAAATCCTTGCGTGAGACCTTATGCACTTACTATGTACTATAAGAAACCTTATACTATACGTATTTTTGACCGTTCTACAAGTTTTCTTAATATATCAAAAAGGATTTAGAATGTCATTTTTGACTTTTATATGTAACATATTATAGGGGTGCGACATAACGCAGGTGCGATAAAAAACAAAACCCTTATATATATACTGTAATTTATATTTATATTATAATAATATTAAAAATTTAGAAAAAAAAATAAAACATTAGTAAAACAAATATTTATTATTAAAAAAAAAATAATAATTAATTTTATAAATTTATTAAAAAAATTGTAAAATTGTAAAATTTAATAAAAATTTTCCAATACAGTCATCCTCCCATATAATCACACCCTTCGGGACTATAAAAAAATGGTGTGACTATAAAAATTATATATGATGTGATTAAAGGGAAGGTTTTTTTAATAAGTTTATTAGTAACTTGGGATTAATGTAAATGTGCTTATAAGGGAGTTGTGATTATACAGGGGGTGACTATATGGGAGGACGACTGTATACTTTTCTAACGAAATTCTTTATTAAAAAAAAAAAAAAAATTTCAAGCCAAAATTCTCAATACCCTTATTAAAAATAAAAATTATTTTCAATAAATTTTTTATTAAGACTTTTAAATGAAATTCTCCATCAAAAAAAGATTCACCTTTAAAAAACTTTTCAACCAACAAAACTATCATAAAAAAAACTCCTTTATTAAAGAAAAATTTAATGAAATTCTCTATCAAAAAAAAATCTCCCTTATTATAGAAATTTTCTAAAAAAATTCTCTTATAAAAAAAAACTCCCCTCTATTAAAAAAAAAAATTCTTTAACGAATTCTCCATCAAAAAAAAAAAAATCTTATTAAAAAAAATTAAATTCTAACAAAAAAAGGGTTTACCTATATTAAAAAAATCCTCTACAAAAAATTTTTATTTTATACATACAAAAAAATTCGCGTTTTTTTTAATATCTGTGCCAACAAAAAAAAAGATTGACTCCGCCGATCTGTCAGTCAACCCTGTTGCCAATCCGATGCTGATCTTTTGTCAACTCATCGGTGCTGATCTTTATTAGCTCACTAAGCTGATCTTTTGTCAGACCAAACATCAGAACCACTACTACACAAACAAACTATTGATCTACAACGCCCACAATTCCACAAACATAATTGTTTGTTTAGACAGGGAGTCAATTTTCTTTCTACTTTGTAATTTCTTGCATTGTCAAACCAGACACCAGAACTGTTCTATTACACAAATTGTTGATCTACAACGCCCACAAACATAATTGTTTGTTTCAACCTTCATTATTTCATTTATAGATAGGGGAGTCTATTTTCTTTTTACTTTGTAATTTGTTGTATCAAAGGTTTTACATTGTTTATTTTATTACTCTTAATAAAATTGAACAAAATCTTAGACTGGCTAGACATTTTTAATAATGAAAATTAAACCTTTTTTTTTTTTAAGTACTAAGAAAAATGTAACTGATAGCAAAAAAAATGAAATTAAATTATTTAATCAGAATCAAAAAGCAGCAAAAAATGGGAATGAAGATGCAATGAATAATTTAGCCATATGTTATAAAAATGGAAAGGGAACAGAAAAAAATTTTGAAAAAGCCTTTTATTGGTATCAAAAAGCAGCAGAAAATGGTAATAAATTTGCAATGTTTCATTTAGCCATATGTTATGAAAATGGAGAAGAAACAGAAAAGAATTTAGAAAAAGCATTTTATTGGTGTCACAAAGCAGCAGAAAATGGTAATGAAAATGCAATGTTAAATTTAGCCATATTTTATAAAAATGGAATTGGTACCAAAAGTGATAAAGCCAAAGCCTTTTATTGGTATCAAAAAGCAGCAGGAAAAAATCATATTATAGCAATGAATGGTTTAGCTGCATGTTATTATAATGGAGAAGAAACAGAAAAGAATTTAGAAAAAGCCTATTATTGGTATCAAAAAGCAGCAGATAATGGTAATGAAGATGAAATGTATAATTTAGCCATATGTTATAAAAATGGAGAAGGAACGGAAAAGAATTTAAAACAAGCTTTTCATTGTTATCAAAAAGCAGTAAAAAATGGCAATAAATCTGCAATGCTTTATTTAGCTTTATGTTATTATATTGGAGAAGGAACAAAAAAGAATTTAGAAAAAGCTTTTTATTGGTACCAAAAAGCAGCAGAAAATGGCATTGAAAGTGCAATGTTAAATTTAGCCATATGTTATGAAAATGGAGAAGGAATAGAAAAGAATTTAGAAGAAGCCTTTCATTGGTATGAGAAAGCAGTAAAAAATGGTAATAAAGATGCAATGGATAACTTAGCCATTTGTTATAAAAAGGGAAAAGGAACAGAAAAGAATTTAAAAAAAGCATTTTATTGGTGTCAAAAAGCAGCAGAAAATGGTAATAAAGATGCAATGTTTAATTTAGCCAATTGTTATAAATATGGAGAAGAAACAGAAAAGAATTTAGAAAAAGCTTTTTATTGGTACCAAAAAGCAGCAGAAAATGGTAATAAATTTGCAATATATCATTTAGCTATATATTATGAAAATCAAGAAGAAACAGAAAAGAATTTAGAAATGGCATTTTATTGGTGTCAAAAAGCAGCAGAAAATGGTAATGAAAATGCAATGAATAGGTTAGCCTTGTATTATGAAATTGGAGAAGGAACATTAAAGAATTTAGAAAAAGCCTTTCATTGGTACCAAAAATCAGCAGAAAATGGTAATAAAGATGCAATGTTTAATTTAGCCAGTTGTTATAAATATGGAGAAAAAACAGAAAAGAATTTAGAAAATGCCTTTTATTGGTATCAAAAAGCAGCAGAAAATGGTAATGAAGATGCAATGTTTCATTTAGCCAATTGTTATAAATATGGAGAAGGAACAGAAAAGAATTTAGAAAAAACCTTTTATTGGTACCAAAAAGCAGCAGAAAATGGTAATAAATTTGCAATGTTTCATTTAGCCATATGTTATGAAAATGGAGAAGAAACAGAAAAGAATTTAGAAAAAGCATTTTATTGGTGTCACAAAGCAGCAGAAAATGGTAATGAAGATGCAATGAATAGGTTAGCCTTGTATTATGCAATTGGAGAAGGAACAGAAAAGAATTTAGAAAAAACCTTTCATTGGTACCAAAAATCAGCAGAAAATGGTAATGAAGATGCAATGTTTAATTTAGCCAATTGCTATAAATATGGAGAAGGAACAGAAAAGAATTTAGAAAATGCCTTTTATTGGTATCAAAAAGCAGCAGAAAATGGTAATAAATTTGCAATATATCATTTAGCTATATATTATGAAAATTGAGAAGAAACAGAAAAGAATTTAGAAACAGCATTTTATTGGTTCCAAAAAGCAGCAGAAAATGGTAATAAATTTGCAATGTTTCATTTAGCCATATGTTATGAAAATGGAAAAGGAACAGAAAAGAATTTAGAAAAAGCCTTTTATTGGTATCAAAAAGCAGTAAAAAATGGTAATAAAAATGCAATGAATAGTTTAGCCATTTGTTATGAAAATGGAAAGGGAGTAGAAAAGAATTTAGAAAAAGCCTTTCATTTGTATCAAAAAGCAGCAGAAAATGGTATTAAAGATGCAATATATAATTTGTCCTTGCTTTATTATAATGGAGAAGGAACAGAAAAGAATTTAGAAAAAGCATTCTATTGGTGTCAAAAAACAGCAGAAAATGGTAATGAAAATGCAATGAATAAGTTAGCCTTGTATTATGTAATTGGAGAAGGAACATTAAAGAATTTAGAAAAAGCCTTTCATTGGTACCAAAAATCAGCAGAAAATGGTAATGAAGATGCAATGTTTAATTTAGCCAATTGTTATTATAATGGAGAAGGAACAGAAAAGAATTTAGAAAAAGCCTTTCATTGGTACCAAAAATCAGCAGATAATGGTAATAAAGATTCAATGTTTAATTTAGCCAATTATTATAAATATGGAGAAGGAACAGGAAAGAATTTAGAAAAAGCTTTTTATTGGTACCAAAAAGCAGCAGAAAATGGTAATAAATTTGCAATGTTTCATTTAGCCATGTGTTATGAAAATGGAGAAGAAACAGAAAAGAATTTAGAAAAAGCATTTTATTGGTGTCACAAAGCAGCAGAAAATGGTAATGAAAATGCAATGAATAGGTTAGCCTTGTATTATGCAATTGGAGAAGGAACATTAAAGAATTTAGAAAAAACCTTTTATTGGTATCAAAAAGCAGCAGAAAATGGTAATGAAGATGCAATGTTTAATTTAGCCAATTGCTATAGGTATGGAGAAGGAACAGAAAAGAATTTAGAAAAAGCCTTTTATTGGTACCAAAAAGCAACAGAAAATGATATTAAAGGAGCAATGTATAATTTGTCTTTACTTTATTATAATGGAGAAGGAACAGAAAAGAATTTAGAAAAAGCATTTTATTGGTGTCAAAAAGCAGCAGAAAATGGTAATGAAGATGCAATGTTTAATTTAGCCAATTGTTATAAATATGGAGAAGGAACAGAAAAGAATTTAGAAAAAGCCTTTCATTTGTACCAAAAAGCAGTAGAATATGGTAATGAAGATGCAATGTTTAATTTAGCCAATTGCTATAAATATGGAGAAGGAACAGAAAAGAATTTGGAAAAAACCTTTTATTGGTACCAAAAAGCTGCAGAAAGCAGTATTGAAGGTGCAATATTTGAAATAGTCAAATGCTATGAAAAGGGAAAGGGAACAGAAAAGAATTTAGAAAAAGCATTTTATTGGTGTCAAAAAGCAGCAGAAAATGATAATGAAGTTTTAATGGATAGGTTAGCCGGGTATTATAAATATGGAAAAGGAATAGAAAAGAATTTAGAAAAAGCCTTTCATTGGTATCAGAAAGCAGCAAAAAATTATAATAAATTTGCAATGTTTTATTTAGCCATATGTTATGAAAATGGAGAAGGAACAGAAAAGAATTTAGAAAAAGCCTTTTATTGGTATCAAAAAGCAGTAAAAAATGGTAATGGAATTGCAATGAATAATTTAGCCATTTGTTATGAAAATGGAATAGGAACAAAAAAGGATTTAGAAAAAGCCTTTGATTTATATCAAAAAGCAGCAGAAAATGGAGATAAAGAAGCACAATTTAATTTAGGTGTTTGCTATGAAGTAGGAATTGGTATCGAAAAAGATGAAGTTAAAGCCTCTTATTGGTATCAAAAAGCAGCTCAACAAGGATTTAGAAATGCACAATATAAACCTGAGTTCATTAATAAGATTGACGAGTCTATTTATTGCTTTAAAAAAGCAGAAAAGGGAAGTTTAAATGCAAATGAATGGATTGAAAAAGCTTTGAATTATGAAAAAGTTAAATTCATATCTTATAATGAACTAAAAAATGAAGTATCATTTGATACAGGAGGATTTGGAAGAATATCAAAAGCTATTTGGACTAAAACTAATAGTTATGTTATTTGTAAAAAATTGGCTAATGCAACTTATATTAAGAATGATTTGTTAGATGCATTTATTCATGAACTAAAAATGCACCTGCACCTTAATTATAGTGATAGAATTATTCGTTATTTTGGTATTAGTTTAGGTAATTGAAATATATTTTTTATTTTTTTGCATTGTTTTTTTTAATTTCTCATAAATTTTTCCTTTTTAGACCCAAAAACAAATGAATATCTTCTTATTATGCAATATGCTAATGGTGGAGATCTTCAAAATCATCTTAAAAATAATTTTAAGAATTTAACATGGAATGACAAGAAAAAATTAGCATTTCAAATTGCAGATGGATTAAATTACTTACATAATGAAAATATTTTACATAGAGATCTTGTAAGTACTATTAGTATTTATTGTTTAATATCATAAGTACTAGTAATAATAATAATGTATTTATGCAATTTTTTTTCTTTTAGCATTCTAAGAATATAGTTATTCATGAAAATAATGCTAAAATTACAGATTTTGGTATTTCAAAAAATCAAAATAATCAATCTTCAACAGCCTATGTTGGCAATTTTGGTGTTGTTGCTTATATGGAACCAAAACGTTTTATAGATCCAAATTTTCCATATGCTGAACCTTCAGATATCTATAGTTTTGGTGTATTAATGTGGGAAATTTCTAGTGGATATCCTCCATTTAAAGATAATGACAATAAAATTGCACTTGCTGTTTCTATTAGTAATGGTGCTCGTGAGGTCACAATTCCTGGTACACCTAAAGAATATGAAAATCTCTATAAAAATTGTTGGAATCAAGAACCTGAACAAAGATCAAGTATTAATGAAATATTGGGTGAATTTGAAAGAATGGGTTTTGGAAATAATGTTACAAATAAGTTATCCGAAGGTATTTATTTATGTTCCTATTACATTTAATTTTTGTCTTTATTTATATTGATAGTATCTGTTCATTATAGATAATGATAATTTAACTTTGGAATTGCAAGCTAGTGCCGAATCTTTAGAATATGTTCATTCTTCTTCATATTTCCACAGTAAGTTTATAATCCTTTACTTTCCTTACTTATTAAGATTTGATATTGAACTCATATTACATACTTTATTATATTTAGTTGACTGGAGCAAAGCGTTGAATAACACTCAAAGCAATTAGATTTTCAAAGAAGTTACAAAAATGTAAAAACAATTGTGTATTTCTTTTTTTTAAAAGCTGACAAATAAATAGAATTGAATATGCACTTAATTTAAAAACCACCAATTAATTATGTAATATTTCCTAAATACTAGACTTGAATTAAATAATTTTAGCTTAAATTAGAATAATATATCCATTTTACTCCTACATTAAAAGGAATTACTAATTGTAAAGAGTCTGTTTATATTTCATAAATTTATATCCATCTTTAAATGCATTACAATTATAGAATATTTTTAAATAAAATACTATAATGTTTTTATTAAGAATAAAATAAAAATTGTGCTATACTGTATACGTTGAACTTTTGGTTTTAAGAGCCTCTGCGCAAAGCGCCTTATAGATTAATTCAAGAGATAATTCAATTTGTGAGGTCAATACTTAATAATATCATTTCTCCAAATATTTACTTCTTACCATAGTTTTTTTTAGTTACAATTACCAATTATTAAAGCTTAAGTAAAATAAAACATGCTTTAAATATGTTATTTAAGAAAATTCTGGCAAATTTTATGATTTCATCCCGAATTTAGTTTATAGAGACTATCTCAACTAAAATTAAATTACACATCTAATAATCTAACATGTACTGATTAGGATAACTAAATTGAGACTTTATTAATTTTCTTTGATCCCAAAAATCTCAGAATAGTCTGAGTAAAAAGTAAAAGGAAAATGGACATATTTATTCATTTGAATAAATTATAGGTTATTAGGAAAAACTATAGGTTTATACTAATGCAACGAGATAGTGATACATGAAGATCACATAACCGATTAATGAAATGTGAGTCATAGTGTAGCAGGTTAATTGATCGTCAGGTGATTATGTAATTGATCTTCATGATTATGTAATCATCCTGATTACGTAATAATTATCTGCCTTATCGTGACACAAAGTCACGTGATATTACTTGTTTCTTTGACATTGGTTTTTATGGTTTACCTACCACTTTATGGTGAATTGTGACACTGCAATGGTCAAACTTAAGAATAATTAAATTGTACATCAAATCGATTATATAATATTAATTCACTCGTGAAGCATCTAACATAATATGCATATTTTCTTTCAAAACCCGCCAAATAAATATGTGCTCCCGTTTTTATAATTTAGGTTTCTTAATCCAGAATAATTAGTATATAATTATGAGATATAGACTATTTGTTAAACCTTGCTGCTGTATTTCTGTATTACAAATGCATATAAAATCAGTTATTATAAATTTGAAGCATGAAACTTTAAATTTATTCTTATGTTTTCATCACCAAAATTACGCGACCACAAGGAGTGGAGTAAATATGTATTAAATAATTTATTCTTTGATAAAATAAATGAGTTCAGTTCCTATCACTACCTTGTACTATTACTTGAAATAATGTCCCATTATTTATTTAAAATACTGAGATGAGTGCTATAAGCTAGTTTTTGACATAAAGTACAATATGAATGTAAATTTCCTAAATTATAAAATTTACTATGTTTGCTAATTCTAATATTACATTTTATAAATGATGTCTTAATTAGAAAGAAAGTTGGATTCCAAAATTATGAAAATTATTATTATACGGATTACTAATTAATTATTATATATATATTTTGCTAATCTCTGACTTAAAAAAGACAGAAAATTATTTATAAACTTTTTTTATATTTGTTGTATGTGGTTTCTGAATACCGGTGGAAATCAGATCTTGGCAAGCATTACGAAATCCTAGTCCGGCACTATGCTTTAATTCTGGCCAACATCCCGTATCCACATATGTGGATTCAGAATCCACATAGATTCCGTTTCCACCTACAACATATTCAAAATAAAATTTGTTAAATTTACAACAATTTGTAAGGTTAACTGATCTTTTTTTAAAAAAATCGATTGTAGATTAATAAAGTTGTTATGTGCTTGCGAATTATACATTTATATAATTTTCACGCATAAAAAAAAAAAACAATATATAAAATGCTGAAATCGATTTTCTTATTTCAAAAAATCATTCTTCATTTTCAGTATTATCATTGTTTACGCATAATATCTTATCTAATTTTGGAGCTAATCCTAAAAACACTTACACAGTAATTACTATATGAATGATAGATAAGTGGTTGAGTTTTCTAAAATCATTTTGAAGATTTCCTGGTATTAGTATTTAAATGATCTCAAAGTATAATTTAAAATACATAAAAAATACGTATGTACAGTAAATGAATTAATGAATAACTTCATATCACATTCGAACAACAATTCTAGCGTCACCATTTTCCTAAAAAAAAAAAAAATCAATTATTTTTTCTCTATAAAGTCGACCACCATATAACTAATAAAAACATGCCGATTTTTATTAGCAACAATGTATATTATTTTTTTTCACTTTAAAAATATATGTATAGGAAAATCTATCCATTGTTTTCCTCTGATAAAAGGTCTTCTATCTCTTTCGTTCGCTTCCTTTTGAAGGTTCTGAATAACATAATCTAAAATGCCTCATCATATCAGGATTTATGTCATCCCAACTTTACCGCAGAACAAAGGTTAGCACTTTGGTCATGTGACCTTTATTAAACTTCGTCATCCCCGATTGTGTCATAATTTTCGAACCATGGCATTTCGGCACATGATTATTTACGCCTTTTGTCCTTTTTTAATTCTCATTAAAAAAAATACGCTGAATTATTGCGGTTTTCAGAAATGTTGGCATTGATAGATTTCAATATATTGTATATTTTGTGTTTTTGTGTTTTTCCAGACATTTTTGATACAACTTCCGGACAATTTCCAGATATTTTCTGGATATTTTACAGACAAAATATTGTATTTGTGTTTTGTATTTTGTGTTCTTTTTTGTCCGGAAAATATCTGGAAAATGTCCGGAAATTGTCATCAAAAATGTCCGGAAAAACACAAAAACACAAAATATATATATGGAAAATCTATCAATGCCAACATTTCTGAAAACCGCAATAAAAAATTTTTTTAAACGCAAAATATAATTATGAATATTAATAATCGAATTATCGAAATCCAAATAAAATCCGAATTTAACGAATTGAATATATCCGATAAAAATTTTAATTTAATCATGAAAATTGTTATAATTTAAAAGATAATAAATTTACCATGGTGTAAGAATGTGTTTCTTGTTTCATAATTGAAGGTTGGACTAGTGAAAATAATTATATTGATGAAATCATTAAGGAAACAATTTATAATGCAAAATTAAAATATCATAATGGATTTTATCCATTATTTCTTGAATGGATTCCATTTGATAAATTCAAAGATATGAAACAAATTGGCGAAGGTAGATTTTCTAAAGTATATTCTGTAATATGGATTTGATGGTAAAACAAAATATACTAAACAATGTGATGGAAGTTGAAAAAAAATAAGAATCTAAACCTATGGAAGTTGCTTTAAAAAGTTAAAAGGATCACAAAATATGTCAGCTAAATATTTGAATGAAGTACCGTATGTATAATTTTATTATTTTTAATAATAATAATAAATTGATTTTTTTTTATTTAATATTTAATTTTTATATTAGATTAAAACACATTGGAATCTCTACAACTTGGAAAGTAATTCTCTAAAATTTTATAGAATAACCAAAGATTCAGAAACTAAAGAATTTATGTTAGTTATGCAATTTGCAAGTCAAGGAAATTATACGTTATTTTAAATAATTTCAATAATATTTTATGGGAAGATAAAATTATATTCTTACAAGAATCAATACTTGATCTTACGAGTTTACATAAATTAGGATATTGTCATAAAGATTTCATAGTGGAAATATATTACAAATTTATCATCCTGGCGCACAATCAAACATTTCTTATATTACAAAATTAGATGGTAAAATATGTGGCGTACTACCATATGTTGCTCCAGAAGTATTAATGGAGAACCGTATATATTATCTTCTGATATTTATAGTTTTGGCGTAATTACGACAGAATTATCATCTGGAAAACCACCTTTTCATAAAAGAAAACATGTTACTAGTTTAGTAGTATTAGAAATGTGTAACGAATTTGGAATAGGTACGACCAACGGCAGATGAATTACATGAAATATTAGAATTTTGGTATAATTCAACATCTTTTAGAAGTTATAAAGAAGAGAAATTTGGCTACAAAAGCAAAGATATTAAAAGCTATGTTTAAAGAAGCTGATAAAGAAATACCAAATATTTCGATGCTATTTATACTAGTGGAGCCTTCACATCTAACAATTAGTCAAATCCCATTAATTCATCTATTATTACTTCTAATGAAGAAAATCGTAAGAATATTTAGAATATTTATGCTTAAAATATTGTTATTAATTAAACTTAACAATTTATTAAAGCAAGAAGATTAATAATTATAAAGATTCTCAATTGGTTGAATTAAATGTTTATAACTCATTACAATTAAGAGGTAATATAAGGTTGTACATAATATTTATTTTTAAGTATAATACTATACAATATTAATTGTGTATTTAAAAATACAGATGTTGATAAAGAAGAAACAAGTGATGACTAAATACAGTGTATGAAAATTGAAAATTGTATAGAAATAATTATTAATTATCATTATCCATGTATTTTCGTTAAGCATGATTTTTTTATAGCATAGTAGTTTTGTCTACTTGTTTTACGCTCATCATTTGATTATTATCTGTTATTAATTGTTTGAATCTTTTAAACGGCGAATAAAAAAGAATAATAAATTTGTCATCTGTATTAGCGGGTTATTTAAACTATTATACATTATCTAATTATATCGTAATTATTCAATTATTATTATTTATGTGTTTGAAAATTTCGTGTAAAATTTGGATCAATTCAGAATTTTTTTAATTACGCAAATTAATAAAAACTAAATTCTCGTAGTTTGACATGATGGTAGATGTGATGGTAAATAATCATGAACGTTATCTAAATTATAAATATTAAATTACGAAATTAATTAATATAATTATATGAAATAAATGAAAGTATTGTCATAATAGACTTTAGACAAACTATTGTTGATGGAAACTGCGCCATTGGATACTGTGCGGACTTTATCTAAAAATAGTTTCGCTTTTCACTCAATGGTTTAATTATGAAATATAATACTACGTTTTTTATTATTATCGTATTTTTTTTATTGGATTTTATTCGATATTGCAACTATATTCCATGTGCGTATTTTATGTATCAAAATAAGTAACATTTACCTAAAAATATATATATATATAATCTTTAGGCGTACGGTTTAAAAAATTTTTTCTTGTATAACAAAAAAAAAAATATTTTTACAATGACACGTGCAATTGAGTTGATATTTTTTTCGAAAAGGACAATATTACAATAACGTAACTTTTTAAGGAATGTATTTGATAAATGTACATATTTGGAATTCGTTGTATGCAAGGCGACGGGCGTACAGTAACACGTTTATAGAATATCAATATGACATTATTACCTTTATATACATTTATTTGTAAATCGCTTTAGCCGTATGTAAAATTATGCATGTAAAAAAAAATTTTTTTTTTTCTTTTTCAAAATTTTGTTACAAAAAAAGAAAAATTCGGATTTTCCAAAATTATTTGTGTCCTTAATTATTCATCATTATCAAAAAGTTATATTACAATTTTATTGAATACATTAACATTTATTAAAAGTGAATAAAGCACGTGCATAGTTTTGTTTTTTTAAAAAAAAAAAATTTTAACGTTTAAAGAACATAGAATACATAATAAAATTTTAACAACTGTGTCACAAATATTTTTGATATCATTTTTGATCGTACAAAATTAATGATTTATTAAATATTTTAAATCAAATTAACGTTTAACGGGATATACAATTATATATGAAAAATTTTTCGAGTGATTATTCTCATATTCAATTCTTTCAAATTATTTTAATTATTTTATGCAGAAAAAAAAGTAGCTGCTTTTTAATATTGTTTATTATAGTACAGCGAATATTTATAAAATATATATGTAATCAATTAATGAAAAAGTGTAAACAATATAACTATGTAAGCAATTACATAAAATCAATTTTTAATAAAAGAATTTCAGACAAACAACTTATTTATTGGTTCTATGCGTTGGCGCAACAAATTATGTGCCACATAAAAAAAATTTTAAGGTGGCTGAAACAAACTATTAATAACATTTCTTTTTTTTTTTAACAATTCATTCTTTTTTTTTTACATTCTCTAAATTCCTGCATCGAAAATCTCCACGTTCTTTTCAACAATATTTCGCATTCATGTACATTATTTGTTGAACACAAGGTGGCTGAAAATTTTTTCAAGTTAAATCAAAGCCCTAATTTTCCAAATCGGGATAAATTTGATTTTAATGCATTGCCCGAATTTTTAAAATTGAGGCAATGCTAACCTTTATTTATTTAACTTGAAAATTACAAGTTTAGTTAACAACAAATAATTTAAAGCCGACTCTAAGCCAAATTAATATCATTAATTAATCATTTTTTTAAAATGTTATCATCTAAAAGTAAAACAAATAGTGTAAAATACACCGTCCGTTATCGCTGTATTTAAATGAATTGACTTTACACTTTCCTTTTTTTTTCTTTTCGTAAAATAATTTTCCTTTAAAATAAAAATTAATAAAATATGAAATTCTCAACTTTCTCAACTCAAAAATTATTCACACTCGCCACATTACTATTATTTGTAACTGCGCCACAATTTTCATTGGCAAGAACTGCGGAAGAATGGAGGTCTCGTACAATTTATCAATTAATAACCGATAGATTTGCTCAAGCTCCTGGTCAAGAAAATCCTAAACTTTGTTCAGATAATCGTAATGAAGCTGAAATTAGACGTTATTGTGGTGGAACTTTTTCAGGAATAATTAATAAACTCGATTACATAAAAAATCTGGTAATTTATTTAAAATCCTTTTTTTTTTTTTTTTTTTGTTATTACACGTTTTAGTTTTATGGTGTTATTAATATTTTTATATTTTCCATTTGAATTTTATAAGGGGCTTGACGCAATTTGGATTAGTCCGGTCGTAAAACAAATGGATAATTTAACTTCAATCGGTGTTGGATGGCACGGATGTAATTTGATTTATCCATTATGTCATTATATTTTGATGGTTTATAATTGATTGATTTATTCTTTTATATACTGTAGATTGGGCCCAAGATATTTATCAAATTAATCCACATTTTGGTACAGCTGATGATTTAAAGAAACTCGTTAAGGCTGCTCACGATAAAGACATTTGGGTTATGGTCGATGTAGTAGCGTAAGAATTTTTATTACATTTCAATTATACAAGGTTAATTCCAAATCATAAAATAATTATTTTATCTTTTAGAAATCATATGGGACCGCAAGAAAAATTACCTCCTAGAACTGATAAATATGTTAAAGCTTATAGTCCATTTAATAAGACTGAACATTATCACGTTTTTTGTCTCATTACCAATTATGATGATCAAGGAAATGTTGAATATTGTAGTATTGGTTCTGCTGACGATCCATTACCTGGTATGTTAAAAAATACAACATATAAATATTTATTTTTTAAAATTTGTTAGTTTCATAATTTCAACCTAAAAAAAATTTTTTTTTTTTAAAGATCTTGACACAGAAAACCCTGCAGTGATTTCTGAACTTAATAATTGGATAAGTTGGTTAACCAGAGAATTTGATTTTGATGGAATACGTATAGATACAGCAAGACATATTCGACAAAATTTTTGGGATGAGTTCACGAGAAGTAGTGGAGTGTTTTCTATAGGTGAAATATTAAGTGATAATTCAGGATATGTAGCATCATATCAATCACATATGGATAGTACATTAGGTTATCCATTATACACTAAATTAATAAGATTATATACTAATCCTAATGCTAATATGTATGAGTTGAGGGATGTAATAAATAATGATAGAAATGCCTTTAAAGATACTAGAATTTTAGGAAATTTTATTGATAGTCATGATCAAGAGGTAAAGGATTGATTGTTTATTCTATTTATTTAAATAATATTGTCAAAAATTAAATTTTAATTTAACTATTAATTTATTTATCAATTTATAATAGAGATTCGCTCATAAAACTCAAGATAAAGTTTTATTTCGAAATGCATTAACTCTTGTTTTATTAATGGATGGTATGTTTAAAAATTGATTTTTTTTTCTTTCGGTTCTTTATTTTTAATCTTATTTATCCCTTTTTTTTCACATATAGGAATTCCAATAATATATCAAGGAGTAGAACAAGATTTCACAGGGGCTCCAACAGGAAATGATCCTTTTAATCGTGAAGCATTATGGCCATCATCATACTCTCAAACAACTCCAACATATCAATTTATAGCCAACATTAATGCACTTCGTAAAGTGGTATCTCCATCATTTTATACTTCACTCTCAATAGAAGCATGGATAGATGAACATATTTACGCTTTTATTAAAGAGAAAGTATTAATCATCACATCTAATTATGGTGGAAATAATCCAAATAGAGATTTAGTTATACAAGGAAATGGAGTATGGCCAACTGGTGAAGTATTGGTTAATATTTTAAAATGTGATGAAAAAATTACTATTGATGGATCATTAAATGTACCAGTTAAAATTAATGGTGAACCAAAAGTACTTTATCCTGAAAAAAGTTTGAAAGGTAGTCGTATTTGTGGTTTGTAAATATAAAATAATGAAAAAAGAGATGACTATAATAATAGAATTTTTAATATACATATATATATTTTTTTGTTAATTTTAAAAAATTTCTCTTAAAATAAACTAATAATAATATTAATAATATACAATATAAATGTATTATGAAATTATTTCACCGTGAAAAAATCGCAATCGCAATCACAAAAAGTAAAAAAGTTAAGATAATAATATTTAATTCTTTTTATTTCAAAAGGACTGGCTAAAGGCTAGATGGATAATATAAATAATTCTGCATCAATAAAAAAAAAATAAGGAAAATTTTCAATAGCCTACCAAATGTGCGTGACGTAATAGCGATAATGACTTTTTCATCAATAAACTGGTGAGTTATTGGAAGAAATTTAATTAAAGACAGTTATGAGCAAAAATTTTCATTAAATTTGGAAGTCTTACAAATAATTGAATAAACTCAAATGCTACTTGATTATTATTGATTCACAAAAAGGCGCGGTAAAAATAATAGTAAAATGAAATTTTATCCAACAGGAATTACGAATAGTTTATTACTTATTAGTTTATTACTCATATTATAATACTATTAACTACCATCTATTAGAAAATGAGGCTAAAAAATCTTTTTATATTTTTATTTTGGAACGTGAATTTAAAACTTTTGGAGAAATTAAGAATCGCCATTATTATAATCAGAACGCAATTTTAAGAAAACATAAGCGCATTTTTTTTAATTAGAGGATAATTCTGCCTGATTATTACTAATAAAAAAATTCTTACGCCTTTATCTTTGAATGTCAAAAAAAGGACTCGTTATTATATGTCAAAATATTGAACCCACGCAATTATTGCTGAGCTTATAATCACGTAGGCAAATCAAGAATACCTTTATATAAATATAATTAATCAATATATTGTACAATGAAAATTTACAGCGGTTAGACGTAATTAGACTTATATTCCTTCGTTATAAATTATTTATTACTCAATTAATTTAAAAAAATTTTCATATCTTAATACATACATTATAATATTTAATTTTTACTTTAAGTGGATAATATTTTTAATTTTTATTTAACACGATTAAATAAACATTTTTAACATTTCAAAAAAATAATCATAAGATATAATAAAAAAATTTATTTTATACGTTCTTTACAAGATGGTATTTAACAGCGAAATAACTATTTAAGGTAAGTTTGACTACGATAAGATCACGTTGTGACAATTGTGGCACGCCCTTCTGTCATATTTACTATTGGAACTTTGTCAACGTACATTTTACGTAAATGCTTAGAAAAATAATTCTAAATTTGAAGTTACACAAATAAAAGGAAACAAAAAACAATCTATAAAAAAACAGCCTCTATAGAATGAATTTAATATAATTGGAATATTTAAGCGTTATTTTCGTCGCATTCGTCTACAAATAAATTAATAGTATTAGTTTATTTTTAATAACGATTGTAAATACATGATAAATGAAATTACCTTCTGAACTAGGAACTTCTAAGTCGATTATTTGTGAATCTTGACATTCTGTTAAATAATAATTAGTGATTATAATGTTATTACTTCGTAAAAAAAATCTGAAATATGATTAATACCTTTATCTTCTTCTTCTTCATTTAGGTATGAAGTAATAATAGGTGAGTTAATGGGTTTTGATAAATTACTAAATGTAAATAATCTACTAGTATAAATAGCATCAGGATTCTTTTCATATGAGATTGAAATATTTGGTATCTCTTTATCAGCTTCTTCAAAAATGACCTTAACTTCTTCTTTATAGCTTATTTCTTTCGTTTCTTCATCATTATTTATCCAAGAACGCATTACATAATACAATTCTTTTGCTGTTGGTCTTTGATCTGGAATAGCATTCATACATCTATAAGCTAATTTCTTGTAAATTTCAGGAGTTCCTTTTCCAAATGCTGGTCTGAATCCATTACATATTTCTAGTGCTAAGATAGAACCATGTTTTCTTTTATGGAAAGGTGGTTTTCCGGATGATAATTCAGCCATAATTATACCAAAACTATAGATATCTGAAGATATTGTATATGGTTCTCCATTTAATACTTCCGGAGCAATATATGGCAACACACCACATATCTTACCATCTGATTTTTGTTTACTTAATGATCCTGATAATCCAAAATCTGAAATGTAAGAAATATTGGTCTCTGTTTCTTGATTATAAATTTGTAATATATTTCCACTATGAAAATCTTTATGACAATATCCTAATTTATGTAAATTATAAAGATCATATGATAATTTAAGTAAGAACAAAATTTTATCTTTCCATAAAGTATTGTTGAATTCATTTAAAAGAAAGTTTCTTAAATTTCCCTTTTCTGAAAATTCAATAATCATAATGAGCTCATTGGTCTCTGGGTCTTTTGTTATTCCATAAAACTTCAAAAAGTCATTTGCTTCCCTATTATTATATTTCCAATGTATTTTAAGCTATAATATAAATTAGAAAAAGTTTATAAACGAAATAAATCATTACAAGTAACTTTAATACAAAATACTATACCTCATTTAAATATTCAGCTGAAATATTTTGTGATTCATTCAATTTTTTCAAAGCAACTTTTATAGGTTCAGGTTCTCTTTTTTCCCAACTTCCATCATATTGTCTTTCATATTTCGTTTTTCCATCAATCCATATTGCAGAATATACTTTAGCAAATCCACCTTCACCAATTGGTTTTACGTCTTTAAATCTATCAAATGGTACCCATTCAAGAAATAATGGATACTTATAATCATCATAATCACTATATTTTGTATATTTTGCATTATAAATCGTATCCTTGATAAATTCATCAATATTATGGTTTCCGCTAGTCCATCCTTCAATTATGCAATGAGGAACACATTCTTTGCACCATAATGTATAAGGTAGATAATAACATCCTCTATGTTTATTGTTTACTGAATTGAATTTTCATCAATTTATTAAATTCAGAATGTTAAATAAAATTAGTAATTATGATCTTATTGCTTGATAATAAAAAAATCTAGAATATAATTTGTACCTTCATTGCCTCCTTCATCATTCAGATATGAAGTAATAACAGGTGAATTAATGGGTTTTGATAAATTGTTAAATGTAAATACTCTACTAGTGTAAATAGCATCGGGATTCGTTTCATATGAAGTTAAAATATTTGGTATCTCTTTATCAGCTTTTTCAAACATGGTCATAATTTCCTCTCCTTTATAACCAAATTTATCGTATGTCTTTACATGTAAAGAATCATGCCAATAATCTAAAATTTTAGTCAATTCAGTTGCTGTTGGCCTTTGATTTGGAATAGCGTTCATACATCTATGAGCTAATTTCTTGTAAATTTCAGGAGTTCCCTTTCCAAATTCTGGTCTGAGTCCATTACATATTTCCAATGCCAAGTTAATATCATGTTTTCTTTTATAAAAAGGAGGTTTTCCAGATGATAACTCTGTCATAATTACACCAAAACTATAGATATCAGAAGAAAATGTATATGGTTCTCCATTTAATACTTCCGGTGCAATATATGGTAGCACACCACATACTTCATCATCTACCTTTTGTCTATATGATGGTCCTAATAATCCAAAATCTGAAATATAGATAACTTTATCTTCATTATATAATACATTTCCACTATGAAAATTTTTATGGATATATTCTAATTTGTGTAATTTTTGAAGGTTGGATGATAATTTAAATAAGCAATTAATTTTATCTTTCCATAAAATATTGCTAAAATCATTAGAAAGAATGCTTCTTAAACTTCCTCTTTCTGAAAATTCAATAATCATCATAAATTCCTTTGTTTCTGAATCTTTTGTTATTCCATAATATTTTGAATCTTTCCTTTGTAAATTCCAATATGTTTTAAGCTATGATTAAATTAGGAATAGTTTAAATGCATATTAAAAAACAGAACAAAAAATTATCATAATAAATTAATATTGAATATAAAAACATACTTTATTTAGATATTCAACTGATATATTCTGTGAATCATTTAACTTTTTCAAAGCAATTTTCATTGGGCTGGATTCTTTTTTTTTCCAACTTCCATCATCTTGTCTTTTATACTTTGCTTTACCATCGATCCATGTTGCAGAATATATTTTAGAAAATCCACCTTCCCCAATTTGTTTTATACCTTCAAATTTATCAAATGGTACCCATTCAAGAAATAGTAGATGATAATAATCCTTATTATACCGATTAATATAATCATCATGATCATCACTATCATATAAACTATCATCACTACTATCATCATTATCATATTCATAAACAAAATATTTTGCATTATAAATCGTTTCCTTGATAAATTTATCAATATACTTATTATCACTGGTCCATCCTTCAATTATGCAACAAGGGGCACATTCTCTGCACCATAATTTTTTATATTTTGGTCTATAACACTTTTTATGATTGTTTGACGGATTAGAAATTTTGTCAGAGACATTTAATTTGTTAAATTCAGATTCTATTGGGATTTGAGTTTCATTCTTTTTGTCGTTACTATGATTCATCTTAAAATTTTATATTACGGTAGGATTTTTTTTAAAATAGCTCGGCGTTTCTTTAATACTTTATAAATCAATGAGAATAAAAAAGGAATTATATTGGTAAACGGACTAGCGTAAAAAATTCATGCGCCCATATACTCGTATAAAATAATTAATCCAAAAGGAGAAATTATAATAACAAACGGACTGGCGTAAAAAAATCATGCGTCCATATACGTCGTATCACAGTATACGACATACGAATTCATATAGTAATATTACAAAAAATAATTAATCCAAAAGAGGAGTTATATTGATGCAAATTTTTTCGTTATTGATTATTTTTACCAATTAATTAAGTTTTTAATTAACTAAATTACAGATATTAAAATTGTATAATATAAACTTAAATATTTACTTCATTTACGTCTGAGTGGAAAATATTATTTTTATTAAAATGAAGTTATTTAATTTTCAATTAATATAAAATTTAAATTAATCATTTTTTAATAATTTCAAAAGAAAAAAGGCCTGATTCTTAATGCAGGAGAGACATCCCCACATGTTTCACATATTCTTTATGCATCTGGGCTATATTGCATATGATTTTTTTATGGGATATACTATATTTGGTAATGCAAACTAAAACGATTAGCATCAAATTTTTCTGATATTAAATGTTGACACAATAATTATAGATTATATAGTTTCATGTCCACACAAAATGCACTCACGAAATGGGTTAGATATTTATCAACTGTAACAATGCACCCTTATTTTTAACGCTTATTCCGAGAACAATTTTTATAAAATAGTTAAATAGTGTTATTTGTCACTATTGTATAAAACAAGTAGAAACTAGAAAATAAAAAATCAAATATTTAAATACCAAAATTGCATAAATAAATAAAAGAAAACTACGTGAAAGTTACATAGTAGTATGATAATAAATAATAAATAGAACCTGATAGATACCACCAATTGTAATACATCCGGATGCGTACAGAAATGTATAAAGAAATTACGGAATATGAGCCATATTACCTTTTGGATACACTTATTAGATAATTTTTATTTTCCAAAAAAATTATATTAATCCTGAAATTGAAAAAACTTCTACCAAATTATATAAATAGGTTTAAAATTTAAACGCACCTGCACCTTAGCACGTGATTTATTTTTAAAATTTGATTGGCTAATTGGAGCGTATTTTTGTTATGCACCAGTCAACCCGCTATGCAATATTCCTTCTTTTGAAAATATTATTTTTTCTCTCTTAAAATGGTAAAAACTTTGAAATCGCAAGTAAGAAAGTAAAAATTTCTTGTCTTTTGTTGTTTTCACGTCTCTTTTTTTTATCTGAGGACGTTATTAACGCTTTCTTTTTTTAGGAATAACTTGAACTTCGGTATGGACTTTGAAATCATAAAGTGGGTTTCTTGGTTTTTTATTATTTTTGTGTCTTTTTTTTTGTTTGAAAATATTATTAAAGATCTTTCTCACTCATTTTTTAGGAACACCTTGAGCTTTGGTATAAACTTTGAAATCACGAGTAGGAAGGTGAATTTCTTGATTTTTTTTTATTATATTTACTTTTTTTGTTTAATAATATTGCTAAGTTCTTTCTCTCTTTTTCTTAGAAACACCTTGGACTTCGGTATGAACGTTGAAATCGCGAGTAAGAAGGTGAGTTTCTTGATTTTTTTTTATTTTGGTGTCTTTTTTTTATTTGAGAATACTATTAATGTTTTCTTTCTTTCTTTCCCTTTTTTAAGAATACCGCGGGTCTTGATATGGGCTTTAAAATCATAAGAAGGCGAGATTCTTGGGTTTTTTTTATTATTTTGGTGGTTTTTTTATGAGATCGCTATTAACGTTCCCTCTCTTTTCTTTTTTAGGTTTACCTGGACTTCAGTATGGGTTTTAAAACCGCATATATTATTATTTCGGTGTTTTTTATTTGAGAACACTTTTTTAGAAAAGCCATTTTCAAGTTCAAAAATAAAATAAAATAAAATAAAATAACCAAAAGTTTGTTTATTTGATAAATAAATAATTAGCCAATCAAATTTTAAAAATAAATCACGTGGTAAGGTGCGCGCAGGTGCGTTCAAATTTTAAACCCAATTATATATTTAAATTAAAATACCTCACAAATAAAATTTTTGTTTTATGTATTTATATAAATTTGTAAAATAAATACTCAATAATAGACAAAAATGAAAAGTAAAATTCAATTAATTGATTTAAAATGCTTATTATTATTATTTCCACTAATTAAACGATTTCACCATTAATGCATTATGTACTGTATTTTTTAAACCATCTACGAACGGTGGGCAATAACTTGATTCTTTATAGTAAAGATGCTCACTTGGTCCTCGGTCCTGAGTCCTGACCGGTCTTTGAAAATTTTCTGAAACTTTGTGATAATTCAGCGATCCCAGTAATACCGAAAAATTCCGTAATGGTCTGCATTAGGATCAGACAGGTTTAGTGTAACCTATTATGGAGATCCGTCATTTAATTTACTCAAAAATCACGCAACAAATTCACATTTTATTAAGCGCTAATGTTTATTTATAAGTGATCCTTTCTTTTTTTTTAGTTTTTTTCCTTATTGTAGTACCATTTCTTAAGGTGAGATTTTTTTTGTTATTTGCTGTAGTGGTCGCCGTAAGTAATAATTATGGGAATTGAAATTGTAATATTTCAAATTAGTGTGATCAGTAATTAATTTATTTATTGGAACCACAGGTATTAATGTATTTATCGGTCTGATATGCATGTCACAATCAATTTACCGATAATCATTTGGACAAATTGTCCAAATAAAACTTAATTCCAGCCGGAATTAAGTTTCTGTTGTATGAACGGATCAGGACCCAGAAATATACATATAGGGGTCAGGTGATGAAAAAAATTTTTTAATATAAGCTGTACACATTTTTTCAGGGCCGGAATTATGATAATGTCAGTAAGTTACTATAATAGGGGGGCGTCTAAAGCGGAGTTAAATCACGTGATCAGTTTAAGTCACGTGACTCTTAGGTGACTGTAATTGGTACAAATTTAAAGAAAAAATCATATTATTTAAAGATTTAATGCCGAAAATTGTTATTATTTATTTATTATACATATTTATTGTTATTATTTTATATTTATTATACAAATAATAAAATTTAGAAATTTAGTAAAATTTTTTTAATGAAAATTTTTAAATAGAAAAAATTTTTAATAGAAATTTTTAATAGATTAATTTAATAAATTCTTAAGCGAAAAATTTTTAATTGATAATTTTTAAAAAAAGAATTGTAAAACAAAAAAAAATACATAATGAATAAATTTTCGTTCACTTAATCTAAAAAATTAAATTTTTTTAATTTGATTTATCAAAATTCGAAATAATCAGATTTAGAGAAGCTTCTAGCATAGAAATAAAAGTTTCTGTTTTCTCAGTATCACCCCTCTCTTCAACACTCCAGTATTTATCACGAATTCTTTCGGTTAGTTCCACCACAGTAAGTCTCCTATCTTCAGCTTCTTTTAGTTGTTTCGTCTGCACAAATTCTATCACTGATTCGCGATTTTCATATATTTCATAGCCACATTCTTCAAACATTCCCTGAAATGCTTTCCATACATCAACGGTCAATAATTTGGTGCTTCCATAGATGTGTTCGTGAAAAATATGTTTGCATGGTAGCAGATATCAATTTCGAAACAGACAGTGACAATTAAGCGAGGATAAACCCGGTGCACCTTTACCTTTTTCAATTCTATTCATCACAGAACAAGCCTCCTTAACAAGTAGACGTTGAAGTGGAAAGGGAAACTTGTGAATTTCCTCTATAATATCATTATCCACACCATAGGCAGATATTTTCTTTGTACGGAATTCAAAAGCAGCTCTTTCAGCTTCGGATATCTTTTTGAAATCAACATCAACAGTATTATATACGGCACCTTAAATAAGTGATCAAATGAAAGAAAGGGGAAGGAGAGAAGAAGGAAAAGTGTAAAAGAAAAGAAAACAACCAAGAGAAAATGAAAAGAACAAAACGGCAAGAGAAGAGGAAAATAAGAAAAAAGTAAAGAAAAAGAGTGAGTAATAGAGAAAAATGGAAGAAAATGAATAAACGAAAAGAGGCAGGCATACCAATTAATCCATGTGACGAAGATGTTAATCTCTTCAATTCGCTGTGGTAGGATTCCAACGGATTCGTAGATGTAACCTGCAGAAGAAGCGGCGAATGTTGGCGTGCCCACAACCCCCATTGTTGTGTATTTTTCATAAAATTCCTTTTTATATAATTTTGAATAGCGGGAACGGGACAATCATTGATTGCATCTTGCACAAGTTTCTCGCAGCTGATTTTTGTTCTTTTATGCATTGCTGCGTTCATAACATCCCGAGTTTGTTTCTCATAAATCTTTGTCATCCACGTTCTTGTAACGTGTACAACACAAAGGATTACTTCGCACTCCTGTTCACCAGCACTGATCCCGGGAAAAGCCTTCTTGATGGCTTTAGCCTCGATACTACTTTGATCTGAAAAAATATAACGGGGAATCCAGCGACAGAAACTACTACGAACTATTTTTAACGCTTCTGAAACAGTATCACAATCTTCGTTACTCACAAAGAAGTGAGCTCCCACATTCCAGCACCCGTAAGTATCCACTAGTCGAAAAAGGACAATTCGGCCTAAATTTGACCAGGTCGAATATAGGTCGAATAATGGTCTAACCTGTGTCAAATTGAGGTTGAATTTTCGGGCGCATTTAGGGTGCCAATCGTCCCAAATTCGGACTAATTATTCGACCATTATTTAGGTTTAAATTGACCAATATTCGACCTTAAAACTTTAAGCCGAATTATGGTCTAATAACAACCCATTTATTTATGAATTTATTTTGATTTTTTTTATCAAATTTATTAAATAAATGTATTTATTAATGCTTAAATACTTTATAATTATATTATTATTATTGCATCTATCTAATTTACAAAAAATATTGCTAATTCAAATACAATTCCACAATTACATGATTCATGTATTCGTATATACGAATCTTTGATTGTTCTTTAGCAATCCACCCGAACCTATAAAAGAGAAGAACGGTTAGTAACCGTTCATAATATTAAAAAAATAAGAAAAAAAACCAAGATTCGTACTTACTTACGAATCTTTGGTTTTTTCCGTTCTTCAGAAGACACCTGAGACACCCGAGACCTAAAAAGAAAAGAAAAGAACGGTTATTAGTAACCGTTCATAATAATATTAAAAAAAAAATCAAAAAAATAAACCAAGATTCGTACTTACGAATCTTGGTTCTTCTTTTCCCGAAGGTCGGAAGCCCACTCCACCCGATCCTAAAAAAAGAAAGAACGGTTATTAGTAACCGTTCATTAATATTGAAAAAAAAATCAAAAAAAAATAAACCAAGATTCGTACTTACGAATCTTGGTTCCTCTTTTCCCAAAGGTCAGAAGCCCACCCGATCCTAAAAAAAAGAAAGAACGGTTATTAGTAACCGTTCGTAATATTAAAAAAAAAAAATTAAAAAAATAAACCAAGATTCGTACTTACGAATCTTGGTTCTTCTTTTCCCGAAGGTCGGAAGCCCACTCCACCCGATCCTAAAAAAAAGAAAGAACGGTTATTAGTAACCGTTCATTAATATTAAAAAAAAAATTAAAAAAATTAAACCAAGATTCGTACTTACGAATCTTGGTTTTTCCACACAAAAGCCCGCCCGAACCTATAAAAAAAGAAAGGAACGGTTAGTAAACCGTTCCAAAATGATAAAAAAAAATAAAAATAAAAAATATATAAAGATTCGTACTGTACTTACGAATCTTTATCTTTGGGTTTTCGTTCTTCGGAAGCCCACCCGAACCTAAAAAAAAAAGAAAGAATGGTTAGTAAACCATTCGTAATAATAATAAATAAAAAAAAGATTAAAGATTCGTACTTACGAATCTTTGGGTTTTCGTTCTTTGGAAGCCCACCCGAACCTATAAAAAAAAAGAAAGAATGGTTAGTAAACCATTCGTAATAATAATAAATAAAAACAAAAATTAAAGATTCGTACTTACGAATCTTTGGGTTTTCGTTCTTCGGAAGCCCACCCGATCCTAAAAAAAAGAAAAGAACGGTTATTAGTAAACCGTTCATATATTAAAAAAAAAACAAAAAAATTAAACCAAGATTCGTACTTACTTACGAATCTTGGTTTCTTGGTTTTCCTTTCTTCGGAAGCCCACCAGATCCTAAAAAAAGAAAGAACGGTTATTAGTAACCGTTCGTAATATTTTTTTTAAAAACAATAAAAAAAAAATCCAAGATTCTTACGAATCTTTGGAGATTTCCCGTTCTTCGGAACACGGAAGCCCACCCAAACGGCCGAACCTATAAAAAATAAAAGAACGGTTATTAGTAACCGTTCGTAATATTTTTTTTAAAAAAAATAAAAAAAAATCCAAGATTCTTACGAATCTTGGAATTTTCCCGTTCTTCGGAACACGGAAGCCCATCCGATCCTAAAAAAAGAAAAAGAACGGTTATTAGTAACCGTTCATAATATTAAAAAAAAAATAAAAAAAAATAAGATTCGTACGTGAATCTTTGGGTTTTCGTTCTTCGGAAGCCCTCCCGAACCTATAAAAAAAAATACAAGAACGGTTAGTAAACCGTTCGTAATAATAAAAAAATAACAAAAATAAATTAAAGATTCGTACTTACGAATCTTTGGGTTTTCCGTTCTTCGGAAGCCCACCCGAACCTAAAAAAAAGAAAGAACGGTTAGTAAACCGTTCATAACGATAATATTTAAAAAAAACAAAAAAAAAAAAAAAATATTTGATTCGTAATACAATATTTACGAATCTTAAAATACTCTTTCGGAAATCCATCTCCTTTCATTTTACCCTTCCCCTTTCGTTTTCCCCTTTCGTTTTCCCCTTTCGTTTCACCCTTTCGTTTTCCCCTTTCGTTTTCCCCTTTCGTTTTACCCTTTCGTTTTACCCTTTCGTTTTCCCCTTTCGTTTTCCCCTTTCTTTTCCCCTTTCGTTTTCCCCTTTCTTTTCCATTTTCCTTTTCCTTTCGTTTTACCCTATCCCTTTCGTTTTTAGCTTCCCCTTTCGTTTTTAGCTTCCCCTTTCGTTTTTAGCTTCCCTTTCGTTTTTAGCTTCCCCTTTCGTTTTTAGCTTCCCCTTTCGTTTTTAGCTTCCCCTTTCGTTTTTAGCTTCCCTTTCGTTTTTAGCTTCCCCTTTCGTTTTTAGCTTCCCCTTTCGTTTTTAGCTTCCCCTTTCGTTTTTAGCTTCCCCTTTCATTTTTTCGCTTCCCTTTCGTTTTTAGCTTCCCCTTTCATTTTTTCGCTTCCCTTTCATTTTTCGCTTCCCCTCTCGTTTTCTCTTCCCCTTTCGTTTTCACTTCCTCTTGAAACCTATAAAAAAACAAGAACGGCTGGTAAACCGTTCTATAATATTAAAAAAAATCCACTATTCGTAATAATACTTACGAATCTCAGTCACGTCTTGGATCTACAAAAGCAAAAAACGAAAACGTTAGTAAAACGTTTCGTTAAAAAACAACAAAATAAAATTTGAAGGTATATATATACCTTCGAAATAGGAGTCCGGCCTTCTGAATGGGCGTCTTGGACCTACAAAAGAAAAAAAACTGAGGGACGAAGGGAAAGGGGAAAGGGGAAAAAGGATAAGAAAAGTAAAGGGACGAAGGGAAGTAAAAGGAGGGAAAGAGGAACGAAGGGAAAGGGGAAGGGGAAGAAAGAAAATTAAAAAAAGTTTAAAAAAGAATGCAATAAGATGATCCTTTTTTAAACTTTTAATACGCGTAACGCGTAACGCGTAATGTTTATTCAACAAGGTTGAATATATGTCTAATCGTAGATCATTACTAATTGAAGTCGAATTTTTTAATTTTAGTCGAATATAGGCCGAATTGTATTAAGGCCGAATGTTCCTTTTTCGACTAGTGATCGCGAACGTATAAAGTAAAAAGCCTCCAATCATACTTATTCGTCTTATGGGTTGAATCGATAAGAGTCAACCATCCATGACTCCGAAGTTTCTCAAGCTGTGTTGGGTGCGCGAATACAATGCCCTTGGTGGATTTGGTGGATTTGGTGGACCGATGGGAAACGTGGTAATTTTCAACATGGTATCCTTTTTCTATCAAAAATGATATGGATTCCGAAATATCCGATTTTAAATCAGAATTGCAAAAAAGGTGTGATTCCATAGGTCCACGAACTTTATATTTAATATTAGATACTTCCTTGCGCTTCAGCTCGCTCACACTTGTACCAAGACCTAACTCAGTTGCATATTCTCTAACGGCAACAGTGATCGCAGGAGGAGAATAGTTTTTTACCGCTTCATTTTCCACTAAAATTCGAACGGCTTGAGAGCGTTTAATTCTATCCGAGTCTAATACTGTATGCGTGTGATTGGGTGAGTCTTTATAACGTTCGATTCTGACTATTTCTAACGAGATTAACCACAACACCCTAATCTTAGCATGACATAATTTGGATGGTCGTGTCTTCGTTATTCGGCGCTTTTCAATAGAGACATTTTCTTTTTGTCGTGAGCTCGATTCCCGGTGCTTCGTAAGATGACAGGCGAAATCTTTTCGAACGTTACCATTTGCTTGTTTGTACGAATTCCATTGCATCCAGATATTCGAAACTAACGGCCACCAATTTTCGTCAAAATCTTCCATTGGGATTTCCAAAGGACAAGTTACATCAAAAAACAAACCCCATTTTTCATCTGGCATAAGGTTTGCTGCTGGCCTAACGGTAGTGGACGTTTCTATTATTTCCATTTCTTTGTTTTTCTTCCTTCCTTCGTTTCTTTTCTTCCCTTGTTTTCTCACTTTTTCTTTTCCCTTTTATTTAATCGTTTATTTTTTCCGCGTTCTTCCCTTAATTAACGTTCCAAATACTCGCCCCTTTAGCTTTGAAGCTTTTTTATCGCTGAAAAATTACATTTTATTTTTAAAATCACAATAACATAAAGAAAATAATTTTATTTTCTTCAAGGGAAAAAAAAAAAAATTGTTTCGCGCCATGCCGTCATCGCGCATGATGATAAGCAAAAAAGGACTAATCACTGATCGATAGCCCGCGCGACCAATCATGATCATCTCAATGATCACGTGATTTAACTCCGCTTTAGACGTCCCCTATAATAGGAAATAAAATTCTGACTGGCATTATTAAAAATTATCTAAAAAAGGAAAGATTTTCATGATTTTTTTAGTTCAAAATACGCAAACTCAAACCTGACCCTTTTATATATATTTCTGGGTCCTAACGGATCCTATTAAATATTTGTTAATTTTTCGAAACATTGTAAAAATTACCTCACTTCTATACTTAGAACTTTAATATCTAGAGTATCTAATGTACGATTAGTATTCATCAAACATTACATCCATTTCGGACATTACACCAATTACAACGAGTCAGAATATTACCGGAAAATTACGGAAATTACAACTTTATCGACATACAACCTTTCAACCTGTTAAAAGATGTCAGTTCGAGTCCGACCAAGCCCATGTAATCTAGAATAGGGAGAGAAGAAAGAACAAATTTTCAAGAAAAATAGGAAAGAAACTATAAAAAGTGCTGTGGTACCTCTCTTTGCTGCCTTACATACCTTTAACAACTATTACGGCCTCTGATGTTATTTTTTCTTATTGCTTTTTCTAATTTTGTTTTTCTTTAGACAATTTTGAGGTAACGTCATAGAGCAATAGTGATTATTAAAAACAAGGTAGTGGATTCTCATTCTGGTTATTTCTCTTCATTCTTATTGTCCTTTTAGTCTCTTGCTGTCTCTTGCCATTTCTTTTCATTTCTTTTTGTTTTTTTTTTTTGTCCCAATCATTTCTCATTTCCTTTTGCTTCCTATCATTTTTTTTTATTTTTTATCATTCATTTTGCCTTCTTTTCCTCTCCCATAATTTTTCTTGTTCCTCAGTCATCATTATTTCTGCTTCCTTTTAGTCCTTTTGTTCCTTCTTGATTCCTTTATTATTTTAACTCATATTGTTATTTTGGTTATTTAACTACTTTCCAAAAACCTCTGGTTGTTATCAATAGATATTATATGTGTTGTGTTCAACATATTTTAGTATACTGTATGCAATTTTTGTAATAATAATAAAATAATGTCATAATATTTTTAATATATATTGAAATTTTACGTTAAACTTAGACCAAATCCAGTATAATGTATAAAATAATTTAACAATATTTTCAAAATATGCAACAAGGAACATTCTTTACACCAAAATTTGTTATATTTTGGTCTATAACGATTTTCTTTTCCGGATTAGAATTTTTATTAGAGATATTCAGTTTGTTCATTCTTATCGTTATTAAAATTTTATATTATGCGAATAGAAAATTATTTAGAAAAGAAAATAACTCACCGTCTTTAACAACAAAAAGGATTAGGAATGGCGTAAGTAGTCATGTGCACAAAAGTTTGTACCATAAATCAATCCCATCCAAATATCGAAACTATATAGCGAACGTTACAAAAAAACAATTAATCCCAAAAAAGAAATATTTGTTACAATTTTCATTCACTATGGTTATCATACTATTATTATTAAAAGAAGAGTTTTCAAAAAATCTAAATTTTACAAATATAAAAATTTTTAACAATTTCAAAAAAAAAAAAAAAAAAGATCAAGACCGATTCTAATTAGGGATGGAAACGGTCAAAGACCTATTACAAACGGATCTGATTTTTTTCATGTAACAATTGTAACATGTTCATAAAGCATTAAATAATTTTTTACGTATAATGTCAATTTATTGTAGCATTAAATCATCTTATATTAAATTATTAATAAGCCATAATTAAAATAAAGAAACATGTATTCTATAGGATTAGATCACTTAGATATTAGTTGTCACGATGTAACACATCCATATTTATAACGTGGCTTTTATAGACCTCTTTTGACACAGAAAAAATAATATCAATATTTCTAAACTCAAAGTTACACGAACAAATAAAAAAGAAACAAAGAAACTGTGATTTTAAACATTATTCAATTATTTGTCATCAGATCGCATACGACTACAATAAATTAAATAGTATTAATTTATATCTAAGAACAAGATATTTACTAATAATTAGGAACGGATATTGTAAATACATTATAAATTAGATTACCTTTATTTTATTATAATGAACTAGAAACTTCTAATTCAATTAGTTGTGAATCTTGGCATCCTTTTAAATAAATAATACTTAATATAATAATAATAATCAAAGATAAAAATTTAAATTATTAATTGATACCTTACCTTTATTATCACTTTCATCACTTAGGTAAGAAGTAATAACAGATGAATTAATGGGTTTTGATAAATAACCGAATGTAAAAACTCTACCAGTGTAAATAGCATCAGGATCCTTTTCATACAAAGTTGAAATATTTGGTATCTCCTTATCAGCTTTTTCAAACATGTCTCTAATTTCTTTTCCTTCATAACCAAATTTTTTTTCTTGATCGTAACTATACCAAAAATATAATACCTCATATAATTCATCTGCTGTTGGTCTTTGATCAGGATTAGCGCTCATACATTTATAAGCTAATTTCTTATAAATTTCAGGAGTTCCTTTTCCAAATTCTGGTCTGAGTCCATTACATATTTCCAATGCTAAGTTAATATCATGTTTTCTTTTATAAAAAGGAGGTTTTCCAGATGATAACTCTGTCATAATTACACCAAAACTATAGATATCAGAAGAAAATGTATACGGCTCTCCATTTAATACTTCTGGTGCAATATATGGTAATACGCCACATATTTTAACATCCGTTTTTTGCTTATTTGATGGTCCAGATAATCCAAAATCTGAAATGTAAGTAACATAAGATTCTACTTCATCATCATAAATTTGTAATATATTTCCACTATGAAAATCCTTATGACAATATCCTAATTTGTGTAAACTTTGAAGGTCATATGATAATTTAGATAAAAAATAAATTTTATCTTCCCACGTAATATTGATAAAATCATTTAAAAGAAAGCTTCTTAAATTTCCCTTTTCTGAAAATTCTATAATCATCATGAATTCCTTGGTTTCCGGATCCTTTGTCATACCATAAAATTTTAAGACATCACATTGTAACTTATTATAATTCCAATGTGTTTTAAGCTATAGTTTAAATTAAAAAAAAGTTTATCAATCAACAGAATAAAAAAAAACATATTTTAAAAATTTAATATACCTCATTTAAATATTCAGCAGAAATATTTTGTGAATTATTCAATCTTTTCAAAGCGACCCTCATAGGTTCAGATTCTCTTTTTTCCCAACTTCCATCATCTTGTTTATCATATTTTGATCTACCATTAATCCATATTGCAGAATATACTTTAGCAAATCCACCTTCACCGATTTGCTTTATATTTTCAAAATTATCAAATGGTACCCATTCAAGAAATATTGGAAAATTACTATCTTTAATATCATCATTACTATAACTATCACCATTATAATAATCATCATAATAATATTTTGCATTATAAATTGTTTCCTTGATAAATTTATCAATATCATGATTTTCACTTGTCCAACCTTCAATTATATAACGAGGTACACATTCTTTACACCATAATTTTTTATCATCCGGATTATAACAATTTTCATGATTGTTTATCGGACTATAATTTTTTTTGGTAATATTTAACTTTTTAAGCTCAGATTCTATTAACATTTTTTCTTTATCGTTATTGACATTCATTTTAAAATTCATATTAGGGTAAAGATTTTTTTTATTTACTGTTACTTTTAATAAAAAAGGATGAAAGGCGTAAAAAAATATCATGTGCCAAATACTCGTATCACACAGTATGAAAACTCTACCGCAGTTTGCATTTCAATATGATGTAAAGAATTAAATTATTTTTCCGTCCCTCTTGGCTAAGGAAGATCGGATAAATGATCGGCCGATAGGACCAGGATATAGTTTATGTTTATTTGATTAGGATATAATTATTAAAAGAGGAACCTTTAATTTACAAATAAAGAGGGGAGTGGAGGGATCTTCAGTCTCAAGACTAGTATCACAATTCAAGGAAACACAAAGACCATTGTCCATCTGCGCAATCCGAGGAAACATCTTCGGTTCTGCGGTGTCAAGACCTGTGACACTATGGTACCGCAGCAATTTTGATAGTGTCACACAATCAGATACTTTTTTCTCGTTAGTTATGTATACATTTTTCTTGGTGTTATATAATTTTCTTTTACAAAAACTTTTTTTTTAAAAAAAAAGAAAATGGATGTATCTATAAATGGAGACCAAATCATATTTGTTCGTTAACTTATTGTACCAATAAATTTTCTATTAAAATAAATGTCGATCAGTAAGATCCATATTCTTTATAGTTAAGGCCCGCTTGATCCATGTTGATTACTAATAATGTATTATTTTTAGTTTTCCGGTGACTGCCGTTTCTACTAATACTAATAAGTAGTAGATAATAAATTTCAAATTTTGTGTAACAATTGAGGATTTTTTTTTCATAATTGGTCAAATTTTATGGGGATTTGTTTTTTTTCATGACAATAGATCGGCATAATAAATTTTATGGGGATTTTTTAGATTTTTTTTTATAATAAAATACTTATTTAAAATTGTTTTGTAATGAATTTGTAAATATATAAATAAATCATGAATTTCACAGTATTGCAACATTTATTTCGTGTGATAAATAAATTTTTGCTTTGATTTTCAATGATAATTAATAAATTACAAGGACAAACTTTAACCAGGGTTGGTATTTACCTGTTTTTTCACATGGTCAATTATATGTTGCCTTCTCAAGAATAACTTTCATATCAACATATTAAAGTTCTCATAGATGATAGCGAAAATTGCAAGACAAAAAATATTGTATACCACGAAATATTTTCACTCTAAAAGTAAAATTTGTATTTAATAATAGTATTTCATATAATGTATATAACACACACACAATCCACTATTATTTGTATAAGCATATAATTGTATAAATTTATTATTATTTCCTACTAATGCCATCTTAATAATATTAAAAAACTAGACGCATGGAAAATAAATTTAAACATATTATTATTACTCTCTTTGCTTGCGCAACGCGACGGGTTACGCCTAGTTATAAATAAAAGAATTTGTTATTCAAGCGTGCTCTATACCTGGCAGCGAAATTAAGTTTAGCAACGAGGTTTAACGCTAGTTGTTACAATATATCAGATACCACGCCCTCATTTTTACCGCCTATTCTGCGGAGATAAAATTTTTTTGCAAATACGTTTTGCGCGAGCGCGCAGAAATAAACCCCTAATAAATATCAAATATTTCTAAATAAAAGGCCATATATTAAAGAAAACTTATGTAGAATGAAATGAAATAATTGAAAAATATAATTAATTAGTACTTTATTATCAGCAATACTTTCATCGTAAAAAACTAGTATAAATAAATTATACGATGTTACTTTATAATTTAAATATTTTAAAATACTGGTAAATGATTTAATTGTAATGAATTACTAGAAACTTCTAATTAATTTATTGAGAATCTTGACAATAATACATTAAGCGAGCGTTAAAATTAATTAATAAAGATTGATTATTTAATAATGAACATTTAATAACTGATAATGGTTATAAATAAAAAATACCTTCGTTGTTTCTTCATCATTTATGTATGAAGTAATAATAGATTAATTCATAGGTTTTGATAAATAACCGAATGTGATCGCCCTACTTGTATTTCTTTCATCAACTTCTTTGAACATAGCTTTGATTTCTTTTCCTTTTGTAACCATATTTATTACTTTGATCAGAATTAGCGTTCATACATCTATAAACTAATTTTTTTATAATTTTCAGGAGTTCCTTTTCCAAATTCTGGTCCGAGTCCATTATATACTTCTAACGCTAAGATAATATTATGTCTTTTTTCATAAAAAGGAGCTTTTCCAGATGATAATTCTGTCATAACTATAAATATTGGAAGATAAAGTATGTGCCTATATGGTTCACTATTTATTACTTCAAATACGCCACATATTTTATTATCTTAGGTTTTTGTACTAAGATTATAAAGACGTGATATATTCCACTATGAAAATCTTTATGACAATTCAATCAATTCATGTATAAATTTAAATCTATTGTCTTAAACTTCCTCTTTCAGAAAATTTATTAATCATCATTAAGTTCTTTTGTTCCTGGATCGTTTGTTCTTCCATAAAAATTTAATATTGTATGTTCCAATGTATCTTAAAGCTGTGATAAAATTAAGATAAATTCAAATATAAATCATTAAATGAATTTAAAATAATTTAACTAAAAAAAAAAATTATGTGTAATTACTGAATTTGATACCTTATTTAAATATTCAACCGAAATATTCTGTGATCTAATTAATCTTTTCAAAGCAGTTTTCATAGGTTCAGATTTTCTTTTCTTTCAACTTCCATTTTTGTTATTTGTTTAACATATTTTGCTTTACCGTTAATCTATGTTGCATAGTACACTTTAGTAAGTCCACCTTCACCAATTCGTTTTATATTTCAAATCTATAAAATGATACCCATTTAAGAAATAATAGATATTTAACATCATCATATTTTAATTTTGCATTATAAATCATTATAAATCGTATCCTTGGTAAATTCTATCTCGTAATTTTCACTGGTTCATCCTTCAAATTATGCAACGAAGAACATTTTCTTTATATCATGGTTTTTCATAATGTGGATCGTAATGATTGAGTTGAGACATTCAATTTGTTAAATATGGATCTAATATATTTCATATTAGTTTCAAATTTATAACGACAGGACGCAGGACGCAGGACGACAGGAAGACAGACAGGACGACGACGTCAAATGCTCGTATCACAAAAAAAATTATCGCAGTTTGCAGTTCAAAATCTATCGGTTAATAAATTTTAAAAAACGATGATCCAGATAATTCAATAAAGTGCGTTACTATTTTTTTTTTAAAAAAAAAAAAAAAATTTTAAAAAACGATTATAAAAATTAAAATTCGAAACTTTTTATCGAAATTATACTTAAAACATTGGAATAATAAAGTATTACAGATTTAATAAAAAAATAATGGTTTATTATAATTTTTTCGTTAACATATTATTTTTCGTCAAATTATTATTATTTTTTTTTTACATGAAAGATTATTTTTTTTATATAATATATTATCAATTACTTATTTTTCAATTTGAAAATATTTAAAAAATTTTATTAAAGTTTGTGAGGGATCATTTCCTTTTTTTTTAAAAAAAAAATATTTTTAAATAAAAAATAATAAAATAAATGTTTAAATGTTGCTAAATGATGAAATGTAACATGGCACTCACACGTGATAGTTACACAGTACTAGACTATAACTTAATCATGCACCCCAGCCAAATGATTAACATAATTTCTAAACTAAAGTGGGCGTGCACTAGCCAGATTAGCTCACGAGATCTGATAGTACTTTAATTCTGGCCGATTTCATAACAAAACTAGTTTTTTCGTTTAAGTTATTTTCGCCGAATTATTTATATAATATATTATAAATTACTTATTTTGACAAAAAGATATTTTTAATGTTTTTGTAAGCCTTCAGAATTTTTAAATAAAAATGTTGTTAAATGACGAAATGTAACGTGGCACGCACACGTGATAGCTGATTAGTTGTGTCACAATACTATAACTCGATCAAAAAGGTTTATCAAAAAGCAGGGATTTGTAATATTAAATTATATTTTAAGCACCTAGTTGGTAAAATAATTTAATAGTTGTTTACTAAAAAAAAAAATAAAAATGAAACAAAAAATAAATTATTATAATTAATTTACGTTTTGTAACAATCAAGGGATATACAATACATTTTTTTTTTTTTATAAAATATTTTTTTTTAGCAAATGGAATTATGTTGATGCCCTGACCATGATTCATTCAATGATTTTATCAAATGATTGGAACATATTTATAAAACATAAATTTAAGTTGCAAAAATTTAAGTTGTAAAAAATTAAAGTTTTTTTTAAAAAAAAAAAGATTTTAAACTTTAGGCGAGATAAGGGAAAATTGCAAAAAAAGAATCACCCGTAATCTAACATGGATTTAACGGCAACAAATATTACAAAGGGCTTTATAATTTAAACAGGAACAAAGAAAATTTGATAAGTGTATGATTGAAATATTTTGAAATAGAAAGCTGGCGATGGGCGCCACGTAAAAAAAAAAAACATTATTAAAATGGAAATTATGTTTATCCTCAAATATAATAATAGAATTTTAGTTCTCCGAAAGTAACCTTATAATGGGATGAAACGTTACATAGTTACGTTTCATAAATAATTTTTTAATGGCTCAAAAAAGCTCGAAACTTAAAGTTTTTTAATTTCCGTAATATAATTGGCTAAAGGAAAAATCGGAGTTAGTTCCTCATGTATGGCATTTTATCTCATAATTCCCTTTTTTCACTTTTCAAGTATAATAACTTGATAATCCAATTTTTTTTTTTATTAAATAATGAAAATTTTTATATATTAGCAATATATTATAAAACCGAGATTATGGATTTGAATCCGCAATGATCAACAATTGAAGTGTTACACAACCATATGTATGTTGATTTCTTTGCGCATAATAAACTCTTGGCAATTCTTGGCACTCCAATTTGAGTAATTAGTAATTATATTGTGTTACTTTAATCATAACACATGAACACAATGATCACAAAGATCAACATTTTTTTTAGATTCGATCCTTCAATAATTTTTCGTCCCATTTACTGTGTTTCCCTATTTTAAAAATTGTTTATATTAAACACTTTACTGTTTGTATTTAATTTAAGGAAAATGAAATAAGACTATAACTAATTTCGTAATAGTTTTAAAAATCCCATGTAAACCCTTGCGTCTTTGGAGAGATCTCATCAGTTAAACTGTTAAAGGAAAAGAGGTAATTTCGTCATAAAAATATAATTGGTGATTTGCAATTTTTTTTAATTTTTTTTTATAAAATTTGTGTACTTTCTTGGCAATAATGAATGAAAATTATTAATTTTTTTGAATATTTTCCGAAACGAAATTTATTGAATTTCATTATTATTAAAAAGGTAATTTAATTATGGTCCATTCGTATTGTTATTTATTTTTGGTAACATAAAAAAATTTACTTTTTTTAAAAGATTTTATTTTATTTTAATAACAATCAAGGATAATAAAAGGTAAAAATGAATAATTATATACTGTATTTATATATTTCTTATATTTATTCTTTATATCCATTTGTCCGCTTTTTTTAGCATCTTTTTATTCTTTTATTCTTCTTTTCTCCCGACAATCCCGATTTTATTACTGGAATCCGAAAAAAGGCCGAGTGATATATATATACAGTACATATATATATATTTATATTATCTGTTATTATTTTATTTTATTTATTATTTATATGTTTATTTATATATATATATTAATATATAATATATATACGTATTTTGTTTTTTTTTTAGTTTCAGAGTACTTAATTTGTCGCTTATATTCTACATGTGCTTCAATAAATTTTTATTTATTGTTTCAATGAATTGTAACAAAAAAAAAAATTTTTTTTCTTTATAAAAATAAGGGTGAAGTTTCGAACTTTCCATTTTCTTTTTTTTTTTTAAGCGCATCAATAGTTTCAGAGTTCAAAAAAACCTTTTTTTGAACAAGTACATTCATTTATTCCATTCATTTATTCCTTATATCACCCCCCTATACACTTTCGTCAGACATCACACATCAACATCACCATAATTTATATATAACTAAACAAAAAATTCCCAACAATTTTTTTTTTTTTTAAAAAAAGAAACAAATATTAATTTTTTCTTTATCAAGTTTATAACACAATCATGAAGGTCACTATTTCTCTTTGTGTTTTCGCATCATTACTTGTTACGTTTACAGACGCGGCGGCGTTAACTGGTAAATGGCCACCTGTTGATCAACCTCCACCACCTGTGAAGGAATGGACCGCTTTGGTTGATTTAACAAAGGTTCCCAATGCTCCTTTAGTAAAAGCAGCAGATGTAGGAGTCAAATGTCCAGACAAGGATACTTTTTGTAATTGGAGTTGTACTGGGTGTACTAAGCCCGACTCCGACGTCATCATATGTCCAAATAAAGGAGGTTAGTACAAAAAAAAATATTATTATTTTTTTTTAACTTGAAAAATTAATTAAAATATTAACTTTTAAATAATTTCTTTCGATAATATATAGATTGGGGTATCACTTTTGATGATGGTCCAACGTAAGTTTTATTTTTACATGTAATATTTATTTATGTCATATCATGTCAACACCCTCATATTTAAAAATCTTTTTTTTATATTTTATAGAGAATTCACGTCCACCTTGTTAGATTTCCTTGATACAACAAATGATAAAGTAACATTCTTCGTTGTTGGTTCTAGAGTATTTGAAAATCCAGAAATTTTACAAAGAGCAGTTAAGGCGGGACATCAAATCGGTATACATACTTGGTCTCATCCATCTCTTACATCACAATCCAATGAACAAATTATTGCAGAATTTAAATGGACTGAAGCTGCAATAAAACAAGCTGTTGGACTTACACCAAAATATGTACGTCCACCATTCGGGGATTATGATGATCGTGTAAGATCAATTGCAACTCAACTTGGTTACAAAGTTGTTATTTGGGATAAAGATACAAATGATTGGATGTCAGCAGATGATAAAACTTTCCAACTTACATGGATTGAAGGAAATTTCACTGAATGGGTTAAGGAACCTGCTACTACCGGTCATATTTCTCTTGAACATGACCTTTATAAACAAACCGCTGGGAGAGCTCCAATAGCTTTACCAATCGTTACAAAAGCTGGATTCACTATTAAACCCGTCTCTGTTTGTTTAGGAGAAAAACCATATGTTGAAGATGTTTCCCTTGATACAACTACTTCAACTACAGCACCAGCACCAGCAGCAGCACCAGCAGCTAATGCAGCACCAGCAGCAGCACCAGCAGCTAATGCAGCACCAGCACCAGCACCAGCAGCTGATGCAGCACCAGCACCAGCACCGGCAGCATATCCTAGTTCAATGCCATATGTTGTTGGTGATTCAACAGCTGCTATACCATCAGCTTCCTCTACCCCTGCTACTACCAGTGCTGCAAATACTTTAAACAGTGTTAATTTATGGTCATTTGTATCATTTATTGTGGGATCTGTCATGTTCATTTAAATATTGGGTTTTTATTATATTCATTTTAAATAATTTGTATACAAATAGATTTTCTTTTTTATAATAATTTTTATGTAGAGAACAATAATAGTTAATAATAATAAAAAAAAATTAGTCGTATCTTAATAATTAATTACTTTTTTTTTAAAGGCTAAGTTTTTTTTTTTAAAGATTTCGATAATAAAATTTCTTTTTTAATGTTAATTTGTTCTAGAATTTTTTTTTTTATTATTATTTCGATCAAAACGAATTAGTTCAAAGTAATAAATAATATGAAACGATGAATATAATATAATTTAAAATAATTTTTATTGTTTACTAAAAAAAGTTTCAAATGAAAAAAAAAGATATGCACAAATAAAAATAAATAAATAAATAAATATATAAATATTATATAAATAAATAAATAATGATCGTATATGTAATGTGATATTTGAAAAGTATTTAGATTATATTTTTTTTTTTTTTTTTTTTCGAAAAAAAAAATTATTCGGAATTAGTAACGGAATTTAAAATCGGAAAAAAGAAAATTAAATTTATAAAAATTATTATAATAAAAAAATTGGATTTCGGATTATTTGACAGATAAGGGTTTTATCGAGTTTGATTAACATTTCACAATTGTCGCAATTGTCGCAATTTCGCACACCCATGATAAACAAAATGAGATAATTTTTGATCTTCAAAAAATGACTGACAAAAAATTTAAAATAATACCCGTTGTTGATCCAAAAAAAAAAAAATTTATATTTAGAAGAAAATAATATCTTTTGAATTATCATCTTGCATAAAATAATAATTTATTATAGCTATTGTTGTTTATCAAATTTTTTTTTTTTTTTTTTTTTTTTGGACTTTTTTAAGTTTTTTTTCTATATAAGGATTCACGTTATAAATTTTGTGAAGCACATGTTAACTTGAGATTTACTATAAATTTTTATAATCTAACCTTTTTATTTAAAAATAGATTATTTAAATATAGATATCGATATATACAGTAAATACAAAAATAAGATCAATTTATAGTACAATTATCGTCGTTCAAATGTACTTTTGGTATTTTGGTATATTTTTAATGAAAAAAATACTTGATTACCGAACGGATGTTTAAATTAATAAGATACATTATTTGGAAACGAATGATATCTGATATAATAAAGAATTTTTTTATGATACTCGTTCTAATAATATCTATTAATCAATATTCAAAAAATTTTAATATTTAGATAAAAATATTTAAATATACAGTATATAAAAGTATTAATCTACTTAAAAAGTATTAACTTAAAAGTATTAATCTAAAAATATTAACTGTTAACCTAAAAATATTAAATCTTCATTCCCGGTAAATATATATGATATACGGAAACAGCTATTTTCGAGTCGTTATAACTATAATACGAAAATCATCTAGTAAATATAAACGATAAAGTAAAAGTTAATTTTAATTAAGAACAATACACTGAAATTTAAAAATTATAAAAATTATAATAATTGAAACCTATGATTATACTTACGATTAATAAATACACAACATATTGTTGTAATTGTTGTACTAAAATATACAAAGAACCTATGAATGTAATAATTTAAAATATTAGAAAATTGATATTATTATATTATTTTTTCGGATTTTTGGAACATCATCAAAGAAAATTTCAGAAATTGGATATGCATCACTTGGAACTAATAAAAATTTGTTTGCATAATTATATTCGTTTATTACTTCTCTCTTTTACAGTTTTTTAATGTATATATATGTTAAAGAATCCTACGTTACCTTGCGTTTATTAAATTATTTTTTCAAAATTTTTTTCTTGGCGGGAAAAAAATATTTTTTCTGAAATGCATAATTATTAACGGACATGTGAACGGTGGATGTGTTACAAAAATTTCCCAAATTCGGTTAGATCCTTTTAACTACGTGATCACTCTTGATATCATGTGTAATATGAGTGTTAAATTACGTCTTATTAAGATCAGCGGCTGATCATAATTTTCCTGCTAGTTTAAATTACGTACTTAAATATTTCCAAGTTTTTTAAAGTTTATTTATCAAATGCCAAGATTTCTAATATTTTTTAAAAAAAGATTGGTTTTGCTAACAAATTTATAATTTGTTGATGTTTGTTTTCATTAGTTTATATCAAATATATTATGCAATGAAACAGTATAATAACTTTTGAACTCTTGAGAAATTACCACCCATATTCCAATATTTTGGCTATTTTAAAAAGATCATCTTCATGTGTCTTGACCGTCAACTGTTTTCAATTATCGAAATAATTCGGTTTTATAATGTTTTACAAAGCTTATATTTAATAAAAAAACACAGTACTTTGTATTTTTTGGATATATAATCGAAGTTTCTCATATCAAATTTTGAATTTTACGTCTGTGCATGATAATTTTGTATAATTTGGCTATTCTGTCTTTTTTCTTTAACGTACAATTTATTTTATGACGTCTAAATAAAATTCAAAAATTATATTTTTCTCAATAAATATATTGCTATAGGAGCAAAAAATAATTGTGAAGTGTTGAACGTAAAGATTAAAAAGTCTAACAAAACTTAGAGGAAAATAAAAGAGAAAACTACTGAAAGTTATTTAAACGTAGTTGATGATTAACACTTTATTACAAAAGGTTTAAGATTTTATCTGTTTATTTATTAAACACGATGTACCGTAAATAATTTTCTGGCAAAAAAAAAAATTCATAGAGTTCAGTTTTAAAATTGACAAAATTATTGTTTCGGCCAAGATTAAAAGATTATGGATATGTATGAATTTATTGTCGATCATTTTGTACAACATTTTTTTTTTTTATGTACAACTGATTTTTACGCCAATCTAATTCCTAATAAATGAATTTCTGTGATACAAACATCATCTATTAAAAAGAATTTAAATAAACGCCCAATATTTTACAAATAATTTTTTTACTGAAATTTTTAATCATAAAATGAGTTATATTAATAGTAAAATAAAACAATTAGCATCAAAATTTAATAAATTGATGCATAAAGATTGTTATAAATCAAGTAATGAAAAACCATGGTGTAAAGAATGTGTCCCCCGTTGCATAATTGAAGGATGGACCAGTGAAAATCACGATATTGATGAATTTATCAAGGATACGATTTATAATGCAAAGATAAAATATATTAATAATGATGTTTATTATCCATTATTTCTTGAATGGGTACCATTTAATAGATTTGAAGATATAAAACAAATTGGGGAAGGTGGATTTGCTAAAGTATATTCTGCAACATGGGTTGATGGTCAAGCAAAATATGAAAGACAAGATGATGTAACTTGGAAAAAAAAAGAATCCAGCCCAATGAAAATTGCCTTGAAAAGGTTAAATGATTCACAGAATATATCAGTTGAATATTTAAATGAGGTATATTTTATATTCAAATTTACAATATGTAATTTCGTTTTGTTAATTAATATATGTTTAAACTATTTTTAATTTAAATTATAGCTTCAAATACATTGGGATTATTGTAGGGAAAACAATAATTTGCTAAAATTTTATGGAATGACAAAAGATCCAGTAACCAAAGAATTTATGATGATTATTGAATTTTCAGAAATTGGAAATTTAAGAAGTGTACTTTCAAAAGATTTTAATAATATTTTATGGAAAGATAAAATTAATTTCTTATATAAATTATCATATGACCTTGATAGATTACATAATTTAGGATATTGTCATAAGGATTTTCATAGCGGAAATATATTACAAGTTTATAATAAAGATGTAAAGTCCAATATGTCCTATATTTCAGATTTTGGATTATCAGGACCATTAAATAAACAAAAATCAGATGGTAAGATATGTGGTGTGTTGCCATATGTTGCTCCAGAAGTATTAAATGGAGAATCATATACATTATCTTCTGATATCTATAGTTTTGGTGCAATTATGACGGAATTATCATCTGGAAAACCACCCTTTCATAAAAGAAAACATGATACTATCTTAGCATTAGAAATATGTAATGGACTCAGACCAGAATTTGGAAAAGGAACTCCTGAAATTTATAAAAAGTTAGCTTATAGATGTATGAATGCTAATCCTGATCAAAGACCAACAGCAGATGAATTAAAAAATAATTTGATGTTTTGGTATAATTCTCATATTTATGATAGGGATGGGTATCGAGAAATAGAAGAATTTGGTTATAAAGTAAAAGAAATTAAAGCCATGTTTGAAGAAGCTGATAAAGAGATACCAAATATTTCAACTACATATGAAAAGAATCCTGATGCCGTTTATACTAGTAGATTATTTACATTTAGTAATTTGTCAAAACCCATTAATTCACCTATCATTACTTCATATCTAAATGAAGAAGAAAATAAAGGTACCATGTTCACATCTTATATAATCAAATATTTACTAATTATGTAATATTTACTAATGTTATTCTTTAACAGATTGCCAAGATTCACAATTACTTGATTTAGAGGTTTCTAGCTCAAGAGGTATTTGATTTAATTTATCATACATTGTTACAATATATGTACATAATGTTAATTTTAATTTATTTGATATAGAGATAGTTAATGAAAATAGTTCTTAAATATTTCTAATATTTCAATATATTATTATTTCTTTATAAGTTTATATCTTATGGTGAATATGTACTTTTATTTACATTTCTACCTTCTTTAAAATGAAACTATTATTTATTTATAGTTTATTAATAGTTAACTTTGATTTGATAATTTCTTCTATTATTAATAAAGAACGGGAAATTTATTACTATTTAATATTATATATTTTTTATTTATTGTAGAAATATTGCAAATAATTTGTTGATGTTTATTTTCATTGAGAAATTACCACCCATATTCCATATTTTGGCTATTTAAAAAAAGATCATCTTCGTGTCTTGACCAGTCAACTGTTTTCAATTATCGAAATAATTCAGCTTTATAATGTTTTACAAAGATTATATTTAATAAAAAATACAAAACTTTATATTTCTTCGATTATATAAAAATCCCTTTAATAAAATTAAAAAAAAAATCTAAGTTTCTCGTATCAAATTTTGTCTGAATGATAACTGAATTTTGATATTTTTATATACACTAGTACGTTACACGTCTGTATAATTTGACTATCATGTTTTGTTTTTCTTTAACGTACAATTGATTTTGACGTCTAAATAAAATTCAAAAAATTATATTTTTCTTAATAAATATATTGCTATAGGAGTAAAAAAAAAATTGTGTAGTGCATGAACGCGAAGATTAAAAAGTCTAACTTGGAGGAAAATAAAAGAGAAAACTACTGAAAGTTTTTAAACGTAAACATTTGATGATTACCACTTTATTATAAAAGGTTTAAGATTTTATCTATTAAAAACACAAACACGATATACTGTAAATAATTTCCTGGCAAAAAAAAAAAATTCAGTTTAAAAGACTTAAAATTGACCAAAAATTATTGTTTTGGCCAAGATTAAAAATTATGTGTTGAAATGGACCTTATGTATGATATTATTTTAGGTTAAAGGAATATTGTTTTATTATTTTTCTTTTTCTTAATATATCGTCGATCTTTTTGTACAACATTTTTTTTTCTGTACAACTAAATTTTTACGCCCAATCTAATTCCTAATAAATGAATTTCTGTAATACAAACATTTTCTATCTTCCTATTCTATTTTTAGTTATATATTAAATATCCTTATTTAAATAAACGCCCAATATGTTACAAATTTTTTTACCGAAATTTTTAATTATAAAATAAAATGAGTAAGGATAATTATAAAGAAAATGAAATTCAAGTTGAATCTGAACTTGATAAATTAAATATTTCCGACAATGATTCAAGTTCAGTAAACATCAACCATGAAAATTGTTATAACGAAAAAGATAAAAGACTATGGTGTAAAGAATGTGTTCCTCGTTGCATAATTGAAGGATGGACCAGTGAAAATCACGATATTGATGAATTTATCAAGGATACGATTTATAATGCAAAGATAGATGATGAAGATATTGATGGTTATCCATTATTTCTTGAATGGGTACCATTTAATAGATTTGAGGATATAAAAAAAATTGGGGAAGGTGGATTTGCTGAAGTATATTCTGCAACATGGGTTGATGGTGAAGTGATGGAGTTTGGAAAAAAAAAGAATCCAGCCCAATGGAAATTGCCTTGAAAAGGTTAAATGATTCACAGTATATATCAGTTGAATATTTAAATGAGGTATATTTTATATTCAAATTTACAATATGTTATTTTGTTCTGTTAATTAATTTATGTTTAAACTATTTTTAATTTAAATTATAGCTTCAAATACATTGGGATTATTGTAGGGAAAACAATAATTTGCTAAAATTTTATGGAACGACAAAAGATCCAGTAACCAAAGAATTTATGATGATTGTTCAATTTTCAGAAATGGGAAATTTAAGAAGTATACTTTCAAAAGATTTTAATAATATTTTATGGAAAGATAAAATTACGTCCTTATTTAAATTATCTTTTGACCTTGATAAATTACATAATATAGGATTTTGTCATAGGGATTTTCATAGTGGAAATATATTACAAATTTATCATAAAGATTTAAGGGTCAATACTTCCTATATTTCAGATTTTGGATTATCAGGACCATTGAATAAACAAAAATCAGATGGTAAAATATGTGGAGTGTTGCCATATGTTGCTCCGGAAGTATTAAATAAAGAGCCATATACAACATCATCTGATATCTATAGTTTTGGTGTAATTATGACGGAATTATCATCCGGAAAACCACCCTTTCATAAAAGAAAACATGATGCTATCTTAGCATTAGAAATATGTAATGGACTCAGACCAGAATTTGGAAAAGGAACTCCTGAAATTTATAAAAAATTAGCTTATAGATGTATGGATGCTATTCCTGATCAAAGGCCAACAGCAAACGAATTATTTGATATATTACAAGTCTGGTATTTATCTTGTACTAATAATGAAGAAGAAATTAAAGCCATATTTGAAGAAGCTGATAAAGAGATACCAAATATTTCAACTACATATGAAAAGAATCCTGATGCCGTTTATACTAGTAGATTATTTACATTTAGTAATTTGCCAAAACCCATTAATTCACCTATCATTACTTCATATCTAAATGAAGAAGAAAATAAAGGTACCATGTTTACATATTATATAATCAAATAATTTAATTATATAATATTACTAATATTATTCTTTAACAGATTGCCAAGATTCACAATTACTTGATTTAGAGGTTCCTAGCTCATCGCAATCAAGAGGTATTTGATTTAATTTATCATACATTGTTACAATATATGTACACAATGTTAATTTTAATTTATTTGATATAGAGATAGTCAATGAAAATAGTTCTTGAATATTTCTAATATTTCAATATCCCAAATTTTTTATTTATATTATTATTTCTTTATAAGTTTATATCTTATATTAAATATGGACTTTTATTTATATTTCCACCTTCTTTAAAATGGAACTATTATTTATTTATAGTTTATTAATACTAGTTAACTTTGATTTGATAATTTCTTCTATTAATAAAGAATGGGAAATTTATTACTATTTAATATTATATATTTTTTATTTATTGTAGAAATATTGTAAATAATTTGTTGATGTTTATTTTCATTGAGAAATTACCACCCATATTCCATATTTTGGCTATTTTAAAAAGATCATCTTCATGTGTCTTGACCGTCAACTGTTCGAAATAATTCAGTTTTATAATGTTTTAACAAAGATTCTATTTAATAAAAAAAATACAGAACTTCATATTTCTTCGATTATATATAAACCCTTTTAATAAAATTAAAAAAAAAAATCCAAGTTTCTCGTGTCAAATTTTAAATTTTACGTCTGTGCATGATAATTTTGATATTTTTATATACACCTACGTTACACGTCTGTATAATTTGATTATTCTGTTTTTTTTTAACGTACAATTTATTTTATGACGTCTAAGTAAAATTCAAAATTATATTTTTCTTAATAAATCTATTGCTATAAGAGCAAAAAAAAATTGTGTAGTGTATGAACGTGAAGATTAAAAGGTCTAACAAAACTTGGAGGAAAATAAAGAGAAAACTACTATTTAAAAGTAAACATTTGATGATTAACATTTTATTATAAAATATTTAAGATTTTATATTTATCAAAAACATAAACACGATGTACCGTAAATAATTTCCTGGCAAAAAAAAAAATTCATAGTGTTCAGTTTAAAAGACCCAAAATTATTGTTTCGGCCAAGATTAAAAAAAATTGTTAAAATGGACCTAATATCGTCGATCATTTTGTTTTTTCTGTACAACTATTATTTTTACGCCAATCTGATTCCTAATAAATGAATTTCTGTAATACAAACATTTTCTATCTTACTATTCCTTTTTTATCCAAATAATAAGTAAACGCCCAGTTTTTTTTTACGAATTTATTTTCTATCAAAATTCTTAATTATAAAAATGAGTTACATTAATAGAAAAATAAAAAAGTTAGTATCCAAATTTAATATAAAAAAATTGAGTAAGGATAATTATAAAGAAAATGAAATTCAAGTTGAATCTGAACTTGATTCAAGTTCAGTAAATATCAACCATAAAAATTGTTATTACTATAATTATAAACCATGGTGTAAAGAATGTGTTCCTCGTTGCATAATTGAAGGATGGACCAGTGAAAATCACAATATTGATGAATTTATCAAGGATACGATTTATAATGCAAAGATAAGTTTTAATAATGATGATGATTATTATCCATTATTTCTTGAATGGGTACCATTTGATAGATTTGAAGATATAAAACAAATTGGAGAAGGTGGATTTGCTAAAGTATATTCTGCAACATGGGTTGATGGTCAAGCAAAATATAAAAGAAAATATGATGGAATTTGGAAAAAAAAAGAATCCAGCCCAATGAAAATTGCCTTGAAAAGGTTAAATGATTCACAGAATATATCAGTTGAATATTTAAATGAGGTATATTTTATATTCAAATTTACAATGTGTAATTTTATTCTGTTAATTAATATTATGTTTAAAATATTTTAATTTAAATTATCATAGCTTCAAATACATTGTGATTATTGTAGAGAAAGAACTGATTTGCTAAAATTTTATGGAATGACAAAAGATCCAGTAACCAAAGAATTTATGATGATTGTTGAATTTTCAGAAATGGGAAATTTAAGAAGTGTACTTTCAAAAGATTTTAATAATATTTTATGGAAAGATAAAATTAATTTCTTATATAAATTATCATATGACCTTGATAAGTTACATAAATTAGGATATTGTCATAAGGATTTTCATAGTGGAAATATATTACAGATTTATTATGGTGGTATAATAAAGTCCAATATGTCCTATATTTCAGATTTTGGATTATCAGGACCATTAAATAAACAAACATCAGATGGTAAGTTATGTGGTGTGTTGCCATATGTTGCTCCAGAAGTATTAAATGGAGAACCATATACATTATCTTCTGATATCTATAGTTTTGGTGTAATTATGACGGAATTATCATCTGGAAAACCACCCTTTCATAAAAGAAAACACAATATTGGATTAGCATTAGAAATATGTAATGGACTCAGACCAGAATTTGGAAAAGGAACTCCTAAAATTTATAAAAAATTAGCTTATAGATGTATGAATGCTATTCCTGATCAAAGGCCAACAGCAAACGAATTATTTAATATATTACATTTTTGGTATTTATCTTGTACTAATGATGAAGATCAAGAAGAAGGAGAATTTGGTTATAAAAGAAAGGAAATTAAAGCTATTTTTGAAGAAGCTGACAAAGAGATACCAAATATTTCAACTACATATGAAAAGAATCCTGATGCCGTTTATACTAGTAGATTATTTACATTTAGTAATTTGCCAAAACCCATTAATTCACCTATCATTACTTCATATCTAAATGAAGAAGAAAATAAAGGTACCATGTTCACATCTTATATAATCAAATAATTAATTATATAATATTTACTAATATTATCCTTTAACAGATTGTCAAGATTCACAATTACTTGATTTAGAGGTTCCTAGCTCAAGAGGTATTTGATTTAATTTATCATACATTGTTACAATATATGCACATAATGTTAATTTTTAATTTATTTGATATAGAGATAGTTAATGATAATGAAAATAGTTCTTAAATATTTCGAATATTTCAATATTTCCAAATTTTTTTATTTATATTATTATTTCTTTATTAAGTTTATATCTTATGTTGAATATGTACTTTTATTTATATTTCTACCTTCTTTAAAATGGAACTATTATTTATTTATGGTTTATGTTATTAACAGTTAACTTTGATTTGATAATTTCTTCTATTATTAATAAAGAATGGGAAATTTGTTGCTATTTAATACTATACATTTTTATTTATTGTAGAAGTATTGCAAATGAATTAAAATATTGAAACGTAACGAAAAAATTTAATATACATGTTTCTAAATCAAACTTAACCCTATAAAAAATTTTTATCCGAATATTTCCATTATTTCTCCGTGTCTTCCATAAAATTCCGTGAAAATGATACATTCATGGATATCCGTGTTAGCGAGATGAAAATTCCCATGATTTAAGGCTATAAATTCCATGAAAATGATACATTCACGGAAAAAACATGGAAAGATAAAACACGGGTCAGATTTTTTACAGGATAATATAACAACAATAGATATTCATATGGACATTTCTCCAAATGGATATCATATTTTGCTGAATGAACATTTTGCCAAAAAATTTATACTAAATAGATTATTAAGAAATCTTTTCTAGAAAAATTTTTGAATTAGATAATTTTTATTAAATTTATCTCGTTGTTTATAATACATTAATCTTTTTTCACTTACTTTTCGTAAATAAATGTTATCAGCAGGAAAATATAACAATTAATATCAGTTACTTAAATGTTAAAGTGATAATATCCTTGAAAAAAAAAGATCTCTAAAATAATTTATGTTTATTTTCATTACGCGATGAATTCTTTTTATAAAAATGTTAATTGCTACCATTTTCGACGAAATGTCCATTCGGCGATGAAACGGATTCGATAAAATGTACTACTTTTGGTGAAACGTCCTTTCAGTGAAACATCTCTTCCGTCGGTGAAATATCCCTTCGGCAAAAGATTTCAGCAAGATGAACCATGATGTCTAAGTAAAATTCAAAAAATTTTATTTTTCTTAATAAATCCATTGTTATAGGAGTAAAAAAAAATTGTGTAGTGTATGAACGTGAAGACTAAAGAGTTTAACAAAACTTGGAGGAAATATAAAGAGAAAACTACTGAAAGTTATTTAAACGTAAACATTTGATGATTAACATTTTATCTGTTTATTTATTAGAAACTTAAACACGATATACCGTAAATAATTTCCTGGTAAAAAAGAATTCATAGTGTTCAGTTTAAAAGACTTTTAAAATTGACAAAATTATTGTTCCGGCCAAGATTAAAAAATTATATGTGTTGAAATGGACCTTATCAGTTATTAATAAGATAAGATTTAACAAATATAATAATATAATGCTTAATTTAAAGGTATTGTAAATCACGTGATAATTTCTTATTGATCAACATGGCAAATCGGAATACAAATTTTCAGTACAATATAGACTTTGTAATACTAACGTAAGGGGGTAAAAATTTATATGTTTAGAAAGCCACGAACTTGAGCAACACTTTGCAACTTTAAAAAATTTTGTTGCATAAAAAACTTTTGAAAAAACGTCGTATGAAGTTGCGAATGGGAATCTTTTTTTGCGAATGGGCAAATAAGGTTTTTATTGGTTTCCTATTTACTGGTGTCGACTCAACAAAAGAACTTGGTAACGCTTATAATACGTTTATAATATAATATAATTTAAATACTGAATAAATACTTTTTTAAAAGTGTTTATTGTTTTAACTTATTAGAAATACTTTTGTAAACCATTTCTTTACACTGTAGTTAGTTCTATATTTATTTTAAAATACCAAAGAACTATTTATTTAGTAAAATTAGCGTTAACTATTGAAATTTATTACTTTTTACGCGTCTAACGAATAAGAACATAAATTTTGTATTCTATGGTTAAATTAATAACAGTAATATTTCTATTATGATATGTAGATTGCTTATGCCACCGCCTGCACGGAAAGTATTGGCATACATATACTGTACTTCGCACGTACATCCTTCCACCTTTGCTTCTAAAGAATAAAGCAAACCCATCGTAATATCCGTGTAGATGATAATATGTTTATCATTTTAATATCTACAAATTAAATATAGTTCATTAGCATCAAATAAATAATTTCAAATAACTGTTAGCCACCATCATGTTCCTCACCTGTATATATTTATAAACCATGTAATTTTGAATTGATTCTATATTTCATTCTTTAAAAATTCAATTAGAACCATTTTTAAATATATTTCATTAAATGTTATGTCATTATTTACCTTATTTTTATGAAAAAATTTCGTATTTTACGTTATATCTCATCTGATTTCGCTCCCTTTCCCTTTTTCAACTAAAAAATTTAACTCTGAATCAGTAATATTATTCCTTATCCCATTTAGTTAAAAAATTTTATTGATTTCACTTTCACGCGTATTTTATTGTTAAATTTAGTCTAGTTTCACACTCTCCCCTCTTTCATTAAAAAAAATTAAATTAGAATCATTTAATTTTATTCCCTACCTCATTTCTATAAACATTCCATTATTACTTTCTGGTTTCCACTTATTTTTACTAAATTTAGTTTCCTTTAATAATACTTCTTTGACTTGCTTAAACTTTATTTAAGGTTAGTTTGTTTTGGCTATTGGTCTTGGAAAGAACGTGTAGGGAATTGTTTAGCAGGAAGTATATAATCAAGTAATTTATTACAGCCATACAATTAACAAAATAACATCTTATTTATTGAAATAATATCGTCATTAAATACTGAAAGAACAATACTACGAATATTTTTTATTTTTTTTTAATAACTTGAGTTTTGAAAAATTTTTTTAATAATTTTGATATCAGTTACGTGTCATATTACTATATGTCAGCAAAAGAAAAACTCGTTTTGAAACCCGCTTTAATACGTACCGAGTTTCTGGAACCTCATGTGATCAACAAAATTATTTACCACTGCGCACTTATGAAAAATGATCAGCATACACACTACCTTTAATAATATATCCTAATATAATTAGTTATAATAATTCATGATTCATGATTATTCCCATTGATTTCATTTCCTTTTTCGTTGTCCTAAATCTCACCCTATTTATAGAAATTGATTTTCATAACAAAAAAATTCTAAGATCATAAAAATATTTCGGTTCTCCTTTTTGAAATCTCCAATTCTTATTCCAAGTTTTATTTTTAGTGAACCTTTCACTTCTACTCACTTTCCCCGTCAGAATTCTAATTCGAACACCTTTTTCCTTGTAAAAATAAATATTCCTTCATTTTTAATCTCCAAGCTTCTTCCCTTATCTAGCAATTTTACGATTCTAATTCTCATTTCCAATTCTAAAAATAAATGCAAACACAAGAACTATGTAATACTAAACATTACATATGGCTCAGTTTATACTCATGATCTCGGAGTTATACAAGTCATAATACTAAATACAAAATTTATACACTTAGACTAAATATAATACTGCGCCCACAATTAATAAATTCTCTAGGTAAATTCTGGAATTACAGCGTCAGGTTTCCTAAAAAACGAGGCGGACTGGAATGTTCGAAAAATGAGACGTGTAAATCAAATAGTAACATTACATTGCTTTTTTTACCTCAATTGCTGATCTCCCGATTTACGCTGTAGACTCGAAACTATTCAATCTTGGGAAACTTCTTTTTCGGAGCTTATATAAAATCGAAAATTTCTATATATCTGTGTGGGTAGGAGTGACTTATATTGGCGGGATTTTGTAAATATAGTTTATTTCGTGTTTGTAGAAAACAGAATCTTGTAGTTAGATATAGTGATAGGAATGAATTAAGCCATAAAAATTTATCAGAAATGCGAGAGAGCAATGAAATAACTTGATGTTGGAACTCGCATTAAATGGTCTAGGGTCCGCGTACTTCCTCCCTCTTTGATAGCATCATACATTTCATTCGCTAAATCATTAATAATCAATTTTTTTCTTTGTAAAAAATCGTTACCATTGGTAAGTTAAATGTCGGAAAAAACTAAATAACGAAACCGGTTGTGTAACTGATCAGATCAATCTGTATATGATTCGATTTCTCATATAGTCCCAAATTTTTATTTTACAAGAAAAAATTTCTTCCCTGTTTGTCCGTTGTCATACAAATAAAAACGTACAAAATGTCTACAATTACGATTTCTGGAACGCCTATCAGACTTTATTGTCTTGCTCATGAAAGCAATTCTGCTTTCTACGTGACAACTTTATTTTCGACCTCAAAGAGGCCATTAAGAATAAGAAACAAAACGAGTTTGCTACTGTTGACGCCGATCAACTCGTTCTATGGCAAGTTAATATAGATCAGGGTCAAATTAAGGCCACTTCTATTGATGATATGTCAAATGAAGAAAATAAATTAGAAGTTTCAGGATTAAAAGTTGAAGAAGTCTTTCGAAACACCAGAGGAAACAGCGTTAGAGTTATTGTAAAAGCCGGTGGGAACGAAATTTCCATGTAATTTTTTAAACACTTACATAATCTTTTGCTTTTCTTTCCTGCTTCTTATCGTCAAACCCGCCCAAAAAACACATTCGCGTTATTATAGATCAACCCTGGTGGTAAGTGAGTCGTAATAAATTATTCAATGCAAGTGAACACAATATAACTCGTCCTGTCTTTCTGCCAATTAATTTTTCGCCACTAACATTTAATCTTTCATTTTATTTAAAGGTTTTTTGCTCACTGAGGAAGTTGTGTCTCAACTCTCAAGTTAAGTTATTTATGAGCATATGAAGGTAAAATCCGAACAGCATCACTTTCAACAATTAATTACGATCGCTTCCAGCGTTTTCTTGATTTTACTAAATTGTCCATAAAGCCTGTACTTTTCCGTGGACAATATCCAAAGCAAGACATAGATCCTTATAAATGAAATACTCTTGCAGAAAACTATTTAGCAAAGTGCAAAGAAACTTAATGCTCATCTTGGACCGTAACTTCCTGATGAGATTGTACTCGAAGATGTTTCAAATGAAAAAGGATTCCTTAACATTCGTAAAGGTTCAATATTACCTTTCAACATCCGTGGTAGAAAGGACGTAATTTTAATAAAAGAAGTCGTGTCGAGGGTAACGCACTCAGACCAGGAATTCATGCAATTTTTGAACTCAAAAAAATAGTAGCAGAGAGACGTTAGACTAGCAATCCTTGAGATGATTATCGCGGATTGTTTTGTAAATAAAGATGTGAAAATTATTGGAGTGCTAACGGATTTGAAGAATGTTTGGAATATTTTCTAGCTGGGCATAAATAAGGAAATCATGATGCTTACATTAACGAAACATAAGACCGCATTTGAAACAATTAGCAAAATGGTTAAATCAGCTAATCCTAGAATTCAGGGTGTTCCAGACACAGAGTGTATGTAGTATATAAATTTGTTTGATGAAAGGACCAATAATCCTTATGATGGTATTGCATCAATGGAAGACTTCTATGATGAAATGGATGAAAACGAGGTATTAATGCATAAAACAAAAAAAAGTCATCTATGCTCTTAAAGATAATCCGATTTTTTCAAGCTTTAGTCTATACTTGAAAATTTGCAATAATAGGAATATATAAAATATATTAAGTAATAAAAAATTCTTTTAGGCAGATAATATCCGATCCAATCTTGATCATTGTAATCTATTTGAATTTTTGTTCGAATTTCATCCTTAAAATAAAATTATTATTCATAGAACCAATAAAAAAACAGCTATTATTCGAGATAAATTTATGTAAATATTTACTTAATTTATTTATAATGGTCTTTCTAGTAGTTTCCTTATTTGTTTATGAATGATACTGTATATATTTAATGCTAAAAATAAATGTATTATTTGTTTGTGCAAAAATATCCTGACTGCGCCACGGGATGACTTAGGCTGACTCATTTAATAATTCCAAATCAAGAAGGGGAAATAGGATTAACAGGTTTGAATTTACAATTAATTTATTGCTCTATTTGGTTTGTTTATCACCCCCAATTTTTTTTTTGGTAGACAAATACCAAGATAAGCAATTCGATAACGTACCAAAATTTCAAATGATCTACTTTTTTAAGCTCCTTTTTTTTTAAATCATGATACAAATATAAAATTAACGGAGAATATGAATTATTTTTAAAAAGGATTATTTTCATTATTATAATTATATTTTACATAAATAAAGATTATAATTCCATAAATTAAAAGGTCAAAATTATAATTGTAATCGCGTGCAAAATAAAAAATAAACACCGATTAATTATATCGATATATTCAGTTTATTGTGTTCAAAAAGTTGTCTAAAAATATGTTTCCAAGTAGTGAAATATACTGTAAAGGAAGTTCATTCGGAGGCCTTGTATTGGTACCTTCAGAAGAAAGTCAACTTACTCCATGGCCAATAAGCGTAACAGTCTTAGTTCTCAATATGGTAATGTTATATCCGACATATAAATGGAATAGGTTCAGCCTTATTTCAGCATTATGGGCCGTTATTAGTAGTTCATTGTCTCTTTGGCGTGTATGTAGTGCAAAGCAAGGTCCAATGATTGTAGCATATAATATGCCTTTCAACTTACCTTTAACAATTGGATCTAATATTATCAGACTTACCCTTGAAGATGGAACCAAAGGGTTTAAAGAAAGGTGGAAAACGTTCTTTAAAGTAATTAATGGAGAAAGTCCTCAGTATACAACTTCATCAACAGATGATGATTGGATAGAATCGGATTATCAAAATGATAAAAACGGAAAATCATTTAAAATTTATTACCGAATCGAAGAGATATCAAGATTGTTTGCATTAATAGTTGCTCTTATGGCTATGATGTGGGGCGTAATTCGTGTGTGGGAGTGGTGGCTTCCGTTTGATTCTATAAATGATGAAATATGTTTGGCTAGTTTTCCAGAAAATTTTCATACTTCCATAGAAATACCTTCGTGTGGATATATTATTGCTGATTGGGGCCAAGCTAAAATTTATAATTGTATTCAATTTGAACCAGCTGTTGGATGGTTTCTTATTATTGTATATACAGCACTTTGTGCAGCGGTACTCGTAGGAATGTTTGTAATTCGCGGTTATTTCATTTGGGCATTGGGTGGTGTTGGATCTGCAATCTTGATAGTTATCTCTGGGTTACAGTCTACGTATTCAACGAATGGTTACTGTGTTGAATTTGTTGCAAAGTTGATGAGATTACCTTCAACACAAAAACCACAAATACTTAGCCACCAAAGTTTGATCAACCTGTGGTGGTATCGATTTGGTTTAGTACAGTGGGCAATCCATTTGTTTACCATTCACGGATGAAGCTATTCAGTAGAAAGGGTATATTTACATTATAGGAAAATTAAAAGGCTATTATACCAGAGGATTAAAATTTCGGAAATATGATTTTTATTTACTGCTGTATAGTAAGACCGATACAACTTGATTATGCATGCTTGTATATTATTTATTTATTATTTATTTTAATATTTATGGTTCATATTTTTTTTTTATTTAAAAGATTTGAATGAAATAAAAAAAATGTTATTCTTTCCAAAATTTTTATATCGACAGTAAAATTTTAATATTATTTTGTTATACTTTCTATATTTTATCATTTATTACTTAAAAAACGTAAAGTTTATGTTCATTGAAGCATAATTTTGAATAATAAATTTTTTCGTATTTCAAGAAATATTATTAAAGGTCAAAATAAGGAAATTATAATATTAACTTCCAAATCAGTACACTAATATAATTTACTCTTTAAGGGACCTAAATATAACAAGAATTTGAACATAAATAAACGAGCTTGAATTTTTTTTTAAAAAAAAATATTGAAATTTAACAAATAGAACATTTTGACATAAAATTTTTAATATATAATATAGTAAAAAGTTAAAATTAAATAAAAATTATTTAATCATTAACGTAAAGTTCGTTATAATACAGAGAATTCAGCCAATATATACTTGATTCATTTAGTAATTAGGAGTGAGCTGAAGTATTCATTGTCATAAAAGCATATATAATAAAATCAAGTTAGGGCCACAATTCTGCTGTTATATATAAAAATATTTAGTTTTAGCAATATTGAACATATGTTATAACTTTAAAAAATCTAATCAATCCTATATCCAACCTCATAATTTTATTAAAATTAATAATCATAGCTACATATAGTAAATCATTATTATTATTTAGCAAAAATATATTATAAAAAAAATAATAAAATAGTAAAATATATAATCCTTCTTCCTTTAATTTTAGATATTATTATATTGTTATTATTATTGATTATTTAGATTATTCAGAAAATGAAGATGATCAAACTGACATCCGATTAAAGATAGGTATGAACCAAAAAAATCAAACTGAAACTTCTAAAATTTTATAAATTATATTATCAGTATTTGAAATAGCATTAATTATTTATGAAAAATTTAACTGAATCCTATTGAATTCTATTAGCAATAAAATAGATCTTGCTATTTCAATATGTCACAAGTTTCACAAGTTATTGCTTAAATTATTGATCATGTTATCATATGATATTTCTCAAAAATATTTATAAAATCTTTAATATCAAAAATATTTAGTGCTAAAAGATTACATAAGTTCATATAAATAAAACCCACACGGGCAAACAAGCAAACAAGAATTAAACACTTTGATTTTCCTCAGGTGTATTATTGCCTAAAATTGCTAAAGAGAATATTATATCACGCAGTCATGTGATAAAAGATTTATAAAATGACGGAGATATCTCCTCTTTTTTCTTCAAATCAATTTATTTAACTTGAATAACATGGATGCAATGATATGGATACCATTCTCAGACTAAAGACAAAGAGTCTAAAAATCCCAAAGAGAAACAATCTCAAATTTGACTACTGATTATTATTCAATCATATTTTTAAGATATACAGTATATCAAAAACATTAGAATCCATTAATTTCCAAGTAATTATACAAATAATTTCATAATAGATTAAGTGAATTACCAAATATATTTTGAAAGCACCCACGTTTAAATATATATAGTGCAACTTTACCAGATCGAATGCATCATTAGGCTCGACAGCCATAAAATTATCAAGTGTATTTTCAAATTAAAAAAATTATCCAGTTTTACAATAAACTTTGTACATAATGGAATCACAATTATAATTTATAAGAAGTTTTTTTTAAAAAAAAAATATTTTTAGCATCCTATTAATTTCCATATAATATTTATTGCTTAAATATGTTAATCTGGGATCAGGTTGAAAATAGAAATCAAATTTTTTCAAGCGATAGAATATAGAAATTTCTTATGAAAATTTAGATTTTTCTGACAAAAAATTCGGAAACATTGGTATGCTCAGATGTTTCTCAAAAATTCTGGGTTTTGTCAGAATTTTTCATCATTTTAGGCTTTGATACTTAATACCATTTTATACTTCAAAAATATATATTTATTTATTTAGCTAACCTTAAAAAACTGGGTTTTTTTTAAAAATATGTGATATTTTAATAGTAAAGGGTAGACCAAAAAAAGTATCTTTCATATCTTTCATAATACTTAATAATGATACATACAAATTTGATAAAATTAATTAATAATAATATAAAATATAGAATTATTAAATAGAAATTATATAAAATTTAATGTATTCACTATCATTTTTAAATCACATTAGTAGTAAATTCTACTTTTTAAGGGTTGAGTTCGCCTTACAGCATCCGTGGTGGAACAAACATCATTTTAGTAGAAAATGAGTAAAGAACTCAAGCCAGGAACTTTTGAACCCAAAAAAGCAGGAAGAAAATGTATTCATTATTTTAATATAAACAAAAATTATTTAGATACTTATATTTTGTTATTAGTACTATATACATGAATTTGTCAATTTCTATTTACCATACTGATGAAAACAACTTATCTGTGTTATAGTCAATAACAATATCTATTTAACATTTTCTAAATTATAACTGAAAAACTATGGCCACGTATCTTAGAAATTATTAAAATGTTAAAATATTAATTAACATCCATACCTCTACTTATAATCATAAATAATATATAAATGAAAAACATGATAGATTCTTGATTAGATAAAAAAAATGATTTATACTTTAAGAGTGATGCAACTTGATTGTAATTTTTAAATGAACATTTAATTTTTTTGTAACATAATATCTTGGTTGCACTCGACGAAGATCAATTTCTATTCATATTGTTCCACGTTTTGAAAAGGATAATAAATATTTTGTAAATCTTTTTATTTTTTTAAACAGTTTCATTAAATGCAGTATTTACTTTGCTAATTAATAAAAATGGGAGAATCTAATATTAAATAAAATTAATACAATCGCATAAGATCTGGCGCAGATCTATCTTTATTATAAATGACGTCTTTGACTCTAAAATCACATTTATATGTAACAATGACTCACCATAAGCCACAAAAAAATTTTTTTATCGTTCTATTATAAAATTTAACAAGGTTCATAAGTTCCAGAACCCTTTTCTGATAAGGAAGCATCTTTGGATAATAGTGGTTCATTAGATTACAACAAGGACGCAAAAAAAGATGTAGAAATTGATATTTCAACTTCAAATATCAAAGAACAAGTACATCATCCAATTATTCAACTTGAAGGAAGGAACATTGATGATTTATGGAATGATTATAATAATCTCACTCATACAATTTAAGACTTTGACAGTAAAAGATTTCAATCTTATTATTGAAACGTTCAGAAAATTCTTAAAAGGTACTGATTTTTCTGATAAATCTGATAAATCTTTAATTTATAACAAATCATATCAATATTCAATATTTGAAGATCTGATACCTGATGTTTCTACTTACAACATATTTATGTCCACGGCTTTAAATTTTGGTGATTTATCAAAATTTACGTAATTTATTCAAAATTATGAAGAGTCGAGGAATTCAACCAAATACAGTTTCATATATATAATATCATGATGACAGGATTCGCTAAATTAGGTTCACGTCAAAATATATGCTCGTTACATAAAGAAATTATTAATTTGGGAATCAAAAGTAGCATAGTTACTTACGCGATACTACTTGCTGCACGCGCTAAGGATATACACTTTTTAGACGCTTTAATATAAAACCGGATGTTCAGATTTATAATGTATTATTAAATGTTTTAATGTATGATTCTGATGGGTATCAAATTATTAAAATTTATGAAGAAATGAAATCAAGAGGAATCAAATCAACAGTCTTAACATATTATTAGTCTTATTAGAGCAACGATTTTACGTGAAGAAAAGGAACGCGCGAAGGAATTTTTTCGTGAGATGGAATCTGAAGGAATCAAACCCAATGTTTTAATCCTTGATTCTTTGGGGATCACCGGATTAGACGCTATTCAAAAATTACAAGATTCGAACGGTATAAATTTAAATTTATTAGATTATAATACACTTTTACGTGGATGTTTGAATATGATGACGCGATCAAAATTTTTAATATTATGCAAGAAAATGAAGTTTATCCAACCAAGTCTTGCAACTTATACTATTCTAACAGGTACTTATTTACAGAATAATGAAATCGAAAAGGCTATAGAATTATTTAACAGGATGAAAAATGATAATGTATCTCCGGATTCACAAATTTATACTTTTATGATCGATCTTTATTGATACATAAAAATATTGATGAAACGTACAAATTATTATTATTATAAATTCGAAAAATGAAGTTTAAAAAGTCAGAAGTTATTCGACTTCTTGATTCGGCTTCAAAATTAGAAGATAATAAAGTGATTGAAAAACTTTTTCATACGATATCCAAAACTGAGTCTCAATTATCAAATGTAGCCTTCGAAAAAATTCTTTGGCGCGTAGCACAAGGTGATTATTATTTAAATAATAGGGAAAAATGTAATATTCCAACTCGAAATACAATATCAATAATTGACGGATTTATTCAAAAGGATGATGATAAAATTCTATATACTGGTATAAACGTATGATTGATGATGGATTCTTTCCAATAGGAAAAACCATTTTCAAGATGGCACAATTACTATCTAAAAAGAATAAATTTAATAACGTATTAAAATATTGGTATTGATAAAGGCGTTCGTGAAAAGTTGTATTTTTATATTAGCAACTTACCTCCGGAGTGGAATTGCTGGATCGTATCCTATGTCGGTAATGTAAAAAGATCGCGTAAGATTAGGTCAAACTTTATGAGAAGATTGATTATTTTCCTAAGTTCACATTAAGTGCGTGGCATTGTCAATTGTAATCATCTAGCATTATCAGCTTTCAAATTCTTAATGTATCTTCGTCCTCGTCTTCATTTATTAATACATTTGTTAAATATGCATTAAATCGTTTTGCAATTTCATTAATTGTAATGATTTTAAACGAAATATGAGATTTATTACTATTAATAACAATTCTTTAAAATTTTAAAAGTTTACAAATTTCATACAAAATTACAAATTTATAAAATAGTATTATGAATATTCTATTAAAGTAAAAAAAAAAATAAAAAAATTATATGTCTAAATTCTAATAATAAATTAAAATACGTTTATTATATAGTCTATTTATTATCAAGATTTCATAATTTTTTGTTTTTTATTTGATGTATTTTGTTTTGCCTCATTTTTGGTAGTGTTTTGATTATTATTATTATTATTATTAATTTGTAATTCATCATTATTATGTATTAATTGGGGTTTATTAATATTAGAAGTTTCTGTACTATCCGATAAATAATCATTTGATAAATTTAAAGATGAAGGGATTTGAGATAAAAAAATATCATAATCTTGTTGTTTAACAAAAAAATCACATTTATGAAATCCAGCTTTTACAATTTGATCACTTGTAATTCCTTCGTTAAATAATTGAAGTAACCTATTACAACCAAGTCTATTTCTTTGTTCTAATTTACTTTTAATATTTAATTTGTTACGTACAAAATCAAATACCCAAATTTTAACATTTTTAATATTCTTTTCAGGATTATTTTTTATTTCTTCACCAACTTTTAAAAGATCATCATAAATCTTAATAAGTGACATTAAATGTAATAAATTATAAGATTCAAGTGCTACTCTGAATTTTTCATATTGTAATTCTTGATTTTTCCATTGATAAATTCTAGCTTCAGCAGAATTTTCATCTATTATTTTAATTGGTTCAACTAATAATTCATTAATAATATTTATTATTTTCGATTCTGATTGATTAGAAATAATAAGTGCATCATCGTCATTAATTGGTGGTCGTGATAAAATTTTATTTAGCTTTCTTCCTTTTTTTAATAATAAAAATTGTAAAGGATCCAACTTATTATTATTGTTATCATCCGAAGTCTCAATATGATTAATTTTACGTTTTTGAGCTTTGCTTTTGTTTTTGTTTGACTTTTCTATATCATCATTCTTATCATTCTTGCAATTTTTCTTATTAGCATCTTTGAACTTAATATTTGTTTGTTTACACTTTGACACGGTAATCTTATGTGCTTCCTTCTCTTTTGTTAATACTTTTTCTGGAGGCTTTATTTCCATCGTCATCGATGACGTTGATGATGATGACGTTGATGATGATGATGATGATGATGTCGTTACTGCTACTGATGATACTGATGATTCATCAAAATTATTAATTTTCATAATCCGTTTATTAATATCATCATGATAATCTATTATTCTTACAGAAGATTTTGTTGTATCTGAAGAAACTACGGTATCAACTTTACCAGTAATAGTAATAGTAGCATCATATTTACCAAAAGAATTATTATTTTTAATAATCCATTTATCAAGATCATTACAAAAATCTTTAACGCTTACTGAAGCAAGAACTTCTTTTGTTAATTCATCAATTATATCGTTCGAATAATCTACTGTACCAGCAGTAGTAATATCATTAATTGAATTCTTTTGTAAAGAAGTAAACTTTTGTAATTCATTCTTTTTAACATAAAAGAAAGAAAAGAAAAGAATTGATTAATAATAATAATTAAAATTTTTTTGAAAAAAAAAATAAAAGAAAAAAATAATAAATTATAATTATAATAATTATAATAGTTATAATTGATTTTACCTGTAAATTAATATTCTGATTTAATATTGATTCATATTTATTTTTATAATCTTCAAGTTCATTTATCACGTTATTTAATTTTAACTACAAAAAAAATTAGCAATTATTAATTACAATTATTAATTACAAAAAAAATCAATAATTATTTACGATAATTAAATTAATTATAAATCATAACTACTATACCTTCATATCATCTAACTCGACATTTTTCTGTTGTAACGACTAAAAAAAAATTTATTAAAAAAAAAATATATATTTATATATTATATTTGTATATTTGTATATTTTTTCAAATTTAAAATCCAATTTTTTTTTCTAATAATTCAAAAAAAAATTTTTTAAATCCTTTTTTATTTTTCCAAAAAAAAAAAAAAAAAAATCAAATACATTTACCATAAAATCTGTTGAGATTTCTTCAAATGATTCATGTAAATCAAAATATCCATAACCTTCATTTTTTTTGTATGATACTCTAACATTATTTCTTTCAAAATAACATGTTTCAATTTTATGGTCAGTTTTTATCCAAATTAAAGAAAGTGCGTCTGAAATTAAATTCTTATTATATTCAGAAATATTGATTTTCTTTCCACGAATTTTTGAATTAAAAGATGCAGGAGTTCTAATTGACATCATTACCCTATTGAACAAATACTTTTATTTTAAAAAAAAGAATGAAAAATGTAAGAAAAATTTGTAAAAAAAAATATTTTATTATTTACAAATATTTGATGATAATATTAAAATCATGAAAAATCACTACCTTGATTTTATCGTGGAAGAGGAAAAAAATTGAAGTACTGAATAAATAAAAAATAATAATAATTGAATTATGCGTGTAACAATAAGTAAAACGAGGATAAAATTTTGAGCGGTAAAAAAAAAAAAGTTCCCCCTTGATACAGTACATTAATCTTTATATAGTATACAAATAGGATGATGTTAAATAATAATGCACGTGGTGCGTTAAATTGCCTTCGGGTTGTGTTAAGTTTGTCACATTGCAGGTGCATAAGGTTCCGTGTAATATTATTACAGGGGCGTCAAACAGTTTTATTTACATGAACATCATATATGGAATAGTATATACTATTTTAGTTATTTTTATCAATAATTGATTGGATGAATAAAATGTTATGCAATTTAATATAAAAATTTTTATTTATGAAATTTAATAATTAGGTTAAGTTTAATTTCCTAAAGGAATAACTAAAACGTTTCATCCTTTCACATTTATTATACGTACATTTTGCATTAGCTACAATTTTTTTTAACAAATAATATTTTTCCATTTTTTAATAGAATAAATTTTCTTACTACTATTCGATTATTCGATATCAAGATAATTTTTAATGATTGAATGATGAATGATTTATAGAAATCAACAGATGATCAGATGATCCTTGAAAAGTTCCTAACTTCCTATTACGCATTATGTTACAAATTCTATATATAGATTAAATCTTGATTTTTTAACAAACATTTTATAATTTATTTCAAATATTATATAATATATATTATATATATAAATAAATTCTATGAATATTCTTTTTTCTTAATATAAATCTATTACTAGAAAAATGGAAGAAAAAGGAGGTGCATAGATTTGAAGAAGAATGCAAAGAATTTAAAAAGATGTTATCAATAAATCATTTAACCTATTTAACCTGCACAAAAAGGATTATATCAATAAAAAGATTTTTTCTTTCGATAAAGAACAATAGAAAGTTTTTCTTTGAAAAATTTTATAAACGTCAAAGATGACAACAATATTTAATAAAGACTATAAAGAAATCATGTTTTTTTTTTGATCGCGTAAAATCCCGATTAACTTCTAATCTTAATCATAATCTCAATCTCGTTCCAAGAAATCTTGTTACTTTCCATTATTTTTGGATTTTTTCCAATTACATTAGATTCAATGTAATAAATGCACGTATGCCAAAAGTAAAACAATGGATGTTATTGTCAAAAAAACACCATAATGGTTATCCGCTAAGGGTTTATTAATTAAAAATTAATAACTGCAAGAGAACACATGATTTTTGTTCTTATATCAAACTAATCAAAGAAGTAATATAATTTTACTATATTCGTTTTTAATCAAAAAAATCCTTTGTTCTGGATTTATACGAATTCATGTGTTGATGATCTCATAAAGTAGATCATTGTTCAACTATTCTGTTACACAGATATATTGATCCCAAACTAAAATTAGTACCTGGTCACGTATGAATAGTATGATACATAAAGCTATATAAATACAGTCTTACAAAGTTTTTTTTTTTATCATTTTGAACTTATTATTTTTTTTTGAGAAACTTTATAATTAAAGTAAAAGACTAGCATAGTGCAGTTGACGTGGACATCGTTTAAAAAAGAAAAATAAAATAATTTCGTTATCATTTATTAGTTATTATAATCATTCTATTTCGTTTTTATCGTTTTATTAAATAAATAAAAAAAAAACTTTGTATATTTTTTACTTTTAAAATACTTTTTCCTCTTTCCTTCCCCTCTTTTTTTTTTATGTATTTAATTATTTTTTCTTATTCATTTTCCTATTCATTTTCTATAACAATTCGTTCGATTTATCTAATTTTTGGATTGATATTGAATCATTTGGTGCGTTAAAAAAAAAAAAAAATTTAATCATTGTTCATTTATACTAAAAACGAATTCATAGTAATGTATATATGTACATATATAAAAACAGAACATGACGCGCCATAATACGTCACATACAGAAAAGTATAATACTAGTATGGGTAATCACAGACAGGTATCTGATACACATATATTTTTTTAATTGTTACGTCGCGGAAAAATTTGGTTGGCGAGTGAAAAAAAAAAGGGTAATGCGTGAATTTACAACCTAAAAAAAAAAAAAAATAATAATATATATATATATATACATATATATGTATATATATTCAACAATTTTTAATAGTTTTCCTAATCAATATTCTTTTTGTTCTTTTAATATGACTTATTAGGGTGATTCTGTTTATAATACAACATCAATAATTTGGGATGAGGTAAAAAAAAGAAAAATTTTTTTTTCTTTTTTTTTCTTTTTTTTTTCTTATCTCGCTTTTTTTTGATTGGATAATCATTTAAGACAAAGAATAATCTGCACATATTTCTGCATATACATACAAAAAATGACAATATTTTTTTTTTTCATTATTATATAGGAAATGCAAGATGAACAAATCATTGCTGATGAAACCACAATAACGGCTAAATCAAAAAAGGTAATTATTAAACAAAAACTTAAAGATATAATTGAAGAATATTTTTATACAAATATCCTTTTATATTATTTTTAATGATAATAAAAAAAATAATTTTTTTTTTTATTTTTTTTTATTCCTCATAATATCAATATGGGTAACCAACAGAAAGATTTTATCGAACGAAATAAACAAACTGTTCAATCTACATCTAAATCAACTTTTTCAAAAAGACCAAGAGAGGATTCTCCTTCTTCTCAAAACAGTCGTCAATCATCTTCCACAAAAACTGATAAAAAGAAAAACCATGGTGTTCCTTCTTCATCAACACATTCTAATTATTCTCGTTCTTCTGAAATCGCGTTACGTGAAGAAGTTAAGAAATTGAAAAGGATCTTATTAGAACGTGATGATTGGTTAAGAGAAAAAGAAGCTGAACTATTAGATGCTGAAGATATTGTTGATGCTCTACAAGAACGTGTTCGTGATGTTGAAGCTCGTAACCGTGAATTACAAAGAGAGAATGAAATCATGAGAAATTATATAGAAGAAGAAAATGCAAAAAAAACATCTCCTGCCAATGAATTCAATATATATATTAGTTCTATGATGAACGAAATTCGTGGTGAACCTGCTTCTTTGGAACGCGTACAAGAAGTTGAAGATCATTTGCAAAAAGAAAATGAATTCACGAATTATACAGAGGAAAGGAATGGAAGAAATTAGGATTATTCAAATACCCTCTCTGGAAAATTGATGATGGAGATCTGAATTTATGAGTCGACGGGGTTTTTTTTTGGGATGTTTTTTATTTATATTGTTTTTTTTTTTACTTGGGAGGATTTTTTTTGGGGGTGTGTAAAATACACTTGGAATATTTTGTATAATTATTATTATTTACGGTACTTTATATTTTTTTTCTTTAAAAAAAAAAAAAAAAAAAAAAAAAAAAAAATTTATTTGTATATTGTACTAAATTATTGAAAATAATACAATACTTTCAATTTTACTTTCAAATAATGAAACTAGCATGTTAAGGAAACATAGATGATTTTTTTTAAATAATTATTAGCGCTTTTTCTCTCTCTCTCTCTATATATATATAAGTAATACAAATTATTTCAATTAGTATTTAAAAAAGTGTAAACATTTTTTTTTATTCATGTATTTTTATGAGATTAAAATATTAGCAATTTTCCATATTATTTTGTATTATACATTAATTGTCAGCATTAATAAATTTATTAAATTTACAAAACTTTAATTAATTTGACAATAATAATAAAGCGTCTCACACAACTTCAAAACAAATTTATGTGATATGATCGTAAATAAATAAATATTTATATGTCAAAATCAACGATTTAACGATTAATATCGTTATTATTGTCTTACAACGTCGGAAAGTAACGCAAAAAGAAATCAACAAAGTAATTTATTAAATAACGTCATCACATTGAACAAACAATTCATACTACTTTAAGTCGGTGATTTGCACCTGATCGCAACCTTTATTATAATTTATAATAGCCATTATATACAGACTCATACCACTTATACCACTTTAATAGAAGATTTAATACTAATTAACTAGGTTAACTAGAGGAAATCCACAAATTATTTAAGTTGATTTTATCTTGATTTTTCATTGCGTATGACGGTCGATTAATCGGTAAGCGAGTTTTGTGATTTTGTGATTTTCCAGAGATTGTGCTTCTACTCGTTATCCCATCCCCTTTCTTAACCTTTCTTCAATCTCTCCAATACAAAGTCTAACCTAAATGAACCCTTAACGTTCAACAAATCTAAATACTGTTCTCGTAAGTCCCAAAATTGTTAGGATCAATGTTTTATCACCATTTTACCAGGTCTTGAAATCTAAAATTTGTGAATAGCGAGGACAAGTTAATCATATTACCACTGATCACTTCTGAAAAGCCCATATACTGTATATTTGCTGCTGTTGTGATCTTTTACGTAAAATCTCAGGTTAAATACCAAATATGCTTCTGTGTATGGTACCGTAAATAAATTTGAAAAGTTCGGAAGCGAACGACGCGAAACTCACTTTCAATCTATTCTCTCGTTGCTAACATTTCCGAACTTCAAATAAACCTTGAGAGTTACGTATACATATTTTCAATGGTTCAATATTGAATTAACTTCTATTGAATATCGGCAAAGTTAATCGAGCAAATCATTATTAGCCCAGCGTGAAACGGATCTTACAAAGTTCAAATTTGGTGATGAATCTTTGAAATACCTGCCACTTTGTTATCGGCATTCTAAACATTTTTAATTTTCATCTTCGCCGACTTCGCGTACCGTCTTTCATGTCCATATATTAAACATTTTGTTTCAAAAAATCGTTTTTTCTCGTATAAAAAAACAATTTTTTGCATTACATTGCATTTATACATTTATACAATTCGATCAATTACATCGAACACGATAATAACACGATAATAACACGATAATAACACGATACTAACACGATATATAATGTATTATAATGTATTACAGTTTATATATATATATATGTACAAATAAAAAATACTTTTTTAGATTCATTTTGTATTTCCGTTGTGTTCAATTTTCTTTCAAATAACTGAAATTAATAAAAATTTTTTTTTTTTTTAAGCAATTAAAACAAAATTGTACACATTCAAATTTCAAATTTCGCATGATTCTCATGATTTTCACATTATGTATTGTCTATTAAAATCTTCATTGAATATTTTCAAAAAATTGTACAGATTACTAAAATAATGTTAATAGTGATTCTATTTTTGGATTAGAAAATTCTAAAAAAAATTTTAACTTCAAAATTACCGTATTTTTAATGTTTTCTGGTAAATTACGGTAAATTTAATAAGAGAAAAAGGAAATACAAAAATTATTATTAAGTTTTTATTGAAACAGATAATAATGATAATAATGGTAAAGTGTATTAGAAGGGGTAATCGGAATTGAATAAAAAAATACTTATTACCGAATACCAATCAAAATAAAAAAAGATTATCCATGAAACACACAGTATCTGGTATCTGGTATCTGGTAAAGAAAAAAAAAAAAAAAAAAAATTTAAATATTTCTTTTTTTGTTTTTAAACTTTGCGGTAAATCCCGTGAGTCGTGATGCCATCAAAAAAATTTTTACTACTATTCTATTATTTTAAACCTTACTGTACCGTACAATATTTCATTAGGAATTATTAAAAAATTTTATTATATTAATAAAATTTTTTTTAATATGTTCATATAGATAAAGTTCAATATATTCAAATTGTTTACAAATAAAGACTAGGATTGGTCAAAAAATTTATTCATTTAATTCGACAAATTTTTTTTTTTATCAAAGAATTCATGATAAGATACAAGTATAATGTATTTGTAATATTATTAATAATCAATGTTTTGTGTTCTAATGAGTAATAAGGTTTTAGTGTCATTATAAGTTACTGTATTTGTTTATTGATCATGAGAAATTGTTTGAATTAATTTGTGGAATTTTTACCACCCTTTTTTGGTTTTTTGTAAAACTTGATAACTAGATTGGCGTTTATTTAACAAAGCAAATAAGCAAATAAAAATTACTTGTTATGAATTATTTCATTTAATATTTTTTTTATTATTTGAATATCCTACATATATATTAATTTTTACTTACTTTACTGGAGTTTTGTTGTTACCAATTAAATCTTCACCTTCGCGTAAATTATTGTTGCATTTTATTAGCCTAAATTTCAATTACACGAAGTTTATCTTTGGAATTAAGAAATGTTTTTTAGGTCAAATTCAACTAATTCAACTCCTAATTTAATTATTACTACGGCGAAAATGATCGTTTGAATTTACCAAGACGTTTAAGTTTCTTTAGAAAGATTTATAACTATTTAATAAAAACAGAAAAAATGGATTCAAATGAAAGAAATTAGCAATTAAACTCGATAGGTAAATTTAAACCTAATCGAGGAAAAATGGATTCAAATGAAAGAAATTAACAATTAATCCGATAGGTAAATTTAAACCAAATTGAATTAAAACAAAACAAAAAATTCTAATTGTTAAAAGATTACGAAAACGGTTAGTATCCCTCATTTTTTTGTTCTTTACTATACTACACAGTGAAATTCGATATAACAGAACCATCCGTTCCATTAGTAAAATTTATCAAAAATCCTTTATATCGAGAAATCCGTTATATCGAGGGCAAATTAATTATAGATTATGATAATCCGTTCCATACCCCAATTCCGATGTTCCGTTATATCAAGGTTTCGGTATATCGAATTTTACTGCGTACTACTTCGCTTGAAAACAATTAGGATCTAATAACATACCCTCAGTCCCTCACTTTCTTTTTCTCAGTTTTTACTTTCGCCAACCATTCTTTATCCTTAATTTGGGCGGATGAAGTTTTTAATTCCTTTTAAGAGATTTAATATATATATATATGTGGTCCGAGTATATAGAAAGTAAGTAACGTAAGATGGTTAAGTGAGTAGCGTAATGTCACACATTTTTCTAACGTTACTTCCCTTAAAAAGGCATGGAACGTAAAGTGAATTTTTAATTACTTTACGTTACTCCCCTTACTTGGCAGTATATTAATAAAGTGCGGAACGTAATATGTAAGGAAATGATCATGTGATTTTACGTTCTTTGGAGTACTTTATATATTACTATTTTCAATCCATAAATAAAGTATACATTAATAACAATATAGTGTGTTATAATCATGGCTTGAATATCCAATAATATACGTGTTAACCGCCATCATCTCAAGTTAGACTTTGACTCTTTGGCCTTTGCAAGATTTTCAACAATTCTCAATATAATAGATGCAATAAGTTCTTTTTAAATTTATGTAAGTAGTGTAATACAATAGTTTACCTGTAAAAATCAAATTATTATTTTGTAAACAATATTGTTTTTGCTATTTTAGATTGTATCTATGCAAAAAAAAATGGAAACTATTTATGACTATGATAAAACAACTAATACGACGGAGTCTGATTTTCAGTTATCTGATAATGAAAAAAACAAAACTCTATGAATAAATTTGAGGTAACTACAGATCGCGTATGTATTTAATAATTTCTATATGTAATAATAATTTTTTAATTTAAAATAGAAACAATTAATTAAATATGTTATATTATTTAAATAGAAAGAATTATTAGAATTAGGAGAAAATTAAATAATATAGTGATAAACATAACTTCTTATTTGTATTCATTATGTTATAATAAAGATATTTGTGCAAAATATTTAATAAAAAAATATAAACAACGTGATTTGTATAAAGTACGGGACGTAAGGTAATTATAAATTCTTTATATATTACTTGTACACTATATATAAGAGGAGTAAAGATGGGATAAAGTACATCTTACGTTCCGTGTCTTATATATGGGAGTAACGTAGATTGAGTAATTTATGTAATCTTACGTTACTCAATTAGTCAATCTATGTTACTCACTTTCTACTCCCCCCTTGCTGCGTCCCAAAAATTCAAGGGTGCATTCCTTATAACTTTCTCAAAGACCGGGCAGGACCGAAAGACCGACTAACCATCTCTACTAACAATACCGGGAATACAATTCCGTGAACCAACCAAATACGGTAAGCTCAGCTGCCTACAATGAAAAAATTTTGATTTTAATGCCTTAAAATGTTGATCACACAATCATACAATAGGATACCAATTATTACCAAAACGTGTTTATTATATGTATATTTTTTTTTACCTTCGGAATAGATTTTTTTCCTCCTATTTAGGAAATTGAATGAAAGTTGTTATTCATATTTTTTTTTTGTTTAAACTTTGAAATGAAGAATTCGATTTTGGTATTCTTAAGAAAGCAACGCCTAGATTATAATGTTGGATCGAATTCCAAGAAAAAGTTCAGACCAAATAAAAAATTTAAACAAAAAAATTATAAAAGGAATAGTAAATGCAAAATAATAATTAAAATTTGCTTTTTTTAAAAAGAATTCTCCTATAATTATTAGTCACCAAACTACCTTTAAATAATTTTTAAAATGGATTGTATTAATAATATCAATGTGTTTTGCGATAGCTTTCGGGAAGGGAATATGATCCTTTATAAACATTATGACGACGATAACAGCACGGTATTTCGATTTCGAAACAAGCATACGGTGGGGCGTGGATTCGGTGGGGTTAGCACGTTGGGTCTTCTTCCCAAGCTTGATGTCTCTAATATCTACGCTATAGTTATAAAATTTCAAGATAGAAACGTAGAAGAAGCATGCACATTATTAGAAAATTATGAAATTCCCGCTCAACAAATGATTCAAGATAATAAAAAGTCAGTGAAAGGTGAAAATTTTATCAACTTTCTTAAACAAATGGAATTTTACGTGAAAAAAGAGAAGCATAACTTTTTTACGTCATATTTGGTAACTATTAAAAAGTCTCCTGATGATGAACCAAGACATGAATCCTTGGAAAATTGGTATCATCGTAAAATTAAAAAGGAATTAGGCTTGGATAGTATTGGTTCTTTTGGTGCCACGATTGCGCAAAGTATTCTTATTGGCTTTCTTGGCGATCAAATCAGTAATATATAATCTTAATATAATTACATTTTTTATATACAATACAACCGTTTGTAAATTAGTAAATTATATATTTACATTGTATAGTTCAGTTAAACCCTTTTTTAAATTAGTAAATATATTTACATTAGTTTTATAGTTCATATTATTTGAGCTAAAACCTTTTTTTTTATCATTATATATTAAATATTACTTTGCAGAAACCTGGTGTTTTTGCAACCTAACAGTCACGTGCTTGACACCAATCTTGTGATGACATTTTTTGCTAAGTTTTCGATGAAAACCAGTCTTGAAATAGTAGCGAGTTGGATCGACTAATTTGCTTAAGATGCAAAAAATATTTTTTTTTTTTGTTTTGTATTAAAATAGTTCTTTTTTGAAGTGTTAAAAATTCGTGAAATTAAATGTGAATATAAAATTTATAAACAATAAAATTAATAAATTCTATTATCAGTAAAATTATATAGGCAATATAATCATCAGCCGCAGTTCGATTAAGCCTTTACTTTTTAATCTTTCCCTCTTTCATTTCTACCTTTTTTCTCTCTCTTGCAATTTCTCTTTTCCTTTTTTTCGTCTTCCCCTTTCCCTTTTTTAACCTTTTTTAACCTTTTTTCACTCTTCTTTCATTCTTTTCCTCCCTTTTTTATTTTTCCTTTTTCCTCTCTATCGCAATTTCTCTTTCCTCTTTTTTTGTCTTCCCTTTTCCATTTTTCTCCTTCCTCTCACATAAATAATCATTACGTACTTATTAGCTAGTCAGCCGGTGAGTATTCATTTTCTTTCTTTTTTCCGTATATTCATCACTATTTTAGACTTATTTTTTGTTTGTTTTTCTCTTCGTTAGTAACTTTTGTCTTTCATTCTTTTGTAGATTTTAGCTTCTTTTTTTTTAGATCTCAGAAGCTCTCTCAAGGTTTTCTTTTTAAAAATTAACAACTGTCAAAGCTCCACGAATATCAAATCAATGAAAATTGTGCTTTTGCTAGTTGGAATGGAAGGATTTAGTTTGACCATTAATACGTAAAAAGAGTCCAAATGGATTATTTTTTTTTCCTTTTACCAGTTTACTTTGAAATGGAGTGACTTTATTACTAACAATCATCTTACTTTTAATTTTGCTAGGGATTTGGTACTTCTTTTTTTTTAGGTTCTTGTGGGAATGAAGGCATTTTTTTATTATTTACTGTTTTTTCTTGTTGTTTTTGTACTAATATTCTTCTTTTTTAGGATTTGTCTTCGTACATATGTAGAACTCTGGTGAGAAATCAGGAATTTTTTAATATATTTCTTTCAATGAAATATTTTCTAATATTTCGATTCTTCTCTTTTTTTTAGCCAACCAGATCTTTGAACGTGTCAGCAGAGGACTGCATTGACCCCTATCCTATAACCCGGACCGGACCCGGACTTTTATTATATCATTTTGTTGTAAAAACAAAAAAAATCGGCCAACTTAATTTTGGCCAGATTAATTTCGGCCGGAATTAAGACGATTTTGGCCAGAATCACGATTTAACGAAAAATCATGTGCCGGCCCGGACCCGGGTGAATTTTGAAGAAAGTTTGCCGGTGTAATGCCGTAGTATATCTAGTAAATTTATTAATTGTGAGGCGCAGTATTACATTTAGTCTTAGTGTATAAAATTTTAACTTATTTTTATTTTTATTTTAATCGGACCGAGAAGTCGTTAAACTAATAATCACATGGATTAAGGTAATTGGTCCGTGATGACCTTAAACTATTAGTCACGGGATTTAAGGATAAATGAAGATCCGAAAGATACTAAACTGAATGAAATCAAGTGATCTGAGGTGTCAAGTGATTAATTTGTTGATCACTACGTTAATATTATAAATCATAATTTAGGAGTTTATGATGATCAAATGGATACAAAATTAAGATAATGGAAATACTTTAAAACAATGGAAATACTTTAATAATTTAAATCCATGAATCGAAATTATGAATTTAGTTACACAAAAAACAAACATAAAAGGGCGTGAAGATCAACTTTTGGGAAGGAGAGAAAATTAGACGAATTTTGTTATGAGTTATTTATTTTGTTATTTAATGTTATTAAACCAAGCATATTATTGTATTTATTTATATTATTAATAAAGAGTCATTTTGTTAATACCTGAGGTGGCAAACATAATTCTCTATGGGCTCAGGTGTTACAAGTGGTGCATGCTCCGAGAAAGGAAAGTGATCATCCTCACATGATCACTACAGGTTATAAGTACAGGATCTCTGAGAAAAGAAAATGATCACCCCACGTGATCATTAGAAGTTACAAATAAAGGATCGACGAAGTTAAGGAATTATAAAATTAAAAGTTCTAAGTCTTGGTTAAAAAAGAATTTAAGGTGTATTAATGACAAATGTTAATAAAATAAAGTCAAATATTTTAAAGGATACGTGAAAATAATGGTTACTAATGTAAAAGGTATTAATTTGGGTAAGTATGACCATAAATATATAAAGAGATAATGTTCAAAATTAAATTTTTGATCTAACTTGACCACCGGCTGATAAGTCAATGAAAAATTATTATTATAATAATTTTCATACATATGAACCAAATATGTATGGTAGTAATTGATTATCAAGGGAAATGCGAGGCTAATCAAGTTAGAAGGGGTTTTAATAGAATATTGTAAATAAGTTCCATGAATTAAGGATTAAAAATAATTTTTATAAATAATTGAGGTTAAGTTAAGGATAAAAAGTGTACCCAAAAGCCGACACTATAAATACGATGGTGGGGTAATTCTGTGTGAACTCAATTGAGGTTTTCTGTGTGATCAATTGAGAATAGTTCTGTGTGAGCTTTTTCTGTGTGAACTCAATTGAGGTATTCTGTGTGATCAATTGAGAATAGTTCTGTGTGAACTTTCAAAAACAATTCTGTGTGAGGGTACCCAAGAAAAATCATGATTAAAAAAATTTTTATTAAAAATAATATTTGCTGGACAAATATGAGAAAATTACAGGAAAGAGATAAATCAAATATGGAAACACATCCCAACCTTAGGTTGGAAAATTTTATGGAATATAAATTTATTTGTACAAACCTGTAAACTACCATACTCAGTAATGAACAAATGAGGTAAAGGCAAGCCCAGTATAGGTCAAATAAAATATAAAAGAAGGATAAAAAGTAAAAGATGTGAAAATTTTTAGAGAATTTTATTAAAATGGAATGGTACCATGTTTGGAACGCTGAATATATAAACCATAAACAAGAACATGACCTAGGAGTGATAGAACCAGAGGAATGTTTAGCATGTGAAATATGTAACCCAATAGAAAGAGAAGTATCAGCGGCATTCAAGAAATTTTGGGATGCTTTGTTTAAATTCGAGGATACAATACTAATGTACAATAATGTGACACATAAAGAATTATTGAATTTATTAAGTATGGACAATAGAGAAAGGGAGGATACAATACATAAAGGAAAATGTAGGAATATAGTAGATAGAATAATTGAATCAATAAGGTACAGACAACAACCAAAAATGAAAGAAAAAGGTTTAAGGATAATAATTGTAGTAATTGTAAGGGATTGTATTGAAGGAGACTTAGAAAATGAAGTATTTGACCGATTAATTGGATGTCCAGAAATAATGGAACATGGATACATCTTAGAAGATTGGGATGTTGAAAATAGATTTCAAAAATTTTGGGATTGGTATAACACGATATTGGAAAATGAAATGAAAGCAATACATGTTAAGAAGTTAGCAATAAAGTTATTCAGGGATTTATTATATGAAGAAACAGAAGATCTGTTGAGGAGTGAAAAGGTAGTTGAATTAATACTCCAGATAGAACACCAGAATAGATGTGAGGCATTCACTCAAGAAGGAAAGGATGCATGGAAGAGATTGATACAGAAAGTAAGACAAAGATTTATTGACACCAAACAATTTACAAGGGAACCTGAGGACCCAGAAAGTGATAGTCCTGAAAGTTATGAATTAGAGGACAGTGATGGTAGTATACATTATGAAATAAAAATAGAGGATGATGTCGAATGGACAGTGGAATCATTAAAAAGAAAAATTGAAGAAATGGGTGGAAGGTTCACCGACAAAGATATACAAAGAATGTGGGACCTAAGGATAAGGATAGAATTGATATTAACAGAGGACTTTTTAGGTACATTTTTCGAATTAATGAGACTAAGTGATGAAAAATTAAAAGATGAAATAAATGAATGGTTAACAAAAGAAACATTAATATGTGGAAATTGTAGAAATAGAAAGTTACCTGATATGATAGCAGACATTGGACAATGTAAAAATTGTGAACAAAAAGAATTACTAGAATTAAAGGATGACTTAGAAAAACTAGGATACGAATTAAATGTGTCAGAAATAGAGAGAATAAGAAAATTCAGGATAAGCAATAGTATAATATTAACAACGGAATTTATGGAAGAATATCTCCAGGAAATTGATACGAATGACAAAGAATTAAGGACGAAATTATATGAATGGATAAATGAAAATACCACATTTTGTAATGAATGTGGAATAAGATGGATAAACAATAAATTTGACGAAGGAAAAACCAAGTGTAGGGATTGTGAAAATGACGAAAATGAAATTGATATCAGGGTTAAAAGATTAAAACAAATATGTGATGATAATAAAATAGGAATAACTAATGGAGAGTTATTGAGGTTAATCAGTATGGGATATACTGATGGAGAAATATTGGATCAAGAATTTATTGAAATATTCCAAGGAAATAAAAATGAAATGGAGAAAAATTTAAGGCGAATATTAGATAAATTTCTAAAACAGCAAGCTGGAATTGAGGATAGTGAAAGTAGTGGAAATGAATCTGATAATGAAAAATCTGATGGATCTGAAAAAGAATCAGATGGATCTGGAAAAGACGGAGAAATTTTAAATCCAAATGATACCGATAACAATGAAAATTTTGAAGAACCTTATGAAGAAAACATTATAAATAGACCTGGTTTTGACTCAAGTGAAAGTTCAGAATCAAACTCTGAGGATAAAAGTGAAATATCTGATTATAATATAGAAAATTTATTTGAAACACCTTTAACACCACCGATACCACCAATTCTACCAATAGTACCAATAATTATGGGAGCAACAAGAGCTGAAGTAAGGGAAGATTTTAGAGCGGCTTTACTAGCAGCAACGGGACATGATATAGGAGGTAATTGGGCTGGATTAGTCGCAGCCAACCCATTAGCAAATGCAATTGAGGATGCAGGAAATGTAGCTGGAGGAATAATTAGTATGCCACAATTTTATGGAAGGGAAGAAGAAGACATAAACGATTGGGTAAGACAATTTGAAACAGCATTTACTGCTATAGGAAAAGCAGCAGGAGTAAATGGAGCTAGACAAGCAGCAATGGCAGCTACCTGTTTGAAAGGTGCAGCAGCACAATGGTATAATGAAAAGAAGGAAGCAAACAATGGTCATTTGGTAAATTGGCAAGATAACGATAATGATAATGATTTAAAACATAGGATTAAACAAAGATTTACCAGGGAAGATGTTAGAAAAAGGAAAATGTTAGAATTAAGGAAAATAACACAAGGAGTAAATGAAAATGTTGAGGCATATACGATAAGGTTTAGACAAATATTAAGGATAGCTACCAGAGGCCATGCATTAGATGATGAATTACAAGTGGATAATTATATCGAAGGATTAACACCAACATTGGGATATCAAGTCAGAAGACAAAACCCAGCAAATTTAAATGATGCAGTGAATACAGCAAGAAGAGAGGAGGAAGCTACTAATGAATTAATAAGAAAGACACGTGGTATATCAGTTAGTACCCAAAGAAAAGGAATCGATATACAAGATGACAAACCAAAGAATATGTTTGAAAAACCATTGGAGAAAAATTATGAGGATGACCTTGCCGACATGTTTAAAAAATTAGAGGTAAAACTAGTAAATCAACTTGGAGGGCAAAAGAGACCACCAAACAATAATAATAGACAAGGACCACCACCTCGAGCATGTTATAATTGTAAACAACCAGGACATTATGCAAATGAATGTAGGGTAAATAATGGTCAAAGAAACTATGGAAGACCAAATAATCAAAATTATAATAGAAGATCAAATAACTATAATGGAAGACCAAATAACTATAACAGACCACCAAACCACCAAAACAATAATCGAGGATTCAATGTAGTGGAATATGATAATTATAATGACCAATATGACCAATATGATTATGATAGTCAGGATTATCAAGATGATTACGACCAAGAATACAATTATGGTGACCCATATTACCAAAACAATGATGTAGTATTTAACCATGTTGATCAAGATTTTTATACTATTCCAAGACAAACAAGGAGTAATATAAAAAATAGGTCAAGTGAGCGAGACGTAGATATGGAAATTGAACAAGAACAAGCACGCAGAAGAAATGATAAATATGCCAGTCAACAGGATAAGGCAGCAGCATTACCAAAAAGGGGATTTACCAGTGAGAGTTTGAGAAAAGCCCAGGAAACAAAGAGAAATAATAATACATGTGGAAATTGTGGACGAAAAGGTCACTATGCATCAGAATGTAAAAATGAACGTGTTGAAGGTATTCATAGGACAAGCGCATTTCAAAGAAATGTACCAAAATATAACGTATTACAGGACATGAAGAATACCAGAGCAAATGCAACTTTTTCACAAATTATAGATATAAGCCCAGAACAAAGAAAAATATATTATGATGGTATGAGAAGATATCCACAAGTAGATTGACTACAAGAACCAATAAATAACATTGAAGCTGAACATTTGACAGCATTAAGGGGTAAACTGATAATAAATCAAGAATTGAAGGATGTAATGTTTGATACAGGGGCAGCAGTAAATGTAATAACTAGTCAGATAATGGATGAAATGGACCTAAGAATTGAAGAGCCAAGTACAGTAAGATGTGTGATGATAAATGAGGATAAAGTAGCATCAAGAGGCACCACAACAATATACATACAGTTTGGGGATAAGGAGGTACCCATTAAGGTCGAAGTAATTGATTCTGGAAAAAAATGAAATTGTGTTAGGGAATGGAGTATTAGATATGTTTAAGGCGAATATAGATTACACAGATAAAACAATAATACTTAGAATGGATGATGAAACCATGGATGTACCAGTAAAATATATACAAAAGACCATCAAAGGATTTGAAGAAACATTAATTGAGGATGAATTATTGGATGAATTATACCAAGATGAATTATACAACATATATGAAGATGATTATGAGAATTATGAAAATGAAAATTTTAAAGTATAAGTCTTGGTCAGAATGATACTGAAGAGACGATAAAGAAGCATAAAAATGATCATGAAAAATTTACTGAAAAATTTAAAGTAGGGGATATAACCAATGAACAAAAGGGTAAATTAAAAGTATTAGTAGAAAAATATAAGGATATATTTGAGTACGATGGTGAAAAATATAACAGGACAAATCTGGTGAAACATGAGATAAGATTAAAGGAAGACACTGAACCAATAGCTCAAAAGAGGTACAAAGAAAACGATGAAAAAGGTAAATTCATTAGAAAAGAGGTGGATGAAATGTTAAAATTAGGAAAAATTAGAGAATCCAGAAGCCCTTGGTCTTCACCAGTGACTTTAGCAGGAAAAAAGTCTGGAAATTATAGATTTTGCATCGATTATAGAAAATTAAATAAAGTTACAATAGCAGATGCATATCCATTACCAAGGATTGACGAACAATTAGAAAGGATAAGCTCAGGAAAGTGGTTCACAAGCTTAGACTTAGCATCAGGGTTTAATCAGATAGAAATGGCTGAGGAAGATATTGAGAAAACAGCATTCATATGCTCAGCAGGATTATATGAATATAATGTCATGCCATTTGGGTTAACAAATGCGCCTGCAAGCTTTCAAAGGTTAATGGATAAAGTATTAAAGGAGTACCTAAATGAATTTGTGATAGTATACATTGATGATATAATGATATATTCGGAAAATTTTGAAGACCACCTAAAACACATAAAGTTAGTGTTAGAAAAATTAAAGGAAGCCAGTTTAATACTAAAGTTAAAGAAATGTATATTCGGAAAAACAGAAATAGAATTTCTAGGACATGTAGTTGGTAAAAATGGATTAAAACCAAGTCCAGGAAAGGTTGAAAAGATACAAAAATTAACAGCACCTATAAATATAAAAGGTGTAAGGTCAATATTGGGGTTATGTACGTATTATAGAAAATTTATTAAAGATTTTTCAAAAATAGTAAAACCAATAACATCTTTATTGAGAAAAGATGAAAAGTTTGAATGGGGCATCAAACAACATGAAGCATTAGAAATATTAAAAAGGAAATTAACCGAAGAACCGGTGTTAAGACAACCAGATTGGTTAAGGAAATTTATATTAATTACAGATGCTTCAGGAATAGGATTAGGGGCAGTGCTAGCTCAAAAAGATGATAAAGGTCAAGAATATGTAATAGAGTATGCCAGTAAAAGTTTAAACAGGACAGAACAAAGATGGCCAATAACCGAACAAGAATGTTATGCAATTGTATGGGGAATACAACATTTCCATAAATACTTGATCAATAGAAAATTTGAGGTAGTAACAGACCATGCAGCTTTGAAGGGATTAATGACTGCAAAAGTACCAAAAGGAAAGAGATCAAGATGGGTCATGGAATTGGAACAGTATGATTTTGAAATAACCCATAGACCAGGAAAAGAAAATAAAAACGCAGATGCCTTATCAAGAATAATATAAATAGATGGGTAAAAGAGTTACTTTTCAAAAATAAAAATGGAACAAGTGGTAAGAAATACAAATCATAAAATAAAGGATATAATCGAAAATTTAGAAGGTATAACAAAGGAATTAAACAGGATAAATTATAACTATAAATTCAAAGCCAAAAATTTTGAAGATAGTGAAGAAAGACCATTAATGTCGTCGGGCTGGTAGTGTGTGTCGCTAGCGCTCACCCCACCTCGGCCATGGCCTCGCAGTACCTACATCCCCCCTCCGTGGGGGTAGGACTCCCCAAGATCCGTTACTATCCGTTACTACATCTGTTACTAAAAATATACTAAAAAACAGATAAAATAAGGGAAAAGAGAGGAAAATACGATAGAATCGGAAGGGAGTAACAGATGTAACAGATGTAACAGATATTTCAGAAAGTTAGGAGAGGACACCCCCTCAGAAAAAAGTTTTGATTTTACCCCCCAGATCTGTTACATTCGTTACGATCCGTTACTCTTTCAGGATTCCGTTCGTTTTCTCATTGGAGGCAATGAGATAGCAAACCAAGTTAACAGGTAGGTTAATAGCCCCTAGAAGGACTGTAGAGCCGTAGAGATATAACCGGGTAGGAGCGCGGATCTTTGGAAAAAATACATTCGGCAATTGAAGATTAGGTAACTATAAATTAGTACTCGATTTAATAGAACAAAAAATGGCCGCTCAAGCTCAAGTTATCCCCAAGTTCGGTGAACAAAAGAAAGCCTTCAGTATCAATGAGCTTAAACGACTCATTAACGCTGCTAAAAGTATGAGTGATCTCGATCAAGCCAAGAGGTATCTTTGCAGTTATTTCATTCCCTGTGCAGATCCTCATGGGGTTTTCTGGTGGGACCCGGATAGTAAAAGTTTGAAACACGTTATTGACAAAAATATTGGTAAACTTATCCGTCCAATCACGAAGGCATTCTACACACAACCTGAACAAGGACCCTCTCAAAAGACCGAGTTCAACATTTACAAGTGGTTTATGGTCGAGAATACTGATGTATGTAATGCAACCTGTGATCCCCATAAACAGCGAATCTTCAGATCCTTAACCGGCCAACTCTATCTAAATATCTTCCCAGGATTCCTCCACGTCTTACGTCCGATATCAACCTTTAAGTCTACAATTCACCTCGCGGTTAAATTTATCTTCTCTCACATTCAGGATATCTGGTGTTCGGGTGATTGGAATCTCACTGAGTATATCATCAAGTGGTTGGCCGGTGTATCTGCTGGAAGGAAGATGTACTCGATCCTTTACCTGAAATCTGGACAGGGTTGGGGCAAAGGCATTATAACAGATTTCATTCAGCGCAGCGTCCTAGGCACTCAACTCGTCTATAAGACCAGCGATCCTCAGACGATTCGTGGAAGTTTCAATGGGCAATTACAGGGTAAGATTCTTCTTCTTCTCGAGGAAATGCCCACGGAAAAAAGCCAGTGGAATAATCTGTATCGCTCTTTAAAGGATAAGGTAACGAGTGACATAATGGAAATCCATGAAAAATACAAGACACCAACACATTATAAAAACTTTATGTCTACTATCGTCCTAACCAACGAAAATGCTCTCAGAGTGGATAATGATGATAGGCGCACAGTGTTCTTGGATGTGTCACCATCCCGCAAGGGGGACCTCAACTACTTCAAAAAACTCGGTGACGCTATGAAATACCCAGGCGCTAGTGAGGCATTCTATGCTTATTTGAGAGCCATCGCGGATGCTTACCCGGACTTCAATGGAAATCCGCCACCTATGACAACATCCAAACAGGAACATATCATCTCGACTCTTCCACCGCTATTCCAATTTATAAAGGACACATACCTCGTAATGAAAAATTATATGATCGACCTGCCTGTTCAAGAATTTTATAGGGTATATACTTCATATTGCGAAACTCATTGTATTTCACCCTTATCAAAGATAAACGCTTCTAGAATCCTATCAAATGAGTTGGCTATAAATAGCAAATTAGTTCGTAAAGATAAGAAACCGACCCGTGTCTATAGTATATCCAGGGAGGACCTTTACAAGAAATTCCTCGGAAAAAACTGGATTCATGAAATAGACGAGATAGACATAGAAGGAATAGATGTAGAGACTTCTAAGAAACCCGCATCTGATCCCAAAGCCTTAGAGAAGTTCTTGGCAAATATATATAGCATTCCTGCTAATAATCCACAAGACGTACAAAAGAAACCCGCCGAGAAAAAACCCGAACCCGCTGAGGAAAAACCCGCACCTGTAATTCGCAAGGCTCCTCCACTGCTTCCACCCAAGCCTGACCACTTAAAAGAACGTCCACAAGAGTTAAGGGAAGAACAACCGGATCCCGATGAACCTATAGATAACTTTTCAGACTGTTATCTATCTGATGAGGAACCTGACCAAGAAGAACCCACCCCCGAGCCAGATAACTACGACGTCTTAGACGACTTGTTATCAGACTTGGATTCTATAACCGTGGACCCAACTTCTGAACAACAACCCGAGTCCCCCGCAGAATCTTCTGTATCTGTCACTAAGCCTGACCCAGAACTGGCTCCTGAAAAGCAATTTATCCCAGAACCCGACACAGAACCAGAAGTTGACCAGGATCCTGAACCAAAGGAAGGTACTCGAGCACACTGGGCCTGGCACGAAAGGCACCGATGGGATCGCAAACCGTGGGTTAAAAATTCAAAGGACCAGGCCTTCGATGATCTCTACAATACAGGTAAGGAATTATGGGCCAAGTACCAAGACGCGTCAGATGACTATGACTGGGAAATACTCGCGTTTGAAGTAGAGGAATGTCCCACAACACGTATTGAGGACGAGTACCAGTACTACCTTAGGGAAGTAGTAGACCGCTTCAAGGACTGGATTGAATATAATGGATACTTACCTAAAATACCTAGCCGTAAAGAACTCGCGGATTTAATAAGAGCATGCAAGGAGAATCGTAATGCCGAGATTATTCCCACCCCCTCTGGGTATGAAACTATGAGGGCAGATAAGGGAAAAGCGCGAGAGATCCCCGAGGAACGTCCAAAAACTGATATGGAACGTGAATGGGAGGCCGCCAATGGAATCATCAATGACTGGAACGAAGAGGATACTGAGGGCGCTATCAACGACATATTGTAAGCGCTATTTGAGATTATATCTTTTTTTTTTTTTCGTATATATAGAAAGTTATTATTTATATTTGAAGACAAATCATATACATAAAAATGCAATACTCAAGAATCGCCCGCACTTTACCAACACGACCTGACATCAAGGAACTTCAATATTCTGGTGCCCGCTTTTCCAGAGGAGCTATCACCAGACTCGGTCAGACTCTCCAGGCGCGATTTCCAGATAGAAAGTTCCAGATCCTACTTCCCTATGAAAACTGGAAACCCGGTGGATGGACATCAGGAAACCAACCAACCAGCCTCTTCTCACTCTTGGACCACTACGACGAAGCACAACTACCGGATGACGCAGACCCTGATTATTTTGAACGATTCATAATTTATGTGAGAGATGCCCCACCGGTTGCAGGGGGTTGCAACGGGGAGCTAAATGATTGCCTGTATGAATGCCTGAAATATATCTACGGCACATTCTCTAAAATGCCAAAGTCAATCGAAAAGCCCGAGTATATCAAAAAGGCATTAGGTCTCAATCGCGATGCTCCCATCCCAGTTTCATGCATGGACAAAGTTGAACAACTCGCAGGAAGTCTCGCAATTAATATCGTGGGGGACATTACCCGAATCTCTAAGAGTAAGTCCGATAGACGTGCGACTCTCATCCTGTCAGAAGGCCATTACTCCCTCGCGTTAAATCCCGGAAGACTCCACCCCAGTAAATTAGATAGGAAGCGTAATCTGCCCATTGTGTATCATGAAGATGGAGTAAACAATGTAGTCACAATATACAACGGCAAAACGGTTAAGTCTTGCACAATTGGGCAGTTTCAAAAAACTAAGAATTCCAAGAGTTCTTTCATCCCCGTCGAGAAGAACCGTAAAACGGGAATATATGAAACTCTTGAAGAAGCATATCAGAGAATCCACGAGGAGCGGGATGTCTTCTTACAGACTACAAAGAAGTTCGGTTTAGGAATCGACTTATCATACCATAACTGGTCTTACAAAAGAACGGCTCTCTGGTTATTCGAACGATTAAGTGTAGGGATTCCAGCCAATGATCCTCTTGACCCGATAGAAGCAGAGTGGTTAAGTGATGCAATGATGGGAGGATTAATCTGGGCAGATAACGAGTGGAAGGGCTATGGAAGACAGTACGACGCAACAAGTTTATACCCGAGTATCCAGCAATCAAACGCGAACTTTCCAATCAGACGGGGTAAATTCCAGACACTTAATGACTTTGTCGACCACAGGGGTTATGCCTTGTATGGATTATTCCATGCCAAAGTAAGTGGGAATAATATTCTCTTCCGACAGAATAAAAGGGGAATCTATACATTCATCGACTTACAACGAGCAAAAAAACTTGGTCTCAATATACAATTAATACAGGATGGGAAGCCAAATGCATTGATATATGATAGAGAAGCGAGAATCCCTGGAACTGTAATATTCGGTGAGTATGTACACTTCCTCTTCAAAATTAAAAACCAGGGAGGCATAGCTGGCCGCGTGGCAAAGCGAGTCCTCAACACATTATGGGGAGCATTATGCCAGAGGAAGCGTAATTACAAGACACTCACCACAGATCAAACAGACCCATTTACATTTCCAGAGGGCCATACACTCGACTCTATCATACCAGTAGGATCCGACCAGTGGCGATTCCAGTTTACAAACCCGGGTAATCCCTTCAAAGGTGAGTATCCCAGGATCGCCCCATTCTTATTAGCACGTGGTCGCAAAATCACATCTGAGGCAATTCAACCATACAAGGATAAAGTACGACGTATCCATACAGACGGATTTATTTTAGAAGAACAGCCAGATAGCCCCGCGCTTTTCACTTGTTCAGAGAATGCAGATACGACTCTAAAGACTTTCAAGTTTGAAACCGCGGGATACTGCCATGTGAAAAATGCGAACAAAGTTATCTGGACATGATTGCTAGGGACCGGTATGTGTATTTTTTACTGACATACCGTGATGGCATAATTGAATAAACCTATGGGATATGTAATCTTACGAGATACCCAAATGCAAAACACCGACGGATTAGGTAGACAAGACGACGAAAGTTTCCACACGTGGGCTAGGCGCATTCAGAATGCTGTGCAATATTATGATACTTGTAGTAGAATAGGTTATAAGCGGCCACCTTATCCAAGGTCTCGTCAAGCTGTATATGCTTATATTGTGCACATTAGGAGAATAGTATCACGACTACCAAATAGGTGGTACTGTACCTACTGTAAATCTTTTATTGATCGCGGATGGGGAGCCGACGCTTCCATGGATCAAGCGGTACGACTACATTTATATAGTTGCCCAAAGCATTTTAATTTCGACTATTATACTCATCATGCTGAAATGATCCAGAATGCCTTTAGGAGATATATAGAAAGAAGGAACAATAAAGCGGCTAGGATTATCCAGAAAGTCGCTATCCCCTGGTTGTATAGACCAGGCTCTCCATTGATGCAAAAGGCCGAGCAACGCTTCTACCGCCTTGCAGTATCCCAAGTGTAAACCCTGAGGTTCATACTTATTTTTTCTCATTCGAATGAACAGGTAACTGAAGATTTATATTTTTTACAAAGTACAAAGAATCATGTCAACATATACCGAATTCGCAAGCATTATTAACAGCACTGACAGCACTAGTGAGGAGGTTATTTACGAGGCATCGCGCATTCAGCCTAATGTTGTCTCTGACGAAACTGTCCCCAAAATTATCCGCGCATTAAAAGATACTATAGTAGTCGCATTAGTATCTGGGTTTAGCAAAACCAGTTACCTCGTCCAGGACCACGTGAAGTATATCAAGCGAATCCAGACGGCAAATTCCCCTGTATCATATGTGAAGTTCGTGGCCAGAAAACTCTTCCCAGATAATGCAGCATATACTGCTAAGATAGCAAAAATCCACGAATCATATAAAAATAAACAAGCTCTCCTAGATAAGCTTGAGGCCCTCTTCGAATTGTATTATAATGCGACTAAGGACTCATCAACCGGTCCCCCAAAGCGAGCTATTACTAAAAATGAGGCTGAGAAAACCTTAATAGAACTTCTTGCATAAGCGGCCCCTGTGGTCCTATGATCCTGTACGAATTTAGTCTATATTTTTTATCCATGTGTAATAGGCATACAGTAATTGAAGATAGCTATAGTATAAGTAACATAATATCATGTTGGACCGATTACCAGTAGAAATAGTCGAACGCATTGTCGCAAAGATCCCGGATACTGACCTTATTGCAGTGAGTAAGGTAGATAGAGTGTGGTGGCAGGAAGTTCGTCAAGAGGCATATAAGAGGTGGAAATTTTATGCCACTACACTCCGGGATATATACTGGGAAATCCGAGCTCTCGGAGATCAGTATGGAGAAGGGAATATTGACTGGATAACGTTTGAAGATGTACACGACCTCTATAAAAGATTGATAGACTGCCTTACCGAGGATCAGCTTTATATTATGGAGAAAATGCTTAGGAATGGGATGGTCGTGGACCCCCAAGAGAGGGAAACCATAGAGCATGCATTAAGTGAACAAAGATGGGGAGGCGATCCTTGGGGACTGGTATGAATGGACTCAACAGGAGTAAGCATTTTATACTTGACTTTCGTAGGAATTACCCTGCAGAGTCATATTTTTTAGATCCGGCCGGCATTACCGCGTAATCCAGAATTACCGAAAAAGGAAATTTATGTTACACAAGATTCCAAACGCATTTTTACCAAAATCGATTTTTGTGGAACGGGTATCGCCCAAACAGGAAATGATCTACGTACCGCATGAAATCACGTGACACTCTACACATTTGTTCAGGGTATCACGTGACATGAACTCCGTTCACATTTTCTGTAATATAATCCATAGTTTTTCCATGAATGCATTCTAGGCCAATAACCCAGTAACTTATTTATCAGGTATCCTCGTGTTTCGCGACAAGGACTGATGACTATGTAACCTCATCATCAGGTATCCTCGTGTTTCATGACAAGGACTGATGACAATGTTACTTGGTTATTGTAAATTGAAGATAACAATTAGGTATGTAGACACGTACAGAAAAAAGACATGTCTTACACTTATATAACTAATCCTATAACCGGACGTCCAATCCGTGTTGGTGGAGATACCTTTAATCGAATAGTTATGGAATCCCATGATTATATCGATGGAAGGCTTGTCCGTAGACAAACCGCACCGCCTCCACACCAGGAACAACCTGTATATTTAAATACAGATACAGGACGCTATATTCAACACGGTACTAGAACGTATCATAGACTGGTTGAGAGTGACTACGAGGTAGTCGAGGACTACTACCTTGTTCATTCTGAAGAGGAGGAGCTTATAGAGGAAATCATCAATGAAACACGCTATAATGAGGAAAATCTTGATGGCCAGCGGTTAACTTTCAATGATATACAACAAATCAGGGCCGCTATTCAGGCTGACCAAGATGAATATGATGATTTTATCTTACAGCAGGATACGACTAACGGGACACCTTCCTCCGGTCCTTCCGGTCGTCCACGAACTTTGGAGGACCATGCCCCGAGACTTGCAGAGCTTAATATTGAGTTGTGTAGGGAATGTCTCATGCCTGTAAGCCCAAGTGACTTAACGGACAAGTTGTGCAAGGACTGCGCTTCCTAATGGTCAGTCCTCCGGTCCTCCGGTCTTTCCAACGGTTGATCCCTTAATGCCAGTTATTTTTTTTTTCTACAAATGACAGGTATTTAAAGATAACAATATATAAAAAAGATTGTGAAGGATACTAAGTGAGCGAATAATCAAAGAAAGATAGCCATGTCAACATCAATCGTAATAAACCAGTGTCAGAACTGTGGAGTATTCTCTGCAAAAGCAGCATATAGAGGATTATCCAGCGTGTTGTATAGACAGATTATAAAAAAGATTGGCGACGAGAGTGAACCTTTACAAGCCTTGGGACTTGCCAGGGATAAGTTGGTCCAGATTATCCGTCGGGCAAGTAATGCAGATTTTACGCAATTATTCACACAAAGACTGGATATGAAAATTATGGACGGAGATTCATACGAGGATACTAGGAAGTGGCTTCTTGAACAGCTTATAGCCATTGGATGTGACAGTGGGGAAATTGCCTTATATCAGTTCTTACGGAATACATACCCGGATGGTATTGACGAACCCTTTACTACATTCTATGAGAACTATGTAAGTCATGTAAGTAATCCGATGACTAAGAACTTTGCTTCTCGAGCCTTAGGAGCTATTGGGTTAAAAGCTAGGATGCTACGGATTGACTTCGAAGGACGTAAAAAAAGCGCCATGATTCTTAGGGCTTCTGCGAAAGAACTTCGCGAGATGGGTTGCTAAAGCAACCAGATTCTTACAAAATACTATTGATCCCTACTCGTAATGCTCGACGGTCCATATGACCCTTAGAAAAGATCTGTAAAAGGACCCCGATGCCTTCTATTATTTTTTTATTATCCAAAGGGTGACTAGACTTCAGGACTTCATATCGGGAGAATAACTCCTTTACGGTCTCAGGTTTTGGAATTTCAGTCTTCGTGGTCCTATCCCGTACTTTCGCTAAGAAGTTTTGGAAGTCTGATCCCAGGGTTTTACCAGATAGTCCGTAGGCTTCCCGAAAGACGTACTTAATCCAGGTATCTGCGTTCTTAGCTATAACACCAGATATGAGAAGGTGTTTTCTCTCTTTAGGCGACGGATATTCCCGAGCAAACTCGATTAGCTGGGAGGACTTTTTTGCTTCAGCTACGGCTTTCTGGCCATAAGGACTAAACTTCGATCGAACTGGGTTCAAACTTGGATCGAACAGGGATCGAACTGGGTTCAAACTCGGATCGAACGGGGATTGAACTGAGATTGAACTAGGATCGAACTGAGATTGATCGGTGATCGAACTGAGACTAGTATCCCATCTAACCCGAATAGATAACGGATCGCTCTTAGATCTTCTAAGATCAAATACTATAAATTCGCGTTGTAGAGTAAGGTCGTCAATTACTGGAGCTAGTGACTCTGATTCTTCTGTATACTGGCGAATGATCCTCTTAGTATCTGTCAAACTTCCGTGACCTCCATGTAGGGAAATATAATTCACATTTTCACGAATAGCCTTGGGAATGGTAAAGAATCTTTGGGCCACATAGATACACGAGATATTTTTGTGACGCCCGTGTGTAAAAAATCCAGTGATGAGATCCTGGGTTTTTTTAGGCGCATCCATCAAATCCTCGAAGATTACCACAGTTGCCTGGGTAGGGTCGAAGTCCTTAACATTTGGAATCTCACTATGGGATACTGCGGTAAACGGAATTTCTTCTTCTTTGAAAAAATCACGTACGACTGCCCACTTCGGTTCATCGAGGTATCTGCCAACTAGAATTACCGCATCACATAATATGTACCTTTCGCCATCCTCCTTTGCCTTCTTGTCTCCCATTAACAAATTAATGATCATAGTTGTTTTACCCGAGTCAGAACTTCCTGCTACGGCAAGACGGAAAGGCCATGATGGGGCAAACTCATTACCCTGTCTCGAGTCGGTCGTGTACTCGTCCAAATTGTATACATAAAGATCCATTTGAATTTTATTCTAATTTAGTTTAAATACGATGTCGACACCAATTGCAATTTATACTCCTTCAGAGCCTACTGGACCGCCTCCTAGGGATTCGCGTGATATGAATAATATACCATTAGTTGCGGTAATTAAGGATCTAACAGATTTTTTAACTGTCAGTGATCGCATGGTTGTTAATCGAGATGTACAAAATGCAAACCATCGTCTTAAACATGCTCTTAATTTATTAATTCATCGCTGTAGAGAAACATACGAAGAACGTGATATATTAAAAGCGGAACGCGATCGATCTCGAAAAGAACGCGATGAATTACAAGACGAACTCGAGGTTCAAACAGGTTTGTTAGGTCTTACACAAGATGAGCTAAATATCGTACAAGATACTATTACTGGTTTAGAAGCTAATTTGGCTGAATTGGAACGTGAGTTTGGTGGTATGCGGACGACTAATCGTCGACTTCAGCAGCAATATAATCTTATGAGAGGAGAACGTAATAGAGCTATAGGTGAACGTAATAGAGCTATAGGCGAGCGTGATGCGGCACGAAATCGGCTTGTATATGCCAATAATCGGGTTCTTTTTGGAATTCGGACATTGGGACGTCTTAGGAATCGATTTTTCCAACAAATAGCCGCTCTGCGTATCCAAGTACAATGGTTTCGGATTAGACAATTGAACCCTCCTCCACCTCCTCTCAACCATCCACAAAATACGATATGGCTGCCGTTGGTATAGCTGCCCCCATATTTCATGGTCGGGAAGATGAAGATCTTAATCTTTTTATTGATAACTTTTTAGGGTATATTAATACCGTTGGTATTGATCCATTGGACGATGCCGGTGCGCCTCCTGGTCGAGTGCGAGCGATGGGGGTTCTTCGTAGCTGTATGAGAGATGAAGCGGCGAGGTGGTTTGATGCAGAACTTACTGGAAAAAATTGGGAACTCTCGAATATTCGGTTAGTAGCTGCTGCAAATGGTAGAGCCGGTGCTACTCGCCGAGCATTCAGAGCTTTGGTTGTTCCTGAAAATGTTGGTGCTGGACGACTACATCCTAATACTTATGTGCCTGGATCTGCTGCTCATGCATATTCTCTAGTTGCGGCTAATGCGGCGGTAACTATTGGAGACGCATTTTTCCCGTCACGCGCTGATATCGTTAGATCGAATTTTAAAGTTGAAGAGCAGTGGAGGCGTGCGGGCGGACGTCCTACTCATCTACCCGTTAATGGGTTGGGAGATCATGGAGGTCCATTCAATGCTGCTGCCCAGAATCAACCGATAGTCTTACAGGGGATTCTCCTGGATCAAGCATTTATGCATATGCGCACAAATTTTCCAACCGTCGTGGAAGAAAGACTTCAAATACGATTTAGTAACCTTTACCAGGAACAAGGTGAACCTGTTCGATCTTACTATAAGCGAGTTGAGAGGGCTGGGGGTATTGTAGGATATAATCAAATCATGGTTACTGACCAGTTCTATAGAGGACTTTTGCCGGAAAACGTTATTGAAGCTTCCAGAATCGGGGCGGCGCCTCTTAATACATTAATCGATAGATTGAGTGATCTTGAACGACGAAAGGGCGAAATGTTCTATGGATTACAAAGGCGTCAGGGTATTGAAAAGGCTAAAAAAGAGGAATTGGCTGGCTATACTCATCCCGTGACTCCACACGAAGGTGCTGTAATACAAAGGTCGACAGACGTTATTACTCAAGAACGATTACAAGAATTGCTCAAGGCACAAGCCGAGGAACTTACCAAGAATTTCCAGGCACAATTTAAACAATTACAAGCATCTAAGCCAGTTCGTAAACCACCGGTCTATAGACAACAGATTAAACCTGTTCGACCAAAACCACAGAGACGTGTCGTTCAGGATCATCAGGATCCTGATTGGGATGATGGTTATGTAGATCATGATTTTGGTGATGACCCTGGTGACCCTGATGTTCCTGAATGGACTAGTGAGGATGATCAACATGTTATTGATCTTATTATGGGATATGAGACGTCTAAAAGATTTCCAAAGAGACTTCAGAAGGCTAAAGATAGACGCGATGATCTGGAATTAGCCCGAGCAATGAGAAACCTCGATCTTAATGATGATGCTATGGACATTGATACTGTGAGTTTTGATGACTTGAAAATTGTTCCCGATGAGGAAGGTGGTTTTCGGATTTGTGCGGTTCGAAGTACAAAAAAAAAGTAAACTCGGATAAGGGTGTAAGTATCTCGAAACTTCTTAAATCTGTTCCAAAAAAATCGGTTAAAATAACTCCTATTAAGATTCCTGTGAAGGTTACTAGTAGTAAGCCCACACTTATAAAAGCCGTCACCAAAAATGATTCATTAAGTTTATTAAGGTCTGCAGATTTTAGAAAATTACTCCGCGAGATTCTTCGGGAAGAATTAAAGTCTGCTCGTAAAAGTACGGAGATTCCGGAAGACCTAGTTGAGGAAAAACAAGAAGACCGTAAGGAGGATATCAGGGAAGATGACCCGATGGATATTGACATAGCTCGTTTGGAGAATACTAAAGATCTTTTAGCGCTGGATGGGAAGGTCAATGGGATAGCAATTCAGTGTTTAGCAGACACTTGTGCTAACGCGTCTTTTATTCAGAGAGAAGCTGCTGAAGAATTAGGGTTGGATATCGACAAGAGTATTACACATAACATATCCGGTGCTCCAGGATCTGGTAGGACATTCGGCATGGTAAAAGGTGTGTCAATCAAACTAACCCCTGATTGTGTAATCACTGAGAATCTCGCGGTTTTAAGCGATTACAAGCATAGGGAGATTGGATTGAGCCGGACGTGTCTGAAACGTTACAATTATGATGTCCATGAATCACGTGAACATATCGCCCTTACTTGTAATGAGAAGAATGTTTTTATCCCGATAGTTTCTGACGTGAATCGAGGAGACAAAAAATAGGGAATATTTATTTTTTATTCCCAAAACTTGCGGATTAAGGCAGGGACATCCTCCTCCAACCGGTCAGCAGGTTCCCAAGTGGCTTCGGTATCTGGGTATCGTTCCCACTTGACTAGATACTGGTCTTGACCCTTCCTGATGCGATGCCGGAGTATCCGCTCAGGTACAAATCTTTCGGGTTGCCCTCTTATCACGGAGCCAGGTGGGGGATGTTCATTTTCTGGAACAATTTGCAACTCTTTTCGGGTGTACGCACATCTGGATACACCTAGACGCCCGTGTGGTCCATCAAGAAGATACGTAGGAGGCTGTTCGGGTGAGAGGATCATTTTTTTGATGACACGGATATTGGGATTCCATCTTATGTCACCTGTACGAAATTTTCCATGGAGTTTATTCCCGAGTACTGAAATAGGTTCATCTAACTTGACTCGGACACGCATTCCTTCAGAAAGAAGTTCCGTCTTTTTTGACACTTTGGGTGACCCAGTCGGAATGTCTGGGGGATTTCTTTGCCAGAGTTTATCTATTTTATTAACTACATCACGGAAATCTTCTGACCATTCTACAGATGTCACCCCGGTCTTCAACTCCTGTGCCACCATTCGTTTTAGGAGAGGTTCTTGAATAGCTTGGATAGCTCGTTCAGCGTATGATTGCTGTTTGTGTCTTCCCGGCTCTCCAAACCTCATCATCACCCCTAGGCTGTTCAGGAAAAAATCACGTACCTGATCATTGGTGAATTCTGATCCGGAGTCTGTCTCTATTCGATGTGTTGGTGGCTTAATGTGATTTCTTCTGTAGATTTTAACGAATCCATTGAGAACCTTATTTGCAGTTTTATCCTTTAGGGGTTCTGCGTCGACTCGTTTACCCGCGATTTCCACCACTACGAGGAAATAGTGGAATCCTTTGGGGTCGACTGGCATCTCTGCGAGATCTGCCTGATGCGTCGCATTTGGTTTCCATACAACTACTCGTGGACGCTCTGATGACTTTTCCTTTAGGGGCTTTTTGTATAGGTTGTAGTGCTCCTCACCTTTTAGAATTCGTGCTGGTACTCCGGAGAGATTGTAGTATTTGTAATAATTCTCTAAATGCGACATATTACGACAAATTAAAGGAAAGATTTCGGACTTCAAATCTTAAGATGACACGATTTTACTGCCTAAAGTGTAAGAAGGAAACCGAGACTTCTAGTGAAATACAAGATATGACCACAAATGGGCGTTACCGGCTGCATGGTGATTGCACAGTTTGTGGTATGCATAAGAATACTTTTACTGGGATAGACTGGGTTATCAAAAAGAAAACCAAGGAGAAGAAAAAAGAAACCGCGGCTAAAAGACATCAAACGGTGTATAATCGGCAATGCAAAAAACTTGGGCAAAAAATTTTAGAGGCTGATGACGCGTGTAAACAGTGTATTGATAAATGCCTTAAGGAAGCAAAAAAGAGGAAGACGGATTAGTACCGCCTTCTAAAAGTATTCCTCATCATCCGAGTCATCGAGAGATACCTCTCCATCATCTGATTCATCGTCCGAGTCATCAAGAGTGTGGCCTTCCTTAAGCAATTGGATGTTGTACGTTATTTGAGTCCATTTCTCCCAGTCGGACTCTTGCGTTATAAAGCCACATCTGAGGAGAGCTCTTTCTACTGCCACCATTCCTGCGAACCTAGTGTATTTTTTCTGATCGGCTTCATTGAAATTGTCAATGGCCTCTCTGTAGTAGTCTACTGCCTGTTTGTATACCTCCTCAGCTTCTTTATATCGCTTCCACAACTCGGCTTTACAACCGTTATACCAGAGTCTGTTTATCTTGAGATGTTTTCCGAATTCTTTGATCGGAAGGTTTCTGACCATCTCTCTCACTATGTCTGGGTCGTTGAGGGGCGAAGCCTGCATTTGGATCCATTTACGGATTCCATAGATGTCTACAAGATCAAGCCCGAGGTCTTCGGCAAGAGAAGTGGCGGCGTGTAAGTTTATCATTGTATGTTACTTATAGTTACCTAATCTTCAATTGCCGAATGTATTTTTTCCAAAGATCCGCGCTCCTACCCGGTTATATCTCTACGGCTCTACAGTCCTTCTAGGGGCTATTAACCTACCTGTTAACTTGGTTTGCTATCTCATTGCCTCCAATGAGAAAACGAACGGAATCCTGAAAGAGTAACGGATCGTAACGAATGTAACAGATCTGGGGGGGTAAAATCAAAACTTTTTTCTGAGGGGGTGTCCTCTCCTAACTTTCTGAAATATCTGTTACATCTGTTACATCTGTTACTCCCTTCCGATTCTATCGTATTTTCCTCTCTTTTCCCTTATTTTATCTGTTTTTTAGTATATTTTTAGTAACAGATGTAGTAACGGATAGTAACGGATCTTGGGGAGTCCTACCCCCACGGAGGGGGGATGTAGGTACTGCGAGGCCATGGCCGAGGTGGGGTGAGCGCTAGCGAGACACACTACCAGCCCGACGACTTAATATTGGAAACTCAAGAGGAAATATTACAAATAGAGGTGATATTAAGTAAAGTAAACAAGCTAAAATTATCAGAATTATGTAAAAATGGGACCTAAAATAATAATCATATGTGGAGTTGATGGTACTGGAAAAACATTCATTGTAAATAAACTTATAAAAGAATTTGAAAAAGTAGGACAAAGTGTGAGGTTTAACACCTTTAAAAGGAGAAGAGAGGACAATGATAAGTATAAAATACCAAAGAAAGGTATAGAATGGGAATTCAGGAAGGAAGTTGTCGAACAAATCAACAGGAGAATGGAAGAACATGATAATGAGGATTGGTTAATATTAGATAAAAGTCCCTATAGTGAGTACTTTTATCAACAAACACCATCATTCGACAAAGGATACATAACAAGATATGAGAACCACCTATTAGAAAAGGAAGTATTTAGGAACAAAAGGATAATTGATGAATCAATAGTGATATTTTTAGAAAATGAAAAATGTTGGAAAAATTACAAAGGTAGAGAATATTCGAAAAAGGATCAAGGACATAAAACATCATATCCATTATTAGATGAAGAAAGATATATGGAGATGGTGAAATCATTCAAAGAATGTCAAGATATTTACGAAGGAGAAAAATATGCTAATATTAAAATATCGAATAATGACACAGATTGGGAAAGAGTATATAATAAAGTAATAGAATTAGATGGAGATAAACCACCAATAGAGGTTAAAAATGTTGAGATTAAGGATAACATCAGAGTAACTGATGGTAAAAAGCATATTGAGAAAAATGGTAAAAACATCAGAATAATAGAAGACTTTGAAAAGATGGGAGCACTATATTTAGCTCACAGTCATGAATTATCGGCACATATGGGAATCAAAAGTACTTATGATAATTTAAAAGATAAATATTATTGGGAAAATATGCTGAATGATGTTGAAAGATATGTAAGGACATGTGATGAATGTCAAAGAAGAGGAAAACCACAAGGGAAAAATGAATTACACCCAATTAAAGTAGTAGAACCATGGTATCAAATCGGGATTGACTTTGTTGGACCATTGAACACAACAACAAATGGTAATAAATACATCATAGTAGCAATGGATTATTTTACAAAATGGCCAGAAGCCAAAGCAGTAAAAGAAGCAACTGCCAAAGAAGTATCAAAATTTATTTATGAAGACATCATTTGTAGACATGGATGTCCAATGAAAATATTGAGTGATAGAGGAAGTCATTTCAATAATGAAATGATTAAGGAATTAATGGAAAAATTCAAAATTAAATGGAATTTTTCTACAAGTTATCATCCAGAGACAAACGGACTTGTTGAAAGATTCAACCGAACATTAGGTCAAGCATTAGCAAAATTATCAACCAAAGATGATTGGGATCAAAGGATAGCACCCATATTATTTGCTTACCGAAATAAAAAGCATAGTTCAACAAGAATTCGACCATTTTATTTAACATACGGAAGAAATGTACGGACAATAATGGATGAAAATATCAAAGAAATTAACCTAAGTGATAGAATAGTTGGATTATTAGAAGAACTACCAAAAATCCGACATGAAGCCAAAGAACAAATACTGAAATCTCAAACAAAACAAAAAGAGTATCATGACAGAAAAATAACCAAAGAACACACCTTTGGAATTGGAGATAAAATACTACTCTATGATAAAGCCAAAGCACAACAACTATCAGGAAAATTAGAATCAAAATGGTTGGGACCATTTTACATTCATGAAATACTACCGAATGGAGCTTATAGAATTAAAAATATTAAAGGTGTCATCAAGAAGATACCTGTAAATGGAGAATTATTAAAGACTTACCATACACCGATGAGTAAATGATAACTATCATCAATGGACTTAGAAAAATAAAGATAATTTATAATCATGTGAAATAAAATCACATGACATAAAAATAATTTTTGAAAATAGGAAAAACTAATGAAAATTTCCTAAGAAAGACCGAAGTGAAATCCGGTACAGGAAAACCGTAGACTTAACGAACACATGATAAACCGCAGATGTGGACGCAGCAAAAAGGAATATTTAAAACGCAGCTGAGTCAAGTGACAATGCATGTTTGATTTAGTGGTATAATTCGCACCTACCACTTCGAGACACGAGTTCGATTCTTAGAATAAATTTAATGTGGGCATTAAATTTTTATGCGGGGGATAGTTGTAATGCCGTAGTATATCTAGTAAATTTATTAATTGTGAGGCGCAGTATTACATTTAGTCTTAGTGTATAAAATTTTAACTTATTTTTATTTTTATTTTAATCGGACCGAGAAGTCGTTAAACTAATAATCACATGGATTAAGGTAATTGGTCCGTGATGACCTTAAACTATTAGTCACGGGATTTAAGGATAAATGAAGATCCGAAAGATACTAAACTGAATGAAATCAAGTGATCTGAGGTGTCAAGTGATTAATTTGTTGATCACTACGTTAATATTATAAATCATAATTTAGGAGTTTATGATGATCAAATGGATACAAAATTAAGATAATGGAAATACTTTAAAACAATGGAAATACTTTAATAATTTAAATCCATGAATCGAAATTATGAATTTAGTTACACAAAAAACAAACATAAAAGGGCGTGAAGATCAACTTTTGGGAAGGAGAGAAAATTAGACGAATTTTGTTATGAGTTATTTATTTTGTTATTTAATGTTATTAAACCAAGCATATTATTGTATTTATTTATATTATTAATAAAGAGTCATTTTGTTAATACCTGAGGTGGCAAACATAATTCTCTATGGGCTCAGGTGTTACACCGGCCCAAACCCGGATCCGGGTCCGGGCCGGGTTAGGGTTTCCGGGTTCCGGGTCCCGTTTGCAGACCTCTAACGTGTGGATTTGGTGGGTACCAGAATATTTTTTTGATTTATTTCTTTTAATGAAACATCTTACTTTCCAACTCTTTCCTTTAAGGTGTCATGGTAAATGATATTATATTAGTATTATATTTATTAAGGATCAAACTCAAGTTTAATAAAGAACATATTAAAAGAAATCACATCCAACTCTACAAGCTGATTCTACCGAAGATCAACAATTTCTACCTCATGAGTTTATGACCAGATATTTGGACGTAGATTTTGGTGGGTAATGGAATTTTCTTTGAATTTGTTTCTTTAATGAAATGTCATATTAATGTTTCAATGTTTCTTTTTTTCCCCTAAGTGACGTAATCTTTGGATATGTGGGGACTTTTTTTATTATGTTTATTTATATTTTGTACGAATCCAGCTTTGACTTAGGAATACCGAACGGATCTTTGAGCCTTGGCTCTTTGATCCTACTTTTTTTTTGTTGAGAGGACTAGAAAACCCACCTGACTTCACTTGATAAATGTTAAGCAAATCTCCATGCAAATTGGTAAATAGAGGACCGAAGTTGATCTATTTTTCTTACATGATATCTTCCATGATTTGACCTTGAACATTGAACGAAGTACATCGGATACTTCATGGAGGTTGAAAATGGGCAAGTTCAAGCAATTCCACAATTGACCCGTTGTTGATTTTTCCAGTCCTTGTCTTATTTAGTGATGGCATTTATTTTCAATTGGGTGAAGTTTTTATATTAGTGGAATAACACTAGATTATCAGTAAGTATTGTAAGTTACAATTTACAAACGATAAATATTTATCTATTAGAAGTTAGTTACAGTGTATTTAGTTTTAGTTATATGCATTTTTTTCAATACTGTCTAATATATTTACTAAAACTTTACAATTTCAAAAAGAACAATAACTTAAATATTTAAGAATGCTTTACTATTTATTTATGATTTGTTTATAAATTTGATACGATTTCGATAGTACATTTTTACGATTTTTGTTGCAATTTTGGTAATTAATTTTGCACGATTCGATCAAGTCAGGTGGTGATCACCTTAATATTCAGTAACTTCTTACAGGCGACTTTCGAAATTAAAGTGTGATGGTATAAAACTAATCGTGTCCAAATCGGTATTACACCACTGTGATTATCTTCTTGCACAAATTAATGGTAGTCAAGAAATATTAAAAAGTATTTGAATTCCCTTAAACTTAAATTCACGAATACGGAAATAATTCTTCGCATTATTTGATAAATAATCTATTAAATCAGCTGCTCTGGCAATGCCAAATATTCCTCATTGAACTTTGTTATAAAACAGACTCAGTTGCGTGGTAAAACACGTGTAGTAGTCGTGTACGCAATTGATGAGGCCAATGTAACTGCTAAACTTCTCTGGTAAATTTCTCAATCGTCGCAATAAAATACGTGATCCACTAACACCATTGGTAATGTTTCTTTGTAATTGCCGGTACTTCCTTTTCACTTAGTACATCTCAAATAATTTACTGACGTTTTAATTATAATTTTATAACACAAACATAATTTAAATTGCACAAATTTTTTTCCGTGAATAATTTTTTTTAAGTAATAAAATAAATTTGTGGATAATTTTTTTCTTTCACTAAAATAAACATAAAATTTGTTTTTTTATAAACGAAATTTTTTCTAATAAAATACTTTTAAAATAAATATAACAAGATAATCTTGGAGCGTTTAACTTTACCAAATGATATTTATCTTTAGAATATCAGAAAAAATCTTAGTTGAATTCCTTTCAAAAATGTTATATTACTACATGTATTTGCAAATAAGAACATGATCAGTAAAATTGCGCTACGCTCAAAATATCACAGTTACTTGGCACTTTGTGCCGAGTAACTATTAAACAATTGTAAAGGTATAATTAGAAAAAATATTATGTCTACAGTGAACTGGAACCTCTACTGGACCTTCTCATTTAAATATGGCTGCTAGAACATACGATAATTGAAATGTTTTATCAGAAATTCACGTGATTTACGTGATATCTGCACTTGATTTCATATAATTAATTGTATGTATATTTTTAAAGGTGAAGGATGATCTTTCAATCTTCATGCGGTAATACATTATACATCGGTTGATTACGGGTAGGGAAAAAATAACCAAAAGAAAAACTGATTTTTTGTGTAATAATTAATGTGAAAATAGTTTATATACAATACACCGGGGAATACAATTCCGTAAATACCCAGTAAATAGTTTTTGTATAAATTTGTACCAAATGGGCTCATCCATATATAATTGGCTCTAGATTGGCTTAAATTTGGATTATTTATTGCATAAATTTGAGCTAATTTCGAGCCAATGAGCCCGTTTGATATAAATTTATACAAAAACTATTTACTGGGAAACCAACCAAATATGGTGAGCTCAGCTGCCGACAAATTAGAAATGTTGATCGTACAACAAGCCTAATACTAAAACGTGTTTATTAAATATATATATATATTTTTGCCTTCGGAATAAGATCCCGAATACTATTCATTTTTTTTTTTATAGTTTAAACTTTGAAATGCAGAATCCCAGTAAATAGTTTTTGTATAAATTTATACCAAACGGGCTCATTGGCTCGAAATTAGCTCAAATTTATGCAAAAAATGATCCAAATTTAAGCCGATCTAGAGCCAATTATATATGGATGAGCACTGGGAATTCGATTTTGGTATTCTTAAGAAAGCAACGTCTAAATTATAATGTTAGATCGAATTCCAAAAAAAAGTGTGAAACAAATAAAAAACTTAATAAAAAAATTATAAAAGGATTGAATCTCCTAGCAAATTCAAAATAAAAATTGAAATATGTTTTTTTTAAAAAGAATTCTCCTATAATTAATAGTCACCAAAACTACCTTTAAATAATTTTTAAAATGAATCATATTAATAATATCAATGTGTTTTGCGATAGCTTTCGGGAAGGGAATATGATCCTTTACAAACATTATGACGACGATAACAGCACGGTATTTCGATTTCGAAACAGGCATACGGTAGGGCGTGGAATCGGTGGGTTTGGCACATTGGGTTTTCTTCCCAAGATTGATGTCTCTAATATCTACGCTATAGTCATAAAATTTCAAGATAGAAACGTAGAAGAAGCATGCAAATTATTAGAAAATTGTGAAATTCCCGCTCAACAAATGATTCAAGATAATAAAAAGTCAGTTAAAGGTGAAATTTTTATCAACTTTCTTAAACAAATGGAATTTTACGTGTCAAGAGAGGAGCATACCTTTTTTACGTCATATTTGGTAACTATTAAAAAGTCTCCTGATGATGAACCAAGACACGAATCCTTGGAAATATTGTATCATGATAAAATTAAAACGGAATTAGGCTTAGATAGTCTTGGTACTTCTAGTGCCACATTTGCGCGAACTTATCTTATAAAAGTTCTTAGCAATTATGTAGTTAATATGTAATCTTAATATAATTACATTTTTATATACAATAAACCGTTTTTAAATTAATAAAAATATATTTACATTTAGTTCGTTAAACCCTTTTTTAAATTGTAAATATATTTACATTAGTTGTATAGTTCATATTATTTGAGTTAAACCCTTTTTTTTTCATTATTAAATATTACTTGATGAAGAACTTCTTAGATATAGTATAGATTAGACTTTATCATACAGTATAATAATTACAAAGAAAGTTATAATTTCATTTGGATGTACTCATGAAATATATTGTAGACTTTAGTTTAAGTGGCATTAGACAACTTTTTCATTACCGTGAAAATTTATATTTAAAGTTATAAAATATGTATCTGACATTTAAAGACATACTATAGTTAAAGAATAATAAAAAAAATTAACCCTTCTCTAAATATTACATACCCACCAACCTACATAAAATTATTGTTTAGTAAATATACTTGAATAAATAAAAACAAAACCATCCACATCTTCTAATACATAACTTACTCCATATTTAAAATTAGAGATGCACCTACAGTTTACAAAGAATTGAAAGAATGTTAGTAACTTTCTTAAATAAAGAAAGCACACGCGCGTTTTTATAAATACATACCAAAATTATATTTAAAATCCAAAGGAGGGACCTACAAAAAAAATTCTCCCCATCCTCAAACATACTCACTTTTAGATAAATAGACCTCAAATACTCACTGAAATTCACGCCAGCGGCCCAGGGGGCGTTCTAGAGAAAAAAAAATTGAAGAGACGTTAGAAACAAGAAAAAGTACCTCTTTCTTCGCTTACACTTACAAATCCAGGTATCCAAGATGCGTCCAAGTGCAGCCTAAAGAAAAAAAATGAAAGAACGTTAGAAGCGTTCCTAAAAAAAATAACTAACTTAAATGTCCAAGTCCAGTAAAGTGTCATAAGCTAAGGGCATCAGGGATTTTTTCCAGATTTATAATGTAATACACCGGTACTGCGGATTGCATAGATCAGTTTCGACTTACCATTTTTTTTTAAAACTGTTTTAAACCATTTATTAAAATCTTTTTCAAAATCTTTGTACAGTATATTGATTTTTTTGATTTTGTATAATTTATCAGGGAGACGAAAATAAAACTAAGAATATAAAAAAAATAGTTGAATAAAAAAATGAATAAAAAAATTTCATTGTAGTATATCTCTATTGAAATAATTGATAATTCAATATATGAAAGTCCAACTGAAATTCATCAAAATGTACGATCAATACCTATTTCCCAATATCATCAATTAATTAATAATGATGTCTTGGATCTATCAAGTACTTTATGTATTCACCAAATCAGGCATTTTTTGCCGTAAATCTAAGTCATTATTGATTTCGACCGTCAAAAGTAATCGCTGGTTAAAACATAATGTGACCGAGCCAGAATTTTATCAAGTACTTACGTATTAGTACGTATTAGATCGGTAGCAGATCGCAGAGATTGGGAACTTCGATGATAATAAAATTACAAGATCAAGATTTGTTTATATATTTTACTATATTGTTTCATAAAGGAACTAATGACTCATAAAATCTTGAATCTTGATGAAAAAAACATCTTTTTTTCTAAAAAAAAGTTAAAAAAAGTAAAAAAAAGTAAAAAAAAAAATTAAAATATAGTTAATTAATTATGATTATCGCTGTTTTCAAATTAGTGAGACCCCCTGCATGTCACCCACTAAGGAAATCAGTTTTCGCAAATGTGGAAACCCCAGAATTTTTCTGAATAACTTTGTAGAAAAGGTCCGATTGCTAGTGATTTCTGGAGGAAATCTCAGGAAATTCTCAATTATTCAAATAGTTTGCTTATAAGTGAGTGATAAAACTTTGTGTAACATAAACACTTTTTTATAAGCAAACTACCTTTATAATTGAAAATTTCGCAAGATTTCCTCTGGAAATCACTAATAATTGACCTTTTCCTACATAGTTATTCAGAAAAATTCTGGGTTTTCACAAATTTTTGAAAATCGATTTCCTTAGGGGGTGACATACAGGGGGTCCCACTAATTTGAAAACAGCGATAATATTTATAGGGGTATATTGATCGTGAATCACATTTATTACATCGATCTATTCCTAATTTTCTAATGTATTGATTAGATCTGGAAACTTGTAATATGAATCTTTTTTAACTACAAAACTACCATCAAATTAAAAAAACTTTTTTAAGCGTAATATCACTACAGAATCATTTCTCCTATCATTAATCAGTTATAAAGATTTATTTCATAAAGGAAATAAAATCTTGAATCTTGATAAAAAAAAATTTGATAAAAAAAAAATCTCAATTTTTTTTTTAAAATTTATCAAAGACTTCGATTAATAATCGTATCCGCAGTGTCACTTCAGAAAAATATTGGTTCATTTATCATAAAGATTTTTTTTTTATTTATTTCCAATACAATAAGTTTAATAGAATATATGTTCACGATCTTAAAGGACAAAAAAATAATAAATTTAAGAATTTTATCTACTAAAATTCTCCAGCGCTAAATTTATTTGATTATTAACCAGTTTACTGACGAAAATAAAGAATTGAATTATATAAATATGTCGCTATTCACGGGCTCTAAATATAAAAAAATTTGATGATTGTTATATTAAACATTAAGCATTACTATTTAATTTTACAAATGAAAAAAAAATTATTTTTAATTTAAACGAAAAAAACTTTTTATTAAAGATATGTAATAAGCATCACTTTCACAAAATAAAAATATTTTTATAATAATTAATTCAATTTACAGCTTGGAATAAAATATAATATATATACTAATACATATCTTTTAAAAAGGTTTATATAATAAATTTAGTAATATCGTACTAGTTATTTTATATGATATCAAGGCTCTCGAAACTTGAGAGTTGAGACACTGAAAGATTTTTTTTCTAGAAAATATTGCATCTGTTGAAACAAGTAACACTCAATCTATGGAAACAACGATAAATAATCCCATAATATTATTTATTAATTAAAGTATTTAATGTCATTAACGATAACGTACATCCGAAATGAAATTGGAATTACGCCTGTTAAAAAAAGAGAAACATTAGATAACGTTTCTTATAAAAAAAAGAAAATAAATAAATAAAAAATTTAAGTTTCGCAACGTCTTGTATTGAATTCAGTTACATAGTCGTTATATAATAGTATCTTCACTTAATACTTTATTATGGAAACATTAAATGTAATTACAGAGCATAAATAATCATATTCTTTAATTTATTCAAGTAACAATCATATTAAGTTAAAGATTTCAGATTACTACGGAGTTCCTTTATTATAGTTATGAAGAATAAAAGAACGGTAATTAACGATATACATAAAGTGAAAAGTATTTTATAATTTTGACATCTATTCCCATCACTAATAACGCTGATAAATAGCGTGTCTTGCATTCTTACGCTTTTAATTTTTTATAATAATTATGAAAATGAACGAAAAAATTGTTTTGTCGTATTTTAGAAAAATAAAGTTAAATTATTCGTATCAAGAGAGGGGAAAAAGTCGAAGTGGAAATATAATGCGTAAATATCCGATTCAAAATAACGTAAAAATTAGTATTTCACAATGACTTAACATCAGGGATATATTTGTCAAATTATTCGACTCTCGAAATTTCTAATAAATTATATCATAATAATGCGATGCAGTTTACAAGTTATAAATAAGATGAAGATTATTCCGGAATTATAATATTATACTATTGTAACAAAAGAAACAATGTAATGTGAGAAATTACCATGATAGTGTCTTGTTATATAAAAATTTATTGTTATACACTAATAATAAAAAATAGAGTAAACTTATTAAATTGGTTAAAGGAAAAAAATTACGTGCGATTTGTAAAATAAGTATTAAAAATTTGATCTGAGAATTTAATAAAAAATTCTATCTTAACGTACTTAGGCAACTTGGCGTCACGTGTAAGACCTTGTGAGGTAAAAGATTTTTTTATGCGCAATAAAAAATAAATAATTAAACGGTAATAGTAACATTAATTTAATTTAGTAATTGAAAATATTTAATAATAATATTATAAATAATAATTGATAAAAATATTATTAAACTTCTTAATAAAGAAGCCAGCTTTATTCATTTACATAACAAATAAAAGTGCAGTATTCTTTACTTTATAGTGCTTTTATTTACAGTATCTTAATGAAACCCAAAATCATTAAAGCTCCATAATAACGTTCACACAAATATAAGGAACTATAGCAAAAAATTCGTGGAATTAATATATTGATTAAAAATTATTTTTTTCGCCTAATTAAGTTTCATGATAAATGTGCATCCTACTACCCCTTAATTTGTCTTCTGATTGAACTTATAAGCAAGAAGAAAATTTTTATTCAAGATGCTTCATGACCTCGTCCATACCACCACCATTATAGACTCTAATCAAATTTTTCATCATAAGTTTCTAGTTGTACCATCTTTGGCCACTTATTTTATCACTAATTTTTTTTTACAGAGCTATCATAATTGCTCCAGGAATATTGTGGCTTGCGGCGACTAGCATTTGCCATAATTTAATTATATTTTTTTTACTATTTAGATTTGACGATAATAAAGAATTCGGTCTCGTTTATTCTGATTATTTTGTTAATTCAGAAAAACCAAAAAGTGTCGTTAATAAACAAGAGAATTCAGAAAAAAAGTTTAAATTCACAGGGAACTTAAATACAAAAAGATGCATGTGTAATTTTAGTAAATGACTTAGCTTTCAGTCCGACACATTATTTGTTATTACATATAGAAAATCCAAGTATTTTTATTATATATTTACTTTGATATTGCAGCTCAACATTAGAATATTTCTCTTAATTATTATTAGTTTCGAATACATGTAATTTAAATTATTTAATGTATTATATAGATTTATAGAATTAAGTCAAGAAGTACGGTATTGTTCATACTTCATAGTTAATTATTATCAGTTTTAATGACAAACTAGTATGACATCGATGTTCAATATATACTAATATTATTTATTTTTTATAGAGTTGTAGAATTAATGAAAATAATGTTAATATTTAGTAAAGTTTTCTTTTCTTTGAAAGTTTGAAAATTTAATGGTTAGTAACTAAAAAATAAATAGAAGTTTTCACCTTTAAACAAAAAATGTTAATAAATCCATGTATGTACTTTATTTATAAGATAAAAGTTATATAAATTCAAACTATATACTTATTAGAAATAATTTACTTGCTTAAGATGTAAAGCTGCGTAAAATAATCTTGCAACTGTCACATCTAACAAATATTAATTAATTGGTAATACTCTTATTCTCTTACACTCTCTGGATGACTTGGACGTACATTCGATCTTTTTATGTGTCGGTAAAACCGTAATAAACAAACGACATATAAAATGAGACTACAAATTATGATAATGTAAGGAATATATATGAATATTGTAAATTAATGGGGTCCATCATAAGCAATTCTTATCTAAAAAAATATTCCAGATAATGTTTAATTCAATTAATACAAATTATGTGATTTATAATTTCAGAATATTAGATTGTCTTTTTTTAAAAAACATTTGTTAATATTTTTTATTATAGAAATGGATTTGTTAATACAAGAGCCATTTACTATTTGAGCATAATTTTTATACTTTATTCGTTCTTAATTTTTTACGTCTCATCAAAGATTAGTAAGATTGGTACTATTTTTATTTTTTTTGAAAATATAGAAAAAAGATGTACATTACCAAAAAAAATTAAGTTCAGATAAAAAAAAATGTTACTTCGCATACTTCGTATTTACAAAATGTAGATCTCTTATGCAACCATCATTTCATCATTTTAACCATTTCGGGTTAGATTAGTTCTCTTTCTTTTATGATGATCAGCATCTGCTTACGGATTTTCTTTGTCACAAAATAGTAATTTTTGTATACAATAGTAGTACAAACAGTAATACAAATAAGTAATACAAAAGTACGCAATTTATTTGAACTTCGTTCAATTAATTTTTTTCTTTAGTTTATAATAATTCTGGAATTTTTTTCGAGTAACGTTATAATCTGTTTATATAACTAAAATTAAAATTATAATCCACAACTCAAATTAGTTAATATGGATGAAAAGCCAAACGATATATGGGAGGATACTGATGATAGTAAATATCAGGTAATAGCAATTTAATATTTTTAATAATTATAATTATTTTATTGAATTTTTGTAGTTAAAAATATTAATAATTTTTGTCTATTAAAAGTTGCATGTTACAATTTCTACTATTGATTCAACTATTAAACCAGAAAATGTAGATGAAAGTGTAGTTTATATAGAAGATTTAGAAAAAAGAAAACAAGCATATGGAATATGTGGAGAATGTAAAGAACCTGGTACAGGATATAAATGGTGTCAACCTTGTAATGCTAAAAGATTTAAAGATAACTTTAAAAATTGGACTAGTGGAAATAAAGATATTGATGAATTTATACAACAATCACAACTTAATGCTGTATATTTCAGAAACTGTCTTGAATGGGTACCTTTTGAAAAATTTCAAAATATTACTTATATTGCAGAAGGTGGTTTTGGTAAGATTTATTCAGCTGAATGGCCTGAAGGACATGTTGGTTATTGGGATATTGAAAATCAAAAATGGGATAGATTCAAAGGGTTTGATAAATATGCATTAAAAAGTTTGAATAATTCTTCTAATATATGTTCAGATTTTTTAAATGAGGTAATTTAAACTTACTTTGTCTTATATATAAAGATTTTTATTTTGCATTTATTTATTAATAAGATTTTTCCTTTTTGATGATAATTAGATTAAATCTCATCTTCAGATTTATCTTGTTGATATTGTTCAATGTTATGGAATTACTCAAGATCCAAATAATAAAGAGTATATGATGGTTTTTTTTTATTGTGAAAATGGAAATTTGAGAAATTATTTAAATAAATCAAATAATTATATTAATTATAAATCAAAAATTCATCAATTACAACAAATTGCAAGTGGACTTTTAGATATTCATAATGCTGAAAAAGTTCACAAAGATTTTCATTCAGGTAATATATTAATTGATGGTATTTATTCATTTATAAGTGATTTAGGAATGTGTCAATCAGCAAATAAGCAAAAAGTTAAAGAAGAAGGAATTTATGGAGTATTACCATATATGGCACCAGAAATTTTACGTGGATACCAATATACAAAAGCAGCAGATATTTACTCATTTGGAATAATAATGAACGAATTTCTTTCTGAAGAAATTCCTTTTAATGATATTCCTCATGATGATTTTTTAGCTATTAAAATTTGTAAAGGACTTAGACCAACAATTTCTACAGACATACCAAAATTATTTGCAGATTTAATAATAAAATGTTGGAATGCTGAAATAAAAAATAGACCAACCACAAAAGAATTGTATCAACTATTAAGGAAATGGCATGATGAAATTAAAGATATTGAATATAGTGATGATGAAGATATTGAAGATAGTGAAGAAATTAATGAAAATTGTGACAATAGTCAAAATAATGAAATATATTTTCAAATAAAAGAATGTGATAAAATTAGAAAAGAAAAATTCAAAAACAGATCAAATGAAGATAAATCCAAAAGCTTCAAAACACATCCACAAGCAATTTATACTAGTAGACTTTTAAATTTCAAAAATCTTCCAAAACCAGTAAATTCTTCAGATTTATCATCTTTTCAATTCAGTTCAGGTAATTATTAAATTTAATTTTCTTTATCATAGTCCATTTTACATTATTAATGTTATTTTATTTTTTTAATAGATACTAATTATACTGCTCAATCAACATCAACAAATCCAAGTAAGTATTCTACTAATTATTATTATTATAGTATAATTATTTTATTTTTACATTTGTTGATATTTATATACTATGAATATCATAATTTTAATTTACAGTTTCAGAATGCTTAGATGTTCAATTAAGTGAATTGGGTAAGTTATTATTTATTTGTAATTTTACTAATATTTCCTTTCTAATTTATCTAATCTATTTTTTTTTTTATAGAACTAAATGAAATTTGTCAAGATAGTGAACATAATATTGAATGAAGTATCTTTTATGTGAAAATTAGAGTCAAATAGTTTAAATTACTAGTTTGAATGTTGAAGTTAGTTTCATTTTTATTTTTCTTTCATTTATACTTTATAAATTTTTATCTTAGTTTTTTTATTTACAATTTTACATAGTATATCATATAGTACATGAAGATTTATTTGATTTTATATTTATGAATATTCTATATAAATAAATTTATTTTTTATAAAATATTTTTAATTATTAAAAAAATATATATGCAGAAAAAAAAAATGAAACAGTTAACAATTTTCTTTTGTTAAAAATATAAAATTCTAATAATTTTAAAATTTTGATAAAAAAATGTGATTGATCAAACAACCAGTGCAGTAGATTAATCACATGATCGATTATATACAATCAATTAAACGTAATCGAATTTTGTGAATTTTACTCGATCAAATCATTGATGATTGATCAATATATTTTGAGTCAATTAAAATACAATACTCTAATCCTAAACAAGTTTAGACCGGATCCATACATTGTTCAGGTAAATAGTATGTTTTGTTGCACTTAAAAACTTTACAATTCTTTGTAATTACGAAAATGAACGGATGAAATTAATTATTTTGATATATACTAGCTGTAGCCTGTTGCGCTGCAACAGGATTAAATGAGTTAAAATCAATATATAACAATAAAATTTTTGTTTTATATTTTATAGATAAATTAAATCTTATATAATATTAACATTTTTTTTTATTTTTAGGTAAAAAAATATACTTATCCTAACTAAAATCATGTAAAGCATATTTATTCAACAAAAAAAAAAATTTTATTTTGATTATATTGTAAATAATAAGAAAAAATTATTAAAATAGAAAATCACGCTTACCGTAGGACCGCAGCATCAATCCGATCACTGATCTAGATCTGAGCAGAGAAAAAAACCAGGATGAAAAGTATTATAAAATTCAGTTTTTAGAAAAAAATTGGAAAGAAAAATTATTAAAATATCAGTTTTAAAAAAAACTGTAATATTAAAAAAAAAAAATCCGGTCTAAGAAAAAAAGGCCGAAAAAAATATCGTTATTTGAAAAAAAAAGACCGAAAAAAATATTATTATTAAAAAAAAAGATCCAGTCTAAAAAAGACCAAAAAAAAAAAAATACTATTAAAAAAAGTGATCCGGTCTAAAAATGAGACCAAAAAAAAGATTTTAAAATCAACGTTCTGATGGCCGATCGCATCATCCTAAAAATGTTAACGACTGATTATGGAACTAGTAATAGATAGTGTATACTTTATTGTATATATATTTTAATAAAGAAGTGCGTGTAACTAAAAAAAAAAATTAAATTGAAAGATTTTTTTTTGTTAATTAGCAAATAAAAAAAAAATATCATTATACGGAACTGTATTAGCAATGGTAATTGGCCATCGGAACGTACACATGACCCGGAAGCAATCAAATTATTTAAACCATAATAATTATATAGATCAGGTGCAGGAGAATCACACGTCGCGCAATTCCAAAATTATTTATACAGGATAATCTAAAACTCTCCGCTACACACGAATTTTTTGTTAATATAGATATTATTGATGCGAAGAGAATAAAAGAATCTAAGATATCCAAAAGAGAAGTGTCAGGCAAGATTAACATTATAATATTCATTCCCCATAGAGTTTTCATTACATAAATGGTGAAAAATGGGTATAGTACAAAGTATGTACTACGCAGAAGAATAAATTTTATCATTAATATAAACATACATACATAGATTACAAGGATTCAACTAAAGCAATAGGAAGTCTTGTGTTCCGAAAGGGTCAGGTCAAACCCGAGTTATTGACCCATATAATTAAAACCCGTGACAGGCGTGACATGCCTCCGCCTGATATACTTATGGTCAACAACTATTCGATCCGTGTGCATTCCAATCATACTAATCCAATTTCAGTTATCATAATAGGATTTTTTTTTTTGATTAACTTTTTTTGTCCGATTTTTTTTTAGTCCCTTTTTTTTAAAATTTTTCAAACCGAACAAATTTTTTCTCCCTTTTCTTTCACTTTAGTTTTTCTTTTCAACCCGAAAAATTTGTTTTTCTCATTCTTTTCCCGTTTAGGATTAATTTTTTTTCCCAAACTGAAAAAAATTTTTTTTTTTATTAAATAATCCCCATTGTTTCGGTCTTTTAAGACCAATTTTTTTTATATTATTTGTTTTCTTAGACCGTATTTTTATTATTGTTATTTTTTTTAAAAAAAATTTTTTTTTCACTTTTTTTGGATTGGATTATTATCTATTATTATCCTTTTTTTTCAGAATTTTTTTTCGTACTTATTTTTTTTTTTTGGGTTCCTTTTTTTTCGGAAATTTCCCTTTTTTTTAAACTGATTTCTTTCTTTATCCTTTTTCTTCCCCCCAAATTTGTTTTAAATTTTTTTTTCTTTTTCTTTCAATTTTTTTATTATTATAAAATAAAAAATAAAATAAAATATTAAATATATTTACAAAATTATTATTTTTTTAAAAAAAAATCAATATAACATATCAGATATAGAAAAATTGACCGACGTTGATAGAAAGATGAGTAAGATTTTTTCAATTAAATTGAACGCTGGATAAATAGTTTGATTTCAAAATTCATAAAAATAAATTAATTAATTATAAAATATGTGAAAATATCAATTCTTTTTGAAGAAATTGTTGATTTAATAATAGATTATTATTATAACCAAATCCATATCCGAATTCCGAAATTCTCTAAATAACCACCAGATTTTTGAATAAGATTTCAATTAAATGGTTTAGTTAAATTAAATAATTTATCGAGTAAAATGAATAATAATAAATGAAATGAATAGATTCTAATACATTTAATTATTCAAATATTATTCCTAAGTTGGTTATAAGTTTAAGATTGACGTTAATATAAAATAAGAAATAATTATAAAATTTATAATTAATTAATAAAATATTTGTAGTATTTTCATATTATTAAAAGTTTTTTCGAAAATACTTCTAAAAAATTAATCAAAAAAATGAGGGTGAATGAAAAAATAGGGAGAGTAAAAGGGAAAGGGGGAGTGAAAGAAACAAAAGGAACGAAAAAGATCAAGTGGGAACTAATGAAAAAAAATGAAAAGAATGGAGGGGACGAAATAGAGCAAAGGAGAATAAAAAATAAAAGGAACAAAGGGTAGTGTAAAGAAACGGGAATGAAAAAAAATGAAAAGAACAAAGATAGTGTAAAGGAACGAAAAAGATGAAGTAGGAATGGAATAAAAATGAAAGGAACGAAGGGTAGTGTAAAGGAATGAAAAAGACGAAAGGAACGAAGAGGAAATAAAAAACAATGGAAAAATGAAGGAAGGGAAGAATAAAAAGAACAAAAGAAATGAAGAGACAAAAAGAAACCAAAAAAATGGAGAAGGGACGAAAATGAGATAAACAGGGGGACCAAGTAAAAACCAAACCCATAAAATTAAAAGAAGAAATAAAGTTAGTAGGGAACGGAAATTACATGTAATAAATAAAAAACAAAAAACATACCTTAGTAGTTACAAAGAACCGAAAGACCTAATTAAATTCCTAATTATAAATAAAAAACTACTGAATTTACTTAGTATTACATTATAATACTAAATTTTTCTATTTGAACAAACTCATTGGTCCCGGTGCGAAACAACGGGTGATTGTTAGTATATTTGATATGTAAATAAATATAAAGATTTTGTAACACAACATTTGTAGATCATTTGCACGGGTTTTGAAAATTCATTTTTTTTTAAAGAATCCATAAATTTTCAGATCCGTGAGGATTCTATGGTAATTTATGGATTCCTTAAGGAACTACATCTCAAATAATTTACTGACGTTTTAATTGTAATTTATAACACAAACATAATTTAAATCGCATAAAATAAATTTGTGGATAATTTTTTTCTTTAACACCAAATAAACATAAAATTTGTTTAATAAAATACTTTAATAAATATAACAAGATAATCTTGAAGCGTTTAACTTTACCAAATGATATTTATCTTTAGAATATCAGAAAACTCTTAGTTGAATTTCTTTCAAAAATATTATATTAATACATGTATTTGCAAATAAGAATATGATCAGTAAAATTGCGCTACGCTCAAAATATCACAGTTACTTGGCACTTTATGCCGAGTAACAAATAACAATTAAATAATTATAAAGGTATAATTAGAAAAAATATTATGTCGACAGTGAACTGGAACCTCTACTGGTCTGAGTACTGGACCTTCTCATTTAAATATGGCTGCTAGAACATACGGTAATTGAAATGTTTGATTGGAAAATTCACGTGATTTACGTAGGACCCCGAAATATATATGTAGAGGTCAGGTCCAGAAGTGGTCCAGGAAAAAAACTCTTTCCCCTTTTTCTTCATTTCGGTAATTTCCCGCAGTAATTTTGCGCAAGTTCATTTTTTTTAGTTTCTATTTGAAACAACCAAAGGGAAGAGGCCCTAAAGGGCGCCTCGGGCATAAGACGAGGTTTTATTGTTCTCATTATACCCATATTTAAGGGTTGGTCATGTCTTATTTTCCAAGAGCTGACGACTTTGCTCTTACACCCGGATACGACTATACACCTGCTGGTCCTGATGACTTCATTTTCAACCATGATACTTTACAAACAGTACCTCCTATTGATGACACTTTATTGGAAACACCTTCATTTCATAACGACTTTGATGATATTAGGCCTTTCTCTTCGCCTAACAAAACTTATATTTTTTCTACAAAATACGAAAAGTTCTACGTGACTCCAAACCATAGAGCCGGTTATAACAAGATTTACAATTTTAGGCGCTCAAAAAGTTTCTTTTTTGAGCTGGTTGATCATTTACCAGACACCAATCAACTTCAATTGAAGATTTACACAAATGATTATCATATGTCCTCTAACCCGATTAATCACGATTCCACAAGCCGACTCCCTAATTTCAAATTTCAAATATCGAAACAGCTCACGCACTTTTTTTCAACACAAAAAGTTATTCCTCGAAGATTGCAAGAAAAATTTTTTACATATATTCGTAAAAAACTATTGGAGCGTTTGGATTTTATAAGATCACGTGCCCATAAAAAAGACAAAAACAATCACATGACTAAAACCTTTTTTAATTTTTCGTATAAGAAATATAGATTTTATTTCGGAATTTACCTCCCATGCAATCATACTCACACAGTAGGTTTACTTCCCAATACTACTGCGACTTGCTCCATTCCGGTCCCCTTTACAATGTCACATCATCGTCATGCCTGCATCATACACCATAAGAATCTAGTTCTATACTGTATCTCGAAGGACAATAAAATTCCTGACTATAGTCGTTGTAAAACATTCAAAGATTTTCACGCATCTCGCCTCTACAATAGATGGACTAATAAGAAATGTTCTCAGAATTTTTCGAACCGATTGGGAATTTCTTTCACCACATCATACTACGCATATAACACCAACGTCGTCGCTACAAAAGGATTTGACTTTATTTATGGCAAAAGTTATGGGAATTTTCAATTTACTCCCAGTTCTTCTTCAAAGGTCAAGAAAAGACAAGAAGCACGTTTTAATGCTCTGGTTAGACACACTTTTCATAACGCCAAGTTGGATGACAACGCGCTTACGGATGATAAACTTCAAGTGGCACGACATCACAAACTATTATTCCAAGAAAATCAAAGTTTTATAACTCCTATTAAACACCTTCGATACAAGAAAAGATTCGTCGTACCGTCAAAAGGTTATTATACCTTTCCGATCCCTTTTCACAAACCAAGGATTGTATCTGTACCTGCTTTTTTGGAACCGCCTTGCAACGCTAGCTCTGTTGCGTCCACATCATCTCAATATCCTCAACCCCCAATCAACACAAACATTTGGGAGAATGTACCTGAACACTATATTCCTTTGATCCCTCCATTTCCCGTTTACGAAGGTGGTCGATTGAATCAACCTTCTCGTTTAAAAATTCATACAAAACAACTACAACCACTAGCTGTTGGCAGCGCTGGCTGGTTAGCCCTCATGAAAGAAATTTATGATGATCACATATCAACGACAAAATATAATCAAGGTAAAATCGATGCTGGAATACAATGGGAAACTACCCCCGATCAAGGCGAATATCGGAGAAATCTTTGCAATGTTATAATGCAAGTAACGGACCACAAACATGCATATGAAAAGAAATTACTTGAAATTTCATCGTCAGTACCTCCTGAATTACCAATTGTAACTGGACCGATTAAAAACAGCGATCGCAAAAAACGCGAAAAGCGTCATTCACAATTATTAAAAGAATTTGAACGGAAAAAACAGGAAGATACCGATATCTTAGAGGACTTGCATGATTGGGTCATCAATGAGGAAAACATGATTTACAGGCAATACTATAGGAGTGATTATAGTCTGGCATATCAGCCTTGTGCTCTCATGGACGATTGACCGCTTAAACGAAACGCCAGAGATAATGGCAATTTAGATACTCATTATAGCTATCATATAGATAAAAAGGTTTGTATAATATCCGTGTCAAAGGATTCAGAAAACAGTTCCTCTACTCGTACTATTTAAGTACTTACTAGTTACTTTAATATAACCCTTATACATATAATAGTTTCTTTATGTACATGCTTTTTAGCATTCTTGTTTTTTTTTTACGTTAGATTTTTCACAACTTAAAACAGTGTAAACCATTCCACCTCTTACAGTATTTACAGGTGGCAACCCTTGTGGTTGAAAGAAAAATACGGATTTTTGCTTGTCAATAAATTGAATTTTGCTATTTATAATGTGTAGATTGCCACAACTTCTTAATATTTTGTTAGTGCCCTTTATCATTTTCTTTCTTTCGGTTCATTGGTTCCTTTCTGGTAGGGGAGGGGATCATCCTGGTTCGTTGGATTTAAAGAAGTTCGGGTCCGTCCTAGGGGGGATGATAGCTAGAAGTAGGATAGCACGGTTACGTATATGTCCTGTTAATAGTCTGTCCGTCTTCACATAAAATAAATAAATAAATAAATATCCAGAAGTGGTCCAAAATACGCATTCTTTCAGGGCCGGAATTACGATAATTTCAGCCATTATCTAAATTAGGAAATATTATTTTGGCTGGGATTATCCATAAAAGGAATGATCTACATGATTTTTTTGACTCATTATACGCAAACTCTGACCTGACCCTTTTATGTATATTTCGGGGTCCTATTTACGTGATAATAAATGTATCTGCACTTGATTATTCAGAAACATTATAATTAATTGTACGTATTTTAACTCTATCGTCAAAATTATACGTTAGGATGATCATCAAATCTTCATGCGGTAATACATCATACATCATCATTACAATTTTATAACACGGGTAGGGAAAAAATAACCAAAAGAAAAACTGATTTTTTGTGTAATAATTAATGTGAAAATAGTTTAGTTTAGTTTCTTTTACGTACAATACACCAGGAATACAATTCCGTAAACCAACCAAATACGGTAAGCTCAGCAGCCGACTACGCCATACAATGAAAAAAATTTTGATTTTAATGCCTTAAAAATAAACAAGCCTAATACCAAAACGGGTTCATTATATTTACCTTCGGAATAGATCCGATATATATATATTTTTTTTATAGTTTGAACTTTTGAAATCAGAATTCGATCTAATATTCTTTTCCTATTTAGGATAAATTGAAAATGAAGGATTTTGATATTCTTAAGAAAGCAACGACTAAAATTATAATGTTGGATCGAATTCCAAGAAAGTTCGGAGGAACGCCTAAATTATAATAATGTTGGATCGAATTCCAAGAAAAAGTTCGGAACAAATAGAAATCTTAAATAAAAAATCATAAAAGGATTGAATTTCTTGGAAAATTCAAAATAAAAATTAAAATATAAGTTTTTTAAAAAAGAATTCTCCTATAATTAATAATCACCAAACTACCTTTAAATAATTTTTTAAAATGAATCATATTAATAATATCAATGTGTTTTGCGATAGCTTTCGGGAAGGGAATATGATCCTTTACAAACATTATAACGACAATAACAGCACGGTATTTCGATTCCGAAACAAGCATACATTGGGGCGTGGACTCGGGGGTTAGAAAATGGGGTCTTCTTCCCAAATTTGATGTCTCTAATATCTACGCTTTAGTCATCAAAGTTCAAGATAAAAACGTAGAAGCATGCACATTACTACAGTACTAGAAAATTACGAAATTCCCGCTCAACAAATGATTCAAGATAATGAAAAGTCAGTGAAAGGTGAAAATTTTATCAATTTTCTTAAACAAATGGAATTTTACGTGAAAAGAGAGGAGCATACCTTTTTTACGTCATATTTGGTAACTATTAAAAAGTCTCCTGATAAACCAAAACACGAATCCTTGGAAATATTGTATCATAATAAAATTGGCTCTTTTGGTACCACAATTGCGCAAACTATTGCTTTAAGCGTAGTGTTTCGATCCGGGCAGAAACCGTCATCCGGATAAATTAAAAAAAATATCCGGTTTCTATCCGGATTATCCGACTCGGATAAAAATCCGGATATATCCAGATAGAAACCGAAACCCGGATAAAATTAACAAAATTTTTTTTTACTATAGATCATTTTTATTAAATAAAATTCGTGGCATTCATTTAATTTAATATATGGCATTTAATTAATTTAATATGTAACATTTATTTAATTAAATTCGTGGCAATTATTAAATTCAAATGTGGCATTATTTAATTAAATTAGTGTATTTTTTACTTAAATATGTGGCTTTTATTTGATTAAATTCATGATTTATTTGATTAAATCTGTGGCTTTAATTTGTGGCTTTATTGAACTAAATTCGTGGCATTTATTAAATTTATAACAATTAAATTTCACGGGATTCTTGTAAAAATTTATTAATCAATTTATAGCATTTATCCTTTATTTATTAAATTTAAATTACAGTTAATCTAGTCCTAAATAACCAAAATAAATAAATACTGTATAATATTAACTATATTATATAATTAAATGCTGAACTATATAAATTTAATAATAAATGCCGCGAATTTAATATTTTATATTCAAATTATGCGATATAATTTAAAATTATTTCCTTGTAGTTAATGAATAATTCCCTATAAAAAAATTGGATACGTTTTTTATAAAGTTTTTATACGATTTTTTTCCTTAGAAATAACGTATCATAATAGGATACGGAAAAATGCACAATTCCGTATCACTAAAAATATGGTTTGGATACGGAATTTGCACGGAATTCATACGGAATTTACATGATTTGATCACTGATTTTATCACGAAATTTATACGATTTGGTCACTGAATTTACTATTTGTATTACAGTTTACTATAATTATATTTACATAAATCTAATTTTACTTTATTAAATTAAATATAAAATAAAAAATAAACAAAATACAAATACATTATGAAAATTCCCTCTTTATTAAGGCCACCTATTGCAACCAAAATTATCTATAATTTCAGGTTCATTTGGAGTCAAACAACCTAAAAAAAACAAAAAAGAACGTCTAACTTAATTGGAAACAAAAACCCCCTTCATATAGTATCTGCAATCGTCCAAGTCACCAAAGGTCAGCATTCCTACAAAAAAAGAAAGAGAACTCCAGAATGTCTGACCTACATAAATGAAAAGAATTATGAAGCATCTGATGAAAAAGAAACCAAAACAACAAAATAAATCCAAAACTGACCTACAAAAAAAGAAGACTCTGAAGCAACAAAACTGAAACAACCTACAAAAAGAAAAGAAACTGAATCCAACTTACAAAAAAAAAAAAAGAAAATTTGAACTGACCTAAAAAAAGAAAAAAATCCTGAACAATCCTACAAAAAGGAAAGGACTCCCAAACTGATCTACAAAAAAGAAAAAAGAAACTGAATCTTCTCACAAAAAAAAATCTGCTGGCCTATGAAATAAAAAAAGGGATAAATATAAATAAAAAAGAAAGGGGAATAAAGAATAAATTAAAAAAAAAAATTTTCTTAAAAAGAGAGTAACGAAGTTAGGAAAGTTAAAAAAAATATTTTTTTAAAGGGAGGACGTCAAAGTTAGAAAAACAAAAAATTTTTTATAAAGAGGAAATAGAAATAGAAAGAAGAAAATTTTTTTTAAAAAAAAGAAGAGTGGGAATAAAAGAATAAAATCAAAAAAATTTTTTTTTTAAAGGAGAGTGATGAAAAAAAAATTTTTAAAGTGAGGTACGAAAAAAAAAATTTTTTTTTAAAAGGGGGGTGACGAAAAAAGAAGAAAAATTTAGAAAAATAACAAAAATAAGACAAGAGAAAAGAGAAGGAAGGGAAAGACAGAAAGGAAGATCGGAAGATCAAACTCATCAAAGTAAGGGTTTATATAAAAACAAAAAACGTATCATAACAAAACAATAAACAATCACGTGATCTCGTGTTAGTATGATACGAGATTTTTGTAAAATTATTTTCTAAAAATATTAAGTTTAAAAATTCCGTATACATTCCGTATGATTAATTTTTTCCGTATACATTAGTTTTTTTAAAAAATGTTCAAAAATGAATTGCTTATTAAATATACGGAATTTGTACACGGAATCTATAGAAACGTACATAAAATGTATACAAAACGTATCCTTTCCGTATACATATTTCTTATAGGGATTAAAAATAATAAAAAATATATTATTATATCTTTAAAGTAAAATCTAGCCTTTATATAATATGAATTTACCAAATTGAATCATAGTATTAAAAATATATGAAATGTTATGAAAATTAATAAGTGATTTAAATTTTTTAAAAAAAAATTGTTTTTTATCCGGATTCCGGGTCAATCTTACTATTTTTTATCCGGATATTTATCCGGGTAAAAACCGTAATTATCCGGATACCTAAAAAAAAAATTTATCCGGGTTTATCCGGTTGAACCCGGAAACGGATCGAAACACTATTTAAGCGTTCTCAGCGATCAGTATAATATACATAATTACATTTTTTATATACAATACAACCGTTTTTAAATTAGTAAATATTTACATTGTATAGTAATTTTTCATAGAGGTTATTTTTCATATTATATATATATATATATATTTAGGTTAAAACCCAACTTTTTATTATTTATTTATCAATTTATTATAAATTTTTTTTTCATTGTTAAATATTATTTCATATAGCATAATTAGATTTTTATATTTTGTATTATTAAATATTATTTCATATAGCATAATTAGATTTTTACATTTTGTATTATTAGATAGTTAGATATTTTCGATAAAAGTAAACATGAATAATGAATTATTTTTGTCAATATTCCATGTTTAATGTTTACTTGTTATATATTAAATAGAAATTAATAAATTAAATTTTTTTTTCCAAAACATTAATTCACAATTCGTGAGAAATGGAAAGGATTTTCATCAAATTTTTTTTTTGTACATATTTTTATTTGTAATTAAGCAAAGCGGCCCTTAACCATATTATAAAAATCTTAATTTCCATAATATATATAATTCGGTTAGCACTGACTGCAGAGAAAAAGCTCTTAATTGTTGAAAAATACAAACAATATGCTCATAAGCCGACGACAATGTCTAATTTTGTGATTTCAGCCCTCATTTAAAATTTGCAATTTTGAAGATATCCTCATTATTTTTTAATGAGAGATAGTCAGAATGTCAAGAATTTGTTTGGTACTTTTAAAAGTTCGAAATCACAATAAAACTGTACCAATAATTGCATTTTGGCTCCAGATATACTAATTTTCGCCCAGGTTCCCGTTGGATCCGACGTGGAATTAACTCGGATTCATATAATGACGGCAGAAGACATGGACCCGGAAGATTACAAATGATTACAAATGATTACAAATTGAAAAATCCCCAGATGTTGGTTAATCGGACAAACGGAAGTAGGGCTAAAATTAGTATAGCCGATTATGGTACTAAATACTAAAATTGCCCGCCGATCATTGATGAAAATCTCGCGAATTGCGAATTAAATATTTTCATAAAATTATCTTGCATTTTTTGATGAGTATCTATAACATACTATAATTAGTATTAATACTCTAAAGTCCCAAACCTTAATGATTTAACATATTATATAATTTGCCTGGTGTATAATCGATATCGAGTTTAGCTATTGTTACAAAACAATTATTATTATTACGAGGGTTGTTGCACAAACAGCGATAACTTACTTTTAATGGAAAAAACGGACTTGCTCCTGTAACACTGCATCTATAGAATATCGTTAAAAAAAAAAAAAAAATATACATATATATAAGAATTCTTTTATTCTTTCGGAATTCTTGTCAAAATTCATTCAATATCTTTTCATGAAAAATTTCATGAGCGTTCGGCTCATTTTAAATATTTCTTGAACGTTACAAGTAAATTATAAATTTTTGAAATAACAAAACAACCAATAAACTACGAACATAAATATTGTTTCTGATATCAGACAACATGTCCTTAAGTCGATCAGCACGAACTGTAGTTAGTAAAATAGAGATAAAATGTATAAAATGTAAAATAAGAATAACTACAGATGAAAATCATGAGACTTGTCAAGTATGTTATGGAATATTCAAAACTAATTTAAGTGGGAACAAAGTCATTGATGGCATTATCAGAAATACGCAAGTTAATTTTGTTACAGGTTCAAAAGATTGGATATTGGAATTTATTCCCTATGACCAATTTAAAGATATAGAATTTATTGCTGAAGGAGGATTTAGTAAAATTTATAAAGCTATTTGGGTTGATGGTCCAATTGATTATTTCTCTTTTAAACCTGATACTGATAATATTGTTCGTAAAAATAATTTTTCAGTTGTTCTCAAAAGACTTGATAATTCTAAAAACATTACATCCGAAGAACTGAACGAGGTACAGTACATGCAATATTCTAATCTTTAACGTGATGATGAATGATAAATTAATATTTTTTTTTTTTATTTATTTAGCTTAAAGTATATTATCAGATTTTATCAAATGATATGATTAGTAATGGTATTGGTGAATATTTTGGAATTACTCAAGAACCTAATACTAAAGATATGATGATTATTATGCCATATTATGAATTAGGCGACTTGATGCGTTATTTAAGTAATAACTTTTATAATATTAGTTGGCGGATAAAGCTGGATAGATTATCTTCTATAATACTTGGACTTGTAGATATACATAGAGCAAAAATTATCCACAGAGATTTACATAGTGGAAATATTTTTTTTGATAAAGATTATGCGTACATCGGTGATTTGGGAATAAGTAGATCTGCAACTGAATCAAATAATGATAATGAGAGGTATGGTATCATTCCTTATATGGCGCCAGAGATTTTTCATGGACAAAAATATACCGAAGCTTCAGATATATATAGTTTTGGAATGATTATGTGGGAATTTATGACAGGTAGAAGACCTTTTTTGGATAAAAATCATGATATAGGACTTATAATTGAGATATGTGATGGTTTACGACCACCAATTGTTACAAATGCACCTAAGGGATATATTGAATTAATGAAGAGGTGCTGGCATTCTGATCCAGTAAAAAGACCAACAGCTAATGATATATCTGAGAAAATTGATAAAATGTGGTTTAATGAAGAAGAGTTTTCGGATTTAAATCAAACTGAAATTACAGAATCATCAGATATTGGACCTGCAAAAATAAAAGATCCAGGCGCCATTTATAAGAGCAGACCATTAAGTTGCATGATTCAATCTGCAATGTCTTCAAGGAGTTCAAGTAGTCAAACTAATGGTAACAAATTTTATTATATTACTTTTTTTTGTTGAAAAAAAAAATTTTTTGAACAATTATTTATTTTTAAACAATTCTTAGATCCATTTTATTATTATCAGAAAAATAACTTAATATCTACTGGTAATTATTCAGTTTTTTTAATGTTTTATTAATTTATGTTGTTTACTTATTTTATTAATATTATTTTAAAGATAAAAGAAAGTTCGAAGATGATTCAGCTGATGACAATGGTACGATAATCAAATCTGAAAAATTATTTTTTTATTTATACTTTTACTATTTAATTCACATTTTAGTTTTCATAATGATTTAGACCAAAGTATCAAAAGAAGAAAATTTCTTGAAGATGAAAATAGTGGTAAATAAAATTACACATAGGGCTTGATTGTTTGTATAACGTACCCACCCCACATATGACAATATATATGTTTAAATGTCCCTTCTAAATTAAATTTAAATTTTTCTGAAATTTTCCGAATTTTCCAAAATTTCCAACGTTTTATTATGTTTATTTCATTTAGTTTGTTTAATTAAGACCCCCCCCCTCCCCCCTCAAACTTTACAAACAATCAAGTTGGGACGGCCTAATTCTAATTGATCCTTATGATTTTATAGATTACTCTACAAAAGAAATTGGATTTGATACTAATATGAGTTCTAATCAACCTTGTAATAATGGTAAGCAACATATACTGTAGTATTTATAAATATGGAGTCAACATTATAAAAATTTTTACCTAATTCTTGTTATAAAAATTTTAACAATTAGGATACGTCACCAAAGCAATTGATTTTGATATCAATGATCTTTAAATTATAATTTTAAAGAATTAATTTTTTTTTTTACTTTTTTTTCGAATTTTTTACTTATTACGCATTACTGTAGTTAGCGGGATTATTTAATAGATTTAATAGATTTAATATACAAATAGATTAATTTTATAGGAACTTTAAAGTCATCCTACCATTATAATCGCTGAATAGTTATTTATTATGCTAATATTTTCATATAGCCTATAATATTTTATTACTACATGCATGATATTAAAAAATCGGGTTTCATATCTTGATTTAATCAGTTAACAAAATTTTTCTAATAAATCAGTTTTGTTCATTTTATAGTATTTATTTTTTGATTTTTATACCACGAACAGTTATAATTATTATATTAGTTATAACGTGATACGCTTGTTTAGTGTATATTAATAAATAAATAAGAAATAAAAAACATATTATAGTTTTAAATATAAAAAAGAAAATTAAATCTTAGAAATCAGAATTTATGGGATATGAGAACTGAACGTGTCGTCCATGAAAATGTCATGCGCTCGAGTTAGCCAAAATCAAAAAAAATGGAACAAATCACAAATGATAAGGCAGTTTATATATAACAATAATATTTTCATATTTACATATGGTATGAATATTCCGTTAAGGGTAAATCGACTTGTATGGATTTTGATGGCAGGAATATTAAAATCAGTAATATTCCGTTAAGATAAAACTCCGTTCCTTAAAATTATGCCCATGATGTATATAAGTCCAATTCAGCGATGCTATTATACTTTCATATTCTCCAAAATCAGTTTCGTCTGTTTGTTGTAATTTTTATTTAGCCTTATGCAGTAATTACTCACAACTGTTATTAACGAATATTCATTTTATGCAATTAGATCAATTAATTGATATTTGTAGATGTGGACTCAACTTTTCTTTTGGTAATTCTTAAATTTACTAATAGTACTAGGTAACAGCAGAACCGTTGGAGCGTCCGAAGCGTTATATTCACATGACCATCTAAAAAAATATATATCACTAAATAATGTATCACTAAAAAAGCAACGGTCTATTTGCACTTTAAAAGCCAAAGAGATATTTATTTTCAAATTTTTATTTATAACAATTTTTTTTACATAAAAATCATAAAAGTATTAGTTCCTTAAAAATACTTAAAAATAATGTAAACCCGATTTCTTTAAATTTATATTTATTATACTATTATAAATTAAACTATTTAAACTATTTAAATAAATTATTTACGCGTACCTGATCCTAAATTTCATTGGTTATACACGTGGCGTGACATTACATGATATCGAATCTAACATATAGTCCTACACTACGCTTCGAACAAAAAAGCAATCTCTGTTGTTTTTTTATGCTTGGTTTAATTTGATACATTCGACCTTTATTGCATATATATTTTTTCTTATTATTTTCTTACTAAATTAAACGATTGATTGTTTAATCTTTTATTGTATTATGCTATTTTTAGTCAAGTAATTACCGTAATAACAATTTATTTGTATTATATAGTGCGAAAATTGTTCTAAATATAACTTTCTCTTGATTTAGTACATTATTTTGACGAACATATTATTGTCATTTTAACAAGATTGCAAATTGAAAGTTTGAATGTGGACTAGGTGATGAATCACATAATATATAAACTAATCAAGTAAATATTAAATATCCCAACAGAATCTGTAGTCTCCAATGGGTGCATCGGTTAACGTTGAGATTTGGTTCATTCCGGTACTTCGTAAACGTTAACGTTAACGTTAACGTTAACATACATCAAAGATTATTTTCAAATTGTTTCCCTCATCTCAATTTTAGTAGTGATAAATGAATAAAACTTAATTTTTTAATAAATCCCTTATTAAATAGCCTTATACCCTTTTCAATGTAAAAATTAGAAATTCCAGTCCAGGTTCGAAATGGGCTTTTCGCAGGACAATTCCGGTAGTTAGCTTTTCGCTAATTATTTTCTACGGTTGAAATGGAATGGCGTACTGCGGCTATTCAAATAGGTAACATAATTGGATAAGTTCAAAAAAAAAAATAATAAAAAATAAAGGTTATTAAATCATTATTTTTTAGTTGGAATTTTCAAAATGGTAAACCGTGGCACTCATTGTCACATTTCCAAAAAAAAAAGAATTTTTTTTTTTATTATATAAAATCTTTCATTTAGTTTGAACAACCTAGAACTTTTCAGGATATAAATTTTATGGCTAATATCAGTAAAATATAACAAAAATTTCCTTTTTTTATTAATAAACTCTATAGTTAGACATTTCAAAACTGAAAAATCAAGACAATTTATTAAGCCAGACTTTACAGTACATGCAATAATTTATAAAAATTATCCTATCTACAGTTTTTTTGTTGCTTACAATATAAATTTAATGAATTTCATTATAAAAGAGAAATAAACAAAGATGTCTTGCGACTTAAATGCAATTTTTTATATTGATCGACGTAGAGAAACAGCAATTAAAAAAAATTTAAATAACCAAAAAAAATAGCAACCGTGAGAATAGCCGCAGTATTCTTCAAAAAATTAATGGGTTTAATTTTGATAGTAATAGATTCACTATACACAAATTATACTCCGGATATTCGAGATATTCCATTACTACAACATTACGAAAATAAATTATTTATTACTAAACCATTTTTAAAAATTTGAAAGTCTATCACCCTAACCAAATTAAAAATATCCGTTCAAATAAAGGATCCAAACTCTAGCTGCAATACGCCATTACGCCATTACGCTATTTCTTAAAATTCCCATTTTAATCAAACCTAAAAATTTCAGGTCTAAATTTAAAAGGTTAGATTATCATTAAAAACGTTAGTGCAACGCTCATACTGAGCCAAATCCAATTTCAAAATTAAACAACCTTAAAAATTTTGTATATGTAAATCTGTAACTTTAATAAAATGACGAGAGTTATGTGGCTGTAACAAATTTGCCAAATATTTAACCTAATCTATTTTATGATACGCAATTATGACATAATTTTGATCGATAACCGAGAATAGATCAGCATGTATCCAAAAAAAGAACGATTTACATTTTCTTTCTGTGGAGCAGTACGAGTGTACGACTAAAAAATTGATAAATTTAATAAAATTTTTTTTTAAAAAAATGAAAAAAAAAGTCACCCGCTCTTTCTTCCTATAACATGGCATACTCAAAAATATTTTCAGGAGATTTACCTGAAATAACAAATGAAATTATACAATATTTTAAAAAAGATTTAACAACTTTGTATTCATGTATTTTTGTTAATAGATTATGGTGTCGTTTAGCGATTCCATTATTATGGGAAAATCCATTTTCGATTCCTACCAAAAATTATCGATGTATTGAAATTTATTTATCATATTTAAATGATGATAATAAAACAAAATTTAATGAATATGAAATTATTAATAATTTATTACCTTCTAATACATTATTATTCAATTATCCTAGTTTTATTAAATGTTTAAATTTAGGTACCATTTATATTTCTACTAAAGAGTGGGTTTGTACCTTATTGGATGATGATCGTGAAAAATTAGAAGAATTAGTTTATAGATCATTATTTGAAATATTCATTAAAAATGAAGGAATTTTATATTCTTTTGAAATTGTAATGTTTGCTGGTATTGAATATTTTGATACCATGGAATTAATTTTACAAAATCCAAATCTTACATATAATATTAAAAATTTAACATTTAATATTTATAATATATCATTTCATGATATTATGAATATTATTCCTTTTTTAAAATTTTTATATTCTAATTGTAATTCAATTTCATCAATTATTTTAAATTTTCCTATATATAATATTAATAATCGTTCATTAATTGAAAAATATTTATCACAAATAATTATTTCACAAAATAATCTTAAAAAAATCTCATTTGAATCTAATACTATTTTATATAATCCTTTTTTATCATTAAAAAATTCTAATTGTTCAAATACCTTAAATACAATTGTATTTTATTATATTGATTTTAATGATATAATTTGTATCTTTAATGAAGTATTTAATCATTTGAATGTTTTAGAATCTATTCATATTCTTTATTGTCATTCTATAAATTCTAATTTTATTCAACAAATTAATAAGATTATTAAACCTTTTAAATTGAAGAGTTTATTTATGAAAGAAATCTCACATTTTGATTCATTACAATTTTTATTAAAAAAATTTGGAAATTATTTAGAAAATTTTGAATTTGGTTCTATGCGAGAAGAATATGAAGAATCAAGAAAAAAATTACTTGGATTAATTATAAATTATTGTACAAATATTAAACGTTTTACTTCTGATAAACCTGATGATAATAATATTTATTTATTAATTGAAAATATTGGTCAAACTATTAATTATATTAATATTGATTTGAATCTTAATTATTCTGATGATTTAAGTTTAATCATATTACAAAATTTAGGTCAAGTTTTACCTTCTAAATTAGATTATTTATCTTTATCATTTTCTTTTAATACAAAAGATTTTGAAATATTCTTAAAAAATTCTCAAAATACTTTTATTAAAAAATTATTAATTAGAAATATAATGAAAAATGATGATAAAAGTATTTTATCTTATATAAAGAAATATATTATGATGAAGGAAAAGGTTAAATATTTAGCTTATTTAGAATTGGTTCCTTTTAGTGATACGAATAAAGATTTGTTTTATTTAAAAGATGAAGTTAATGAATTTAAATTACATAATATTGTAGTACGAAAATATTTTGATTTATGTATTATTATAAAAGATATTATTTATAATAAGTAACATCATTTAATAATAAACTTGTATCTTAAAAATGGAATTTGTATGATGTATGATGTATGAGTCAGTTTTTATACATTTTTTTACGCATCCTTTCATTGAACTTAACAAAATCAAATAATATATATATATATGATACAGTATGTGAAAAACAATGCAAGATTATTGATCTGACATTATAAATAATAAATATACGTGATTTAAACAATGATAATTTTTAAAATCCAGTCACGCAGTCAACTAAATTCTTGTGACAAGTTCACCGTTCACGTCCCGACCGTCCCGTTAATAATTATCATTTCGGAAAAAAAAAATTTTTTCCCACCAAGAAAAAATTTGAAAAAATAATTTAATGAACGCAAGGTAAACGTAGGATTCTTTAACGTACATATATATGTAAAAACTGTAAAGGAAAGAATATAATCATGAAAAATTACAAATCAAAATTTTTTATTTAGTTCCAAATGGTATATGTCCAATTTCTTGCATTTTTATGAAAATCTGGAGAAATAATATTAATAGATTATTTTTAAATTATAACAATTATATTAAATTATTACATTCATAGGTTCATAGGTTCTTTGTATATTTTGTATAACATGTGTTGTATATTATTACGAAATTATTAATTGTAAGTAAAATTTCATGATCAAAGATTTATTTATAATTTTGTAGTACTTTGTAAAATTTATCCTTTTATTAAACTGCAGTGCATCAATAAAATATAATTAGAAATTTATTTTATATTAGGAGTAATTTATTTTATATTAGGAGTAATTTATTGCTTTATCTCATTCGTACATTCGTAATATAATATTGATGATTTTACTTTTACTCTGTTCTGAAGATATATTCTAATTATATAATATTTGATTAAATTTGATAAAAATATGTTTATTGTTCTTAATTCCAATTAACTTATACAATATCTGATATACATTCGCGGAAACAGATGAAGAAATCTAATGATAATACGAAAATCATTTAGCAAATAATATATTAAGTACTAATATCTATGCTATTACATAATGAATTATTGTTAAGTTTGATTTGGAAATAAGGGTAACAAAATTTTTTTTCATTATGTTTTATATTTTAGTTAATTAGCAATATCACTAATAATAGATAAAAATGTATATTAATATTCACTAATTATTCATCATTATTTATCAATGATAATAAAGAAATTATCAAATCAATTTAACAATATAAACCATGAATAAATAATATTTCTATTTTCAAAGAAAATAATATATAAATAAAAGCACATATTCCGATTTCTAATGTAAGATATAAACCTATAAGAAAAATTCAAGAACTATTTTCATCATCAACTATCTCTGTATTAAATGAATTAAAATTAATATTACATACATAAAATTATAACAATGTATGATAAATTAAATCAAATACCTCTTGATAATTGTAATGAGCTAGAAACCTCTAAATCAAGTAATTGTGAATCTTGACAATCTGTTAATGAATTACATTAGTAACTATTTGTATAATCAATTATTGATAATATAAGATGTGAAAATGCTACCTTTATTATCTTCCTCATTTAGATATGAAGTAATGATGGGTGAATTAATGGGTTTAGACAAATTGTTAAATGAAAATAATCTACTAGTATAAATGGCATCAGGGTTCTTTTCATATGTAGTTGAAATATTTGGTATCTCTTTATCAGCTTCTTCAAATATGGCTTTAATTTCTTTTCCTTTGTAACCAAATTTTTCTTTTTCCTGATAGTATTCATTTTCATTTTCATTTTCATTATCATGTGTGGAACTATACCAAAAAGCCAATATATCAAATAATTCCTTTGCTATTGGTCTTTGATTTGGATTAGCATTCATACATCTATAAGCTAATTTTTTATAAATTTCAGGAGTTCCTTTTCCAAATTCTGGTCTGAGTCCATTACATATTTTTAATGCTAACATAGCATCATGTTTTCTTTTATGAAAGGGTGGTTTTCCAGATGATAATTCTGCCATAATTACACCAAAACTATAAATATCAGATGATGTTGTATATGGCTCTTTATTTAATACTTCTGGAGCAACATATGGCAACACTCCACATATTTTACCATCTGATTGTTGTTTATTCAATGGTCCTGATAATCCAAAATCTGAAATATAAGAAACATTGGACCTATATCCACCATGATAAATTTGTAATACATTACCACTATGTAAATCCTTATGACAATATCCTAATTTATGAAAATTATTAAGTTCATATGATAATTTACGCAAAAATATAATTTTATCTTTCCATAAAATATTATTAAAATCTTTTGAAAGTACACTTCTTAAATTTCCTTTTTCTGAAAATTCAATAATCATCATAAATTCTTTAGTTACTGGATCTTTTGTCATTCCATAAAATTTTAAAAATGATTCATTATTTTTCTTAAAATAATCCCAATGTATTTGAAGCTATAATTTAAATTAAAAATAGTTTAAACATATATTAATTAACATAACAAATACATATTGTATATTTGAATATAAAATTTACCTCATTTAAATATTCAACTGATATATTCTGTGAATCATTTAACTTTTTCAAGGCAACTTTCATTGGGCTGGATTCTTTTTTTTTCCAAATTCCATCATCTTGTCTTTCATATTTTGCTTGACCATCAACCCATGTTGCAGAATATACTTTAGCAAATCCACCTTCCCCAATTTGTTTTATATCTTCAAATCTATCAAATAGTACCCATTCAAGAAATAATGGATAATCAACATCATAATTATTATATATCGGCCTTGCATTATAAATTGTATCCTTGATAAATTCATCAATATCGTGATTTTCACTGGTCCATCCTTCAATTATGCAACGAGGAACACATTCTTTACACCATGATTTTACATAGTTGACATAACAATCTTTATGGTTGATATTCACTGAACTTGAATCATTGTCAGAAATATTTAATTTATCAAGTTCAGATTCTAATTGATTTTCATTTTCTTTATAATTATCCTTACTCATATTTTTATAATTAAAAATTTTCAGTAAAAGATATTTGTAAAAATATTGGGCGTTTATTTAAATTCTTTTTAATAAGGGTAAAAAAGGAGATATATAACCAAAAATAGAATAGTATTGTAGAAGATGTTTGTATTACAGAAATTTATTTATTAGGAATTAGATTGGCGTAAAAATTTTAAGGTTGTACAGCAAAGAAAATGATGTACAAAATGATCGACGGTATATTTATACGTATTATACCCTATAAACAAATTACATAAAATCCGTTAATTTATTCCATTTCAACACTCATAATATTTAACCCTAGCCGAATTAATAATTTTAAAAGTTTTTTTAAAACTGGACACTGAATTTTTTGCAGGAAGTTATTTACGGAGGACCCCGAAATATACATAAAAGGGTCAGGTCAGAGTTTGCGTATAATGAGTCAAAAAATCATGTAGATCATTCCTTTTATGGATAATCCCAGCCAAAATAATATTTCCTAATTTAGATAATGGCTGAAATTATCATAATTCCGGCCCTGAAAGAATGCGTATTTTGGACCACTTCTGGACCTGACCTCTACATATATATTTCGGGGTCCTATTTACGGTATATCGCGTTTTATGTTTTTAACAAATAATAAATAAATCTTAAACCATTTGTTAATAAAGTGTTAATCATCAAATGTTTACGTTTAAATAACTTTCAGTAGCTTTCTCTTTATCTTCCTCCTAGACTCTTTATCTTCACATTCATACACTTCACAATTGTTTTTTGCTCCTATAGCAATATAGATTTATTTATGAGAAAAACATAATTTTTTGAATTTCACTCGGATGTTATATTATTTATTAAAATTGTATTATATAGCCCTGTAAAAAATCTGATCCGTGTTTTATCTTTCCATTTTTTTCCCGTGAATGTACTTTGCTAACAACTTAAAATTTTTTAAATGTATTGTAAAATTAATATTACAGTACATTATATACAAACCATGTTAAGATACTCGTTATTGGTCTTGTAGGGACATCGTACAATAGTTATATAATATTAATTGTAATATTAATTTATTAATATGTATATTTAATATAAATTGTAGCAAATTATTGTAAAATATATTGTAAAATTTAATTATAAAATAAATTGTAAATTTTATTGTAAAAATACATCTGTAATTTTAATCGTAAAATACATTTCCTCTATCTTCATTTAAATACTCCTCTACCATTCTTCATCTTTTTTTGATGTAAACGCTATTAAAGAAATTATGCATCAGTAACTGTTCGTTAATATAACTAAAGATAAAGAAAATACTTACAAAAATCTGAAAACCAACACGAAATGTTAGAAACATTTCGTTAACGTTAAATAAAAAGATTTTAAAAAAACATATTCATCTTCCCACCAAAATCCACATTCTAAATCTGTATAAAAAAAGAAAATTTTCAAAATTCATACGTTCAGGCCTATCAAAAAAAAGAATAGAATTTGGAATGTTAAAATAAATTTCGTTAGTATAAATAAACTAAAGCAGAGAAAAAACTTACCAATTCCGCGTTTCGTTAAAGAAAGAATCCCCTACAAAAATTCTGCGCGTCCAAGGACTTGACTGCATATAAAAAAAAAAGATAAAATTGAAACGTTAGCAAGACGTTTCACTAAAAGAATTAAATTAATAAAATATATTTCAGAATCCCTTACCGAAACAATACGCACCCAGGTACTGGCCGTCTAAAAAAAAGAGAGAAAATTGAAACGTTAGTAAAATGTTTCATTAAAGTATAAATTAAAAAAAATTCTTTTAAATCAAATAAATAATAGTTCTTTTCTAAAAAAATTCAATATTCATATATATTAAATATATTTGGTCTAACCATTTTTTTCAAAGATTCAGGCAATTTGTTGTATTTCGTTTACCTATAAAGAACTCTACGTGTCCAAAGACCTGCTCAACCTAAAAAAAAGAGAATATTGAAAGGTTAATAAAATGTTTCGTTAAAGGAATAAGTTCAAAGAAAAGTTTCAATACTTACCGAAATCAACATTTTTCAAAGATCTGTCGTCTAAAAAAAAAGGAAAAATATCAAAACGTTAGTAAAATGTTTCGTTAAAAGGAATAATTTCTAAGAAAGTTCTGATACCAATACTTTTAAGATCCGGTCACCTAAAAAAAAAGAGAAACCCCAAAATATTAAAAAATGGTTCGTTAAAAAAATATAAAGAAACATTAAAAAATATTGTCTGATTTCTTACCGAAATCCCACATGTCCGATAGATAAGTCCTAAAAAGAAGAAAATTTAGTACCAAAGACGAAAACAACAAAACAACAAACTATAAAAAAAAAACCTACCTCTATTTACACAAGAGACGGACACTCACTTCTATTTTCAAAGAGAATTGGCAACTCTAAAAGAAGAAAAACGAACTATTAATAAAGTTCGTTAAATAAAATAATTAAAGAAAAAACAAAAAAAAAACAAAAAATATCATACCAGAATCCCATATCCAAAGAGAATTGAGAGAATCGTCTAGATAAAAGAAAGTAAACGAATTGTTAGAATCTGTTCGTTAAAACAAAACAATTAAAAAAAAATTTGAATAACTTACCGAGATTTGCATCTAAGAAGACCGAAAGAACTGCCTAAAAAAAAAAAGTTGAAATGTTAAAACGTTTCATTAAAATAGATAATTAAGAAAAAAAAATTTTCCACCTTATTTCCACGCGTCAAAATAGCCGAAGAACTAAATCGTCTAAAAAAAAGTAAGAGAAATAACTATTAGAAATCGTTAGTTAAAAAATAAAACAATTAAAAAAAAAGACAAATTTACCGAAGTTCGCATCTAAGGAGAGATAGCTAGTAAGATTTTTCAACAAAAGGTGCGAGAGAAGCAGAAAAAAGAAAAAAAGAAATGGGAAATGTAAAAGTAAAGGGAAAGGGGAAGGGAAGGAAAAGGAAAGAATGAAGGAAAGACAAAAGAAGGGTATGAAGGGAAATGAAGGGACGAACGAAGGAAAAGGGAAAAATGAAAAAAAAGGTTCAAAAAAAAAAGTTTAAAAAAAAAGAAAATGTTAAAAAAAAAAAGTTTTAAAAAAAAGAAAATGTTAAAAAAAAAGTTTAATTTAGTTGATCGAACTGCGAATTATATCACATACACGTGATACATAATTTTATGGGGTTCTCCGAAACTTTTTTTTATATTTTTAATGACATGTATATATGTGCTCATATACATACACACATATATATATCTTATATAACAAAAAGCCCCTCCTCTTCATCACATTATAGATTATACACTATTGTCAATATTACATTTTAATAGTATATACTAGATGTAACCCGTCGCGTTGTGGCGGGAATGATACTTGCCCATCAAATAAGAGAGTATAAAGAGAGTAATAATAACACACGTCTCCCATCACTCCTCTTCATCTTCTCATCAATTCTTTACGTCTCCCATCGCTCCTTTTCATATCCCATCACTCCTTTTCGTCTCCCATTACGCCTTTTCATCTCCCATCACTCTCCCATCACTCCTTTTTACTTCCCATCACTCCTTTTTATTTCCCATCACTCCTCTTCGTCTCCCGTCACTTCTTTTCATTTCCCATCACTACTTTTCATCTCTCATCATGTCCTATTTCTCCTTTTTGCTTCCTATCACTTCTCATTACTCTTTTTTTCTCTTTCATCTTCTATTACTTTCCATTACTCCATTGTTATTTCGTTTTTTTATTAGCATCTTCTCCTTGGTCATTGTAATTTATTTATCTTTTTATTTATTGTTATTGTTTAAATACAGTGATTTTTTTCTTTAAAATTGTAAATGTGTGGCTTAAATTTTAATATTTGCAAATAAAATTTTATCAAATAAGATTATTTTGAATAATTATGCAAAAAAATTTTTTTTATAAATATCTTCGCAATAAAATTTAAATTTAACCGATCAAAATAGCTAAGTTAAAAAATCAGCCCAGCCGACTAATAAATTTGTACATCATGTGACATATTTGAAAAAAAACCCAGGCGGTGATCGCCCAGGCGACAGTTAGCAATCCTTCCAAAAAAATATTTCACAATCCCCCAAAAACAATCTATTGCTATGAAAAAAAATTTCCCAATTATAACAATCTATTGTCATGAAAAAAATCATCCCCAATTATAACAATCTATTGTCATGAAAAAACATTTTCCCATAGAATTTACTAAACCGATCTATTGTTACAAAAAATAAATAAATTATGTCAGTCTATTTATATTGAGCCTAAAAAATAATTAGGGAAAATATTACTAATAATAAGAATCGGGAAAAAAGGAAATTACCGTGGTGCTACAGCATCAATCCGATCACTGATCTAAATCTAAATGGTTTAAGAATGTGGTTTGGGAAAAAAATAATAACAATGAAGAAAATTGGAAAAAAGAGCGAAAAATATAATTTGGGGGAAAAGAAAAAGGATAAGGAAAGAACAAAAGGAATCCGTAAAAAAAATAAGTACCGAAAAAAATTCTGAAAAAAAAGAACAATAATCTGGTCCAAAAAGACTGAAAAAAAATTTTAAATAAATTAATAATATGGTCTAAAAAAAGACCGAAAAAAATAATAATATAAAAAAATAGTCTTAAATAACCAATAAAAAAAAAATTTTTCAGTTTGGGGAAAAAACCAATAAAATTCTCGGGTTGGAAAAAAAAACCCCGAAAAAGAGGGAAAAAAATGAAAATTTTTTTTTAAAAAAAAGGAAAAAAAAAGGAAAAGAAAAAGGAAAAAGGTTCGAAAGAGAAAAGAGGAAACTTAAAAAAAAGAAAGAACTGAAAGTAAAAGATCGATTCAAGAAAAAAAAAGAAAATTAAAAAAAAAAGGAATTGAAAGTTCAATTAGGTTCAAAAGAAAAGATAAAATTTTAAAAATAGGTTTAAAAAAAAATATAAATCGGTCTAATAATCCGATTAAAATTTCAATTGATAACAATATGACTTGCCGATCAAGTGGGTCTTAGCTATAAAGAATACAGATCAGCAATTCAAAATTAATTTATACAGGTTAATCTAAACGTAACTTGTGAAATTCATTATACAATATTTTGTACAATATATATAAGTAAAATCTTGTGAAAACATTGTAAAAGATTATAAGATTCATTAGAAAATGTATCAGAATTATATATTTTACAATTGATTGTGAATAAATTAATTTTAAAAATGTATTGTTAGAAATATCGTACTATATATTTTCAGATTTAAAATACCTTGTACAAGGCTTGTACAATGATTGCACAATGCATCATGAAAATTTAGCATTGTTAGCAAAGTATCATTTTCATGGAATTTATAGCCTTAAATCATGGAAATTTTCATCTCGCTAACACGGATATCCGTGAATGTATCATTTTCACGGAATTTTTACGGAAGATACGGAGAAATAATGGAAATATTCGGATAAAAATTTTTTATAAGGTAGACGTATAACATAGTGTATATAGCATCGGGACTTTTTGCCAAAATCTATTTTGCCGAAGCCACCGAACTCCATTTCGCCGAAGGACATAATATTTGATTAAATTTAATAAAATATGTTTATGTTTATTGTTCTTAATTTCAATTAACTTATACAATATCTGATATAAATATGAGTTATTTGCGAAAACAGATAAAGAAGTCTAATGATAATACGAAAATCATCTAGCAAATATATTAAGTACTAATATCTATTGCTATTACATAATGAATTATTGTTAAGTTTGATTTGGAAATAAGTAAAGTAAAATTTTCTTTTCGTTATATTTTATATTTTAATTAATTTGCAATATCACTAATAATAGATAAAAATGTATATTAATATTCAACTAATTATCCATTAATATTTATCAATAATAAAGAAATTATCAAATCAATTTAATAATATAAACCATGAAAAAAAGTAATAATATAAATAAAAGTATATATGCCGATTTCCAATGTAAGATATAAACTTACAAGAAAAATTCAAGAACCATTTTGGTCATCAACTATCTCTATTAAATAAATTAAAAATTAATATTACATACATAAAATTATAACAATGTCGGTATGTAAATTAAATACTTCTTGAGTGTAATGAGCTAGGGACCTCTAAATCAAGTAATTGTGAATCTTGACAATCTGTTAAAGTATTACATTAGTAACTATTTGAACAATCAATTATTGATTATGTAAAATGTGAAAATGGTACCTTTATTATCTTCTTCATTTAGATATGAAGTAATGATGGGTGAATTAATGGGTTTAGACAAATTGTTAAATGAAAATAATCTACTAGTATAAATGGCATCAGGATTCTTTTCATATGTAGTTGAAATATTTGGTATCTCTTTATCAGCTTCTTCAAATATGGCTTTAATATCTTTTCCTTTGTAACCAACTTTGCAGAAACTATAAAATTTTTTCCGATGTCAATATGGTATTGATAAGGTATCGGTAAAACACCAATATTGTAATGGTTTATATTCTTACACGAGACAGTTACCATTAAGTAACGGTAAAATAACTGCACATCATCAGTTATCGTTACAATGTTATCACTATATTATTATACGAATCTTCAAGACATCAAATTAAAGTCGAAAAGATTTATTATAATGTATTTTTAATAACTTATCAGTATCGTATAAATATTAGAACAATTATGTAACGATATATTAACGATATATGAGCTGTATTAATTAATAAATAACAAAATTTATTGCAAATTACTATTAAATAGCCTTAAAGTAGTACAAGTTTCTTATATAGTCAGTATTCAGTAAATCATGAGACGATGTACAACTATTACTACAATCATGAAGAAAATACACATTATTAACTAAATCTATCGCAGATAATGGAAAAACATGTCGCCATCTATTATCGGTTTGTATTCTATATACTGGACAGCCAAGTCTAGTCCGATTAGTCTCTTCAAACCATTTCACAATAATAAATACATACAACTTATTATCGTTACCTTGGTGACTAAAAATTGCTTCAACAATAGCGTAACTTTCATTGTAATCTTGTATTTGCATCATAACAACATCTCCAATACGCAAGTGATTTTTAGTGAAAGTGCCATGTTCATTTTTGTAAAAATATGTCGCGAGTTCATAAATGAAAATTTTTTTGTGTATCAAGGCAGCATTATAACCCATATCTGAATATGATATCATTAATTCCGATCGGAATAAAGGTCCATATAGATCTACAGAAACGTTCCCTAGCTTTAATATTGATATACGTTGCCTAAGAGATAACTTAACAATATTTTCGGCGTTTGTTTGTACTAAAGAATAGAACAAAGTAAAAAAATAATCTAATATAATAAAACCAATGAAATATCAAAAACTAACCATTTGTTTCAATATCACTGTCATAAGGTTGTTCTTCAATAATAAACCAATCACCAGCTATCCGTGCAAAATCATCTGATAAATTAGTGAAACCTTCACAAAATTTGGATATCCTTGGATCGATGCCACCATCAATTAAGTGTCGTAATGCAAAAAGTGTCGTATATCATTTCATTAAATCCAATTCAATATTTTTTCGATTCATCTTTGGTACCATTCCCTTAAAAATTTTATGCACAATTTCTTTGACACCTACAGAAGAATTAATTAATGTGGCAAAAGTTTTTGCATTTTTAACTAGATGAAAATTTGCATGTAGGTTTGGTAAATTACTAAATTCCTCAAATGCCTATGAAAAAAATATAGTAAATACAGCTATATTGAAATAATTTGATAATATTAATATACAATATTATAATATAATTAATAATAGTAGTAATTACCTGTGAGAGAATTATCATCTCCGTTTCTAAACATCGCTGCAATTCCATATAATCATCTTTACTAAAAGACTCTTTAAAAATGAAAGCTGTTGTTTCCGCTATAGTTTTCCAGCATGTAATGATAATTTTAGTAGCTGCATTACCCTGATTAACATTGCACCTTTGTTGAATTGTAGAAAGATCTAATTTTTTTATGCATGATGGTTCTAAAAATCGATTCAAAATAAATGGCATCATCATAGCTAACCTAAGGCAATCGGACATCATAAAGCTATCATGATGACCTACAGGATTTGGCAATTTATGCCATTGTTTAGGATATTCAAAATGTTTCCATATTTCTAAAAATTTTTTTTCCCTTCTTGTGAAAGAAGATTCATAGTTATACTTAATAATCTTTGAATTTTTCCAGCAGTTAGGTGATAAACATCCTGTGGAGTTTGCAAATGCCGTTCTCTTTTCAAGTGATCTAATATTGATTTTTTTGTACAAAGTCCATAATTTGTAGCAATACTTTTCTGACCCACTATTGTTGTTGCTAAATTTATTTCTTCAAATTGAGTATCTGTAACATGATGATAACGAGATATTGCAGCTATATCTAAATTTGGGTTAGTAAAAATATCCCTAGTTGCCTGACAAGATCGGCAACCTTTTACAGCAATGTGACGTTTAACACCTGTAAGATCATTTCCTTGCGGTAAATCTGCAGTAATTTGTCCAATGCTCGCTATAATTAATGAATCTTGTCCATTTATTTTGAAAATCTTACCTTTTTCTAACTGCTTCATTTCGTTAATAAATGGCTTAATAAATTCGTTGAAATTACCTCCAAATGGGACAAATCCAAGTATAAAGTGATTTTTTAGTTGCTTTCTCATATTAAATGGCATGTTTCCAAATTGTATATAGACTCCTCCAAGAGAGTGATAAACATTCCTGTAGGTTCCAAAATCGTCGTAGTACAAATCAACAAATAATTTGTATACTGGCAATGCATCTTCATAATTTTGTGTCAATTCTAACTTAGCATATTCAGATGGATGCTTATACTCCAATGATACTGATCTCAATTTCCAGCGGTTATTATGTTTATATAAAATCTCATTAATATGTCCGTCAGCATTTGGATCTTGTGAAATATTGACACGTTTGATAACATCTTGAGGTTCAATTAGTATAACTGCATTATTTTCATTACGATCAAGTAACCAAAATTCACCTTGCTCATAACTTCTTGATCGAGAGTTACTTTTAAAATTTGTTGGAAGCTCATTATAGGTTAATATACGTTGTATTTTTAATTTGTAGCCATCGTTTCCATATAAAATAGCCAAAAGACGTCCTAATTTTCTTCTATTATTGTCATTATAGCATAAATATTCTCCAATTTGATATTTAACTATAAAAAAATAAATATTTAAAATTCTAAATAAGCTATTCCTATAAAAATTAAATACTGTACTATATATATTTCTCTATAAATATTACCTTGTCTTATCATAATACTATTATCGCCAAAACAAGGAGATTCACCCCAAATTTCTCCATGCCAGAATTCTGAATGTTCTTCAGTTTCAATGGCTGGTCCAAAGTACATCCGATCAAATATTGATTTATTGTTAAGAATATGCCATATTATATCTGATATTGATAAATAATAAGCAGGCTTAATACTAGGAGTTATTGATGGAGTTTTTTTAGTAGATATTTTAATGGAATGTGATCGAATAGGTATTAACGGTAAACGTCGCCGCCACTCTCTAAATCGTCGGTTATTTGAAATAATATCACTAACACGAAATTGTGGATGCTTTAATATGTCAACTAACTCATCATACGCACGTGTAGAAATGCTGTGTTTTTGAATCCAACAAAAAAGTAATGTGGCAGTAATACTTTCAAAATATGGTCCAAATTCACAATCATTTTGTAGTAACTTATCTGATTTTAATGCCTCATCAACAATTGCCTCGCTAATAATAGTATTTATATCATCTTCAAAATTATCATCTTCATTCAGATCATTATCATCATCATTAAAATCATTGTCGTTCAGGTTATCATTATTATCATCATCATTAAAATTGTCATCACTGTCATCTTCGTTCAGATCATTATCATCATTATTAAAGTTGTTGTAACTGTCATCTTCGTTCAGATTATTATCATCATCGTTAAAATCGTTGTAACTGTCATCTTCGTTCAGATTATTATCATTATCGTTAAAATCGTTGTAACTGTCATCTTCATTTAGATTATCATCATTGTTATCATTTATATTTATATTATTAGCCTCACCTATATCATTATCTTTTTCATTCAAATTATGATCGTTTATATTTAAATTATTACTATTCAAATTGACTTCATTTTCGTTTAAAACATTTGAAGATGTGTTTGTAAAAAACTTATGGCGTAAATAAAATGGTTTTTTATGTAAAGAATTAATTCTATTTCGAATCATGCTTATATTTTTTTAAAATATTTTAAAAGTAGAAATAAAAAAAATTCGAGAAAACTTTACCAAAAAATATATTTAGGTTAAAAATAAAATTTTTATGAGAAAAACTTTACCGAAAAATATATTTAAGTTAAATTAGTTAGGCTTTTTATTCATATTAGTCATAATATCTTTTTTTATTAATATTAGTTATATAAAAAGTCAAAAAAAGTTAAATCGCGTTAATTAGTAATCAATAAATAACATCAGATTTTATTGGAAACGAAAATTAAATTCTCACGATATTAATAAGCTAAGTAAAAAATATATAATAGGATCATATTAATTTATTATTGATAATCTAGTTAATTCTCTCTTTAAAAAATAAATTGAAGAAATAATAAAAACTATCATGCCACCAAGAACACGTAATAATAGTAGAATTCAAGAAAAAGTAGTACAGACTACTTCAATTCAAAATAAACAGAAACGAACATATACTAGGCAAAAAAAAGCAGAAACGCTGCAATCTACTATAATTGGTGTTGAAGGGTCGCAAAAAAAACAAAAACGATCATATACTAGTAGACAAAAAGAAGCAGCAATACAACCATCAGATGTCTATACTATAATTGATGTAGAAGAGCCATTGACACAGCAATTAGAAGATAGTATTACGCTAAAAGAAAGCAATGCACTTATTGATTTTTTAAATGAAACTAATGATTATTTGTCTGGTATTTACATAATTTATTAATATTAAAGCATATTCTATATTAGATTTAATAGTATGGTATATTATATTAGATACCGAAGATGATGAAACCGTCCAAAAAGAAGTCACTAATAAAAATGATCTGGAAAAATCATCACGGCCACAACCAACTATGCCACCGAAAAACCAGCAAAAAACAACAAAAACAGCAAATACTAGGATTGGCGTTGATGAAATAGATGATGATGAGGAAGCCGTTTCCAACCTAGTAAAGCTTAACGACAAGAAAGCCACTAAAAATGTATCTGGAGCCGTGGCAGGGTTAAATACGAATTCAACTCCTGGTAAATATTATTAAAAAAATCTATTGATTATTAAAAAAGTTTAACTCTTATTTGTTATACTTAAAATATCAGTGGCACTTAACAATATAGGAAATATGTTTGAAATATGTATATGGCTGTCAAATAATCCGCATATTTTACAAGTAGCAAATCAACTTTGTGCTATGAGAAATATGTCACCACAATCCTTTGATAATGAAATAACATCTAAAACTTCGACAGTTTTGACAGCATCATCAGTGCCAACACCACAATCTGACGACAAGGTACAAAAAAATTTTTTTTTCTTATTCAGTTATAGTACATAAATAATAAATAATAGCATTTTGACTATAAGGGATCTGCACGTCTATGGTTGGAAGAAGCAAAATGTTTATTTTTACGATGTCGATCACCACCTGCGTCTAGTATTGAAGAACTCATTAAAGAAATATTTGGATACGAGCCATATACCGATAACGCCATAGACATTATTAAACATACAAAAAAAGTGTTTGGTGATTTTCGAAATAATTTTAACAATGATATTGATGCACTAGTTACAAAATATAAAGAGCGGCAACAAAGGCAAGTATAGAGTTTTGTCACTACCAACCTGAGTTCAATTCTCATTAAAAAAAAAAAATAAAATAATTAATTAATAAAAATAGTAGCATATTTTTAATTTTCTTTACATACTGTCTTCTTTAATTAGGAGGGTTACGTTAAATGACCTTGAAATTGAGGATTTTATAGATGAAGCAGTAGCCAATAAAGTATTCTCCAGATTTCTTGCTGCTACAAATAGACGACTTTTTAATGAAAACGGAAATATGGAAATATTAGTAGGGTTATTACAATCTGCATTTAAAGCTAGTTTCAATAAACGTGATATAAAAGCTATCAAAGCACTGGATGCTATTACATGTAATATGCAAGTATTTTCAAAAAGTGGCCGTAATATCGCTATGAATTTGGAATTATATTAATAGTAATAGTAATAAAATGCAAGATAAACTCATAGGAACTAGTTATGATATCGATATGTAATTATTTATCGTGATAATAATGTTTAAATATTTCTGGCAATGCATTAATTTATTTGCAAACATTCGTAAAATATATAAATATATATAATATATTTATTTTTCACAATATTTTCATAAGATTTATATATACATATTGTACATAAATTTTATAAATAATTTATAATAAACTTTGCAATTAATAAAAATTACGTGTGTCATGGTAGTGTCACGGTAATTGATCAAAATCGGACTTAGACTTTTAAGTTTCAAGATAGTTTTGATCAATTCTTTTTTTTTCTCAATTAAACTATCGAAACTTTTTTTAACTTTTTTTAAAAAGTTTTGATCGAATTTTTTTAATTAATTAATTATTTTTTTTTCAATCAAACTGTCAAATTACTTTTTTAAAAGTTTAATCAACTTCTTGAAAAGTTTAGTTTCGATACTTTTTTTTAGTTTAAAATTTCAAAAAATTTTAATGCGAGATTTTGGTATGTGCAATTTTTTTTAAATTTTATCCCTCTTTAAACGAACATTATTAACACTTTACGTTTTTTTTAGGAGGTTTTTATGTAAAATTTTGATAAGTGCAAATTTTCAACTTTTCTTCTTTACCTGTCTTCTAATAAACATTTACTACAGTTTGTTTTCTTTCTTTTATTAGACAGTTGGTTCTTTAGCTTTTTGTGCATGAATTTCAGTGAGTTTTTCTTTGTTTCCTATAAATACTTTTAACGAATGGTTATTAATATTTCTTTTTTTTTAGATGGATCTATAATATCGATGTAACACTATTAAAGCTAAAGTTGATCGCCTTGTATAACAGTACCAATGTACCGAATTCAAAAATCTATCTTTCAATATATCAAGGCGATGGTACGAATATTAGAGTCATGGGATCTCGGTAGGAAATCAGTTCATTTTTCTTAACAAAACGTTTCCTAATATGTTACATTTATACTTTTTTAGATGTTCATTAGACACATGAGAATTCGGTAAGTGGGTTTTTCTTTGTGTCAACTTATTATTTTAACAAAACATCTCTTGACATTTCAACCCTTTCTTTTTAGGTGAATCTGGACGTATGGGAAACCTTTAATAAAAAATGGCTTTTAACTTTTTTTTGTATGGAAGAATTAGCTCCGACTTGAGAATTGAAATTCCAGGTGAACACGGAGATCATCAGGTCAAATCAGATGATTGTATGATACCATTGTCCAAATCAGGTCCCACCTTGTTATAGTTGTGTCACCAGGGGCGCTATGTCAACGGAAATTTAGTACGTTGATCGCTTAAAAATCCGCGGCTATCCAATTATAACAAGAGGAACATTAGATAATCATGCATATATATTTTTTACATATTGAAATAATATTATTATCGCAGTTTTCAGAATTCTGTATACGTTGTAATTACTTGATGATTATGATTACAGGACAATTACTGGACAATTACTGGATAATTACCGAGTGATTATGATTATAGGACGATTATAGGATGATTATAGGACAATTACAGGACAATTACCGGACAAAATTGTCCGGTTTTTGTCCAGTAATCGTCCTGTAAAATCATAATCTCATAATCTTTTTAATTAGATGACCTGCAGGGGGTGGCACAATTTTGAAAAGCGCAATAATTACAAATGGTTATATTATAAAAGATTTTTAATTAGATTGTAATTTAAATTGTTAATTGCTATATTTAAGTTATTTGTAATTTACGAAAATTTTATGATGTTAGCAAAGTAATTTATAATGTCTTTAAAATACCGTGAAAATACCTATAATACGCTTTTCTATGTATATTTTCAATGAATTAACAATATTATAAAAAGAATTGTTCCGATGCAGTCAAAATACTGTGCAAATCTCATTGTGATACTGGATTAACATCGGAACAATTCATTAATAAAAAAGGATCGTCACATTACCCTAAATATATCTTGCATATATCTTAGTAATGACGCAATGATACCTCGCAAAAATTTAAGGTTTCTGCAAAGAAATATTTTTTTTTCCTGATAATCACCTTCACTTTTTATGGACTTATACCAAAACATTATTATACTAACTAATTCTCCTGCTGTTGGTCTTTGATTAGTAATAGCATTCATACATCTATAAGCTAATTTTTTATAAATTTTAGGAGTTCCTTTTCCAAATTCTGGCCTGAGTCCATTACATATTTCTAATGCTAAGATAGCATCATGTTTTCTTTTATGGAAGGGTGGTTTTCCAGATGATAATTCAGCCATAATTACACCAAAACTATAAATATCAGATGATGTTGTATATGGCTCTTTATTTAATACTTCTGGAGCAACATATGGCAACACACCACATATTTTACCATCTGATTTTTGTTTATTCAATGATCCTGATAATCCAAAATCTGAAATATAAGAAACAATAGACTTTACTTCTTCATTATAAATTTGTAATATATTTCCACTATGTAAATCCTTATGACAATATCCTAATTTATGAAAATTACAAAGTTCAACTGATAATTTAAACAAATTCATAATTTTATCTTTCCATAAAATATTGTTAAAATCTTTTGTAAGTACACTTCTTAAATTCCCCTTTTCTGAAAATTCAATAATCATCATAAATTCTTTAGTTACCGGATTTTTTGTCATTCCATAAAATTTTAAAAATGATATCTTACTTCTCTTAAAATAATTCCAATGTATTTGAAGCTATAATTTAAATTAAAAATAGTTTAAACATATATTAATTAACATAACAAAATTACATATTGTAAATTTGAATATAAAATATACCTCATTTAAATATTCAACTGATATATTCTGTGAATCATTTAACCCTTTCAAGGCAACTTTCATTGGGTTGGATTCTTTTTTTTTCCTAATTCCATCATCTTGTCTTTCATATTTCGTTTTACCATCAACCCATGTTGCAGAATATACTTTAGCAAATCCACCTTCCCCAATTTGTTTCATATCTTCAAATCTATCAAATGGTACCCATTCAAGAAATAATGGACATCTTGTATCATCACCCCATAATGGATATTTTGCATTATAAATCGTATCCTTGATAAATTCATCAACATCGTGATTTTCACTGGTCCATCCTTCAATTATGTAACGAGGAACACATTCTTTACACCATGGATTACAATTTTTATGGTTGATATTTAATTTATTAAATTTGGATACTAATTGTTTTATTTTTCTATTAATGTAACTCATTTTTATGATTAAAAATTTCGATAGAAAATAAATTAGTAAAAAAATTGAGCGTTTATTTAAATACTTTTATTAGAAAGGATTAAAAAGGAATTATATAACCAAAAAATAGAATAGTACGATAGAAATGTTTGTATTACAGAAATTCATTTAGATTGGCGTAAAATTGTAAAGCTGTACAGAAAAAAAAATGCTATGTACACAAAATGATCGACGGTATAACAGGATAAGTAATTTCGTAATTAACCCTAGCCGAATTAATAATTTTGGTCAAATTTAAGTTTTTAAACTAGAGTGCTTGACATTATGAAATGTTTTGCCAGGAAATTATTTACGGTATATCACATTTATGTTTTTAACAAATAACATATAAATATTAAACCATTTATAATATAATATAAAAGTGTTAATCTTCTTTCTCGCTTGTACTTTGTACCCGTACACACTTCATTATTTTTTTTATTTTTGCAATAACGATAGATAAAGTGTTAATCTATTGAATGGATTGACTTGAGCTGTTTCGAACTGGAGTGAACCGGTTTGGTTCCACAATAGGTTCTTGGTCAAAATTGGTAAGTTAGTAAAATTAACAGTAAAGTAACGGGTAAGTTACTAACAAAATTTAAGACATAGTAAGTTACCAAAAAAGAAACTATTATCATTAATATCAAATAAAGAAAAAAAATCATCATCTTTATTATATTCTTTACTATCATTTTGATTAATATTTTCTAATTCTAATTTTTAAATTTAATTTAATTTAATTAATCTCATCTATTAAATTCAAATATTGAATATTTTTTAAATTTCAAATAATTTTAGTATTTTTTATTGTATATTTAACGTTAACTGTTAGACATTAAAAATTGAGTCACGTGATTTTAGGTGATAACAAGAGATCTGCATGCCGGAATTATTTCTTGCCTTTATCGTAGCGTAGTTTACTGCTAAAATAGTGCTATCCGAAGGGTGAGGTCCTGGCGTCGGGATGAATATTTAGTTCTTAATACCAGATAGTTCACTTTGTTTCTTCATGTAACATTATAGTTATAATTGTATTAGACGGCTAGACGCTCTTTAGAATAAAATAAATAAATAAATAAATATTCTTGTTGCCTTTTTATAGAGTAGTACGTCCAACGTTACCTAAAATTGAAATGGAAGTCACGGGCGTCACTCACAGCTAAAAAATAAGATTTACCCAAAAAAACATATGAAATATATACAGTATTTAGAAAACATTGTGGTGTTATTCAACGATTCCAAACGCCAAAATTATCGTTGTATTGAAACTTATTTATCCTATTTAAGTGAAGATGGTAAAGTGCACATGAAATTAATAATAATTTACTATCTTGTTGTCTTTAAATACATTATTTAATTATCCTAATTACTGTATATAGAATCAATAGATGTATTCTTTTTTTTACGGTAAAATAAATGTGCGATAAATATAAATATGTTTAATTGCCGTTAATGAAAATACTCGGTTAAATAATAAAGTTGATTGGTCCTTCGTTTTAATGATATAATTTAATTATACAACGTATAATCCGGTGATTAAAACAAATCTTACGTAATTATTATCAAAATAAAAATATGACGCAGCGCAAATCATTTGATTGGTACTACGGAAAATCGATTCTAATATAAATTTAGTCTGAAACAAATCGGAATATATTTAATACTGCTCTTATTTTCCTTGTAATAAAAAAAAATAATCAACAATAATAATAATAATAAAATATCGTTGGAAATTCAAATCAGGTAAATTATAAATTTTAAACTAGGTTAAAAAACTATCTATAATTTTTTTGCGTATATAGAACGAAGGTTCTTCTAGCAACGCTGCTTCCAATAATTGAAACTAATAACCTTGTTTATGAAACCAATTCTCATGAATTCTCAAATTAGAAGAGGATGAGTTTATCACGCCCAGCAAAAAAATCTATTAAGCAACTGTCCGAAATAAACTATTTACATGCTTTGAAGGTGCTTTTTGAAAATTTAAAAAATGAGTTTTCGACTCAATCCTAAATAAATTCATTAGAAGCTCTAGTTGACACCATTCACCAGTTCCTTTAATTATTATTCATAAAGAGAGCATGACTACTAGATTAGTTACATTTAAGAACTTTAGTGATAGTCTTAGAACGAATATGTTTTACACCGATAGTACTTTGTAAATTTTGCTAAAAAATTATAAACTTTATCTCGAAGTCCTTTACTGAGATTTATCGTAAACAACACAGCAGGTTATTGAAATAGGACTTTATAATAACTTTAGGTCAAATTTTAATCAATTTAATCAACAAAACAATAATCAGCATGAATAAATCACAATAAAAGGCGTAACTATATTAATATTGATTTTTCATTAATCCATTTGAGAGATACATTTCATAGTCTACGACTTGGTTTCAAGAATTGATACGAAGAACTAAAAACTTTCTTAAAGCTGCATTAAATATTACACCAAGGACTTTATCAATGGCAGAATTGCGTTTCCAAAAGATAATTGTTCAATTTTATCATTGCTATTTAAAATTATTTTATAGAAAGTAAGTTATTATTTATTTAATTCTATTATTACTTATTGTTGTTATAATATTTATATACAATTAAACTAGCTAATTTCTTACTCAAGTAAGTCGAAGTTTAAGTTTTAAATATCCAGTATTATGTTAATATTCAAAATAATATTTTTATCTCGTCTGAACTCTGAAGGTTCTGAAAAGACTATTAGTAAAAAATTTTAGGGAATTGATATTAATAGAGTATATGGAATATATCTTAGAGCTACAGATAAACCTATTTTGGATTCTCAAACAAAATTTAAAGAAGTATCAAATAAAATCGTTAAGGAAATTTTATAAATGATCTTGCTAGAAACTAAGCCATCGCATTATGATACCACATACTTTGTGGTTTGAAGTATTAGACCTTGCACAAAATCTTATCTAAAGATCTACTCATATAGTCTTTGTTACTATTTGACTATTGAGTCACTTAATAAAGCACTAAATAGTTTTATATAATTCAAAGCTATTGAATTATAATTACATTTATACAATATTGATAATGAAATGTTTTTTAATGATTGAAATTGATTTTGATCAATACAAACAAAAGAAGTGAAAATAATTTAACAGATTCAGAAAAATTTCAAAATTTATTAAAGAAAATACCTTGAAGATTTAAAAATTTTAACTAATGATAATAGAAAAGGGAAAGAGATAGAAAAAAACAATTTATATTTAAAGATAAAACAAATATCGAATTCTAATGTTTTAGATTTTATAGTAAATGAAATGATTTGTCCAATTAACACTAAACCAACGGATCAATTAAATAATTTAAAAAAGTTAAGCAGAATCAGATGTTGATAGTGATGATTCAGAATAATTCAGAAATTAATCAGATATTGTATTAATAAAAAATAAGAAATTTATGAATAGTACAATTATTAAATTAAATTCTAATATTTCATTATTACTTCCAAAAATAAAAAAATAACATCCAACTTATCAAATATTATAAAAGAACTAAATGAAATCATTATGAAAAAGCTGAATCTTTATGTAAAGGATCTTAAAGAATAACTTTTAAGAAAAATTTTAAAGATGCATTTTAGCTTATATTTATAGATGACTTAATAAGAGCAATAATATTTATATTTAAAAGAAGCTAGTTTCTTAAACCCAAAAGACCATGTGCATTAAAAAATGATCTAATTAATTATTTATGACTTAAAAATTATGCACGCAGTTATGAAAAAAAAGGAGATTATTTAAGTGCTCTAAAAATATTAAATATGTTGTTTAATTATTAATGAGAAATTTTATGTAATATGGCACAATATATTAAAACTATATTATATTATACAAAAGCAAATATAATAGATCTAGAAAATATCCATAATTTTATTTTATATGATCATTTATTGCAAAAGTATTCGGATTTTTGGTTAAATTCTGTAAATAATAACGATGATTTTAATGATTTTATCGAATTTGGAATTGTTAATGAATTTAGTAAATACATGTATAAAGGTAAGAAAATATTTATATTGTTATTTAAAGTTATTTAAAATTAATATTGTTTTAGAATATAAAATTTATTTTATTTCGATCCCTAGTATAAATTAAGTGAGATATACAGGTATAGTTTTATATTATTTATATTATTTATGTTAATTATTTTGAATATAAATTAATTGTAGCAAAAGTTGAGTTAATTTGCTTCGTTAATAATAAGTTATGTTGATTTAATATTAATCTTTTATTCGCTATATGTGATACCATACCAGAATTCTTCATTATAATGAATTTTAATTTCTAACCCACCAAATTCGCTATAATAAGGATTGTTGACAAGTACATTTTCTGCATTAACTGCCGTGAAAAGAAAAAATTAAATTTGTGCTAACAGTTAAACGTAAAATAAGGAATGTTAAATATAGTACATTTGTGTTAAATAATTTTTCTAATTAGCAGAACGCACAATTGTCATCCAATAATTATTTGTTATATTACAAATATTTAAAGATGGCATTCGAATACTATCCGAATGATCCCTGAAAACTTGAATTAAAATTCGATGGAAAAGTTATCCAATTGTAGGAAGAGAATACAATTAGGAAATGAAAGTACCCAATTAAAGAAGAGAACAGTACAAAGTATTACTGCTAATACTGTATCTTTAAAAAAGAATTTTGAACATATTAGAAAACCATATGTTTCTAAAAATATATTGCGTTGTAGTAAAGATATGAATTTCTAAATGCTTCTTGTAAGAAATTTGCGTTATACTTTCAATGTATGATGATAATAAACATGTTTACAATACTTCTGTCCATATAATCTGTGGAAGTCCATTATGTTATATTTAATAAGTTTTTGGTAAAAATATAAAAATTCTGCAGCGTAACTTATAATTATTTGTAAATTATTATTCATGTGGAACTTTAAGAATTTCTCTTTTTTAAATGAGAAAAAAAAGAAGGAAAAAAAAGAATATTCTTTAAGATACTAACTACACCGTGTTACGAAACTACTTATAATTTACGATATTTATGATGGGTGGGCAAAGTTTACGTAATTTAGATAATTTAGGTGATCATTCAAAAAAGGAATGTTGAGAGAACCGTAATAACTTATTCGGATCAGATCAGTCGTAGAAATGATTCCATAGAATTCTGCAGTCATGTGCAATAGTATAAAATTGGAAGCTTCCAATGGTGCTTCCAATCTTCCAAGAGCACATCACTGGAATTCTGTAATAAAAAAATTTATTCGTGCGTCGGTATGTAGAAATTATAAATTAATTTTTTTCCATACATTAAAATTTCTTGGTGTGACAAATAAATTATGAATAACTAAAAAAAACTTCAATCTTATCTTTATAATTTTTATCAAAAAAGTTTTGTTAACACTTAACAATTAATGGTCATGATATGAAACGCCTATGCAATAACAAAATATTCTTTAGCTTTGTAAGACAATCCATAAACGTAATATTCCATCGCTATCGACTAAATCTAAATTTGTAGCGTAGGATATACGTTTGTTACACTTTATATAAATACACATTATTTTTTTTTTTCCAGAACGTTTCGCCATATTTACACTGCCCACTTCGTGATATGTGGCGCAGTATTGAAATAATTGATTAACACGTGATGTAAATCATTTTCTAAACTCATGAACCCGCATGGTGATGGACATACAGTAATTATGAGCTATCAGGCGTGAAAAACTGGCAAAATGTTACACCGTGCCTGACATTTTACCTGTTCATGCTTGATATTCATCTGTCCGTTCTTGATATTTTATCTGTATGCTTGATATTCACCTGTCATGTGTGTGATATTTTTATCTGCTTGATGTTTATCTATCACATTTTTTATCTCGTGCTTGATGTTTTATCTGTTCATGCCTGATATTTTAATAGACGGATTAAATATAAAGCACAAACACATAAATATCAGTTAAATATCAATCACATGATAGAGAAACTTCAAACACGGACAGATGAACATCAAGCATGAACAGGTAAAATGTCAGACATAATGTGACATTTTGCCTATCCATGCCTGATAGTTTAGTCCAACTCGGTAATGTTAAAGGATAATGAAACATTAGAAGTTAATAGCCCTAAAATAAGTACCCTTAAAATAGTTATATAAGGAGTAACTTTTGGAGAAGTTTTAAAAAAGGGAGATGTTAATTAAAATCTTTACTTTTAAAATTATTTTCACAATTTTCACAATGTAATAATTTTAATCCAATAAATATTATATTTTATAACCCAAAATTCGCGTCTTATATTTATATGTAATAATAAACCAAGCAATGTATTTGTTTAATAAATTTCTTATTCTTATCTAATTAATTCAAAGTCACTTGTCGCATATTTGAATTATTTTTTCTCACATTTTTAATCACGTTATCAAAATGGTTTGATTTATTATATTGAGACTTTTATATTTCAATTTTTCTCGTTTAACGTAAATTATTGAAATACAGCTCACCTATGCAATAGCATAATATTTTTTTAGCTTAGAAAAATCTTTATAAGATAATCCATTAAGGTATAAACATATGTAGGAATTTCTTGTTACAATACGCCGATTAAATCTAAATTTGTAGTGTAGCAATAAAGTCGTTATGCTGCAAATGATTTAATTTGTATTAAATTCAAATTTGTAGTGTAGTGATAAAGTTATTATGCTGCAAATGATTTAATTTGTTTAAGAATATTTTTAGTGGGCAAATTACGTTTGTTACACTTTACATAAATACATATTATTTTTTTTTTTCAGAACGTTCCATATTTACACCCTTTTGGTACATATATTTGAATTATTTTTTTCCCGTTATACTTCACATTTTTAATCACTTTACCAAAATGGTTTGAATTTAGTATACAAATCAAATTTAAGACTTTTATCCTTTGTTCGCTTTTAATAATTAAATAATAAATATGTCGATTAAATCTAAATTTGTAGCGTAGTGTTACCGAATAATGACGGTAATTAAGGGACGAATGGCGGATGACTTATATCGTATAACTACACGAATACCAACAAAATTCTTACTCAATACTACCTATCCAAGGTACTTCCGGTATTGTTCGTTAAGAATCGTCAAGGTAAACACTATAAATACGATAAATGAAAATACGCAATGGTTATAACAACAACTGTTATATGACTGTTAGAAACAACGTGTAATATTGACCAAATATAACGATTTTATTAAACAGGTGTAAATTCGGATCTTTACAACAAAGTGATAAAAAGTGACAGAAAGGGATAGGAAATATATCTTAAAGATATTTAACGACAAAATAACTACAGAAAAATAGCTATATGGTAACTACTCTATCAAAGAGTTGGCGGAAGGTGTATTTATATCTTATTTTATCTAACCGTCATCTCTTTTTCCTGTCATCAAGGCAAAATCTAATCTATAGATGTCTATTGATGGGTTATTGATTTCGTAATATATCAATACAATTACAATACGATTATAAGCCATTTTTAATAAAGTACAAATGATAATTTTAGACGGTTAATTACTATTGAGCTAATTTCCCTACAATAACTTCTAATAAAATCTTATATATAAACAATACAAATAAAGAAAATAAATAATATAAATAAATTATCTAAATAAAATAAAATAACTATAAAAACGATATATAAGTAAATCTATCAAACAAAATCAATATCTTTAATATAGTTAACCGATATACACAAATCATATATCGGCGTAAATCGTCTCATAACACCGGAAATCGACATGTACACAAATGTACCGAATTTCATCGGATCACCATATAATATCGGAAATCACATGCGCAAAAATTCGCGTAACATCATCCCCTCTTGAAACGTGAGCTCCTGCGAACGAGAACACTATCGAATATTATCCGATATCCGACATCTCCAATGATCTACTGATATAAGGACGAAGTTGGTCGGCATGCACCCACTTCTTACGAATTTTCCCATCGATTGTTTGTAATTGATAATTTCCATTGTTACGACGATCATGCACATAATAAGGTCCATTCCACTTCGTATCCAGCTTCTTCGGTCGGAAATTCTTCAACAATACTTGTTCTCCAATAGCGTATTGTTTAGGATGAATTTGAGCATCATATCGTTGCTTTTGTTTCTCTTGACTAGTATGCACATTACTTCTAGCTAACTGACGATTGTCCTCTAAGGGTCCTATCAACATCCGAATCCTTTGGTAAAACTGTTCCTGAAAATCTTCAACTTGTTGGTCTTGTTGAACATCTGATCTGATAACAGTAGGATCACTAGGCAATTTCAATTCAATCGGCAAAGTTGCTTCCCTTCCGTAAGTAAGGTAGAAGGGTTCAAATCGGGTGGTTTGTTGTCGGATGGTTCTATATGCAAACAACGCAGAAGGCAAATATAGGTCCCAATTCGATTGATCCTCCATAGAATATTTTGCTAAAGTCTCACATAATGTTCGATTGAATCGTTCGGTCAACCCGTTAGTTTGTGGTCGATATGCGGTTGATAAGTGATGTTTAACACCTAGTCGAGTACATAACAAATCTAAAAGTTCGTTTACGAAATGTGTCCCTTGGTCAGTCAAAAGAACTTTCGGACATCCATGTCTACAAATAACGTCCTCATAAAAGAAAGAAACAACAGACGCGGCCTTGGCATCTGGTAATGCTCGAGCTTCGGGCCACTTCGTTAAGTATTCGGTTAATACAACAATATACTTATTTCCACGAGTGGTAATAGGTAACGGGCCAACAATATCCATCCCAACACGGTCGAAGGGTTGTCCGATCTTTATAGGGTGAAGAGGCTCATTTCTTAATGGTCTTTTTCGTCGTTGACATATATCACACGATTGGACATAACTTCTAATATCGTTTCCCATCTGTGGCCAAAAATATCGTAAACTAATAGCACGATAGGTTTTGGAAAACCCAAAATGTCCTGCAAGTGGATCTTCGTGAAAATTATATAACACAGTGGCCAGTTCACTTTTCTTTAATACACGTAAAGGTCGAGTAGGGCTTTCCTTATTCTTTTTATACAATAGGCCATCTATCGAAACATAATAATGGGCCTTTCGTTTAAAAGCACGGCGTTGGTCAGCATCAATATTATCAGGCAATTCTAAGGTTTCCAAATAGCGTAAAATGTTAAAATATGTGGTGAAATCCATAGGTTGGGTTGAAATCAAAAAAATAATCCAAAAATCGGCGTCGGTAATAATGGAGAATGGTAAAAAGATGATTTAGGTATATATCTAGATTCTTATCCTAGATAGGCTATCAACGTTGAGGTGCTTCCTTCCGGAGCGATGTGTAGTTTCAAAATCATACATTTGGAGCTTCATGACCCAACGGGCCAATCTTCCGATAGGGGTAGCCGTATTAAATAAATGACATAACGCTGCATGGTCAGTGACTAATTTGAATCGTTGCCCATAGATATACGCGTGGAAATGTTTTACTACCCATATTACGGCAAGACATTCCAATTCAGTTGCCGAATAATTACTCTCTGCCTTATTACATGTACGACTAGCGTACGCGATTACACGATCATTCCCATCTTCATCCAATTGAGATAATATCGCGCCCAACCCAAAGGTCGAAGCATCCGTTAATAATACGAACTGTTTTTCAAAATCAGAAAAGATGAGGATAGGTGAGGCGATCAAGGTCTGTTTCAACTGTTCAAACGCAACTTGCTGTTCTTTACCCCAACTATATGCAACTCCTTTCTTCAATAGCTTATTTAAGGGTGTTGCAATACGAGAAAATCCAGGCACAAATCGTCGATAATAAGAAGCAAGCCCAAGAAAACCTCGTAATTGGGTGACATTCAACGGTACTGGAAAATCTTTTACTTTCTGTATCTTAGCAGGGTCGGTCCTTATCCCTTTGTTGCTAACGATATGTCCCAAGAACTCCAGCTCTTCTTTTACAAACGAGCATTTATCGGGATTTAACTTTAAGCCAGCATCTTCCAATCGATCAAAAATAACTCGAAGATGTTCTAGGTGTTGTTCAAAGGTATCCGAATAGATGATAACATCGTCTAAATATACCATTACAAATTTCCAAAGGTAACCTCGTAAGACTTCATCCATCAGACGCTGAAATGTGGCCGGAGCGTTACATAAGCCGAACGGCATTACTTTGAACTGGTAAGTGCCGAATTGAGTAATAAAAGCAGTTTTGGGTCTATCTGCGGGGTTCATCTCTACTTGCCGATATCCACTGGCTAAATCCAGGGATGTAAACCATTGAGCTTTTCCAAATGAGTCGAGCATGTCATCTATCCTGGGAAGAGGATAGGCATCTTTTATCGTAACGTTATTCAATTCTCGGTAATCAACACAAAAATGCAGCTTTCCGTTTTTCTTCCGAACTAGGACTACCGGAGCGGCCCATGGACCTGTTGATCTTTCAATTAGTCCCTCTTGTAACATACGTTGAATTTCTTCCTCAATGAAATTCCGCTCATTTTTGGACGTGCGATACTAATGTTTTCGTACCACCTTATTGTTACCGGTATCGATGGAGTGTCGGATTAAATTAGTTCGACCTAACTCAGAAGAACTCCATGCAAAATTACCACGACGTTGAACAAGAAATCGAAGTAATGGTAATTCTAAATCAGTAGGAAGAGTTCCGACTTTCATCTTAATGGTAGTAGGGGTAGTCTCAATTCCGGATCCTACTTCTACATGATAATATTCGACTTCCTTGGATAATCGCTCATACTCCAAATGCGTCTTCTGTCCACAGTGATAGCATAACTGTCGGTCATTTTCAGCGGCAACCTTCTCCAAGACTAACTGATTATAAAGTTGATTGGTTAATGCAAATTTTCGTTGTTCCTCGGAAGGTACAACTCCATCATCACATCGTCCTCTACTCAATTCTTTTAGAATGGTTGATGAGAGTCGGCATACTGATTGATAGGTTATTAAATCATCTTGGCAGAAATAACAGGCGTCTTCCGGTGTAGCCATAGATACTGGAGTAATCGCATAATATGGAGGAATAATATGGAATAAAAGATTAAACGATAGGAAGTCACATGATAGGATAAAATTAACCGGAAAGGATAAACTTTTAGGAGAAGGAATGATCTACATGATGTAATGTTTATTAAATGATTAACGGAGAACCAATAGATCAAGTGGGGAGTTGATCGATGTGGCTTAGCAACCAGTTTATCAAGTTCAACAATAAGAGCAATTAGGAGGAGTAATCATAAGCCACAAATGGTAAATCATATAAAAAGGAAGGATAGCGAATTAAAGGAACAAAAAAATAGGAACATGTAAAATATTGATGAACTGCAGCCGCAGTAGAAGAATAGTTGACGAGATGCAGTAGAAAAGATAGCACAGCCACAAAAGATGGATCTTTGCGATATAATATTTGAAAGATTACTTTATTTTAAAGAAAAGATAGCACAGCCACAAAAGATGGATCTTTACAATATAATATTTGAAAGATTATTTTATTTTAAAGAAAAGATAGCACAGCCACAAAAGATGGATCTTTATGATATAATATTTGAAAGATTACTTTATTTTAAAGAAAAGATAGCACAGCCACAAAAGATGGATCTTTACGATATAATATTTGAAAGATTATTTTATTTTAAAGAAAAGATAGCACGGCCACAAAAGATGGATTATATCTTTACAACATAATATGCGAAAGATTATTTTAAAGAAAAGATAGCGTATTAAAATAGTATAACATATTAGAAAAGATAACATATAAAATAGCATATAAGATAGCGCATAAAAGATAACATATAAAATATTAGAAAGAAATAAGAAGTAGGAAAAGAAAGAATAAGAAAGTTGGTTTAAATAGGAGCGGAATGGGAAGTGAATTCCACAGTCGTCAGATACGATGTAAAACTTTAAGTAAATTAGTTAATTGTGAATTTTATGAAGAATAAATAAAATACCCTTTATATGAAAATTAATTGTTTCGATTGTTTTTGTTACTATTTTCTTATGATGAAAAAGTAATTTTGTTTAATTAATTGTTAGTAAAGCGTAATGTTATTTTAAAGGTAATAGGTTCGCCCTAAACTTTACTGTAATGTTCGCTTAATTAATTTTAATTGGACAAATTCATGGTGAATTTAATGTCATAACGAGAATTATGAAATGAATAAAATATAAACTTTTGTAAAGAGAACTATCGTATTTTGAAAGAAGATAATGGATGAAATATCGTGGCGAGAGCTATCGCAATTTGAAAGTTAAGTAGTAATAAAACTAAACCAAGCAAGAATATTAATGTTTCGTGGAGCACATATAACAGAAGCAGGGAACTTTGTTTACCGCCGGGTGGCAGACGGGGGTGACAATTTGGTGCATGCTCCGAGAAAGGAAATGTTGACTTTACGTCGACATTTTGACTATCTTCATATAGTCAAGTACCTATGCGGTATTAAGAAGGAAACGGTCAACAACTAAGTGAATTGATCACTCGCGAAGGGAAGGATCGTTCTGATCATGGTACCGACGTGGTATTCCGAAGAATCTGAACTCAGAAAAGAGGTATTAGAATTAAAATATAATATTGGGGAAAAAGGTTGTAAGTACCTGAAAAACTTTAAAATAGAAACGGGCAAAAATAGCGATATTGTACACCTACCTTAGGAATTATAAAAAGAAGGATGCGGTGATATGATGGAATATAATGAACTCGTTTCAAAATAATAGATTTATTACAGGAAAATCCGGAAAGTATTGTAGTAAGTCACAAAAGTTGTCGTCTTTGAAGTTTTCGCGCTAATAATTGTAAAACCAAGAAATTAAGGAAGCCCTCGTAAGATGTGGTATTCTGGGAGGGGCACCATTGTATTTTGCAGATGCCAGAAGTTCCTGGGGATACAATGTTGTAACGAAAAGTTGACGAGTAAGCTATAAACTCAAGGGTTACGTGGGAACCTATTACCAAAACACAAGGGTTGCGTGGGAACCTATTTAAAACACAAGGGTTACGTGAGAACCTATTACAAAAACACCGGCTGTGAATATAACTTCTTCAGATGGGAATTGAAATAATTGGACTCAGACGTGAGTGGAACATCTCCCTACTGAAAGCATTTTGAAAATGCGTAATTGAATTCACAAGGCAAAAAGAGAAACCATCGTGAGTATAACTTCTTCAGATGAAACTGAAAGCATTTAGGGAAATGCGCAATTGAACTCACGAAAAGAAGATGAATATTATGGAATAATGCGAAATTTAGGAATATTTGCTGGTCAAATGATAAAATGTGAATAGCAAACCTCGAAACTACTATACTTCATTGTGAAGGTAAAGGCAAGCCGAGTATAGGTTATTAAATTGTAAAAGATAATAAATAAGAAGAAACACCGTTAAATAAGTGTAAATGCGTGTGTCGCATAAGTGTAAATGCGTGTGTCGCATAAGTGTAAATGCGTGTGTCGCATAAGTGTAAATGCGTGTGTCGCATAAAGTATAATATGTTGTGTGTCGACATAATGGTTATAATAAGAATTAGTACAAGATTAAACAAAGAAGATATTTTGCGTAATATTGAATATATAGATGTAAAGATTACATATATATAACGAAAAAGAACTAAAAATTCACGAACTTTAGAAGTTATGAGAATTTTGAAATTCGTGAAATGCGAAAATTATAAATTTTGATGATAAGAGAAAATTTTGAGGCGCAGTAAAAACTTAGAAAATTTTTGAAATTTTTAGAATGCGCAGTAAAAACCTCCGCAGTCTGAGGAGATTGTGGACTTAGAATAATTTTTGAATTAATGGCGCAGTAAAATATATACATGAAATTATGAAAGATAAGAATAGCAGAAGAAACTTGTGAAAATCAAAAAAAAAAAGAGAGGATTTAAAGATTGAAAGATTAATATAAGAATATTATGAATAAGTAAAAGATTTAGAAAAAAAAATAAGTTGTTAAATGAATATTCATAATGAAAGAAAGATTATACATTCAATATAGGTAATAGGAAAGGACAATATAGTAAAGGATGGTTAGAAGATCAAAATAGAAGCGATAAAAATGATATATAAGAGAGTGGAATTTCAATTTGAATTCTGGATGAATATTTATAATAATTTAATTGGAGTATACGATGGAATGGTACCATCAATGGGAAAGTGAATATAGGACACATAAAGGAGAACATGAGTTAAGAACGGGAGAATTAGATGAATGTTTAAATTGTGAATTATGTCATCCGATAGGAAATGAACCAATGGTATTCAAGAAATTTTGGGATGCATTATTTAAGTTCGAAGATACAATAATAATATATAATAATGTAACGATCAAGGGAGTAATAGATTTATTAAGTATGGATAATTCAGAAAGAGAAGATACAATACACAAGGGAAAATGTAGAGACATAATGGATAGAATAACAGAGTCGATAAGATATAGAATACAACCAAAAATGAAAGAAAAAGGATTACGAACAATTATATTAGTAATTGTAAGAGATTGTATTGAAGGAGATTTAGGGAATGAAGTATTTGATAGATTAATTGGGAATCCTGAATTAATAGAACACAAATATATTTTGGAAGATTGGGATGTTGAAAGAAGGTTTGAAAAATTTTGGCAATGGTACAAGATCACATCGAAAGAAGTTAAACCATTACGGGTAAAGATGGGAGCAATAAAGACATTCAGGGAATTACTTTATGAAGAAGAAGGAATAGCTACGAATGAGGAGAAAGTAAAAGAATTAATGTCCAATATGGAATATGGGAATATAGACATAGAAAATGTTCACGAATATCACAGGAATATGGTACAAAAGATAATAAGAATATTTATAGATACTAGGGGCTTTATAAAAGAACCAGAAGATTCAGAAAGCGAAGATAGTTTAGAAAGTTACGAAATGAAAAAGAATTTTAACACGAGTTTATATCTTAGATTTGAAAGATTTAGGTACTGGTGGAATGACAAATATGAAGGTAGACAAATACATACATATCATGAAAATGATTCACCAGAATGGTTCGAGAAGATGTTATCTGAGGGAGAAAATTTGCAAGAAGATACTGTAAGAAAACTAATGGATAGTATGACATTTAAAGATAGCGAAGATATATATACAAGAAATCCTATCATATTGAGAATAGATGATGGTGTAATAGAATGGGTTGTAACAGACTTAAAAGAAACAATGGAAAGAACACAAAAATTCAAGTTAGTGGAGATAAAGCAAGGAGAAGATAATGAAATGTATGATTCTGAAGAAGAAATAGAAATAATAGTAGAAGATAAAACGTGGAAGTTAAGTGAAATAAGGACAGGATTAAGACAACTGATGGTAAATCCAAAAGAAGAATTCATCAGAGAAATAATGAAATTTGGAATAAAAGAAAAGATAGAGACGGGAGTACTGTTGACATATGATTTTATAAGATATTATATTTTTCAGGAGGGGAAATTTGATAAGTCTGAAGACATAAAGGAGTGGATAGATTTGAGTACAAAAATATGTGGTAGATGCAATAAACAGAAATTAGATTATGTGATATCGGAAGAGGACGGCAGATGTGAAGAATGTAATCGGGAAATACGGGAAGATGAACAAGATGAATTAATAGAACTAAAAAACAACTTAGAAAAATTAGGATACGAAATGGATGTATCGGAAATTCAAAGAATAAAGAATTTTGGAGTTAATAATCGAATAATGGTAACAGAAGAATTCATAGAAAGGTATATGGGAATAATAGAATTAGAAGATAGAGAGTTAAGAAAAGAGATTCATAAGTGGTTAAATGAGAATACAACTTGGTGCGAAAGATGCGAAATAAGATGGATGAATGATATGTTTAGATTAGAAGGAACTATATGCAAAGATTGTGAGGAAGAAGATATTGATGAAATTGATGATCGGGTAAAAAGATTGCAAAAGATTTTTGAAGATATTGGAACAATGATAACTGAAGAAGAATTGTTAAGATTAACTAGTATGGGATATACAGATGGAGAAATTTTAGATAAAGAATTCATTGAAATCTTTCAAGAAAATAAGAATGAGTCGGAAAAAGAATTGAAGAAAAAGTTAGATAAGTTGTTGAAAGAACAAGCAGGAGTAATGGATAGTGAAGAAAGTGGTGAAAAGAGTGATAATGAAGAATCAGAAGAAGACAATACGGATAATTCAGAAAAGATTGGAGAAATATTAAGTCCGGATGAAATATGGGACGGAAGTGATGAAGATTTTGAAGAAGAAGAATCTGAAAATGAAATCGAAAATGTTATAAATACAGGAGGTTTTGGTCTGAATCAAAATTCAGATTCGAATAGTTCATTAAATTTTAAAAATTCTGACACAGAAAGTGAAATATCTGATTACAATTTACAAGAATTATTTCAAGAGAATATAGTAAATATGGCAAATGAAGCACAAATAAGAAGAATAATGGAGAATGCTATGGGATTGGCACCAAATGCATTAGATAATGCGTTAGGAGCAGGACAGACTTTGGCGGATAGGATTCAGACTGCAGGAATGGGAGGAATAGTAGGTATGCCAACTTTTAGTGGAAAAGAGGATGAAGATATTAATGATTGGATTAGACAATTTGAGATAGCATTTACAGTAAGTGGACGACCAGAAGGAAATGTTGGAGGAGGTGTATGTAGACAAAATAAGGCAAACATAGCTATAACTTGTTTAAGAGGAATTGCATTACAATGGTATAATGAGGAAAAAGAAAAGGTAGCAGCTAATTTAGTGAATTGGTGTGACCATAATGAGGACAGGAATTTAAAAAGAAGATTAATCGACAGATTTACTAGGAATGATGTTCAAAGAAGAAAAATGTTGGAATTAACAAGAGTTAAACAGGGAACAAATGAAAGTGTTGAAGAATATACTAGGAGATTTAGGTCAATATTAAGAGTTGCAACTAGAGGTCATGCGTTAGATGATTTATATCAAGTGAATTATTTTATTCAAGGGTTAGATGCCATGCTAGGTTATCATGTTAGGAGAAGTAATCCGACGAATCTGAATGATGCAGTTAACGAAGCAAAAAGAGAAGAGGAAGCGAAGGATGAGTTGTTAATGAAAACAACGGGATTAGATATGAAACGAGTAGGACAAGAGAAAAACATGGAAGAAATTTTGAAAGAAGAGACAAATGAATACAAAGGAATGAATCCAATTGCGAAAGAATTACAAAAAAAAGAAGTTAAAAGTGAGGAATGGGATGAGTTAATTGATGGAATAAAAAGGTTGGAAGCACATGTAATGCAAAGAAATGAAGCGTATGTAATGCAAAGGAATAGGAATGATAGGAGACCGATCGGAAATAATAATGTCCAAAGAAATAATATGAACTGGGATAGAATGACTTGCTATACATGTGGAAGAAAAGGACATACTTCTAGAGTTTGTAGGGAAGGTCAAAGAAGATCATATGGAGGAAATAATAAAGGGTCATATAGCCAAAATAATCAAGTTAATTACCTTGATGAAGAATATTATGGTAAAGGATATAATGTGTATAATATGGAATATAATGATGAATATGATGGATATAATGAGGGTGGTGGATATGATAACTATAATAATGGATTCGATGGATACGAAGTGAATAACTATGAAGATGAGGAGAGATATGATATGTTCCCAGTACCACCTAGAAAGAGTGAAAGAAATAAAGACAAGGTTATGAACGATGAAAGAGATAGAAGGAGAAATGCACAATGGCAAGGACAACAGCAAAAAGCACAGGAGAATAATAAGAGGGGTTTTACAAAAGAACAATTACAGAAAGGATATGAAACTAGAAAGAATAATAATAGGTGTCACAATTGTGGACAACAAGGACATTTTGCTAGAGAATGTACAAACGAGAAAGTGAAGTTAAATCGAAATATACCAAATGTTGGAGATTTTGATCCTTTTGAGCAATTTGTAAATTCAAGCGTACCAATTAATTGGGAACAAATGATGAATGAGAGACCAGAAGTAAGGAAGAAGTTATTAAATGGTTTGAGATATTGACTACACTCGGGGGAATTAAAGAATATTAATCAGAAAGAAGAAAAATCACAAGCAACAAGATGTAATATAATAATTGAAGGAAAAATGATTAGAGCATTAGTTGATACAGGAGCAGGACCTTCAGTAATAACGAATGAGCTGAGAAAAGAATTAAATATACCAATAACGAAGGAAAGTAATGTCGTATTAACAATAGCAGATGGAAATAACATAGCTTCATTAGGAAGAGTGGAAATTAGAATAGAAATTGACGAAAATTTAGAAATACCTTTGGAGTTCGAAGTAATCGACTCGAGAAGAAAAGATTTAATATTAGGAACTGATTTATTAAGATATGGGATAATAAATATGAAAGAAGGTCTGTTAACAATAGAATGGGATAATGGAATATATGAAATACCAATTGATTTTAGAGGAAAGAAAAATGTTGAATTTGAGGAGTCAGGGAATAGGGGTGAATTTAATGGAGATCCAAAGGATATAGATGATATAGATGGCAATTCTAGTGAAGAGTCAGAGAGTGAAGATGAATATGAGGAGATGGAAAAAGAAGAGTTGTTATCGATTGTAAAAACTGATAGAGAAAAGAGGGATGAGGAAAAATGAATGGTCTTGGCTTTCTGAATGAAGGAGAGACGGTAAAGATGCTAAATGAGAGCAAAGAAGAAAAATTTGAAAAGAAAACACATCTGGGAGAAATGAACGATGAGGAGAGAATAGCATTTAAAAAATTGATAAGGGAATATGAAGATATATTCGAATATGACGAAGAGAAACTGGGAAGGATAAATACAGTTAAACATGAAATAATAATTGAAGAAAATCAAGGACCAATAGCACAAAAGAGATATAAAGAAACTGATGAAAAAGGAAAGTTTATAAAGAAAGAAATTGAACAATTGTTAAAGATGGGAAAGATAAGAGAATCATGGAGTAATTGGGCATCTCCAGTAACGTTAGCAGGAAAGAAAACTGGAAATTATAGATTTTGTATAGATTATAGAAAGCTAAATAATGTGACAAAATCAGATGAATATCCTTTACCCCGGATAGACGAATTGTTAGAAAAATTTAGAAAGGGAAGTTGGTTCACAAGTTTGGATTTAGCAGCAGGATATCATCAAGTAGAAATGGCAGAAGAAGATAAAGAGAAAACAGCATTCATTTGTTCACAAGGATTATATGAATACAATGTTATGCCATTTGGATTGAAGAACGCACCAGGAACATTTCAGAGATTAATGGATAAAATATTAAAAGAATATATAGGAGAATTTGTTACAGTGTATTTAGATGATATAATGATTTATTCAGAAGATTTTGAGGAACATATAGAACATGTAGATAAAGTATTGAGTAAATTGAGAGAGAATAATATGATTGTGAAATTGAAGAAATGTCAGTTTGGATTGAGAAATATAAATTTCTTAGGGCATATAGTAGGAAGAGATGGATTGCAACCAGATAAAGAGAAAGTTGAGAAAATAGAAAATATGAGGAGGCCGAAAACTGTCACAGAAGTAAGATCATTTTTAGGATTATGTTCATATTATAGGAGATTTATAAAAGGTTTTTCGAAGATAGCAAAACCTTTGCTTAACTTAACAAGAAAGAACGAAAAGTTTGAATGGAAAGAAGAACAACAAGAAGCATTTGACGTATTAAGGACAAAATTGACAGAAAATCCAATTTTAGTATATCCGGATTTCAGCAGAGAATTTATATTGATAACTGATGGATCTAAGATAGGATTAGGAGCAGTGTTAGCTCAAATGAATGAAGAAAATAAAGAGGTTGTAATAGCTTACGCAAGTAGGAGTACAGTTGGAGCAGAGAAGAATTATCCACCAACAGAATTGGAATGCTTAGCGGTATTTTGGGGAATACAACATTTTCAGAAATACTTAGTGGGAAGGAAATTTATAGTGATAACAGATCACGCAGCATTAAAAGGATTAACAGATGGAAAGGAACAAACGGGAAGGAGAGCAAGATGGGTAATGAAATTACAACAATTTGATTTTAAAATAGTACATAGAAGTGGAAAGAAAATTAAAAATGCAGATGGATTATCAAGACTGAGATTTAAAGAAAAAGAAACAGAAAGGAACGAGAATCAAGAAATAACAAAAATAGAAAGTAATAAGGGGAAATTGAGATATATCAAATTTAGGAATAAATGGTATAATGCTAAAAGATTTAAAGGGAGATGGAATGATGAAAAATATTTTACCGATAAAGAAGCAATACTTTTGAATTTGGAGGAAAGGACAGAAAAAGAATTATTAAAGAAATTGGGAAGAGAAAATAAGCCACAAGTTATTATAATCGACGGAGTGGATGGATTAGGAAAAACAAGTATAGTACAAAATTTGATTAAAGAGTGGGAAAAGCAAGGATTAAAAGTAAGATTTAATACATTCAAAAGGAGAAGAAAAGACAAAGGTGAATTTCACGAATCAAAATTAGAAACAGAATGGAAATTTAGAAAGGAAGTAGTAGAACAAATAAACAGAAGAATATTAGAATATGATGAAGATACGGATATAATAATTCTAGACAAATCGCCATATTGCGAATATTATTATCAGAAGACGAAAAGTTTCAACAGAGGATTAATTACTCCACATGGGAACCATGAGATGGAAAAAGAAATATTCAGATTAAAAGGAACAATAGATGAATCAATAGTGATATTTTTGGAAAAAGATGGCGATGTATGTTGGGAAAATTATATTGGAAGAGAAATGAAGAAAATGGAGAAATCGTCATACCCAACATTAAAGAAAGATGAATATTTGGACATGGTTAAAATGTTTAAAGAAAACCAGGATGTATACAAAGATACCAAAAGATACAGTCAAATTGAAGTTAGGAATGACGATAGTAGTTGGAGAAAAGTATATAAGGAGATAGAAAAACATCAAAGAGCTTAAAATTATATTTCCAAAATGGTATTAGGAGATTGTTATATGAATTGGTTTCTTACCTATCGAGTAAAGGTCGATAAGATATGGAAAGTGACTATAAAAGAGGAAGAGAACGAAACAATTATCCATTTAAGGATTGAAGAAGAAGAAGACTTCATACTAGTAGATGTACACATTATAATAAGACTAAAAGAGAAAAAGGTGAAATTAATTATGGAAGATGGAAACAATATGATAATAGAAGAAAGACCAATAGAAAAAGGATTGGGATGGGTACGATCTAAATTGATTATAGGGAATGAAAAATATATAAGAAGGATAGAAATACCAAGGATCAAAAATAAATCAAGAGATAAAAATTAAAAATATATGGAACAGTTATCACGACGCTTTATTTTTACAACACCTTAATTTTTACAACACCTTAATTTTTACAACACCTTAATTTTTTTTTTTTACAACACCTTAATTTTTACAACACCTTAATTTTTACAAGACTTCAACCCTTTATAACATTTCAACCTTTTACAACACCTTAGCTTTTAGAATTACAACATAGACATGGAAGAGGAAGAATATAATAGGATAGCGAGGAATATCAATGACGAACGGGAATATGAAATTATAGGAGGATCAATTTACAAAATAAAAGATGAGAAAAGACTAAGAGTGATAAGAAAATACGAATTTGAAGGATTAATGTACATAGCTCATGATCATGAATTATCAGGACACTTTGGAATAGATGCAACGTATAATAGGATCAAGGATGGGTATTATTGGAAAGGGATGAGAAAAGATGTGGAAGCTTATGTCAAATCATGTAATAATTGTCAGAGAAGAGGAAAACCAATAGGAAAACATGAACTGAATGTAATCAAAGTTATAGAACCATTTTATCAAATTGGGATTGATGTAGTGGGACCATTACCAGTAACAAAGAGAAATAATAGATATATAGTTACAGCGATGGATTATTTTACGAAATGGCCTGAAGCAAAGGCATTGGAAACAGCAGACGCTAAGGAAATTGCAAGATTTATTTATGAAGATATAATATGTAGGCATGGATGTCCAAAGAAGATACTGAGTGATAGAGGAAGTCATTTCAATAATAAATTAGTGAAATCATTAATGGAGGAATTTCAGATAAAACATAACTTTTCGACGCCTTATCATCCAAAAACTAATGGGTTAATTGAAAGATTTAACAAGACGTTATGTGAATCATTAGCAAAGCTAAGTAATATCGAAGATTGGGATTTGAAAGTACCAGGAGTATTGTTCGCGTATCGAACTAAAAGGAATGATTCAACGAAAATGGAACCAGGATATTTAATATATGGGAGACAAATGAAGACATTATTAGATTTAGAAGATAAGGAAATTACCATGGCAGAGAGAGTTAATGGGTTGATCGAAGGATTACCAAACATTAGGAATCAAGCTAAAGAAAATGTCAGGAAATCTCAGGAAAAACAAAAATCGTACCATGATAAAAAGAATAGAATAAAGCAGAAATTACAAATCGGAGATAAAGTACTATATTATGATGCAGCAAAAGAGAAACAATGGTCTGGAAAGTTAGAAGAAAAATGGAAAGGACCTTATTATGTACATGAGATAATTTCTAAAGGATCATACAGAATTAAAACTATGGAAGGGAAGATATTGAAAACACCAGTAAATGGTGAATTACTGAAAGAATATATTGATAGGACAAATTTTGAAGTAATAGTTCGAATTTGATGGGACTCAAATTTTAGGTGGGGGGCAAACTGTAGCCATAGATACTGGAGTAATCGCATAATATGGAGGAATAATATGGAATAAAAGATTAAACGATAGGAAGTCACATGATAGGATAAAATTAACCGGAAAGGATAAACTTTTAGGAGAAGGAATGATCTACATGATGTAATGTTTATTAAATGATTAACGGAGAACCAATAGATCAAGTGGGGAGTTGATCGATGTGGCTTAGCAACCAGTTTATCAAGTTCAACAATAAGAGCAATTAGGAGGAGTAATCATAAGCCACAAATGGTAAATCATATAAAAAGGAAGGATAGCGAATTAAAGGAACAAAAAAATAGGAACATGTAAAATATTGATGAACTGCAGCCGCAGTAGAAGAATAGTTGACGAGATGCAGTAGAAAAGATAGCACAGCCACAAAAGATGGATCTTTGCGATATAATATTTGAAAGATTACTTTATTTTAAAGAAAAGATAGCACAGCCACAAAAGATGGATCTTTACAATATAATATTTGAAAGATTATTTTATTTTAAAGAAAAGATAGCACAGCCACAAAAGATGGATCTTTATGATATAATATTTGAAAGATTACTTTATTTTAAAGAAAAGATAGCACAGCCACAAAAGATGGATCTTTACGATATAATATTTGAAAGATTATTTTATTTTAAAGAAAAGATAGCACGGCCACAAAAGATGGATTATATCTTTACAACATAACATGCGAAAGATTATTTTAAAGAAAAGATAGCGTATTAAAATAGTATAACATATTAGAAAAGATAACATATAAAATAGCATATAAGATAGCGCATAAAAGATAACATATAAAATATTAGAAAGAAATAAGAAGTAGGAAAAGAAAGAATAAGAAAGTTGGTTTAAATAGGAGCGGAATGGGAAGTGAATTCCACAGTCGTCAGATACGATGTAAAACTTTAAGTAAATTAGTTAATTGTGAATTTTATGAAGAATAAATAAAATACCCTTTATATGAAAATTAATTGTTTCGATTGTTTTTGTTACTATTTTCTTATGATGAAAAAGTAATTTTGTTTAATTAATTGTTAGTAAAGCGTAATGTTATTTTAAAGGTAATAGGTTCGCCCTAAACTTTACTGTAATGTTCGCTTAATTAATTTTAATTGGACAAATTCATGGTGAATTTAATGTCATAACGAGAATTATGAAATGAATAAAATATAAACTTTTGTAAAGAGAACTATCGTATTTTGAAAGAAGATAATGGATGAAATATCGTGGCGAGAGCTATCGCAATTTGAAAGTTAAGTAGTAATAAAACTAAACCAAGCAAGAATATTAATGTTTCGTGGAGCACATATAACAGAAGCAGGGAACTTTGTTTACCGCCGGGTGGCAGACGGGGGTGACACCGGGGAGTATAATGAATTTCGACACCAACATTTAGCTTTCGGCCCTTTCCAATCATATACCCAAGTTGCTTTCTTAGGAGGCGTCGTCTTGAACTTTTGATTCAAATGTTGAAGATGTCCCCACGTATGGAAACATTTACCAAGGTAAATCCCTTCGTTGGTTAACACAAAATCTTCACATGGATATATGGCGTCTATAACAACGTTAGCAAACTTGCAGTCTAATATTACTGAAGATTCTGGAAGTGGATCTCGCTTCCGAACTTCAGCTTTCTTTTTATTATTGCGATACCGAATACGCGTCGGACGTCTAGGTTTTTCAAACTGCATAGTGAAGAACACTCGTTCTTCAGGCTCATCGTCTTCAAACTCCTCCTCTTCTTCTTTAATGGAGTCATCATCAGTTTCCTCTTCGTCGGTATCTTCTTTTTCCGATCCATCATCGTCTTCTTTCGGTGGACTGCTTGAATCAATAAGGCCTTGTAGCTTCCTTTTCTCTTGAGGCATGAGCCGATATTCAACTGGCACTCCGATGGTCCGCTTATTCCAAGTGAGGTTCATGGTAGACGATTCGTAGTCGATGTTAGCCCTGACTTTACTTAACCAATCATTTCCAACAATTGCAGCATAAGATTCGGCTTCAGTTACTACTACGTTAATTGGAACAGTAATATCTTGAATGGTGATGGGGAAATTCAACACTTCTCCTAACGGTCGTTTTCGTTCACCATTCACATTAATCATCATGGTGGTCGATGGCCTATCGATAGGGATCTTAAGGTCTTTTAATAATTGACATGACACAATACTTCCGGCGGCACCACTATCGATAATCAACAGGATCTCAGTTCCTTTCACCGTTGCATCACAATACAATGCAGTGGCCGTATCTTCTGTTTCCTGTTCACCGAGATTCATCTTTCGAACCGTGGGTTTTCGTATTCCTCGTATCAGTTCTGAACGACACTTCGGCGCAACTTCCAATAATTGTCCGAATGTGATACGAGCTTGTTGATTCTTGATGTCGTCTACCATCGAATAAGGTGGTACATGTAGTGATATCAAGGGCTGAAGATTCATCTTCTTTTTCTTCTTAACTACCGGAGCTTTCTTTTTCTTCGCGGCTATATTAACGGTAGTTCGTTCAATAGCTTTGGATGATGTTTCCGCCGTTTCGGTAACTATCATTGGTTCAACTGTTTTTGGTATATCAATTGGAGCAGTCGGAATATCAAGAGGTTGTGACGATTCCTCTTCTTCTGAAACGACTGGTCTAGAATATGGTTCGGCTCTTCTCATTTGACTCCTTCGTTGGGCAGGATAAGCTTCGAATAAGGTATTTAATGATATAGAGGATTTATCAGGTTTCGCATCTACACCTCCCGCAGATGCACCACTTAGTTTAAAGACGATTGTTGACCATTAGTGGTGGTCGTATTACTCGCGGAATTCAACTGTTTCAGTAATTCTTGTACTAAACTCTGAGTATCATTAGTGGCTGAAGTAGGTGGTGTAGTTGTTACAACAGGTGCAATTACTGGATTTGTAACGCTGGTGTTTGTTGCGTTATTCGGACACCTTCGACTCACATGCCCAGCTTCTCCACACGTATAACAAACAATCGTTCGATTTGGTCCCGAAGGAACATTCGGATTTCTACTATCACTTCGTGGTGGCGGTCGATTTCCTGTAACCTTCTTTCCGATTTCTGTGATTTGCTCAGTTAGAGCTGCGACCAATTTAGTGAGTTCGGTGATTTCAGACGTAGTTTGACCGGTATAGTTCAATAACTTAGTTTTTCCTGATCGTAAGGTGAGTTCACAGCCCTTGGCTCTTCCTATTGCATCCGCTAACGTTTGATCCCCAAAGGGCTTTACCGCCATATAGAGCTCAGGTTGCAATCCAGAAACAAATTTCCGAGCTTGTAAATTATCGGGGTAGGCGAAGGCGGCATCGTTAACTCGTTGATATAGTTCCTGGATAGACGAGGCATACTCATCCACGCTTTCGTTCGGTTGTTGCTGTCTCTGATCTAACTCAGTCGCCCACATCTCTACCATAGCCGCAGTTCAGAACCGAGTAAGGAAGGCATGTTCGAAGTTGTTAACGTTGGCTGCTGCTGCCCAAGCTTTAATAGGCGCCAATACCGCTGCTTGATACCAAACGGCAGCTGGTCCTTTTAAATAAGCGGGGACAACTTGTAGTTTTCGTGCGTCGTTCCATCCATTAGCCGTCGCAGTTGCATTAAACTCGTTTAACCAGGTGATTGGATCTTGGTTTCCTCCGTTAAACGTCGGTACTTGCGCAACGTTATGGTTTCGGTTTTGTAAAGCATTGTTATTCGCGGCTACCGTTGCGTTTAACGTGTTCATTGCGTTTCCGAGATTATTAGGCGCTAACATTTGTCCTGTCAAGGCCTGTACGGCTGCTGTCAAGGCTTGTATATCTGCTTGGTTGACTTGAGGAGCTTGGTTGAATCGGTTAGGAGGCTGTCCTTGACCTTGATTATTCTGAAGATTCGACATATTTTCGTCGTCAAACAGGTATTCTAGGTATAACGGTTCGTTAATAAAAAGAAAATTTCTGGGATATCGTAATATCGGAGAGGTCGGTGGTGTTATAAAAGACAACTCGTATCCTAATGGTTCGTCTTCGTGCTGATAACAAACAAAAGGGTCAAGGTTGAAGTTCTGAAACCTTTCACGAGCGGTATATATCTTGATGGCTAAACGGTCGTAAGATAACGAGGCGTTTTGATATCTAATACTTGATATTAATTTTCGTATAAGATATTGCTGTCTTAATACCGTTCCTTGGCTATATTCGTAGAAATATTGGACTGTTTTTGCAGAATAAGATAACGTGGGAATCTCTAATGAATACCAGTTCCAAAATCGTAGGAAATATCGGTCTGGTATTGTGAGAACGGGATGACAAATACAACAAGAATCGTCTGCTAATTCAAATAGGAGAATATTAGGGTATATCCGGTGTAACTGATCGTGGCGTTTCAGGAGATTTCTATTGTTCATACAATAGGAAAGATTATCCTTTGTTGTCAACTCAATTCAGGGGTAATCACACGGTCGATTTTTGTTAGTTTCTGGCAGAAGGCACCAATTGTTACCGAATAATGACGGTAATTAAGGGACGAATGGCGGATGACTTATATCGTATAACTACACGAATACCAACAAAATTCTTACTCAATACTACCTATCCAAGGTACTTCCGGTATTGTTCGTTAAGAATCGTCAAGGTAAACACTATAAATACGATAAATGAAAATACGCAATGGTTATAACAACAACTGTTATATGACTGTTAGAAACAACGTGTAATATTGACCAAATATAACGATTTTATTAAACAGGTGTAAATTCGGATCTTTACAACAAAGTGATAAAAAGTGACAGAAAGGGATAGGAAATATATCTTAAAGATATTTAACGACAAAATAACTACAGAAAAATAGCTATATGGTAACTACTCTATCAAAGAGTTGGCGGAAGGTGTATTTATATCTTATTTTATCTAACCGTCATCTCTTTTTCCTGTCATCAAGGCAAAATCTAATCTATAGATGTCTATTGATGGGTTATTGATTTCGTAATATATCAATACAATTACAATACGATTATAAGCCATTTTTAATAAAGTACAAATGATAATTTTAGACGGTTAATTACTATTGAGCTAATTTCCCTACAATAACTTCTAATAAAATCTTATATATAAACAATACAAATAAAGAAAATAAATAATATAAATAAATTATCTAAATAAAATAAAATAACTATAAAAATGATATATAAGTAAATCTATCAAACAAAATCAATATCTTTAATATAGTTAACCGATATATACAAATCATATATCGGCGTAAATCGTCTCATAACACCGGAAATCGACATGTACACAAATGTACCGAATTTCATCGGATCACCATATAATATCGGAAATCACATGCGCAAAAATTCGCGTAACAGTAGCGATAAAGTCGTTATGTTGCAAACGATTTAATTTTTTGCTATAGATTCGTCTAAATACTATATTAACAAATTTATAATTATTATTGATGCGTTCACCTCAATAAATTTGTATCATCATTCGTGTTCATCCCAATAAATTATTTATTATTAATCACTTTTGCATCTTGTACATTAACTTTATCATTTATATGTTCATCCCAATAAGCTACACTCCCGCGTCAAAAGTTTAGGACCACCCGGTAAATTTTTAAAAAATTGGTTTTTTTAATGAATCAACATATTTTTAAGCTATAAAAAAATCATTTATAATTACTTTAATGGATAAAGAACAATTATTTATTATTACTTAAAAATAATAAAATAAATTATCAGTAATTTCACTTTCGCACAGTCACGTGACTAATGTTTACATCACGTGATGTATCGAAAAAGAGAGAAAAAAATTCATATTGAATAAATTACATAGCAGAAACTTATGATTTTAAGACAACACTTCCACTATGGTATAACATCACAGTTGTAATAACGTGACAATGCATTGTACATTAACACAAAGTTGCAATACACTTATGACATTGTGACTGTGTTGTTAGATATATTGTAATAATACTGTAAATTTAAATTTTTTTTGTATTAAAAAATTATTTGTATTATTAAATTTCAGAGATGTCAAAATGTAGATATGATACTTGTAATTGCATAGTGATAATGATGATACTATACTAAATGATCGTCAAATAGTCATATTAAATTTTTTGTTTAATCTAGTACATTTTGGTAGTTTACGTCATAATGTCATATGTTTTATTTATTTATTTATTTATTTTATTACTAAAAGAGTAGTACTCCCAAAACTATTACAAAATAAGAGTAAAACATCATTTACATGATGGTACAAATAGGCGTGTATAGAATTTTGGAAATTAATCCCCTACGGGACCCCACCCTTCGAACAATACTATTCAAACTACTAGAACTACGCTAATACTTCGAATGGGGAAAAGAAAAAAAGAAAACCTAAAGACCCATCCGTAAAAAAGAATCTAAAAACAATTCAAACTAAAAAATAAGAATCCGTATTTTTCTTTCGACCAAGGTCGCCACTTGTAAATACTGTAAGAAGTGGAATGTTTCACACTATTTTAAGTTGTTTTTTGTTAAAATATATATAAAAAAAATTAAGTGAAATAAAATGTAGATTAAACTACTTGATAAGGGTATTTAACTCCTAATGTATAAAAATTACATATAAATAAAAAATTTTTCTGAATTAGTTGACGGTCCAGCTACTGTGGAGTTGTCTAATGTATCAGTAGAAGGACGAGGACGTTTGTTAGGATGTGATAAATTGTTGGAAATTGTATTAGTAAATCGAGTTGAATCGTGTTTGTTGGGTCGATGTTCTAAAATTTTAGTATCATCTGATAAGTCGTCTTGACGAGTAAGAGAATTGAATGTAAATTGTTTCAAAAATTTAGATAAATTTTTGTTAAGATTACGCTGTTTTCTTTCATTATTGATATGATCGGGGTGATTCTTGTCTTCAATATGACGGCGTATATATTCATCATAGCAATTCTGTACGGTTGTAAGTATAACTGGATCTCGTAAACGTGATCCTAAATGTTTGCGACTTGTACCATAATAAGCGGCCCTTGCATTATTATTTTGTTCTCGTAAATTCCATTCGGCTAGAGCTTCAGCCTGGAGTTGGCGATCCTGTTCATCGAAACGTTGTTGTCTTCTGATTCTCTTTTCTAAATTGTACATATAAGTGAACCACTGTCTAGAGCCAGGTGGAATATAAGTATCACCTTCTTCAGTCAAAATGTAAATAGGTTCTTTTGGGATAATATCTCGGTATTTTAACGGGATAAATATGTTAGGAATAGGATTATATTCTTCAACCCAAGGAATCAAATCATCGAATGATAGTGAAGTAGAAGAAATGTGAATACGAGCCCCAAGATGATTCACATTCGCCTTGATTGTATTAGCGTGTTGGGAATTGTTTATATAAAAAGGTATAAAAAATTGGTAGTTGTCAGCATTCGGAGCAATGTTGTCCTTTTTGTATAATAAATGTTTGATTGGTTTGTTGATATGTCGTCGGGCTGGTAGTGTGCTCTCGCTAGCGCTCACCCCACCTCGGCCTCAAGGGCCTCGCAGTACCTACATCTCCCCTCCGTGGGGCAGGTTTACCTGCCACAGTACCATGGTCTGCCACGGTATTTTTCCACTTATTTTTTTTTCTACATTTTTTCTTATATATAACTTACTATGACAACTATGGCAACTATGGCAGACTACTTAAAAACGGAATAAAAACGCGAATAAAGCCGAAATCAAACAGAATCTCCTGCCATAGTACCTGCCATAGTATGAAAAATCTTATAATAATACTATGGCAGCCTTAGTCAGCCCCTCAGACCCCAAAACCCGATTCACGCTATGATTACCCTTTATATACTCACCTAGACCCCCAAGTATGACCCCCTATGTCCTGAACTATGGCACCCGAACTATGGCAGCCGAACTATGGCAGCCGAACTATGGCACCCGAACTATGACCACTTACCCCCGTCAGAAAAAATACATTCGGCAATTGAAGATTAGGTAACTATAAATTAGTACTCGATTTGATAGAACAAAAAATGGCCGCTCAAGTTCCAGCAATCTTTAACCCCAACAACCGTTTCTTCTACGATGACCTTCTTAAAAAATGTGTAGGTACACACACGAAGGAAAGCGTCAATTCAGCAATCTTGGCTTCTGTGGCTTTCATCACCACAAAATCCAGCATGTGGATTAGAAAAAAGAAGGCTTACAATGGAAGCATATACTTCGAGTTCGCCGCAGATCTTAAGGGGATTTCTACTAAGCACAAGGTAATTATTCGGTCAGATACCAGAGAAGACAGTGACGTGACCACATCCACCAAATTAAAGGATCTTCTTCTCCAAGCATCAATCGCAAAGATCTGTTATACAGATGTAAACTTCATGCCTTATCCCCCAAATGCGCCAAAGTATAATCCTGAATTCTTCAATCTCTTCCTAGGTTTCAGGGCCCAACCCGCTGAGCGCATCAAACCAAACCTAGTTAATCCAATCATCCGACATGTTCATGAGGTATGGTGTGCAGAAGATAAGCAATTAACTATATACATCCTCAACTGGCTCGCATTTCTAATTCAAAATCCAGACAAAAAACCCGGTACAGCAATTATCATGCGCAGTCCCCCCAGATGTGGTAAGAATATCTTAACCGATTTTATCGGAGAACGTATTCTTGGCCGTGAAAATTTCCTCTCCACTACTCGTCTTGAAGATGTAATGGGAAGGTTCAATGCGGCTGTTCGTGCCAAAAAACTTATCATCCTCAATGAATGCGATATGTCAGGCAAGGAATGGCACGGGGCAAACAACCGACTCAAGAGTTTAATCACCGAGCCTTACATCTCTATTGAGGAAAAGGGGATAGATGTGAAGGTTATTGATGACTTTGCTGGCTACATGATCCTCAGTAATCATGCTATGCCAATCCGCATAGAAATGGGAGATGAAAGATTTGTAGCTCTCAACGTCTCAGCCAAATATAAGGGCAATAGAGAATACTTCGGTTCTCTCGTAAAAGTATTAGAAAATCCGGATACAGCCAGTTCCTTCATGTCCTATCTACTTAGCCGAGACTTAACTGGCTTCAATCCCCGATCTATTCCTGATACTCAAATGAAACGGGAGTTAATTGAAGCAAGTATCCCGAATCCCCAGCGTTTTATACAATATTACCTTGAAATGATGTGGCCGACAATTGCGACACACTTGAAATCCCGTGTACAAATTTCTATAGCACTTACCAGAATTGGTGCAGTGAGAAGGGTGAAAACAAAACACTAAGTGACAATAAATTCGGTATGGAGATTAAACAATTCGCCCCTAAAATGCGTGTAAGCCGCTCAGGTACCCGAATAAACTATTACATACTAGATAAAGCAAAAATCGTGGAGAATTTTAGTAAAGTAATCCAAGATGTACAAGACGTACAGGAAGCACCAGTAGAGGGAGTAGAGTTAGTTGCCGAGAAACCCGCTGAGGAAAAACCCGCTGAGGAAAAACCCACTGAGAAAAAACCCGAACCCGCTGAGGAAAAACCCGCACCTGTAATTCGTAAGACTCCTCCACCGCTTCCACCCAAGCCTGACCACTTAAAAGAACGTCAACAAGAGTTAAGGGAAGAACAACCGGATCCCGATAAAGATACTAATGAGTCAGACACCGATGAACTTATAGATAGCTTCTCAGATTGTTATCTATCTGACGAGGAATCTGACCAAGAAGAATCCATCCCCGAGTCAGATGACTACGACGTCTTAGATGACTTGTTATCAGACTCGGATTCTACAACCGTAGACCCAGTTCTTAAGCAACAACCCGAGTCACCCGCAGAATCTTCCACAAAATCCGAATCCCTCGCAGAATTTTCTGCATCTGTCACTAAGCCTGACCCAGAACCGGCTCCTGAAGAGCAACCTATCCCAGAACCCGACACAGAACTAGAAGTTGACTGGGACCCTAAACCAAAGGAAGGTACTCGAGCGCACTGGGCTTGGTATGAAAGGCACCGATGGGATCGCAAACCGTGGGTTAAAAATTCAAAGGACCAGGTCTTCAATGATCTCTACAATACAGGTAAGGAATTATGGGCCAAGTACCAAGACGCGTCAGATGACTATGACTGGGAAATACTCGCGTTTGAAGTAAAGGAATGTCCCACAACACGTATTGAGAACGAGTACCAGTACTACCTTAGGGAAGTAGTAGACCGCTTCAAGGACTGGATCGAATATAATGGATACTTACCCAAAACACCTAGCCGTAAAGAACTCACGGATTTAATAAGAGTATACAAGGATAATCGTGATGCTGAAATTATCCCCACCCCCTCTGGTTATGAAACTATGAGGGCAGATAAGGGTAAAGCGCGAGAGATCCCCGAGGAATGTCCAAAAACCGATATGGAACGTGAATGGGAAGCCGCCAATGGACTCATCGACGACTGGGATGAAGAGGATCTTGATCGTGTATGCAGCAAGATTGACTCCTTTTAATAAGATAAGCACTTCTTAGTTATCTTATATTTTTTGTATAAAAAACCTATATTACAACTGAACACAATTCATAAATACATCAAATGGTTTATTCAGAGATTGTCCGTGCTTTACCTACAAGACCGGATATCAAAGAATTACAGTATTCAGGCGCAAGATTTTCCAGAGGAGCAATAGCAAAACTTGGACAGCGACTCCAATCCCGGTATCCGACACATAAATTTCAGATCCTGCTCCCCTATGAAAACTGGAAACCCGGTGGATGGACATCAGGAAACCAACCAGCTAGCCTTTTCTCACTCTTGGACCACTACGACGAAGCACAACTACCGGATGACGCAGACCCTGATTATTTTGAACGATTCATAATTTATGTGAGAGATGCCCCACCGGTTGCAGGAGGTTGCAACGGGGAGCTAAATGATTGCCTGTATGAATGCCTGAAAAATATCTACGGCACATTCTCTAAAATGCCAAAGTCAATCGAAAAGCCCAAGTATATCAAAAAGGCATTAGGTCTCAATCGCGATGCTCCCATCCCAGTTTCATGCATGGACAAGGTTGAACAACTCGCAGGAAGTCTCGCAATTAATATTGTGGGGGACATCACCCGAATCTCTAAGAGTAAGTCCGATAGACGTGCGACTCTCATCCTGTCTGAGGGCCATTACTCCCTCACGTTAAATCCCGGAAGACTCCACCCCAGTAAAATAGATAGAAAGCATAATTTACCCATTGTATACCATGAAGATGGGACCAATAATGTAGTCACAATATACAACGGCAAAACGGTTAAGTCTTGCACAATTGGGCAGTTTCAAAAAACTAAGAATTCCAAGAGTTCTTTCATCCCCGTCGAGAAAAACCGTAAGACTGGGGTATATGAAACTCTCGAAGAAGCATATCAGAGAATCCACGAGGAGCGGAATTCCTTTCTACAGGAGACAAAGAAGTTCGGTTTAGGAATCGACTTATCATACCATAACTGGTCTTACAAAAGAACGGCTCTCTGGTTATTCGAACGATTAAGTGTAGGGATTCCAGCCAATGATCCTCTTGACCCGATAGAAGCAGAGTGGTTAAGTGATGCAATGATGGGCGGATTAATCTGGGCAGATAACGAGTGGAAGGGCTATGGAAGACAGTACGATGCAACAAGTTTATACCCGAGTATCCAACAATCGAACGCGAACTTTCCAATCAGACGGGGTAAATTCCAGACACTTAATGACTTTGTTGACCACAGGGGTTATGCCTTATATGGATTATTCCGTGCTAGGGTAAATGGGAATAATATTCTCTTCCGACAGAATAAAAGGGGAATCTATACATTCATCGACTTACAACGAGCAAAAAAACTTGGTCTCAATATACAGTTAATACAGGATGGGAAGCCAAATGCCTTGATATACGACAGAGACGCAAGAATCCCTGGGACCGTAATATTCGGTGAGTATGTACACTTCCTCTTCAAAATTAAAAACCAGGGTGGCATAGCTGGCCGCGTGGCAAAGCGAGTCCTCAACACATTATGGGGAGCATTATACCAGAGGAAGCGTAATTACAAGATACTCACCACAGATCAAACAGACCCATTTACATTTCCAGAGGGCCATACACTCGACTCTATCATACCAGTAGGATCTGACCAGTGGCGATTCCAGTTTACAAACCCGGGTAATCCCTTCAAAGGTGAGTATCCCAGGATCGCCCCATTCTTATTAGCACGTGGTCGCAAAATCACATCTGAGGCAATTCAACCATACAAGGATAAAGTACGACGTATCCATACAGATGGATTTATTTTAGAAGAACAGCCAGATAGCCCCGCGCTTTTCACTTGTTCAGAAAATGCAGATATGACTCTAAAGACTTTCAAGTTTGAAACCGCGGGATACTGCCATGTGAAAAATGCGAACAAGGTTATCTGAACATGATTGCTAGGGACCGGTATGTATATTTTTTACTGACATATTGTGATGGCATAATTGAATAAACCTATGGGATATGTAATCTTACGAGATACCCAAATGCAAAACACCAACGGATTAGGTAGACAAGACGACGAAAGTTTCCACGCGTGGGCTAAGCGCATTCAGAATGCTGTGCAATATTATGAGACTTGTAGTAGAATAGGTTTTCATAGGCGGCTACCTTATCCAAGGTCTCGTCAAGCTGTATATGCTTATATTGTGCACATTAGGAGAATAGTATCACGACTACCAAATAGGTGGTACTGTACCTACTGTAAATCTTTTATTGATCGCGGATGGGGAGCTGACGCTTTCATGGATCAAGCGGTGCGACTACATTTATATAGTTGCCCAAAGCATTTTAATTTCGACTATTATACTCATCATGCTGAAATGATCCAGAATGCCTTTAGGAGATATATAGAAAGAAGGAACAATAAAGCGGCTAGGATAATCCAGAAAGTCGCTATCCCCTGGTTATATAGACCAGGCTCTCCATTGATGCAAAAGGCCGAGCGACGCTTCTACTGTCTTGCAGTATCCCAAGTGTAAACCCCGAGGTTCATATTTATTTTTTCTCATTCGAATGAACAGGTAACTGAAGATTTATATTTTTTACAAAGTACAAAGAATCATGTCAACATATACCGAATTCGCAAGCATTGTTAACAGCACTGACAGCACTAGTGAGGAGGTTATTTACGAGGCATCGCGCATTCAGCCTAATGTTGTCTCTGACGAAACTGTCCCCAAGATTATCCGCGCATTAAAAGATACTATAGTAATCGCATTAGTATCTGGGTTTAGCAAAACCAGTTACCTCGTCCAGGACCACGTGAAGTATATCAAGCGAATCCAAACGGCAAATTCTCCTGTATCATATGTGAAGTTCGTGGCCAGAAAACTCTTCCCAGATAATGCGGCATATACTGCTAAAATAGCAAAAATCCGCGAATCATACAAGAATAAACAAGCTCTCCTAGATAAGCTTGAGGCCCTCTTCGAATTGTATTATAATGCGACTAAGGACTCATCAACCGGTCCCCCAAAGCGAGCTATTACTAAAAACAAGGCTGAGAAAACCTTAACAGAACTTCTTGCATAAGCGGCTTCTGTGGTCCTACGATTCTGTACGAATTTAGTATATATTTTTTATCCATGTGTAATAGGCATACAGTAATTGAAGATAGCTATAGTATAAGTAACATAACATCATGTTGGACCGATTACCAGTAGAAATAGTCGAACGCATTGTCGCAAAGATCCCGGATACTGACCTTATTGCAGTGAGTAAGGTAGAGTGTGGTGGCAGGAAGTTCGTCAAGAGGCATATAAGAGGTGGAAAAATTATGCCACTACGATCGGGGATGTGTACTGGGAAATCCAGGCTCTTGGAAAGCGGTTTGAAAAGGGGGATATTGAGTGGATGACGTTTGAAGATGTAAACAACTTCTATAAAAACTGGATAGACCGCCTCACCGAGGATCAGCTTTATATTATGGAGAAAATGCTTAGGAATGGGATGGTCGTGGACCCCCAAGAGAGGGAAACCATAGAGTATGCATTAAGTGAACAAAGATGGGGAGGCGATCCTTGGGGACTGGGAGTGGTATGAATGGACTCAACAAGAGTAAGCATTTTGTACTTGACTTTCGTAGGAATTACCCTGCAGAGTCATATTTTTTAGATCCGGCCGGCATTACCGCGTAATCCCGAATTACCGAAAAAGGAAATTTATGTTACACAAGGTTCCAAACGCATTTTTACCAAAATCGATTTTTTGTGGAACGGGTATCGCCCAAAAAGGAAATGATCTACGTACCGCATGAAATCACGTGACACTCTACACATTTGTTCAGGGTATCACGTGACATGAACTCCGTTCACATTTTCTGTAATATAATCCATAGTTTTTCCATGAATGCTTTTTAGGCCAATAATCCAATAACTTATTCATCAGGTATCCTCGTGTTTTGCGACAAGGACTGATGACCATGTAACCTCATCATCAGGCATCCTCGCATTTTTTGACAAGGACTGATGACGATGTCACTTGGTTATTGTAAATTGAAGATAACAATTAGGTATGTAGACACGTACAGAAAAAAGACATGTCATACCCTTATATAACTAATCCTATAACCGGACGTCCAATCCGTGTTGGTGGAGATACCTTTAATCGAATAGTTATGGAATCCCATGATTATATCGATGGAAGGCTTGTCCGTAGACAAACCGTACCGCCTCCACCCAGGAACAACCTGTATATTTAAATACAGATACAGGACGCTATATTCAACACGGTACTAGAACGTATCATAGACTGGTTGAGAGTGACTACGAGGTAGTTGAGGACTACTACCTTGTTCATTCTGAAAAGGAGGAGCTTATAGAGGAAATCATCAATGAAACACGCTATAATGAGGAAAATCTTGATGGCCAGCGGTTAACTTTCAATAATATACAACAAATCAGAGCCGCTATTCAAGCTGACCAAGATGAATATGATGATTTTATCTTACAGCAGAATACGACTAACGGGACACCTTCCTCCGGTCCTTCCGGTCGTCCACGAACTTTGGAGGACTATGCCCTGAGACTTGCAGAGCTTAATATTGAGTTGTGTAGGGAATGTCTCATGCCTGTAAGCCCAAGTGACTTAACGGACAAGTTGTGCAAGGACTGCGCTTCCTAATGGTCAGTCCTCCGGTCCTCTGGTCTTCCGGTCTTTCCAACGGTTGATCCCTTAATGCCAGTTATTTTTTTTTTATACAAATGACAGGTATTTAAAGATAACAATATATAAAAAAGATTGTGAAGGATACTAAATGAGCGAATAATCAAAGAAAGATAGCCATGTCAACATCAATCGTAATAAACCAGTGTCAGAACTGTGGAGTATTCTCTGCAAAAGCGGCATATAGAGGATTATCCAGCATGTTGTATAGACAGATTATAAAGAAGATTGGTGACGAGAGTGAACCTTTACAAGCCTTGGGACTTGCCAGGGATAAGTTGGTCCAGATTATCCGTCGGGCAAGTAATGCGGATTTTACACAATTATTCACACAAAGACTAGATATGAAAATTATGGACGGAGATTCATACGAGGATACTAGGAAGTGGCTTCTTGAACAGCTTATAGCCATTGGATGTGACAGTGGGGAAATTGCCTTATATCAGTTCTTACGGAATACATACCCAGATGGTATTGACGAACCCTTTACTACATTCTATGAGAACTATGTAAATCATGTAAGAAATCCGATGACTAAGAACTTTGCTTCTCGAGCCTTAGGAGCTATTGGATTAAAAGCTAGGATGCTACGGATTGACTTCGAAGGACGTAAAAAAAGCGCCATGATTCTTAGGGCTTCTGCGGAAGAACTTCGCGAGATGGGTTGCTAAAGCAACCAGATTCTTACAAAATACTATTGATCCCTACTCGTAATGCTCGACGGTCCATATGACCCTTAGAAAAGATCTGTAAAAGGACCCCGATGCCTTCTATTATTTTTTTATTATCCAAAGGGTGACTAGACTTCAGGACTTCATATCGGAAGAATAACTCCTTTACGGTCTCAGGTTTTGGAATTTCAGTCTTCGCGGTCCTATCCCGTACTTTTGCTAAGAATTTTTGGAAGTCTGATCCCAGGGTTTTACCAGATAGTCCGTAGGCTTCCCGAAAGACGTACTTAATCCAGGTATCTGCGTTCTTAGCTATAATACCAGATACGAGGAGGTGTTTTCTCTCTTTAGGCGATGGATATTCCCGAGCAAACTCAATTAGCTGGGAGGACTTTTTTGCTTCAGCTACAGCTTTCTGGCCATAAGGACTAAACTTTGATCGAACTGGGTTCAAACTCGGATCGAACGGGGATTGAACTGAGTTCGAACTAGGATCGAACTGAGATTGATCAGTGATCGAACTGAGACTAGTATCCCATCTAACCCGAATGGATAACGGATCGCTCTTGGATCTTCTAAGATCAAACACTACAAATTCGCGTTGTAGAGTAAGGTCATCGATTACTGGAGCTAGTGACTCCGATTCTTCTGTATACTGGCGGATGATCCTCTTAGTATCGGTCAAACTTCCGTGACCTCCATGTAGGGAAATATAATTCACATTTTCACGAATAGCCTTGGGAATGGTAAAGAATCTTTGGGCCACATAAATACATGAAATATTTTTGTGTCGTCCGTGTGTAAAAAATCCAGTGATGAGATCCTGGGTTTTTTTAGGCGCATCCATCAAATCCTCGAAGATTACCACAGTAGCCTGGGTGGAGTTGAAGTCCTTAACATTTGGAATCTCACTATGGGATACTGCGGTAAACGGAATTTCTTCTTCTTTGAAAAAATCACGTACGACTGCCCACTTCGGTTCATCGAGGTATCTGCCAACTAGAATTACCGCATCACATAATATGTACCTTTCGCCATCCTCCTTTGCCTTCTTGTCTCCCATTAATAAATTAATGATCATAGTTGTCTTACCCGAGTCAGAACTTCCTGCTACGGCAAGACGGAAAGGCCATGATGGGGCAAACTCATTACCCTGTCTCGAGTCGGTCGTGTACTCGTCCAAATTGTATACATAAAGATCCATTTGAATTTTATTCTATCTTAGTTTAAATACGATGTCGACACCAATTGCAATTTATACTCCTTCAGAGCCTACTGGACCGCCTCCTAGGGATTTGCGTGATATGAATAATATACCATTAGTTGCGGTAATTAAGGATCTAACAGATTTTTTAACTGTCAGTGATCGCATGGTTGTTAATCGAGATGTACAAAATGCAAACCATCGTCTTAAATATGCTCTTAATTTATTAATTCATCGCTGTAGAGAAACATACGAAGAACGCGATATATTAAAAGCGGAACGCGATCGATCTCGAAAAGAATGCGATGAATTACAAGACGAACTCGAGGTTCAAACAGGTTTGTTAGGTCTTACACAAGATGAGCTAAATAACGTACAAGATACTATTACTAGTTTAGAAGCTAATTTGGCTGAATTGGAACGTGAGTTTGGTGGTATGCGGACGACTAATCATCGTCTTCAGCAGCAATATAATCTTATGAAAGGAGAACGTAATAGAGCTATAGGTGAACGTAATAGGGCTATAGGCGAGCGTGATGTGGCACGAAATCGGCTTGTATATGCCAATAATCGGGTTCTTTTTGGAATTCGGACATTGGGACGTCTTAGGAATCGACTTTTCCAACAAATAGCCACTCTGCGTATCCAAGTACAATGGTTTCGGATTAGACAATTGAACCCTCCTCCACCTCCTCTCAACCATCCACAAAATACGATATGGCTGTTGTTGGTATAGCTGCCCCCATATTTCATGGTCGGGAAGATGAAGATCTTAATCTTTTTATTGATAACTTTTTAGGGTATATTAATACCGTTGGTATTGATCCATTGGACGATGCCGGTGCGCCTCCTGGTCGGGTGAGAGCGATAGGGGTTCTTCCACACGTTAAATGATCAAAAATAGGCAAAAAAAATGGCGCAAATCGCATAAACTATTCGCAAATTTGTATAAACTATTTGCAAATAGTATAGGTTAATTCGTAAATTGCCAAAAACAGCCAAGAATAGCCAAGAATAGCCAAGAATAGCCACTGCTTTTCGCGCCATTTTTTTTGCCGATTTTTAGCATTTCGACCTGTGTTCGTAGCTGTATGAGAGATGAAGCGGCGAGGTGGTTTGATGCAGAACTTACTGGAAAAAATTGGGAACTCTCAAATATTCGGTTAGTGGCTGCTGCAAATGGTGGAGCCGGTGCTACTCGCCGAGCATTCAGAGCTTTGGCTGTTCCTGAGGTTGCTAATGGATTACATGTTGGTACTTACTTACCCGGGTCTGATGCTGATGTATATTCAAGGGTTGCAGGTAATGCGGCGGTAACCGTTGGAGATGCATTTTTCCCATCACGCGCTGATATCATTAGATCGAATTTTAAAGTTGAAGAGCAGTGGAGGCGTGCGGGCGGACGTCCTACTCATCAACCCGTTAATGGGTTGGGAAATCATGGAGGTCCATTTAATGCTGCTGTCCAGAATCAACCGATAGTCTTACAGGGGATTCTCCTGGATCAAGCATTTATGCATATGCGCACAAATTTTCCAACCGTCGTGGAAGAAAGACTTCAGATACGATTTAGTAACCTTTACCAGGAACAAGGCGAACCTGTTCGATCTTACTATAAGCGAGTTGAGAGGGCTGGGGATATTGTAGGATATAATCGAATTATGGTTACTGACCAGTTCTATAGAGGACTTTTGCCAGAAAACGTTATTGAAGCTTCCAGAATCGGGGCGGCGCCTCTTAATATATTAATCGATAGATTAAGTGATCTTGAGCGACGAAAGGGCGAAATGTTCTATGGATTACAAAGGCGTCAGGGTATTGAAAAGGCTAAAAAAGAGGAATTGGCTGGCTATACTCATCCCGTGACTCCACACGAAGGTGCTGTAATACAAAGGTCGACAGACGTTATTACTCAAGAACGATTACAAGAATTGCTCAAGGCACAAGCCGAGGAACTTACCAAGAATTTCCAGGCACAATTTAAACAATTACAAGCATCTAAGCCAGTTCGTAAACCACCGGTCTATAGACAACAGATTAAACCTGTTCGGCCAAAGCCACGGCTACGCGTTGTTCAGGATCATCAGGATCCTGATTGGGATGATGGTTATGTAGATCATGATTTTGGTGATGACCCTGGTGACCCTGATGCTCCTGAGTGGACTAGTGAGGATGATCAACATGTTATTGATCTTATTATGGGATATGAGACGTCTAAAAGATTTCCAAAGAGACTTCAGAAGGCTAAAGATAGACGCGATGATTTGGAATTAGCCCGAGCAATGAGAAACCTCGATCTTAATGATGATGCTATGGATATTGATACTAATACCGCGAGTTTTGATGACTTGAAAATTGTTCCCGATGAGGAAGGTGGTTTTCGGATTTGTGCGGTTTGAAGTACAAAAAAAAAGTAAACTCGGATAAGAGTGTAAGTATCTCGAAACTTCTTAAATCTGTTCCAAAAAAATCAGTTAAAATGACTCCTATTAAGATTCCTGTGAAGGTTACTAGTAGTAAGCCCACACTTATAAAAGCCGTCACCAAAAATGATTCATTAAGTTTATTAAGGTCTGCAGATTTTAGAAAATTACTCCGCGAGATTCTTCGGGAAGAATTAAAGTCTGCTCGTAAAAGTACAGAGATTCCAGAAGACCTAGTTGAGGAAAAACAAGAAGAGGATATCAGGGAAGATGACCCGATGGATATTGACATAGCTCGTTTGGAGAATACTAAAGATCTTTTAGCGCTGGATGGGAAGGTCAATGAGATAGCAATTCAGTGTTTAGCAGACACTTGTGCTAACGCGTCTTTTATTCAGAGGGAAGCCGCTGAAGAATTAGGGTTGGATATCGACAAGAGTATTACACATAACATATCCGGTGCTCCGGGTTCTGGTAGGACATTCGGCATGGTAAAAGGTGTGTCAATCAAACTAACCCCTGATTGTGTAATCACTGAGAATCTCGCGGTTTTAAGCGATTACAAGCATAGGGAGATTGGATTGAGCCGGACGTGTCTGAAACGTTACAATTATGATGTCCATGAATCACGTGAACATATCGCCCTTACTTGTAATGAGAAGAATGTTTTTATCCCGATAGTTTCTGACGTGAATCGAGGAGACAAAAAATAGGGAATATTTATTTTTTATTCCCAAAACTTGCGGATTAAGGCAGGGACATCCTCCTCCAACCGGTCAGCGGGTTCCCAAGTGGCTTCGGTATCTGGGTATCGTTCCCACTTGACTAGATACTGGTCTTGACCCTTCCTGATGCGATGCCGGAGTATCCGCTCAGGTACAAATCTTTCGGGTTGCCCTCTTATCACGGAGTCAGGTGGGGGATGTTCATTTTCTGGAACAATCTGCAACTCTTTTCGGGTGTACGCACATCTGGATACACCTAGACGCCCGTGTGGTCCATCAAGAAGATACGTAGGAGGCTGTTCGGGTGAGAGGATCATTTTTTTGATAACACGGATATTGGGATTCCATCTTATGTCACCTGTACGAAATTTTCCATGGAGTTTATTCCCGAGTACTGAAATAGGTTCGTCTAACTTGACTCGGACATGTGTTCCTTCAGAGAGAAGTTCCGTCTTTTTTGACACTTTGGGTGACCCTGTCGGAATGTCTGGGGGATTTCTCTGCCAGATTTCATCTATTTTATTAACTACATCACGGAAATCTTCTGACCATTCCACGGATATCACCCCGGTCTTCAACTCCTGTGCCACCATTCGTTTTAGGAGAGGTTCCTGGATTGCTTGGATGGCTCGTTCAGCGTATGATTGCTGTTTGTGTCTTCCTGGTTCGCCGAACCTCATCATCACCCCTAGGCTGTTCAGGAAAAAATCACGTACCTGATCATTGGTGAATTCTGATCCGGAGTCTGTCTCTATTCGATGTGTTGGTGGCTTAATGCGATTTCTTCTGTAGATTTTAACAAATCCATTGAGAACCTTATTTGCGGTTTTATCCTTTAGGGGTTCTGCATCGACTTGTTTACCCGCGACTTCCACCACTACGAGGAAATAGTGGAATCCTTTGGGGTCGACTGGCATCTCTGCAAGATCTGCCTGATGTGTTGCATTTGGTTTCCATACAACTACTCGTGGACGCTCTGATGACTTCTCCTTTAGGGGCTTTTTATATAGGTTGTAGTGCTCCTCACCTTTCAGAATTCGTGCCGGTACTCTGGAGAGATTGTAGTATTTGTAGTAATTCTCTAAATGCGACATATTACGACAAATTAAAGGAAAGATTTCGGACTTCAAATCTTAAGATGACACGATTTTACTGCCTAAAGTGTAAGAAGGAAACCGAGACTGCTAGTGAAATACAAGATATGACCACAAATGGCCGCTATCGTTTACATGGTGACTGTGTAGTTTGTGGGATGCATAAGAATACTTTTACTGGGATAGACTGGGTTATCAAAAAGAAAACCAAGGAGAAGAAAAAAGAAACTGCGGCTAAAAGACATCAGACGGCGTACAATCGGCAATGCAAAAAACTCGGGCAGAAAATCTTAGATTCTGATGACACGTGTAAGCAGTGTATTGATAAATGCCTTAAGGAGGCAAAAAAGAGGAAGACGGATTAGTACCGCCTTCTAAAAGTATTCCTCATCATCTGAGTCATCGAGAGATACCTCTCCATCATCTGATTCATCATCCGAGTCGTCAGGAGTGCGACCTTCCTTAAGCAATTGGATGTTGTACGTTATTTGAGTCCATTTCTCCCAGTCAGACTCTTGCGTTATAAAGCCGCATCTGAGGAGTGCTCTTTCTATTACTACCATCCCTGCAAACCTGGTGTATTTTTTCTGATCGGCTTCATTGAAATTGTCAATGGCTTCTTTGTAGTAGTCTACTGCCTGTTTGTATACCTCTTCAGCTTCTTTATGCCGCTTCCACAACTCGGCTTTACAACAGTTATACCAGAGTCTGTTAATCTTGAGATGTTTTCTGAATTCTTTAACCGGAAGGTTTCTGACCATCTCTGCTACTATGTCCGGGTCATTGAAGGGCGAAGCCTGCATTTGGATCCATTTACAGATTCCATAGATGTCTACAAGATCGAGACCAAGATCTTCGGCAAGAGAAGTGGCGGCGTGTAAGTTTATCATTGTATGTTACTTATAGTTACCTAATCTTCAATTGCCAAATATATTTTTTCTGACGGGGGCAAGTGGTTATAGTTCGGTGGTCATAGTTTGATGGTCATAGTTCGGGTGCCATAGTTCAGGACATAGGGGGTCATACTTGGGGGTCATAGTTCGGCTGCCATAATTCAGGTGCCATAGTTCAGGACATAGGGGGTCATACTTGGGGTCATAGTTCGGCTGCCATAATTCGGGTGCCATAGTTCAGGTGCCATAATTCGGCTGCCATAGTTCGGCTGCCATAGTTCGGGTGCCATAGTTCAGGACATAGGGGGTCATACTTGGGGGTCTAGGTGAGTATATAAAGGGTAATCATAGCGTGAATCGGGTTTTGGGGTCTGAGGGGCTGACTAAGGCTGCCATAGTATTATTATAAGATTTTTCATACTATGGCAGGTACTATGGCAGGAGATTCTGTTTGATTTCAGCTTTATTCGCGTTTTTATTCCGTTTTTAAGTAGTCTGCCATAGTTGCCATAGTTGTCATAGTAAGTTATATATAAGAAAAAATGTAGAAAAAAAAATAAGTGGAAAAATACCGTGGCAGACCATGGTACTGTGGCAGGTAAACCTGCCCCACGGAGGGGAGATGTAGGTACTGCGAGGCCCTTGAGGCCGAGGTGGGGTGAGCGCTAGCGAGAGCACACTACCAGCCCGATGACGATATACTGTGATTTAACGAATAGGAATCGGTATTTTCTTCCCATAGCCAAATAATCTGAGTGTTGAGCGGTACGTCCAGAAGGTAATTTCATCTTACTGAATATGCGACGACAAGCGCGATTAAAACGAATTTCTTGTTTTTCTGTGTACGAAGATTAGGACTTGGAATCTTTTCAAAGTTGGATAGTCTTTTTCTGTACATGTGTTTGTTGTGAAATTTCAGGACCGATAAATTGTCCCGAGCATGGTAAGAAGAAATAAAGGATATACCCATTCTTTTAGAGAAAATATGTTTTGGTCGTCCAGCTAACCATCTAAAATACAACAGGTTAGCGTGTGAAGTTTTACTATTAGTAAAATCAGGCGTGATATCTTTATCATTGTGTTCAGGTTTGGGTTTAATATTATGAAAAATCTTTTCTTTAAAAAATTGTGGTTGGTGATTGACGCAAGCACGTCTATCACGTGACATAATAAAAGGAGCGGGAATTCTACATTTGCCTAACATAGGGAAGGTGTCGGGAGTTGATTGATTATGAGAACAGGGTATAAAAATTCCAAAATAAAATCTATATTTTTTGTAACTAAAATTAAAAAAAGTTCGAGTGTGAATATTTCTGGACGTTACCAACGAACCACGTGATTCTATAATATTGATTCGGTCCAATAATCTATTACGAATCATATTGAAATATTTTTGTTGAATACGTCGGGGTATAACTCTTTGTGAAGAAAAAAAGTGTGTGAGCATAACACTAATTTGGTATTTGTTATTTGGAAATGAACTCGTGTTTTTATAATTAATAGGTTTTGTGTTCATCTGATAATCATTTGTGTGTATTGTTAATTGAATATTATTGGTGTTTGAATTATGATCAGCAAGCTCAAAAAAGAAACTTCTTGATCGACGTATTTCATATATCTTGTTGTAACCTGATCGATTTGGTTTGGTCACATGGAATTTTTTCAGGGATACCTGCAAAGGAGTTTTCGAAAAATTTTTTTCCAAAGAAAAATTTTTGGAAGACATTTTAAGGGATATATAATAATAAAAGATAGTAAAAATTTTATATTTTGAATATTAAAATATAAAGGTTCAAGTATATAATGTAGCAACAGTTAAAAATAAAAAAAACTCTTATATAACTACTGGGGTGTATATTACGTAAAGGGGGTATATATGACGTTGTCTCTTGACTGTATAATTCTATTAAAAGTAAAACTTTTACCATATGTATATACTAAAAGATATGGAGTGACTTGTGTATATTCGCGAGTTGTTGTAAGTTAAAAAAAAATGTAATAGCTAGCGAAAATAAAATAAAAAAAACGTCTAGTTCGTAATAATAAAAGTAATTCTACTGCGCCATTTTAACAAAAATTGGGTAGAGCGGAGAGAGTTTTTTTTTTTTTCTCAAATTTTACCCATAATGTCATATGTATTTACAATACTCCAAATGCACTGGTATATAATTTTGATCATGTGACTTGGCTAAGTTTACTTAAAAAATTCGTGACTTAATCAATCTGCACAAAATAATAACGTAACTGTGTTATTTTTTTTATTGATTTATTACATTTCTTTAATTTCTTTTTTACATTATTCCTATATTCTTTAATCAAAAATTCTCCTTTTTACACCTTTACACCTATTCCCACATCTTTTAATCGTAAAAAATTACCTTTTTTCACACCATTATCATTATGTCATTACAAAATAACAAAAAAAAAACAACAAACTTCGTAGCCATGCTCAATTAAGGCAATGTATTACTAGACCTACACTAAAGATAACTTTAGCAAGGCTTTCTTTGTGATTTAAAAGAAATTTCATACATTTTGCCAGCTGGTGAGAAAGCTTATGATCTCTAATATTATACGTTAAAAATTTTAAAGCTTTTCAAAAAAAGTTTGACAGTTCGATCAAAACTTTTAAAAAAATTAAAAGAAATAATTAAAAAGTTTCGATTTAAAAAACTTTTAAAAAAAAATTAAAGATAAGTTTCAATAGTTAAGAGGGTAAAATAATGTGAAGAGAACGTGCATGGAAAGAAGAAATTATCGTATATAAATCACTAAATACAAGAGAATAGTTTATTTCAAAAATCATTCAAATTAATGATGATCCGCAAATTGCAGTTTGATAAAGACTAAGCTTTTTTAAGCTTAATCTTTTTTTTCGTTAGCTTTCTCTTTCCTTTCATAATTTCCTCTTTTCAATTTCCTCTCTCCCACTCTTTCCCTCTTTGTTCTTTCCCCTTTCTTTTATCCTTTCTTTTTCTTTTTGTTTTTCTCACCCTTTCCCCATTTTTTTCTTTACTTTTTTTTTTAGCAGCTACTTTGAATCCCCTTGAACATGGTTTCATAAGTTTCTCTCTTCAAGTTGTTTCTCTTATTAATGAAGGTTATTAACACTCATTTTTTACTTTTTTAGGCGTTTTTTATATGTTTGGGTGTATGGAAAATTTGGTGGGTAAATCGTTTTTTTAGCAGTTTTTTATTTTAATTAAAAAAAGAACTTTTTTTCTCTTTACTTTTTAAAGAAACAATTAAAGTTTCTTTTTTTTTCTTTTTGTAGACAAAATACAGTATCTAGATACATGGAAAATTTGGTGGGTGAAGTTTTTTTTACTATTTATTGTTTCTCTTGACAAAAAATTCACTAATGTTTCATTTGTTCATTTTTGTAGTCTTTGAATATTTGGACGTGTGGGAATTTTGGTAGGAAAAGTGATTTTTTAAATTATTCTTTAATGAAATGTTTACTGACATTTCAGTTTTTTAGGCAGCTTCAGGGTCCTTAGACGCAGATTACGGTATTTTTTTTTACATTCTTAAACTTTTATTTTAACGAAATGTTAACCTAACAATTTCGTTTTTCATTATTTTAGATGGGTCTCCAACTCTTTGGATGTGCGAATGGTGCTCTTTTAGGTAGGTTTTTTTATTTTATTTGGTTTTTGTTCATTTATATATATACTAATTTTCCTTTTTTGGGGGTTTTTCTTTGTTCGTTAGGACGTGTGAGAATTCGATAGGGAAAGGATTTAATATATTTCTTTCAACAAAATATTTTTTTAACAATTCATTCATATTTTTTTTTAGATGGTCGAAGATTGGATTTTTGTTGAATTCAGCAAATTTTTCAACGGATTTCTTTTTATCTTTATTTTAACGAACCTTACTTTTTGATGAAACTTACTAATATTTTGTTATTTTCTTCTATTTTATAAGGGACCAGTACTAGGACGTGTAAAATCATGGAATTTTGGTGAGTATTTCAGCAATCTTCCTTGAATTTTTTATTTTAACGAAACTTATGTTTATTTTTATTCTTTTTTTTAGACAGCCAATTTTTCTGGATGTGTGGATTTCAGTAGGGAGAGCAGGAATTTTTAATCCATTTTAACGAAACATTCACTAATGTTTCATTTATTCTTTTTTGTAAATGGTCAGTTCTTCTTGGAGTATTTGGATGCATGGAATAATTTATTTTTAGATGCTTTTATATTTTATACAGGGAATTATATTATTAATAATAATGTATAATTTGGCGTAAAAATAAATTGCATTATTTACTTTATTAAATATTTGTAATTAAAGTATGTTTACAACGTTGTAAATAATAAATAATAGCACATAGACTGTATATTCACAATAGTAAAATAAGTATAGTGAAATCGTTTTTACAGTAAATTAAAAAAGTATAGTGGCAATGCATTTTCTTACTTTTGCAACGCGTCGTATGACGTTTGATAGCGACGCACAAGACAATGAGCTAATCATGTGATTATAGCGTAGTGACAACGTTGTTTAAAAAAATGAAGTTTCTGCAATGTATAAAAAAAAATTTTTATTAAACCTCTTGTTATGTATAATAAAAAAATATAATTTCTGGCCCATAACTTCACAAAACTACAGTGTGGTACCTCTATAACCAACCCATTTTCAAAAAGATGTCACATTAGCAAAAAATAATATTTTAAAATTCTAACCAATAATTTTAATAAAGCATATCAAGAGCTTTTAAACTTATCAGGTTAGATTAAAAAATAATAAATTTTGCTAATGTTACATAAGTTTGAAGTTCAGGTAATTTATTATGATGGGAAAAATTTGAGAATAAGTGATTTTTGTGTAACATAAAAAAAACAATAATTTGATAGTACTTATTCAAATAAATCATTTTAGCTTATAAACTTACCCATGCTTTATTAAAAAAATTTTGAAAAAAAATTTAAAAAAAATTTTGGTAGTTTTTATTTATTGCAAATTATATTATGTTTATTTCTCAAAAAAGAATTACAGGAAAACTTGCTAAAAAAAATATAAATCCTATAGAAAAGTTCCTGATGATATGCTTAATCAAATTACTTTAAATAATTATAATGAATAATAAATTATATATAAAAAATTATGCATAATTCTAATTAACATTAAGTATTGTATTAGCCAATCAAATGTATTTTAAGTCATGTGATTTTGTATTATGTCAGCAAAAAAAATTGAGAAAATTTTTTTATTTGCTTAATGTATTAATCTTTTTAAAAGCTATCTAATTTTAAAATTTTATAAAATTCTGACCATTAGATCACAAGATATAAGGGATACCTATTATAGAGGTACCGCACTGTATAAATTAAAATAATGCTAAAGTTTTTTAATAAAAATGCTTAATTTTTAATGAAAATGTAAATAAAAAAATTAATTTACGAAACCTACTATATAAAAATATAATAAAAACATTATTCCTCAGTATCTTGTGAGATACCCACGAGCTTTTTAAGACTGCATCAATTCTACAAATCATGCTTTCCACAAGCTTTTGGTAAACTTTACTCGGAATTTCTAAGCAACATTCTTGAAGAAGTACCTCCAATTCTGCTAAATTTTTAGGATTATTTTGCTTTGCTCGTTAGCTCGTATGCGCCTTTCAAGCTCATCCCACAAATATTCAATAGGGTTAAGGTCAGGACTTTGTCCTGGCCATGGTAGCAAATTTATTTCACTTTCTTCTATAAAATTTCGCGTCCTTGCACTAGTGTGAATTGGTGCATTGTCTTGCTGGAACAGATAGTCCCCATTTTCTTCTTCAAAACTTTCTAAAAATGGTATCATGTGACACCCAAGTATCTCTTCTATGTACCTTTGACTATTAATTCAACCATCAATCCTCACCAAGGGACCCAACCCAAACCATGAAAAACACCCCCACATCATAACTCCACCTCCACCATGTTTCACTGTTGGGACGAAGCAATTAATATCATATTTTTCTTCTGTAAGACGCCAAACCTGAATTTTTCCATCATTTTAAAACATGGTGAATCGAGATTCATCACTCCACACTACTTTCTTGCAATCATCTATGGTCCATAAACATCTTTCACGAGTCCAATTTAATCGTATTTTTCAATTACGTTCACTAATACTGGGTTTTCTAAGTGCTGTACAGCTATTATAACCCATGCCATATAATGTTCATTGCATAGTACTTCTGCTGATATCATTTCCAGTGGATGCAATAAAAATTTCCCTTAAATTTTCGTTTATCCCTTACAGTCAGCTTCTTTGGATGACCACTTCGAGGAGCAACAGTAATAGCACCTGTTTTACGATATTTTGTTATTATATTGTGGATAGTGGTTTTTCCATAGCCTGTTTTTTCTGAAATAGCTATTTCAGTGTCACCAGCTTTATAATAACTGATAACCTTTCCACGTTCGAAATCCGTTAGTTCTTTTGTTTTAACCATTATGTTTATTTTTTTTTTAAAACAAAAAAGAAGCTAAAACTTTGTGTAATAAACATTACTAATTAACGTACGTCATAAATAGTTTTCGTTTCAGGGATAATCTTACACCACCTCGCATGTTACGAATATTAATAGTGTTAGTTACACTGCATAAAGGATGTGACATTTTATGCAAGTGACAAATAGAGATCAGACCACAAAAAAATTTAGGTGGTCCTAAACTTTTGACGCGGGGAGTGTATATTATCATTAATCAATTTGTATCTTTTTCACTAATTTTGTTTACTTGACCACTAACAACCTTTGTTACAAAATTCTTATCGTTGTTTGTTAAGAATAAATTATCATTAGTTTTATAATGCCTTGTTTTATTTATTGACTTGCTATCGGTATCTGAAAGACTCAAAAAAAAGCTTTTAATAAATCTTCATATAATTCCTTTGGTAAAAGTTTTCTGAAAGGTAATACTTTATCATAAATTCTTTAGAAGTTAAATTATAAAATTTAATAAATGGATACTATTTTTTAAAGTTTGAAATCATCTTTTGAATACAGCACTAGTTTGTAAAATTAAAGGAAAGATCTGAATTTTGAGTGATTCTCCAATTTAATCACTTGATCCCAAAATTTGAACTTCGCTCATTTGAAGATTGATCATTCTGAATAAGAGATATCAAAATTTTTTCCGGAATTGAAGAAAAATTTGATGGTTTAAATATCTTAATCTGGGTCTTTTGATATTAAATCAATATAAAATTTTTGAAGTTCCAATAAAGAATTGTTTTCAAAACTTGTTTGATATATAAAATTAAAATTTTCTTCAGTCCAATTTGTTTTATTTTCAATCAAAAATGATTGTAAATAAAGCGACCAATTCCTGAAGACTTAATTCACTTGAAGCACCCAAAATTTTTAATGATATCTAAAACATCACACTCCTCTAAAGAATCATTACCTCCATAAATTATATATCTATAAAAAATTATGAATATATTTTTACTTTCTGAAAAATAAAGCAAAAAAATAATAATGTAACAATATATTTATTTTTATATTAGTACCTTAAAATTATTGAAAAATTTTCTGATGAAATATTTGATAATTTAATGTGCGCAAAAGTTCTATCATTTTCCTTTTTATTAGTTGATAAAATTCTTTTCAAATAAGGGGAACGATAATATAAAATAACCACATGTGTACGAAATATTTTTACGTAAGGGTTTTTACCAACTTCAATAATAATATCGTAAAATTCTTCATCATTTAAAACATCAAGCAAATTTTGAGATAATTTTGACAAATAATTTTCAACCATTATAATTAATTGAATTTTAAAGTGGAAAATGAATAATAAAATAATTGGACAATAACAACAATGTCGGTAGTGTTACACAAACTCGCCGATTGATCAGTCCTAATCGCGTGATCGAAATAATCACGTAAGAAAATTTATATCTAGTTTAATAGTTATGTTTTTTCTATAATTTCTAGTTGTTGGACCAAGGTTGGACCACGTGGACCAAGTATAGAATACATACTACAACAATAGAAGAAGGATTTGAAATCAAGGAAATTATATGATTCATTTGATTTATCCGAATTATAAAATTATGATAGGAACAACTTTCTTTTACTTATTATTTATCAGTTATGGTTTTATTTAACAATAAATAAATAACCATTAGTAATGGTTTTTATGTATAAACCAACTTACAAATCGAAATTCTTTTCTACGAATTCAACCTATGTAAGATAAAAACCTGTCAGTGATTTTGCGACAAAATAAAATAAAGTTAACCGAATCTATAAAAATCGGTTAATGAACAGTTTACTAAATTCAATTAAAAGTAATAAATTAAATAATGTATATCATGAATCCATATAAGCTCTTTTCCACTTGGAACTATTTAAATTAAAAATAATAATAATAAACGACAGTCAATTAGATAAACCTAAAAATTTTTTGATATTTATCTAATTAGTTGGAAAAAGTTTTCGGTTGTTTCCTTAGAACTAAACTTTTTTTAAACTTGAAAACTTAGGTTCAGTACGTATTATTTATGTAGCACATGTTTGGGCCTGATTTACAAATACAAGTTGCTTATTCGACTATTTTCTTTCAATTTAAAATTTAAAATCTAATACCGAGATTTTTATGAGTTTGCAGTTTGTGGTTAATAATAAAAGGATAATATACTTAAACAAAAGGGAAATTTTGCACAATTAATGTTTATTCTTTAAGATATCACCCAGATTCATATTTCACTAGATAACGCGGCAAAAAGCTTTGTTTAATTTAAAGTGAAACTTTAGAATATTACAATTGAATTCGGTAAGTGGTTTAGTATGCACAAAAGGAATTATCAAAAAAAATCAATATTATTAATATCTTTTTCTTTAGATGTATATCAGCAGTTTTGAAAGTACATCTTATTCTTTGTCGCTCTTGTTCACGCCTCTAGTAGAACGTCACATTAGTTTCTAACTTTTCTTTCCCATATTCCTTGAACTATTTGGATTATTTTATGCATTTTTATATCAAATCATTATTGATAATTTTAACTTTGATTTGCTAATTGACCATGTGCTTAAATCAACAATTTTTGTAGTAAATTTGGGCCCGCACTGGAATAATTTCGGCCAGAATCGGGATAATCGATTAAATAAATGATTCAATGACGGTTATGCTCGATCAAATTTACATCTAGCTATTTTCAAAAATTTTAAAAACTTTTCAATTCGTTAGTCAAATACTCAATCCGTTTGTAAAGAAATTTCAAGAATAACACGAAAGAAACGAAACTATAAAAAAAGAAGTGGTCCTAAACTCCTAGTATTGTTTAAGAAACATACTAATTATTTTTATAATAGAAGGCAGATACATAGGCTAATCTCCTCCAAGACTCCTTAATGTCCTTGCCACTAGTTATAAATCGTCTACTAAATAAAAAAAAACAACAAATTAAAAAAAAACAAATTAACGAAGATAAAAAATAGAAAAATAATTAAACATAAAAAGTACAGATAAAAAACAACGTAATAAATACAAATTAAAAAATATAAATCAAATCAAACTAAAAATATATTATGGATGTTCTGACTGTTCTGTGGCTGTGTTATTGTAGACGATTAAATTAATCGATTAAGACGGTTAATTGGTATCTCAAAATAATTCTGGTCAAATTCCCTAATGCAGCCCAAGGCTGTGAATTTTATGTCACGGTTATCCAAACTTATTTTTTAACAACCGAATTTTTATTAATTTTTTAATAAACAAGTTTAATAAATAACATCCTTAAACGACGTATACAATTAGACAAACCTTATCATACACGTGTTCTATATATCACCACTTTCTTCTACCGAAGTATAAATTTGTAATTGAACATTTTATTAAAAAAGTACAATTAGAAATTAAAGACTTTAATATTTATTTAGCAATGAACTCGATGTTTACGTCATGAATTAAAAATGATTTATTGAATTCAATCAGTATATTAAAAATATTAATATAAAGCAAAAAAAATGAAATATATTTTTTTTCTAACTAATAAATTCAGAATAAAAATTATTAAAATTATATTAATAGAAATTAATTTTCACTTAATATTTTAAAATTGGGTTTTGTTTTTTATCGCACCCGCGATATGTCGCAAGGGCATGCGCCTCCTAATTTTATTGGCGAAAAATTTTTTTGTGGCGCGTCAAATTTCAATTGTAACACGATCTTAAAAAATTTTTTTTTAAAAAATTCTTCGATCTGTTTTGGTTTCTTTGTCCCTACCCTTTAATAAAAACAAACCTTTACATTTCTTTTCTAATTACGTTTTCATTAAAAACATTGTTTATCATGTTTATATTCGATGGTTGGTTTCTTTTTTCTTCTTTTTTGTCTTGTTTTGAAAACTACACTAAAGGTTTTTTTTTCTTTTTTCAGGTCCTTTGCGTTGTGGATTTTGACGTTAATATCATTTGAAAAGAGACTTTTCGTTCTTTAAAGACTCGGTAGGTGAAGTTTAATACACCGTGTTTAATAACCTTAAAAACACTATTAACGATTTTTTTTTTACTTTAGATTCTTTCACTTTAGATTCTTTTCACAACGGAAGTTTAATGTCAATTTCGTTACTCTTCCTTCTTCTCATTTGGAAAAAATATTGGTAAGTGTCGGTTATATAGACTATGAACTAATTTAAACGGCCTCTTCAAAGTTTTTGTATATGTATTAACCTCTTGTAAACAATATTAACCAATTTTCTTCTTTTTTTTAGGTTCTTTAATTTGATTTCCTTTCTAAAGAAGACCTCTTACTTTCCACTTTGGCGAAGTCTCGGTAGGTGTTATTCAGGTTGTTGGTGTACGCGAAGCTTTTAGAAACAACACTAACAGGTGTTTTTTCTTTTTTTTTAGGTTTTTTTTCGTTGTAAAAGCTAAGATTTACCGCCAATTGTGTTTTTTTTCATTTCGGTAGGTGTTATATAGGTTAATGGTGCATGTAATAACCTGTTATAAATGATATTAATGAGTTTTTTTCTTTTTTTAGGTTCTTTCACGTTGTTAAAGCCAAACTTTAAAGCTGATCTCATTTTTAAGGTACCTTTGTTACCTTTCACTTCGGTAGGTGTTATATGGGCTAATGGTGTATGTAATAACCTATTATAAATGATAATATTAATGAGTTTTTTTTTCTTTTTTTAGGTTTTTTTCACGTTGTTAAAGCCAAACTTTAAAACTGATCCCATTTCTAAGGTACCTTTGTTACCTTTCACTTCGGTAGGTGTTATATGGGCTAATGGTGTATGTAATAACCTATTATAAATGATAATATTAATGAGTTTTTTTTCTTTTTTTAGGGGTTTTCACGTTGTTAAAGCCAAACTTTAAAGCTGATACCGTCGGACGAAACATACCAGGTAATAAAGGACTAGTAGAAATTGTTTGGCGGAAAAATTCTAACGCTCTACCAGGATAAATGGTATAAATCCTTTTTTCTCCATTTTTTTGGTACCTTTGTTATTTTTTACTTCGGTAGGTGTTATATGGGCTAATGGTGTATGAAACAGCCTTTGGAAATGATTAAAGTATATAAATTAGGAACCAGGATGCTTAACAATTTTTTTAATAAAGTAATTAATTACATACACATAAAATTCTTATATAGAAAAGGTCTAATAATTAATGATTAATCCTTACTTTTCTTACTTTCTTGATGGTATTGTCTTTTTATTTTGATAGAGAGTTGGTAAATATTATATTAAAAGACTTCTTTTATTGCAGAAGCTTAATTTTAATTTTAAATCTTGTTAAAAAAAGACTTTTCATTTTCGGTAAAGTGTTGATAGGACTAATAGTATATGTTATTGCTTTTATAAATGTCATTAACTTGGTTTTAGTTCTGAATAAACGAAAATATTAGTGTGCGGACAATGCTTAATTTTATTGGCTAGTAAATATATGAATTGTGATTGTAACACAAAAGTTACTATTTGTTTACCTAATTTTTTTGTACGTCCCTTTATTTTTTTTTGCTTTTTACACACCTTATACCTTTGTTTACTACAATGCAACAAGAAAACTCTGAACCAGTTTTGTATCAAGGAAAGGCTTTCACCACTTGGAAGCAAGCATTTGAAACTATTGAAAGTCGGGCAAAGCAGCAAGGGTTTAATATCATATATAGTCGTGTTGAGAAAAAATCTGATGGAACTTTTCGTAGACGTACTGCACAATGTGAACATCATGGTAATTATGTTACAAAATCCAATAAAGAGACAACAACAAAACGTCTAGGCTGTGCTTGGCATATTAATTTATCAGAACCTACCTCTAAAAATCCTTTTAAATATGTTTATATTACAACACTTCATGATATCCATTCACATAATCTTAATCCTAATATCATTCAATTTGGAGATAACAAATACATACCTCCTGAAATTATGAAGGAGATTGAATTTCTTACTATTAAATGCAGAATGGGAGCTGCTACACAAAGACAATATCTTGAAGCAAAGTTCCCAGGACAAATAATTTATGATAATGATTTGTATAAAGCAATTCAACATTTTCGTCCACAAAATAAAGATGATAGTAATGATGCAGCTAAATTGTATACGAAATTACTTGAATTATCACAAAATAATCCAATGTGGAAGGTTGCGATCAAATTTGATAATAATAATACTCTTACACATTTATTCTGGATGACGCCATCTCAGTTAGAATTATGGTATCGGTATTCAGATATTGTGGTACAAGATGTAACTTGTAAAACCAATAGGTATGAGATGGCTTTAAGTTTATTTATTATTCTTGATGAAAATCGGAATGTAAGACTTGTTGCACAAGCATTATTAATTGATGAAACAAAAGAATCACATGAATGGTCATTTGAACAACTCAATTTAGCAACAAATAATGTGTATCCACAAGTAATAATGACAGATGCAGATCCAGCTGTACATGCTGCGATTAGGTCTACATTTCCTACCACATACCCGATGCATTGCACTTTTCATATTAGCCAAAATTTGATTAAAAAGGTTCAAAAACTAATTGGAAATAAATTTCAAGAGTTTTTTACAAAATTTCATGCTGTACGTAATACACTAAACACACTTTCCTTTGAATCAGAATGGAGAAAATTAATTACTCAATATCCTGAAATACAGCAATATTTGATAAATACTCTTTATAATACTAAAGAATCATGGGCTCATCCTTGGACATGTCACCAATTTACTGCAGGACTCCATGCATCTTCTCCTGTAGAAAGCATTAATGCATGGATTAAAAGTTATATTTTTAACTCTAATATTTCTTTATGTGAACTTGGGGATGTAATAGAGAGAAGACAAATGGCAGAAAACAAAAAATATCAACTTGTGTTATGGAAAGCTGCTATTCCCTGTATGCCTACTCAGATTTCCACTGCTGCGTTCATGTTTACTTCTATTAACCAAAAACTTGAAGAATATTTGCCTCCTGCCATATTAGAACTTCAAAGAGATGAAATTCGTCAGTGTGTTTTTTATAATGCTGTACAAGTTACCCAAGAAGTAATTGATGAATTTGATAAAGTATATATTACAATAATAATTGTATACTTATTATGTTTGTATTTTACTTGATTTAACATTGCTATTACATGTGTTTGCAGTATGATCTCTTATTAGGTCAATATTTGGAAGATGTATCTGATGCTCGTCAAATAACTGCAGCATGTATGATTTCCAACATTAATAAAGATCAAATTTCATCTATGTGGGCTGTAAATGTTGAAAACAAACTTGTTGAGAAACATTTTATTATCTTATTAATAAATGGATCTCATTATTGCTCTTGTCTATCTCTTATTAATCGAGGAATTATTTGCAGGCATTATTTTCAAATAATGCTTCGTAGTCCTGCAGCAAGATTCCATTTAAGACTTATTCCTTCACGATGGTATTATAGAGATAAAGATCCTAGTAAAGAGCAATTTTTAGTTGCTAGCAAATTTGAAAATGAGATTACACCTCTTATTCCTCAACATAATGTTCCATTTTTAACTGCAATTTGCAAAACATCACAAGAATTTATTACTCGGCATGAACAACTTACAGACATACAATTATATGGTAAAATTGCTGGCTTATCACATAAAGCTACTATGAAAGCTGTTAGTAAAAGGGATATACGTATAATACATATTTTGGAGAATTACTTAAAAGATGTTGATGAAGAACAAGATGAAGAACAAAATGAAAATATCGAATTAGAAGATACAAAAGATGATGAATCTGATAAGGAAAATTTTCCTTTTATTCTCAATAATCCTAATAAACAAACCAGGTCTAAAGGACGCCCGAAGGGTACAAAACGAATTAAAGCAAGCCATGAAAAAGAAAAGGCTACGACTTCAGTAAATAGTAAACAATATAAATGTGGAAATTGTGGTGATATGGGTCATAATAAGCGAAATTGTAATATTTTAAGATAGTTATCAAATGCTAAAGTATCTTTAAATTTGACAATAAAGTTTATTAAGCCTCCTAATTAAATCTTCACTAATACTTCCCAAAGATATACATACACCACTAATCTATTTATTATCTCCGAAATAGAAGACATCAGAGTTTCCATGTGCATTTTTCATGTTCACTAGTCGTACTTGTTACACTTGCTGTATCATCATTGTCGGGTGAATTACATCCGTATGAATCTAAAAAAGAAAAAAAACCATTAATTCATTTTAAAGACTACTATATAGTACATACACCATTAGCCCATATAACACCTACCGAAGTGAAAGGTAACAAAGGTACCTTAGAAATGGGATCAGTTTTAAAGTTTGGCTTTAACAACGTGAAAAAAACCTAAAAAAAGAAAAAAAAACTCATTAATATTATCATTTATAATAGGTTATTACATACACCATTAGCCCATATAACACCTACCGAAGTGAAAGGTAACAAAGGTACCTTAAAAATGAGATCAGCTTTAAAGTTTGGCTTTAACAACGTGAAAGAACCTAAAAAAAGAAAAAAACTCATTAATATCATTTATAACAGGTTATTACATGCACCATTAACCTATATAACACCTACCGAAATGAAAAAAAACACAATTGGCGGTAAATCTTAGCTTTTACAACGAAAAAAAACCTAAAAAAAAAGAAAAAACACCTGTTAGTGTTGTTTCTAAAAGCTTCGCGTACACCAACAACCTGAATAACACCTACCGAGACTTCGCCAAAGTGGAAAGTAAGAGGTCTTCTTTAGAAAGGAAATCAAATTAAAGAACCTAAAAAAAAGAAGAAAATTGGTTAATATTGTTTACAAGAGGTTAATACATATACAAAAACTTTGAAGAGGCCGTTTAAATTAGTTCATAGTCTATATAACCGACACTTACCAATATTTTTTCCAAATGAGAAGAAGGAAGAGTAACGAAATTGACATTAAACTTCCGTTGTGAAAAGAATCTAAAGTGAAAGAATCTAAAGTAAAAAAAAAAATCGTTAATAGTGTTTTTAAGGTTATTAAACACGGTGTATTAAACTTCACCTACCGAGTCTTTAAAGAACGAAAAGTCTCTTTTCAAATGATATTAACGTCAAAATCCACAACGCAAAGGACCTGAAAAAAGAAAAAAAAACCTTTAGTGTAGTTTTCAAAACAAGACAAAAAAGAAGAAAAAAGAAACCAACCATCGAATATAAACATGATAAACAATGTTTTTAATGAAAACGTAATTAGAAAAGAAATGTAAAGGTTTGTTTTTATTAAAGGGTAGGGACAAAGAAACCAAAACAGATCGAAGAATTTTTTAAAAAAAAATTTTTTAAGATCGTGTTACAATTGAAATTTGACGCGCCACAAAAAAATTTTTCGCCAATAAAATTAGGAGGCGCATGCCCTTGCGACATATCGCGGGTGCGATAAAAAACAAAACCCTTTAAAATTATTAAATATTATTAAATATTAATAAAAAATATTAGTTATTACATCAAAATTATATAATATTGTAGTGCCGAAAAATTCAGCCGAAGGCGCAGTAAATTTTCGGCTAAACAACACCCAGCCGAGTTCATTCGACCACTACTATTTACGGCTAGCCGAAAATTTACTTCGCCTTCGGCTGAATTTTTCGGCTAACTACACCATTATTCAAATTATTGCAAAATTATTATATCCAACCAAAAAAAGTAATAAAAAAAGATAATAAATTGTGAATGTTAGGAATTTAAAATCAGCTTATCAGCAGGACCCATATGTTAAAAAAATTTTGTCTAATGATCGCTTTATAAAATTTATAGTTAAGAATGTAAGTTTAATTATTTAAGATTTTTATTTTATTTAAATTTATATTAATATTAATTTAATTATAGGATTATAAACAAAAAGAGATCAAAATATGAGGATGTATCAAAACTTGAAGGGTTAAATATCAGCTTCCAATATATATATGCTAAATCAATTAAAACAAATTCTATTTATATGATAATATATATTAATCAGATTTAATTTCCTACCAGACAAAATATATGGATTTAATGAACACCAAATTTGCTCAAATGTTCCAGAAACTTTCAAAGACAAGTATTTTTTCAAGAAATAAAATAAAAGTTATCCCTAACAATTTATAATCATAATAAAAATTTTTTACTATTTTTTTGTCCCATTTTAACATTACTTTTATCATTCTATTTATTTAAAGAAAATCAAAATTATCCTATTAAATCAAAATATTCCAAAGAAAACGTTGGAAATTTATTATCCAATTCCGGTAACACAAATGCTAGTTAGGTATAGTAAATAAATATTTAGTAATGCAAATTTATAGTAAAAGACAAAATATGATATAAAACGTTTATTAAAATTAATATATGAAATATATAATTAGAACTAAATTAATTATTTTGTAGTATACTAATTATTTATCAAAAAAATTACTTTTGTAACAAATCATGCCATTCTCATATTTAAAATAAATATTAAGAGTTAATACTTATTTTTAATAACAATGATAAATTTCGCTGTTACCTACTGCAAAATTCTTTTAAATATTAAAAAAATATAAAAATATAAATGAAGTTTTCCAAAACTAAATTATTTCTTACAACTTTGCTGCTCGTTAAAAACCTTTAGAAAACAAACAGAATCGTGTTATTCTCAAAAGCAGTGTAGAAAATGACTTGAAATAATAAATGATTCAAACGGCCCTCATTTGAGATTAATGTTGGCCAGCACTATAATTCTGGCCTACATTATACTTTAATTTTGTTATTTTCGTCGATTAAAATCACGTGATAAGATGTCAACAAATCAAAATGATGACATAAATGACAAATGATTATGAAGTACGACAAATAGAATAATCACCCAAAAAATTTTTGACTAACTTACACTTCCCTCTCGTTCTTCTTCTCTCTTACTTTTGCCGTTCCCTCTCTTCTTTCTGTTCTTTCCGTCTGTTTTCACGCTTTTTTCCGTTCCCTATCTCACTTCCTCTCTTCGTTCCTCTTTTTCCCTTTTCCTCCTTCTTTTCCTTCCCTTCGTTCTTTTCCTTCTTCTCTCTCTCTTCTCACTCTTTCTACTTTTCTCTTTGTTCTTTCCCCACTCTTTTGTCTCCTCCTTCTTCCTCTCTTTCCTTCAATTTCTTCCTTTTCTATTCAGCCTCGTTCATATCAATCTTATTACACTTTTTTTCGTCTCCAAGCTTAACTATCTAAACAAATTATGTTAAGTGAGCTTTCAAGTAAGAAGAGTATTTTTTTTTGGAGCAGCATGATGCTATGCATGGGCGGGAGCATAGCATGCTTACTTTGTAAGCCTGTGGGTACCAGCTTCGCTGCAGTCTCACAGTAGGGCTGGTTGGGAATATTTTTGGAGCGGTATAGTACTATGCGAGGGTTGGAGCATAGACGCTTACTTTTAGTAAGCTCGTGGGTACCAGCCTTTGCTGCAGTCCTGCGATAGGACCGGTTGGTTGTGGTCCGGCATGGTGCTATGCGTGATTTTCACGGGCGGAGCATAGTGCGCTTCTTAGGAAGTCCCTTTGTGGCAGGGCCGGAGTACTTTATCATAAAATGTGACGTTATTCTTTTTTACAAATTATCTTTTTGCAATTTATATAATTTAAAAGTTTTTGGTCAATAGAATATAGCCAAAACTTTATCTAAGAATGGGAATTAATAAAATTTTAAAATATGTAGCAAGCTGTTTGTAATGTTAGTCACATTGATTGCTTTATGATCGAATTTAACCTGCTGTTAATAATTATTATTGTTTTATTCAATTTTTTTTTCGTGGAGCGTTTTTAATCTATAATAACTAAGTGTATTTGTGGAGAAAAAATATATATGTTTACTAATTTATCAGAATTTATAGAATTTTTTATATACATATTTCATCACAATCAATTTTCAGTTCATTTAAAAAAAAATTATTAAGTACTTGTTATAGAAATTGATCTTTAATATGGAATAAATACGATTGATTTAAATTTTCAAGCAAAGCAAAAAAAAATGTAATAATAATTAAAAAGAAAATTATATGTTATATATCTTTATTAATTTTTACGAATAAAATAAATGTATAAATGTATCCGATTTATTTTTTTATGAAATAATTTACAGCGCAGTAATCGTCATGGGATTTAGATTCACAAAAGCAGCAGAATAATGAATAGTAATTGATGACCTTAATAAGCGTAGAATTTCAAAAATTTAGATTTATTAACATTTTATTTTTAGCATGACATATTGGACTTATAAATTACACATTTCAGAGGAATCACGCGAATTGCGTCATTGCATTATTTCTATTTCTATGAAAGAAAAAAAATAAAAACTAATACAAAAAAGTAAAGACAAACAAATGAATTAAATAAACATATCGAAATTGTAAAGATGTGAATAAAAATAATAAAATAAAAATTGAACAACATTTAATTTGTTATTTTTTAAAGCAACTACAACTGCAATCACAAATATCTTTGCAAGAACTTCCATTACAAGTATTACAGCAGCAACCATTTTTGCTGAAACATGAGGCCTCTAATAATTATTTTAAATGAGAATGATTAGTATCAAAAAAAAAAGAAAAAAAAATACTTTTAAAAACTTATAATAATAAATAATTAAAGATATTTACTGCAACCAGCATCGCCAAAACTGCATGAGATACGTTTTTGTAAATCGTTACTTGGTATAGCGTTAACGATTGTAATGATGGTAAATAGGAATAAGAAAAAGCTGACTTTTGAGAATTGCATGTTTAAATTTTTTTGTTGAGTTTAAATTAAAGGTTTGATTTGTAGATTGTATTTGTAATTTGTTGTTTTATTTTTTTGATTAAAATTTTATGGAGATAGAGCTTGTATTTATAACTACTGAATCCTATCATTTTTTTGTTCGACAATTTTGGAAAATTTTGATTAATCAAAATAAAAATTTTTCACTTCAAACATTTTTCTTTGACAATTTTAGATAGGTTCACGGAGAAGTGTTTGACATCAGTAGAATGTAAAGAAATTTTTCTTCAACAAAATCGACAAGAAAATGATAATTTAAGGAAAAGTTTGATTTTTTTTTTTGAGATATCAAACATCTTTTATTACAAATTAAGGAGAAGTTTGATATTTTGTTTGAGGATAGTAAGCAATAACATCTTTCCATCTTTTTGAGGATAGTAAGAAATAACTTCTTTCCATCTTTTGACAAGTTTCATTATTATTTTACGAAAACAATCAAATGCAAGCCATTTTTTTCACTTATATGTTAAACAATTAATATAATTAAATATGTTTAAGACCATACCCCGAATTTTTTTTTGATCGGGTACCAAAAATCCAAAATTTGGCCAGTGTTAATTTAATTCCAGCCAAATTTAATTTTGGCTGTGGGAAAAAATGAATAATCTGATAACTTTAATGAGCTAAACAATAAAATAAATCTAAAACTAAACAATAAGATAAATCTAAAACGAATTAGTAACTTCCTTTATGTTCAAAGTAGTAAAATTGACAAAGTAAAAAAATGGCACTTACTTTTTATGAGAAAAACTTAACAAAATTGGTCATTTTTTTTTAAAAAAAATAATGACAATTTGCCTTTATGGTCGAAACAATAAAGTAGATTTAGACAAATAAGTCAAAGAAGGTGGTGGAAAATGCGATCATGTACTACTCCGCACTAAGGAGTTGTACAGGTTTTAAATTATTCCACTTTTGGTTTAGATTATCGCACAAATTAGGAATAGATTGGAATCCTATTATTAGATTAAAGGCGATTAATCAATCATTTTCTCAAAATTTTGAAATTTTTTAATTATAAATAATTTAATTCTTAGTAATTCCCAGCCGATTTATAAAGAATAATATCCAAGCAAGATTTTTTCCAAAGTTCAAATTAATAAAAATGTTCATTTTACGCAAATGGTTGATCATTGTAAATTCTGTTACACAAGTTAATTTCTCTGGTCAAATATTGTTTATTCGAAAAAAAGGGAAAGTAAAAAAATAATAACGTCATGTGGCGGGGAATGACATGAATAGTTGCACGTGATCAAAAAAAGAATTCACACTATGACGATCCATTTAATTCTTACTTTATATCTTCATTGCCTTTACGTAAAATATCCTTATTAAAGTCCGGAAGGTATAATGCATTCATAATTTCTTCTACCCTCTTCTCATGTGCTCACCCATAATTGTAATAACATGAATTTCTTCAAAATTGGCCTAACTAGTTGTGTCATGTTTTTTGACCTACCTTTAAAGCGTTAATATCATTATATTGTTTTTCAGTCGGGCCCAAGTATAGCTTTCAAAATTTATTTTTGGTATTGGGAGATCGCTTGTGTTAGACGAATTTCTTCTTGATCAGGTTTGAGTACTATTCTCTTTCACAAAAGTATCATTATCGACATTCGTATTGGCATTATTTTCATTATTAATAATTTTTGATTGATCTCATGTAGATGGTGATGTTCTCTTGTCCAGCAGGAGAAATATTGCCCATTATTATTGGTGATCTACAGTTATCATTTTTCCGGGATGATTTTAATTTTATGTGTTGGTACTTTTTTTTTTTTTTTTGAAGCGACTAAAAAAATTTTTTCTGGTCATTTAACAGATATACGCACAAACCGTTCCTTGAGACATGTTTAATGGAGTATATCATGGTACTATGGTAGTAACGGTTCGTTGAGATCTCAGAGATGATCTGGTTTAGTAGATCAAGCTGGAAACCTCTCTGAAATATTTGTCAAAGTTACACTGTCCATAATGTTAAATTATTGAGCCTTATTTCCTTTCTCATTTCACCTAAATATTAAAGTTATAAATTCAATATATCGAAATGATGCATAAAAAACATATAGTTAATTAAGCAAATCCTAACGACAGGATATAAAAACATGATAATTAATTAAGCAAACCTTAAACATTCTAGATTTTATTTCATGGCTACAATCATAGATTAGACAATCTTGACGATTAGGCATTTCATATTCCCAAATTTCCATCATATATAATGATTACTATTATGTTTTATTATTAAAAGATCGTGCCAAGTTATATAAAAATTACATAAACGAGAAAGAATCTGTAACACTAGAGTGACATTATAGGGAAATTCCTTTAACAACTATACAATTGTTTTATAACTTTTTCACGCTCTTAAACAACGTAAGATACTTCTCAGTTTTCTTCCGATGCCCTTTTAGTAAATTATAAAGCGGTAAAAGCGTTAACATCTTTCCAGAAATAAATCCCAAGAGATCATTATGTTGTTTATATTCAGTGATGCAAATAAGATAGATCCCTGAGATTGAAAAACCAGAGTTTAATACTAAGGAATTGTCATGATTATCCTATACCTTGATAACGTATTTTCTTAATCAACCATGGCCGAATAAACGTGAACTTTGGAGCCAAGACCATATTTATATAACATCTCTTTCAAAATTCAAACTATTTCCGTTCACTGAGTTCCCTAGCAAAGTCCGCAAGAACTGTTATCCCGTTGTTAATTATATTAAATTATAAGACATAAAATTTGAAAAGTTTATCCGTAATAAATTTTTTATTTCGTCAACTAAAATGGACGTTGTACTTACTTTAGGATCAAAATAATAATAATTTTATTGCTCTAATAAGAAATAGTGCTGCGTTTCGGATTGAATAAAAAAAGGATTTTGGTTTTTTGTGAAAAAAAAAAAAATCATCACTTTTATGACGTAATTTTCGGCAAAGAAATTTTCCGATTTGATCTACAGTACATTTGCGACTTAATTTCTGAATATAAGAGTAATGATTTCTTTACCTGAATTCGACATTAATGCATTAAATTCTTCGGAAAGACCTGTTAAATAACAATGACTATACCCTTTTTCACCGGTAGAAAGAATAATTCGGCTACCGTTCCTCTGCTAATGACTTCTTAGGCTCCGTCTGCTCTAGTGGTATTCTACTTTAGCTGTGATAGTTTTAAACGTTGTATGCTTTTATAGTATAGTCTATTTTGCGTAATTTCTAATATGTACTCTTTATATTATAGAAAATCATTGTTTAAATTTGAATGTTAAAAATTTTATCAAATAGCTTTAAAAAAATTAGATATATCAAATTACTTATTTAGTAACGAAATCAATTTAATAAATTAATAAAAGTGAACAAATCGATTTAATGATTTATGTAATATGTAATTACTATTTGTTGCTGACTTAGCCAAGTCTTTTTAAAAAACTTGTTGTCACCTGATCACCACGTTGAGGTGCAGCAACATTGATCAGGGGGGAAGGGGAAAGCAAAAGGAAGAGGGGAAAGGGAAAAACGAAAGGGAAAGGAGAAAACGAAGGGGAAAGGGGAAAACGAAGGGGAAAGGGAAACGAAGGGGACGGAAAGGGGAAAACGAAGGGAAAGGGAAACGAAGGGGAAAGGGGAAAACGAAGGGGAAAGGAAACGAAGGGAAAGGGGAAAGAGAAAAACGAAAACTAAAGGGAAACGAAAGGGATGAGAGAGAAAGAGCAAAGGAAATACACAAACATACACACCACCCACACATAAACCACACACACAAACCTACAACCCACATACCTAAAGGAAAACGTAAAGAAAAGGGGCCTAAGAATAAAGAGAAGACCTAGACAGAGAGAAAACAGACCTAAAAAAAGAAGACAAAAAAGAGAGAAAACAGACCTAAAAAAAAGAAGACAAAAAAAAAAGATAAATATTTAAATTATTTAAATTATAAAATTATTACATGTCATAAGGAGTAATTTTTTTCGCGTAACTTCACATGACAGATATGTCATACAATATCAAGATCAATACTTTTGCATCAGTGATACAAATAAAAGGAGATATAATCAAAAAAGGAAAAGCAAGGGTGAATAAAGATGACGTAGGTGGATAGGAAGGAATATTACATGGTTAACTATCAAATCGCAAATCGTCTAGTGCATATTTATCTCGACATTGAAGACAAATAAGCCAAGCCACGTGAATACTAATACTAAGGAGAGACTATTAAAATAATGATACCGTACTGGTATATAAATTGAAAACTACATATCAGTCACTGGACATTTCCAGCGCAGCGCCAATCACTAATTAAAAATTTTGTACTACATAAATTAGTCTATCTTCATTTAGTTCGAACGGGACAAAGATTTAACAAAATATAACTTTTTTTACAATACATTAAAAGTATCATATATGAACTTTCAAATGACACTAATTTTATCAAAATACCTCACTTCCTTAAATATTTCACTATATAAGGTTTTTCTATGACTTTTTAACCTTTAAACTGAGATCCTTCCGCCAATATTAGTTCTTTCAAAGAGATTTTTACGTGACGAACCAACTATTAGTATAGTTTTATTGTTGTAAAATTTGGTTGGAAGTTTAGATGTGCGTTGTTGATAAATAGCTGAGAAGGTAAATTCCTTATTATACAGTAAGCGTCAGAACCAAAAAATGTTTAGTTTACAGACACTTCTAAACTTCACATTCAACTTTTTTATATAATTTTATTAAAAAAATATCAATAATTTAAATAAATTTCTAATTACATGTTTCAGAATAATATTCACTAATCAACAACTTTTTTCTATTATCCATTTTCCACATCAGATTTATACAGTTCACCCTCACTATAGTGAATCCTATGGGCTGGAGATTAAAATTCATTATAGTGAGAAATTCACTATACTGAGGGTCAATTTATTATATATAAAAAAAATCTGTACCTAAACTTTTCTTCATTATAGCATTATTCACTATATAAAAATTCACTATGGAGAGGGTCGGCCATCAATTAAAATAATATTAGTTTCGTTTAAAAATGAGATCTTAAATAGAAGTAGTATAATTTTGAAGGCTAAATTGGCTTTTATAGTTTGAAAAATATTCTATATGTTTGTAACTTTGTAGTATTTTAACGAAAAAATAGCCAACTTCAAGTAGAGATTCTTCTAACTTGTTATTAATAAACAACCCTTGGAAAATTATATTGACGTGTCAGTTATGGAAAGCCGCCATGGTCAAAAGTGCGTAGCAAAACATAACGTGTATATGCTATGTTTTGTAGCGCATATACGTTATATTTCACGGCGGGTTACCCCTGTTCTGTCTGTTTCAGGGGTAACCTGTTGCAAAAAATAGCATTTAATATGCTATATTTCATAGCGTTATATACGTTATATGTTATGACAGGTACCCGTTATAAGAAACAGTGGGTACCTGTTATAAAAAACAGCGGGTACCCATTATAAGAAATGGCAGGTACCCGCTATAAGAAACGACGGGTACCTGTTATAAGAAACGGCGGGTACCCATTATAAGAACTGGCAGTCTGCATATTAACTTTTGATAAACATCAATAATGATAATTATTTATTTAATGAAATTTTATTTGACAAATATTAAAATTTAAGTCACACATTTACGATTTTAAAGAAAAAAATCACCATATTTATTTTTATTGAAGTGTACAAATAAAATTAACAATAACAATAAATAAAAAAGATAAGTAAATTACAATGATCAAGGATAAAGATGCTAATAAAAAAATGAAATAACAGTGGAGTAATGAAAAGTAATAGAAGATGAAAGGGAGTAAAAAAGAGTAATGAAAAGTGATAGAAAACAAAAAGGAGAAATAGGACATAATGAGAGATGAAAAGGAGTGATGGTAGACGAAGAGAAGTAATGGGAGACGAAAAGGAGCGATGGGAGATGAAAGGAAGTGATGGGAAGATGAAGAGAAGTAAAAATTTATTAAAATTGTAAATTTAATAAAAAATTTTCCAATAAATTTTCAATCAATTTTTTATAAAAAAAAGATCTCTAATGAAATTCTTTATTAAAAAAAATTTTCAAGCCAAAATTCTCGATACACTTATTAAAAAAAACTATTTTCAATAAAATTTTCTATTAAGATTTCTAAACAAAATTCTCCATCAAAAAAATAAAAAAATTTTTCAACAAACAATTCTCTAATGAATTCTCAATCAAAAAAATATCCCGATTAAAGAAAAATTCAAAGATTCTTACCACCTATTAAAAAAAATTCTCAAAAGAATTTCTATACTAAAAAAAAAACTCCTCTCCTATTAAAAAAAAAAAATCTTTACCGAAATTCTCTATCAAAAAAAATCTCCCTGTTAAAAAAATTTATACTAACGAAATTATCTATCAAAAAAAAATTCTATGATGAAATTTCTATCAAAAAAAAAATATTCTCAGCAAAATCTATTTAAGAAAATTCTTTAATTGCTGATCCGTTTAAAATCGGCACTTTTTTCAGGGTTAATTAACGGTTAAATTTAAGCAAAAATTGCACAATTGTAAGAAAACTACATAATACTAAAGAAGGGAATAATTCATTATATATAATAAAAATTATATAATATATAAAAAAACCCAAGAAAAAATAATATGCTAAAATATTTGTACCTTTATTATTGAAAAAAACAACTTTACATTTCACGCGCGTCAGATTTAACTTTTATATGCGAATTTTGATAACTTTTTATTATATTAATATATTTAAATATCAACAAATGGCTTATAGTAACAATCAACCAACTTTAAATTACTAAAAAAAACCATTTATTAATTATTTAATTGTCAATTCGTTTAATATTGGCACAATTTTTACTTTTTTAGCATTATATGTGCGGGGTGAAATTTAACGAAAATTGCATAGTTGGCAATAAATTCACAAATACTAAAACTGCGATAACTCAATATTTTTTAATAAAAATCATATAATATATGTAAAAAAACCCAAGGAAAAATAATATGTTAAAAAAATTATAACTTTACTATGGAAAAGAATGACTTTACATTGTACGCGCGTCAGATTTAAAAGCTATATGTATTTTATATATACGATAGTGCCGTTCTTAAACGGATCGGCAATTAATGAAATTCTCTATCAAAAACAATCCCCCTATTAAAAAAAAATTCTCTAATAAAATTCTCTGTCAAAAAATACTTTCACCTATTAAAAAAATTCCCAAAAGAAATTCTTTATTAAGGAAAACTCCTTCAATTAAAAAAAATTCGTAACAAAATTCTCTATCAAAAAAAATTTCACTTGTTAAAAAATTTTCTAACGAAATTATCTATCAAAAAAAAAATCTTCTCTATTAAAAAAATTCTTCAAATAATTTTCTACAAAAAAAAAAAAATCTTATTTAAAAATTCTCCAATGAAATTTCTATCAAATAAAAGTTTTTAACGAAATTATGCATAAAAAAAAAAACCCAGAAATGTCCCTATCAATAAAAAAAATTTTCTAATGAAATTTTTTATCAAAAAAAATCTTCTTATTAAAAAAATTCCCAATGAAATTCTATCAAACAAAGCCTTTGCCTATATTAAAAATAAAAATTCTCTACAAAATTTGTTTATAAAAAAAAGCCAAGAAAAAAAAAAAAATTTTTTTAAAAAAAAAATTAAATGGCGGGTACCCAATGTGTGAAGCAGCGGGTACCTGATATGTGAAGCAGCGGGTATTCAATCCCTTGAAAATTTTAAAATTTGATCCAAAATAAATTAATAAACCGTTATAATATAAAGCGTATACACGTTAAATTATGTAGCGTATACACGCTGTTTTTTATGGTGGGTTACCCCTGAAATTGACAGGTTAATCCAACAGAACAGGGGTAACCCGCCGTAAAAGATAACATGTATACGCTATGTTTTGTAGCATGTACACGCTATGTTTTGCTACGCACTTTTGACCACTACCACTTGCCATAGTCAGTTAGAACTTAGAGAGTAAGAAAAAAAAATTTTTTGCGCATATTTATTGGATAAAAATTAAAGTTTACATGTAAGAAAAAACCAGAATTTTGAATATTTACTAACAAATCATAGTAAAAAAAGTGATTGACAATCTGCATATTTAATTAGTAAATCCATTTGACATTCCTGTTGCCGGAAATGTCCAGTGACTGATATATAATCTAATAATTTTATTGAACCTGGTATATAGATATGATGCTATGCTGCTTATGCTGCTTCGCAAATTGATAAGGATTATACATTAAATTATTTTAATATAAATACAAATTAGAAAATTGATTTTTACTTTGAGGGATCATCACCGTTGGCCAGAATTATCGATTTTTACCGGCACTATATTTTTTTAATGCTGGTCAATCATCATAATTTCAGTCACCAGTGATCATCATCCCCGGTGATAGTTAGAAATTCTAGAAAATAATCAGAAGAGTTAACTTTATTACACTGAAATTTTACTGATTAACAATAATATTATTGACCAATAATTTATTATCTAAAAGAAGTGAAATTTTGACAAATAGTACTGGCCAAAATTATCATAATTTACTGCGCTGTTGAAATGATTTTGTTACACATCATAAAAAATCTATAAATGTATTTTAAATATTTTTCTATATATAATTGCCTAATATAAATTGTGGTTAATTTTTAATAGTAAAATGTTTTTTATCGAAGAGCATCACGTATATATGATAGTTTTGCAAGATCACGTTCTATGGCAAGTCTGTGTGACAGGAGAATTCCTCACATAAGTAAATTAACATTTAATATTTTTGTAAAAGTAAAATTAAAATTTTATTGCATGACATAATGTAACACATTTTTTCATTTGCAAATTTTCTCTATAAAAGCGCTATGATTAAAACCAATACACCTGTTTCCTCCTCCACTGCACCTGAAATGAGTAGCTTACTTCTCCTTTCCTTTCATCACTTATCTCTTTCAAAGGTATACATATACCTTCAAATTTTTACTTTTTTTAACGAAACATTTTACTAACATTTTCATTTTTTTCTTTTTTAAATTCAAGATGTCCATTTAAAAGGCTCGGGTGGGCTTCTGAAGTACAGAAACCCAAAGATTCATAAGTACAAATTCTTTGGAGTTTTTTTTTATTTTTTTTTAATAAAATATAAACGGTTAATACTAACCATTCTTTTTTACTTTTTTTTAGGTTCAGTTCTCGGCTGGTCTTCTGAAATATAGAAATCCAAAGATTCATAAGTACAAATTCTTTGGATTTTTTTTTTGTCTTTTTAATTAAATATGAACGGTTAATACTATAAACCATTCTTTTTTACTTTTTTTTAATTTCAGCTTTTGGGCGATTTCTGAAGAATGGAAAAAACCAAGTTTCGTAAGTTCGAAACTTGGTTATTTTTTTTGTTATTTTTTAATATTATGAACGGTTATTAACCATTCTTTTTCTTTTATTTTTATAGGTTCAGTGTCTCAGGAGGGGCTTCCGTATTCTGAAGAACAAGAAAATTCTAAAGATTCATAAGAATCTTGGATTTTTTTTTTATTTTTTTAAAAAAATATTATGAACGGTTACAACCATTCTTTTATTTTTTAGGTTTTAGGCAGGCTTCCTAGTTCCAAAGAACGGAAAAGAACCAAGATTCGTAAATATATACGAATCTTGGTTTTGTTTTTTTTCTTTTTTAATATTTTGGAATGGTTATTACTAACTATTCTTATTTTTTTTATAGGTCAGAAAAATGAAAGGTAAAATAAAGCTTATGATCTCTACAAGAATTTTTGGAAATCAAATTAAATTAATGAGTAGTCATTATATTGATCAATCTTAATAATATAGTATTATCTGAATAAATCTTTAATTGAATCACTCTTTTGTTTAATGAGGTGAAAGGGAAAGGGTAAAATGAAAGTGAAAAAGTGAAAGGGAAAAACGAAAGGGTAAAACAAAGGGAAGGGTAAAATGAAAGAAAAAACTAAAAGGAAAGGTAAAACAAAAGGGAAAAATGAAAAGAAAAATGAAAAATGAAAAAGAAAGGGTAAATATAAACGAGGGTAAAATGAAAGGAAAGAGAAAATGAAAGGGGAAACGAAAGGGAAAATAAAAGGGGATGAACTTCTGAAAGACAAAAAAAGCCAAGGTACGAATCTTAGTTTTTTTTATTTTTTTTTTAATATTATGAATATTATGAACAGTTACTAATAACCGTTCTTTTTCTTTTTTTTCTAGGATCAGGCGGGCTTCTGACCTTTGGGAAATAGGAACCAAGATTCATAAGTACGAATCTTGGTTTATTTTTTATATATTTTTTTTTTAATATATGAACAGTTTACTAACCGTTTTTTTCTTTTTTTTAGGATCAGGTAGGCTTCTGAAGAACGGAAAACCAAGAAACCAAGATTCATAAGTAAGTACGAATCTTAGTTTATTTTTTTTATATTTTTTTAATATTAATGAACGGTTACTAAAAACCGTTCTTTCTTTTTTTTAGGTTTCGGGTGGGCTTCTGATCTTTGAAAAAAGTGGAACCAAGATTTATAAGTAACTACGAATCTTGGTTCTTTTTTTTGTTTTTTTTTAATATTAATAAACAGTTACTAATAACCGTTCTTTTCTTTTTTTAGGATTAAGTGGGCTTCCGAAGAATGAAAAACCAAGAAACTAAGATTCATAAGTAAGTATGAATCTTTGATTCTTTTTTTTTATTTTTTTTAATATATGAATGGTTTACTAACCGTTCTTTTCTTTTTTTAGGATCAGGTGGATTTCTGTGTTCAGAAGAATGGGAAAAAACCAAAGATTCATAAGTAAGAAATCTTGGTTTTATTTTTTTTATTTTTTTTTAATATTATGAACAGTTACTAATAACTGTTCTTTCTTTTTTTTTTAGCTTTCAGGGCTTCTGAAGAAGAACCAAGATTCATAAGTACGAATCTTGGTTTTTTTTATTATTATGCCAATATGGTAAGTTCTATTCAAAACTTATTTAATAATTTTTTTAGTTTGTTTTTTTAATTTTATCTTTTTTTTATAGGTATTTAGTTCCTTCAGCATTGGACTTTAGTTGGATTTCTTGATATTGGATGCCACTTGGCTTCAGAATGAATTGGTAAGTTTCAAAGCAAAACTTACATTTTTTTATTTTTTATTTTTTTTTTAATTTCTCTTTTTTTTTGTAAGTATTGATTCTTTCAGCTTTGGAACTTAGATATGCCGATATGGTAAGTTTTGATTCAAAAATTTGAAACTTTCATTTTTTTTCTATTTTATTTTTTTTTTGTAGATATCAGTTCCTTGGACAGCCAAATCTGGGATATTTAATGAATACAGGCAAGTTTTGAAATTTTTCTCAAAACACTATTTAATACTTTTTTTTAACATTATTTTCTTTTTTGTAGGAAAAATCAGCTTTTTTGTTGAACAATTTCTGGTGAATTTTGCAAATAAATTAGTCTTTATAATAGATATTATGAGTAGAATTAAAATAGATAGTATAATTTGTAATAATATAATGCAAATATCTAATAAAATGAATAAATTCAGAAACATTTCAGTAAAAAATTTACTACCAATAGTTCATAATTTGGCTTAAAATTTAAGTCCAATAAATTACTAATGCTAGTCAAATAAATTATTAATACTAGTCGAATGATAGTAAAATTAAAGTCTAATATTAGTCAAATATTCTTTTCGAATATAACATGATTGGCACCCTAAATGCACCCAAAAATTTGACCTTAATTTAACACAGGTTAGATCATTATTCAACCTATATTCGACCTGGTCAAATTTAGGCTGAATTGTCCTATTTCGACTAGTGATAAAAAAAAGGAATAATGAATAATATATATATCCCATAATAATAACCAATTAACAAAAAAAAGCTCAGGTATATAATCCATAATGTAGCTGTATTTGATGCGATATTAATAAATAATTTTTTTCTCATATCAAATATTAACTCACCTATTCACCTATTTCATTATACATTTTTATTTTTTGAAAACCTTGGAAATCTATATTATAAATACTGTCTTTTCTTTTCATTTATTTTTTTTATTATTTTTATATATTATAAATAATAAATATTAATATAATGTTTTACATTTCTTTGAAATTTTTAAAGTTTGTTTTAGCAAGTATTAAAGTATTTATATATATTAATTTTATATATTTTAACATTTTTTTGTATAAATAACACAAACTTGTATATTTTTAATTAGAGTATATGTTACTTTATCATTTATACAGAGAATTTTTTTAAAAAAAACAAAGAAAAAATAAATTTTTTATCTCATAATTCATAAATATATAAAGTAAAAATTTTTCTGTATATTTTTCTGTATTGTTTACAGTATTATTCAATAAAAATATAATAAAACTATTTAAACTTAAAAAATTCATTTTATTTAGTTACTTAAATATTAAAAAAAGTTTATTATTTTTTTTTCAAAAGTTAAATGTTACACAAGATCAACCAATCAAAATTTAGACGCCACACTTTATACCACGTGCCAAAGCTTGGAGGAGTTTATATAACATCCGGTGTAGAAATTCAATGATCATCTTTACATCCGGGGTAAATGTTCAATAATCCCCTGGATACATTTAGAGTAGATCTTTCCAAGGACGGCAGCTACGGCGCCATTATTACTTGGAATGGACACGCAGATCGTAAAGTAAATTTGTGATTTTATTTTATTTTATTTTATTGAAGATTTCATGTAATAAAATAAGTATATTGAAAAAAATTTTATTTACAGTATATATAATATTTAATAATAAGTTTTTATATAAAAATGGTAAATAATAGATTAAAACTTGCAAGTAATAGCGAATTATAAAAATAATTATTATGTATTATTTGATTAAGATGTAAAATTTAATAATATCTCTGATAGCAAGGGGAGCTTATTGAAGAGTCAAGAGAATAGGTACAGATTCGTATTGGATATTAGCCAATCTCTTTTATTCTGAAACTGGTCAATCATGATTCATGAACGCGAATATGTCAAGGTGAGATATTTCAATATTATCCCAAGAACAACATCTGCTGAAAGCTATATAGGTGAGAAAATGTTTCCATCTAATGCTAAGCATAACCGTGGATCTCGTTGCTTGGTTAATGGAATTGGTCTTATTGGAAAGGTACCAAAGATTAGGGTCGTGTCTTATCTCAACCCAGAATTCACAAGATTCGCGATCGCAAAAAATCCAACATCAATTTTCCATCTACATTACTTATCTCCCTACCCGCCTACCGCCATCCATTATATTTAATCTGATTGATGGCATCGTATCAAAATCTAAATTTTTCATGAATTGACTTTAGTGTTGTTAAAAGGCGAAATCAGCAAAGGGAGAGAATCATTTACACATTAAAAACATTGAAAAATTTGGATACTTACAGAATACCACCCAGGACATCCCACAAAAATTTTTCTTTCAAAAATATGACATCACCATTCTCAAAATCGTCAATTTAGGTTGGTCAGATCTTGACCTTAAGTTAATGACCTTGGTCGCATACTATTATCTATTCTCGAATGATTTCTTTGACCGTGTAATCTAGGTAATGGTCGAGATTTTAGTGAATTTTGTTAAGTAAAGTATGGAAAAAGTAGGAAATATTTTGTTTTATATACCTTTTTCAAATTCCAAATCTCTTTTTTTTTGAAAAAAAAAGCAATCCAAAGTAATACGAAATTTTTTCTCATGAAAAAAAAAAAGTGGCTCCACCACAATCACAAAGGAATGATAACCAAAGGAGAAATCTCTCACGCTTTTTCTCTTAAAATTAACATTTTCCAGATGACATAAACTATGTTCTTACATAACATTATCTTATACTTCCTTATAGAGGTATTCATCAAAAAAACATTTTTCATCATTACCATTACTTTCGATACAAATAGGATATAATTTATTTATATTTACGAAATAAAAAAATTTTAAAAATTTTTTTTCATGTCGAACAAATAATATATTACGTTATTTATCCATGAAAAATTTATAATCATATGAAAAAAAGAATGTATATTAAATAAAAAAAAATAGAAAAAAAAAAGAAATACTTCTTAGAAAGCACCAAACTCATATAACTTACAAGTAAAAAATCGGTTGATTGTATGGAAAGGAGAAAAGAAAAAAAACCTCAAACGCTCAGCACTGTAACATATCATTACAATTTGTAAATCAATTAAAACTAAAATGGAAATGATAAGCCGAGTTTTTCCAAAAAAGTAACTTTGATGCCAAACTGGTGGTAACTTATTGTTAAAATATATTATGCTTTATGCGGGTCAAGTTAGCACCGCGTGGTGGGTCAAAAACGATACATTTACATCTTAGATAATTTCTTATATACAAAAAAAAAATTTCGATCCTCGATATACGAAATAAATTTCTTTTTTATTTATATGACATGCGATCATATGGAAGGGAGGGTGAGGCGACATAATCTAACATTCAATCTAAATATAAATCGAAATGAAAATAGGAATACTTTTATAGAAATAAGAAATAAAGTTTTACAGAAATATTTTCCTATTTTGGCCAAACAGATCCAACCAAAAAGGAATAAACATTAATATACATTGCTAGTGTTTTGATGATCAACTTCCATGGGAACGAATGTTTCGTAGAACAACGCACAGAAAATACAAAATAACTTATACTACGATAAATTACAAAATATAATTTACCAATTACCAACGATCAATTATTATTTATGTCAAAATCTATTTATTTTTATTATTTCCAATTAAATATAATCTCCATCATATTGTGATTATCAGCTATTATTGTTTATCTTTACCATTATTAATTTTGTCAAAAGTTTTTTCTTTGTTCTATTGTTTATTTATGTAAAACTTACCTATTAATAAATTTTGATTAGTAAACTGTTTCAATATTTCTAAAATCGACAAACAACATTTCTATTTTTTGTATCAAAATCTTTCACGTGTATTTTTGTACTTTTTTGCAATACCCGATTAACAAACCGAATATCGTCCAAAGTCTTGTATATATCAAGTTACCTCCTAAAAAAAATTATTATTAAATGATGAAATAAAGTGAAAAACATTCCAGTAATTCACAAGTTTCAACAAGTTGATACTTAAATTTCTTAATTTAATAAATCATAAAAAATTCTATAACTAAATTATATCATATATACTTACTTAATTTAACATGTTTCACTTAAAAAATTCTTAATGTTCAATTTATCAAAAGGAAAGAAAAAGAAGTAAATTTTGGCTTTTCAAAATAATAACATACATATTTTTTTTTTTCGAATAAAATAAAATAAGAAAATAAGAAATAAATTTCCCCACAATTAAATTTAGAATTTATCGATTGGTTTCTTAATTATCTAAATATACCTTCCCATCATAATATTCTTCACATGATTTTTTTTAATTTTTTTTGCTTTTAGCAATAGTTCTAAAATATAGAAAAGAATAGAGTATTAATAATTAATTAATATTTTCAAAAAATAAATTAAAATATGAATATATATTGACAAAAAAAATTATTCAATTTTTTATAATATAAATGCCATACATTGAGCGTGAAGAAATTTTTAAAGAGTGAATAAATTATGAGAAATATATAAAAAGACCATCAAGACATAATGGTAGAGAAAAAATTTTATTCACCTTGTCATATCCTTTAAATATTAAAAAAAAATAATTGTCCATTTATTATTGTTGTTATTTACGCCAATTACTGTTTCCTTTCCCGGTTATTTTTTTTTATATTGTTCATTGTTTATATTGTCTGTTCATATAATCTTCAAAACCTTTATTACTCGTTTTCGAAGGAATCGAGAACCAATTAATAAATTATTTTGTCAAATAAGATATAATCTAAGGTGGATTTGTTTAAGTAAAAATAATTTTTTTTTTATCATTAAATTTATTCAGGAATTATGTCCCGTTTAATAATACGTTACAAAAAGGTTTTTTTTATTCTCATGATATCATGTTTATACCTCTTTTTTTGTTCTATAATATTATAATAGTCAGCTAGTACTTTATCACTAGTACCCACGCCATGTTATACCAAGAAGGTATGACAGGACAGCAGAGGAATTATGTTCGGTTTAATCATACGTTACAAAAAGGTTTCTTTTATTCTCATTTTCATATGAAATAAATAAATATGAAAATTTTGTTGATAAAAATTTATGGATCTGCAATATTACTTGGGTAATGGACACGCAGATGATCCTACCGGATGAATTCGAATGGGCGCATTTTACACGGATTTTAATTAATAAAAATTAAAATTTTTTTTTTTATTTATATTATAACACTGCACCCCAATGCATAATCTAGTAATTACGGATTCAATTTTTTTTTGTTGTGTTGTGTTATGCATTGATAAGATATCTAAAAAAAAAATTCCTTAATATTCATAAAATGGCTGAAATCTGTTCATTGTTTAGTCAATGGAATTGGTTTATCGGAAAGGTACCTAAAATTAGGGTCATGTCTTATCTTAACCCAAAATTCACGGGGTTCACGATCGCTTTTCCACATTTCTTGTTGTGATCCCTAAAACCATAATATTTATGGTATCGTATCAAATTCTAAATTCTCCATGACTTCATCGACGTTACATTGATCTTAATGTTGTTAAGAGGAAGAAATAGAATCATTCACACATTGAAAATTTTGACTTATAAAATACCAACCCTGTAAAAAAAGTCGATCCGTTTTATATATTCCATCTTTTTTTCCGTAAAAGGCTCATATTTCCGGAATTTATCGAATTATTTACATTTTTTGTGAATGAATCAGTGAAAGGCTCATTTTTACGGAGTTTTTTTCAGGAATAACGGATAAAATTTTCTATAGGATTCAAGATTTATAATATGTTTGCTGGGTGATGCTTCTTCTTGGGTAATTTCATCAATTACCGCCGGTTCGTATTAATTGATCCTACGAATATCCCTGTTGTGAATCTCATCGTTTAATTAATGGAATTGGTTTTATTGAAAAGGTACCTAAGATTTAACCAAGTGATTAACACAATTCCTTAATCAATACAAAGAAAAAAAAAAAATTTTTCAGAAAATTTGATGAGTACGATGAAATTGTTTAATAAAATTAATTTTCCTTTAATTAAATAAAAAATAAACAAACGTGACTTGTAATGTGTAAATAATTCGTTTTCTTATAAAAAAGAAAAGGGAATTAAATGTCCCTTCGTCGAAATGACTTCGGAGAAATGTACTTCGGTAAAAATGGCCATTCAGGGAAATGGACATTCGGAAAAATGTCATTTCAGCGAAAATGGCACTTCGGTGAAACATCCCTTGATTCCCTTCAGCGAAATTGCTTCAACCCAGGATTCACGGAATCGAGATTTTCTTCAACGTAAAAATCCAACACCGATTTTCCATCTACATTTCTGATCGTTTTTTGTTGTTGATCTCTCCCTACAACCATAATATTTAATTTGATCGATGGCTTTGTATCAAATCCAAATTTTCCATGACCTTTATCGACGTTGCATTGATCTTAGTGTTATTAAGAGGTAAAATCAGTAAAAGGATAGAATCATTCACACATTGAAAATTTGGCTACTTACAGAATACCCTGTAAAAAAAGTCGATCCGTTTTTACATTTCATCTTTTTTTCGGTAAAAGAATCATATTTCCGGTATATCACGGAATTTATCGAATGATTTACATTTTCCGACATTTTCCGTGAATGGAGGCTCATTTTTATGGAGTTTTTTTCAGAAATAACGGATAAAATTTTTATAGGACACCCAGTACATCCCATAAACTTTTTTTCAAAAATATGACATCGCCTTTCTCAAAATCGATATATTTCGGTCGGATGGAAAAGATAAATGTCCTTTGTCGCATCAATATCATTTATTTGTGATTTCTTTGACTATATAATCTTGAGTCAGTCATTCTGTAGTAGGTAATAAATAGTTGAGATTTTAGCAGGCATAGTGGGAATTTTGTTAAATAGTGAATAATTGAATGGAAAAAGTATGAAATACTTTGTTTTATATACCTTTTTCAAATTTCAAACTTCTTTTTTTTTTTAAAAAAAAAATCCAAAATTTTTTTTCTCATGAAAAAAAAAGAGGCTTCACAACGGAATGATAACGGAAGGAGAAAACCCTCACGCTTTTACCCAATTTTTTTTTTCTTAAAATCAGCCCGATGAAAACATTTCTAAATTATGATCTTACATAATGATGTCTTATACTTTCTTATAGAAGTATATGAAAATTCATCGAAAACATTTTCATCATTACAATCACTTTTAATTACGAATAAATAAAATTTTATTTACATTTACGGAAAAAAGAAATGTTTTTTTCGTGTCAACAATTAATATCTTACGTTATTAATTCATGAAAATATTACGTTATTTATCCATGAAAAAAAAATATTTTCTATAATCATACGAAAAAAAATAAATAAATACTTCTTAGAATTTCTTAAACTCATAACTTACAAGTAAAAAGCCAGTTGATAAGTTGATTGTATGAAGAAAGAAAAAAAAGAAAATCGTCTCACGCACGCTTAGCAATTTTTTTTACAAAACGGTATAAATGATGCCGTATATATCAATACAATTTGTAGATCAATCAAAAATATGGTGGAAATGATAAGCCAAAAAAAGTATCTAGGATATTTTCATCTAGCATATCAAATAATTCGATAGACTTTTTTGTACCGAAATTGCCGAAATTGCCGAAATATCTTGAAATGAAAAAATGTGAAAAAATTTATGCATTTTTATGGATTAGTTAGTGCATTTTTATGGATTAGATTTGCATTTAATCTAACCATAAATCCAAATTTGGATGAAAAGTCACTCAGATAATTTTACATATATGTTAGTATAGCAAAAACCAACATTTTTTATGAAAATAAAAAAGGAAATAGTTTCCATTTTTGATTTACCCATTTTCTCTTTATGTAAAAAAAAAATTTTTTTCGTTTTTTTTTTAAAATAAAAAAGGAAATGGTTTTACCTTTTTTGATTTATCTTTTTTCTCTTTTTTGTAAAAAAGCACCTTTTTTTTAAAAAAAAAATCAAAAAAAAAAATCTTAAAATAAAAAAGGAAATGGGATTTTCATTTTTGATTTTACTTCATAAATAATTTAATTAAAAAGAAAAATAGAATCAAAATGAACTTCGTCCTTAATAATTAATAATTTTTAAATAATTCTTTTTGCTTTTTTTTTAAAAAAAAAATGAATGCGAATTTGCAGATCACCATTTACAATTTACAAAATTTACAATTGATTTTGTAATTCTTAATAAAAGTGATTAATAATCATTTTCTTATTTTAACCTAGTAAAAAAAGTTTTGAATTGATGAAAAAAAAAGATTGTGGTGAAAATATTTGACTAATCTAAAAAAGAAAGACAAATATCGAAAAACAATTCAATCAATACTTTATTTTGATAAAAATTTTTTAATCAATTTAAAAATTTTATTTTGCATTTTTTCTAGTTGGTCCTAACAAGTGCTTATACATTTTAACAAAACGAAGGTGGACTATGCGCAAAGACAAGCCTTTGATGTCATTTTTATTCTGAACTTTCACCAAATTATGAAGGTGGGGCGAATAATCTAAAATCCAATCGAGAAATCGAGAAATAGGCAGATCCAACCAAAAAAGAATATTTGATGATCCCAACTCGAGAACTTTTTTTTTTTTTGTTAAAACCATTAGTAAGATCAGTTCATGGTAACGTAATACCGCCATATACACGCAAAGAATTACGTTTTGTTCATGTAGTCAATAAAGTGTCTATCTAAAATATAAACCAAACAAAATGCCATAAACTAAAAGAAACAAAGAGAAAAAAAAACAAAAAAAAACTAAACTAATAATATATTATCAAATTAAATTAGTGAGTTATAGATAGGAAAGCTACAAGCTACATTTAAAATAAGCAAACCTAACTACTCGCGAAAATTTAGCAGCAAATCCAAAAAGAGCCTAATTCTAGATGGTGTCATTATATATACACTACCTGTGATAGCGTGTTAGATAACAATATTTCCCAAAATCCCAAAACTAAACTCGACCCCTGCTTTCTAATCCTGTGACTAAATTTAAAGTTCTCTATAGCTAATAGTTACAGTTACTCATTTTTTATACAATTTGTGATATTGTGATCTGCGAAATCAAAAAATAAAATTACAACAATAACTACATTGTTAAATTTCCTTTTTTTGAATTCCGGCGGTTACCGGTGGCTGTATCCCATTAAAACTCCAAAAAACAAATTGTTGGAAATCTTTTATAACGTAAATCACGTGACTTCAACTTAGGATTGGTCGATCTACTCTATTCTCGTTCCACTCTCCATCTTTTCTGATACTCGCCCTCTTTTCATTTATATTCTTTCATATATTTCACTGTTCCTCCTCCTTAACTTTTTTTGTGAAATCATTATTTAACGTCGTAAAATTTTGACGATATTGAATTACGATCATCCTCAAATTCTCTTTTATCGCTTCCCATTCCATTTCTTCTCCGCACTTTTTGAATATACTCTTCAATTCCTCAACTTTCGGTATCACTTCTTCTAATTTTAAGAATCTACGTTCCTTCGGCGTTATTAGATTCATTCTCTTCCGATAGAATTGGTGAGAGTATATAACGTTGATAAGGAATTTTCTCTTTTTTCTTCCCAAACTCGAGAATTTTCATGGGAACAAATAACAAAATTAACTTTTAAAGAATTGTAGAATAACGCACAGAAAGTACAAAATAGGAAAAACACATCACCTGTTTTTTATACTACAATAATTAATCTAATTATATTATTTTTTAATGTAATAAAATAAATCCATTTAATAATAAAAAAGTTTAAGAAAGGAAAATTTTTACTTAATTATACCTTAATGTTAGTTCTTCTGGTAAGGATGATGTAAAAATAATCCATTAATGCACTCATATTTCTCTTGCAGGTTCGGGTCTAATATCTTTCAAAGGTAACAACTTAACTGTTTGGGAGCAATGGAGATTCGTGCACTTGGAGGAATTAAGAAGACTAAAGTTTAAGGATTTTACGAAATTATATTAGTACATTAGATGAAATTGGTTTGTGAATAGATAGCAATAACCAAGATAGCGATATGGCGTAATGAAATGGAACTCTCATTTTAATAGGTTAGGGCTCGAGATGTTTCTTTTTTGAAACTTTATATATTACTCCAATTTTTGTCATTTCTTTTTCTAAAAATAATAAAGTTTTTGTCCGATTTTGGTTTGGGTTTAATTATACAAAGTTAATCGTTATGAAAGAAAATTGGTGTACTTTTATTTGTTTGAACAATTTCACTTTTTAAAAATATATAACCTATAACCTTGAGAATTTACTTAGATCAAACAAGTTTTTAACCAATTTAGCATATTCAGGATTTACCGCGCAAAAGGTTTACAACCAACCATCAAGATCTGCATAAACATTACCCAAACAGTAATGATTGTGATTTAAACGAAAACTATTTATTATGTCATAAATTAGTAATGTTTATTACACAAAATTTTAGCTTCATTTTAAACGCAAAGATGGTTAAAAAAAGAGAACCAATGGATTTTGAGCGTGGAAAAGTTATTGGTTTTTACTAGCTGGTAACTCTGAACGGACCATTTCAGAAAAAAACAGGCTATGGTAAAACTACTATAATAACAAAATATCGTGAAAAAAGGTGCTATTACCGTTGCTCCCCGAAGTGTACGCCCAAAAAAGTTGACTGAACAGGATAAACGACACCTTAAATTTCCGATTTTGTGCTAGAACACAATCAAAAAAAGATATTTCATAGACGACATATTAAATATAAATAAAAATCATATGATATACTGAAAAAACAAATACTTGAAAAAAAAAGAATTTGCAAAAAAAAAAATTTTATGTTCATATGCAAAATAATGAGTTTACTATGTACGCGCGTCAGATTTATACCTTAAAATATAGGAAATTTCAATATTTTATTATTTTATTTTTCTATTTTGCGTTATTTACATTAGAAACATATAACTTTAGTTGTTTTTAAAAGACTTTTTTGAAATATTTTTTATTATTAGAACCAGGTAAAAGTTTATGGTACTTCTGTTTGTGAAATGGGTGGAAATCTACTGTATTCCGCGCGTGAGATGTGAAAAACGCTTTTTTTTATTATCGCTACTATCCCCGAATTTTATTAGTAACGCAGTGCCGATTTTAGACGAATCGGCAATTATTACTAAAAACCGGCGTGAACCTGTGGAAAAAAATGAGAAAATTTTAACGGATCTACTGAAATTAATTTATGTATGGCGTAATATGAAACAAACATGCTGTAACAGTTGTACAGCCCTTAATATTAGTGAAAAATACGTTTAGATTGGGCTCGTGAAAGACGTTTATGGAACACAGATTATTGATTTACTATGTTTCAAAATGATGGAAAAATTCGGGTTTGGCGCTTCCAGGAGGAAAAATATAACATTAATTGTCTTGAAATATGGAGGGGAATGTGGATGTTTTTCATGGTTTGGATTAAGAATTGATGGTCGAGTTGATAGCACAAAATATATAGAAGAAATACCGGACTATCATGTGTTCCCATTTTTAAAGAACTTTGAGAAAGAAAATGGTCCAACAAGATAATGCACCATTAATACAAGCGCAAGAACAAGAAATTTTATAGAAGAAATGGGAATAAATTTATTCCCATAGTCAGTAGAGATAGGGAAGTTCCAAACAGAGCGGTTCCAAACCGGTTCTGGAACCGATTCTAATTTTAGCAGATTCTGAACTTTGAAACACTCTGGGGAACTGTTCTAAAAATCGAACCGGAACTGGCTCCGAACCGGTTCGCTCCAAATCGGGTTGTCATCAAAATTATGACGATCACGGACCAACCATTGTTTGATGACCAATCAAAAATTTTCTAATCGATCTCCCTGTAAAAAATCTGATCCGTGTTTTATCTTTCCATGTTTTTTCCGTGAATGTATCATTTTCATGGAATTAATAACCTTAAATCATGGAAATTTTCATCTCGCTAACATGGATATCCGTGAATGTATCATTTTCACGGAATTTTTACGGAAGACACGGAGAAATAATGGAAATATTTGGATAAAAATTTTTTATAGGGTCTTCATCGCATGCTCTACCTGCGTCTTAAATTTGACGCATGTAACTCATATTTTGCTAAACCGACGAAGACCCGAAATAGAACCGACGAACCGATCCCATCCCTAGGGCAAATCCACATGAGGTTTTACCAAAAGCTTGTAGAGAGCATGATTTATATGATAAAGAACATTTGTGATAAGAAATCCGCATCACAGCAAGCAACAACAAATTAATATTGGAATAATATAATAATAATAATATAGTAGGAAAGATACACACATTGCAACTTGTGGATTTGGCGACGAAGGGTAGAAACTGTTCTTTCTAACGAATCGTAGAATAGAAGCAGTAATAAAAGCTCGTGGTTATCCCACCAGGTACTGAGGAATGTTTTTATTATATTTTTAATTTTTTTTTTATAATTTTCATCAAAAATTAAGCAATTTTATTAAAAAACTTTATTGATATTGTAGTTTTAAATTTTATGAAGTTACAAGCTGGGAATTTCTTTTGTTATGTTGTAAATAATAAATAATAAGAATTTTATTTAAAAAGAATTTTATACATTTTTTCTCTTGAAGAATCACGTGATACAAACAACGTGACTACGCGAAAACATTAATACTAAATTACCGATAATAAATGTTTTTTTATTTTCAAAAATATATTTATTTGAAAAACTCTTTCCCCTTTCCATTTTTTTACATAGAAATCCGCAGTTAAATACTGTTTTTTTTTACTTACCCTTTTTTACGTTTGTTAACGCTCGAGAAGAAAGAGGACCACTGGGTGGCCTCTTATGGAAAGGTTCTTCTCCTTATTACCCGACCTCTGAAAGAAGTTTTTATAATAAAATATTTTTTTTATCTCACACCCATACAACATATTGAAAAATATGGCTTCTTTTTTTCCTAAACATATTTCCTTGGGAAAATTTTCTTTCGATGTCTCATTCCACAAATTTCACGTGACTAGACCCAAACGGGCTGGATGTAACAAGATTTATGAAATCAGGAGATCAAAAAGTTTCTTTTTTGAGCTAGTCGATCCCTCAACAAACACCAATGATATTCATCTTAAAATACACACAAATGATTATCACATGAAATCGACCCCTATTAGCTACTCTTCCACCTGTAGCTTTCCTAATCTGAAATACCAGATTAGTAAGATGTTACAACTTTTTTTTTCCCATCAAAAAGTTATCCCCCGATCTATTCAAAAGAAATATTTTAATCTTATTCGTTCCAAATTACTTGATAGATATTTTCTTATCAAATCACGTGCTGACACAGTCACACAAAGAAATTCCCGCACAAAAACTTTCTTTAATTTTTCTTATAAACGTTATCGTTTTTACTTTGGTATTTTCACACCATGTAACTTCTCCATTACTCACAATTTTGGAAGTGAACACACACAGTTGTGTAGTGTCCCCTCTCCCTTCATTATGTCTCATAATAGACGAGCCTGCGTTTCTCATCATAAAAATTTAGACATTTTTCATAATGTCAAGAAACACACCCCGTTATTGACCCATAATGACACTATTAACCACAAAGAAGCTCACGCATTGCACACTTATTTCAACTGGAAACATGGCACGAAAAAACATGTTTACTCAAATCGCTTAGGCATTTCGTATGATGTCTCGTACTTAGCGAACGAATATAAACATTTCAACACGCAGAAGAAACACCTTATGTACCGTAAACGGTTCGATAATTTCCGTTCACACCATTCCGACAATAGTAAAAGGAGTAACAAACAAAAATCCCGCTTTCAGCGGGCATGTAGATTGGTTTTCTACAATCGTGGTAATAACAAAAAGTCACAGAGACGTGTGGATAGTCTTGAAGAAAAACTTCAGCGTGGTAGACAACACCGTTTTCTATTTTTACCTTCACAGTATATTAACAAACCTATACAACATGTGAATTACCATAACCCGTTCCGCCGACCCGCTCCACGTTATCCAAGGGACGATTCAATTAGTACGACAAGTACTTGCTCGCCTGCCACCAATTCACAACCCGTTCCCGTCGAAGATGAGAACATTTGGCACGACAAGCTGGGTATTTGGATTCCTAACAGTCTCCTTCCTTACGTAACCGATGAACCTGTTTATATTTCTAAAAGACAGGCCAAACTCAAAGGTCAACATTTTACGCCAGGCTGTGCGTATTGGTTAGATGGTATTAAAAAACGTAAAGAAGCTCATGAATTAGCTTTACGTCAACAAAAAGATCAAGAAGCATATGATAATGCTCGCCTCATTTTTGAAAAAGAACTTTCTGCCAGAGCTCAACTCTGGGGTACCTCTATCAACCGTATAGAATATCGTGAAGATATGACAAAAGACCTCACCAATTTCCAGGATCATTATCACAAGAAAATCTCGCCTCTGATTGAGCGTCGTGCTGTTCTAGAGAACAGGCATAAACAGGGAAAAAACATTTTCAAAACTAACAAACAATTACTCCAGTTAGAACAGGAGCTTGGTCGTTTTAATATCGACTATTTCTCAGTCATGAACATTGATGCCTCCCATTATCGTTATAAAGGACATACATCCGATGATGCGAAACAACTTGAAATCAGACCACATAAACGTCCTCCTGTCTCGACTATAAATGCAGACAGGCACACCACCCACATCAAAAAATTGAGACTAGATATTCTCTCTTCAGCAGACTTTAAAGTCTCCGCCTCACTTTAACAATTTTTAGATCACCTATCAGCTTATCTTTTTTTTAGTGGCACGCTGATAGTCATAGTTTGCGTTATACCTAGCCACTTTTTTTTACTTTTTTTGACTAGTATTTTTATACATCTTTTTTTTTTTTGGGTAACCCCCACGTACACCTTTTTAACAACGTACAACAATAAGAATAGTGTGAACCATTCCACCTCTTACAGTATTAACAGGTGGCGGTCTTTTCGACCGAAAGAAAAATACGGGTCTATGTTTAGATTGCCTTTTCTTTGGTCCATTGGGATGTGATGTCGTGTTAGGGACTCCTCCGGGTTTGTTAAAGGTACCAGAGTGGCGCTGTCCTTGGGCGGTTTGATTATAGCTTAGTATTAGATAGCGTTCGACTTTTGTTTTATCTTTTGTTCTTGTCTATCTTTCTGTAATCTTGTTCACGTGGTTTTTAAAAATAAAAATAAAAATAAATGTTTTTTTATTTTCAAGTAATAATAAAAAAATTATTCTTTATTTATTAAAGTCATTATGCATAATTTTTTACGGCTTATTAAAAAATATTGATTTATTAGAAAAAGCCATTTTTCTACAATTTACCGGGTGGTCCTTAAACTTTTTGCGCGGGAGTGTAACTATAAACGAGATTACTGATCTTAATACAATCATTAAAAATTTCTAAATATTTAATATCAAAATAATGAATATCAGAGTAAAGCAAAATTTTATATACATTAATCTCGTCTTTTTTATGCTTTTTATAAAATAATAATTAGTCATATCCGGAATTGAATAAATTTAAAAACTATCACGAGAAATGATTGGAACTATCACGTTATCACGTTCATGCGCAATAACGTACTTGAAATTTCAAAAAATTTTATGTATTAAAGTATAATTTATTTTTACAATAGGTTTAAAATTAGCTAAATTAGGTCAGGTAAAACTTAATTTTTCGGTTCTCATAACATAACAATTTTGAAAATGACCCGGCAACCCGACTTTTAATTTTTTTTCAAAAAATTTTATATGTAAAATTCATATGAAAATTTTTTTTTTTTTAACTTTTAAAAAATCTTACCCGGTATAAATAATAATATAAAATTTTTTTTTTGAAATTTACACCCATTTTTACTCAGAGAAACTCGGTAAGATTCGGTATAACTCAGAATAAATAAAAACTACACCACTGTAGCTCGGACCAGTGCTCTATCTAACAATATGGTTTTACCTTATTCTGAACTTTACCGAGTTTTACCGAATGTACCTAGTTGTCTCTCGGTAACTATTAGGTGTTCCGTATATTATGAAATCAGCTGTAACAAAAACTGACCCGGCCGGGATATGAGAGTGATATGAGAAACGAAAAATTAATCTAATTTATTTTGTGGTTTTAAATTTTAATATTTATTTATTTTTTTTAAAAAAAAAAATATTTTATTTTTTGTAACTTATTGTTTAATATTTTTAACAAAGAAGATTCTAATGATACTAAAGTAAAAATCTTTAATGATAAAAAGAGTTAAAAAATTTATAAAAGTTTCCCCACTATCTCATATTTTGAATAATATAATTCACCTAATTTTAAAGTCAATTATAAAATTTTTATCGCTTGCATCTGCTGTTGGTTATCATAACAAATGCTAAAGCGAACTGGAAATTCATGATGTACTAATTGAAATGGAAAATCAGCATCAGATGGTGCTCTTTTACCAGATGTGATAAAATAGTTTCTAACTATATTTAATATGTAAATAGCGTGAAATTGTCACCTATACCAAAAACCCATTAGAATCTTAAAAAAAACCATTAGATTTCGCGTTGTTTATGTTTTTATTTTCAAGTATAAAAAATTTTTTTTTAATCAGCAATAAATAGGGTTATATCGAATTCAACACCTCTTCACATATATAAAAGTTTTTGGTGATCCCGTTTCGATGAAGGAAACTTATGTTTTTAACCTTTCCTCTTATTTTCATAATCTTTGCACCGATAAGTCTCTGAAAATCACCAAATATTATTTCTTCAATGTCATCTGATTCTTTCGGCAGCAGTTGAAAGGTACTTAATACAAAGTATTTCTGATATTTTCTCGTGTAAATCGATTGATTTGATATCCGATATTAAGACATCAATCAATGGCATATGTGGCATTATCCATTTTTTTTTGTGATTTGTTTTAATTAGTAAGTTTGTTTCGCAAAAGAATAAGAAAACAGTCATTTGTTTTACGAAAGAATATAAACTTTCAACAGAATTTTTTTCAATGTATTTATATGTATTTTTTTAAACAATTCCGTAATATACTAATATATTAATCGCAAAACAAGTTCATGTTATTTAGTGCTAATGAATTTATGATTCATTAGTCACAAAGATGTACAGTATAATAAATAATTTTTTTCTTAAAAATAAAAATCCAGATCAATTTATTGAAAATAGAATTTTTTATCATGTAATTTACTGTATATCTTTTTAAAAAAAAATTTTAAAAAAAAGAAAAGAATACAAAGATTCTTAGAGATAACAATAAGATATTAGGGATTCATAATTTTTTTTAAACGTGTTTATTTTTTTTTATTATATTTTATTTTATCGCTATTTTCGATTTAGTTGAAACTGATCAAATTATAAATAAAAATAATAAAATACGAAAACACTTACATCACATGTTGATCAACAATGATCAGCCAATGAAAACACATAATAATTTACTAAGTAAAATAATTATTTTCGCGTAAACGTTCAAAAGTTAAAAAAAAAATTTATTATTATGCCTTTTACAACTTTACAATAATTAGAAAATTTCACCAACCATTTAAAAATAATAATTACTATTTTAAATAAAAAATTATTCACAGATAATTGAAATATTACAACGTTTATATACTGTAATTGTGACGATATTTTTTAAAAAAAAAGTCAAAATCTTAGTGTTCTGTAATTCAAATGATTCTTTAATTTTGAAAAAAGAAATAAATCTTTTTCTAATTATAATCCAAAAATTGCTCTAACACAAATACCCAACGCATTTATCTATAGTTATAAACATTTAAAAATACATGGTATCTGGCTGCATATAAAAAAAGTTTTGTTATTATTAATAAGTATTTTCAGTTAAATACTTCAGTTAAATAAAAAATAATAATATAATACTTAGTATGAAGTTGCAGTTTTCGGTGAGGAACTGCTGTTATACTTCCATTATACTTAGAGTTGAATCGCTAGTAATCTCCCATTGAAACATTACGAAAATAAAAAAAAAATTATAAAAGTAATATAGGAGTGGCTTAGCATAATGCGTCAATCAAAATATTTTATATGTTCATATGTGAAACGTGATGCTTCATTAGTACAGTTTCACAAAATTACGAGTTTTCGGTCTTTTTATTATAATTGATCGACAAGCCGCAGTTTCAACCAAATTGAAAACGGCGATAATCGAATAATGTTTTTTGAAAAAATTGACAATTAATTGTCGTACTTCATTAGTAAAATTTATGTTAATCTTTATTTTTGTCTCCTATATCTTTTTTTTAATACGAGCTCTTGAAATATATTAATTTAATTGTACCCTAAATCATTACATAAATACCTCCGAAGGATGATCCACTATTGGTTTCATTAAAAAATCGAGAAAGTTGATGTTTGATTATCAAATGATTTAAGAAAGAATAGTTTAAAAATAATAGATAACTTTTAATGTTAAAAAATATCTTATTATAAAAATCAAGTTGTAAATGGTAATTTATGATGGGAAGTTCTACGACGTGGCTTTTATTTCTATAAAAATTCATTGGCAATTTGATATAGATTTCCTTTCGTAATGTAAATATATCTTTGATTGCATAATCAACAATTGAAGAAAGAACGAATATGTTAAAATATATTTTTATCTGAGGAAGGACGATTGTTAGATTGTTACAGTTTGGTAAATTTTGATTATTTTAAATCTTTTTGCGTCACGTGTTGGTATATACAAATAGTGATATCTTGCATATTTTTTACGAAATTATCTATAACGTTATTGTACTAGTGATATTTTATGACGCCATCATTTAATTACTATTGTTAAATTTGCACGCTTCAGACCTCCAATAGTCTTACGTATTTACGAGGTCCTTTTATTAAATATTATTGATTTGACATGTGTAAAGTTTTCAAGAATTAACATATTGCAAATATTTTTTATCAAGTAAAATTTAATTATGAAATTTATATAAAATTTATTAAATATATTGCGATGAAAGCTTATAACTTTAAGTAAATTATGTCTAAATGTATTAGCGGTGACGTGTAGAACCTCCAGAGGATCTTAATCTATAAATAAATAAAAAAATAAATAAAATTAATATTAATAATTTTAATTAATAAACTTAAAATATATAAAATACCTTTATTTTCATCATCATTTAAATATGTAATAATAATAGATGAATTAATAGGTTTTGGTAAATTATTAAACGTAAAAACTCTACTATTATATAAAACATCAGGAACTTTCTCATATGCATTTGTGTTAGTTAATTTTACACTATTAGCTTGTTTAAATATGGAATTAATTTCTTTTTCTTTATAACCGAATTTTTCTACTACTGGATATTTTTTATCATAAAAATTAATAGAATCCCTCCAAAAATATAATAATTCATGTAATTCATTAGCTGTTGGTCTTTGATTTGAATTTGCATTCATACATTTATAAGCTAATTTTTTATAAACTTCAGGAGTTCCTCTTCCAAATTCTGGTCTGATTCCATTACATATTTCTGATGCTAAGTTAGCATCATGTCTTCTTTTATAAAAAGGTGGTTTACCAGATGATATTTCTGCCATAATTACGCCAAAACTATAAATATCTGAAGATAATGTATAAGATTCACCAATTAAAACTTCTGGAGCAATATAAGATAATACACCACAAATTTTATTATCTGATTCTTGCTTATTTGATGGTTCAGAATATTCAAAATTTGATAAATAAGAATCACCATCATCTTGTAATATATTTCCGCTATGAACATTTTTATGATAATAACCAAATTCATGTAAATTTTTAAGATCAATTGCTAATCCATATAAATAATTAATCTTTTCTTTCCATGAAATTGTGCTAAAATGATTTGAAAGAACATATCTCAAATTTCTTTGATTTGCAAATTGTATAACCACAAAAAATTCTTTAGTTTCTGGATCCTTTGATATTCCATAAAATTCTAAGAATGAATTATTCCTTGAATAAAGTTCCCAATGCATTTTAATCTATTATAAAATAAAGTAATATATTAAATATTTTTTTTTTTTCTGTCGTATAATAAAAAATTTTATATAAATTATTATATTACCTCATTTAAATTTTCATCTGTAATAGTTTCCGATCCGTTTAACCTTTTTAAAGCAACTTTCATGGGTTTAGGATCCAATTTTCTCCAACTTCCATCATCTTGTATAGTATAAATTGCTTGACCATCATTCCATGTCGCAGAATATATTTTGGAATATTCATCACCAATTTGTTCTACATTTTCAAATCTATCAAAAGGTATCCATTCAACAAAACTATTAAAATTAAATTTTCTTGCGTCATAAATTGTATCCTTAATAAATTTATCAATATCATTATTTCCACTAGTCCAACCTTCTATTTTATGACGAGGATCACATTCTTTACACCATAATTTTTCGTTAAATGGTTTATCACAATAAGAACAATTTTTTTTGTCGATATTGTCGATATTGTCAATATTTAATTTATTAAATTCAGTTTCTGTTGAAACTTCTTTAGTTTCATTATTTTTATTCATATCCATTTTTTTTTCTTTTTTTTTTTTACGTTGTAGAAAAAAGTTATTTTTTTTTTGCGTGGGCGTTATATTGTTATATGTTTTAAATAATAAGAACGAAAAAGGAGTTAAAATAAATATTAAAATCCCCAAATTAGTATTTATTTACTCGTGTAACTGTGTAACTGTTAATACATAGTTACGTAATTTACGCAGTATGTGTACACAAAAAAAAAATTTGAAAGTTGATCAAAGAATCATTGTTTAAATGAATTAATTAAATTAAGATGGAATGTTCAAAAGAATGAACCTTAAAAAAAAAAATGAATAAATTACTAAAATTAGTAAATAGCATTTTTAGTTTTTTCCGAATAATCGGAGAAATACTTCACCGATTTGAAATTACTTCATTCATATTGTTTATTTATTGTTTATTATTGACAATATTGACAATTCTCGCCATCAATTTAACTTTGAACAATTACCATATTTAGAAAAGTATTGTTCACGCTATTTTGGAGTTAAATAAAGGGAATATTTTAAATGATTTTTAGTGTTCCGTTGCTTATGTTGATGCTGTCAAATACGTTATAATTGAATCAAAAAAAAAAATTCTAATTTCATATTTTTTTTCGATTTATATACTAATAAAAAATCAAATTTCCAAATACATCATTTTTTTCTAGAAATTTACGTTATATCAGTACTTTTAAAATTATGATTAGTCTAATATTTTAAGTTATTTTAAGTCAGTATTCCCTCATACTTAGAATCTCTGCAAGAATTTTTCAAATGAGAATTGAGTATTATATTATCTGTTAATAATAAAGGTAATAACAATTAAAGTGCACAGAAAAAATGTACAAAAGCTAAATACATTATTTATGTGCGACATAATAAATTTTCGTATATCGTATTTAAAAAAAGGAATTAATGGATTTTAGCACAACACATGGAACTTTCCAAAAAATATATTTTATCAAAAAGTCAATCCTAAAACACTTTGATTTAAATAATTATTTGCGTTGTATTACCGTAAATAAATAACAGTTATTGGGTATGGTGGTTAAAATATCATCCGAACTGCGGAGCAGTTCGGTGATATTTCAATAGATCATGTTTCAATTGTTTCATATAAATAAACTCAATAAGCTATTTAATTAACATATAGTATTTACCTGTATATGCGATATTTATCTAAATGACGTAATGCGTTAAAGATAAAGTATCAGTATGTTAAAAACAGCAATTACATCATGATCAATTTGGCTGCATAATAATTAGGTATTATGCGTTAGAGCAATATTAAAAAATTTTCTTTGCATTTTCTGCATATTTTGGACATTTCCACTATTTTTTTCAAAAGAATGTGTGAAAAAATAAACGTATGATACAATTAAATATCAAGAAAAATGTTTTATTATTCATGAGTATAAAAGATTAAATCTTATTTACATATATATAAATAAAAGTATTATTATAATATTATACACTATACAGCTATACCTTATATAATATGTAATCATTCATTTTATGTGAAAACTTTAATTTTCGATTAGTTAGTAATATTAAAATCATATGATCTATTCATTTATATTTTTTATATATTACTTGATTTTTTGATTAAACAGGGTGCTATTGATTACGTGTTTAATTTTATAAAAATGAAAAGTAAAAAAATTTTTTAAACCCCTGAAAAGAAATTTAACGCATTGGAACGTACACATGACCCCAATTACCTGTAAAATTTAATATATGTGATATTTAATTTAAATGACGTAATACATCAAAATATCATAGATATTTATGCAATAGTAATTATTTGTACCTTAGTTTTAAAAAAAAATATCAGTACGACGGTTCACTTTTTTCAAGAAAATATATGTATATGAATTACAAAAATAATATTATTATATATAAATTTACAGTATATATATATATATATATTATACAGCTACACCTTATTTAATATGTATTTATCAACATCATGTCTAATCTTGCGAATTTCATTGATATAAGATGTAAGTAATTCCTTATCCTTGCTATCCATTTTCTCTGAAAAGTTTACATTTGTCTGAATTCTTGGTTCATTTAACAAGAAATTATTAATTGTTTTTCTGATTTCGCGAAACTTATCGTTAAGTAATTTCTTATCTTTTTCACTCATATTATTTGAAACTTTAATTCTCGTTCTTCTATATATTTTTCAAATACTTCTAGAGTTTTTCGTCCATTAAACAGGTGACTATTAATTATATGTTTAATTCTATCAAATTCATCTACAAGCAACTTCTTATCACCATTGTTCATATTAGTTGAAAAACTCGATATTTGAACATTTTCCTTATATTTATTGAATATTTCTTCATCTTCTGGTATATCTAATAGGTGACGAAAAATCACATAACTAATTTGTTGAAATACATTGTTAAGTAATTTCTTATCTTCATCCATATCTTCTGAAAAATCATTATTTTGAAGATAATTGTATGCATCGAATATTTCCTCAATATCTGGTTTACCTAACAAATGTTTGTCAATCAACTTTCTAATTTTGCGAAATTCAGCATTAAGCAATCCCTGATCTTTTTCATTTATTATTTGCAATTCGTTATCTTCGTTTTTCAAATCGTCTGAAAATTTTAATTCTCGTTCATATTTATATGCAGCCAATTTTTTCTGATCTTTTGATTTAGTATCATACAAGTATACATCAATAACATATCTCATTTTGTTAATTTCATTGTTAAGCAATCTCTCATCTTCTTCATTTATACTTGAAAATTTATAGTATTCTCTATCTTTTTCATATACATGAAATATTTCCTCAATATTTTCCACATTCAATAGCCAGTGATAAAACTTGATGAATTTATTTTTAAGCTTATTTTCAAGCCTATTTTTAAGCCAACTCCGATCTTTGTTCATTTTGTAAATATTACTTTGATTTAATAGATGGTAATAAATTGTATATCTAATATTATTAAATTCATTTACAAGTAATTTCTTATCTTTGCTGTTAATTTTTGAAAATTTTAATTCAGATTTCGGATAAGATCTTGTTGAAATGAGACTATACAGACTATATGACATAACACCCCCAAAATGCCTAATGATTATTTAAAAGAAAATCATTAATACAACTCGGTTTATAGTTTTAAATTATCAAGCAATTAAAGTTACTAACCAAAAGCGCCACCGGCTGCTGAAATCGCACTATAAATAGTATTTGATCTATATAGAGATTATAAATTAAATGTTAATGTAATGTTCATAATTATCATAACTGAGAGTATTAACAATTAATTTACCGTTCTTCGCTTATCTGTTCTTGAATAAAGCTTCCAGCGGCTACAGAAAAATAACCAGTTGTTCCTTCTGGCATATTATACGGATTATTATTAAAAGGAAAATAGTTGATAAAATTTTCTATTTTTGACGTCACGTGGTAATTGGGACGAAATCCAAGAATAGCACTAACATCACCCGAAAGAATGGACCTATAAGTACTCGTTTTAAACTTGACCTTGAAAATGCATAACAATAAAATTATTAAATATGACGTGAACTAAATAATTAAATATGTGAAATATCTTACCACAGCAGCATATCTGGCCATCCCGGCAATAAAGTTTAATTGAAGCTTCAACTCTGACAAAGTAGCTTTGTCCATTTGGCTAATAGCCTTGTTCGAATTTGTCATTGGATTAAAATCTATTTTTTAAAAAAAAAATTAGTTTTAATTAGCAAAGATCAAATCAAATATAATTTCCCGTGCGATTATTACTTACCAGAAGGAATTACTAGTATGGTAAGTGATGCTATGCCAATAGTGTTTGCCTCTGTAGCAGTCGTGTTATCATAGAAATAGAAACCAATCTTGTTCAAACCACCTATGTCTGGTTTGGTAAATTTGATGGTTTTATTAGCTTTGAAGGTGAGACAATGTTCTCTATAGATATCATAATCGACTACATCAGGAAGTACATAGTTATTACAGCCATTAAGTTGGCTATTCTCGACATTATTTGTTATAAGGTCACAGCGTAAAATTTTCAATTCTCGGGTTCCACATATTGCTATATCTATTATAATTAAAAAGCGTCTGCTTAGCGTAACTGTTCAATATTTTAATATTTTAATTTATTGAAAGTAAGATCTTACCAGGGACGTCAATTTCATTCAAAAAGATTTGGTCAACTTTTAAGTTTGACTTATCTTTTACGATGTTATATATTAAGTAGCATGAGTATAAAGGATATAATCCAAAAGTTGAAACGTATAAAATGAAACGGATTGAAAGAAACGCGAATATCCTTCTCATAATTAATATAAGTTTAACAAACAACAAGAGACTGTTAATTTTTGAAAAAAAAAATTTCAGGTCCTTTTTATTATAAATTGCGTAGCATTTAAAATCTTGTTTCACAAGAAAAAGTGATTGTAAAAACTAAATAGCATCTCATAGAATTTTTCTTTTTTTTTGATATTAGTGATTGTAAATTTCCAATAACGTCAGGACAAAAAATCTCATGTTGTCAGTTTTCTTTTTATAGTCAAAAGAACGAGCTTAATCTGCAAGATATATGTATGTATAATAAAAAAAAAAATTCGTAGTTTTGAAGCATTCACAAGATAAAGTGATTGTAAATTTCCAATAACGTCCAAAATTACGAATTTTTTTTTTTATTGTTACACACACATATCTTGCAAATTAAGCTCGTTTTTTTGACTATAAAAAGAAAACTGATAACATGTGATTTTTGTCTTAAACAGGAGGCTGAAACCAATGTATCAAACGGGGTTTCCGATAATTTGGGTCTCCCAAATTCAGATTACTGCATTTAAAACGGGTGCAACTGGGTACAATCGACCTTGTGCCATGTTAAAAGGTTTTGAAAATAAAATAGTAATAATAATAATAATAATAAAAGGCAAAACAAAATTTGTTAAATTTAAAGATGATCCAATTTTTATGAATTTTTACATATTTACACATATTCAACCGACTACCATTAAATAATCCAGCCAAAATGTTTTTTATAGTTCAACCAATTTTTGGAGTTAGTTGAGTTATGGATATTTTCAGTTTTAAAACTGTATTTTTTCAATTAAAAGTCCAAAATCGAACCGAATTGCATACCCAATTGATACACAAACTAGGAACATGGATATTATATTTGAACAGTACCAGAAATTTTCTGTCCATACAATTTATGATATTGAGATTAGTCACGTGGTTTAAATTAACCAATAAGAGCATAAAACACGCCAAAAATCATAATAATATTAGGTTTTGATAATTTTGAACAATTAAGTGTAATGTACTAAAATATAACAATTTAAAATGGTAAAATAGCAGGTTATTAAAGGTTATTTTGTTCTTATGATCGACAAGGTGCGTATTTTACAAATTTATATTATTTGATGCTATATAAACAGAAATAATCTTATTTTAAAATAGCTTACGACTTCGATAGAATAAACAAACAATAAGAACGAATTTTGTATTTTTCATATCAGACAAATATGCATGCACTTGTCCAAATAAATCAAAACAAATATTTGCTTTGTATGAATAAAAATTTTGAACCAAATGAACATCTAATCATGTTAAAGTTTTTTATTAATTATTATGGGGAGTTCTTGTGTATCAAAATTTATTTGATTGAGATCTCCTAATTTAATTTTAATACAAAAAAAAAAAAAATTTTGTAAATAGAAATCTAAATAGAAAATTGAGTCCAGTGTGAAAAGTAGCACAAAAAAAAAAATTTCTTATTATCATTATTATTTAAGGAAAACAAAACAAAACAATATATATAATACTGTATGTATTGTCGATTTGCGTCAGGTGACAGCTGATGTGCATCAGATCTTCTCCAGTAACACCAACAAATTTCTACCTCACGTGACCTAAAAATGTTCGTCACCGACATTACACCCCACCGCGTTTATATTTATTGAATCTGAGGGACAATTTTTTTGCCTCCCAAAATTGTTTTTTTCACATCCCATTAAATGTCACCGGTCACGTGGGTAGAATTTTTAATTATAAAATTGTTGGTGTTACAACGGTAAATTGTGCATCAAGATGCAGAACGCTCGGATCGACACTTGAAAATGAAATCTTGGATTCTTTTTAGCATCATGAATGAATCCATTGTGATACCATAAATAAAATAAAGCATGATATTCAAAAATATATATATTTTTGGTGGCTTTTCAATTAAAGATAGAGTGATTTATGGATCATCAAACCAAATATTTAATAGTTTAGAGATAATTTAACTAATATATAAAAGAGTTTGATAACTACAATTTAGATATTGTATAGATACATAAATTTCCTTTAAATTATTATTTATACACTTTTCTAATTTGCAAAATTCATCGTTAAGCAAGTTATCTAGCATGTTAGTTATCACGATGTGCCAGATCCTTCTGTAAATAGTTTATTTAACCCAGATAAAAAAATTCTTGATTACTAAATTTGGTTTAAATTTTTGCAAGATTCTTGTAACATGCTTTATGCATATACTGCTAGTGAGGAAAAGGAACTTTAGCTTACATAATTATTATAAAAAAATTTCATTTTCTCTCAGTTGCTGATTAAAAAAAGGATAATACAATATTACAATGGATAAACTATTGTCATATGAAAATGTTAAAAATGATGATCTTATTCTCTTTTAGACTTGAATCTTGATTTTGACTTTGGAGTTTGGACGTTTCTCATTTTTTTTTTTACTTGAAATATAAGTAGGAAAATATTTTATATATTAAATGTTTGTTTTATTTTAATAAAATAGTAAAAAAAAGAGAATAAACCAATGTATTGGTATAGAACACTAAAATACTTGTAATTAATCAGTCGATCTTGGACTGATATCAACATCCTACACTCGTCACCTTTAAAATAAGCAAAGTTCCTTTTACAAGAAATATGAATTATGTATATCCTGAAATATTGAGTTGAATGTAACATTATCGTTATAATCTATATAATTACAATAAATTTTGATATTTGATATTTAGCATCAACATTAGCATGAACCAAATAGACTTAGCTAATGATATTATTTAATTACTAATTGAATGAGTTGGCGAGGAAAATTTCTGCATATCGTAATTTTAAAGTATGAATCACATAAAAAAAATTTTTTTCTATTTTTATTATATTTTAATAAAATTATTAAATAAATAAACCGAAAATAATTTTCCAGTCTAACTTTTTTCAGATTACTTGAGGCCGGCATGTTATTTTGATTGACACAAGATATAAAATTAAATTATTTCATCATTGATCTTCAAATTCTTTTTATTAAACGTTTTTAATAAAAACGAAGATGGTTCCGCAATTAAAAAAAATGACAAATCGAAAAAGATGAGTGAAAAAAAAAATGAAAGTAAAAAATTTTTTAAACCCCTGAAAAAGAAATTTAACGTATCGGTCGCATCGTCCCAATGACCGAAAACGATGATATCATAATTTCATTAACCGGAATTGGAACGTACACATGACTCAAATAGTAGCTATGCAGGAGGGTAATCTAAACGTCAAAGATATATTTTACCTGTAAAATTTAACATATGTAATATATGTGATAAATGACGTAGTGCGACGGTTTCATTTTTCCAAATAAAAAAATAAATGCATGATACAATTAAGAAAAAATGATTTATTTTTCATGAGTATAAAGGATTAAAATCTTATTTATATATACAGTATATGTATATGAATACAAAAATAATATTACAGCATTATACATTAAACTATATTATATATTATACAACTACACCTTATTTAATATGTAGTTATCAATATCATTTCTAATATTATGAATTTTGTTATCGAAATTATTGATATAAGACATAAGTAATTCCTTATCTTTGCTATCCATTTTCTCTGAAAAGGTTTCTTTTGTCTGAATTCTTGGTTCATTTAACAAGAAATTATCAATTGTTTTTCTGATTTCGCAAAACTTATCGTTAAGTAATTTCTTATCTTTTTCACTCATATTATTTGAAAAATTTAATTCTCGTTCTTCTATATATTTTTCAAATACTTCTAGAGTTTTTCGTCCATTAAACAGGTGACTATTAATTATATGTTTAATTCTATCAAATTCATCTACAAGCAACTTCTTATCACCATTGTTCATACTAGTTGAAAAACTTGATATTTGAACATTTTCCTTATATTTATTGAATATTTTTTCATCTTCTGGTATATCTAATAGGTGACGAAAAATCACATAACTGATTTGTTGAAATACATCGTTAAGTAATTTCTTATCTTTGACCATATCTTCTGAAAAATCTTTATTTTGAAGAGTATCTCCTTCGTCCATACTCTTTATATCATTTGAAAAATTATTATTTTTAAGAAAATTGTATACATCGAATATTTCCTCAATATCTGGTTTACCTAACAAATGTTTGTCAACCAACTTTCTAATTTTACGAAATTCAGCATTAAGCAATTTCTGATCATCTTCATTTATTATTTGCAATTCTTTATCTTCGTTTTTCGTATCGTCTGAAAATTTTAATTCTCGTTCATATTTATATTCAGCTAATTTTTTCTGATCTTTTGATTTAGTATCATACAAGTATACATCAATAACATATCTAATTTTGTTAATTTCATTGTTAAGCAATCTCCCATCATCTTCATTTATACTTGAAAATTTATAGTATTCTCTATCTTTTTCATATACATGAAATATTTTCTCAATATTTTCCACATTCATTAGCCAGTGATAAAATTTGATGAATTTATTTTTAAGCTTATTTTCAAGCCTATTTTTAAGCCAACTCCGATTTTTGTCCATTTTTTCAATATTACTTTGATTTAAAGATGGTAATAAATTGTATATCTAATATTATTAAATTCATTTACAAGTACTAATGCCTTGTCTTCGTCGTTAATTTTTGAAAATTTTAATTCAGGTTTCGAATAAAATCTACTACGTTCATAGAATTCTTTGGAATCTTGACTGATATTAAGAGAATTACGTAAAAAGCCCAATGGATTTAAACGTGAATCACCAAAACAAAATACTATAATACCCGCCATGATAGTGCCTAATGATTATTTAAAAGAAGATAATTTAAAACTATAATTCAGGTTTATTAATGATTAATTTATTAAAGTTACTAACCAAAAGCGCCACCAGCTGCTGCGATCGCACTAAGAATGGTATTTGATCTATATAGGGTTCAAAAATTAGATGTTAATGTAATGTTCGTAATTATCATAACTAAGAATACGAGTCGACCCCTCTATAGTCACCCTATATGTAGTCACATCCTTTTATAAGCATAATTATATTAGCTTAGGTTACTAACAAACTTATTAAAAAATCTCCTCTTTGGTCACATCATACAATATTTTTATAATCATACCGTTTTTTTTTTCGGTCCCAAAGGGTGTGGTTATATAGGGAGTCGACTTTATTAACAATTAAACTTACCGTTCTTCGCTTGTCTGTTCTTGAATAAAGCTTCCAGCAGCTATAGAAAAATAACCAGTTGTTCCTACTGGTATATCATGCGGATTATTATTAAAAGGAAAATAGTTGATAAAATTTTCTATTTTTGACGTCACGTGGTAATTTGGATCTAATCCAAAAATAGCACGAGCATCCCTCGGAAGAATAGACCTATAAGTACTCGTTTTAAACTTCACCTTGAAGAAATATAACAAAAAATTAATAAATATGACGTTAACTAAATAATTAAATATGTGAAATATCTTACCACTGCAGCATAATTGACCATTCCGGCAATAAAGTTCAATTGAAGCTTAAACTCTGAAAGAGTAGCCTTGTCCATTTGACTAATAGCCTTGTTCATATTTGTCAATGAATTAAAATCGAAATCTATTTCAAAACAAATAAAATTTTAATTATCAAAAGGTCAAACTAAATGTGATTTTCGAGCGATTATTACTTACCGGGAGGAGTTAATTGTATGGTAAGTGAAGCTATGCCAAGAGTGTTCATTTCTGCAGCGGTCGTATTATCATAGAAATAAAAGCCAATCTTTTGCAAACCATCTATGCCACTGTTTGGTTTGACAAATTTGATGGTTTTATTAGCTTTGAAGGTGAGGCAATGATCTCTATAGATATCATAATCGATTACATTAGGAGGTAAATAGCTATTACAGCCATCAATTGGGGTTTTCTCGTCATTATTTGCTATTAAGTCACATCGTAAAATTCTTAATTCTGGGGATGCCCCACATATTACTATATCTATTATAAGTAAAAGGCGTCTGCTTAGCGTAATGGTTCAATAGTTTAATATTTTAATTTATTAAAAGTAAAATCCTACCAGGGACGTCAATTTCATTCAAAAAGATTTGGTCAACTTTTAAGTTTGGCTTATCATTTACGATGTTATATATCAAATAAGATGAGTAGAAAAGATATGCGATAATAATTAACAAGTATAAAAAGAAACGGAATACATGAAACGGTCGTGGCTCGTCACTCATGATTAATATAAATTTAATAAATAACAAGAAATTGTTAATTTTTGAAAAAATTTTTCAGGCTCTTTTTATTATTAATTGCGTAGCATTTAAAATCTTGTTTCACATGAAAACTATATATACATATACAGTATATTAATTGTAAAAATTAAATAATGAATAAATATATCAGCAGATTAAAATGATTGTAGATTTCCAATAACGAATATATGCATCTAAACTGCGAACTTTTTTATCATTACATTTATCAAAGTAATTGTAAATTTCCAATAACATCCAAAATTACGAATTTTTTTTTTTTTCATTACATATATATTAAAGAAATTTCGTATGCATATTCGCTTACGAATTTTTTTTTTATCATTACATATTCTGCAGATTAAATTCATTCTTTCGACTATAAAAAGAAAGATAATCACATGTGATTTTTGTCTTAAACAGGAGGCTGAAAACCGAACGTATCAAACAGGTTTTCTGATAATTTGGGTCTCCCAAATTCAGTTAAATACTGAAATAGGTACTCAAATATCAGTTGACCCGATACGATGTTAAAAAGAAGTACACAATAAGAGGTTTTGAAAATAAGAATTTGAATTTAAAAAATTTGTTTAAGGAGTATAAAATAATAATAATAATAATAATAAAAAGGCCGGATTTGTTAAATTAAAGGGTGATACAATTTTATGAACTTTTACTTATTTACACATTAAATAAAATAGTTCTTCAACCGACTACCATTAAATAATCCGGTCGAAGTGTATTTTATAGCTATTAAATATTAATCATGCACAAATCTAAACTAGAACAATAAAACTAAAAAATAGACTAAAAATAATTAAAGTAATTATAGCTCAAAACCGAACCGAATTCGATATACAAACAGTGAACATAGATATTGCATTTTTTAATATATCGAACTGTACCAGTAATTTTCTGTAATTAATTATTTTTTGTTCCCAGAATTAGCAATAGAATTTACAGTAATAATTGTGATGTTTATAGAATATCGTACTAAAATAAAATGAAACCTTTACAATTAACTAAAGTCTTAAACGGTAAACTAACCGGTTATTAATAAAAATAAAAATTTTTTTTGGTCTGCTGTTCAAATATTTGATCGACAAGGTGCGTATTTTATAAAATTTTAATAAAAATTTTAATATTAACAGTTAACGTTAAATAAGGATACAATTTCGACCAATAAATTTTGGGATGGCAGCAATTAAACATTATTTGGTATTGTATAAACGGAAAAAATCTTATTTTAAAATGGTCAATGATTTCGATAGCATTAGATAATGAGAATAATAATAAGAACGGATTTTGTATTTTTCATTCAGACAAATATGCATGCACTTATCCTAATAAATCAAAAAAATCATTGCTTTGCATGAATATTATTTGATGCGAGGCGACCAGGGCGTTCTTGTGTATCAAAATTAATTTGATTGAGATCTCTTAATTTAATCTTGTACAAAAAAAAAAAAAAAAAAAAAATTTCGTAAATAGAAATTTAAATGGAAATATTAATATCAAAAAAATTTTAATTGAGCCCCATTTGAAAAGTGCACAAAAAAAAAAATTAGATTTGCGTCAGGTGACAGATGACGTGAGTCAGATGCAGATATCGATTCTAATTTTGAGAAAATCGACTAATCGCGATTAATCGAATCTCAAGATTCGATTTAAAAAATTCGATTTTCGGTTTCGATCAATCGATTTTAATCGATATTATTACCATAAAAATCATGTCACAATTTGGATAATCAGGGTTTTTACGGAAAATCGAATTTTTTTTATTCCTTTAATATTTACATCATTGTCACTGGTTAATTCTGGCTAGTAAATTTGATCTTAAAAATGGTCAATTTGGCCTTGAAGTAGCTAATAATCATGAATTTTCATTAAATAGGCCAAATCGACCACTTTCTAAGTCAAATTGACCACTTTTAACCATTAGAAATAGTTTCGCTTAAGCGCGTGTATTCCCTATTGATTGGTACAAGTTTTGTACCACCTTGTAACCAAAAAAGTTTCTAGGTTACACGAAGTTAATTCTGGCCGAGCTTTAATGCCGGCCGGAATTAAAATTTTATTTACAGTATAAATCGTTACAGTACACACTTAAATTTTTTATATTATTTTAGGCCAAACATCAATGGAAACGAATAAATTTTATTAGGGCATTTACTAATTGGTGATTTATGTTAGTACAACCAGTTACTAAGTTTACTAAGTTGTATAAAAAATACCTATTACATAAGCCTGATAAAACAGTTACGAATATAATTTGCTGAGCTGCGCTCAGTAAATCCCACCAATCATATTGCTTATTGCAAATACAACAGTTACTCGGCACGGCACGAAGTGCCGAGTAACTATTAAAAGTATATCTAATATTATTAAATTCATTTACAAGTAATGCTTTAATATTATTAAATATTTTTTTCCATTTTTTTTTTTTCAAACTTGATTTTTTTAATATTATATATATATATATTTTTTGATCTTTTTTCAAACTGATTTTTTTAAAAAATTTTTTTTCCCTTCATAATCTATTTAATGATAATTTTTTCTTAATTGTTTTTCTTTTCCTCATTCTTTTGGCGTGTATTAAAGATAATAAATTATTGTAAATTTTTCAATTATCAATTTAATTTATAAATTTATTAACCCAATTATGGTTAAAAAACATTTATTATAAATTCGAATATCATGATTTTATTAGAAATGAACAAGTTCAAAATAAATCACATTTCATATATTTTACATTTTATAGTCCTAACTCTTCTTTAAACATGAACTGTTTTAATTAAAGTGTTAATCGCTACCATTTTCGGCGAAATGTCCGTTTGGCGAAATGGACGATTCGGTGAAATTGATTCGATAAAATGCACTTTCGGTGAAACGTCCCTTCGATGAAATATCTATCCCTTTGGTGAAATAGCTTCGGCGAAATGTACCGCAACCCGAAAAAAGTGTCTGATCACCTATAAATTGGTACAATTTTTTTATTAATCAACCCATCTTTTATGGTATAAGTAAAGTTGTTTCCCAAGCTGAATTATACTTACTTTGAAATTATACGAAATTTTAATAAAAATTGATAGAAATTTTAGGTTAAAATAAATTGTTTATATTTTAAATATAATTATTTGTCGTAATTTAAAATAAATTATTTTCAAAATTAATGAGATTGCTAACAAATTACACAAGTTTAAGAGAAATATTTAATATCTATTGATTGATATAAATTTTTAAACTAAAGAACAAATTACGATCTAGAGAAAAAGCACATTAGTAATGTTTCTAAAACAAAAATAAAATGTAAAAAAATAAAGAAATATCTCCATCATTTCATCCAATTTCAAAGTTTTAGAGGCAGTTCCTAAAAAAAAAAAAAATAAGGAAAAAGGAACGTTCAGTTAGTAACGTTAGTAACGTTCTTAAAACAAAAATAAAATGTAAAAAATAAAAACAAATACCTCTATTTCGCCCATTAAAAGTTCAAGAGGCTGTTTATAATAAAATAAAGAAAAGGAACGTTAACAATGTTCCTAAAATGAAAAAAATAAATAAAAAAAAAAGACACGACCAAGTAAACTGTGCCACAAATTTCAGACGTGCGTCAGAAATTTGCGTAAGTTGCCTAAAAAAATTTCCTTCCTCTTCAGTACTAGTAGGATATTGTCGATTAAACAATTTAAACATCATCTTGAAGAAATTCCAAGTGTTTACCATGCAATAACCAAAAACGTTCAAAAACGGGGATTAATGACGACGACAATTTTAAATTAGAGTAACTTTCGTCTTCCAAAAAAATGAAACGTGAGCAAAAAGATATTAAAATCCACGATTCAGAATTAAAATAATATCTTCTGTTCATCTTATTACAAATAATCGGGACACAAGTGGGTGAGCTTAATGCTAGTGATATAGTGATACTGTCATGTGATCATTATGTGTCACCCCGAAATTGATCGATGTTGCAAATGTTTAACATGATTAACATGTTGAACCTAATTAACATGTTGGACATGATCAACATGTTAGTCATATTATACATAATAGATATATTAAACATGTTGAATTTATTAGTATATGTATAATTTATTATAAATATAGGTCAATTTTCTTGTAGTAATGTTAAGGAATAAATAAAGTTTTTATTTAAGTTATAAAGTGATAGTTTTTTTTATCAAGTGAAATCCTTTATTCGTGTTTGGAAGTATATGCCGACGTACAGTCACGTCAGAAAGTATCACCCGATTCACTATTACATAGTAAATTACATATAAAAAATGAATACTGAGTTTTAAGATTAAAACAGCTCTTTCATTTTAACCTTCCCAAGGTTCAAATATTTTTATTTTAAAGAATATTATATTGGCTTTATAGTGATATAAAATTTAGAAATAATTAATAAAAGAAATATAAATATATATGCAGCTCAATTTTATATATAAATTTTATTTTTTGGATCTAAAACATATAAAAAAAAACTTTTTTACCTTATAAATAAAATAGCTCTTGCATTTTAACTTTCCCAAACATCAATATTTCAAAGAATATTGTATTGGCTTTAAAATGATATAAAATTTAGAAATGGTTATTAAAAGAAATTTAAATATGTATATAGCCTGAAATTTTCAATTTTTTATATGTTTTACTATAAAATTTGAATCGGGTGATACTTTCTGACTGTACAGCGCTATACAACACGTCTGATCAGATAATTTTGATACATTGTTTAATACATTGTCTAATTATACACTAATAAACCTTCTGCTACCTAACCACATAAATTGCTTAATAAATTTAAGCGTAAAGAACTGATACAACAATACTAAAGCAACAAAATAATTGGAGTCCATTATCAAAGTAGCAACAAAAATAAGTCGATTACTGGTTTTTCCAAACGATAAAGCTTCAAGTAAAGAGCATATAAATGAGTTACAAGAAAGAAATGCTTATCTTGATGGTTGAAATCGATGATATGATCTGTTATGATAAGGGACTGGCAAGATGCAGAATAATACTTATTGGATGAGTAGTTTGTACTTGGGTTGGGTAGGTCGAAGTTGAACGTGACGAATAAGTTGGATGTTTAAGTACTCACCTGATTATTATTCATGAGTAATTGCATTCATCGGTGCATGTTGGTATTAAATTCTTATGAAATATTTAGGATCAATTCGGGTTGTTTTTCTTTTTGGTATATCTTGTACCTCCTCGCAAATTTTACAGATCTTACCGCTTCCCGTGTAATTACTTGATACATAATCTAAGTAGGTCATACACTCGTCTTTTCTTACATATTAATTTATTTATTAATATATATACTGTAGATTTGTAGATTTACTCAGTATAGAAAAGATGCATGTTATACTAACTAGTATATTTTGACGGTGGATATAAAAACTTGATCCCCATTGAGATTGATAAACTTTATCAATCATTTTTTTTTTAACTTGAATTTTTTATTTATTTTTATTTTTTTTTATTAAAAACAATTTTTTCTTTTATGATTTTTATTTTTTTTATTAAAAAAAAAACAATTTTTTTTATTTTTATTTTTTTTATTAAAAAAACAATTTTTTTTATTTTTATTTTTTTTATTAAAAAAACAATTTTTTTTAAACAATTTTTTTTTTTCAAAAAGTTTTAAGTACTACCGGACTAAGGACAAATAGAATCGGTATAAGAACGCCAATTTAAAGCCAAAATCTCACAATTAGGTGAGAGCTGAGCGTGGAGAGCAGAATTTAAGGAAAATTAAATTGGTGCAATTTTATTTGATTTCTTCTGGTACCTACCGGACGCCTTGGATATTATTTGACTTCAGAACTTAAGATCGGTTTCAATGGAAAGTATGAATTAGGAGTGGTGATTTAAGGAATGTTAATAAACTTTATTAGCATTTCTTTTGTCTTTTTTTTTGTAGGTACCTACTTGAACGTCTGAACGAAGATTTTGGCCTTGGATTCTGAATGAAAGGTAGGCATTGGAAATTAGAAGTTAGGGGACGTTAGTAGGACCTTTACTACCGTTTCTTTAACCGTAGATACCTCCTACCTGAACACCTTGAAAGGTACAGGTTAAGTGCAACATTGCTTGGAGGACTTGGATGTTGCAATAGAAAATTTGGTTGGAATTTTATTTAAAGAAACTTTTTAACTAACGTTTCATTTTATTTTCTTTTTGTAGAGCGTTCAATATATATGTCTTCTTTGAATCTTGATTTCTTTTTACTTAAAAATGCATAAATAAATAACAAAAGTGATTAGGAAAATTTTTTTAATTTTAAAATTTTTTTTTTTATTGAACATCAAAGTTTATCAAATTATCTAGCAACTTCATAAGCTCATAATATGTACTAAATTTATAAAGTATAGCAGTATAACATTAAAAATTTCTATATTCAGAGTATAGTTAATTTGCAACTATACTGTATAGATTTTCATCAACTATATTATACAACTTCGGAGGTTATATCAACTCAAGATCGTTTAACCGAAAATGATAGCAATTCTATCATGTATAATATATTTTATTTAATGTAGTTTTCCTATTTATCGTATAAATAAAATTTTATGAAATTTTAGTTATATTTTAACATACTGTATGTATCTTAAAAAGTTTCACGCGATGCATTAATTATTTAAGTCGGTAAAAAATTTATTATCAAAAAGTAGCTGATCACGTCTTTTCATACAATAAAACAATATACAGTCAAACCTTTATATAACGATATGTCGGGACATATATGAAATTTTTAGAAAATATCGTTATATCAAAGTTATACTGATATTTATATGTCCTCACATATAGTGGGAAAATAAAATTTTATCGGTATAACAAGTTTTTAATAATATATCGGTATGTCGAATATCGGTATATCGAGGTTAGACTGTAATACGATTTGATCTAACCGTATAATAATTTGTTTTATCCATCAATTTCATCTAGTCCTTTTTTTAACTTATTTTTAAAATATTTTAAGAATACATGTTCATAAATAAATACTGTATGTAATGAGACATATAATTTAGAAAATAAAGCTACTCCTAATAATCAGCTGCTAGTTCATGTTTACATATCGTAAAATCATTTTCATATAAAATCTTTAATGCGTCTGCAATATAAATTTAATTATATTCCCGTTATCGCCACTTGTCCAATATATTGTTTCATTAGTATTTGAATAATGATCCCAGTTCACTGCACTATTAACATAATATAACAAGATTTTACTAAGTGCTTCTAACTGCAAGTAATAAATGTTTAAACCCTATAAAATCTGTATCATATATTATACAATTTGATGTACTTGAAGTTAAGCTTCTTTGTTTTTACCACAATCTTTCATTAATCTTTTCTTTAAAAAATGATGTTATTTTATTTTTAGAATAACGACCATATTTCATATTGCAGTTATATGTTTTTCTGTTAAACGCTTCCATTTCGTTGTTATCCTGCTTATTATCATTTCTAAACCATAATCTTATATATAAAAAACAATTAATTACTAAAATTTAATAATGAAATGGTAATAGATATTAAGTCCTCATTATTATTAATTTTTTGTACTTTTTAATATTGATAAATAATGAGTCAATTTTCAAAAGTTCGTAAATTACAAACGATTATATCTAAGAACATTTTTGTTTATTTAACTTGTAACGTTTAGTCAATTAAATCAAAAAAGGATTGGCAAAATCTCAATAGATTTAGATTAGTGGATAAATAATCTATGAATATAGTTAGTCACAGTTAGTGTTTCGATCCGTAGCGGTTTTATCCGGATTTTCGTCCGGATTGAATTTCATTAAATTTCGCTGGCACTATGAGTTTGGCCAGAATTAGTATAAATTTTTGGGATAATAATACTTTAATGTTGGTTTAAATTATAGTCTGTTTAAATCTGAAATTCATAATCTTTCTCAGCCATAATCGTCACATGAAAATATTCAAGTTTTCATCCGGATCGAAGCACTAGTCACAGTGTATTCTAAAATAGAATCCGTCATGCAAAACAAGTTTCATATTTGGAGATTTGGAGCTAAAACTGCTGTACCGAATTTTTTATTGATATATATACTGATATACATCTTTAGCCGCTAGTTCTTTTGGTAAAAAAAAAAGACAAAATAATGGTAAATATTTCTAATAGTTTGTAGTTTAATAATAATAATTTTAACTAATGTAATTTCTTTTTTTTAGATATGTTGTTTATGAAATTTGAGCCAGAATGCATACATATATAGAAATAAAAATCCTTAATTTATGAAAAAGCACACAATAGCATCATATTTGGAGAATATGCAAATTTTTCTTCAAACTAAAACACTTAGATGGCATAACTGGTAAAGTGGCAGTAAGAATTCCTTATACTCTATAGGGGTGCGTTATGCTTTAGTTTTCTGCGATGGATATGATATGTTTATACTGAAGAAAATACATAAAGCAATGAAACCATGTATCTGGTTTATGGTATGGATATAGCAACCATTATACTTTTTTTCTTCCATCCTATTTGTTGATTTTAGTTTCTCCAATAATGATTCTCTAAGAGTTAATGATGTACTTTTACCATCAATTGTTGAGAAAGATATTTGGACAAATTTCTGCAATTTAATATGTGAGTTACGTAAAAAGATCTGTATATCTTTTTCTATTTCCTTGTAAATTCACATTTCACAAAATAATATTTAAGGCTCGCTCATTTCTTTTTTTTTACTTGTAGTAAACAATTGAATGAATAATGATATTTGACTATTTGTTTATAGTATTTATCGATGTAAAATTGATGCTCATTTACATGTAAATATGTAGAGGATCAAGTGAATATAAGAAGATTAACGAATATCAAAATCATTAATATTTGTGTATCAATTAGGTAAACATTGCAGAGCTAGATCAAAGTACGCAGTTTTTATTATGTATTATTTGAAACTTCGTGATTATAGATCGGTCGGTTGTCTTTTGCACTGTGTGAGACGGACATAGAGATGCATCAATGCATAAGGGTTCCTTGTACTATTAGATTAAAATTAATAAAATTAATATTCCTGTGAGTATTGAAGGAAAAATTTTTTTTTCAAATAAATTTACATTATGATATTATTATTGAATAAGAATATATCCTTTCAGCGGAAAATTTTTTGAAACCAAATTAACTGGAGTTTGAATTTTTAAAAATTTAAATTTGGTAATCATTAGACATACAATAACAACAAAACAAAATTCATTCATGTGATCAAGTTTAACGAAAATATACTGTATACAAATAAAGTTTTGTTGAAATTACTTCTGCAAAATATACAAAATATGCTCATTAAAAAAAATATATATATATATTTTTTTAATCATGTGAATAGTATTGGAAATTTGAAATTTGTCATATTTATCGCGTGACCAATTGATATTGTTTCTTATTGTTACAGAAAATTTTTTTTTGGAAATGATTTTATTGAATTTTATAAATCTGGAACAATCAAAATAAATTTCCCAGATGCTATTATTTTTTTTTTGTACTAAACTCTATTTAGAATTTCTTTTATTTAAATAAATGAAAAAAAAAATCCTGTTTACCAGACCAAATTATTTATAATCATTATTAAAACATTACACATTATAAGCTGGTTTCTACTTTTTTTCACGAGGAATTTCTAAAAAAAAATTTTTTTTTTTTTTTGAATAATGAAACAATATTATCGGTTTCTTTCTAAAATGGATTCATTCAAACTTTGTTTAAGCAGTTACAGCAGATATTTTTTATTATCGGACCTAATTATTCAAAAAAAGAACATCCTACCGAATGCACGGGCGACAGGCGGATCTAAATTCCGAATTCCGAATAGTTTCTTGTTGTCCGGAGCGTAGCGAAGGACTATATAATTTTACGAAGGTCGATGAAAATTAGTGTCACGTGGCGATTTCCGGTTGTCCGCACGCGTCATTTCTGATTGGTCCGCACAGAATGTGTATTGAAATTTCATGCTACATCAAAAATAAATAAGTAAAAAAGTTTATGATTACCTTTTTTTTTAGATTTCGGCTAGTAAGTATATTTTTCTTTTAAACGACTTTCTTATTTTTTTCCTAGGGTTTCTGGATTTCTTGTACATACCGGACTGGTGAGTTGTTTTTTATTTGTTTTGCTTTAAAGAAACGTTTTTAGCGTTTCATTTTTATTTTCTTTTATCTAGGAACACAGGTTTTTTGTACATGCCAGACTTTTAAAGGTAAATTGTGAGGGCTTTTCTTACTTGTTTAACCTTAAAGAAACGTTTCTAACGTTTCATTTTTCATTTTTATTTTTTTAGGGATGCCAGATTTTTTGTACAAATTAAATTTTTAAAGATATTTGGATTTTTGTACAAATCTTTCGCTCTGGACTTACAACGGTTTCCGTTTCCTAGTTATATACTAATACTGTATGTAACTATGTATACTGCTCGTGACAGCTGATGTGCATCAGATGATTTGACACCTGACGCTCGGATCGACACTTGAGGAAGAACAAAAAATGAAACCTTTATTAACGTAAATAAAGATAGGTTAAAATGATTTAAGATCTGTTGAATATTATAAACTACTCTTGAAAATTTCATCATTTTGTGGGTTTCTTTTTAGCATGAATTAATCCATAAATAAATAAAGCACATTCAGAAATATATATTTTTTTGGTGGCTTTTCAATTAAAGATTGTTATGGATCATCAAACTAAATATTTAATAGTTTATATCACAATTTTAAATTATTAACCATATAACCTTTTATGATATCATTAATAAGTTTCGTATTAAATTAGAAGATATATTAAAAAATGCTTACAGCAAGGACAGTAGATGAAACTTTATTAATTAAGATATAATGACTTAAAACCCAATTTCTCAGAACAATGAATGAATTTATTCATTAAACGACCTTGTTTTTCTTAATATGAAGTAAATGTGTTGTGCATTATACTATATCAGAGGATTTGTTACAAATTTTCTTTGCATTTTCTGTATATTTATAACGTATTAACTGTCTTAACTTTTTCTTCCAAAAAAATGCGTGAAAAATAAATGCATGATAAAATTAAATATCAAATAAATATATAGGATTAAAATCTTATTTATATATATAAATAATATTATACAAGAAATCTATATTGTATACTATACACCTATACCTTATCTAATACGTAGCTATCAGTATCATTTCTAGTATTGTTGTGATCTTCCTTGACAAGCAATTCCTTATCCCTACTATCCATATTCTCTAAAAAGTTTATATTTGTCTGGATTTTTGATTCATTTAACAGGAAGTTATCAATTAAATATCTAATTGTGCGAAATTCGTCTTTAAGCCGTTTCTTATCTTTTTCATTCATTTTATTTGAAAACTTTAATTCTCGATTCATTTTATATTTTTTATATATTCCTCGATCTTTCAGTTCTTTAAACAGGATGCTATTGATTACGTGTTTAATTTTATAAAATTCAAATACAAGTAATTTCCTGTCATTTATGTGAATTTTTAATAATTTTACCTTTTCAACAGAATTATTATATTTTATTTCTTCATCTTTTGGTATATCTAATAAGTGGCTACAAATCACGTGTTTAATTTGGCGAAATTCATCTATAAGCAATTCCTTATCTTCTTTGCCCATATCATTTGAAAAATCTTCTCGTTGAGAATTGAATGCTTCGAATATTTTCTCAATATTTGGTTCATCTAACAAATGTTTATCAATCAACTTTCTAATCTTGCGAAATTCATCATTGAGTAATTTCTCATCTCCTTTGTCTACTTTATTAGAAAATTTTAATTCTCGTTTATATTTGTACTCAGCAAACATTTTTTGATCCATTTGATCTTCTGATATATTTTCTAACACGTATGTAGAAATAACATGTCTAATTTTTCGAAATTCTTTATTAAGCAATTCTTGATCTTCTTTATCCATACTTGAAAAATTTAGGCTTTCGTTTTGGACTCTATATTTATTAAACATTATATCAATATATGCTTTATTCATCAGCCAGTGATAAACCTTAGTTGCAAATCTATCCTCAAGCTTATATTCAGACTCATTTATCGGTTCTTCGTTAATTTCGTTTAAATCATTTTTTAACAGGTAGAGAAAAATTGCGCATCTAATCTTACTAAATTCATCTATAAGTACTCCCTTATCTTTGTCGTTAATTTTTGAGAATTTGAAATCAAGTTTCGGATAAAATCTACTACGCTCAATGAATTCTTTTGAATCTTGTATGGAATTAAGAGATTTACGTACAAAGAAGAAATTACCAAAAAAAATTACTATAATACCCGCCAAAGTGCCTAATGAATATTAAAAGAAAAGAATTAATAAAACTAATTCATAGTTTTAAATTATTAATTATTAAAGCTACTAACCAAAAGCGTCACCGAATGCTGTAATCGCACCAAAAATAGTATTTGTTCTATAGGGTTGATAAATTAGATGTTAATGTAATATTCATAATTATCATAACTAGAATATTAACAATTAACTTACCGTTCTTCGCTTGTCTGTTCTTGAGTAAAGCTTCCAGCAGCTATAGAAAAATAACCGGTTGTTCCTACTGGTATATTATACGGATTACTATTAAAAGGAATATAGCTGACAGAATTTTCTATTTTTGGTGTCACGTGGTAATTGGGCTCTAATCCAAAAATGGCACGAGTGTCACCCGGAAGGATAGACCTATAAGTACTCGTTTTAAACCTGACCTTGAAGGTACATAACAAAAAAATTAATAAATATGACGTTAATTAAATAATTAAATATGTGAAATATCTTACCACTGCAGCATAATTGACCATTCCGGCAATAAAGTTCAATTGAAGCTTAAACTCTGACAGAGTAGCTTTGTCCATTTGACTAATAGCCTTGTTTGTATTTGTCAATGAATTAAAATCGAAATCTATTTCAAAACAAATAAAATTTTAATTAGCAAAATATCAAACCAAATGTGATTTCCGAGCGATTATTACTTACCAGGAGGAGTTAATTGTATGGTAAGTGCAGCTATGCCAAGAGTGTTTATTTCTGCAGCGGTCGTATCATCATAGAAATAGAAGCCAATCTTTTGCAAACCACTTATGCCACTGTTTGGTTTGGCAAACTTGATGGTTTTATTTGCTTTGAAGACTAGGCAATTATCTCTATAATTATCATAATTATCATGATCGATTGCATTAGGAGTTATATAGCTATTACAGCCATCAATTGGGGTTTTCTCGCCATTATTTGTTATTAAGTCACATCGTAAAATTCTCAATTCTGGGGTTCCACATATTGCTATATCTATTGTAAATAAAAAGCGTCTGCTTAGCGTAACCGTTCAATAGTCTAATATTTTAATTTATTAAAAGTAAAATCTTACCAGGAATGTCAATTTCATGCAAGAAGATTTGTTCAACTTTTAAGTTTGGCTTATCTATTACGATGTTATATATTAAATAAAATAAGTAGAGAAGATATGCGATAATAACTATAAAGTAACGGAATTCTCTCATAATTAAATATAAGTTTAATGAACAACAAGAATCTGTTAATTTTTGAAAAGACTTTTCAGGCTTTTATTATTAATTGCGTAGTACTAAAAAGCTTGTTTCACAAGAAAAGTGATTGTAAAAAGATTATAAAATTAAATATCTCATTATAGAATTTTTTTTTTTTTTGATATTACATATATCATCAGATTAAAATGATGTAAATTTTTAATAGTGAATAACGAATACATGCATCTAAACTGCGAATTTTTTATCATTACATATATCAGTAGATCAGAGTGATTGTAAATTTCCAATAACATCTCAAATTACGAATTTTTTTTTTTATCTTGCAGATTAAGTTCGTTCTTAACTATAAAAAGAAAGCCGATCACATGTGATTTTTTGTCTTAAACAGGAGGCTGAAACTGAATGTATCAACTGTACTCGAACATCAGTTGACTCGATACGATGTTGGAAGATGCACTACTTATGAATTTTTACTTATTTACACATATTAAATAAATTAAAGTTCTTCAACAGACTACCATCAAATAATCCGGTCGAAGTGTTTTTTTATAGCTATTAAATATTAATCATGCACAAAACTAAACTAAAACAAACTTCCCAACACTGAGCCTGTCCAAACTGAACCGAATTCGATAAACAAACCGGAAACATGGAAATTATATTTTAATATATCGAACGGTACCAGAAGTTTTCTGTAATTAATTATTTTTTGTTTCCAGATCAGCCACAGCAATAATTGTGATGTAGAATATTGTACTAAAATAAAAACCTTTAATCTACTAAAGTCTTAAATCAAAAATTTTTTTGTCAAATATTTGATCGACAAGGTGCATATTTTACAGAAATGTTAATATTAACGTTAAGCAAGGATACGATTTCGACCAATAAATTTTGGGAGTTATATAAAATAGATTTCGATAGCATTAGATAATGAAAACAATAAAAACGGATTTTGTATTCTTCATTCAGATAAGTACTCCACTTATCCTAAAATCATTGCTTTGCATGAATAAAATTTTGAACCAAATGAACATCTGATTAATATGGTAAAGTTTAATGCGGGGCGTTCTTGTGTATCAAAATTCATTTGATTGAGAATCTCTTAATTTAATTTTACAAAAAAAAAAAATTTTTTTTATTATTGTATTATTTTTTTTTATTTTTTAACAGACAGAAGTACAACAAATATGTAGCAATTACTTTAAACTGTCCCGCCTTATACAAACCTCGAACAATTAGGTATGACCAGTTCTATTGGAAATATTAACAAAGAGAAGCAAAAACCTCTGGATTATTTTATCACGATTATTACTATCCCTCCCGTATTGTTCTTTCATTAAAAAATGCCGTCTGTAAATATTGTCATGAACGGAATGATACTTTTAATATGAGACTGTTGTATTGTCATAATGAAAGGTGAGTCTTTTCGTAAAAAGGAGAGGGTTTATGTCATGTGGTATAAGAGTATTTGATAGCTACAATCTAGATAGTTGTATAGATATTAATTTCTTTTAAATTATTATTTCAACACTTTTCTAATTTTGTAAAATTCAAGTTATCTAGCATAGTTAGTTTTCCCGATGGGGTACAGAAAGCAAAACCTGAATGCCAATGTTTAAGTTTAATCACGTTGATTTATATTGAACATAAAATTTTATTCCTCCTTCGAATTTAACAAATATATAAAAAATAACGAGAATTATTTCAGTATTTTTTATAGAACTATAATAGACAATATATAATACCGTACGCAACAACTAACCCAGATAAAAAAAATTCAATCGGGATTGATTGCTAAATTTGGTTTAAATTTTTACGAGATTCTTGTAATATGCTTTAATTGCTTTATGCATATGTTACGGACAATGGATAAATGGATATATTAATTAATTGTACTTGAGTTGTAAGTTAGTATTTATAGAGTTAAACAACACTTTTTGTAATGTATATATGAGTCTTATGAATATTTATTTATTTACTAGTAAAATTTAATATAAAATTATAAACTGAAAAGACTGAAATACAACATATCAAATGTTAAACTCTTGTATGTAAGATTAAATATTTATTATTTATTGCTCTTGTTTTTTTTTTTCACGAAACGGTTACATATTTAAGAAAAAGGATAATATCGTATGAAAATTTGAATATCATCATCATTTTAACTATTAGGACCATACAAAATTATCATTTGTTCAATAAGCTAAACATTTTTATTTTTATTTTTATTTTTATTTTTATTTTTATTAAACAGTAATAGTTAGCGAAAACAAATTTTATAAACATATCAAAAATGAAAAAGTAAAATAAAAAAATGAACTAAACTATCAGAAGAATCTACTTCGACGGTGGGGCAAGTAAATACGAAACTATTAAAGATATAACCGACTACACCTAAAAACCATTTCTTTAATTAACCCACTACCTCCCATACACTAGCCGAAACTTGGTAAGTTGAAGCCCGCCCTGCAGAAGAAAGTAAAATTGACCCTATAAAATTATATAAATCAACTACTAAAATCTACGATGGCGCTACGAAGTAAGATTAGTATAAAATTCTATTATATTTTTACCAAAATAAATGTAATTTCTAACACTATCTAAAGAATCATAATGAATAATATTATTATTACTACTATTATTATTAGGTAATGAACGAACGCTTTTAAACTTTAATTTTTTCTTTTTAGTCAACCCTAATGAACGTTCAAATTCCTTCAAGTGCGAACACCGTGGAATCCAAACCTCTTCAAATATTTCAGTGAAAATAAACTGTCTCATTTGAATCAAAACATCAGCAACATTTTTCTTTGTGGTCCAAGAATTCAACAAATCCGAAAGTGACATAGGTATAATTCCTTTAATAATGTCAATAAAAGTAAACACGTTAGGATCATATGATATATCCCATATATCAAGCGCCATAAGAGCATTGAAATCTTGTATATTATCGTTATATTCTAATATCCAAGTCAAGAGATGATTAATAGTTTTATCTCTAATATTGTTAATGATATCATAATGACCACTACACGTCCATACGTGATTAAAGGTTTCATCATACAATCCACATATAGGGCACATCCAACCATCATATAAGTCAAGCAAAGATTTCTTCATCTGTTCAATTGTAGGAATTTCTTCAATTAACAAGTGAACTTTTTGAGCTTTCATTTTAGAAGAAGAAACAGAAGTTTCATTGTTATTTATATCACAATTTAAACAACTAAATGTGGATGTCCAGTCAACTTCTAACGTGCGATATTTAGAATTTCTATTCAGATTAATAAATTTTTCTAATCCTTTGTAGTTGCATAAATTTTTCAAAAATGAACGCAGCTTATTTTCAATAATAATACCATTCCAACAAGGAAGAACTTTCATCAAACAAGCGTCTCGTCTAAAAACTATATAGCGATCTTGATCAGTATGCGCAATTTTCGCCAAATTATCTACATAATTATTACCCAAATCATCACCATGAGCAGCAACCTTAAACATTTCCACATGCAAGTTCAATGTTAATATAATTCTACATAAAATAGCCCATAAGAAATTATTATTAGCCTTGAAGTATTCTCGTGAAATTTGAGAGAATCTTGATTTCTTTAATTTTTCAAATTGTGTAATTACGTTAAGCGAATCTGTATTAATTCTGACTTTGCTATTTTTTGGAACAACGCTTAATGCTAGAAGGACAGCTAATAATTCTCCTCTGTATGCAGAAGGCCATTTATCAATAGTAGAATAAAATTCGACATGAGGTATATCAAATAAATCACTAATCTGAGCGAACGCGCAACTAATATTACATTGTTCAGTACCTAATTCTATTAATGATCCGTCGGTATAAAACTCAAAAATATAATAATTGTTATTGTCAAAAGGAGCTAATGTGCGTTGTATAATTAACAAGTCATTTCTTGAAGTTGAAGAATCTAATAGATCCAAAATTATATTCTCTTGCAATTGTGGAGAAATCACGTGATTTTGCGTTAACGCTCGATGTATAATATCATATTTCTTTTTTGCAAAATCAAAAATATTAAAAATATTGAATTCTATTAAGTTTGTAAGTTGACTAGGCGCAAATTGAGAATCTGTTAATAAGGGTACTAAACATTCCCAGTCAGCAGAAAACGTACAAGGTGATCGTGTTGATAATGATGCATTAGCAGCACATCCATATTCCATACATTGATATATATAAGTATGTGTATCAGTACATCGAGACATATCAACATGAAAATGTTTAATAACAGGTCGTTGTGTTTCATCTATTCCTTGAATTTTACCAATAAGTACAGAGTTGAATTGTGGATTATAAAATGCTATTAAAGATCTATTCTTTTTAGTAATATCATATGATCGAGTCTCTTCCACATTATCAACACGAGCGCCAAATAATTGTGTTATATTATGATTCAAATGAACACCATCTAAAGTAATTAAAGATCTAATATCTAAATACCATTTAGTTTCTCTCCGTTGTGAAAAAATAGGAATATAAGCCTTAATAAGTATTTCTTTCCATAATAATAAACGAGATTTGTCACCCGAAATAATTTGATCTAAAAATAAAATATTCTTTTCACGAAGTCTCTTCCTATGTTTAGAATAATATGCATTATCTACCACGTCTTCCAAAGGAATTTTACCTCCTTTAATTGATGGAAAAGTATTATTATCTAAATTTTCTAACGAAATATTATTATCATAGCATAATAAAAGCATATTAAGAATATAATTATTTTTTCGTGTATGCGGAACACGATTATATGGAAGTTTTTCTATTAATGGGCGTGATGTCCATAATTGATCCTGTAAGGATTTTAAACGAATTTCAGTAACTTTTCCTAATAGACCATTGTCGTTAAGTTGAATACAAAAATCAGTAATCTTGGCTTGAAGTTGATTGTCGTAAAAATCTCTATATCCATATATATAAGGATTATCGAGTATAGCATTAGGCGTAGAACGAGCGAATTTTAATTTGTTTTTAAACATCCTTCTAAAAGGAATTATTAAAGATTCAGTTTGTGTTTTCGATAAAGCCATAACTTGTGACCAGTATTCAACTCGAGGAACGATAATTCTATTAAATATATATAAAATATGTTTATCAGTAATTTTCTTTTTATACATAAGATTAACTAAATGGTCTATTTCATTCTTGATCTTGAACATCAAATAATTTCCATCATGTTCAATATTGAAATATACTCCCAGAATACGCATAGGTTCGTGTGGATGTTTGGCTTTAATATTAATTTCTTCACGACCAAACTTGATTGAAATTTTGTCATTATAATTATGAGAATATTTACGCTTCTCAGTTGTAGGCCTCATCATAAGCTCAGACTTTTCTTTGTTAATTTGAATATCATTAAGACGATAAAATGTATCAGCGATGTATAACATTTTTTCCAATTTTGACTTTTCATCAGTAATCCATTGAGTATCATCCATATACGCCATAATGGAAACATTTTGTTGATTAAGAACACCTTCTTCTTGAACAACTGATTTTGATATACAAGAAATATTATATCCCAATTGTTGTTTATCAATTTCTGCTAAAAGAGGATCGTAATAAATACACCAAAGCAACGGTGAAATTACTTCTCCTTGATCAATTCCTGTAAGAACATCATAAGGTGCAGTTTTTCCATATGCAGTGATTACTTGATTTTTTCTATCTTTAAAAAGTTCTAAAATGAGGGACGAAAAATCGTTAGGAATTTTAATTCTATCCATCACTTTTTTGAGTTGAAAAATGTTCACACGATCATAAGCCTTTCCCATATCCTGAGAGAGTATCCATAATTCATTATTATTATCGATTGAATCTTGAATAACTTCATTCATAATCCTTATCGGTTCAAATGTTGATTGTTTAGGCAGACCAGCGAATTGATTTGCCTTTAATACGTTATTATCTTTCAAAATAATTGCTAAACGACGATTTAGCAAGGAAATAAGTGCTTTTCGAGTAGTTTCTAAAAGAGTAATAGGGTGAGAATTTGATAATTCACAATTAAAGGGTTTAGGTTTAGCAATAGGAAAGACCGTCGCTTCTTTCCATTGTTTTGGTAAATATCCTAATTCTATAATTTTACAAATTAAATAATATAAAATATGATTACAATCATCACTTAGATGTTTCAACATTTCATTTGACACGCCTGAAGGTCCTGTTGCTTTTCCATTAGATAGTTGTCGAATAATATCTAACCATTCATCATAAGATGGAGCGTCCATAATACTAGAATATATATTTTCGTTAATATGAGGCTGTGGTTTATATTGTTCTTTCCATCTGCCTTGTATTGGTTTCTTTCTATTAACAGAGCCCGCCACTGTTTGAAAATGACGATTTGTTTCTTCCAGCACCTGATTCTCATCGGTAATTAAAACTTCATTACCATTATGATCTTTCTTATAAATTTTTTCAATTGAAATAGAAACCATTTCTTTTTCTGTAATAGATTGAATCATTCTCCCTTGATCATCTTTATAATTATCACATCGCTTTTTGATGTTAGAGATAATTTGTTCTTGTTCCATAATGTTAAGTTCAAGTTTAAAAACAATTCTCAATTGTTTTCTAATTTCATTAAGTTCGTCAAGATAACTATGGAACTGATCATTATCTAAAAAATTAAAATTATTGTCAGAAGTAACTAACTCATACTTGTCTTTTATCTTAATTATCGCGTTTTGATAATTAATCCATTTGTCGATCATTTCCTGATTTGGATGGTTTCTTAATCCTGTGATACATGAGCGGATTTCTTGAATACGGTTAATGATATATCTTAAATCAAAGTAAACTGACAACTTTTTCTCAGGAGCACATTTGATTTTCTGTTTTATAACTTTTTTGTTTTTTATATTTTCATTAGCAGATTTCATGATAAGTTGTCTAAGAGAATCCCACACATGATCAACATGTTTTCTTTTCGTGATCGAACGATCCTTGAGTTTGATACTTTCGATTTCATGATCCAAATCAGCACGGAAATTGTCCCATGTAAATTCATCATCTTCCTGATCCATTTCATCATATAAAAACACAGTACGAGTTATTTTCTTTTTACTTTTGTTAATCTTAGGTAATGTTTTTCCTATAAATAATTGTATATCAAGCGATAAAGTGACAGTATTATGATCAGTTGTAAAATGATCATTTTCTATTACAGTACTATTTAAACTGTGGCCAAGTATTGGTAATGAAGCCCAAATATAATCTATTCTTGATTTTTCGTTAGAATCATTAGGCGGAATATAAGTATATATATTTTCGTCATCTTCGTTAAATATCGGAATTGTATCTAAAAGGTGTCTGTTTTCTAGCATTTTGAACAATTTGAAATACCATCTATTATTAACAAATGACATCAAGTATTTTCTATAATTAATGTTGAAATCACCCATAATGATTATTTCCATATTTCTGTTTTTCCCATCATCGATAATATGTTCGATATATTGATATAGCTCCTCAATTTGTGTTCTTTCTTTTTTATTAGCGTTAATGTACACCTGAATTAACCTAACATTTTTCTTTTGACTAAAATTTAAGTCTAAATATAAAACGCGGCCTTTATGACCAACCGCTTTATGAACAAATATATCGTATTTATCGCTAACGATAATTCCTACGCCTTGACCTTTACCCCCTTGTTGTGAATAATCAAAATAACCATGGAAACCAAATTGTTGTTGCCAAATTTTTGATTGTCTATAAGAAAGATTAGTCTCGGCTAATCCATATATGTCAATATCATTGTTTTTCATCGCGTCTAACGTGAAAATTAATTTATCTTTACTAAGGGTACGAATATTCGTAGTAGCTATTTTCGTTATTGAAGAATGTTTTAAAGATTCTTTTGTAATAATTGGATTGTTATTTTCTATTTGGGGGAAATTTTTTTGTTGTTGAATGTTCGAACTAGAAGAAGAAATTATATTATTGTTCATCATAAAAATAATTATACGGCGGAATCGTCAAAAACTTCATCATTATCCCCCAATAATGATGAAGCTGAAGGGCCACCAGCTAACATGTTGTAAAGAGATGAAAGTAAGGATTTAGTTTCCTGGTGATTTTGTTGTATTTGCTTCTGTTGAGCAACAATATTTTGAATGTTTTGATCGGATTTTTGGAATTGTCGTGATTGAATATTGGACTTATTCGCAAGTTCATCTTCATCTTCACTCGATTCAGAATCACTTTTACAGCGTCTTTTCGCTTTAGCTTCTGTATTATTATCAGATTGTTGATTTTTCTTTTTCTTACTAACTGGAACTGGATGCGCTTTATCACATTTAAGCGCTTGTTGAGTTGTAACAACTTCACCAATTTGCTTGCCAGTATCGCTAATAAGCGACTCCATATTGAACAATTTATCTTCAACCTTCCTTATAGTATTAATAATTTGTTCCTTGAATTTTAAAAACATCGGATGGTTATTAAAGTCATCACTATCGTCATCATTATTATCATGATTACTGCGAGGTCTTCCTTGATCACGTGATCCAGAGGGAATATTATTATTAGATTTAGAATTATTTCTGGGCTTTTGTTTAGATTTAGCCGCATCTGCATACGACTTTTTTAGATTTTTCCAATTATCAGCGCCACTAACAAACCGTTTAGAATGAGATTTGTTAATATCTTTGTTAGTACAGTCTTTGGCCATATGAGTGGGATTACCGCAAATATTACAAATGCGATCTTCCTCTTTACTCTAGTATAATTGTCGAGTACCAGCGTTGCCCTTTTTGAATTCAATATTCATTTGTCTGGCTGCCACCAAATCATCTCGCGAAGAAAAATGAATGTAAGCATAGCGACATCTTTGATATTTACCACGAATCATAACAGCTGGGATAAAACAAGTTTTCCCTTTACATTGTGTCATAACTTCCTTGAGATCATAACCACTAGTTTGATAATGTAACCCAGATAATCTTAACGAGAATTGTTTCCTTTTCTCGCGTTCCTCTTTGCTCAATAACAATGGTAAAACTCTAACTATGTCTTTGTTAATATGATAACTCCATTGCTCTTTAAAGTAATCAATAGAAGTAGCATCCTTATACGTAATAAAAGCAACTTGGTAAAGACCAGCACCTCTCGTATAAATCTTCTCAATTTCGCCAAGATCTTCAAAGGACTCACGAATTTCGCGTACCTGTCTAAACGCGGGAATATCAATCACTTGAATTGTACGATTATTGGAATTTTGTGATGTATCACTATCCTTGTCATTTGTAGTAGCCACCTTTTCAGGCTTTAATGGGGTAGGTTGCAGTTTCACATTAAACACTTCACCCGAATCACCTTCTTTTTGCTCCTGAATAACAAGTTCTATTTTAAGAAATTGGTCAAATTTTTCTTTGTCCAAAAATGATACCTTCGCCCCTTGCTTTCCCAACGGGGTAACTGGAAGTTGTTTGTTATACTGGATATTATAGGTTTGTAGCGCCTTTTTAATTTTGGTAGTTTTTAGATTTTTTCCTCCAATAAGCTCACCATATGGAACAAGTGCAATGTGTTCTTTTACTTTTTCTATAGTAATGATCGACGGGTCTTTGTTAGAATTACTAGGATCAACATCCATGGGCTGGGACCCTTGATCGGCTTGCAGATTAATCCTATCCTGATTAGGCAAAACAACAGATTGTTGTTGATCCTTATGAGGAGTTGAAATAATTTCTTTGTTAAGAGTCGGAACCTTATTAGTTCCATTCACATTGTTTACAATATTCTGCGGAGGTAAGGGAGGGTCACGTGACAAATCTTTCGCGACCACCTTGGACTTTTCAGTAGCTTTCCCTTTGTCGTTACCAGAAGAAGATTTGGAGTTTGGACCATAAGTATCCTGAACAATTTCTTTTTCCATGTCCATAGCACGTTCAGCTTCCATAGTTTCTGTCAGTTTTTTGTCAGAAGTTGGCTGAGGCTTTTTCCGATAGGTATTCCAAATACTCTCATGATGAGAAGCAGTTTCCTTCGGTGCACTGAAGGTGAACTGGTTTTCAGGACTAGTCGGCCTACTTCCACCTGCTTGGGAATTACGGCTTGAGCTACGTGTTTGTCTACCACCTCTACCACCTCGTTTAGCGTTTCCAGACATTTTCTATAAATTGTTAGATATTTACTGCGGATTTTAAGCGATTTTAACAATTTGCAAGAAAGAGTTCGCCCATATATATAATAAGCTAAACATTTTAAAACAATAAAAAGATATTATTGGGCGTTTTTTATAAAACTAGTAACGATTTTGTTGATCATTTTTGTTGATCATTTATTTTAAATTTATTATAAATTTTGTCACGAGATTTTCTATGAAAATCATTTCTCAATTTGTTATTAAAACACCTGCTGAATTGCCTCGAAATTGAAAATCATTTCCCTTTTTATAAAAAAATTTCCTTTTTGGTAAAAAACTCTCAGATTAATCTTATATAAAAAAAAAAAAATGTCAATGACAATGTCAATGTCAGTGACAATGACAATGTCAATGTCAATGTCAATGTCAATGTCAATGACAATGACAATGTCAATGACAATGACAATGAAAAAAACTTCTAATGCCAACTTTTCGCAAAAACTCTTCCTGTGCCACTAAAAGTCCCTGTTAAATTGTTGCATCATTCAATATTTGCATAATTTCATTTTTTTGTTGATCATTAAAATTTCATAAAATATTGCAAAAAAATAAAAAAATTGTAAAAAAAATGTTTCAGCGTTTTTTCATATAATATTATTAAAAAAAATGCCAAAAACCTTTTTTTTTGCATTACTATTAAGAAAAAAACGTTTTGGCATTTTTCCATATAAAATTATAAAAAAAATAACGCAAAAACGTTTTTTCTTCATTTTTTATTTTTTTAACAAAAAATGTCAAGACTGACGTTTTTAATTAAAAAACCAATATTTTTTTGATTTTTAATCACAAAAATGTCAAAGTCTGACGTTTTTAATTAAAAAAATCATTTTTTTTTTGATTTTTTAATAACAAAAACGTCAAGTCTGACGTTTTTAATTAAAAAAAACCAATATTTTTTTGATTTTTATTTTTTAATCACAAAAATGTCAAGTCTGACGTTTTTTAATTAAAAAAATCATTTTTTTGATTTTTTAATAACAAAAATGTCAAGTCTGACGTTTTTAATCAAAAAAATCATTTTTTTTTGATTTTTTAATTACAATAATGTCAAGTCTAACGTTTTTAATCAAAAAAATCATTTTTTTTGATTTTTTAATTACAAAAACATCAAGTCTGACATTTTTAATCAAAAAAATCATTTTTTTTGATTTTTTAATTACAAAAACGTCAAGTCTGACATTTTTAATTAAAAAAAACAATATTTTTTTGATTTTTAATTACAAAATGCCAAGTCTGACGTTTTTAATTAAAAAATCAATATTTTTTTTGATTTTTAATCACAAAAACATCAAGTCTGACATTTTTAATTAAAAAAAACCAATATTTTTTTTGATTTTTAATCACAAAAACGTCAAGTCTGACGTTTTTAATTAAAAAAATCATTTTTTTGATTTTTTAATTACAAAAACGTCGAGTCTGACGTTTTTAATTAAAAAATCATTTTTTTTTGATTTTTTAATTACAAAAACGTCAAGTCTGACGTTTTTAACTAAAAAAATCAATTTTTTTGATTTTTAATTACAAAATTGTCAAATCTAACGTAAAAAATAATTTTTTGAATCATAAAAATGTCAAATCTGACGTTTTTAATTAAAAAATCATTTTTTTTATTTTTAATCACAAAAATGTCATGTCTGACGTTTTTAACTAAAAAAATCATTTTTTTTTTTGATTTTTTAATTAAAAAACGTCAAGTCTGATGTTTTTTAACTAAAAAAGTCATTTTTTTGATTTTTTAATTACAAAAACGTCAAATCTGACGTTTTTAATTAAAAAAATCATTTTTTTTATTTTTAATCACAAAAATGTCATGTCTGACGTTTTTTAACTAAAAAAGTCATTTTTTTTTTATTTTTTAATTACAAAAATGTCAAGTCTGACGTTTTTTAACTGAAAAAGTCATTTTTTTTGACTTTTTAATTACAAAAACGTCAAGTCTGACGTTTTTTAACTGAAAAAGTCATTTTTTTTGATTTTTTAATTACAATAACGTCAAGCCTGACATTTTTTAACTAAAAAAGTCATTTTTTTGATTTTTTAATTACAAAAACGTCAAGCCTGACGTTTTTTAACTAAAAAAGTCATTTTTTTGATTTTTTAATTACAAAAACGTCAAGCCTGACATTTTTTAATAATCATGTATTTTTCCTAAGAAAATTTCCGAAATTTTCGGAATTCCGTGCAATCCGAAAGTAAATAATTTTACCCCTGAGAATCACCCTTTTTGGATTTAAACTGTGGCTTGTGTATAGACATTTAATTAACCAAATAAACAGTTTAAATAAAAAAAGCTGTACAACATTTTTTTTTCTTTCGTACGATATGAAGTAAAAAAAAAAAAATTTCGGTCATGAGTTATTTACTTTTATTTAGTTTTATATATATTTAAATACAAAATTTTATTATTGCCATTACTCTTATGTTTTTTTACGTAATTTAGTGTTTCTGCTGACACCTTAATTTATTTGTCTGGGCGAAATGTTCATTCTAAGGTATGGTTCTTTTTATTTGACGCGTCTCAATTTATTTTTATTATTTTATATTAGAATTTTGTTTGTTTATTGGAGATCAGAAAATTGTTAATTTAATAAAGTATATGTACAATTAGTCTTAATAAAGACTTAGTCATTTATTTTATTAATGCAACGCAACAAAAAAAATATTGTAATAAACGTTATCTCAAAAATTCTAGATAATTTCTCTATTTAAATTCTCTTGATTTTCCTTCTTTTCCAACTCTTTATCAATCCAGTTGTTAATTGCCGTTATTGTTCTATCACATTTAGGAATATCAATACCATTGTACAAACGAGATACCATAGACTGATTAAAACCGATATTTTGTGTTGAAATTTCTCGTATTTCACGAGCTATTCTGTATTGACTTGGGGAATCAGTATTTTTTCTATAATCCATAACTATTTTAAAATTTTTTATTATTCTTGATTCTTCATTTGTAAAAGTTCGTTTCTTTTTGGGTTGCCATTGCTCGTTCAATTCATTTTGATCTTGATTCTGTTGGCCAAAACTAGATTATATAATTATTTAGTATCAGAATAATTATTTTATTATCATTATTATTAAATAAGATGCAAAACTTTTACCTTCTACACATTAACCTCTCAGCAATTAAGTTTTGTGTTGATTTTAAGGTTTGAGTACGAACATAAATATATTCATCAATTGGGAGATTTTTTTTACCAATATCAAAATTTTTAACTATATTATTTTCTACCTCAACAGTCGCTGTTGTACGCCTGGTTCTGTTTTTTATTGCTGGAATTAAGTTACTCCACAAAATAATTGTTTTCCACCAAAATCTTTCTAGATAATTCTTTAAATTGATACTATAGAAAGGATTTATAATTGATTGTGTTGTTATATCTAGTTGTACATTAATATTTATACCCAGTTGTAATATCAATAGTTCGTAACTATTATAATTTTGTATGATTTTTAATAAAGGATCGCCCATAATAGTATACGTCCAAGTATTATTTATTTTGTCAGAATTTAGTGGTAAATTTTGTGGATATACTGCTAAATCTAGATCTTCGAGATTCTGATTTGATTCAAAATCTATACTTGGCAAATCATGTAAACTTATTTCACCAAAATTGTCACGAAATCTATTTTTTTTAATTAACGACACCCTTTTATTAATTAATTCTAAATTTTTTTGTATCATCAACCATTCCCATCTATCTATTTCATTTTCTATTTCATCAATATTCTCTTTTACTCTTACTGAATTCCATACTCGCATAGCAAATTTTGCTAAAATTTCTCTACTACCACCTTCTTCAATTGTAAATTTCTTTGATCTAATGTGATGGCGCACTGCCCTTATAGCATGACCATAACACCATCCAACCAATACTTTTGAACTATCAAATTCTTCATTTGTTATAATAGTATTAATAATTCTATTAAAATATTGTTCTGGAGTTTCATTATTATATTCTTTTAATACTGCAACCAGTAAATTACGTGCACAATCAGTATTTATTAAGTAGGGAACTGAATTAGAATTAAATAATTGTAATTCTTTTTGTCGGTAAATGTGTAAATAATGCTGAAGATTATTAGCAGATAGATCATTAGTTACAAGTTCAAATACATCTACTGGAGGCGCATCTGATTTTTTACCTAATAATGGCATTGTAAAAAATGCATTCAAGATTCTCTTGTAATTTTCTGTAGTATTATTTATACTTGTGAGACAATATGGAATTGACTTTACTAATTGTCCCGTATAATCTAGAAAAATTCCTGGATTTTCATGCACATGATCATGATAGTAAACAATTGCAGCTTCATTAAATATTGGTATTGATAATGGTTGAGTTTGAATAGGTTCTTGAATAAAGCCCCATATCCGGCGTTTAACTGCAGATTTTGAACCATTTATTCTAAGAAATTCATCTTTTTCTTTTCTGTTAATATCTAAAATTGCTGCATGAAGTCGTTCACATAAATTATAACCTAGCTGTTTGTTTGTTTTTTTAGCCGAATTGATCATCCTTGCAGAATTGGCTGATGGTATACCTTGTCGATTACCAGTATATCTAATTTCACTTTTAACAGTTGATAAAATTTGCTTTCGAATATTACGAGGTGATTTACAATCAAATTCCATTAATTTCTGTCTAGATAACCCACGACATTGTCCAAATGTTTTTCCTTCTAAGTGCTTACATTGGTTTTTATTAAGTGAAAATATTACAGAAATATTGACTAAATTTTCAGAACTAATTAAATCAAGTTTATTAATTGCTATTTTAAACGTAACCTTTTCATTTATATTACATCCACCACAATAACAATACTTTGTTAGAATTTTGTTTGATTCATATGTTTTTTTAACAGTTATGGATATTTGTGGTGGGAATTCTGACTGTTTTCTGAGTAATTCAACCAAATAATAATTGCTAACTTGCCACGACCTCCAATAATAATTGGGTTCTTGATCATCAATAACGCATAAAATTAATTTATCTAATGCATCTTTTCGAGTAATTGTAAATTGAAAATCTTTAGCTTCTTGATAAATTAAATAGCCATTAATATTTTCAACATTAGGTATAAATGAACTATCAATACCCATAAATAATCCTGCTAAGTTTTGATTTTGTTTTCTTTTATCATTTTCAATAACGGGTTGCAATTGATGATCATTCTTGATAGAGGATTGATAATTATCATCATCATCATTATATACCGATTGGAAATTATAATTATAATCTTCACACTTAATTTCATCATAAACAGGCTCTTTGTCTTTAGCGATAGATAAACAATTTTGCATAACAAGTAATTCATCATCTTTAAAGATAGATAAATCAATAAAATTATTTTGTGAGAATGGTAAGTCTTGTATAAAATTATTTTTTCTTTTAAAAACTGGTACGAAATGATTTGCTTGGTAAGTCATTTGAAATTGTTTTGCGGAACAGGAACTCCACATAATAATACATTTAGGCAAATCTTTCGTATTTTGTCTTGGTAAAATTATGCGATTATAAATCTGGTTCATAAATTTATTATTCGTATTTGGAAAAAGAGACTCAATTGGTCTATGTAATACCGATGCTAGTCCAAAAAATGCTATCATAGAATTCCAGGAATTTGGTTTACACATCAATTTTAATTCTGAAATATATTCGCTCTCTTTCTTAAAACCATAATTATTATTTATAATTCTACTATTTCCACTATTCAATGCTTCTTCCCGATAAATAATATCCTGTTCAAAAATTTTTTGTTGCAAATAAAATTGGGAGTGTATCATTAATTCAACCATTACAGCTAATCGCAACTGAATATTAAAATTTTCATTTCCAAATACAATTAAAGAAGCACTATTAAAAAAGCAGTTTCCATCGGGAGTTGATCTTATACAAACACAATCTTTATATTTTTCTGGGAGCAATTTCATTGCTTCGTAATCTTGCTTATCATCATCCCACTCTTCATTAATATCAAAACTATTGGGTAATATATCAGCGCTATCAAATTGAACGCCATAATTAATAACCTCGCTAAGTGTAATATCATTTCTATCAAGAAAATTAAAAATAGTGTGTAAAGTATTTGTAGCAGTAATAGATTCCATTTTATTTGGTTTATATAAAAATATTCAGAACGATAGTAAATACAGTAAATTTGTAAAATAAATTTACAAAGTTTTACGAAGTTAAAAATTTTTTGCATTAGAAATTTATCATATTTATAGTATAGCGCTATAAACTTTAAAAGCAGGTTTTATTTAGGTACAAAAATAAATCTTTAGATTTGTTATTTTAACATATTACGAAATATTAAAAAAAAGTAAATTCACATTTTTTTCATTACGTTAAAAAAGTAAATTGACATTTTTTCATTGCGTCATGAAAAGCAAATCAAGATAAATTAGCATGCTACAAAGTATTAAAAAAAAGTAATTTCATAGTATTACCTCCTTTTCCTTAGTTATCGTAAAATCTACTTTCTCACGAAAGGAATGTGGTCTGTGTGTATTTATTTTAACAATATAATAGATATTTGATAAACATAAACATACAAGCCACAGTTTAAATCCAAAAAGGGTGATTCTCAGGGGTAAAATTATTTACTTTCGGATTGCACGGAATTCCGAAAATTTCGGAAATTTTCTTAGGAAAAATACATGATTATCATTTTTTAACTAAAAAAGTCATTTTTTTGATTTTTTAATTACAGAAACGTCAAGCCTGACGTTTTTTAACTAAAAAAGTCATTTTTTTGATTTTTTAATTACAAAAACGTCAAGCCTGACGTTTTTCAACTAAAAAAGTCATTTTTTTGATTTTTTAATTACAAAAACGTCAAGCCTGGCGTTTTTCAACTAAAAAAGTCATTTTTTTGATTTTTTAATTACAAAAACGTCAAGTCTGACATTTTTTAACTAAAAAAATCATTTTTTTTTATTTTTAATCACAAAAATGTCATGTCTGACGTTTTTAACTAAAAAAAACATTTTTTTGATTTTTTAATTACAAAAACGTCAAGTCTGACATTTTTAATTAATAAAATCATTTTTTTTTGATTTTTTAATTACAAAAACGCCAAGTCTTACGTTTTTAACCAAAAAAATCAATTTTTTTGATTTTTAATCAAATCTAACGTAAAAAATGATTTTTTAATCATAAAAACGTCAAGTCTGACGTTTTTAATAAAAAAATCAATTTTTTTTATATTTAATTATAAAAACGTTTGATGACCCGACCCAAAATTTTCGAGTCAATCTGACAGTATAATGATTATAACTCACTAATAATTACCAAGTTACTCTAGTTATGTTATAAAGTGTTACCTGTGTTACTTAATTGCCAAGGGAATAAAAAATGTGTGGATTAGTTGAACATGCGTCTTCGGCAACTACTAATTAAAGTTTAAACGACATGTAGATTTATAAAATATGATCTAGTGTTCAATATATAAATGGGGACTTTATTCATAAAAAAACTTATATTTTTATATATTTTTGTTTATACAGAAAAATTAATATGTAAATTTTTTATAACCACGGCACTCTTCGAACAGCAAACGAAAATGATCTAAGTTTTTGCGTAAGATATAATCTTCGTCGGCAACTGATATTTATCTATGTCACAATAATCGAAACTTGATAAGTCAAAATGTTCAGGATCCAAACAATTTGATTCATTATCTTTATCAAAATTTATATCACAATAATTATAACTTGCCAAGTCAGAATGTTCATTTTCTAGTTCCTCTATAATTTTACTTTCATTGAGTTCTGAATGACTTGATTCGTTATTGTTCTCGGAATCAATGAGATGAATATTGTCAAGTTCCAAAATTACTTCATTAATATCTGGCCTTTTTTGTGGTTCGTGTTGCCAACATTCTTTATAAATAATATATGATTAGAATGTAATGAAAAAATCATCATTATAGTATAATTTATACCACTTACTATCATAAAGAGTAACTAATGAATTTACTATTTGTGTTCGGGATAGGAATTTCTCTTTCACCATCAATAATTCCAAGGATAATTAACGTAATTTGATTTCGATCAAATTTATTCTTAAAATCAAAAGGCGATGAACAACTTGTTAATTCCCAATATACTACTCCTAAACTATATATGTCTGATTTTTTAGTTAATTCGTAACTTTTGTTATCGTGAACTTTAGGATCCATGTAGGGAATTATGCCACGTGGTTTGATGAATTAAGATATTTTTGGGATGCTAAAAAAAAGAAATATGTTAATTGTGTTATTCAAAAAATTTACCCGAAGATGTGTAAAGCATGATAATATAAATATTCTTACAAGTTCTCCGTGTATAATGTCACTATCATGCAACCACAAAACCGCCCATGCAATTTCTTTGGCAAACTTTAACTGGATTTCCCATTTAATTTTAGTCTTAACATTGTCACTTAAATATTTTTCTAATGTTCCGCCGTCTGCATATTCAAGAACAAGCGAATAATTTTTTTCGTCTAAAAATAAAAAATATGAAGTAAATGAAATACATAAGTATCACACACTAAAAATTTTACCTTCTAATTCCGTGACTCCATAAAAATGAATTATAGATGGGTGAGAAGCTAGCCTCATTATCTTAATCTAGAGAAGAAAGGAATTATGAATTATATACAGTATATAACGATAACATAAATAAGCTATATCAGTAACACACACTTCATTAATGATGTCTCCTTCGATAATTGCATATATTGATGCATTCTTCTATTTTGCGGTATAAACCGAAGAAGATCCTCCGGAAGCAATCTTAGTAAAATCTCTAAAGTTTTGAGAATTACTGTATAACGACGAATTCTATTGTTATACAAATATTTCTCTAGTCTACCGATATTGGTGGTAGTAGCAATAATAGTAGTATTAGGATGCAGTATTATTGTTAATAAGATAAATGTAAAAATAATAGTATCGGTTTCATGCAAATAGTAAGTAAATGGAAAAAATAATGAATAGATATATATATATAATATTAATTTAAATATGCCCTTCCATCCAAAAAGCTGAACAAAATTAATCCTAAAGATTCTAATCCTCCATCCAAAAAGCCGAATAAAATTAGTTGCACAATCCCTAACCTTCCATCCAAAAAGTCGAACTTCCATCCAAATAGCTGAATAAAATTAAGAATTCTAAGAATACAGTCAGAACTCGATATAACGAACCCTCCGTTCAAGCTATCTTGGGTCGTTTCGATAAATCAAATATTTCTATTATACCGATTAATATATTAAAAAGTATAAAAACGGTATATCTAAAAAAGTATATCAATATAAAGTCAAATTTTATCACCTTAAAATGTGTTTGTAATACTAATAGTTTAATACAATGTTATCATACAGAAACTTGTAAATAGATGCACCGAAATTGAGAATCGGTGGTCTGCTGCGTTGAATAATGCCGGCCGAGACTAAGTTAATTCCGGCCGGAATTAGTATGGTATCGGTTTATCGCGAATAAATAAGTGTGACTTGTTTTATGATTAACTTCGTTAATGTAATATCGCGAAAATTAATAATAAAGTCGGTATATAGTGATATAATTGATTATAGATGGTTTTGGTTTAAGAAAAAAGTTCGTTATGGGCCAAAATCGGTTTATCCCGAATCGTTATATCGAGTTATGACTTATGACTGACTGTATAACTGTTTTCAAAATTGAAAACAGCATTATTTTGACAATCATATTATTATCATTTCAACAAAATTACTAAATTAGGATGTTACAAATTGCAAAATCCAATTAATGAATTCAAAATTAAATATGACGAAAAAAACTTATGAATTTTTAAGTTACATAACTCGGTATAACGGTTCGGGTTAAACTGATTTTGGCCCATAACGAACTTTTTTCCTAACCCAAAACCATCTATAATTAATTCTATCACTATATACCGACTTTAGTTATTATAAATTTCGCGATATTACATATAACGAAGTTAATCATAAACCAGTCATACTTATTTATTCGCGATAAACCGATACCATCCTAACTCCGGACGGAATTAACTTAGTCTCGGCCGGCACTATACGCAGCAGATCACCTGATTACGAGTCTCTATTTCGGTGTGTATGATAACCGATTTTATACGATTTGTCAGGTAGTAACAGAAATAAAATATCAGTAATTAACGTAATGCAACAATAAATCAGTAGGAAATCGATAATAATTGATAAAGAGAAATAGGATAATATTTGAGAAGGGTATAAATATAGGTTTATGGTGTGCAATCGATAAATGACCAACAAATATTTATTAATATATATCGTGTTTTATTAATCCACTAATAAACTAAACTGTATACAACTAAATGATAATAAACGATAAATATAGTTAGGAATCGGTAAGAAACAGTGTATCTTTATTAACAATTGACAAAAATTGGTAAGAAATCGACCATATTACTGCCTCACTCGGCGCTCTGTAATATTCGTTATCCCTTTACAAGGGTTAATTATCACTAATTATTACTTATCTAGTATTCATCTCCCAAAAATCGCTCATTTGTCTTTCCTTTAAATATCTCCTAAAATTCAGTACATTTTTGTCTATCGTTCTACTCGTCCTTTGGCCAATTAGTCCGCAGTACAAATCGTCCTTTGTACATCTTGTCCAAAGTACAAATTGTACCACTAAGCCTCCGATGATCATCCTTCAGCCACTAATTATAAGATACACCAGTTTTCTTTAATTCTATTAGAAATCTGATTTAAATATTGCCTACGTATGATGTGCTATTTGAAAGAAACACTGATAGTATCGATAACGACGTATTTGATGTAAAAACGACGGGATGAATATATATTAATGAAAAGAAAGATTGCTGGTCTAGTAATTTATATACGGAGGATGAAATATTTATACAAACGTTATATAGAAGAAAAATACTCATTAACAGATAAATCTTAATATAAATTTATCTGTACTATTGGACGTGAATTATTAATGTTTCCTAAGAATCAAATATATTGATAAAAAATAAAGCAAAGAAGATGAGAGAAATAACTCGTGGCCTATTTGATAATAATATCTCTAAAATAGCGAGTGTGATAGTAGAAATATAGGAACAGGCATATCTCCAAATTAGAAATAAAATATGGTTAGCACGCGATCGATACAGAAACTGCGAAGCAACTAGTCGTACAGTGCCGACAAAGAAATTTTCTGTGGTTAATTATTTTTATTCTGCTGGTCTTTGTAGAATATTGTTACTTTTTTTCCCTTTCTTTCAATACGTTACTGGTAAATTTCAGACCCAACAAAATTACGCTCATTTCAGAAGTTGGAACTTGGAATCGGTCAAAAAAAAAAAAAAAAAAGTTTTAACAGATTAACCCGGTTGATTAACCTGAGGTTATTATTAAAATCGTAAATTTTTTTAGGTCAGCATAAACTTTTTTTTTAGTTAAAAATCCAATTTCAATCAATAAATTTGGAATGGCAAAGATTTTTTGATGTTATATAAAATTAATCGACCAATCGTTGAATATTTTAAAATTTTTAATGAAAACAATAAGAACAGAGTTTGTTTTGAAACAAATATGCATTCACATGGTTAGTTATTTTAAAATAATTTAATTCCGATCAGGTTCTTAACTTATTCTAATAATTTTAAAAAAAATCATTGATGTCAATAGAAATCTAAATGGAAATATTAATGTCAAAGTCTTAATTGAATTTCATTTGAAAATTTGCCGTGAAATTTTCAAGAAAAAAAAAATAATATTGCTATATTTTGTATATTAAATACTGTGTTATTTTTAATAAAATTTATAAAAAAAAAGTGGAAAATAAAACCAACGTATTGTACTTTGTAATTAACCGGTCGATCTTGGACTGAAGCTAAACAGGTTATTACTGGACCGTTAACATAACTTCCTGCATTCGTTATCAAAAGTTTCTTTTGCTAGGAATATGAATTACGTTATCCTGAAATATTGAGCCTGAACCGAATAGACTTAGCCAATAATATGATCAGTTTTTTTTTGGAATAATTGAGTTTGTTTCGCTACGGATAATAAATTGAATGAGTAAGCGAGGAAAATTTAATAAGTTTCAAATAATCAATCAACCAATCATATTAAATTAGAAGATATATCAAAAAATGTTTACGAAAAGTATATGGGACTTTATTAATTATATTAAATATACTGTAAGATAAGTGATTTAAAAATCTAATTTCTCCTAAACAACTTATTTTTCTTAAAATACAATAAATGTGTTTGTATATTACACGTCAGTTGCACTTTTCTGTATATTTTGGACGGTTTAACTTTCTTTTCAAAAGAATGAATGAATAAATTATAAATGCATGATACTATTAGATGTCAAGAAAAAATGATTTATTATTCATGAGTATAAAGGATTAAAATCTTATTTATATATATGAATATAAAAATAATATTATTATTATACAGGAAATTTATATATATTATACATTATACAGCTACACCTTATCTAATATATATTTATCAATATCACGCTTAATCATGTGAATTTCATTATTGATGTCAATGATATGATTATTGATATAAGATAAAAGTGGTTCCCTATCTTTTTCATTCATATTCTCTAAGTCTAAATATAGGCGAGTTGGCTCATTTAACAAGAAATTATCAATTACTTCTCTAATTTTGCTAAACTTACCGGTAAGTAATTTCTTATCTTTTTCACTCATATTCTCTGATGAAAACTCTAATTTTCGTTCTTTTATATATTTATCAAATATTTTTAGATTTTTTCGTTCATTAAACAGGTGGCAATTAATCACATGTTTAATGTTATTAAATTCATTTGCAAGCAACTCCTTATCTTTATCGTTCATCTCAGTTGAAAAATTTGATTTTTGAACAGTTTCCTTATATTTATTGAATTTTTCCTCATCTTTCGGTATATCCAATAGGTAATTAAAAATCACGTAACTAATTTGTTGAAATAAATCGTCAAGCAATTTTTTATCTTTTTTATCTTTTGAAAAATCATTATTTTGAGGAATAACTCCTTCGTCCATATCTTTTATATCTTTTGAAAAATCATCAATTTGAAGAGTATCTCCTTCGTCCATATCTTTTATATCCTTTGAAAAATCATTATTTTGAAGAGTATCTCCTTCGCCCATACCCTTTATATCCTTTGAAAAATTATTATTTTTAAGAAAATTGTATGCATCGAATATTTCCTCAATATCTGGTTTATCTAACAAATGTTTGTCAATCAACTTCCTAATTTTGCGAAATTCGTCATTAAGCAATTTCTGATCTTCTTCACTTATTATATGCAATTCTTCTTTATCTTCGTTTTTCGTATCGTCTGAAAATTTTAATTCTCGTTCATATTTATATTTAGCAACTTTTTCCTTTTCTTCTGATTTACCTAACGAGTATACATCAATAACATGTCTGATTTTGTCAATTTCATCGTTAAGCAATTTCTTATCTTCTTCATTTATATTTGATGATAATTCAAGTTTCTCTTTTTTATATTTATCAAGACATTCCTTAATATATTTTGCATTAAATAACCAGTAATAGAACCCAGTTTTAATTCCGCTAAAAAAAATGTTAATCTTAATAATCACATATTCAATCTTATTTATGAACCCTTTCGGAACTTTGTTCATTTTGTTGACAATATTATTACTTTGATATAACAGATGGTAATAAACTGCATATCTAATATTTCTAAATTCATCTACAAGCATATCCTTATCCTTGTCGTTAATACTTGAAAATTTAAAATCAAGTTTCGGATGAAATCTACTACGTTCAAATAATTCTTTTGAATCTTGTAAGAAATTAACAGATTTATGTACAAAGCCCCGTGGACTTAAACGAGAATCACCAAAAAAAAATACTATAACACCCGCCGTAACGCCTAATGATTATTTAAAAGAAAATCATTAATAAAACTAATTTATGGTTTTAAATTATCAAGTTATTAAAATTACTAACCAAAAGCGCCACCGGCTGCTGCAATCGCACCAAGAACAGTATTCGATCTATATAGGATTTATAAATTAGATGTTAATGCTCGTAATTATCATAACTGAGAATATTGTTAACAGTTAATTTACCGTTCTTCGCTTGTCTGTTCTTGAATAAAGCTTCCAGCAGATACAGAAAAGTAACCAGTTGTTCCTACTGGTATATCAGATGGATTACTATTAAAAGGAAAATAGTTGATAAAATTTTCTGTTTTTGGTGTCACGTGGTAATTGGGCTCTAATCCAAAAATAGCACGAGCATCCTTCGGAAGAATAGACCTATAAGTACTCGTTTTAAACTTGACCTTGAAAATGTATAGCAAAAAAATCAATAAATATGCATGAACTAATTAACTAAACATGTGAAATATCTTACCACTGCAACATATCTGGCCATCCCAGCAATAAAGTTTAATTGAAGCCTAAACTCTGACAAAGTTGCTTCGTCCATTTGGCTAATAGCCTTCTTGTTCGGATTTGTCACTGGATTAAAATCTATTTAAAGTAAAAATAGTTTGAATTAGCAAAAGATAAATCAATATAATTTCCTCCTATAAAAATTTCCCACGTGTCTGAGTTTCTTCGGAATAAAAATTAGAAAAATTATCATTTATCGGAGAATTTTTTTATAGAGTCCGTGCTATTTTTACTTACCAGAAGGAATTATTAGTATGGTTAGTGATGCTATGCCAATAGTGCCTGCCTCTGAAGCGGTTGTGTTATCATAGAAACTGAACCCAATCTCGTCGTATCCACCTATTTCCGGTTTGGTAAATTTGATGGCTTCATTAGCTTTGAAGGTGAGGCAATAATCTTTAAAGACCCCATAATCAGCTGCATTAGGAAGTATATAGTTGTTACAGCCATCAATTCTTTCTCTAACAGTATTATGTGTTTTAAGGTCACAGCGTAAAATTCTCAATTCTGGGGTTCCACATATTGCTATATCTATTATAAATAAAAGAAGTTTGCTTAGCGTAGCCGTTCAATAGTTTAATACTTTAATCTATTAAAGGTAAAATCTTACCAGGGATGTCAATGTCATCCAAGAAGATTTGGTCAACTTTTAAGTTTGGCTTATCATTTATGATGCCAATTATTAAATAACTTAAGTAGAGAATATTCGCGATAATAATTAAAAAGTATAAAATGTAACGGCAAAAATGAATCCGGGGTAATTTGTCTTTCATAATTAATATAAATTTAATAAACAATAAGAAATTGTTAATTTTTGAAAAAACTTTTCAGGCTCTATTTATTATTAATTGGTGTAGTACTTTTAAATCTTGTTTTACAAAAAAAAAATGATTGTAAAAATTAAATAACGTCTCGTTATAGAATTCTTCTTTTTTTTTTTGATATTAAATATATCAACAGACTAAAATGATTGTAAATTTCCAATAATGAATAACGAATACGTGCATCTAAACTTCCATTACATATATCAGCAGGTTAAAGTAATTGTAAATTTCCAATAACATCCTAATTACGAATTGTTTTTTTATCACTACATTTATTAGTTGGCTAAAAATTTTCTTGGCGGATAAGTGCATATCTACTTACATATATCTTGCAGATTAAGTTCGTTCTTTCGACTATAAAAAGAAAACTGATAACATGTGATTTTTGTCTTAAACAGGAGGCTGAAACCGAATGCATCAAACTGAGTTTCCGATAATTCGGGTCATCCAAATTCAGTAAAACTGAACGGTGCAACTGGGTACAATTGACCTGGTACGGTGGTACCATGTTAAAAGAAATATGAGGTTTTGAAAACAAGAATTTAAATTAAAAAGTTTAATTTTTTTAATACAGTATATGAACATATGTAAAAATTCATAAAAATTGTATCATCCTTAAATTTAACAAATTTTGTCTTGTCTTTTATTATTATTATTATTATTATTATTATTTGATTTCTTAAACTGAAGTTCTTCAATTGACTACCATTAAGGGGTTGAATATTATAAGTAGATTTATCTTTGTCCAGCACATATCCAAAATGTTTTTATAGTTCAACCAATTTTGGAGTTAGTTGAGTTGTTGGATGTCTTCACCTAAAAGCCCAAAATAAAACCGAACTGCATACCCGATCGACAAACTGGGAAAATGGATATTATATTTGAACAGTACCAGAAAATTTTCTGATTAATTATTTTTTGTTCCCGCATCAGCCATACAATTTATGATGCTTATAATAAAGTACTAAAACGAAAAACTTTAATCAATTGACTAAATAAAGTCTTAATATTTTTGAATTTGTAAAATACGCACCTTGTCGATCAAATAAAACTTTCGTTGTTAGTTAATAACCGCCGGTTAATTTACCGTATTAAGACTTTATTTAGGATACAATTTCGACTAATAAATTTGGGATTGTAATTAAAAATTATTTGATGTCATATATACGGAAGTAACCTTGTTTTAAAATATCTAACGATTTCGATAGCATCAGATAATGAAACGGATTTTGTATTTTTCATATCAGACAAATATGCATGCACTTATCCAAATAAATCAAATAAAATAATTGCTTTGTATGAAAAAAATTTTGAACCAAATGAACATCTAATCATGATAAAGTTTTTTATAAATTAATACGGAAAAGTTCTTGTGTATCATAATTCATTTTGATTAAGATCTCCTAATTTAATTTTATACAAAAACAAAAAAAAAAAAAATCGTAAATAGAAATCTAAATGAAATATTAGTATCAAAAAATTTGAAAAATATCACAAAAAAAAAATGTTATTATCATTATTATTTAAGGAAAACAAAAAAAATTAACATTGTTAATATATAAATTATATGCTGTAATTACTGTATGCTGTCGATTTGCGTGACAGTTGATGTGCATTAGATGCCTTCAATATTTCATTTTTATCGTTTATTTGGAAATAGAATTTTTTCGTAAAGAATTTCACAGTATGACATAACTAGGGATGGCAACGGTCGGTCATCAGTCGGTCATCGGTCGGTCATAACCGGTCAAGAACCTTTGACCGACCGACCGACCGTTGACCGACCGGTCTAACCGACCGGTTAACCGACCGTTTGACCGACCGGTTAACCGATCCTGAAAACGTTTGCGAAACGTAATTTAATTGAAATACTTAATAAAAAACGTTTTCGCAACGTTTTCTATTAAAATAATTAAAAAAACGTTTGCGAAACATTTTTTTTATTAAATTACGTTTCGCAAACGTTTTCAGGATCGGTTAAACGGTCGGTCAAACGGTCGGTTAACCGGTCGGTCAGACCGGTCGGTCAAACGGTCGGTCAGAGGTCTTTGACCGACCGATATCGGTCACGGTCATGACCGGTCATAACCGGTTAATGACCGTGACCGTTGCCATCCCTAGACATAACCTGGGGCATAGAAAGTAAAGCCTGATTACCAATGTTTAAGTTTAATCCCGTTAGTCAATAAATATTCTTAAAATGTTCGTGACATATTATTTAATCTTATCCGTAAATAGTTATTTTGTACCGTACGCAACACACTAACCCAGATAAATAAATTCTTGATTGTCAAATTTGGTTTAATTTTTTGCGAGATTCTTGAAACATGCTTTATGCACATGCTGCTACAGTCAGGACTCAGGAAAAAGGAACTTTAGCTTACGTAATCATTCATAAAAAATTTTTTTCTCTCAGTTGCTGATTAAAAAAAAATAGACAATATAATGGATAAACTATTGTTATATGAAAATACAATAAATAATGATGATCTTATTCTCTTTCAGGCTTGAATCTTGGACATTTTAAATAAAAATGTACTTTTAAAATCCGGTTTCACAAGAAAACTATATATACATATATATGTTGTGCGTCAGAATCGTCAGATGCCGATTTGCGTCAGATGACGCTGGCCTACATTATCAGCCCAATATTGCCCAATATTATAATGCCTAAGTGGGTTGGCCAGACTTACTAGGTCAGCTGTCATCTGACGCAAATCACACAACATATTACAAACATCTCATTTTATTTCTTTTTTTTGATATTATATATATCAGCAGATTAAAATGATTGTAGATTTCCAATAACGAATAACGAATACACGCGTCTAAACTGCGAATTTAATATCATTACATATATTGGCAGATTAAAGTGATTGTAAATTCCAACAATGATTAACAAATAAATCCTTTACATCTGAGAATTTTTTATAGTTACATATATGAACAGATTATCATACATACTGTATATTTGCAGATCAGTTAAATTTATTCTTTCGACTCTAAAAGGAAAGTTAATCCGTGTAACCGGAGCTTAAACACCGGTTGACTTGGTAAGAAGTGAATTTAAGTTAAATAAGTGACGATACCACCACACGAATATTTTGAATTTTCATTATTCTATATTAACTACAGTAGACGTATAAATAATTTGAATTGCATATGAAACACGTGATGACTGCACCCGTATTTATTATAGATAAATCATATGCATTTTTGTGGCTAATCCAATTCCGGTTAGTGAAATTTTGGCCAGATATTTTTGCACGATGTATGTGATGTATGTGCAGTATGTAATGAATATATTATTTAATGTACTGTATATGTATTGTCATTCACTCATGTTATAATTAAGATTTTCCCGCAGTAATGAACTTGAAACTGCAAATATATAACGCTAACGGTAAAAAGAAATTGTTCTGCATCAAACTTTGTAAGATTTAAATGTAGATGTATCCAAGAATTTTTTCGTAACAAAAGAAATTGTTTTATTTTGAATATGGTGACATTTTATTGGAATAAAACATGTTTGATAAAATGTTATATTATTATGTAATGGTTATGTGATTATTGTTTAGATTTTGGCAAATATGATTGAAAATGCCTGGTTTTCGGATTTATGAAATACCCCAAAATTTGTCCGTCATGTCAAATTAAATATTTGACAGTATTTTAGTCACCAAATTCCCAAATTTATCAATGAACAGTCAAAAATGAGCTATAAAAAGTTTTTTTGTGCCCCAAATCTTGTGTCTAACTAATTTTCCTATTATCTAACCAATTTTTAAGACGCGTCATTATTTGACATTTTTTAGGAAAAAATCTTAATGTTCCTGTAAGTCAATTTAATTCCCGAGGGCACAGCAGGGTTTTTGCCAAATTTCATAAATCCACCGCAATGACAAAAAAGTATATCTATATTTATTCTTTTTTCATATATATATGTGTGAAATATATAAATATATGTAAAAAAAAATGTCAAATGAAAAATGTTAAAATGTTATGCATATATTAAAAAAAAAAAGAAAAGATAAACCGTGAATAAATAAGGAACGAAAAAAATTTACACTTTCCACTATCACAAACATCAGTAACTGGAAATAGTAAAATATTATTATAATTATTATAATTTATTTATTTTCATAATATTTTTTTTTTTCCAAGTTCATCAGCTGTAATGTTATAACAAAAATTGTTTATTAAGTTCCATCGCAAAATGAAAAACATTAAAAGTATAAAAATAATGAAAAAAACGTTTATTACACTCTGTACGATTTAGAGTATTTGGTTAACAAAAAAAAAGATATAATCATTAATAGGCTAATTGCAATGCCATGTAATGTATTTGGAAACAAAAGATTTAACAATAATATTAATAGTTTTAAAACCAAATAAACCAAATTTTATGGAAAAAAAGCCCAAGAAGGGGGGAAATTAAAAAATTGATCGAACAAAGTAAATTAAATTGATTTAAAAAAAAATTAAGTTCATTAAAAAAAACTAAAATAGTTAGTTACGTGTATGTCGATCAAAGAAAATTATTAAAAAAATTAAAAAATCGAGTTAAGTCAATCAAAAATAATAATAAAAAAAAATTAAAATAAATTTGATCGGAAAAAAAATTAATTGAAAAAAATAGATCTGTTAAACCGGTTAATCAGTTTAAACCGGTTAAATATAAATATATAATCGGTTAATCAAATCACAATCCGGTTAAAAACCAAACCGATTAAAACTCGGTTAAAAATCCGGTTTTCAACTTCTAAATCCGGTTTAAAAACCGCAAAAATTATTATTGAAAAAAAACGGCCTTAAATTAAAACAAAACCGAAGAGAACAAAAAAAAACAATTTTTTTTAAAAAAAAAGAAAAAAAAGACGGTTTTAAAAAACCAAATATGATTAATAATAACAAAAAAAGGATTGGCCATCGGAATGTGCATATGAACAAACACGGGCGCAAACGTATCACGGGTTTTCATGTTACATAATTCATTTATACTACAATTTATTAAATGATAAAAATGATTTAATGAGTGAAAATTAAATGCATGATACTATTAAGTATCAAGAAAAATGATTTATTAATCATGAATATAAAGGATTAAATCTTATATATATGTATATATAAATATAAAAGTATTATTATTATATCATACAAGAAATTTGTATTATATGTACATTTATACTATTTTTAATATGTGATTATCAATATCATTTCTAATACCGCGAACTTCATTGCGAACTCCATTGACTTCACTGATATAATAGGTAAGCAATTCCTTATCACAACTATCTATTTTCTCTGAAAAGTTAATATTTTTCCGAACTTTTTGTTCATTTAACAGTAAGTTATCAACCAAATCTCTAATTGTACGAAATTCACCTTTAAGAAGTTTCTTATCTTTTTCATTCATTTCATTTGAAAACTTTAATTTTCGATTCATTTTATATTCTTTATATATTTCTTGATTTTTTGATTCATTAAACAGGATGCTATTGATTACGTGTTTAATTTTATAAAATTCAATTACAAGTAATTTCCTGTCATTTATGTGAATTTTTAATGATTTTAACTTTTCAACAGAATTATCATATTTTATTTCCACATCTTTTTCTAATAAGCGGTTACAAATCACGTTCCTAATTTGACGAAATTCATCTATAAGCAATTCCTTATCTCCTTTGTCCATATCATTTGAAAAATCTTCTCGTTGAGAATTGAATGCTTCGAATATTTTCTCAATATTTGGTTCATCTAACAAATGTTTATCAATCAACTTTCTAATTTTGCGAAATTCATCATTGAGCAATTTCTTATCTTTTTCGTCCATATTATCAGAAAATTTTATTTCTCGTTTATGTTTATATTCAGCAAATATTTTCTGATCTTTTTGATTTTTTAATCTGTTTACTAACACGTATGTATCAATAACATGTCCAATTTTTCGAAATTCTTCATTAAGCAATTTTTGATCATCTTTATGCATAGTACTCGAAAAATTTAAGCTTTCTTCTCGAACTTTATATTTATTAAACATTGTATCAATATATGCTTTATTCATCAGCCACTGATAAATTTTATTTGCAAATCTGCCAAATTTATTCTCAAGCTTATATTCAAACTTCATAATCCATCCCTGATCTTCGTTAATTTCGTCTAAATCATTTTGTAACAGGTGGTAAAAAATTGTATACTTCATTTTTCTAAATCCATCTACAAGTTTAGTCTTATCTTCGTCGTTAATTTTTGAAAATTTGAAATCAAGTTTCGGATAAAATCTACTACGTTTAATGAAATCAATTGAATTTTGTATGAAATAAAGGGATTTATGTACAAAGCCCCGTGGACTTAAACGGAAGTCACCGAAAAAAAATACTATAATACCCGCCATAGTTCCTAAAGATTATTTAAAAGCAAGGCATTAATAAAACTAATTAATAGTTTTAAATTATCAGGCTATTAAAGCTACTAACCAAAAGCACCACCGGCTGCTGCAATCGCACCAAGAACAGTATTCGATCTATATAGTGAGGGTTTATAAATTAGATGTTAATGTAATATTCGTAATTATCATAACTGAGAATATTATTAACAGTTAATTTACCGTTCTTCGCTTGTCTGTTCTTGAGTAAAGCTTCCAGCAGCTATAGAAAAATAACCGGTTGTTCCTGCTGGTATATTATACGGATTACTATTAAAAGGAAAATAGTTGATAAAATTTTCTATTTTCTGTGTCACGTGGTAATTAGGACCTAATCCAAAAATAGCACGAGCATCACCTGAAAGAATAGACCTATAAGTACTCGTTTTAAACTTGACCTTGATGATACATAACAAAAAAATTATAAATATGACGTTAACTAAATAATTTAATATGTTAAAATATCTTACCACTGCAGCATAATTGACCATTCCGGCAATAAAGTTCAATTGAAGCTTAAACTCTGACAGAGTAGCCTTGTCCATTTGACTAATAGCCTTGTTCGTATCTGTCAGTGAATTAAAATTAAAATCTATTTCAAAAAGAAAAATAAAATTTTAATTAACAAAAGTTCAAATAAAATGTGATTTCGAGCGATTATTACTTACCAGGAGGAGTTAATTGTATGGTAAGTGAAGCTATGCCAAGAGTGTTTATTTCTGCAGCGGTCGTATTATCATAGAAATAGAAGCCAATCTTTTGCAAACCATCTATGCCACTGTTTTGTTTGGCAAATTTGATGGTTTTATTAGCTTTGAAGGTGAGGCAATGATCTCTATAGATGTCATAATCGATTACATTATGAGGTAAATAGCTATTACAGCCATCAATTGGGGTTTTCTCGCCATTATTTGCTATTAAGTCACATCGTAAAATTCTCAATTCTGGGGATGCCCACATATTACTATATCTATTATAAGTAAAAGACGTCTGCTTAGCGTAATGGTTCAATAGTTTAATATTTTAATTTATTGAAAGTAAAATCTTACCAGGGACGTCAATTTCATTTAAAAAAATTTGGTCAACTTTTAAGTTTGGCTTATCTTTTACGATGTTATATATTAAATAACATAAGTAGAGAAGATATGCCATAATAAGTAACACATATAAAATGGAACGGAATACATGAAACCGGCCTTGCTCGACTTTCATAATTAATATAAATTTAATAAATAATAAGAGACGGTTAATTTTTGAAAAAACTTTTTAGGCTCTTTTTATTATTAATTGGCGTAGTACTTTAAAATCCGGTTTCACAAGAAAACATATATATATATATATGTATATATACTTATATATTAATTGAAATAAAACATCTCATTTTATTTATTTATTTATTTTTTGATATTACATGTATCTGCAGATCAAAATGATTGTAAATTTCCAATAATGATTAACGAATTTATTATGCATTTAAACTGCGAATATTTTATTATTACATATATCAGCAGATTAAAGTTATTGTAAATTTCCAATAATGTCCTAAATTACGAATTGTTTTTTTTTATTATTAAATATATTAACTGGTTAAAGAAATGTCCTGGCGGATAAATGCATATCTACTTACATATATCTTGCAGATTAAGTTCGTTCTTTCGACTATAAAAAGAAAGCTGATCACATGTGATTTTTGTCTTAATCAGGAGGCTGAAACCAAATGTATCAAATCTTGTTTTCTGATAATTCGGGTCTACCAAATTCGGATGCAACCGGATATCTAAAACACAAGTTGACCTGGTACGATGTTAAAAGAAATGTATAATAAGAGATTTTTTAAAAAAAGAATTTGGAATTAAAAATTTGTTTAAAATAAAACGTTAATAAAAAAAAAAAAGATAAAATTTGCGCATTTTTTTTTAAATTTAAGGATGATACAATTTTTGTGAATATTTGCTTATTGACACTTTTTAAATAAATTAAAGTTCTTCAATCGACTACCAATAAATAAATTTTGTCGAAATATTTTTATAGTTATTAAATATTAATGCATTCACTAACTAAACTAAAACAAAAAGTTAAACTAAAAATAGACTAAAAAAAAAATTGAAATAATTATAGCTAACAAATTCATTAGTTGAGTTTATGGATGTCTTTGGTTTTTAAAACTATATTTTTCACCAAAACCAAACTGAACTGCATGCCGATCGATACGCCGTGAACATGGGTCATGGGTGTTATATTTTTATAATATTATATCGAACAGTACCAGAAAGTTTTTGTGGTTAATTATTTTTTGTTCCCGGATCAGCCATGCAATTTATAGCAATAATTTTGATGTTTATAGTCGTACTGAAAAAAAAAACTTTAATCAGTGGTGAATTATCCGGTTATTAATAAAAACAATTTTTTTTTTTGATCTGCTATTCAAATATTTGATCGACAAGGTGCGTATTTTACAAAATTTTTGAAAATATTAATATTAACGTTAAACAAGGATACGATAAATATGGGATGGCAATTAAAAATTATTTGGTGTTATATAAACGGAAAGAATCTTGTTTTAAAAATAGTCAGCGGTAATTAGATAATGAAAACAATAAGAACGAATTTTGTATTTTTAATATCAGATATATTGAAACAAATATGCATGCACTATCCTAATAAATCAAAAAAATCATTGATTATTTATATGATATATATATGTATATGGAATAAAACTTTGAAACAAATGAATGTCTAATTATGGTAAAGTTTTTTATTGATTAATGCGGGGCGTTCTTGTGTATCAAAATTCATTTGATTGAGATCACTTAATTTGTTTATACAAAAAAAAAAAATTTCAATAAAAATCTAAATGGAAATATTAATATCGAAAAAATTTTAATTGAGTTTCATTTAAAATTGGTACAAAAAGTAACATCGCTAATACATGTATGACTGTATGTGTCGATTTGCGTCAGGTGACAGCGACGTGGATCAGATGCACCTGACGCTCATAGATCGACAAATACAATGAATTCATTCATTTCATTCATGTTAGAAGGTATTCTACAAAATGATGTAATTTTCAATAGTAGTCTATAGATTTTTAAATATTTTAACTTATCTTTATTATGTTAATAAAGCACGTCCAGATTTTGGGACGGTTTCAGTTAAAGATAGAAAGATAAAATGATTTATGGAACATCAAACTAAATTATTAATAGTTTAGAGATAATTTGACTCTCATATAAAGTGTTTAATGAATACAATTGAGATATTGTATATATAAATTTCATTATCTAAACACTTTATAATTTTGTGAAGTTCATCGTTAAGCAAATTATCTAGTGCCGATCGATCAAAAAAATCACCTATAAACAGAAAGTGGAACAAGATCTGAGACATGAGTTATCTGCTTACATGGAAGGCAAGGGGAGTTTGCTTAAGCAAATTGCATTTAATATTCAGATTCCCGAATTCTCATTAGAAGCGATTCTAACAGGGTCTAGAAAAGTTACGGCGCCGTAGTATACATAGTGAATTTATTAATTGTAAGACGCAGCATTATATTTAGAATTAGCTGTTAGTGTATAAATTTTTAGTAGTTTAAAAGTGTATATCAATTGGTCCGCGATGACGTTAAACTTAGGAATCAGGTGATTACGTCCGAGATGACGTTAGAAAATTCGGACGATCAATTAACAGTTAAGGGGTAATTACAGATTTGTATTTGTTTATAGGTGAAGATCAAATGATTGACATTTTGAAAAGTAAAGTATAACTTGAATATAAGGATCGAGTACTTTTATGATATTAGAGAGATATAAAAAGAGATCTTATTTGACTTGATAAAATTTCAGGATACGAATTTAAGTTATGAATTTTGAAAAATTTTTTTGAATATTTATTTTTAGGATACATTATTTTGTCAAGTCCTAAGGTGGCAAACGTACTTTTGTACGGGCTTAGGTCTTACAGGTCTTACAGTAGCAATGAAGATCAGACGAAAGGAGATCTTATGTTGGAATTGCTACTGCAGCGAACTATCGATCACGTGACCAAAATTCGGCCTAATCACGAGGTGACGATCAATGTTCGAAATGTTGCATATGTTGCATATTTGTAACATATCAAATATACTGTATGCAACTTATCAAATATGTTCAATATATCAAATATGTTTAATCTATTCAATATATGCAATATGTTAGATATTTTTAGTCTAGTATTTTTACATATAAATAGACCTATAAAGAAGAGCATTAAAATGTATCGGTTGATTAGGATTTAATTAATAAATAAAGTTTATCTTTAAATATACACTCTGATATTTGAGTTTTGCTAATCTGTGACCTTTATTTGTACCTGAGTGTATGCACTAGTGTTGAGTGATACATTATTTACATCTGATCGGTTCAATTTTAGCGTTAACGACGATCTATTAATTATAACCTTCTGCCTACTAAACCCTAAATATAAATTTATATACATAGCTTAATCCTAAGCATACAAGAACTGACTTATAGCACTACTATAAGGTATATGAGGATCGAATCAGATATTTCAGGTCTGTAAACAATATCGACGACCAATCAGCAAGAACAATGGTGTACAATTAGATCAAAGCCCTTCTCCCCCGACATTACTGATGTAAACTTGCGTCAGAAAACGTTCGGAGCCAAAAGAATTTACACACTATTTATGGGAATAGGAATAGATAAAATCCAAGCAGCTAGCATAGTGCAAGTGCTTGTCTGAACACAGATTCAGGACATTATTAAATGTTTCCCCCGAAAGACCGAAAATACAGATGAAGTGATCGGCATTACAATTGTAACACACGTGACTGAATCTTTTGACTCAACCACACCTATTCTTTCATCTCATGACTCCAATTTTTTGGGTGATTCCAAAGGAAACGGTCCAGGCAATTCGTCCAAAGCTGAAGTGATATTCCTCAGGAGAGATCCAAATCCCGGCTTCCAATCTCTATTTTACCTGAAGATCCCGAAGAGAAGCGAAACATATCATTGGGTTGGTGCTAGAGCAGTTTCCTTATCAATCTTTAAGGGATAGTGACGAACGTGGTGATAGGTTTAGTCTTAATAGTTCAGCACTCTGTCCTATTATACGTCGCCTTTATGATCGGCCGCCAGAATTATAATAAATTATTTAAACACAAATAACGATAATAACGATCACATTTATTTAGAGTAATTTTTTAATTACTTAATATTTCTAATTCAAGAATATTTTAAATTTGGGTTTCTCAAAACTTCATACAATGTGATTACTAATCACTATAATTACTATCAAATTTGTTATACCGTATGTTCATTCTTTAGGATAACCAATTATAATTATAAGATGTTTAATTAAACACGAGTTTGGACTACAAATTTATTATTCATTTGTCAAAATGTCTAAGTTTTCCCTATATGTATAATAATTTCTTGCAAAATACTTTATTTTTAATTATTATTATCAAAATTGATTTTGCATTAGCTAATTCCTTTTTTTTTAAACATAAATAAACAATTATCGTATATACTGTATGTTGTGCGTCAGTGACGGCTGCCTGGTAATGCTAGCCAATCCACTTAAGGCATTATAAGATTGGGCCGATAATGTAGGCCGGCATCATCTGATGAAATCGGCATCTGACGCACAACATACTGTATATATAAAATTAGGCTTTTTTATTATCGCATCAATTAACGTAATAAATGTTATTTGCATATTTTTTATCACTTATATTTGAAATAAAAATATACATTTTTGACATACTGCTGTGTATCATAATCTTATCGTACGAACTATAAACATATGTGTATATGATAAAGCCATGAAGTTTAAGCGAATACAAAATTTCCAGTGGTTAGACGAGAGAAAAGATTTTCATCGTACGTTGTACTTCAAGATATCCAACAGCACGATTAAATTCAACTCCATTAGCAAGAATGTTTACTTGGTAACTTTTTTCTACGTTAAAGCAAAGAATTTAATAAAAGGTACATTTATGGAAAATGAAGAATTCTGCCAAGTTTAAATTTTATTTAATAAATAAATTAGTATTTTTCATAAAAAGTTTGAAAAAAACGATTTGAATCATTATTTAAATTAAGCTATTTAATCAATAATTAGCTATTGCATTTTTAAAAAAAAAACAATTCATTATAAAATTATCTAAAAAAAAAATAAAATAACATTTTAAATACTTAAATCAATAAATCATGGTTAAATTGAAGATAAACTTTTTACAGATTCTTTTTACTTAATTTTTTCATTTCTACCCACTCAAGTGATCCAACAAATCGAAAATTTCACCAGGAGGCCATTTTATTATATCCATTCTTATTTATTGTTAAGATTTATTCCAACACTTCAATTCAATTCGGTATACACCAGATGTGATCCATTTCTATAAAAAAGAAAATCTTAGTATTATTTTTTTTAAAAAAAAATACTAATTATTCTATGATAGGAGCCAGGTACATAGGCTAACCCTCCTCCAGGAAAGCCAGTTTCTCCTTAATGACTTCCATAATTCCTCCGTACAAACCCTTGCTAAACTAATTCTATTCTATTACAAAATAGTAAAAATACATCAAAAATATATTGAAAAAAATAATGAAAACAAGAAGAAAAAAAATAAAAATGAAAATAAGATAAAAAAAAAACAACAAAAACAAGAAAACAAAAAATAACAGTAAATATTTTTCTAATCTATATATGTTCAACTACCTATCCGGGCAACCACAGTACGCAGGCGGACCGACGTATCTGGGCTTACATGGACAAGCCGGACGAAAAAGAAACTCCATCCGTTATTTCCTCCTTCGTACGGCATGGTGGAGCTATGGAATGACAATTATCATAGATATGTAAGTTGTTAGGAACAACTTACCGTTGTAGTGTACTTCAAATAAAATATATCCCAAGACGTCTCCAAAATCAAAAGTTGTTGCGCATAATCCACAGTTGACTTGATATTCTCTTGAGGAGTTGTTGCCAAAGGAGAAATCGCCTAGGGTGTTTGTAACGTTCTTCAAATAAAATATACCCCAAAGGGCGTCTCCAAAATCAAAAGTTATTGCGCACAATAGTAAATTTTGACATTCTCTTTACTGCTGCTCGTTTGCTAAAGAAGAGTTGTTGTCAAAGGAGAATCGTCTAGAGAGACCTAAAGAAAAAGCAAACAATTTAATAAATAAATAATTCATCATTTCATTTAGTCAGTGTGATTATCGGTGATCATGATTGACTTACTATGAACAATGATATTATTATACTGAAATGATATGACTCATCATATGCCATTTAATCATTACTGCGCAAGCCGCATGTTAATTGCTGCGTATTTTCTGAAATTTTCACATTAATAACATTATTTAAAATTTCGTTGATGCGTAATGATGCGTATTAATTTTTAGTTAGTGAACGTCACGACACGTCGACACGTCGTCACGTAGCCACATCATATGAACTTTGTAATTCTGGTCAAACCCATTTTAATTTCATATTCCTAATTCTGGGCAACTTTCGAAATTTGGCTAATATTGTAAATTTACATGACGTCATTCGAATCATTTAAAAATTGTGTGTTTCCATCACTGTATTCTAAGCTACAAGTGTATTACTGTATTTAAAGAAATCGTTCACTAATAATAACTGGTTTAAATAACTTAGATAAAAAAGTACATATATACAGTAAATGCTCGTTCGCTTATTTAAAATACGTTTAACATATTTATAAATTATTATATTCCACGTTTATATATTTTTAGGATCAGTATGTATTCCTCGTTTCTTGATTTAAAATATTAAATACATTTTTTTTTAAAAAAAAAACACTGCTTATTCGTTGAGTGTAATAATATAATCTTAACTTAAGATCACCTATATAACATTGTGGTAAAGGTTAGTAGTAATATGATTGATCATGTAAAAATTATAATTTGCATAATATAAAATCACAATATTAATGATATACGCACGGAATATAAAACCATTATTATATCGTTTATATATTTAAGCTTTTCAATTCTCATTATAACGAATAAATTAAGAAGCCTCGTAAATTTCAATTTACACAAATTTTTTAATCTTTTATTATTATAATCATGATTTCACGAATCAGTTGAATCACGATTTCATTAATCAATTAGGGTTAGGGATTGTTTAACAAATTATTAAAGATGCAATTGTTTTAATTGTTTTATAACAAGTTTCATTGGTGTGACAATAAAAACTAGCCAAAATACTCGAAACAAAGAAAATAAAATCATAATTTGTAATTGTTTGATTATTAATAGGTAACATGTCATTAAATAATTAGTATTTTTTTTTAGAATTATTTCTTTGCATTATTTAATATTCCCACTTTACGTCATATTTTTAGCGTGACAATAACAGATAACCAAAATATTCAAAATATTCGAAAATAAGAAAAACCTTTTTTTATAAACCAATAATCATTGGATAAATCATTATTAATAAGTAATTTGTGCTCATATAATTATTTTATATTATCGTCTCTTTATTTACTTTACTTGCAAAGAAAAAGGGAACATTAAATTATTAAATATATTATCCAAGGTAATAAAGAATCATATTAAATTAATATTTATAATATTTTACAAATATCTATTAATGTCTAAATAAAATAATGTCTTCCAAAAATTTTGATTACATTTTTGTTAGACAAACTTTATGGTCATTTGTTTTTTACAAAATGTTTTTATCACTTATTCATTTCAATTTTCAACACCCATATGCATTCCTATTTAGTTAATAATAAATATTTATTACTAATTAGTAATTTATTAAATAATAAGAAAAAAAATCCCACCACTTACCGAATTACCACAGTGTGACACCTTGAACTTCTGTTTCGAAGCTGAAGACCGTACCTAACTCCTATATGCAATAGAGATCATAAAGAAAAAAGTATATGGAACGCTATAAAGGGTTCCGGTGAATATTGTGGAGAACTAACTTATCGTCTCAAATTCTGGGTTATTGTCGGAGTTTTTCCAGAATTTTTTTTTTTGTAGGGAAAGAAATTAATGGATGGGATCGAGATAGGGTTAAGGGATTTTTGCAAACTGTATTAGGGCTTGGGGGAAATGTTATTGACGTAATATATGATCAAGAGGTCTCTGGTAAAGCCTTCCTTCATTTGAATGAGGAACAGCTTACTCGTGATCCTAGCCCGTACAGACTGAAATATGGACCAGCTTCAGCAATCGCAGAATTGGTTGAACAAATTAAAGGAGGTAAGCAAGCTTCATTTTTTCCAGCGCTTTTTATATATTTGAAAATAATACTGAATACTTACTTATTCTTGTGCTTTTCTTTCCTGCTTTTTGTCGTCAAAACCGCCCAAAAAACAAATTACACATTATCGTAGAGCAACCCATTGCTGGTAAGTGAGTCGTAATAACTTAGTCAACGTGAGTGAACTTAATTTTTTAATCACAATTTTTTTTTTTCGTCTTCATTGTTATATTTTCAATAATATCAAGATTTCAAAATAAAAAATTATGGCTTAGTTTTTTTTGCTCGCACCGTGTCATATTTAAGGTAATGTGACCGCCTTTTTTCTTTCTTTTTTCTATATAGCCAATATGAGACCCCCTGGACGAGTCCACATTTTTGTGGACAATTCAAATGTCAATATTCAAGGGATGATTAATGTTGGTGAATTAGAAAATTTATATAACGCAGTTAATAAAGATGGAATTTGATATTTTAGAAATTTAAGAATTGATTATGGAAAGCTCCTAAAGTTAATTATAAATGATCGCGAAGTAGGAAGTATGCCATACCTTGTTTGATCACGCCTCCATCATACGATTCTCAAAAATATATCGAAAAGGCAGGGTCTGAAGTAGAAACTTTCGACCGAGGCCGCCAAAATCACGAAAAAGAGGTTGATTCAGAAATGAGAATGGGAAACGCATGTGTTGTAACACAAGCTAGTCTTCAAAATGAACCTGGCACAATTGTTTTAGTTTCTGGTGATAAAGACATGCGCCCTGGGATAAAATGAGCCTTAAATTGAAAAATGGAATATAGAGATATAGTTTTGACCCAAAGGTATATCATCCTTGAATTCTGCGCAAAACCCAATCTCTAACTTTAACGGCTTTATTAATCAAAAATTGTTTTTCACAGGAATTGCAATGAAAGCCACTTTCAAATATTTAAGAAATCATTATAAATATTTTACTTATGGATATGGACCGGATGAAACGAATACAATGAAATTTTTTGACATAGCAAATGGTAATATGTTTGATAATCATGAGGTATTGGATTTATTTACAGGAATTAACCTGTTTTGTTGGATGAGTCGAAAAGGAAATTGTTTGCGTTTATATTTCGAAAATGATGAAGATTTATCTAATGTAAAGAATGGATAAGAACACATCAAAAATAATGTGTAATTTCGAGAAATTAAAAAAAATAAATTGATGTCAGCTTCATTAACATAAGCATGGGTCATCATTTAGATATTCGTATTACACAATCCCTGCACAAGGATTTATTTCTGCAAAATACATCCATAATTGGAAAAATTATTTTATTTTATTTGTAAGCTTTAACGTGTAACATTTCCTGTACAAAATTATAGATTGATTGATTGTGCATGCATTTTTTAAATATATTTTCGTTGTTGAACATTCATATTCAAGAAAAATAACATCGTTCAATTATTTTAAATCCATAATTATAACACGTTATTGTCTTAATAAATAATTAAACATTATTATTTTTTTCTTTTTTAAACACCTTTTCGATAACGAAAATATTTAGCAGATCGCTAATTGAACTAAATTGATAATTATTAATTCACAATTCACAATATTGAATCATTAAGTTTCCGGATACTCGGGTATGTTATGTCTGGCTAAATTGTACTGTATCACAGAAAAATAAACCGGTAAAATGATGCCCTTTATTCCCGTCCTGCATGACCCGGCATGATCCGACATGACCCGAATAACAAATTTAGTTAGATTATTTGTTTACTTATCCACAAAAAAAAACTAAATGTAGCAATTATCAATGAAATATGTAAAAGTGCATGATTAAATAAGATTCCATAACGACATTCTACAAAAACTCGTAGAAACCAAAGTTTTTAATTTGGTTAAAAACCGAAAAATGAAAATAAATTAAAATTTAGAAAATTCTTTTGAGAATAATTCGATAATTTTCATCATTATTCAGGATATTTTCTAATTCTGTTAATTAAGTTGTCGCAATTGTCGTGTAACTAACTTTGTTACACAGATTTAAGTTTTCTTTGTTTGTACATCAAATTCCGAATTTTGATAATTCTTTCTTCATTAAGTTTCACCTTATATTCTTTTTTTATTCTTTTTATGGGAGAATAATCAAAAATGAAGAATAAGGATATTTTATTTTGGATAATAATAAATCTAAAAAAAAATTGTTTGAATTTATTTGTGTAATTTTTTTTTAAAAATAAAACGAATTTTCAATCACGATCATATTTCATTAAGTATATTTCATTAAGAAATTTGCCATTTCAATCACTTAAATTAATTTGGAAATACTTTTATCGTATATTATTCTTCATTTAGAAATTTACAATACAATTATTCACTTTTCCTGTGAAACCCGATTATCGTTCCACAAAAAAGCGAGTTGGCGTAAAATATAAACCAGTTCAAAATTGATACTTCGAACTTAACTTAGCTAAAACAGTTTCTTATTATTTTTACAATTTTATTAAAAATTATATTAAATTATGGAATTTGTTAAGCGAGAGGATGAGTCAAGACGATTTCGCAATCTCCGCTTCGTTATATGTGGATTACTTACTGTAATTTATGTCACCTACTTAGCTTATTTGATATATACACTTGCAACAGATAAGCCACTTCTGAATGTTGAGCAAAATTTCTTGGATCAAATAGATGTTCCTGGTAAACCTTATTATTTACTATCAACAGATTAAATTACGAAAAATTGAATCCAACTAAAAGTAAATTATTATTTTTTTTTTTTATAGATATAAAAATATGTGGGACGTCTTCAGACCTGACAATATTACGTTGCGATTTTATAATGAAAAATGGGGTCAATAATGACCTTAATAGTTGTAATAGCTATATAAGTACTGATGTAACCGATTTGGGTGCCCATCGAAATTTCTGTTATACCTTCAAGGCTAACAAAACTATCAAGTATGCCCACCCAGACAAGCCTATTGATGGTTTGTCAAAGATTGGATTCTATTTTTATGAAAATACAACCGCTGCAGAAGTAAATGCTCTTGGCATAGCTTCACTTTCCGTACAATTAATTTCCCCTGGTTAGTAAATTATCAAGAGAATAGATTTAAAAAGTTTGTTCAATTCATTAAATTTTTTTTTTTTTAATATTTTTATTAGATTTCGATCCATTTCTGCAACCAGACAAGGTTGTTAGTGAAATGGACAAGGCTACTCGATCAGAGTTGAAACTTCAATGGAATTTTATTGCTGGAATGTCTCAATATGTTGCATTGGTAAGACGGTTTACATTATAAGCAATTTTTCAGTTTAATTCACATTATTTTATTAACCTTTATTATGTATTTTCTAGGTCAAATTTAAAACGAGCGTATATAATGCTATTCTTCCGGGTGATGCTAGTGCTATTATAGGATTTGGTCCCCATTACCATACAACACCAAAGATAGAAAGCTTAGTTAATTATTTTCCTTTTAATAGTAATCCATTTAATGCACCACCTGGAACAACTGGTTATTTCTCTGTGGCTGCTGGAAGTTTTATTCAGGAATCAACAACTGAAAATCGGTAATTAACGGTTTTAACAAAACATTATTAACGATAGAGTTATTTAAAATACTGTGTTAATAATTAACTTATTTTACTTACAAACTTTCAATATAGTTCATCCACTATTCTAGGTGCTATTGGATCAGCTGGTGGTGCTCTAGGTTAGTATATATATATTTTTAGTATATTTTAACAATTTTATTGGGTGTTTAATTAATTCATTCTTTTGGTAATTAAATAGGAGTTGTTGGAGGCATTGCTGTGGTACTCTTTGGTGATTCTCGTGTGAATCCATGGGGTTACGCACATAAACTCCTTAAGGAAAAAACCCCAAATGTTTTTGTGATTGACGTTGATGATCCAAATGACGCTAAAGATCAAATTCTAAAACTTTCACCTAATCGATTAAAGCTCAGTCAAGATGAACGGACAAATCTCATCGAACATGAACTTACTGAAATTAAATCCGTGATTAAACATTACTTATTAGAACATTAATAATTGGGTTATTTTAACAATGGTATGAATTTGTAAAAAAATGTATTTATTATTGTATAGTATTTTAAATGACGGACGGAAATGTAGTATAATGTTTTTTTTTTTGGTGTCAATAATTGAATTTACTTTTTATAACTTCACAATTTGTATTAAAAATATTTTTAATAGATTATATTTTAATTTATGAATTTGAAATCTGTCTATATATTAAAGTTTTGATAATAATAATAAAACCTTTTTTTTATTGCAACGTGATTAACTCTTAAGTTCCTAAGTATTGATATCTTTAAACAGAAAATTCTCTTCGTAAAACGAGTTTAACTGTTTAACTGTTTAAGCGAATTTTTTTTTTAGATTTTCGTAACTCCCGTAAAATTCTATTATCGTCATTTGAGGTATAAAAAATTGAGTATTACCAGAAATTAGGGTAGGATTTCGGGCAGAATTAAAAATTGCATGAAACTCCGCCTGCTAATATTTGGTGCGATGATGATGATTGACATACTGTAAAACCATACTTTGTATCATCATTTGATCTACTGATTTAGCTCTAGTAATTGCTAATGTTGCTGGACTTGCATATTTAATATATTTTTAAATTTTTTTAAAAAAAAAACTACCATGAAAACCGAAATACTCTTTGTAGTGATAAAAAGATGTAATTCACTTTTTTTTTAAAAAAAAAAATTTTTTTTCGGATTGACAATCAAAATCAGCCTTGATCTTTTCCAAAATTATACAACATAAGATATGAATTGTTTAAAGTTGTGACAGAAAATATTGATTACTAAATACTTCCAATCTGTTGATTTCTACTGTCTTTGCTATTCTTTTCAAAGTAATTCTAAACATTTTTTATTTATTTTAAGATAGAATTCATAAGGATCCTTTTTTAATGAATGTAATTTTCTTAATCTTAAAAAATTTGTTTTATCATTATTTCGACTGTTGATAAAAATAGTGACAGTGTTGGAACTGATAGAGTGAAGAAAGTAACAAATCCTTATAAATATTATCAGTATTATATAAGTAAAACTTGTAACTTTATGTTATTCACTTGATCAATCTGCATTATTCACTTTTATATACTTTTAATTTTACATTGGTAAATTATAGATTTGAAGCAAGATATAAATGACATATATTAACTCTTTATTTGTTTTAATTTAAATATAAGTATAAAACTTTGATACCAATATTGAATGGTTATTTAAATGACCTATAAAAAGAATTCTTCCATCTCAATAAATAAATTTTAACAAAATATAAAAAATATAGTTATAACCTAATAAAAAAATATAAAAATATATAGTTATAATTTCTAGAATTACATATTTTTTTTGTTAAATACGTTATACGGTAATATTTAATAAATTCTAGAATGATATTTTAATAGACACTTGAGATGTTTATTTCAACGACCATTATTCATGAACTTGTACTGCTGACAAAATCCTTGATTCTACTGCTAAATTTTTTAGTTCTTTTTGTTCTTATTCTAATTCTAGTTTTAATTCATCCAAAATTCATCCAAATTCTTTCTCAATGAATTTGTATCCTCTGCCATCATATTATTATTTAAGGAATGAAAATTGATATCAGAAAAAAATTAATAATGATCGACATAAATTTGCATCAAAATCATTTTTGAATTTTTTTGCGAATTTCTGTAAACTGATTGGTTAAAATGATGATTCCTTGTTATCTATAAATGGAATAGGTATTTCACTTGATCACCATATATATCAAAGAAAATAACTCAAACTCTCCGAGTAATTCCCTTTTTTTTCTTTTTTTTCTTTCTTCGTTTTTGCAATATGGCATGCTCAAAAGTATTTTTAGGAAATTTTCCCGAATTAACATATGATATTATTCAATATTTTCAAGATGACATTCCAACATTACGTTCATGTATTTTAGTTAATAAATTTTTGTGTCAAATTACGATTCCATTATTATGGAAAGATCCTTTTTCAATGAAAAATCCTAAAAACTATAAAAATTTTCATTTTATTGAAATTTATTTACAAAAAATAAATGAAAGTGACAAAACATTATTAAATAAATGTGGAATTATATTACCAACAAAAACATTTTTTAATTATTCCAATTTTATTAAATGTATAAATACAAGAAATATATGTTCAATTATTATAAATTGGTTTGAAATTAATAGAACAAATAAAAATTTTACTTTTTCAAATGGACGTATTTTTTTTTTATTAATTAAAATATTTATTGAAAATGAAGCAAAATTAAATACTTTTGAAATTGAAATTTCATATAAATACCTTACTATGGGTAAAAAATATTTTAATTCTACTTTTAATTTAATATTAGATAATTCAAAATTTATTAATAATTTAAAAAATTTAAAACTTCATTTTAATGAAGCTATTAAAAAATATGATTTTAATTATGAATTTTTAAAATGTTTTTATTATCATTGTAATTCAATTTCATCATTTCATATTAGATTTTCTGAATATAAAAGTTTTAAAGATAATCATTTTATAATTGAAAATCAATTATCACAAATTATTAATTCACAAAAAAATTTAAAAATTATTTTTTCACATATTAGATATATAAATGAATATATGCTTCCATTTTCTTCTGAAAGTATACCATTATATAATATTATTGGTGGTAATACTGATAGTTCAAAATCTTTAAAGAATATTATATTTCATAGAATTGATTTTAGGACTATAATATATATAAAAAAGGCATTTGAACAATTAAATGTTTTAGAATCTATTCATGTAATTGATTGTTTAATTTTTAATTCTAATTTTATTCAACAAATCATTGATCTTAACAAACCATTTAAATTAATATCTTTATTTATAAGAAAGGATGAACATGAATTTTTTATGAGTGATGAAAATAGAAATTTTCAAATTGAATTATTAATGAAATTATTTCAAAAAGTTGGGGAATATTTAGAAAATATTGGATTTGATTTATATGTAAATGATGAATTAAAATATAAATCATTAGAATTTATTAATAATTATTGTAAGAGAATTAAATTTTTTGGTATACATACATCTAGTATTCAAAAAGCTCATATTGTATTAGATTCAGTCAAAATTTTTGAACAAACCCTTAATTATCTTTCTATATCTACTTTTACTTCATATGATGAAAAAGATGAATCTAGAATAGAATTATTATTAAGATTAGCACATGTTCTTCCTTGTAAATTAGAATATTTGAATTTATATTTTAATACTCAGATTAGAAAAAATATTTGGGAAGTATTTTTAAAGAGTTTAAACCATGTTTTTATTAAGAAATTATTATTCAAAATTAATAATTTATTTGATGATTTTTTACCATATATAAAGGAATATATTATGAAAGAAAAAAGGGTTGAATATTTAGCTATTGAAGGATATATAGAAATTCAAGCAAGTACATATAGGGATAAAAAAGAGTTGTTTTTTATGACGGATGAATTAAAAGAATTTGAATCATATAATATTAAAGTTAAAGAATATAATAATTTATATGTTAGAGCCTATGAATTTATAGATGAGATGTATTAGTGATGTGTATAATGCATGGTATATTCATAATTTATATTTACTATATATCTATTAAGGGGATTATTATATATTATTCATTTTGTATTCAATTTTTTGGTAAATTAAATAAATATTATTGGATTTAAAAAAAAACACTATTTTTATGTGATTAATTTTCTGCACTTATAAAATAATCTAAATTTTAAATTTCAAACACTGGTAACAACTAGAAATCCGAAAAAAAGAATGAACATCATAATTAAATAAACACAAAGAAAGAAATAGGAAATTAGAAAAGTGTATGATATAATTATTTTTTTATGATGCACCAATATAGACAGATTGGTATTTTTTAAATACAAACTCATGTATTTTAAAATTACTGCAAGTGGCAGATTTTTCAATTTATTTTATGTTAATTATTTAAAATAGCAGGAGTTGGTATTTAAAAGTCTATATTGGCACGTCATATTTTTTAAAAGAATAAATTACCAACAGATATTCTGATAGAGCGATCTTAACTCTAGGTTGGATGCCTGAGGATTTTTATGACTTTTATCGTTAATAAGTCTTTTTTTTTTTTAAAGAACTTCTTGTATTTCGTTTATCCGTGTTAAAAGTTGACATGAGAATGTGTTTAAAATTACGATTTCAACAATATTTGGATAACCTATAAATTTCTTTTTCTTCAATTGAACTTGTTGCAATTAAATCTCTACGTGGAGAGATCAAAAAATTTTTATAAAATTTAATTCATTCTAACATTTAGAAAATAATTAATTACTCCTTACATATTGATATGAACTCTGAAAAATGTCAATAATTAGAAATTGTCCATCTGATGAAGATGCTAAAAGGTCTACCTTTCACTTACTGCATCAGTTCGAGCTTCGTAATTTCATCTTCAATTTATATATTTAAGGCTGTAAATTCTGAACTATCCCAAACAAGTATAGAATGATTCATGATTAACTAAAAATTCACTTGAAACTCTTTAATTGGCGACGATTAAGATTTTTTGACATTATTGTTATTCCACATGTATTGTCACGCGATGCTAAAGCTTAATTGTTAATAACTGATTTGATATTAGCGCTGGAACAAGTAACTCTATAGCAAATCAAAAAATCCGCTATCTAAATTATCCAAGTACTGTACATATTAACCCAATGAAGAAACTGACGATAATACAGCCGAAGTGATATGTGAATCATAATTTTTTACTCAAAATATATTATACATCATGTATAAAAGTGATACCTCCTTTGATACTTTTGCTTGGCGATTTCGCACTGGTAATTGGTAATGCTTAAATGTTTCTATTTTTTCCATTTTGAAGTAATTTATTGACGTTAGAATATAGAAAACTTAAAAACAGCTTGTTACTTATCAATATTATAATATAAAATTATCTAAACTAATCTATTTCGAACCAAAAAAGTAAATGTAATTAAATGAAATATGCCACATATGTCAAATCAAACAACATGCCAAAGTCTATTATCTTTATTTTAATTCAAATGAATTATAAAATGAAATCAGACTATATCTAACTTGTTAATTAAAAGACATGTCTTGATCGACTAAACATCTAAACGCAACAGATTGATACAAGTTCAGACCATTGTATTGTTTCTTTTTTGATGAGTTTGTTTTTTATTTTCCACATTTTTTGTCCACATTTTTTGACTTTATTTCAGCGATAAATAATTATAATTTTTATTTCAATGTCGTTATTCTAGTAGTCGTGTTGTGTACATATGTAAAATAAAATAATAGATGGGAAATGAAGAAAGTTTATTTTTGAAAAATTTTGCAAAATAATTTCTTTCGTTGTTTCAATGTATTTACTCAATTTTTTTTCTCTTAACATTCTTAACATGTAAACTATCATGTTTTAATGTAATATTAGAGTAATTCAAGCTTAAAAACAATCTCTGAAACAAAATTTTTAAATCATAATCTAGAAATTAACACTATAAAGTATATTTTTACAAGAAGTCAGTTTAAATCAAATGAAATGAATATTTTTTTTTCTTACAGTAGTAAAAAAATGTAAAGAAAAATTTGAATGTGATAGGACGGATCTCTAGTCGAATACTGAATATTAAAGTAAACGCCCTTGTTTGATGTACTGTAATACAAAGTGCAAAAAATTTTCAGGTTTAGAACCAGATTTACTTAATAGGATTTATTATGCAAAGTCGCATGATTTGTAAAATCAGCCAAATCAGCCATGTATGTAAAGATATTTTTTGAAAAACGTAATTATAACGTGGGATTGTTGAGATTTTAATTCATAATTTGTCTCACATTAAAAGGGTCGAAGACGTTATATATTATTTATATATAGTAGACTCTACTTTAATCTATTATTATGAAATGTCTTCATAGTAAAGTGTTTTTAGTTAATTTTTATAATTTAGAGTTTATTTTATAGCTTCTTAAAATTTTCCTTTCCTTCCCTTATAGAAATAATGTTAAAGAAGTATAGGATAATAAACACAATGATAAAATCCGAAATGTCACGATTTATCTAATGTATTATGTATACCGAAACTTGAATATCTGATTTGAGTGTTCAGCAACAATAAGAAAGTTTGAAGGCGAAAAAAGTTATTATAATGGAAATTTTCTTTGTATTGCTCCATCATTATCTAATTTATCACAGTGTAAAATCCTCTGCAATAATTGCAAAGCTCGTGATGCAAGTTTTAAGTTTTAATACTTCAATACATTTTTGTACGGATAAATGATGCATTTTGTTTTCTCCTATAAAATTTACTACTCTACATCAAGCCTATAAAACACTGGATTTTCGCATTATTCATCCAACTATCAAAATATGTTTTCTAATGTAAAATAGCATATTTATTGTTACAAGTTATTATTTTTCATTTTAAGCATAGATTGAATCTTCGTAATAGTAATTCAACCGCCTAATCTAATTACTATTAAATGATTTTCTTTGCATGCATTTCCGCCATTCTAACTTCTATTTGACTTAATATATATATAATTTCAGCATACGACTGATTAAGTTTCTCAATTGCTTTAAATTCTTCTCTATTGGTTTCATTCTTGACCTCTTGGAATTTTTCTCGAATTTCTTGTAATTTCATCTTATATATTTCACCTGTTGTTAATGTCTCCATTATTGTGTACACATTAGGTGGGATAGAATGACCTTTATTTAAGCTAATATAGAATTACCTCAAATTAATTATTAACATTTATCAATATATAATTATTATTAAATTATTATACCTTGATATTTGTGCGCGATTAGCTTGAATCAACGAGAGAAAATCACCAAATTCATTATTTGAAGGCACAATAGTAGTTTTAAATTGTTCATTAGGCAGTCCCGATGGCTTTTGACCTTTACTTTGATCACAAGTATTGTGTTTGAGAATCTTATTTAATTCACCTTCTTGCAAAGCAGGTTTGTCCATGACTATAAATGAAGGTAAGAAATTCGATTTATTAGAGAATATCTTTTTAGTTGCCAACCCTTTCTCGAATTCCTTAACTTTATTATACAATACCTTCGATAATTTGTTCATCATTAGAAACTGTCTCTTCCTTAAATTTAACTGTATCAATTGCTCCATTTTCTTTAAGTATTCTCGCCACCATATCATTAATAGTGTTCGAATAACCAATAGTTCTACCACAACACTTATATTCGAATTGCAATCTGCTAATTTTAAAGTGCATTGCATATGGAGTACGATTTTTCATATTATGATGATCTAAAGCTCTAACGATGATTGTTCTTTGATTTATCTTTCTGTTAATCCAATCATCATAATGATCAAGAATATATTGTAAAACATTTATAATTTCCTTTTCCGTGTATTTCTTTATTGGAACCTTGGTTCCATTTGACGAAGACGTTGGAACAGATAATGTAACTGCGGTCTTTTTTATTGATTTAGTTTTTCCCATAATATGAAAATAAGTAAATCAACAAGGTAAAATTATGTTTGGAAAGATTTAACGTTTATTTATACCAAATTTAAAATAATTTAAAATTTTACTAAAGTATAAAAAAAGTGTAAATTATTTAATTATTCATCTTATAACATATTTTATATCGAAATACATTTTAATACTATGAAATTAAAATGATTCATACTGTACCCACAAACGATATTTATATAATTTCTCAGCTGATAATCATTGAATTTCTGCTACTGCGGACAATGCTGTCAATCTGATAATCTGGTACTTGACATATTATCGTAGAGTAAAAAAACAGACAATAACCTTTTCCTATTCGGTAATCTGTCGTACTCACTAAAATATAGTATTATAATTTTTTTTTTTTTGATATTTTTTAAAATAAAATGACCGGTTAAACACTTGCAAAGTATACTCTTTTTTTGGTAGTGATATACATGAAAACTTTGCCTGTGAATTTATATCTAGATCTTTAGATTTTAAGATCCATGAAAAAAAAAAGATTATAAGATTCATGAATAAGAATAATATAACGCCATGAATTGATGGCCTTTATACATATATTTTTTCTTCATAAAAGCATATTACATAAATTACGCGAAAAACATAAAATTTTATGTGTCACTCAATCAATATATTACACAAAACTGGTAAATATTACGTTACCAAGTAGTGTTGGACATTAATACTTTTCGCCATTAATACTTTTCACATTATAAAAAATAAAAAAAAATAAAAAAAGCTCAAAATTAACAGTCATATATTCTCTGGAATCAATTTATTTCATGCTTATTTTTTACAGGCATGAGTCAATGTATCAGGATTATCCCATTCGAGAAACCTGGCTGATTAGACCGATCAATTATAGTTTGTATTCCGAAGATAATCTTTTTTTTTTAAAAAAAAAACAATTTTTGAATTTTTTTTATTACTTTCTTTAGATGGATATTTTATCTTGGGTTCCTTCAACTTTGATTTTGCATTGCCAGTTTCTTTTCAGCTTCGATCTGTAAATAGGTAAGTTTTGTATGGTTTTTTTAAAAAATTCTTTTATAAATGAAAAATTATTAATGTTTCATTTTTATTTTGTAGGTTCTTTTTGCTTCATTTAAGCTTCGGAAGGTGAAGTTTTTTTATTTATGCTAGTTTATGGAAACATTTTACTAACGTTTCTTTTTTTTGTAGAAATTGCCAGCTAGAACGAACCAGATTTTAAGGAAAGGAGATCTATTTTTTTTAAGAAATGAACTAACATTTCTTTTCATTATTTTTTTTGTAGATTGCTGGATTGGACACAAAACTGGACTTTATAAGAAATGGGAAAGAGGGATTTTTTTTTAATGTAATTTAAGAAATGAACTAATGTTTCTTTCATTGTTTTTTATAGGACGTTACCTTGGACACGAAACTGGATTCCAATGAGAATAGGGAAGAGGGGAATTTTTTTTAATTTCTAATTTAAGAAATGAACTAGCATTACTTTTCATTATTTCTTTTAGGGTGCTGGCTTGGACATGAAATTGGACTTTAAGGTAAGAAACAGAAAAAGAGGAGGTTTCTTTAATTTAAGAAACAAAATAACATTTCTTTTTGTTGGAGTTTCAAATTTTTTTTAGATTTGTTCTTTTATTTCTTTTTAATGTAATTTTTCTTTCTATAGGTATTGACTTTGGACTTTGGATGTTAACTTCTTGGACTTCTTCAGTTATTTATAACTAGAAAAACCTGAAGTCAATCACGAGCATTCACAATTATTTCACATTACAAGAAAATCATATCATATGAATCAAGGTGAAACCTCTAGTGAAATATAAATACCATTTATTCCATTTTTTCATTAAAATAAAATAATTTTTTTATTTTTTTTTGAATTTTTATAATTGAATATATATATGAGTTTTTATTAGCACTTTTTATATTTTCGAAGCATAATGTATTTACAAAATTAAGTTATTTGATGTCTTCAATATTTTTTTTTAGATTTTTCTTTTTTTCATATTATTTTTTTTATTATGCTAGTAGTCACTCATTGCTTCGCACTGGGGATCGATGGGTTTAATAAATAAATACCAATCCAGCAAAATTTAAAAAAAATGATAGATAATAATAATATAAATAGATTTAATGCAGATATATAATATATATAATTTAAAATTTTTTTATATTGTATAATCTAAGAATTTTTTAATTATAGGATATGATAAATAAAAAAAATTTACTTGTATTAAATTTACCAATAATATATCTAACTATTTTTTTTAATATAATATAAATACAATATTTTACCAGCATCTGTTTTATCATTATAGACAATGTTAAAACATATGACCGCCGTTGAAGATCATTCAAAATTTATTGTTTATCACGTTGTCCTTGTATTTTTAAGTAAATTTCAATGGCGAATTATTGTTAGTGAAATTATAAGTCAGTAAAATGAAGTTAGTTAATTTATGTCAGTGAACAGATCTTGATATCCCTATAAAAAATAAGTGTCCGGAAATTGTCCAGAAATTGTCCGGAAAATTTGTCTAAATAATTGTCCAGAAAATGTCCAGAAAATGCCGGGTACCATGTCCGGAAATTGTTCCAAAAACACACTCGTTTCTGGACACTCATTTTGTCCAGAATTTGTCCGGAAATTGACCTGAAATATTTTTTCATAAAATTTGGCACAAAAAGATGATCAACAGGTGACCATCATTATAATTGCTTTTAACTTAAAGTTTTATATCATAGATATATAGTATTTTTGCCTGCTTAGCAAATTTAATTAGTATGACAAAGAAGGTTATGAATGTCAGTCTTGTGCTTTTTGCATTTTTTTACAAAATTAATTTATCCTTTTTTGGAAGTAGCGTCCAGAATTTGTCCAGAATTTTTTCATGTCCGGAATTTGTCCAAAATTTTATACTGGACAAATTCTGGATATATTCTGGACAAAGTCCGGATATGTCAAAATTTTAGGTATCAAATTTGTAGCAAAAAATAGACATTTTCCGGACAATTTCTGGACATGCCAGATTTATTCTGGACAATTTCCGGACATTTTCTGGACATTTTCTGGACATTTATTTTTTATAGGGTATAACAATGACTTTGTATACTTTATACTGTTTTCATGTTTTAATTTAAACATAAGCTAAAAAAAAATTCATACTGTATAAACGTTATTTTAAAAGGTTTTTTAATGTTCTTTTATTAAACCTTTAGATAATCAAACAATATATATATATATATAATATTGTCATAAAAGATAAAAAAATATGAGTACTATAATGTTCAATAAATAGAATATATATTTTAATAAATACTGAAGAATTTCATTTCAATAAATCAACAGCCATTCAATCTATCAATATGGTTGAATTTAATTTGCTGCTAAATTTTTAATCCTTCTTTTTCTTGTTTTAATTCCAATTTTAATTCATCCAAATTCTTTCTTAATGAATTGATATCTTCTGCCATCATATTAGAATTTAATTGAATTGTGGTTCCTTCCTGAGAATTAGTAGCAAATTTAAATATATTATATTTATCAAGATTAAAAGAATTCAACTTAAGAATATTTTCAATCATGATGCTAACTTCCAACTCTTTATTTTCCTGAACAATTTTCTTTAAGGAGTAATAATTTTTGTTCAGCCATAATGATTCATCATTATATTTTACAAGAATATTTTGAAATTCTTTAGTATACTTGTCAATTGATTCAGAGGTTTTCATAACTCTGGTAGAACTAGTAGAATTGCTATCCTTATTAATAGAGTTATCTAGACAATCAAAACATCTTTGCAGTTTTTTAATAGCTTCTTCTCGTAAAGTTAAGAAATCTTCCTTGGCTTTCAGAAAATCATTAACTTGATTGAGAACCTGTTTTTTTCTATTAGCATCATAAGAAGTTGATGTTCTTGATAATTCTTGCTGGAGCTCAACTAACTCTTTTTGTTTAGCTTCTTTTTCTTTATGTATTTTTTTAGTATTTTCTCCACTAGTTAATTTATTAACTAATTCCCCTTTAACTTTATTCAATTCTTTTTCTTTGTCTTTTAACTGCTTAATACGCTTTTGATCAAGATTAATCAAACTTTGTTCTAATTCATTGATTTTACCTTCTTTAATCTGTAAAGCTTGAGTCAATTGCATTTTGATTTGTTTTTCACTAATCAATTTTTGTTCCAATTGAGCAATTTCTTTTTCTAATTTTACTTTAAGCTTTTGATCCTGTGACAGATCTTTCACCATACTTTGTAACTTAGTTTTTTCTTGTTCTATTTGTTCATAATTAACTTGAGACTGATTTAGTCTATTTTCTAATTGCTCCTTTTGTTTAATTAAACCTTCTTTATGAGATTTTAATTCCTGAATCTTGACTTCTGTTTGAGTTAATTTTTCTTGCAAATCAATTTTTTCTTGCTCTAACTGGCTGATTTGAATTTGAACTTGCTGGTTAGTCAGTTTATTTTGTTCCAATTGTTCAGTTAAATTGCCAGCTAAATTTTGCTTTTCATTTTGCAGGTTAATAATTTGGGTTTGAAAAATGTTTTCTTTTTCCGCAAATTCCTTAATTTGTACAGCTGATTTAAGCCTCAGATTTTGATTATCTTGCTCAAATTTAAAATTTCTTTGTTGCAAATCAACTAACTCATTTTCTAACTTAAGATTTTCTTCTTCTATTTGATCCTGCTGAGATTTTAATTCTTGAATATTAGCTTCTGATTGAGTTAATTGATTTTGCAGATTATTGTTTTCTTGATTTAACTGACTGATTTGTTTCAACTGTTCAGTTAAATTGCCAGCTAAAGTTTGCTTTTCATTTTGCAGGTAAGTAATTTGGGTTTGTAAAGTATTTAATTTTTTTGCAAATTCTTTAATTTGAACAGTCATATTAAGTCTTAAACTTTGATTATTTTGCTCAAATTGAGAATTCTTTTCTTGTAAATTAGTTAATTCCATTTGAATATTCTGATATGCTAATTGCTTTTCTTTTAATTCATTTTGAAAATTTTGATAATAAGTTTCAGCAATCTTTTCTAATTCAAGAAGTTCCTGCTCGGCATCAACATCTTGTTTCAATTCAAAAGAACTCAATTCTTGAGATTCTTCTAGATTTTCATTTAATTCTTTACCAGTAAAATCAAGTAAATGACTTGTATAACATGCTTTTGGATGTGGTTCTATAGTAAGGTTATTATGCCCAATTGGTGCATTTATAAATTCAGGAAGTTTCTGCTCAGCATCAACATCTTGTTTCAATTCAAAAGAACTCAATTCTTGAGATTCTTCTAGAATTTCATTTAATTCTTTACTAGTAAAATCAAGTAAATGACTTGTATAACATGCTTTTGGATGAGGTTCTACAGTAAGGTTATTATGCTCAATTGGTGCATTTATAAATTCCATAATATTACTTTTTAATTCATCACTGACCTCTTCAGAATAGAAAACCCAACTGGTAAAAATATTTAAAACTTCTTCAGAAGATGGCCTTTTTAATGGATCTTCATCCCAACATTTTTTCATTAAATCTACATAACATTGTGGAGTATTTTCAATAATTTCAGGACGTTCACCTTTACAGATACCTAAAGCAAGTTGAAGATCATGTGCTTTATCACTAAATGGTGGAATTCCAGATGTAAATTCCCACATAATCATAGAAAAACTATATATATCACTAGCCTGAGTATAAGATTGACCTTTTAAAATTTCAGGTGCCATAAATGGTATAATACCATAAATATTATTTTCTTTTAAAAAAGATTTTGCAAGCTGATATAATCCTAAATAATCACTAATAAAAATTCCATATACATCATTTTGATATTCATTACATAAAATATTACCATCATGAAGGTTATAATGAATAAGACCTTTTTCATGAATTTTATTAAGGCCAGTATTAATTTTATATAAATTGAGTAATCTCAGTTTCCAATTTTTTGTTATTTCTGATAAACATCCTCTTATATTACCTTTATTTGTATATTGCATTATTAATATATAATTTGAAGCATCTGGATTTTTTGTAAATCCATATATTCTAATAATTCTCTCTGAATCAATAATTTTCCACTATAAAATAATATTTAGTAAATTAATATAAATAAATTATTATATTGAAAAAAACAATATTTAATCATACTTCATTTAAAAATTCATTTAATCTTTCATCTGAATTATTAAGATAATTGAAAGATTTAAGAATTACGTTATAAGAATTACACATAGCGTAATAGATAGTCCCGAATCCTCCTTTCTCAAGATATTCAATATTTTGAAATTTATCATAAGGAATCCATTCTAATTTATTTTCAGAAATAAATTGATCCATAATTTTACTTCCACTACTATCAGATCTTTAAAAATAAAAATGAAAATATGAAATTATATTAAAATTTAAAATAAATTTAATATTAAATAATAATATTAATCATATTTACCCTAATTAATTAATTTAAATTTATATAAGTATAATAGAATTAAATAAATAATTTTTAAAAAAATATTTGAATAATTTTTTAAATAAGAATTTAGTTAATTTAAATCAAGTAAATATTATACAAATATAATAGAATTAAATAAATAACTTATAACTTACCAACTAAAAATATTTGAATAATTTTTTAAATAAAGAATTTAGTTAGTTTAAATTATATGTAAATATTATATAAATGTAATAGAATTACTTACGATCTAAAATATTTGAACAATTTTTTAGATAAAGAATTTAGTTAGTTTAAACTATATGTAAATATTATATAAATATAATAGAATACTTACAATCTAAAATATTTGAATAATTTTTTAAATAAGAATTTAATTTGTTTAAATTATATGTAAATATTATATAAATATAATAGAATACTTACAATCTAAAATATTTGAATAATTTTTTAAATAAAGAATTTAGTTAGTTTAAATTATATGTAAATATTATATAAATATAATAGAATTACTTACAATCTAAAATATTTGAATAATTTTTTAAATAAAGAATTTGGTTAGTTTAAATTATATGTAAATATAATAGAATTAAATAAATAACTTACACCCTATATTATTGAATGAATAATTTTTTAAATAAAGAATTTAGTTAGCTTAAATTATATGTAAATATTACATAAATATAATAGAATTAAATAAATAACTTATAACTTACCCTCTATATTATTGAATGAATAATTTTTTAAATAAAGAATTTAGTTAGTTTAAATTATATGTAAATATTATATAAATATAATAGAAATTTACCATCTAAAATATTTGAATAATTTTTTAAATAAAGAATTTAGTTAGTTTAAATTATATGTAAATATTATATAAATATAATAGAATTAAATAAATAACTTACGAACTATATTATTGAATGAATAATTATTTAAATAAAGAATTTAGTTAGTTTAAATTATATGTAAATATTATATAAATATAATAGAATTAAATAATAACTTACTCCCTATATCATTGAATGAATAATTTTTTAGATAAAGAATTTAGTTAGTTTAAATTGTATGTAAATAAATATTATATAAATATAATAGAATTAAATAAATAACTTATAACTTACTCTCTATATTATTGAATGAATAATTTTTTAAATAAAGAATTTAGTTTAAATTATATGTAAATAAATATTATATAAATATAATAGAATTAAATAAATAACTTACGAACTATATTATTGAATGAATAATTATTCAAATAAAGAATTTAGTTAGTTTAAATTATATGTAAATATTATATAAATATAATAGAATTAGATAAATAACTTACTCCCTACATCATTGAAAGAATAATTTTTTAAATAAAGAATTTAGTTAGTTTAAATTATATGTAAATATTATATAAATATAATAGAATTAGATAAATAACTTACTTTCTATATCATTGAATGAATAATTTTTTAAATAAAGAATATAGTTAGTTTAAATTATATGTAAATATTATATAAATATAATAGAAATTTACCATCTAAAATATTTGAATAATTTTTTAAATAAAGAATTTAGTTAGTTTAAATTATATGTAAATATTATATAAATATAATAGAATTAGATAAATAACTTACTCCCTACATCATTGAAAGAATAATATTTTAAATAAAGAATTTAGTTAGTATAAATTATATGTAAATATTATATAAATATAATAAAATTAAATAAATAACTTATAACTTACAAACTAAAAAAAATATTTGAATAATTTTTTAAATAAAGAATTTAGTTTTTTTAAGATATATGTAAATAAATATTTTATAAATATAGTAGAATTAAATAAATAACTTACCCCCTATATTATTGAATGAATAATTTTTTAAATAAAAAATTTAGTTAGTTTAAACTATATGTAAATATTATATAAATATAATAGAATTACTTACAATCTAAAATATTTGAATAATTTTTTAAATAAAGAATTTGTTAGTCTAAATTATATGTAATATTATATAATAGAATTAAATAAATAACTTACGCCCTATATTATTGAAAGAATAATTTATTAAATAAGAATTTAGTTAGTTTAATTATATGTAATATTATATAATAGAATTAAATAAATAACTTACCCCCTATATTATTGAATGAATAATTTATTAAATAAAGAATTTAGTTAGTTTAAATTATATGTAAATATTATATAAATATAATAGAAATTTACCATCTAAAATATTTGAATAATTTTTTAAATAAGAATTTAGTTAGCTTAAGTTATATGTAAATATTATATAAATATAATAGAAATTTACCATCTAAAATATTTGAATAATTTTTTAAATAAAGAATTTAGTTAGTTTAAATTATATGTAAATATTATATAAATATAATAGAAATTTACCTTCAAAATATTTGAATAATTTTTTAAATAAAGAATTTAGTTAGTTTAAATTATATGTAAATATTATATAAATATAATAGAATTTTACCATCTAAAATATTTGAATAATTTTTTAAATAAAGAATTTAGTTAGTTTAAATTATATGTAAATATTATATAAATATAATAGAAATTTACCATCTAAAATATTTGAATAATTTTTTAAATAAAGAATTTAGTTAGTTTAAATTATATGTAAATATTATATAAATATAATAGAAATTTACCTTCAAAATATTTGAATAATTTTTTAAATAAAGAATTTAGTTAGTTTAAATTATATGTAAATATTATATAAATATAATAGAAATTTACCATCTAAAATATTTGAATAATTTTTTAAATAAAGAATTTAGTTAGTTTAAGCTATATGTAAATATTATATAAATATAATAGAAATTTACCATCTAAAATATTTGAATAATTTTTTAAATAAAGAATTTAGTTAGTTTAAATTATATGTAAATATTATATAAATATAATAGAAATTTACCATCTAAAATATTTGAATAATTTTTTAAATAAAGAATTTAGTTAGTTTAAGCTATATGTAAATATTATATAAATATAATAGAAATTTACCATCTAAAATATTTGAATAATTTTTTAAATAAAGAATTTAGTTAGTTTAAATTATATATAAATATTATATAAATATAATTGAACTACTTACAATCTAAAATATTTGAATAATTTTTTAATAAAGAATTTAGTTAGTTTAAATTATATGTAAATATTATATAAATATAATAGAATTTTACCATCTAAAATATTTGAATAATTTTTTAAATAAAGAATATAGTTAGTTTAAATTATATGTAAATTATATATAAATATAATATAATTAAATAAATAACTTACGCCCTATATTATTGAATGAGTAATTTTTTAAATAAAGAATTTAATTAGTTTAAATTATATGTAAATACTATATAAATATAATATAATTAAATAAATAACTTACTCGCTTTATTATTGAATGAGTAATTTTTTAAATAAAGAATTTAGTTCGTTTAAATTATATGTAAATATTATATAAATATAATATAATCAATTAAATAACTTACTCGCTATATTATTGAATGAGTAATTTATTAAATAAAGAATTTAGTTTGTTTAAATTATATGTAAATATTATATAAATATAATAGGGTTAAATGAATAACTTACGAACTATAGTATTAAATAAATAATTTTTTAAATAAAGAATTTAGTTAGTTTAAATTATATGTAAATATTATATAAATATAATAGAAATTTACCATCTAAAATATTTGAATAATTTTTTAAATAAAGAATTTAGTTAGTTTAAGCTATATGTAAATATTATATAAATATAATAGAAATTTACCATCTAAAATATTTGAATAATTTTTTAAATAAAGAATTTAGTTAGTTTAAATTATATATAAATATTATATAAATATAATTGAACTACTTACAATCTAAAATATTTGAATAATTTTTTAATAAAGAATTTAGTTAGTTTAAATTATATGTAAATATTATATAAATATAATAAAATTAAATAAATAACTTATAACTTACCCCCTATATTATTGGATGAATAATTTTTATTTTTTAAATAAAGAATTAGTTAGTTTAAATTATATGTAAATATTATATAAATATAATAGAACTACTTACAATCTAAAATATTTGAATAATTTTTTAATAAAGAATTTAGTTAGTTTAAATTATATGTAAATATTATATAAATATAATAGAATTAAATAAATAACTTATAACTTACCCCCTATATTATTGGATGAATAATTTTTTAAATAAAGAATTTAGTTAGTTTAAATTATATATAAATAATATATAAATATAATAGAATTAAATAAATAACTTATAACTTACCAACTAAAAAAAATATTTGAATAATTTTTTAAATAAAGAATTTAGTTTGTTTAAAATATATGTAAGTAAATATTATATAAATATAATAGAATTAAATAAATAACTTACGAACTATATTATTGAATGAATAATTTTTTAAATAAAGAATTTAGTTAGTTTAAATTATATGTAAATATTATATAAATATAATAGAATTAAATAAATAACTTATAACTTACCAACTAAAAAAAATATTTGAATAATTTTTTAAATAAAAAATTTAGTTAGTTTAAATTATATGTAAATATTACATAAATATAATAGAATTAAATAAATAACTTACTCCCTATATCATTGAATGAATAATTTTTTAAATAAAGAATTTAGTTAGTTTAAATTATATATAAATATTATATAAATATAATAGAATTAAATAAATAACTTACTCCCTATATCATTGAAAGAATAATTTTTTAAATAAAGAATTTAGTTAGTTTAAATTATATGTAAATATTATATAAATATAATAGAATTAAATAAATAACTTACAAGCTATATTATTGAATTAAATAAAGAATTTAGTTTATTTAAATTATATGTAAATATATATAAATATAATAGAATTACTTACGCTCTAAGAATTTAGTTAGTTTAAATTATATGTAAATATTATATAAATATAATAGAAATAAATAAATAACTTATAACTTACCAGCTAAAAAAAATATAATTTAGTTAGTTTAAACTATATGTAAATATTATATAAATATAATAGAATTAAATAAATAACTTACTCCCTATATCATTAAATGAATAATTTTTTAAATAAAGAATTTAGTTAGTTTAAATTATATGTAAATATTATATAAATGCAGTCAGACCTCCATAATTGCACACCCCTTGGGACCATATGCATAATTTTCAAAATAGTGCATTTAAAGAGGGTGTGCATTTATAGAGGTAAAATAATTAGAGATCATATAAGCTTGGGACCGAACCAGAGGGTGCATTTAGAGAGGGTATACATAGTGGGTGCAATTATGGAGAGTGCAATTATAGAGGTCTGACTGTATAATAAAATTACTTACGATCTAAAATATTTGAATAATTTATTAAATAAAAATTTAGTTTGTTTAAATTATATGTAAATATTATATAAATATAATAGAATTAAATAAATAATAACTTACCAACTAAAGAAAATATTTGAATAATTTTTTAAATAAAGAATTTTGTTAGTTTAAATTATATTATATGTAAATATTATATTAATAGAATTGCCTACAATCTAAAATATTTGAATAATTTTTTAAATAAAGAATTTAGTTAGTTTAAATTATATGTAAATAATATATAAATATAATAGAACTACTTACGATCTAAAATATTTGAATAATTTTTTAAATAAAGAATTTAGTTAGTTTAAATTATATGTAAATATTATATAAATATAATAGAATTACTTACAATCTAAAATATTTGAACAATTTTTTAAATAAAAATTTAGTTAGTTTAAACTATATGTAAATAATATATAAATATAATTGAATTAAATAAATAACTTACCCTCTATATTATTAAATGAATAATTTTTTAAATAAAGAATTTAGTTAGTTTAAATTATATGTAAATAATATATAAATATTATATAAATATAATAGAAATTTACCATCTAAAATATTTGAATAATTTTTTAAATAAAGAATTTAGTTAGTTTAAATTAAATGTAAATATTATATAAATATAATAAAATTACTTACCATCTAAAATATTTGAATAATTTTTTAAATAAAGAATTTAGTTAGTTTAAATTATATGTAAATAATATATAACGAAAATTATAAAATGCACCAGTGGTGTTGTAAACAACACATCACGTGATCATGTGTTACTGATCAGTTTATTTTTTTTGACGCGATTTATTATTTTTTCTGTTTCTTTTTTTTAGGTTTCTTTAGACACGACCATCTTTAGCTTTGGGATTAGGTTACAGGTAAGTTTTTTTTGCTTCTATTTTCCTTTCTTTCGTTCATTAAACTTGCTTGTTTTTTTTTTTAGGCGTGGCTGTTTTTAGTTTCCATTCCGGCAAATATTTAAGGTGAATCTTACTTTCTTTTCTTTCTCTTTTTTTTTGTTTTTCTTTTCGTTCTTTTCCCTGTTCTTTTATTAACCTTTGTTTCTTTTTTTGACGTGTACCATTTCAGTGAAATCTGAGTAAGTCTCTTTCATCTTTTTCTCTTATTGTTTTATCGCTGTTAAAATGATATTAATTATTTTTTTCTTTTTCTATAGGTGGTGTTCTGGCTTTACTTTTATTTTCCTTTATTTCTCTTACTTTCGTTTTATTTGTTTCTTCATTATTTTTTGTTTTTATCCATCCATTTCTGTTCATTTTGTTTCCTTTCATCTCTTTCTATTTATGTTTCGTTTATTCCCTTTATTTCTTTCATTGTTTTCTATTCCCCCTTCATTTTTTTCATTGTTTTTTTTATTCTCTCTTTGCTCCCCTTTATTCCCCCTTTGTTTCTCTTGTTAAATTTTATTTTCCCTTCGATTCTTTTGTTCCTTTTTACTATTCTTCACTTTTTTTTCATTTCCTTTACGGTTATCTTCGTTTTCCTTCATCCTCTTTCATTCATCTTTCGTTTCCCTATATCATTTTCACTTATTCATTTTTTTCATTGATCTTTAACGTCTCTTTGTTCATTTTTCATGTATCTTCATCATGTTTTGTTTATCTTTCATCATTTTTGTTCATCTTTCATTTCCCTACGTCACTTTTCGTTTACTCAACCCTTTTCATTTATCTTTCCTTTCCTTTATTTCCCTTGGTTTTTTTCATTGTCCTTTTTTACTATATTTTTTTGTCCTTTCTTCATATATTGCAGCGCATTTACATACAGCATTATGGCATTAAAGTTAAAGTTATGCAATTACGACTTATCAGCTATCGGTTATATCATAAAATTTTTTTTATAAATCATGTAATGCATTGTGGTGTAACATTTTTTATTGATCAAATAAAATCGAAAAACTAGCCAATAAAAAATTTTATAATCACGTGATTGTGGTGTTGAGCACCAGTGGTGTGATTTAGTACAGTCGATATATAAATTAAATAAATAACTTACCCTCTATATTATTAAATGAATAATTTTTTAAATAAAGAATTTAGTTAGTTTAAATTATATGTAAATATTATATAAATATAATAAAATTACTTACCATCTAAAATATTTGAATAATTTTTTAAATAAAGAATTTGATTATATGTAAATATTATATAAATATAACAGAATTAATTAAATAACTTACTCCCTATATTATTGAATGAATAATTTTTTAAATAAAGAATTTAGTTAGTTTAAATTATATGTAAATATTATAAATATAATAGAATTAATTAAATAACTTACACCCTGTAGTATTAATTAACAATAATTTTAAAGTGATTATAATCAATTAAATAAAATACTAAAATTGTATATAAAAATTAAATATAATAGTAACTTACATTCTAATTATTTAAATAAATAACAAATAATATTATTAGTTTAAATTACATATGTTGTTAAATTAATATAAAATTAAATACTTACTTTCTATAATATTAGTAATTATTAAACAATTATATCAATGGAAAATTTAATTATTTGAAATATCATATAAAATACAATAAAAAATAAATAGCTATTAACTTACCGACTGTAATAATATTAATAATAAAATAAATTAATATAGAAAAATAAATTTTAGTAATGGTTAATTAAATTTAAATTTGTTTATAATTTACAAACTGTTAATTATTTACTTACTTTTATCTTCGTCAATTTTTGGAACTAGTTTTATTATATTATAAATTTGTTTAGAATAATTTCAATTTGTATTAAATTTTTATATACATGCTATATGCTTTTACCTTTATCGTTATTTTGAGCCATTACTAGACAGTTTTATTGGAATTCTTCCTAAAAAAAAAATAGGATAAATAAATACAATTACGCCTTTGTTCGAGTATAAATAGTTGTTGTGTAATATTATTTATGCAAGATGCAGATACCGATTTTCAGTTTCAGTTCCTGATTTACTATTTAAGGACCGTTGGAGCGTCCGAAATATTCATATTATTTGATCAACATTATGGTATCACTAAATTATAATTCGGAAAGCTGAAACAATAGAGTGTGCAAATTTTGTTATAAAGTAAGAAGATGCGCATATAACGGGAATTTCGACCTTCGAAGACGGCTGCGGGTGGCGCAATAAATAAGACGCTCACATGGAGGCCATCAAAAGGAGATAACGAATAAAATTTCAAGGAGGTTATGTAATTAATCAAAAAAGTAGAACGGGGCGTAACTATACCAGATGATTTGTCATTAAGGCGGCTTAATGGTTACACCAAATTTTGCTCAAAGATTCATATTAAAATAGTATTACGCCAGTATTATACATTTACACTGGTGTAATGCGGAGTTTGCGTAATTTGCCGTAATATTTTGGCATGGCTTTAAGTCTTCAGATTCAAATATTTCAAATAGGAGATTGTACAGTTCGGTGTATTGAATTGGATGATGCTAACAATGACGATGACCATGGATGATGAAGATGGTAGTCAAATATATATGATAAAAAATCTGAAAATTTCCTTCACAATTTGGATGACCTTCACGAATTCATGCACATTTGAGATTGGTTTCACCAAATATTCTGGAGGTACGCAACTCATCATTTTCTGGTGGAGGTCATCGTTTAATTGATGGTCCAATTCTTCCTCAAGATTCAGATGATCCAAATGAACAACATGGATTTTAATATAAACACTTGAAAGGTATTGGAAATTTCATATAATATTTGTTATTGAACAAATTTTCATATTAATTGAAACTGATGAAAAGAAAAGATGTTAGACTGATGTTATACAAATGATGGTGAATACCAAGGAAAAAATTTATAATAACTATGGTATTAAGCATGAGGCTGGGGTTGAAAGCTTAAAGTTCTACTGCATCCGATTTGAGTGCTCACTGAAATCTCTGTTATATAAACTAAACTCGAAAATTGATATAATTAAAGATACCAAGTATAAATTTTTTAATAAAGGAGTTATCAATTTTTTTTCCGAAAATAAAGGATTGATTGATGTAAATTATTTATTTATTTTTTTTTAAAATAGTAACGCGCTTTATTAATTATATAAGATCTTAAAGATCGGATAACTAAATATAAAAGCACCTAGAGCCAAGAAAGATAAACTTTCTCGACCCTATAACTAAGTAATCGATACATTGGTAATTTAAAATCTAACTAAACATTGTATTAATTATTGTTTTGTTATTCTAAAACTACGTTACTATACTAATTTTACTGTGTTTTTTGGATTTTTAATGTTTTCTAAATTTGAGACTTTTACGTATAATCTAAAACATCAAATCAAAAATAAAATTGTAAAAATAAAAAAATTTTCGAAAAAATTTTTAACATCAAGAAAATATCTAACTTAAAACTACACTATTGATGGAAATCCTAAGAATGAAAAGCTAAATTCGTCATTAGTCGTCTAATCTTCGGTCAAATCCAAATGTTGATTTAAAAAGGAAACTCTCTTGATTTTGTAAAATCATTTCTGGACAAATTTGTTTATTCGCTATCGGAATCTTCTCTTTGTCCTTGCACTGTCACTATGCGTTTCTTATTTTTGTTAACTTCATCTTTTTCTTTGATATCCTTTTCCTTTTCCTCTTTCTTCGGCAAGCTTGATTTCTTTTTTATTTCTCCAGTCTTTCGCTAAAATTGTTGTTTAGGGCGTCCAATTCTTCATGTTCTTCTTGTGTCCTGAATAAGATTTCAGACTTGGCGTCAAAGAATTTATCTTTCGATTTTGTTTGCGTTGGCACTTTAAATCTGTTTATTCCTATTTTTCTTTTGTACGTCCCTTCATCTCCGATTAGTTCATCCTGAAGTTTAATTTTTAGACCATCGCCTATCTCATTTTCTTCTTTCATCGTTGAGTTATAAATTGCTTTCAATAGATCATTTTCGTTGTTAAAGTAAATCAAAATGTATTTATTTTGTTGATTTTGATTACTTTGGCAAAATGACCACCAAATTCTGTATTATAATTCTTGACTATTTCGTAATCATTTTTTTCCAAATCGTCTTTATCTAATTTTTTGTATAAAAAAATACGTACGTTCATTTCTTGTTAGTGCTATATTAGAACCGCCTTTAATGAATTTTCTTCCATTTCTTTTGTTAAGCGGATTCTAGCACGAACCGTTCGATACTTATAGTTATGTTTGACTTCCAGTCTTTCTATATATCCTACTTTTTTTAACATTTCATAGATTACGTTGTCTTTCCAATAAGCAGGAAAATCATAAAATTTCATGTCACGTGATTGTTCGGCAAAATATTTATCCAAATAATTATCATCGGAAGTTGTTACCAGAATTTCGGTGATCTTCCCCTTTTTAATTTCTTGTGTTGTTGATTTCTTTTTTTTGGATTTTCTACGCCGATCGTGGCTTTTTGTCTTACTTTTCTGCTTACTAGATGTGGCAACCTCGCTCGTTATCTTCTTTTCTAATTCCGAACATTTTTTTGCATCATTTTCTAAAAATATTATTTGTTCTTCTGCAATCTTTTTTTCCTTTTTTAAATTATCTATCTGCTCATCTGCACTTACGTTATACTTCTTGAATGTCTCTAATTCGTCCCTGAGATTTTCTATCTCCGCATCTTTGGCTTCTAACATCAGCTGACATTCCCTTTCCTTATCTAGTGGTATCTCTTTACCATCTCTCATCAGGCAACCTACCAATTTGATTGGTGTTTTATTTGCTGCGCCTGTCAGGGAGTTCTCTCGGAATATTTTTTCTACTATTTGTTTTACCGTTTCGCCTCCAAGTTTCATAGTAAAGAAACAAGCAAGCTCGTAATATTTGTTGCTATTTTATCATTTTGTACATATATCTTTATTATTTCTATTATCCAGAATCAGCAGAAAGAGTTCTTGATGTAAATTATTTTAAAAGCACGTTTTCATTTAAAAAGATTTAACGGTAAATTGATATTTTTTTTTATCGAAGGTTTATTTTGAATAAAAAAATTATGGATAAATTTGGTTTTTGTAAGAATATTTTACTAAATAATAAGAATGATTGAACGTAATAGGACATAGTGTATAAAAAAAGAAGTAGGAAATAGCTGCTCCATATTTTTTTTATTGGTAAATAATATTTATGACGAAAGGAAAATATATATGAATTATAAATAAATTAAATAAGCGTTGTAAAGCATCTATGGTACAAACGAGCCGATAATTAAAAAGCTCATTCACCGGAAGGGGACTGCTTTTTGTTATTGAAAAATAAATTACTATCATAATAAGTAAAATAGTATGAGCAATAAATTATGTAACATAATGAGGCATTAGATAGTATAAAAATTACAATTATCGATATACGGTACATGTCGTTTGAGCGTAAAAGATCATTGATCTACAAGTTTCCCCATAATCCTGTAAGAAAATCAACTAGTAAGCTGATCCGGATAATCAATAAAATAACGTTATCTTTATTTACGAATAAGGAAAGTGAAGCAAGAAATCAGTTAGACAACTTGATGATAAAATAAAAAACTTAATGACGGGTTCGAAACAGTAGTGTACGCTACTTTTAACCATTTTATTAGTATAAATATGTAACCGTATTATTTTTAATGTGATTTTTACTACCTACCTTCAGAAAACACGTCCATGGAAAGTGTTTAAGTCATAAAAATACAAAATGGGGTTTTCAAACTTTCAAAGAGGTGAAGGAACAAAATAGAGAAGAAAAAAGTGGATGAGAAGAGTTCGTCAAGAAAATGAAAAGAAGCCCTATTCGAACGTCAAGAAAGAAATATATCGTTTGGATCAGTTGATTCAGATAAAATTCACGATCGTTTCGGATGGTCGACGGACTGGAAGAAAAAGAAAGGAACCTACATAAGGAAGTTTTACATCCTGCAATCGAACCTGAGGAAGTGGTGAAAGTAGTAGAGGACTAAAGGAACAAATAAAAATCACGTGACCTCAAGGAAGAACCTGACGAAGTATCAAAAGCGTTTTAAAGGATACTCGATAAAAGAGACGAGAAATCGTTAACAGAGAAAGACGTGGTTGATTATATCAATTTATGTAGACAAACAGTCTTTGCAAAAGGAGAATATACAGAAGAATTTGATCGAAAATGTTGAGGCATGTTGTCAGATCAAAAGGTTAGTAGAGCGAAATAGGTAGAAGTTTAGTTCCAAGCTTTACGCCTTATAATTCCAACATGATTCCGATGAAAGAAGCAGTGGAAGAATTCGATGCTAACAATAAGAGGATGAAAGAACGACTTGAGAAAGAGGACAAGACAAAAAGAGTGAATTCAGAAACAGAGATGACGGTAACTAGACCGCAAAAGGTCAAGAGGAAGTAGGATAGTATTTATCGTTTTTGAAGGGTAAATTTTTAGGATAGTTTTCGAGTATGTGGTTTTTTGCTAAATATCGTAGATAGTAAATTTATTTTTACAAAAAATGTACGTGGTGTACCACGATGTCAAATGTAACTAGCATTATTTATTTTGGAGGGGTTGTATATTATTATTAGGATATAACAGTATAAAGGGGTTAACTGTTACCTTTAACAATAAACTGACTAGGAAGAATAACAAAGGTTTGGTATAACAGGAGTCACTTCTTAGATGTGCACAATGGTGTTATGTAAATTTATTCTTTGTATTAGTTCTGCATCTTTTACAAACAAATTGATAACGTCTTACAATTAAAAAAAAGATGAGATTTTTATACACTTTCAAATATATTTATATTTTTAAAAATTTTAAAAATTTTGGAATATCTGAAAGTTTAAATATAGTAAAAATATTCATTAACTTACAGATTGGGTAAAAAGAAATTTTTGGTTTAATTATCTATTTTTACTTTATCGGTTCATACAATATTATGTCGTTATTGTATTTTTTCGATTAAATCTTTAAGAGTCTAAATGAATTATCAAAAAAAAAGTTCATGTTAATAAAAAAAAATGATGTTGTTGTTAGGATAAACGAAAATTTTTATATATAACAACAATAATTTTTATTTATTAAATAATTTTTTTTTTTTAGTTTATACTAGCCGTAACTCGTCGCGCTGCGCCGGTAGAAATTTTGTTGCTTATATAATACTAAATTTTGTTTGTAATTAGAAATATGAAGAATTGAAAATTCAAAATAAAATAAATAATAAAATTAAATAAAATGAAAATTTAAAAAGGCGAAAAAAAGCCTAAGAAGGGGTTCTGAAAGGTAGTCAGTACCCTCAGAAAAAATTTTTTACATGTTAAAAAAAATTTTTTGCATATTAAGAAAAGACTGAAGTGGTTATGTAGAATGTAGATTTGTACTTTTTAAATTCTTAATTAAAATTTTTCTTTTTTAATCCAAAAAATGCTGAAAATTTGGGATGACGAAAACTTTAATTCTAACAATTCTAATAATTCTAATAATTCTACTAATTCAAAAAAAAAAGAACCAATTATCAAATCTATTGTTACAAAAAAAAAAATTATTCTTATCACCAAAGCCTATTGTTATTACTAAAAAATCGATAGAACTATTACTTAATAGTATTAGAATGACGCCAGTTACCGGGAAGCAAAAAAAAAGTAAATTTTTTTTATAACCGGAACTAACTATTACCAATTAATATTAGTAAACGTCAGTTACCGAACATAAAGAAAGGGCAAAGTCCGATCTATTGTTGGAAAATTTTTTTTAAAAAATAAAAAAATTTCTAATAAAAATCTGATCTGTTGTTAAAAAAAAATAAATAAATAAAAATTACTAAATGAAAACAAATTATCCATTGTAAAAAAAAAATAAAAATAAATGGGAGAAAGGCCTATTGTTATCGGGGAGATACAATATGATCAAAAAAAAAAATTATCGTCGGGGACATACAATATGGTCGAAAAAAAAATTATCATCAAAAAAAAAATTTACCGAAGCTGTTATCGGGAATAAAAAAAATTTGAAAAAATGCTTACTAAAAAATTTAAAACATTACTAAGAAAAAAATCGGGAAAAAATCTATACTAAAAAAGAGAATATCGATAAAAATTACTAAAACTAAAAAGGAAAAGAATTTCAGAAAATTACTAAAAGAAATTATTATCGATAAAGACAAAAAACATTACTTAAAACTAAAATAGAAAAAAAATCTAATAAGAAAAATACTAAAAGATAGAAAAAAAACTATTTAGAAATAAGAATAAATATTAGTAACCGAAACATTTCGGGTCAACCCGACTGCTGGTCAACCTCCCTATCAATCTAACTAAAAAGAATATAACATTTTATAATATCAACTTTGGACATGATCAGTATTTACTAATTAACTATAATATAGAGAGCTTATATTATTACGGAATAGATCAGGATCAGACAGACCACACATTACATAATTCACAATTATTATTTATACAGGATAGATAATAAATATTAGTAATCAACGAACGATTAAATTTCGGTGACAATAGATGATCGACGTTCATGTATCGATAAAATTCCTTTGGCCATAATAATATAGACGCTACGCTATACTAACACGGAATAAATCATCCGCAGACGTACCACATTGCACAATTCAAAATTATTTATACAGAGGGTAGTCTAAACATGACATTGAGTTTTTTTAGTTATATAGATTTATTGAATCTTGAAACATATTATTGAATTAATTATAAAGATTAAGGTTGTTTTTTACTTCGTTACAATAATACATAATGATAATCACAAATAATAACAAAATAAGCTAGTTAATTTTGTAATTTTGTCTTACGGAGTATTTTTATTTTTCTATAAAAAGAAATTTCTTACCGAAATTCATTTGTGATCATCAGCTGATTTTTTGAACGCCTCATTCGCCTCAATTAAAAAAAAGATTTGTCGATCGCTGCTGTGCGACTGCAATACGTTTTATAATGCTGTTTTTTTTAAAAAAAAAATAATAATAATTCCTTTTTACTCTTCATTTTTATTATCCAAATATGGAAGAATTTATGCTCAGTAGCGATGTACTTGAACAAATAAAAGATTTTAACTATCGGGATTTAACAGATGAACAAAGTTTATTAATTGATAGGCTAATATTAAATGAAGAATCAAAAGAACGTTATAGAAGGAATGGTTTGTGCAAAGAATGTAAACAGCCTAATACTGGTAATACTGGTGATACTTGGTGTCGGCCATGTAATGCCAACCATTTTCAACAAAATTTCAAAAATTGGGCTAGTGGAAATGAAGTTGTTGATGAGTTTATTAAAAAAACGCAACTTGAAGCCAATAATAATATAGAATTTTTAGAGTGGATTGAATATGCCAGATTTAAAAATATTAAATATTTGGGCAAAGGTGGATTTTCAACTATTTATAAAGCATTTTGGAAAGATGGTTATATAAGATGTTGGGATTCTGAAAATAATAAATGGTACAGAAGTAAGATTTACGTTGCTTTAAAATGTTTAAATGACTCCAAAGATATTACAGCCGAATTTTTAAATGAAGTGAGTTGCTTAGTATATAAATATATTGAATTTATAAATGTTAAACTAACTTGTATGTATTCTTTTTAGATTGGATCACATATAATGACTGGATCACTTTATGTAAATCGCTGTTATGGAATTACTAAAGATCCAAAATCTGGTAATTTTATGATGGTAATGAGATATGCAGACAATGGCAGTTTAAGACAATATTTAAATAATAATTTTAAATTAATGAAATGGAAAGATAAGTTAGATATCTTAGGAAGGATTGCAAGTGGACTTCTTAATATTCATGAAAAGGGATTAATTCATCGTGATTTTCATTGTGGTAATATATTGATTGGTCATAGTCTTATTACTTTTATTACTGATTTAGGATTGTGTCGACCAGCAAATGTAAGTCCTTCTAAAGATCAAGAAATATATGGTGTATTACCTTATGTAGCACCTGAGGTTATAAAAAGAAAAAAATATACTCAAGAAAGTGATATTTATTCATTTGGAATTATTGCATATGAAGTCTGTACAGGGAATTATCCTTATCATGATATGACTCGTGATACAAACTTAGCTATTAGCATTTGCGGTGGGCATAGGCCAGAATCTAATTATAAAATTCCCCAACTAATTTTAAATATTATCAAACAATGTTGGGATACAGATCCTTTAAAACGGCCTAAAGCAAAAGAAATAAATGATTTATTGGAAGATTATTATGGTAGTTATGGTGTTGGTGAATATGAAATCAACAAGCAAATTGAAGAAGCAGATAGAAATAATGAAAATCTACCTCCTCCATTATTAAATCCTGGTACGAATCCTCAAGCAAGTAAACTTTTAGACTTTAAAAATCTTCTAGAACAAAAAAATGCTATTGATAGTGAGGATGATGATAAATCATTTGATTGTTCAGGTAATTCATATTTTTTAAGCTTATTTTCGCAAAAATAATTCTTAAATGCTTATTAATATAAAATTATCTTTATCATATAGACTTCGTAGAACCAATAGATTTTACTAAACTTTAGGTACTCATTTGCATTAATTTTTTTTACATGTTTAATTTTATTAATAATATTAACAATTTACTTTAATAATTTCGTTTTTATAGATGAAAACAATTAAAAGAAAGAAAAGAAAATATACAAATATTCAGAATATAAATTCCTTTATTAGTACTATCTATTGTTTGCTATTTATTTTCTTTATTATTACTTACATTATACATAATTTATTGGAATATTTCCTTTATACTATGATAGAAACTTGAATAAGTGTTGATAAAATTATATGGTATATAATTAGAATAAATTGTATAAATGAATCAGCCCTAGTATTAAAGATTTAGTTACTTATATATGAAAAATAATATCTCTTGTAATATTGAATTTAAAATGTGACAATGTCAATTTATTTGTTTTTTTTTTTATAAATTCTCATAATAATTTTTCTTTAACAGTTATGTTTTTCTATTTTCGTACCTTTTATTTCAATAACCAGCGATAATCTCCGTATCTTCCATCGGTAATTCTTGAAACGAAACATCGTCAAAATAAAATAAATATACTCACAATGTGGATCAAGATTATATGACTAAAAAAAAAATATTAAAAATCTTTCATTTCATGTAGGAAGAAGTCTCAAAGATATTAGTACATTTTATACATTTTTTAGGAACGCTTGTAATTCTGCAAATAATCCCGACTATAAGTTATCATAATATGGTCAAATTGCGATTTCATTAATGATCAAATGGATAAATAGAGCATCCTTAACGTACGCATTATGTGTGCATTATGTGTACGGTATGATCGTATGCATCCTTCGATCCAGATATTATTGATTTTTTTTTTATTATTTTGTGTTGGAAAATCTTTGCGTTTTTTAAAAAAAAGTAGTATTTGTTTAACATGATTAACAAAATCTTGTAATTTATTAAAATTATAATAAATAAATAGAACAATATATTGACTTAAATTTATGAATATTACCAATGTACAATAACTCTATGAATATGCTTTCCAAACAATTTATTTAGTGAAAAAAGAGTTAACTTAGTTTAGACCAAAAGTTACATGAAAGTTCCTTTCAAAAAAAAAAATAAATAAATATAAAAAAAAAGTGAATTATTTTATTAAACAACTAGGTGTAACCCGTTGCGCTGCGCTGGGGAATGGAGGATACAATAATAACAAAGAGAGTAATATAGCAATATATTTGCAGTATACCCATGTAACCATTTCCAGATTTTCTACTGATATCATTACAATTATATTAATATTAGACAAAAAATGCAGATAATTCATGTAATCATATCTTTATTGTTATCATGTAATGTAAATTTTACATATGAAAAGTTATTACTATATTATATATAAAATGTTACAATTAAACACAAATTCTATTTATAGAGTAAAATATTTCATGATATACAATGTTTGTTGTAATAGAATCATCACTATTGGGAGTATTGTCTATAAGAACTTTAATGTATTGATGTGAGGTTACTCTTGAGAATGCAACATATAATTGTCCATGCACAAAAACAGGTTCAGGTAGGTAAATACCAACTCTGCTTAAAGTTTGTCCTTGTGATTTATTAATTGTCATTGCAAATGCAACACGTACAGGAAATTGTCAACGACTTAAAACAAAGGGCAGTTTGGTTTCTGATGATGTAAGTGTAATACATGGAATAAATACACGTTTACCAATATGTGAACCTGTTATAATTTCAGCATCAATAACTTTACTCTGAAATCCACAACAGATCAGTCTAGTTCCATTGCAGAGACCTTCAAATGGGTTTAAATTTCGTAGAAGGATAATTGGTACTCCTATCTTTAATTTCAATTCACCAGGAGGGAGTTCAGGAATTCTTAAAGATCTTAAAAATTCAGGTGAATAAAGTTGAGGTTGTTCTACTGCATCTTCTGGTAAATTTATGTAGTCAGCACTGGGATATGAAACAAATTCTCCAGGAAGTTGATCCATTATTATATCAGAAATGATGTCAACATTAATATTTTTTGGAGTTAAAATTGCTTTACTAACCATATAGTCTGCATTGCCACAATTATTAACTAAATCTGGGTAAACAAAATCAATCAGGTTTCTCAAAGTTCCTTTAATTATTACTATATTGGAAGGAAGAGTAATCATATTCTCTGTACCAGGATTTATTGTATATGTTCCATCACCAATCTTTAAAAGGAATTCTGCAAATTCCTTTTGTTTTAAATTTTCTACTGAGTCAGAAGTTTGCTGAAGTCTCATATTGGTTGATAGTTTCATAACTTTAATATGGCTCCATAAGGATGACTGAGTCAAACTTGCTAAAACAATATCTGCACGGCGGGAATGAGGTATAACAGGTAGAATCTGCCGAAAATCTCCTCCAAAAACAAATACCTTTCCTCCAAATGGTCTGTCTATCTGTGTAATATCACGAAATGTTCAGTCAACTGCTTCAAATACAAACTTGTGCATCATAGGAGCTTCATCCCAAATGAAAAGTTTTGCTGCATTAATTAAACATGCTAATTGGCTATTACGTGAAATATTACATGTTGAAAATTCATCTATTTTTAAAGGAATTTTAAACCTAGAATGTGCTGTTCTACCACCACTTAATAATAAAGCAGCAATTCCAGAAGATGCTACTGCTATTGCAATATCACCATGTAATCTGATAGTAGCCAGTAAGGTATTATAGAGAAATGTTTTTCCAGTACCAGCAAAACCATCTATGAAGAAGTGACCATATTTATCATTAACTGCTTGCATAACTTCTTCATATATTTGAAACTGCTCTCTATTTAATAAAGGAATATTTTGGTTTACTTGTCTGGCTAGTTCAGTAGTATTGTATGATCTCTCTTCATTTAGCAATCGATCCAAATCATTATCAGTAGAATTGTGATATGTATTTTGTGTTGAGGGAATTGGCATATCAGGAAAATTTTTCAAAGATGTTTCATTTGATTGAAGGTAATGTTCTATTTGTATAAGTGCTTCATTTTCTATTATATCATTTAAAGTAATAGTTTAAAATGGAGAAAGTTGTTGTGCATGGTATAAAAGATCTTCACATAATGCCAATTTATGTGTATTCCATAACAATTCAGGTGCTGTAGGTTGGCATATAAGAAGAATCATTGAAAACAGATGTCGTAACTGTTTTTCTGTTTTCATAGTACTTGCTTCATGTAAACATATATTCCATTCACAATCATCTTGAAGAAGACCAAGCTGAATGCAAGTTTCTTTAAAAGTTCTGCATATTTGTCCATTAACAGTTTTTAAACTATTAAAAGATGTAGCTCCTGATACATGTGTAAGTAATATTCGTAAATAGTATCGTTCACCTTCTGTTGGTTGAACCATATATAGGCGTCCTATTGTTCCTGTATTATTTATTCTGCAACTCCACTTACATTCATCTTTATTCCAAGTATAATGGGTTGGAAAGTCAATATACTTTAAATTTTGTGCATTAGAATTATTTGTATTTTCTTCAAACCAAGCAGTTAAAGTTGTTTTGTGTATAGTTTCTCAATTAATTATATTATTTAAATTGGCATTTCCAGAAAATGCGATCATCTGGTGATTTGGAAGATGAACTGCTAATCTCTGTACTTTAGGTTTACCTCCATGCATTTTATAATGAAAAATTCTCCATATACTTTCAGATGATGAAACATATCGTGCATCTAAATACATTTTAATTTCATTAAATGTTTTATTTGAATTTGCTATTTCATTATTATCTGTTCTATTAACATTTTGAGAAAATGTTACAGTTGCACGATCATGGCCTTTATATATATATTTATATAAATATTTGATAGCCAATAATGAATTGCAAATCTCAACATTTATGTGTGCATGATACTTTTCTACTAATTTGATATTATAAGGCACAACCCATCTGTTGTCTAATTGAATTCCAATATAACAACCATTATTTTTTCTACGATAAAGTGGATAGCCATTAGGACCTTCTTGTGTTGTTTCTTGAAAATCTTTGGGATAATGTTTTTTACATTTGCCATCTTTCATACATGGGGATGATGTATTTAGTATACCACATGGACCATGCATCATCATAGTTGTTACAGTTTCATATGCTGAAGGATTAAGTTCATAATCAGGAATCTCCGCAGAAACAAATAAATCATATTCTTCTATTGATCGTATTTTACTTTCAGTAGATAATATAAGTAAAATATGTGCATGTGGTAATCCCCTTTTTTGGAATTCTATTACATAAATATAAGCAGCAACTTCTCCAAGCCAATGTCTTTCACAAAGATCTTTCATCATTTCTCGTAATTTCATATTAAAAACTCTAGCAGTTAAGTCTGGTCTATCTGCAGCTGTTTGGTTTGGTAATAATTCTCTTGTAATTTCTGGCCATTTTGGATTACATGTAAATGTAATAAAAAGATCAGGCTTGCCAAAATGATGTACAATTGCTATTGCATCTTGGTATAATTGGTACATTTGTTGTGGTCCTCCAGAAAATGTTGATGGAAGAATAATATGTTGCCCAATATTATTTGCACTGTCTCCTGCATGTATTGCATCTACAGCTCCTTGATAACATTCAATTCTAAGAGTTGACTGGTTTTCTCTCAAATAATTTAAACGGTTTTGTTTAATTTTGGCATACTGATCAACAATATATTGTTGATATAATCTACCAGTATTTTGTATCCAATCACCATTTTTGATCTGTAATCTGTAAGAATAAAATTGCATTTGTGTCACTCTATTTCTTTTTCTAGACCTTAGAAGAGGTATATCTGGATGCCAACCATTATCACCTCTTGGAAATAATAATACATAATGCAAAGGATCATAAGAGGGGTGCAATTCAGATATCTTTTGTAAACCTCCTTCACGTTGTCTAAGTAAAATATTACGATTTGATGGCTCAATATCACATCCATCTCCAATCATGAGGACAGCAACATCAGATGATGTAGGTGCTTCATATCTGTGTAAATTTTTTGTACAATCACCATGAATTACCATTGATACATCAGAAGTTTCAGATGCTTGTATAATATCTCGTGCTTGTCTAAAGACTTGTATATAAGGATTGGCTACATCAAGCATATTTTGCAAGTTTTGTAAAATTGTTACATCTACATTTTGCATAATATTGAGTCGATTATTCATTTCATTTTCAGTATCATAAATGTACAATTGAGCAAATTTAGGTGCTTCTCCTTCATTTGGTAATAATGAACCAATAAAATGATAAACTTGGCCATGAATAGTAAAATTAGATAATCCACTCCTCTGAAATTCCCCATTTACATCAGCCCCAAAAGATGTGCATGCTAACAGGCTATTGTAACTTCTAACATTTCTGCGAAATGCATTAGCTTCAGGTTCAAGTGAAGTATACAAATTCATCAAATATGGGGGTGGTCTGAGCAAAGGTGGTAACCCGACTTTACCACCAGCACAGCATACAGCAAAAGATGGAGAATTTTGGGTACTATGCTTATCTTTTTCATTCATCCAAAATTTGGCACCACAATATGTACAAATCTGATCCATTCTTCCTAGATCATGACGTTCTATGCTAATGTTATTTTGTCTTCTTTGTCTTCTTCTATAATGGGCAGCTTGGCGTTCATTGTTCAATCTTCTTTTTCGTTCTCTAGGTGTTTCACTTTGAAAAGTTCTCTGATTAGAAGTCATATCTATTAATAATATTATATGTTATATTGATGAAAGATTTGACACAAATTTTATTATTATATGAAATAGATCTTGTAATAAAATGGAATTTATAATTTATTTATATATTTATAAGAACAATTTTAAATATCTTATTGTTATAATCTTTTTATTTTAAGAATGATCTATTATTATGAAAGAATGGTTTATTACAAAAACACTATTATACAATTTTTATTGTTGCAAAAAAATCTGGTATAAGAATCTATTATTATTAACAAAAATTAATTATCTATTATTAATAAAACATCAATTGCTGATCTATTATGAAAAATAATATTGTTAGTAAAAAATTATTATTAAAAAAGTTATATGTTATTAACAAAATATTAGTTATCAGGAATTTAAAATTACAAAAAAAAAATTGATGAAAAAAAATCTATATCGCAAAATAACACATTGTAGGAAATCTATTGTTACTAAAAAAATTAATCATCGTGTTTGTATTAATCTATCATTATTACAAATCTTTTTTTTATATTATTATGAAAAAGGTATAAGAAAAATCAAATAAATATTAGTTGATCGAAAATTATTATATTTTAGTAATCAGTATTTGCTGATCAAGTTATCTTAACCTTTTAAGTATAGATCAGGCGCAGATATTTTATCATGAACTTGTCAATCATTTTACCAATCACATATGAAAAATATTATTTAAAAGGAATCATCTGATATGCGGTACACAATTCAAAAATTATTTATACAGGCTAATCTAAACGTTAGAAGATCGACATGAATTTTTTTATTATATAGATATAGATATAGATATAGATTTCAAAAGTTCAATTATATTTTTATTTTTATACATATTGAACAATTTTTTTTTCTAAAAAACAACATAATTATTAAACTAATTATCAAGACAATATAAATAAAAAAAGTGAAAGAAAAAATATTTTTAAAAAAATCAAAACATTAGATTGATTATTTATTTGCTATAAAGGTAATTGCAAGTATTTTTTCCAGATTTACAAGTTTTTGAGAAGAAATCACGTACTATACCGTAATTTTAATTTTATTAATGAGGTTGTACTTACACATGATGCGTACGTTAAGATTGTCCAGATAAATAAATAATTTACCTAGTTATTCCAATTAAGTATTCCAAAAATATTTACAATAATTTAATAAAAACGGTCTTATTCCGAGTTCATAGAATTTTGTATTTTCCATATTCCACGGTAATGAGTGTAATGAGTGATTATACCGTAACATCATGCAACTATTATTGACGAGGGGCTATCTGTGCGATTATAATACAGTAATATGTAAACATGTAAACGTAAAATTTTTATAATTTTGAAAAAATCTTTTATTAGTATTGCAAAAAGTTACAACGTAATCAATAACAATTTTGACGCAACAGCCAACAGCATCACATCAATTAAAGCATCTACACTGAAATATAAAAATTAATCCTAAATATTTCTTGTTGGAACAATTTATAATAAAATTATGTTAATGTTATTTAATACTAAAAATAGATTTGCTGATCTGTGGATATCCATATCCATGAACGGATAATCCGTAAGCTCTTTCAAAATCCAGATTTGTGATCTGTAAAATCCAGATAAATCATAATGAATATGAATTTATCCTACATATGTATTTCTTTTTATCAACCTAATGATCAATAAATTTTATTTTTCCATTCTTGGATTTACTGCTAAAAAAAAATGAATCTGGATTTATCTGTGATGGATAATTATTTATATATAAAACACACCAGCTGTGATAAATTGTCTCTAAAAAGAAAAAAAAATTCATATATTAATTATTTAAATCACCTAATTCTATAAAAATTAAATAATTTTAAGAAGTAAATGATTTTTTGGAAATAGTACAGTTAATTATTAATATCATCCAATCAAGATCTGCTATAATGAGTCATCTTATAAAGAAAGAACAGGGATGAATTTCGCATAGATATCCGCATCTTATCCATCACCTAAAACGAGCATCCTTATCCTGGGCTACGGTCCAGATGCTTATCCTGGACCAACAAATCTAATTGGATGGGATTGATTCTATATAATTAGTGTTCTGATCCAATATTCTTTATAGTTATAATCCAATTCCGGTTAATGAAGTTTTTAAATCAGAATTTTTTTTTTTTCAAATATTTTTTTCTAAATTTTTTCGGTTCCCCTTTTTTTTAATTTTATTTTTTTTTCTTGAACCCGATCTTTTACAAATGGTTCTTTCTTTTTTTTCAATTTCCTTTGAAACACCTTTTTTTTTATTTTTTTTAAAAATTTTTCATTTTATTTCCTTTTTCTTTTTCTTTTGTTTTTTCACCATTTTATAGATTTGGTTTTTTTCCAAAACCGAAAAGTATTATTTTTTTTTATTAAATAACCTTTTAAGACTTATATTATTTTTTTTTTGGTCTTTTTTTTAGACCATATTATTAATTTTTTTTTTGAATTTTTTTTTCGGTCTTTTTGGACCGAATTATTGTCCTTTTTTATCAGAATTTTTTTCGGTACTTATTTTTTTTTAAACCGATTTTTTTCCCCCAAATTTTTTTTTCTTTTTCTCTTCAACCTGATTTTCTCTTTATCTCTCCCATAAATTTTTTTTTCATTTTATTTTTTCGATTATTTTTTGATTTTTTCCAGTTAGCTTTTTTTCCAATCTGAAAAATTTTTCCCTTTCCTTTTTCAGTTTGGCTTTCTTTCTTTCAAACCAAATTTCTTTTCTCAAATACAATCTTTCACCATTTAGGTTTGGATCGGTGGTCTGCGGCGCCACGGCAATTGCCTTTTTTCCCGATTTTTATTTATTTATTTTTTGTGACAATAGATCGTTATAATTAATTTTTCTGGGGAATTTTTTTTTCATATTAATTAGTGAGATATTTTTTTTTCTATAGGATGTAATTTTTTAATGCTACAATGGAATTTTTTAAGATAAAAAAAAAAAGATTTTTTTTGTAACAATGCATGTAATAATAAACCACTTATACAAAATTGTTTTTGTAAATTTCACAGTACTGCAACATTTGTTTCGTGTGATAAATAAAATTTTTATTTAATAATAATATTTTATATACTGTATAACACTTGCACACAATTCATTGTTATTTGTATAATAATATAAATTGTATATTTCCTACTAATCCCATCATAATAATAGTAAAAAACTAGACATATTCACACGCACTGCATGGTAAATAAAATATAAGCGTGTGTATTATTTGAAATGTATAATTTTAAAAGAGTCTATACTCGTCCTATATTCTTTATTTAAATAATTAATTGAACGTGAAAGACCATAATAATCTTAAAATAACAAAGATAAATATATGAATTCTTGGTTTCAAAGTTATTATCATTCAAAAATATATAATATAATATACTAGTCTGTATGTTTTCAAGAAGACAATGCCATTATAAAATAAAAATTTTGCTAGATCAGATTTTACTTAATTTATTTTTGATAATTATTTTATTACAAATCATTTTCCTTAAAGTTGTTAGATTTATAATGTGAATCATCATGATCAAATTATATCTTTGTGAACTTTATGTTAATAGCAGTTTAGCTGAACTAAGTATATTAATTTAATTTAATAAATATAGCTGATAAATATTACAAACTGATTTATTTTATAAATAAATAATATATCAAAAATAAAATAAAATAAATTTTAAGGTTAAATAAAATACTATCAATGTCCTATAATAAAATGAAATATCTAAATTTTTTCATCTAATTTATAATTTCACATTCCAAACATTCAGATTTATCATACTTTTCAAGATCTTTAGTGAATGGATTAAGTAACCTAGATGTATAAATAGCTTGTGGATGAGTATCTAATTGGATATATTTGAAAAATGAAAGATTGTTTCTTCTATATGTTTCTGCTTCTTTGAATTGTTTCTCAATTTCATAATCTTTGTTAATTGAACCATGACCAAAATATGAATTATATAAGAATCTAATAGAGTCTTCTACTTTAATAGCATCTGGTCTATTGTTAGGATCTGTATCCCAACACTTTTTCATTAAATCAATATAACATTTTGGTGCCTCAGGCTCATTTATTTCGGGTCTAATTCCTTTGCATATATCTAATGCTAAAAGTTCGTCATGGGCACAATTAGCGAAAGGTTGTTTTTCCGTTGCTACAAAATACATAATCATTCCAAAGCTATATATATCTGCCGCTAGAGTATAAGGTTTTCCTCTTAATACTTCGGGTGCTACATAAGGCATAACTCCATAAATAGTTGTTTTATCTATATTACCAACTTCTCTGCACAATCCCATATCTGAAATATATATTTTAATATTTGAAGAAATTCCAAAAATTTCATTAAATAATATATTTCCAACATGAAAATCATGATGAACCATTTGTTTTTGATGAATTTCTTTTAGACCACTAATAATATGATTTAATATTTTTAATTTACTCGACCAATTAAAATATTTGTAATTGTTATATATCCAATAATCAAAGTTTCTACCTTCTGCATATTGAAGAACCATGATAAAATCCTTTGTATTTGGATCTTGTGATATTCCATAAACTTTAAGTATTTTACCAGAATTATTTATTGAATAAGCTTTAACCTAATGAAAAAAAAATTGATTATTACACAATATAAAGTATTGTAGTTTATTTATAGAAAAATTACATACCTCATAGAGAAATTCATTGGTAATATTTTGAGAATTGTATAAATATTTTAAAGCAACTTTTGTATTCGAATTTCTTATATATTGGTTTTTATTTATATCATACTTTAATAAACCATCTTTCCATATTGCTGAATATACTGTAGCAAAACCATTTTTACCTATTCTTTTAATATCATTAAACTGATTATATGGTATCCATTCAAATACTATATCATCATGATTATTAATTTTCAATTGCATTTCTTGAATAAAATTATCAATTTCTTTGTTTATACTAATAAAGAATTTTTTAAAATAATCTATTTGGCATGATTTACACCATTTATTACGTATATCTGCATATATCCTATCACACTTTATACAATGTCCTTCAAAATATTTTTCAAAATATTTGTCATGGAGAACCATAATATAATTACCTGTATCAGGATTTTGAGAGATTCCATATATATTATTAAGAACATTACTTCCCTTAACTATTGAATTCACTTTAACCTATCGAAAAATATAAGACAGATAAATAATTATTATTATATTAAAAGTAAATCAAGTAAATTAAATTTATGTATACATACTTTGTCCAAGAATTCATTAATCATGTTTCGTGTATTATTTAAACATTTTAAAGTAATTGCTCTGTTTGGATTCCTTTCATATTGCATTGTATTTATATTATACTCTAATGGACCATCTTTCCATTTTGCTAAATATATTGTAGTAAAATCACTTTGACCTATTTCTTTAACATTAATAAACTGATTGTAAGGTATCCATCCAAATACTATATCATCATACTTACAAATTTTTAATTGCACTTTTTTAATGAAATTATCAATTTGTTTATTTCCACTTTTGGGCCAATAGTATAAACTACTATTTATTTGGCATGGGCACCATCCATATAATATATTGATATATATTTCACCACACTTTACACAACTACCGTTAAGAATAACTAAATATTCTTTTGAATTTGGATCTTGAGATATTCCATACATCTTATTACTATTCACCATAAAATATCTTTTAACCTATTAAAATCCAAAGAAAAAATATTACTATATATTAAAAAAAATTAAGTAAATTATCTACAAAAAAGAAAAAGAGTAAACTGACCTAGTTCTGGTGAACACAAGTCTATAAATTTTCATACCTTATTTAAGAATTCGTTAGTTGTATTTTGTTCTTTAAATAATAATAGTAGCTTTTTAAAAAGCGTTAATGATTCCTGCTTAAATAATGGACATTTTAATCTAACTAACTCATCTGGATTTCTCTTGTATTTCCTTATATTTTTATCATATACTAATGGGCCATCTTTCCATTTTGCTGAATATACAGTAATATGATCATGCATTCCTATTTCTTTAATGTCATTAAACTGATTGTATGGTATCCATTCAAATATTATATCATTATAATAACTAACTTCTAATTGCTTTTCTTGGATAAAACTATCAATTGTTTCATTTTCACTAATCCAGTTTGTAAAATTCTTTCTTAATTTATTTATTTCACATTGTTTACACCATTTATAATTTTCGTCAGTATATATTTTTTTACTTTTACACAGTATACAATAATAATCTTTATCTTGTAAAACCATAATATAACTCTTTGTGTCTGGATTTTGAGATATTCCAAATATCTCAAAATTAGTTGAAAATACTTTCACCTATAAAATACAAAATAATAAATTAGTATTATATTAAAGTAAATTTCAATTCAATAAAAAATCCTACCTCATTTAAAAATTCAACAACATTTTGTAAATTATGTGAATATTTTAATTTTAATTCAATTTCTGTTGGATTTCTTATATATTTTCTACTATTACTATTCCACTCTAATGGACCATCTTCCCATTTTGCTGAATATACTGTAGAAAAATCATCTTTATCTACTTCTTCGATATCAAGAAATTTATTATATGGTATCCATTCAAATACAATATCCTGTAGGCTATTAATTTCTAATTGCTTTTCTTGGATAAAATTATCAATTTTTTTATTTCCACTAGTCCAGTTTGTAATTAATTTATTTGTTTCACATCCTTTACACCATTTATAACTTACATTGGTATACACATAGTTACATTTTATACAGTAGGAATAATTATTTTGCAAAGCTATAATATAACCCTTTGTATCTGGATTTTGAGATATTCCAAATATATTAAAATTAGTTGAATATATTTTAACCTATAAAATACAAAATAATAAATTATTATTATATTAAAAATGAATTTCAAATTCAATAAAATAATTTTACCTCATTTAGAAATTCAACTACATTTTGTAAATTATGTAAACATTTTAATTTTAATACAACTTTTTTTGAGTTTCTTATATATGTCTTACTATAATTATTCCATTTTAATGGACCATATTCCCATTTTGCCGAATATATTGTAGAAATATCATCTTTATCTACTTCTTTGATGTCAAGAAATTTATTATATGGTATCCATTCACATACAATATCCCGTGAGTTATTAATCTCTAATTGCTTTTCTTGGATAAAATTATCAATTTTATCATTTCCACTAGTCCAGTTTGCAAAATTTTTTCTTAATTTATTTGTTTCACATTGTTTACACCATTCATAAAACACCTTTATGTACTTTTTGCTACAATTTTCACATGCCACGTCACTCATCGTTTTAATAAACATGGAAGTTTTAAATTTCCGAAAATAAAAACTTTTTGCTGTGTGGAATTTATAATACAATTACAATCGGAAAAACTACAGTTCGAACGTTATTTTGAGTAACGGTATCACAAAATACTATCAAACTTAATTTTACGCAAATTTGTCACACTCATGTTGTAGAACTTGTGCCCGTCGAATAGACGTTTGTCACCACTATTAAATACCCAATATACCATTAAATTATAATATTCAATGTGGCACTTTTTCATCATAAGAAAAAGACAAAAAGAATCGACCAATAAAATTATAAGGTAAACATGAAAACAACAAAAATGGTCCCCTCACCCACGAATTTAATGAATATTTAAGCCTTTTTACGTTATGCAAAATTCTAAGCAAAAACTTTCATTGAAGTACCAATTAACAAAATATTGAACCAATCCTTCTATGAAGTATAGGTAGGACATTTATCGCAAGCCACCTTTGACAAAAGGTGACATTATGTTGGATAATGTCTAGACATCATGTCGGATATATGTTAGGATGATGTAATGATGTATGTACATAATTCAACATGATGTCGAAAACATTATCCGCATGATGCATGCAGATCATCATCGCTAAATGTAGTGAATTTTTATTTATGGAAAATTTACCGATTTTCTGGGTGAATTTTTAAATTTTATTCCCATTTCTAGTATTTCTAGTAAATTTACCAATTTTCTGGCTCAATTTATTTTATCACATCATTTTTGTCTCCCAATACTCACATAAATAAAATCGTTTTTTTTTTCAATAAAATAAAATAAAATAAAATAAAACAAATAAAAATAAAAATAGTTCATTTAATTAAAAGAACTTTTTTTTTTATTTATTTTAATGAAAAAACGTCAGGTTCGACGTTTTATAATTAAACAAAACTGTTTTTTGATGAAAAACGTCAGGTTAGACAGGACCCAGAAATATATATATAGGGACAGGTGGCGAAAAATTTTTTTATTATGAGCTGTACGCAAAGACTTTTTATATGAGTAGTACGCATAATAGACACCTGATATTGAAAATCCTGCAAATAAAATTTCAGACATTAAGTTCATATTAATTATTTTATCATGGCTTCTATATTTATTTATAAAATCAAATAATATAAATGGAAAAAGAATGAGAAAAATCAAATTTTTCTGTTTGACAAAAAACCAAACCGAAAGAAGAAAAGGGAGAAAATTTTTTTTCAGTTTGAAAAATTAAGGTAAAATTTCATTAACCGAAGTTGGATTGATCGAATAGTTTTTGACCATAAAATAGATCAGGCGGAGGCATGTCCCGGGTTTAATTATATGGCATGGGTCTGTGAGTGAAACGCGTAATACAGTATCAAATTTCTGGTCAAGAAAGGTACATAAAAAGGGTGAGTCAAGAAAATACCACCTGACTGGTCAAGATCGATACTTTTGCAGCAAATATATAATATACATATATGATTTACCTACGAGACTGATTCTCTTTGTTCCATGAAGTTTTACAGTTATTGAGAATAAAATTTAGGTCTTTTGTAAGTTAAAAATTCTCGAAATTCACGTGGGCAAGATCGGGCTTGCGATCATTCCTTTTAAAATTTTATGAAACCCCAAAATTGGCGCGTAGGGATGGAAAAAGGTCGGGTTGCGACTTGAGTCAGTTCGTTCCGAAAGCCGATTATGAAACTGAACCGGTTTTTCGGGTTAACTCTTCTCAACTCAGTTTTTTCAATAGTATCAGCTCGGAGCCGAACCGAACGTGCGAGTCGTCCCCATCCCTACACTGAGCAAAGATAATTCTTGCAATATTTTTAGGAAAAAACGAGTTAATTAGAACATCATAGTTCTTATAATTTTTTTCACTTTAGATTTTTTATTATTTTATAAATTTAAAAAATATTAAAAATGCTATACATGTTTTCTCTGACACAACTCAAGCATGACAAATTATTATAAGCTTCTATAAAAATGCTGGCAATACAAAAGTACTTAAATATATACCCACTTTTTCACTTAACATCTACACCTAAGCTTCAGTAAAAAAAAAAATACTTCGGTACTTTCAGTATTATTATATTTAAAGACTATTTAATTAAACGTAAAATAAAATAACGAAAATTCATACCCTTTAAAACACAAGATTAACAGCAAATAAAGCGAAGAGTATTTTATATAAAATCAATACGTCACGTTGTCACGGTTAAAAAATTTCAATTTTTCAGATTATGTAAGCCATCGCGTGATGCATATGTATGAGCCATTGATTGAGGCATTGAGCCAACCATGATTTAGAATTTAAATGACACGTGATTTTAATTACTTTGAAATTTTGATTTTATTGCAAATTTTGCTAATTTACCAGTAATTCCTTTTGACAAATATCCATATATATCCAAATTATCTAACAGTAATTAAAGATACTAAATTTAAAACTTTTGGTTGCAAGTATAATCAAAATGTTCTCTCGCACCCCTATAAAAAAATTTCAGAAAAATGATCATTTATCGGAATTTTTTCCAGAATTTTTTTTTTATAGGGCATATTTTTTTATTTGTAATACATTTATAATTTAATTCATAATGGTATTTAGAATAAATATACATTTAAAAATTAATTACTACTGGCAAAATTTACCTGCGATTTTATTTATTAAATCTAATTTTTGAGCATTTTTCGTTAAAAAAAAACAATAAAATACACATTAAATGCGGCTGATTTACACACAAAATTTGGTAGTCCACCATATAGTGAATTTACTAGTTTTTAAAAAGCTTGATTTTAAAAAAATTCTAACCGATATGAAACTTGAAACAGATTACGTACATATGAACAGATTTGACTCATTTGATGATCGGAACTATACGTAAATAATGTAACTAGAAAAGACGCTAATTTATACCATTTGAAAATTTTACCAAGAATAAATTATCATGTTAATATTGAAATACATTTTAATGCTATGAAATAAATGATTCACTATATAGTCTATATACTGTGAACGAAATTAATGTAATTTCTCGGCTGATAATCATCGAACTCCGTTACTGCGGACAATGCTGTCAATCAGTATATAAATCAAATTGCTGAGTTAGGAAGGTACATGACATATTTGTTAGCCACATTTAAACACTCATTATTTGTTATTTGTAACTTTTTAAAAGTTTTTCCCTTCAGTTAATTCGTTTATTTGGTTAGGTTTGTGTTAAGCCGGTTCTTTTTATTTTATTTTTAAACATATTTTTATTATAATAAAGCAGGTTTATTAACTTGGGGGTTTTTTTTAACAGTTAAATTGCGCAATTTTATTGTTTGTAAATATTTTCCAAAATTCAGTTGAATAATTTAAAATGGATCCAAATCAACAAGATAAAGATGTTATGTTGGCTCAATTACTTTCTTTTGGTTTTGACGAATGGGTTTGTCGAAAAGCAATTGCATGTAATAGAACCATAGAAGACGCTACCGAGTGGTAACAATATAATACATAATAATAAAAATTATTGATTTTTTTATATTTTGTTAATTATTATACTTTAACTGAAAATATTGAAGGGTTCTTAATGCTTTGGATCCGAACTCGGGGGTTTCTCGTCCTACTACAACACTCTCCTTAAGACCGTCATCCAATGACGTTGTTCCGATGTCGCTTGATACTGCTACGGTAATATTTTAGCAATTAAGTTTTTTTTTTCAATTACAACTTTTGGTTTACTAATGATTAAATAATTTAACAGTCGAGTTCATTTCCACAACCAGCTTTGGTATCTCGTCATTCACAACCAGCTGATGAATCAGAATATACCAAAGAAAGTAGAGCTAAAGCAGTAAAAGCAGCGGAAGAAGCTAAGAAGCAGAAGATGATGGAACGCGAAGCTCGTAATAAAGCATTGTTGGCAATCAAAGAAGATCGGATAAGGAATAAACAACGAAAATTAGTACATCAAACAAGTGGAAGTGAAGAAAGTAATATTGGTGTAAGCAGTTCAACTGCTTCTCAACCTGAAACTTCCTCAAAACCTTCACAGAATACTGCTCTTATTCAGATACGTTTGTCAACTGGTCAAGCTATTCGTCAAAAATTTTCCTCATCTACGAAAATTTCTAATCTATTTGAATGGGTATCTAATGAGAATGAACCGAGTAAAACATTTCAATTGATGTTACCATTTCCCAGAAAAGTATTTGGAGATGATCAAATGGATATGACCCTCGCAGATGTTGGTTTGGTACCAAATGCTTCTTTGAATGTTGTAAAACTTGATATTTCGCCTCAACAACCACAACAGCCAGCAGTGAAATCACGGACTTCAAATACTTCAAAGATTTCAAATAGGAGATTGGATATTGAATCTGATGATAATGATGAAGAAGAAGAAGATGATGATGATGATGACGACGATGATGACGATGATGACAATGACGACGACGATGATGATGGTGGTAGTAGCCAAAGACATGTGATAGGGAATCCGCAAGTTCCGCCACAGATTCCCGTACAGCCCGTGATCCCGAACAATATTCCATTAAATGTTCCTTCACAAGCTCCGCCACAGATTTCTGCACAGCCCGTGATCCCAAACAATATTCCACCTAATGTTCCTCCGCATTTCCTGCCACAAATTCCTCCGCAAGTGCCACCACAAATTCCCGTGATTCCGAATAACGTTCCGCCAAATTTTCCTCCAAATTTTGGACAACCTCCACGAATTCGGGCACTTCGAGGTCGTTTTCCACCAAATATTCCGAGAGGTATGCAACCTCCACCGTTTTCTGGTGGAGGTCATCGTTTAACTGATGGTCCAATTATTCCTCAAGATTCAGTTGATCCAAATGAAGAGCATGGTTTGTAACATTAAATAATTGAAAAAGGTATTAGAAAGATTCTATACTATATTTGTTAATTGACGATTATTGTATTAGTCGAAACCGAGGAAGAGAAAAGACAGCGTTTGGCTGATGCTATACAAACGAGAGTAAATACCGAAGAAAATATACATGATAACGCTGTAAGACAGGGTATCAAACGTGAATTACAGGTTGAAAGCTTAAAGTCAAAATGTGCATACTGTGTTGCTGGTAAGTTTAATTTTATTTTATTTATTTTCTAAGATATTCGTGACTAACAGTAAATAATTATTACTAGTACTCTTGACTTCCGCTACAAGTGTCAGAATAATTCGTTCTCTTGCTAATGTTTCATCCAACATTGGTGAATTATTAGTGGCAGAGTTGATAAAATTAAACAAATTAGATTCTCTTACTTTTAGACGATTTGCGAATTGGTGAATAATGTTTAATTTTGATTTCTCATTACTATCAAAGTTATTGAAATTTAATAATTCAATTGTTTATTATCACAGTAATTTACAGAATATTATATTGGATAATTATCCGCGAGCAACTGACTCCTTATTGGAAGTTATCGGTAACACTCAACGTGCTTCAGTTACAAGAGTTAGCTTAAGAGGATGCGAAGTATTAACTGATACAGGATTGAATGGATTACAAGGTTCAATTTAATAAAATTATAACGATTTTTATGTATTGTTTTTAATTACTTGATAACTAAACTAAAAATTTGGATTATTTAGGGTTGTTATTTTTAGAGTCGCTAGATGTTTCGTCATGTAGGGTTAAAGATCGTGCTCTTCCAGCTTTACAAGGTATTTAAATTTATTAGCTAATAATAGGGTTTTTTTAATCATAAATTTTGTTTTATATAAATAATTTTTTTGTTCAAAATAAAAATTATAGGATTCGAGAATTTAACCGATTTGAATTTATCGAAGACAAAAGTAACTATAAGTGGTTTGAGAGAATTATTTGCAAATTGCGCTTTCGCAAAAACGTTGGAAGTGTTGGATTTATCGTACTGTAATGGTGTTAATGGAAGGACAGTGTTTTTAGATTTGCAGCGTAAATATTATTTTAAATTCGTAATGTGTTTTTTCCAAGACCGTAGATTAATTAATAATTAATGATTTTATAATACAGCATTGGTGAACATACGTTCACTCAATCTTGACAGTACTCTACTGACACCACCTCAAGTTCCAGTTAATCCTTCAAGTTTCCAAAGTTTAGAGTTTTTGGATATTTCCAGAACGAAACTTTGTGATCAAGATGTAATGAAAATATTATGTGGATTTAAAAATCTTGTTGATTTGAACCTGACCGAAACTACTGGAATTGGTCAATTCGGGTTGAAATGGATGGCAAAAGGTATATTTACTGTTATCTTGATTATTGATTAATGTTCGTTATTTTTGATATCATAATTTTATTGTTTAGAGTACAAGTCTCTTAACTTTATCAACTTTCCGAATCGAGAAGAAGAATTAGATGATGTATTGCAAGACTTTTCTGGTAAGAAGAATGTGCTTTTTTTTATCGGCTCTTTTATCGGCTCATTAATTGTAATTGATTTTTTTATTATTTTCAGAATTGCCTTTGAACAAGCTCGACTTAACAAATTTCATAAATGTTACCGATGTCGGTATTTTGTGCATTGAAGCTGTGAAAAGGTACTAATTAATTTATTATTAAACGAATTTTTTTCTCAGATTTATTTATTAAAAAAAAAAAAATTTTTTTTATTATAGCTTAACGTATTTATCCTTATCTGGAACTAAATTAACTGATACTGGAATGACAGCCTTAAAAAGTATGCACTATTAACCTTATATATTATTTATTTACTGAGTTATTAATTAGTTTTTTTTTTCTGATTATCAGGTTTAGAAAACTTGGTTGAATTGTATCTTGATAGAACATGCATCACAGATATCGGTGTGGCTAATTTACGAAGTTAGTTCATCGAAATTTACGACTTAAATTATTTAAATTATTTTTTTTTTAAAAAAAAAACTAAAATTTTATGATTTTTAGATTTACGAGAATTGACGCACTTAAGTTTAAGTAAAACGAAGATTAAAAATGAATCTTTACGAATAATTGGTAATTCTGCATTTTCCCCTAGGAGCTTAAAATATCTTAACGTTGGATACACTCGTGTTACAGATAAAGGTGTAAAAGAACTTAAAGGTAAATTTTATTAGCGTTGTATTATATGTATTTTGACCTGATATATTCGATCTAATATATATATATATATATTTTAATACAGGACTTTCAAAATTAACGTTTTTGAACTTGGATTATACGAAAGTTTCTTTATCCTGTAAACAAATTTTGGCCGGTGAGACGTTATTTTGTTATATTATTTAATTTTGATATTTATAATCTTTTTTAATTAATCATTTTGTTTTTTTAGAAATGCCTCAATTACAACCAAGACTTACAGGGATTACCAAAGAATTCTGTAACGAAGATGATGAGTAGTCAAAGAATCAAAATATACAATAATAATAATAACAGATTATTTATGATAGGCTATTTAAATTATATTTGTATATACTGTACTGTAAATTATTATTATTAAATGAGAATTAAATACTAAGCTCTAATATATTACGGATTTTGTATTATTTTCTTATTATTAAAGAGTTAATAAGTGTTTAAAAATATTCTTAAATTTTCTTATCACGCGATTTCGATATTTTTTACTTATATCCAACATTTACAAGAAATTTGTTTCCAATACAGTTTATATAAATAACCAAATTAATTCCCATAAAATATAACTTTACTTTTGTCAACACTTTTCCATAATATCTGTTTGGAAATTAAATCATCCCTTTATCCTTGTGGTTAGGATTCTTTGTGGGGTTTTCTTTGGAGTTCTTGGTCATATCATTCTTCTTTGATTTGTCCCTGGATTTTCTAGTAAATCTCGGGGAAGCGACCTTCCAAATTCTATAGCTTCAGATGACCACTTTAATTTTATGAGATCATACTAAAGGTGATGAAGGCCAAGAAAACGCACCCGATTTCTACGACAGGCTAGGAAAAAAAACTAGATATTCTTATACGAAAGTATAATACATGAATTATTATTACAACTCATAATTCCATATCAGATACAATTGTTTGACAAACTTCCAATATTCATAACGCTACGCTATCTGAAAGTCAAAAAAAATTAGTATACTAAAAAAAAATTTTTTTTTTTTTTTGACTAGGTACAGAGAGTTGTCTAAATCAATGTACGAGCAAAATTTTCGTACGAGCACAGTATTCGCACATTTCACTACTTGTACTTAATACAATGATACTTAAAGAGATCGTATATGAATTTCGTAAGATTTTGTCCAATTTTTTATATTTTGTACACTAGTACAATTTCGTACATTTTAATTTATTACCCCATTTTTTGATACCACAAAAAATCTTTATATTCACTAATTATAATAATAATAGTAATACCAATAGTTTACTTTGAAATTTATTATCTTATCCGTTTAAATTGTTTATGATAATATTAGATTTGTTATAAAATATTAAAATTTAATATATCAAATGTATAATGTATAATGAATGTACTTTACTAACAAACATTACGATTGTATGTACTAAATTGTACTGGTACAGTACAGTAACCCTACGCGATAAATTAAAAGGTGAAATTATTTGACGAATGAATCAAACGATCAAACTCGTTTTTAAAAATTCATTAAAAATTCATTAAAAACGGTAGAATTTATACGAATTCCGTTCTAGTTTAAATTGTTTTTTGCAAAAGAAATCCATTTCAAACCTCTCTAAGTAGGTTCTTCGCAAAAACAACTAACATCGCAAAGCGATCCCTATAAAAACGAAATGTGTTAAATTTGTGTTCATGTGTAAAAAACGTCCAAAAAAGCACCATTTTGTCCGATTTATGTCTTATCACAAAAAAACAAAAATTAAACAAAATGGTGCTTTTTTAGACATTTATTACACATGAGCACAAATATTAAACAAATTTACCTCATTTCGCTTTTATAGGGGCGAATCTTCACATCCTACGCCTTTCAAGCCTAACGCTATAATTATCATGACTGATATTGTGTCATTCTTGCAATTCCGCCTTCTATGACACAAGGACTACATGCTCCGCTTCGCTCTGCAACATTGGCATTCATATTTGCTTTATGATTTGCATACCATTTGCCCACTTATTGTATTCACAATTTGCTTACCGCTCCACTTTGTTCCGCATACAGTAAGCTTATTTGCTTTCAAAGAACTCGTGCTAAGTAAGAAAATAAATTAGTATTTGTAATATTCCAAAACTCTAGCTTGTGTAATACCTAAGCCCGTGATAAATCACGTTGCCACCTTAGATATTAAAATAATTTTACAAAATTCGTAACCTGATTTTTCAGGAAGACTAAATTGATCTGTTATTTATAAGAATCCTATCGATTTTTAAATACTATTTAAGAATCACTGCAAATTAACCACCTGATATCTTAATCACCTGACTTAACAATTTACTAGTTTAACGTCATCTCGGACGTTACATTCTTAACGTCACCTGATTTCTTATTATGTAGTTGAACGTCATTTCGGACCAATTAAAATACAATTTTAAACTATTAAAAGTTTATATACTAATTTTAAATATAATACTGCGCCTCATAATTAATAAATTTACTAGGTATATTACTAGGGTGAGACGTCGCCTAATTTGTCAGCAACATTGATTATATTACTATAATCAGATTTTATACTATGCAAAACTATAAAATTTATTAAATAAACTTTTTTATAATAATTTATTATGAAATAAAACTCAAGACTCTAAAAGTTTCTTTGCGAATATTGTGTACATTTTTCAACTTTCTTTTGGTTGAAAACTGTTCTTAAGAACCATCTCAAAGTAATTACGTTTTTTTTTTTACAAAGGTTTTAAAAATGATTTGATATTTGCTTAAATGAAAATTTGAACTAATAAAGCACCAAATCTCTAAAGTTTTATATGATAAAGAAAAATATTTGAACGTAACTTTGTTCTTAAACCATCTCTAGACTTGTCATAAAAATTTGAAGGTAAACCTATGTTTTCATCATGCGGTGAAACATTTTAAAATGTGTCAATTGTAATATGATGCTATTCAGGAAAATATTGAAGATAATGATCGTGAAAAAAAAGCAAACATATTAATTGATAATTTATTTGGTCAAAAATAATTTAATTTTACGTTAAAAGTGATCATTTAAAATTTGCTTAACGAACAAATTCAAAAATTTAAAAAAAATTGATCCGTGTAACATGAAAAATCTGATTATAGTAGAATAACCAATGTTGCTGACATAGCTTTGATTAATTAGGCGACGTCTCACCCTAGTATATTACAGCATTACACTAGATAAGATTACAAATTAGTAATACTGAGAGTGTGGAGTCTCCGGTTAGGCAAGAAAGCAAATTAGTAATTTTAATGAGCTAGAGGTGCCAGGAATAAAAAAAAAAGAATACAAAGTAATATAGCAAGAAGGCACTGTGGGAGGCGTACACCTCAAGTGGGAACCGTCCCTATCCCCCTAACATCGCTTCATCAATTTCAGAAATTTAGGAAAGGAGTCTTCTTCAGCTTTACAAAGTTTAACGTGGACAACCAATTGATTCCGGGACGCCGTAATTTGTGAGGTGTAATTATTGTTTCGTCGACTTTGTGATTATAAATTATAAATTTTCGTGTAGAGATAGATCAGTATGTATTTTTTTGAAAATGAACTGTACAAAATATCCAATCTGATATGTCAAGGTGTACTTGATTTGAGAACTTTTATATATCTGATTAATTTCCTTTCGCATCCTAATGTATGACATCATGGTGAGAGAAAACGAAATGAACGTTTTGGTTACACGACGTGATCTAAGGCCGTTAGTTGTTTACTTTCACAGTTCACACGTGACAGTATGAATATTTTATAACACGTGATTATTTTCGTTTGATCGCCGATCAAAATTTATTAACGTAAAGAAGAATTATGTAAAAAAAAAAATTATGTATGTATTATATAAAAAATTAAAAACTAATAAATAATTATACATGATAACGAATTCTATATTCTCTCTATCACTCTCCCTATAAACATTTATTTAATAAAGGTAAAGTAGGAAATGTAAATATAGGAAAATTATTTTCATTTGCAAAAAAACCTACATTACCACCAAGAGAAGAATCAAGACGTGGTTTTTTCTTATTTTCACAATTACCAAAAATAAAAGAATTTTGAAGAGTACCAACTAATTCAAAACCAACTTTTTGTCTTAAAACTCTACCATTAAGTACACTTAAACCAAAAGCAAATTGTGGTTTTAATGAAGCAGAAATAGTAGCAGAAGCTTCAACATCAAAATCTGGATTATGTACATTAACTTTAGGAGTAAAACCTGATTGATCAAAACTTGGATCACCTTTAAATGAAGCTCTAGCACTAAAATTTGGTAAACTAAGATCACCACCAAATTCAAGAGTTCCACCTGTTTCTAAAGTAGCATCAGCAGCAGCAACAAGATCAATTGAAGGACCAAGATTTAATATACCAGGTATATTAAAAGGACCTAAACCAATACTAAAAATTTGAAAATCTTTTGCAGAAGTATTTTTACGATTAAGTCTTTTATTTTTTTCTTTTGAAGCATCAAGAGTAAAATCAAGGTTCATAAGAAAATTTCCATCAAGAGAAATTGAAGCTTCTTTTAATTTAGGAGGAACAATATTACCCCTAATTTTTACAGCAATAGTAGCATCACCTTTTGTAAAACAATTAGAGCAAAGTAATCTAACATTACCATCATTTATAATTGGTATATTTGGTCTTGAAGTTCTACCATTATTTGAATCAAATAAGATATTTAAACCTAATTTATTACTCGAATTAATTGTTGGAAATGGAATACCGAATCTTTCTTCTAAATTACGACGAGTTTTATTCTTTGATTGATTAACCCCTTCAACCCAATTAATATTAAGTTCATAATCATTAGAATTATAAGGATAATCACATCTCATAATAGCAAAAGTTGCAGATAAATTAGATTCATCAATAACTCTATCAGTAGCGGTAAAAAATTGGGTAGACCTTTTACCAAAACATTTCCATTTATGTGAAATTAATAACATAACTCTTTCAGGCCATTCTTTAACATCTTTAATCGCTTTTTTATCCTTTAAATTGAAAGTAATTTTTCTTTTACCATTTGAACCTTTTTTACATTTAATACTTTCTACACCACTTTGATCAGGATTAAATGATGGTAAATCCGTTTTTAAATTAAATTCAGCCTGATGATAACCATCTGAAGGATCAGCATCTTGTTGATTATAAACAGCGAGAAGGGATTTTGTTGTTTTAAAATCTTTTTTACCCATAACAACACCAAAATCTTTTGATGCGGTAACAATTCTAAAAAAGAAGATGAATAAAAGCGAATTTATAATGAACCTGAACATTTTTTTAATTTCGAAAAGGGAAATAAATATTCCAATATTAAGTTGGTTGAGGATAAAAAAAAAATTACGGAAAAGTTTGTTATATTACAAATGTAATTTTAAATTACAAAATGTAAATTAAAGGGTATTTGATTCGTGTATAATAATATTGGAATATATTTTAAACAGGGTTTTTTTTTTTAAAAAAAAAAGAATGTTTAAAAGGATTATTTGAGTAATGTTTTGTTTTTATTAGATGAAGAGATTTTTTTTGTTCGATAACGACGAGGATTTATATAGAAAATTTTTTTAATTAATTGAATATTTTTTAAAGTTACATGAATGCATTTTTTCATTGGATTATCAGGAAACTTAGTTTAATAAATTTAAGGTTTGCATATTTCATATATTGGAAGAAAGTATTATAAAAATTTTATCCGTAAAAACTCCGTAAAAAATGAGCATTTGACGGATCTATTGACGGAAAATGTAAATTATTCGATAAATTTCATTCATGATATAAAGTTATTAATTCCGGAAATATGAGCCTTTTACGGAAATAAGATGAAATATAAAAAACGGATCGACCTTTTTTTACATGGATTGTTCCATGGTTCCACGGTATAATTTGACAATCAAGAAATCATGATTAAAGTAAAGTGTCATTAACGTGACAACAATTACAAACTTTAATTATTTAAAAATTCAAAATAATGAAATTCACTTCTTTAATAAGAATGAGGTTATACCGCGTGGTTTAAAATATGTGATTTACGTTGATTTACTAAATCTTTATTTATGATTTACTAATTTTAAGCGATCAGAAAATTTCAATTACCCAATAAAGGAAACAGACCGAAAAAAAACAAAGAATTGTAAAAAAAAAGAAAAGTGACAGCAAATTAATAAGCAGTCAATTAAATTGAAAATTTTTTTTAAAAAAATGACAGCAATTAAATAAGTAGTCAATATTGGAAAATTGAAAAGTCCTAATAACGAACATTTTTCTTCATTTTAAGAACGAATAACCTCAGGTTTTAACGGGTTTATATCCTGGTACGATTACAATTTCAAGATTAAGAATAATTTAAAATCATAAGAAATTTCTTAATATTCTTTTTTTTTTTAGTGAATTCTTAGCTTTATCGAATTCTTAGCTTTTATCGGATAAACATTTTTACGAGCGACGAAACGAAATTTCTATGCATAATTTGATATCCGGATGAATGGACTAATTTTATTCAGACCTTTTATTATTACAAGTTGAAATTCAATTTCTATTTTTGATTTTTTTTTTTTCATTATGATAAAATTTAACAATGTGTATCATTGGAATTAAACAATTGGTTATGCAAATGCACGTTATTTTAAAATATCATCACAAGGCAAATTGTTAAATTTGTTTTTAAAAAAAAAGGATAATAGTTTAAATAGATCTGTTAAACTTTTTATATTGAACTTTTTATATTAAAATTTTTTATATTAAAAATATTGAAACTTTTTATATTGAACTTTTTATATTAAAATTTTTTATATTGAAACTTTTTATATTGAAACTTTTTATATTGAAGCTTTTTTCATTGAAACTTTTTTTTAAAAAAAAATAATTAATCATTATACAAATTTTCTCATATGTCCAAACTCGAGAATAAAAATAATATTAGTCATTAAGTTATAAATTATAAAATTAAAAGTATTATTAATAAAATTTATTATTATTTTTTTAAAAAAAAAAATATATATTTTTTAGTAGATCAATTTAGTTTAATTAGTCACGAATTTTAAATGTTAATAAATTAATCATAAAGAAATAGACTTTGTTTAATTGAAAAATTCGATCGATCATCATTTTACAATGATGTTTGTAAATTTTTAAATTTTTAAAGTTCTGCAATTAATTTTTTTTTCTTCTACTTTATTTTCTTTATTTTCTATATATTCTATATATATGGATATGATCCACAAATTTACCTTTTTCTTGATCGATTTATTTGTTAAGAGTTTCATGTTAATAATTGTTGTGTAAATAACCGATCATCCAATTCCCTGGTTAATCATAAACAATCCAAATTTGGATTTTAAAGGTAAATTATGCGTGGACTAATAATTTAACTAATTTAACTACATGGAAAATTATGAAAATTATGGATAAAAAAAACATGGCGTATTAAAAACGTTACTAGTATTTATAGTGACTGCGTAAATTATTTATAGATAACCTCTTTTTAATTGTCTTAATCGTTTTAATCGTTTTACTCATAGATTATTAACAATTTAACAATTGAAATTCCAAAAATAAAATAAATTTTTTAATAATAACGAATTTAGCAAATAATATATAATATTTCCTCACATAATTTACAGTTCATCGTACGATATTTTTTTTTACGTCAACATTACGTCAATATTTTTTTTTTAGTCACGAATTTTAACATGAATTTATTTAAATCTTAATTCTTTCAAAATGCAACTTTATATTATAATACATTTTTTACTTTTCCTTAATGGCAATAGTTGAAAACCGCCAAACCTTCTTTAAAAAATATCGTACGAATAAAATTTTTAAACGAAATTAACATTTTTTTTTTATTACCTTAAATATTATTCTTTTATAAAAAGTAAATTTAACACGAATTTCCTTATATAATTTCCTCATATGTTTAATAAACGTGATGTTGATAATTTGATGGAATTTTCTTATGTATGAACGGATCGGAAATTATTTTTTATGAAATTATTTATATTGAAAAAAAGTAAAATTTATTTAATTGATTTTTGGAACATTACAATTCCGAATCTATCAGCGGGTGAGTAGAATAATACGTTAATACGATAATACGTAGGAGATAGTAGGAGATATTGGATTAGCGGTAACACTGGCACATTAATAAGAAAATCTGCTGATTTTTTTCCTTTAATCTTATAATGAAACACGGGGCTTTTGATTAGCTTGAAAAATTTATCTGGTGTACCCCATACCCATGATGTGATATTCAGGGGTCTGTCTCTAAGTTATGTGTGACAAGGTATCAGTGTTGTTATGCCGATCATAAGTTCATAGTTCTTTTGCTGGGCAATCACTTCACTGGAAATCACTTTACTGGCAATCGTTTCACTGCAATTACTTCGCCGATGAACGTTTTACCGACAATTTTAATAGAAAGTAATTTCATAGTGAATTAGGAATATCAGGGTTCTTTTTCACGAGCGAAGGGAAAATTCCGCTCGTATTAAGTTATACCCTGAAGCGCGTGACTTGTGATCACTATTACAGTATTACTATCTTCTCGACTCAAGATTTACGATAAAATAGATTATGTAATAACAGATAATATAATTTTATATATTACAATAATTTTTAAAATCCGAAAATTAAAAGTTTATAATGCAAATTACACTTAAAGCGATAGGGTATACAATTTAACGAACTCGCGTTATACAGTATATTAGTGTAGTACCGATTTTAACATATAAAAAATCCCATCATACTAAATGTTGTATACCGTATAACGAAGTAAAATCTATAAGCCGTATAACATCTGTATATACTGTATTAAATGAACGAATTTTTTCTTATGATAGATATAACGAAGATATTTTATGTGACATACGTTGTGTATAAATATACAATATACCAATTTTTTCCAGTCGATTCCATTATGTTGACGAATTTTCTTATAACGAAAGGCCGATTTTCCTGGGCAAAAAAATTCGTTACGAGGCGACCCGACCGTAAATGTTTTATTATATATAAAAAGAACACTATCATATTTAGATGAAATAAGTACTGAATAAATAATGTTTATTATATCTACTTAACATTGATTTTATGTTTAGAAAGACAACTCGTAAATAGTCTATTAATTTATTGTACTATAGCACAGGACTTTTTTTTTATCTCGTATTATGTTATGGATATCAGATATGTTTTATATGTAAATTCCGGATTTTTTGCTCCTGTTTTTATATTTATTTTATGTACCGTATTTTGATACAAAGTTAATAGAATTGCAAAGTTTTTTTTTAAAAAAAATGTGGTCTGTATACGGTAATAAAAAAAAAATTTGAAGATATATATATACAAAATACGATAAATATAATTAAGTATTTATTTTTTAAAAAATTTAATATATTATAAAAAAAAATATTTAAAAAAATATTGTAAATATCGGTGAGAGACCTGGACTCTCTAGGTGAAACGTTTCGTCGGAGAAACGTAATTGTCATCGTCATCGTCAGCGAAGTAAATGTCGATGAATTAAATGCGTCTAAAGAATATAACTTTAGGTATTGATGGCTGAAATCTAAATGGTGAGTTTGCCTTCGGGTAACACTCGTTAAAGGATTTTTCGCTCATTTCCCAAAATTCAAACATTGGATAATAAATCAAAAGATTGGACAATAAAAAAAAATGTTATCAAAACATTTGAAAATTTTTATTATGACAAAAAAAAAATTAAATATTTCAAATAAATAAATAATATTTTTCATAATATATATTATACCTTTATATTTTTTTTTTCATACTAACAATATATATATATATACCTTTTCTACACTAATTATATATACCTTTAATATATATTTTTTTTTCTACATTAATTATGTATATCTTTAATATTTTTTACTAATTATGTAATACCTTTTATCACGCTAATTATATATACCTTTTTTTTTTATAAACATTTATTTAATAAATTTAAAGAAGGAAAATCTACTACAGGGAAATTATCATCATTAATGAAAAATCCCAAATTACCATTAAGGTCAATTTTAAGACGTGGTTGAGTCTTTTTTAGACAAGAATTTTTACCTTTACCACCAAAAGAAATATTATTATTTAAAGTTCCAACTACTTGAAAACCAAGTTTTTGTTCAAAAACTCCATTTAATATATTAAGACCAAGAGCTAATTGTGGTTTGATTGAACCAGCAACATCAGCTGAAGCAGAATCAATTCCAAATTTTGGTTTATGTAATTTAGTTTTAGGTTTGAAACCGGATTGTGTAAATTTTGGATTTTTTACATCAATAAATGTAAAATTTGCATTAAAATTCGGTAAACTTATATCACCCCCAAAACCTAATGAACCAGTTACATTAGTAGTTATATTGGTTGAAGCTACAAGATCTACTGAAGGACCAAGAGAAAATAACTTGGGTACATTAAAATTTCCAGGTAAAGGAATAGAAAGGAGTATTTTATCAAAGCCAATACCAGCTCCAGCAGTACCATTAAGAGAGAGGTCAATGTTCATTAAAGCGCTTCCATTAAGAGAAATTGAAGCTTCAGTTAAATCTAATGAAAAACCAAAACTACCAGCAAGTTTCATCGAAATTGTAGCATCACCTTTTAAAAAACAATTTTCACAAAGTAATGAGAGATTTTCATCTTGTAAAAGAGGAAAATTTGGTGAAGAAGATTTTCCTGTTGTTTCATTAAATAAGACGTTTAAACTTAATTTGTTGGATATATCAATTTTTGGAATTGGAATTAAGGCTTTTGTATTTAATTTACGACGATTATTACGATTATTACTTAAACCATTTACCCATGAAAGATCAATTATGAAATCTTTTGACCAATCAGAAACTTTACAACTTTCCGTAATAAAAGTGACTTTTTTATTGGAGGTATCAATAGATTTACTTTTAATCATAAATGTTTGAGTCGATTTTTCACCAAAACATTCCCATTTATGAGAGATTAATAACATAACTTTATCAGGCCAATCTTTAACTTTTTCGATCGCTTTCTTATCATTTAAACCAAGAGTAATTTTATTACCATCACTACAATCAATACTAGTTACACCATTTTGGTCAGGGTTTACTGATGGTACTTTGGTTTTAAAATAAACCTCCGCTTTATGATATCCTTTAGATGGATCATCTCCATTTTGTTGACTATAAAAACTACGAAGTTCGGTTGTAGGTTTAAATTCATAACTTTTTCCTACGACATTAAAATCGGAATATACGTCTCCAATAAATAAAAATAGGAACAATGAAATTAAAATGTATTTATTCATGATGTAAGGAGGTATGTATGAAAGAAATGTATATATGCAAGGTTTGTATTTTTTTTTTTGGGATAATATTTTTTTTTGGATGGATTTTTAATATTTGGTTGCCCAGCAAATAAAATAAAAAAAAAGACGTTTCAAACGTCCAAAAATATAATACAAGAGGACTTTTTCGTAATTTTGAAAAAAAAATTTTTTATTCATAAAGGTCCTATTTATATAAATTTTAAATAATATGAAATATTATTAACTCTTTTTTGTCATTTTGTTGTAAATAATTTTATTACAGGGTTTGAGCATAAAGTTTATTTACAAACAAATTGACCCTAAAAAAAAAAATTTTACGAAACTTTTGTAACTTAACTCCGTACTAATTTCTTTATTTTTACAGTGTGTTTATGTTTACAAAAATTTAAATGTGCAAATGTTTATCCTGAATAATTATAAGCAAGATCGCTGCAAAAATGTTATTATGTTTAAGGTGTGACAAATCAGGGACGTAACAGTTTTCAAAGGTTTTATGTATTATAGAAGTTAATTTGATCAAACTTTGTGTCACGTTGCATTATCGGTAATGTTCGATTGTTTTGTGCGACCGTCTACTTTTTTTTCCTTTGTTTTTTTAATTGTTATACTGCAAATAGAAATAATTAATATGTTTTATTAACAGGATTATTTATATTCGTTCGAAAGTTCTAATTCTTTTAACATAAATGGATTCAATAAGAATGGATAAATACAAGGAGATTTTTTTAAATGATAATATTATGAGCAATAAAAGTAAAAACATAATTGCATAACTTTATTTATATAATTCTTTTTATAACAAGGAAATCAATATCTTACATACATATGAGACATATGACATTATTTAAAAAAAAAGTATATATATACATATAATTAAGAACCAATTGTTTTTTAGTTTATGGTTTAAATGGTTAGAAAAATAAAAATTAGAAAATAAAAATAAAAATAAAAATAATTTTTTTTTTGTGTTTATTAAATATTTAATATTTATTTATATATCTTTCTTTGTTTAAATAAAAAAGATACCAAAAACTATCAAAATCTGCAAATACTATATGTTGTATACCATAAAATGTAGACAATGCAGTATTTAATTTTGTGACGCATGTAATGTTTTTTAAATAATAAAATAATTTTCTCATTATTATTCCAAAAAGTTGTTTTTCAAACTTATAAAAAATATTAAATATATAAATAAATATTATATTTGTTTTATCATTTTAACCTAAAATTGAGTTGAATATATAATTTCATAATTAGTTGCATTAGAAAGCATATGATATTTTTTTTTATTATTGATATGTCGATATGTCGATTATTTTTAAAAATGGTTTAAATTTTCTTAGATGACTAATCTTAAAAATTTTGTTCGGTTTTACAAATTTCTAAATTTACTGGTTCTAAAAAAAGGTCCATAATTATAAAATAGGCAAACATTTCCGAAGGAAATTTCCATTCCATTTTTTAAAAAAGGGTACAGGCCTCCCGTACAGTAAAAGGTACAAATAACAGGGGAGAATATGAAACAACGATGATGATCCATGTTTTCATTTATAGAAGCTGTTACCATTCTTGGAAACAATCAGGTCAAAAGTCACAAGATCAAAGTTATACAAAATAATCGTGATTTGTAATAATTTTTGTGTTTGTTTTTTTTCGATATCTGTCGTTATACGTAAAATAAAATACAGTAAATAAGGAATGGAAAAAAGAATGTCGTTAAAAAAAAAAAATTATTGAAAAATTTTTTTTCTTTATAATAGAAATAACAAAGTTTTTTATCGTTACTTGTCGTTATTTTATTATTATTTGTATGTATATCGCTTTTTAACAATAAACAATAGAAATTTTAAATTCCGTTTGCGTCAAAATTACTATTTTAGTTATTTTCACAATACGTGAATTAGATTATTAGGTGATTGTAAATAGCCGGGTTTAAAATTTTGTACGTTTAAGTCTTTATATCATAAAAAAAAATATTTGTCATTTTATTTTTTTTTTGGATAATTTTTTGTCATTAATAAATGTTTGAGCTTTGTATTATCGCCATTTTCAAAATGATGTATTCAGTTAAATTGAATAAAAAAAAAAGAAAATCGAAAACCGGACGAAAACCGGACGAAATATGGACAAAAACCGGACAAAAACCGGGCGAATATTGGTATTCGAATATACAATCACAAATAAATTGCGTATACTATTTTGAAAATGGCGATAATATTAATATTCTTCCTTATATTTATAATATCTTATTTAATAAATTATACCTTGATAATTTTTGGGATTGTTAACTTCGTCCTACGCTTCTATCAATCGATACCTTTTGAAAGTTTCATATAAAGTATCAGGTTGTATCATCTACGAATTTTAGTATATACTGTATAACAAATGTCAAAAAGTTGAAAAGTTTATTGTATATAAATCTGATTTTTGGTACTTATCTCATTTTCTTTCTCTACGTTAGAGATTTTGTTCAGAATCAAGTAAGTAAAAGATTAAAGTAAAAGAAATTTTTAGTTAATTAGCCAAATTGGTAAATTGGCTAATAGCTAATAGTATCACAGTATAATTAATCAAAATATGCATAATTATATATGACATAATATATTTTGAAAGAAAAGCTTTCTCAAAACCTTGATAACTTTTGACCGTCAACCTTTCTCAATATCACAATAATCATTTACGATACATTATTTGCATATAGTAAGACGTGTTCAAATCTACGGATGTACAGTCGCGTCGGAAAGTAATGCCCGATTTGAAAATGAAGACAAATACAAATATATTTGTATTTTTTCACCAGTATAAACATTAGTAAAAAATTTATATCTAGTTTGCTTCTCATACTACATTAAATTTTCACAATCCCAGGGTGGCAGCCTTCCCAAAAACAGAACTATTTAAATTTTCATTTTTTCTTCAGTCCAGCTTTAAGTTCGCCTACAGCTCTTAGGAGGAGGTCACACTTCTGGATAATATATTGGTTCGTTTCTAATTGTTCTCTACTTTGTTTAAACCAAATTAAATTGTTGGCAAATCAGTAGTTGCAATTTTATTTAATTTTAGCTGATTTTTGCTTAAATATGAAATTTATAATTATCTTGCCACTTGTGATTATCTTGGCATCCAGTGATCCGAATTTAGCGAATAAGGGCTCATTGGATTCGTCTCATCAAGACAAATTGAATAGTGGTCGGTTCATATCTCTAGGATCGATATATGCCAAGATATATATTAAAATATATTATAGACATTTTGGCCATTATCTCGTGATATATCGATGTTATACACATGAGCTGGCCACCATTCGATGCGTCTCGACGAGACTAATCTAATGAGCCTTTGATTATCAAAATCGGATCACTGAATAGTGAGCTATTCCCGGTTTTATGAAACCCAGAGTTTCAAAAAATTTTCAGGTAAAGTATGTTTGGAGGTATATCTCGGCATCTATTGGACCTAGAGACATGATTCAACTAACATTGGACTCGTCTTGGTGAGGTGAATCCAATAAGCCTTAATTTGTCAAACTCTGATCACTGGATGCTGGGATAACCATAGTGGTAAATAATTATAACCTCCACCTGTAAGTAATCGGGCAACACTTTCCGACGCGACTGTACGTAACTACATACAATTCTTTATGGCTTCAACTTTCTCAAGTTCGGTGCCAAATTTTCTTTAAGAAGATTTTAAAAATTTTAAAATTCTATTATATTTTTTATATTTTTCTTTTCAAATTATCGGAAAACTATGTTCTAAGACTAATATTCCTCAACGACGTAGACGTATGAAAATATATCTTATAACAAAACACCACGCCACACGAAGTAACCTACCTAATATACGTTCATATTTTTTTCGTTTAATTGCAAACCTAGTCGCATCAAAGCCAAATAAAGTGGTTTAAGTGCCGGTCCTTATATGATCGACATAAAATTATTATGCAGATCCGGGGGAATTTACTATGAAAAACTATGATATACAAATAATTGCCAACAATACCGATAAGGAAAACCCCAAATGTTGTGTAAACAGACACAAAAAAAATCACATTACTCTGTTCTTCATAGCCCGTTCAAACAATATATATAAAAAAAAAATACTCTCTTTATTATACAAAACGCACTTATAGTACGGTCGACGTTGGATTTTGGTATAAAGAAGTATATTACTACTAAAATTGCAATTTCTAAAATTTATTACAACCAAACAAAAAACCCATTATTCATGTATTTTTTGAAGATTCTGCTTCTTCCAAAGCACGAAGTGAAGCAGAAGCTTTAAAAGTTCTAGTATAATTTGCAATCCAGTTTTGAATGGTTTGAACTTTTGGAATATCATTTTCTTCTATTTCTTCTTGTGACGCACGTTCTGTAAGATTATCATACATTTCTTGTGCGGACATTTTCTTTCTTTTGTCAATATTTCCATTCAAAAACATTGTTTCCATTAGCGCTTTAATTTCTGGTTTTATTCTTTTTACCGTTCCTCGCTGATTTATTATTTGTTTTTCTTTTAGTGCCCACCCCGCAAAGAAGATACCACGTCTATAAAAGAATAAATATTAACAAATTGACCAATGGCAAGAAAATATCACAATGTATTATAAAACTAACATTGTGTTTTGTTGTGTATTTTCTTTATTTGTGAGGTCAACCAAATCCAAATCAACAGAAGAAATTATGATCTAATTGGGAATTGGGTTAATATTTGTACAGTAAATAAAGGGATTGTAAGTATTTACCGTATTAATTTTCTGATTATTGTTTTGGATATTATTTATTTCTGATGCTAATAAAAAAGTATTGGAAATTTAAGATTAGAGTTCAAAATTAACAAAAATACGATCAATAACTTACAAATTGGTCTTAATATTGGAGTTACCCATTGATTAGTTGCTTTAGAAGGAGTAGTAAAACTAGGATTTGGTTTTGTAGTTGGAGTTTTTTCCAACTTTTTTATTTTCGCTGGCGTAATCGTTGTCCATTCATTTATATGAGGTAAGGCACGTGCCAGTATATGACCTGCATTAGGACCATCAACTGGCCAAGACCATTCATTCCAATTATTTATACCAGCTATAGTTCCGATCTTTGTTTTTTTGTCTATTCAAAAAAATTGTATCAAAAATTCAATCTAATATCAAAAAAATCAATATATTTTTTTTTAATTCTTACCAAATTCACGATCAGGTGTCAGTTGTGAAACGCGAGCTCCTGAAATATTCTGTATTGCTTTTTGAATATCTTCTCCATCAGTAATATTCAATCCAAGTCGTACATAACGTTTTATTGCTTGTGAAATCTACAAAAATAAAATAATGTAAGTAATAAAAAAAATATTTTTCTTCAAGTTTTATATTACTTGAGCATGATGGGAATCTATTGATGTTTTGGCTTCTCCAGCCTCTAAGAATATCCACCGTCTCACTTCTACATTGTACCAATCATACCAATAAGAAAGGATGATCATCAGTTGTGTATTGTGATAATGTGGACCATTATCAGAAATAATCGTTATCCATTTAGGTTTTTGTTCAAGATTTTCTATTACAGCATGGAGAGAAGAGGCAGTGAACCAAGCATCTTGCTTGGTGTTATCAGATCAGTGATCGAATGCTTCAATATTCATAGTTTGTGTACCTTTGATTTTTTGATACACAAGAACTGAATGCAAAGTCCATCCGCGTTTTCCAAAAAATTCAGATTTTGTCTCACGAGAAGTTTGTGGAAGAATTCTCATCTTATAATCAACAATAAGGACTGCACCTTCATCATCCAACTCTTGAAGTCTAATATTAAATTGTGAATTTAGGTAAAATTTTCTCATAAGGTGAGATAACCAGAATATTAGTTGCTTTAGTTTAATATTCAAAAATTCGTGATGCTCGGCTGATAATTGTTTTTTTAACAGCTCAAAGATGAAAAATAATTTATTGCATTGTGAACATGCATCAGTATGTGATTCTGAACATATTCCAAAAGCGTGAATTAAGCAATGACAGATACAAGGATTGTGTTTTGGTTTTCCGGTAATATCAACTTTCAACTCTTTTTCAAAATCCTTTCTGAGATATCGTCGAAGAATCTGTAATTGTTTACATAAATCGTTCTTTTCTCAAATAATAGACGCTATTATTATTATTATAACGTGATAATTACAAAGGTACATGAAATATTTACCTTCAATTGCGTATTTACAATATTATTTTCTATCAATTTTTCAAGATCTAAAAATACCTCATAAAAATTTTCATTGCATATTGAACACAGTCCCCCTAAATTTTCCTTATAGACAAATCTACCACTTTCCAATCGTGTCATAAAGGATGTACGTCCCATACCATTAGGATAAAGTTCTGTAAACTTTTCCCATAAAGATTTTTTATTATTCTGCAGGTACAAGATAGGTAATCCACTTTCATTATCCGTCTTATAGGATGACATGTTTACATTATTTTTATCAGAAAAAAAAGAGTCAAATTGATCTAATTTTTCTTGTGATAATCTCATACGATGTGTGACAGGCTTCAACATCGGAGGGCAGCCGTAACCACATAATCGTGAATGTCGCTTTGCATCAATTATTGTGTGACTTCCAACCTATGATTTATAATAGGTGCATGGTGTAACAAAAAAAAATCATACGATCTTAATTTTTTTGAATAATTTTTTCAAATAATTTTTTTTTCAAATAATTTTTTTGAATAATTTTTTCAAATAATTTTTTTTTCGGATAATTTTTTCAAATAATTTTTTTTGAATAATTTTTTTCAAATTATAATCTCATTTTATTATCAAATAATAAATCAAATAATATATTTTTTCTAATATTTATACATAAAATCTATTCAAAATGTTTTTGTTTCTATGAACGTATATATATTTCTAAAATCTATATTTCTATGAATGTATGTATATTTCTATGAATGTATAAGTCTATATTCTATGAATGTATATAGTCTATATTCTATGAATGTATAAGTCTATATTTCTATGAACGGATAAGTCTATCAAAAATGTTTGTATTTCTATGAATGTATAAAATAAAATCTAAATAGATAAAAATTGGGCTAAATCCTTTCTGTTTGTAAGTGTGCTTTTGTTGTTATTATATTACACTTACCTTCAGGTTTTTTTCAAGTTGGGAGTATGTGAATTGATCAGCAATTATAGATATAACCCTACGCTTACCATCATGGGTTTTTTTATTTTCTTTTATAGCACGATCAAAACAATACCAAAATTTTTTTGTCGAATTTGGCATATGAATAGGTGTTGATACAAGAAAGCCCATTTTGTAAAGATTTGAAATTGTATCACTATCTTTTATAGGATTAGAGGCTCGCGTCCAGAACTGAAACTTTTTATAATAAAGTTAGTATGCAGATTGAATTATCTCTTTTATATATCAAATACAAAAAACTAACCTTTGATTCATCAGAATTGAAAGGAGTGATCAGATGAGCACCAGCCGCTTTTAGCAAAGCTCGCCATGCACGCAATTCCCTATCCCCAAATTTATGACGTTTTGGATAAATTTTTTTCAGATTTGAATAAAGCTCAAAAATATCACTATCTTGTTTTCCCCATATATCAAAAATTGTATACCAATTAATCTTTGAAATAGTTCGTCTCTTTAGATGATATTCAAATAATTTTGACATCAGAGACAGATTACCCCAATTACTAGGCGTGCATGTGGGAACATGATGCACGCGTAATGAATTTTGTGTTTTTTGATCTTTGAGACCATAAAGTTCGCTCCCATCATACTTTTTCATAAACCATGATTTGCGCCAAACTTCACTTGGTGTAGAGCCACGAATTATTTTTATTTTTTGTGCTTGTTGATAGATTTCAATAATACATTCATTATCAACAATTCTTGAAACAAATAACGCTTGTTTCTTATTGTAAAAGTGAAGGAGAGATGATGAATAGCCTGAACCAGCATTATGCCACTCGGGATGAGATGATACCCCTAAGTCATGTATAAAAATTTTATATTTATCAATTGTAATTTGAAATGGAATAAATCTAACACCACGAGATATTTCTTCTATTATTTTTGGATTGTCTTGTCCTATTATTGTTGGTCCCGAAAATTTAGTTGAGTTATGAAAAATTTCATTATATAAAGAGCTAATAGCTCTAGTAGGAGAGGTTTCTATTTTCCCAGAAAATGAACCTGAACTACAAAAATATCCAGGCTGTCTAGGGTGTTCTGAATTTCCAAGAACCACTGAAACTATAAACTCCCGATTATTGCGAAAAACACGAGTCTTCTGACCCAAGCGAATAGGAAAAAAAATATGTTCGTTACTACCATTTGTAGATCGGGAACTCCACCAGTAACGGGCAAATGGTCCATAGTGTAAATTTTCATTAATAGTGCCTGGTGTTAACAATGTAACTGGAACTTCAAGGTGTTTTGCCATTATTTTTGTGAAAGTAAGAAGTCAACAGCAGATTTTAAACGCGACCTTTATTACTATGAGATTATCCCCGAATGTTATTATTATCGATATTAATAATCAATGTCGATCATAACCGGATTAGCACTTAAGCGAATTTCACGTGAAATCACGTGATATTTGGCCCGAATTATAAATTAGCCATAATTTTAGCCAGCATTAAAATATAATGAATTTTTTTATTTAAGTTGATTTATGAGTTGGTGGGATGTATGGCTAATTGCATTTGAGTCATTAAATTTGAAATACACAGTGAAATTCGATAAACCGGATCTTCGATAAACCGGATTTGGGCCTAAACCAGACTTTTTTGCTGGAACCAAATCACGTATATTAAAATAGGTTCGATATACCGGAGTTTACTAGTAAAAGCTCGATATTCGCTATTTCAGATCAATTTTCTAACCAGCTATAGTAAAAAATGATTCGATAAACCAGATCACGTGATTATTAGCCAATAAAATTTAAGTAACGTGATGTGGTAAATCTTAATTTTGGCCGGAATTATAAAAATCTTAATTCCGGCTGAAGTTTTGTATTACTTATATATTTAATTAAAATATTTTATATTCATTTTCATGACCTCTATGACTTAAAACTAAGATGAAAAATTTAATTATAGTGTATATTAATTTTATTAGCATGAAAATTTTTTAAAAATTCTGTATAATAGATTTTCAATATATCAAAATTTTTTCGCTAAACCGGATATCCCGATAAACCAGATATTTTTAGTGGAACCGACAGATCCAGTTTATCAAATTTCACTGTGTATATCTTCTTGATTACCATCCAAAACATCATCTTCTATATAATTTTCTACATTACAAACATTTTCCATATAAACTTTCCTCATCATTTTTCACATTAATATTTGTTTCAGATACTTGAATGTGTTTAATACTTTTTTTCAGCAAGTCAAAGTAAAATTGTATATGATTGCATATGTATTATTTTAATTTATAATTATGTTTGTTGATCACTGATAATTTTGGCATATTTTTCAGTAAAAATTTTGATGTTGAAAAATAAATTTTACCCAAGAATATGGTGGTAAAATTGGGAACTTTTACATACATATAATTTTTTACTAAAATAAAATGAGAATAATTTTTTATATATTAATCCAATTTGAAAAATTAAATCATACTTTTATAGCCTTTGATCCAATCTATTAAGATATGACGAGTATTTAAAATAATATTTTTTTTTAAATTTTATGGCCATTTAAAATTAGAGTTTAAGACTTGATGTGACTAGGGTGCTTGAGCTGTACCTAAATAAGAACATACTAAGTTGTATGCCAATATTGATAAAAAAGAAAAACTCTAAGTCTAAAAAAAAAATATTGAAAGTAACTAAAAACTATAAATAATACTGTCTGTCCTTCCAGAAAAGTCTCGTATTTACGACAAAACTCTTTTTCTAAGTCTGGAATCTGCAAGGTAGGTGTGGTGGAAAATCTTACCACACTACCCATTTATGTCAGTGACTTGTTTTCACTGGTAAAAAAATGGTCTATCCTACACATATCCTACACATATCTTACATATATCGGGTACTCAAAATGTAGAAAATCATACACAAATAATACACATATCATACACATATCGGGTACTTATATATATAGTATACCTATCAGGTACCTGATATATGTATGATATATATATTAGTACCCGATATGTATATGATATGTGTATTATTTGTGTATTATTTTCTACATTTTGAGTACCCAATATGTGTAAGATATGTGTAGGATAAATCATTTTTTTACCAGTGTTTTTTAGTGGTCTGATCTCTATTTGTCACACCCACCCATTTGGATGTTACATGTGTCAGCAATCATGTGAGCATCTTATTTCTTGCACCATGCGGCACTCGCAGCTGTCTTCAAAGTCCAAAGATCAAAAATTTCATGTCAGACTTTTCATATGCCCATCTTCTTCATCATAAAATTTACATAACAGGGCGGACATCCTTATATTATCACATTGTTGTCGATCATTTTGCCAATCATTTCAATTATCTATTCGATATTATCTCATAAAAAAAATACGATTATTGGGCTATTTTCTTGCAAATTCCACTATGTATAAAACCAAAATGATTTTTATTTAACTATGTTCATGTAAAATCGATTGAGAAATAATGTTTTGAAAATTTACATTTATTACATAAATTATTATAATACAATAGCAAGTATTTATTTAATGCTAACTTTTTGATTATTTAAAATTTTTTATGATTATTTTTGTCACTAATTATTGAATACCTAAATAATGTATTCTGAAAGTTTCATCAAATTAGCAGATGATCGGCACATATATGAATTATTGAAAATTTTGGCCTAAGTTAATTTTGGAACCACATTTTATTTTGCCACAAAATTTTTATACTAAATTATTAGTAATATATTAAACTATTAAATAAAACAATTTAAAATAATTTTTTTTTGAATATTTATGGCTGGAATAAAGTTTCAAAATCAGTGTGATATCACATATATTATGATCGGAAAATGATCAACATGTGATATAAGGTATGTCCGCCCTGTTGTGCACTAATGTATTGACGCTTGATACTCTTATTGAATTTTATATCAAAAAAAATGTGGAATCTTTTTTCGATGGAAAAAAAAGACTAAAGTAAGTATAGTTTTCTGGTTTTTTTTAAAGTTTGGGTTAAATGATCGACAATGTATTTGCGAAATTACAATAATTGTTAGCATAAATCAAACGTCAGATTTTTCTATACTTGAAAAAATTTTAGGTACGTATAATTTTTGGGAATTTACACACTATTCATTATTATTAACATAATTTTAGATGTATTTTCTCTTTATACAAGTTTATTATCTCATAAATTACTATAGTAAAATCTAATAGATATACCCGATCATTGATCGGTTCCGAGTCAATTCTCGAGTTATTCGAGCGACCACAAGTTTTATTCGAGAAAGAGCGATGATTATTTGTAAATTTTTATTCGATATTTTTTTTTAACTTACAAAATTTACATATTTTATTAATATACACCACAAAACTGCACAAACTAGTAAAAAATTTTGCTATGTTTTATCAAAACAAAAAATCACGCATATTTGAGTCCAGTAAATTTACTATTACTGCGTGTAATAAGGTAAAATATTCAAGCCAAATTTTATTTTTTAAAAAAAATTGAATATTTGAAATAATTATTAAAGTAATGTTTATTTGTTAATAACACAATAGCATTATAATTTTATTTCATTTTACAATAGTTTATCATTTAATAAACTTAGAAAATAAAAACGTAAATAACATACAGTTATTAATTTAATAGAATAAAAAGCCATTAATAATATAAAAAAAGTTATGGATAGATAAAAAGCCTAAAGAGTTCTCAATTTATTTGGTAATTAAAACCATAAAATTAATATTTGATAATATATGTAATAATATAAATAATAAATATATTACCACTACTTCCTCTGGGAGCCGTTAGGGGGACCAGCGGTTCCCTCAGGGGAGCCCTTCAGGCAAGTTGTAATCCGCTATGTCCAAGTTAAATATTTCAGAATCCAGAGAATCTATTACTAAAACAATGAATTAGTAGTTATAGGATTAAATAATTGATAATAAATCTATAAATTAAATACCTTCATCATTATTTTCATCATCATTTGACACAATAATATTCGAATTAATAGGTTTAGGTAAATTGCTAAGTGTTGATATTTTACTAGTACAAGTAGCATCAGGGATTTTCTCATATGAACTTGAGATATTGGGTATTTTGATTATGTCCAAGTCAGTTATTTGAGAAGCAGCTATTTATAAAACAATAAATTAGTAGTTATAGGATTAACTAATTGATAACAAATAAAACTATAAATTAAATACCTTCGTTATTAAATTTATCATCATTTGACTTAATAATATTCGAACTAATAGGTTTAGGTTTTGATATTTTACTAGTATAAGTAGCATCAGGGTTTTTCTCACATGAAGTTGCGTTTATGTCCAAGTTAAGTATTTTAGAATCTGGAGAATATATTATTAAACCAATAAATTAGTATTTATAGGATTAATTAATTGATAATAAAATTATAAATTAAATACCTTTATCATCATTTTCATCATCATTTGGCTTAATAAATGTTAATATTCTACTACTATAAATAGCATCAGGGTTTTTCTCATACGAAGTTGAGATATTGGGTATTTCTTTATCAGCTTCATCAAACATAGCTTTAATCTCTTTTCCTTCATGATCAAATTCTTCAAACAAATCTTTAATATCTTTTAACGTATTTTTAATATCTTTTCCTTTAAAACCAAATTCAAATTCTTCAAAAAATTCTTCAATATCTTTTCCTTTACAATCTTGGTAGTTATTATATTCAGTACATTCATGCCAAAAGTTTAATATTTTCCATAATCCTTTTGCTGTTGGTCTTTGATCGGGTCTTGCATCCATACATTTTTTAGCTAATTTCTTGTAAATTTTAGGAGTTCCTTTTCCAAATTTTGGTCTGAGTCCACCACATATTTCTAATGATAAATCATAATTGTGTTTTCTTTCATGAAAAGGTGGCTTCCCAGATGATAATTCAGCCATGATTACACCAAAACTGTAAATATCAGAAGACACCGTATATGGTTCTCTATCCAAAACTTCTGGAGCAATATATGGCAATACACCACATATTTTATTATCTGATTTTGGTTCATTTGAAGAACCAGACAATCCAAAATCTGAAATATAAGACCAATCATCAATCTGTAATATATTTCCACTGTGAAAATCTTTATGAAAATACCCTAAATTATGTAAATGTTCAAGGTCTGATATTAATTTAAACAATAAATTTAATTTATCTTTCCATAAAGTTTTATTGAAATGAGTTGAAAGAAAACTTCTTAAACTTCCTTTTTCTGCAAATTGTGTAATCATAATAAATTCTTTAGTTTCCGGATCTTTAGTCATTCCATAAAATGTTAATAAATAGGAAAAAAATTTATTTAATTTCCAATGTGTTTTAAGCTATTATTTACATTAAAATTAGTAAGTAAATAATATTTATTTATCATATATTGTAAATTTATTACATAAATACCTCATTTAAACATTCATCTGACATATTCTGTGATTCATTCAACTTTTTTAAAGCAACTTTTAAAGGTTCAGGATCTAATTTTTTCCAACTTCTATCATCCTGTCTTTTATATTTTGCTTGACCATCAATCCATGTTGCAGAATATACTTTGGCGAATCCACCTTCACCAATTTGTTTTATATCTTTAAATCTATCATATGGTACCCATTCAAGAAATTTTGGATAATATATTTCATCATCAGTATAACGTAATCCCGCATCATATATCGTATCCTTAATAAATTCATCAATTTCATGATTTTCGCTGGTCCATCCTTTAGTTATGCAACAAGGTACACAATCTTTACACCATGGCTTGTAGTCTTTTTCGTTGTAGCAATTTTCATGATTGTTGGATTTAGATTCTACCGGAATTTGGGTTTTATTTTTTTTACTCATATTTCAAAGTTTTTATGTCGAAATTGTTGAAATTGTTGGCGTGGGAGTTACTTTATATAATTATTCCGATCAATAAGGATGAAAAAGGAAATTGATTTCCAAAACTAGTTAGATGTTGATCATAAAATAATGTGATCGTATTTTTTTTTTTATTGCTGCGAGTGTTGCGTCATTAAATTATCGTGTAACTGCTCTTGCAGAAATTGTCACCAAAATCGCAAATCATGTGATTTTTTAAAGAATTCTACTTGATTACACATATTTTTAATTAAAATTGTACAAAAATTAAATAAATATTTGCTTTTTACATTTTTTACAACAAAAAAACAAATCTATACTTTATCAATTTATGTAAATCACAAAAAAAAAAATCACCGTCCCTCGTCTAACTTCACAAACTATTTTCAAAAAAGTAAATAAATTTATTTTAATTAATTAGTGTTTTTCTTTTAAAAAAAAAGTGATTATGGTATCTTTTATCTTCCTAATTTTTATGGATTAATATTGTACCATTTATGATTTTTTATTTGAAGAGTTCATTGCAGAAATGGAAAAATTTTATAATTTTTTATAAAGTAGAAATGTAGGATTTTTTTTTTAATGTAAATACAATACAATAAATCTATAAAACTATAAACCATAAATATCTAAAAAATAATGTCATAACTTTTTGATTTTAACGAATTAATTTTCATTAACATTATTATAATTTCATTCTAAAATCAATTAAATAATTAAACTCAAATTTAATGAATTTTGTACAATGTTTTTAATGTAAAATATATATGATAATCCCTAAATCCCTAATTGTTAATTGTTTATTACGTATTCACTCATTTTAACGACACCTGTTTCACTGACATAAAATTACCAACTTCGCTTATCTGACTTGTGACATCCCATTTTCCCGAAACTATTTTAGCGAATCACCATTTGCCAATTCCTACTATTAAAATTACAAGGTATGCTTGTAATTTTTCTTTTGTTTTTTGTATATGTTTCGTATTTTTTATACAGATGTTACATTTAATTTAATTTATTATTTCTACAATAATGTATTATTTGCTATATCAATAAAAATGTTATCAATTTGATTCGAGTGATACTATCGGTCACATGATAAAAGGTAAAATATGTGAGATGACGTAGCTATATAAGTTAACAATTCGTTCCCGTCATAATTTATAAATCCTATTATTCAGGTCATGCCAGATGATAGAAATCGACCGTCAAACTCGAAAAATGTTTATAATACTGTAGGTAAAAAAAAAGGATTGAGCCTTACTAAAAAATTTTACAAATTGCAGTAATTATCAATGAATGTAATAATAATATATTTTTAGTTGGTTAAACATGAGTTTGGTATATTTTTTGGGAATGAATAATAAAGTAATGATAATGTGTATATATCAATTGGTTTATAAGCAGAATTAAACTGTGTATGAATAACAAAATGATATGTAATTAAAGGTCAACATAAGATAATGAACACTCTAAAGAAATAAACGAGTTGTAATAAATTGGAAACAAACAGGCAGGTTTATTAACACTTGAACAAAATACGATATTACTGCCTCTATACGGCACTCTGTAATATCTGTATATCTATCTGTTGAAAATAAAACTTACTCAAAAAACTACTCAAACTGCAGGTCCTTTTTATATCGTTAAAAATCTGGTGCGAATCTGACTCTTCACTCTCGAACAGATTTGCCACCCGGCCAATCTTGCCTCCCGGCTAAATGTAGTGATTGGTCGTATTTGTCTATTAAGCCACCTTTAATTCAGCCACTTTTCCTCTGCTAAGCTTCCGTTTTTATCTAATCATTAAATAACTAAAAATATCTCTATGTAGCATAACTAAAAATAAATAACTAAATAAAAATAAATATATATAAAAAATTTTATTTGTAAAAGTTTCTGAGCTTTTTTTAATATAAATAATTTTTTTGGTGAGATACGATCTTTTGATATACTTAAAAATATAAATCATAGTATTTTTTGCTTTAATTGGAATTTATTGTAATGAAAATAAAGAAATTATGTAAATACATTATTTTGTGAAATAAGAATAAGTATAAAACAAAAAAAAAGAAAAAATCCTGTTCCCTTTGAAGATAATGGAATTATGGAAAGTATATCTTATTAATAAGGGAAAATAAGTTTTGGCATCATATCAAAATCAAGATTTGCCATGGATGTAGCGCTCACCTATTAATTCAATTTCAAATTTAATAATTTGATACTAAATTTTATTTTATTTCATTATTTTTTTGTTTTTTGAACCAAAAAATCAATAACGTACTGTGTATCATCCATTGCAGGCAATAAATTTACCTCCCAAGTAAATTACCTGACCATTTTCGAATTCTTCGATTTGTGTTTCAATTTTTTTATCCAATGGAATAAATGCTTTGATTTTTAGATATATGATTTTGGTTTGGCCTTCATCGCTCAGTCTGGATATTCCAGATTTCCAGTTATTTCTTTTATGCTATATTCCTTCGTCGACCTCTGGGTGTAAATTATGAAATTTGATTGAGTAAATGAGTAAAAAAAAAGAGATAGGAAACAAATAAAGATCAGTTTTCTTTCTTTTGATTTAAAACTTTTTATTATAAAGAAAATTTTTTATAAAGAATTTTATAAAGAAATAAATTTTATATTGTGTATTGCAAAATATACTGATTGAGTAATGTGTAAAATTTTTATGAAAAAATAAATTTTGCGAAATATATTTTTAACACGTAAAAATTTTTATGAAAAAATTACCATAGTTATGCAATATGATCAGCGGTAACACATCTTTTTTTATTTTTATATAAATTGATAAATTTTATATTATATAATAACTGGTTTTTATTTTATGTGTAAGTAAATATTGCGTAATAATGTTATTTTTATTATTTTTTTTGAATGAAAAAAAATGAAGAACATACATATATAGGCCATCAATTCATAAGGAGGGAGGGTGGTCGTTATACTCTTAGATTCAGGATTCTTATTCAAAATCTATAATCTTTTTTTTAAAAATTCGCGGGGAAAACTTTTCGTGTAGATCACAACCAAAAAAGAGTATACTTCGCAAATGTTTTGATGATCGTTAACCAGGAGTTCTATGGGGGCACTTTATTTTAAAAATAAAGAAAAAATTGTAACACTATATTTCAGGGAGTACGACCGATTACCGAATAGGAAAAGGCTATTGTCTATTTTTACTCTACGATAAAATACTATTGATGATTAACACTTTATTATAAATGGTTTAAGATTTATCTGTTATTTGTTAAAAACTAATGTGTCCAGTATGAAGGTTTAAAATTAGACAAAAATTATTATTTCAGCAAGGGTTAAAAATTATGAGTATGATTGAAATGAATAAATTAATGCAAGGTTCTTTTATGGTATTTATACTTATAAATAAATACATCATTGTACATTGTACGATTGTACAACTTAAAATTTTTACGCCAATCTAATTACTATTAATAAATGAATTTCTGTAATACAAACACCTCCTTTTTTATCTTATTAATAAAAGTATTTAAATCAGTGCTCAAGTTTTTTACGAATTTATTTTCTATCGAAATTTTTAATCATAAAAATGAGTTACATTAATAGAAAAATAAAACAATTAGTATCCAAATTTAATAAATTAAATATTGACCATAAAAATTGTTATAACCCAAGTGATGACAAACCATGGTGTAAAAAATGTGTTCCTCGTTGCATAATTGAAGGATGGACCAGTGAAAATCACGATATTGATGAATTTATCAAAGATACGATTTATAATGCAAAATATTCATTTTTTGATAGTGGTAAAAAATATCCGTTATTTCTTGAATGGGTACCGTTTAATAGATTTGAAGATATAAAACAAATTGGGGAAGGTGGATTTGCTAAAGTATATTCTGCAACATGGGTTGATTGTGAAACGAAATATGAAAGACAAGATGATAGAATTTGGAAAAAAAAAGAATCCAGCCCAATGAAAGTTGCCTTGAAAAAGTTAAATGATTCACAGAATATATCAGTTGAAGATTTAAATGAGGTATATTTTATATTCAAATTTACAGTAGTACGTAATTTTATAATTAATATATGTTTAAACTATTTTTAATTTAAATTATAGCTTCAAATACATTGGGATTATTTTAAGAAAAATAATGAATCATTTTTAAAATTTTATGGAATGACAAAAGATCCGGTAACTAAAGAATTTATGATGATTATTGAATTTTCAGAAAGGGGGAATTTAAGAAGTGTACTTTCAAAAGACTTTAACAATATTTTATGGAAAGAAAAACTTATGTTTTTGGATAAATTATCATTTGAGCTAAATGGTTTTCACAAATTAGGATATTGTCATAAGGATTTACATAGTGGTAATGTATTACAAATTTATCTTAATGGATATAGGTCCAATGTTTCTTGTATTTCAGATTTTGGATTATCAGGACCATTGAATAAACAAAAATCAGATGGTAAAATATGTGGTGTGTTGCCATATGTTGCCCCAGAAGTATTAAATAAAGAGCCATATACATCATCATCTGATATTTATAGTTTTGGTATAATTATGGCTGAACTATCATCTGGAAAGCCACCCTTTCATAAAAGAAAACATGATGCTATCTTAGCATTAGAAATATGTAATGGTCTCAGACCAGAATTTGGAAAAGGAACTCCTGAAATTTATAAAAAATTAGCTTATAGATGTATGAATGCTATTCCAAATCAAAGACCAACAGCAGATGAATTACGTGATATATTGAATGTTTGGCGTTGGGTTTGTGATTGTGAAGATTATGGATCCTATTGGAAAGAAAAATATGATTTTAAAGGAAAAGAAATTAAAACCATATTTGAAGAAGCTGATAAAGAGATACCAAATATTTCAACTACATATGAAAAGAATCCTGATGCCATTTATACTAGTAGATTATTCACATTTAACAATTTGTCTAAACCCATTAATTCATCCATCATTACTTCATATTTAAATGAGGAAGATAATAAAGGTACCATTTCCACAACTTACATAATCAATAATTGATTATACAAATAGTTATTAATGTAATTCTTTAACAGATTGCCAGGATTCACAATTACTTGATTTAGAGGTTTCTAGCTCATTTCAATCAAGAGGTATTAATTTATCATACATTGTTATAATTTTATGTATTGTAAGATTAATTTTTAATTTATTTAACACAGAGATAATTGATGATGAAAATAGTTCTTGAATTTTTCTTATAAGTTTATATCTTACATTGGAAATCGGAATATGTACTTTTATTTTATTATTGCTTTCTTTGAAAATAAAAATATCATTATTTATTCATGGTTTTTATTGTTAAATCGATTTGATAATTTCTTTATTAGTATTATGAACAAATAAATGGGTAATTTGTATATTTTAATATGTTTTTTGTCTATTATTAGTGATATGGGCCGGTGTAAAAAGATTGGTACCTCACCCGAAAAGGAAAGGATTTTACACCAAGAAAAATACCGTATGACTAAAACAAAATGGGCTGAAAAAAATATATATATTACAATGACTTCGAATAAACATTTTTACTAATATTTTTTTACCCTACTATGGATAGTTTCTCTACAAAATGAAGCAATGCATCACTAACTGATAACGAAAAGTTGATGATAATTAATGTTTACAATTATTTTTTGGGGGCTAACTTTAAAAAGGAGGATCATCATCAGGTCACATTACGCAAGCGTGTTGCTGAGGTTTTTGGGCATGGGGGAAAGTACAGTTGGGAGGGTGGTTTCAAACTGGAAAAGCCATATAGATGATACTTTTACACCACACAAAATGCTTAAATATCCTAAATTACAATTGAATGGTCAAATTCTCATGATATTGCTCTTTCTGATGAATTAAGAAAATCAGAACTTTTGAAGCTGGTTCAAATAAACAAAGAAAAGGTTCCATTTTCTTGTGTTAACTTGCAGAACAATATGAATATAAAGTTAAATTTACCCCTCCATACCATAATTGTGAACTCCAACCTATTAAAGGTGTTTAATCAGTTGTAAAGGGTAAAGTTGCATGCTCAAGTCCACACCCAAACCTTTTATTTATTAGAAATTCACTTTTAAATGTATTTAAAAAAAAATTTTCTTCAAAGGTTATTGTAGGACTTCGGGAAAGAGCTTTTAAAAATGTTAAGAAATATTTTGAATCTGATAAAAATATACAATTAATTGATGAAGAATTTGACGCTCATAGTAGTTCTGATGAGGATCACATGACATGACATAATATTTATATTGTATTTTTCCCAATACATACTGATAATATTAAATAAATAAAAAAAAATATTTATATAATAAAATTTTTTTTTATTGATGCAATGTTTGAGGTACCAATCTTTTTGCACCGGCCCATATTGCAAATTAATTAAAATATAAAACATAACGAAAAAAAATTTTATTATACTTATTTTCAAATAAAACTTAATAATTCATTATAACAGCAATAGATATTAGTACTTAATACAATTTTATGAATAAGACTGATCACGGATATTTGCTAGATGATTTTCGTATTATCATTAGATTTCTCCATCAGTTTCTGCAAATAATTCATATCAGATATATAATAGTTATTGATAAGAGGGTTAGAATATCACCGAACTGCGAAGCAGTTCGAATGATATTTTAGCACCCCTATCAAATAACTGTGTTATTCTGCAGCCGCCAATGATCATCTTATAAATACAATAAACTATTGATTAAACAACGTCAAAAATATCAATAATAATTATGCAATGGTAGTTTATTTATAGCTTAATAAAAAATTATCAGCATGATGAAAAAAGCATGATCCTATTTGGCTGTAGAATAATGTATTATTGGAATTAAGAATAATAAACATATTTTATCAAATTTAATCAAACACTATATAATTGGAATATCTGTGCTGGCTGAAATTAAAATTTATATATCACAGAGAAAGTTAATATAAAGGGTTATAATGAAGTTTATAATATTTGAATTTTGTAAATTTGCAAGTTTAAATATACAAGATTACAAAAGTTGCTGAAAATAACTAAAATCTGTTGATCGGTATACTTACTACTTACTTTCATACTAATATATTTATTTGATTTTATGGTCATTTGTTTATTAATTATTCATAAAATTTTGTTTAATTACAAACCGATTTTATTATGTAAAAAAGTTATATACATATACTCTATAATCAGTGTTAAACAAAAACTAATAAATATATAAAATTGCTATTTAATGATAAATAAAATAATTTAATGAAAAAAAAAATAGTATAATAAATTTTTTAAAAATAAAATTTTGTTAAATTACAAACTGATTTTTATCATGTAAAAAAGTTTTTACATATTACTCTATAATCAGTGTTAAACAAAAAAATACAAGTATAAAATTGTCTGCTATTCATATTTATATCATTTATTTGAAGTCCAATACATTCTTTTACTTAAAATTTAAACCATCATTTTTTTTTTACAAAAAATGGGTATAACTTATTAAGTTATAAAGTATAATAAAAGATAGGTAAAAGGAGAATAAAAAAAAAGCAAATTACTTCGTAAAATGAGTATATTCTACTGTATTGCTATTAAAATTATCTTAATTCTTTTACAAAAAATCTTCCAAAATATGAAGTAATCGAAATGTATAAATAGCTTGTGTATGAGTAGTTAATTGATCATTGTTTATTAATAAAAAATTTTCTTTTCTATATTCTTGTGTTTCATTAAATTGTTTTTCAATTTTATGATTTATCAAATTTTTGATTTAATGAAATGTAAAATAAGTCAATAAATTTTTTTAATTCAGTTGAATTTGGTCTATTATCTGTATTTGAATTCCCAACATCTTTTTATTAAGTCAATATAACATTTCGGTGATTTATTTCAGGTTTGATTCCATTTGCATATATTTAATGCTCAAGAGTACAATTAATAAAAGGTTGCTTTCCAGTTGCTATAACATATATAATTATACCAAAGCTATATATATCTGCTGCTTGAGTATAAGGTTTTCCTTTTAATACTTCAGGAGCTATGTACGACATAACTCCAAAAATATTTGTTTCATTAATATCATCAATTTTTTTACATAATCCCATAATACATATAATATAATCAGCATAATTATTAAGGAAAGATGGTTTACATTTTGTAAATAATATATTCCTGGTATGAAAATCATCATGATAAACTGATGAATTGTATTAAGACCTTTAATAGTATTAGCTATCACTCTTAATCCATTAAACCAATTAAAAACTTCATACTTTTTATTTAAATAAATATTGAAATCTCCACCTTCTGCATATTCAAGAACCATAATATAATTTTTTGTAGTTGGATTTTGAGATATTCCATATATTTTAAGAATATTTTGATGTGGATATGCTTTAGCCTAATAAATAATATTAGTATATGAGTAAATAATTATTATTTTTGCTAAATATATTTAAATTAAAGAAATTTCATACCTCATTTATAAACTCATCAAAATTACTTAGACATTTTAAAGCAACATTTGTATTTGATTTTCTTTCACATCCAGCTTTATAATATAATAAACCATCTTTCCGAATTGCTGAATATACTGTAGAGAAACCACCTTTACCTATCTCTTTAATATCATTAAACTGGTCATATGGTATCCATTCAAACATTATGTCAGATCTACTAGAATTATGATTAATATTTAATTTAATTTTTTGAATTAAATTATTAATTTTTTTATTTTCATGATTTGTCTGACATGATTCAATTTTACAAACTAACATATAATCTTTTGTAATTGGATTTTGAGTTACTCCATAATTTTTCTCAACTGAATATATAACCTGTTAAATATAAAAATAATTAAATTATTAATTACAGTATTAAAAAATAAGTTAAATTATTATTAGAAAAGTTTCATACCTCATTTGAAAATAATTGACTGACATTTTGTGAATTACATAGGTATTTTAAAATGACATTTTTATTTATTTCCCGATCATAACTCCTTCTTACACTGCTATAATATAATGGACCATCCTTCCATATTGCTGTGGCTAAGACATTATTTCCTAATTCTCTAATTTCAATAAACTCATTGTATGATATCCATTCAAATATCTCACCACGACGACCATTAATTTTTAATTGCATCTTTTGGATGAAGTCATCAACTTTCTCATTTCCACTAGTCCAGTCTTCAAAATTATTTTTTAAATAATTTATTTGACATTGTTTACACAATATATACTTTCTATCATATTCACTATCACATTTTTCACAATAATATTTAAAATATTCATCATTGAAAACTAAAAGATAAACTTCCGTATCTGGATTTTGAGATATTCCAAAGATAACATCATTTTTTAAATATGATTCAACCTATCAATATATGGAAAAAATTAATATTAAATTTTGATATTTGATTTAAATATAAAGAAAAATATCAAATACCTCATTAGAAAATTCGGTAGTAATTTCTTGTGAATTGTATAGATACTTTAAATGAACTCTTTCACGTGATTTTCTTACGAATTTTTTATCATTAGTATTATCCTTCTCCCATATTGCCAAAGTATATTTTTCCGACTCTTTAATAATGATAAACTCATTGTATGGTATCCATTCAAATATCTTATCGTGACGACTATTAATTTTTAATTGCATTTTTGTAATAAAATCATAAAATTTTATATTTCCACTAGTCCAATTTGTAAAATTATATTTTAATTGATTTATCTGACATTGTTTACACCACTTATACTTTTTATCATCGTATTCATTATCACATTTTTCACAATAATGATCAAAACATTTATTATTAAAAACTAAAATATAAACTTTTGTATCCGGATTTTGAGATATTCCAAAGATTACATCATTTTTTAAGTATGATTCAATCTATTAAAATATTAAAATATGAAAAAATTAATATTAATATTAAATTTGATATTTGGATTTAAATATATAGAAAATATTAATACCTCATTTTTTGAAAATTCGTCAGTAATTTCTTGTGAATTTACATATAAAAATTTTAAATAAACTCTTTCATATGATTTTCTTACTAATTTTTCATCATTAGTATTATAATATAATGGACCCTTCTTCCAAATAGTTAAAGTATAATTTTCTAATTCTTTAATAATGATAAATTCGTTGTATGGTATCCATTCAAATATAGTATCATCATAATTATTTATTTTTAATTGCATTTTTTGAATAAAATAATCAAGTTTCAAATTTCTACTGGTCCAATTTGTAAAATCATTTTTTAATTGGTTTGTTTGACATTGTTTACACCATTTATATTCTCTACTATCGTATTCATTGCCACATTTTTCGCAATAACAGTTAAAATATTTAACATTGAAAACTAAAAGATAAACTTTTGTATCTGGATTTTGAGATATTCCAAAGATTACATCACTTTTTAAATATGTTTCAACGTTATTAATAAGTTCGTCAGTTATATTTTGTAAGCCGTATAAAAATTTTAATGTAACAACTTCATACGAAGTTTTTGTCCATTCATTTTCATTTTTATAATAAAATAACGGACCTTCCTTCCATATTGCTGTAAAAAAACAATTTTTTCCTATTTCTTTAATATCAATAAACTCATTATATGGTATCCATTCAAATACTGCTTTAACTGAACCGTCGTAATTTAATTGCTTTTCTCGAATGAAATTATCAATTATTTCATTTCCACTGGTCCAATTTGCAAAATTTTCTGCAATGATTTTTTTCCCAGCAGTCAAATCTCTAAAACCAAGAATTTCCATTAAAAATATTAAAATTTTAAAACGATAGAACGAATGAACGTCTGAACGATAGAATAATAACTTAATTTTAAATATAAACAATACAATACTAAATTTGGAAAATGGCGTAAAAAAAAAAATACAAAGAAAATATGACATAATTAAATTTTTTTTTATAAATGGCAAAAAAACAATGCAATGATGCAACTACGAAAACGTAAAGACAATCACAGTATCATTCGATTATTTTATTTTGAGTTACCAAAAACGTCAAAACCTTAATTTTTTTCTATTAAATGGCGTAAAAAAAAAAATTGATTTTTTATTTAAATGGCGTAAAAAAAAGTAAAATACTAAATTTGGGTTAACAAAGAGTGATGTACTACGGAAACTGCCAAGTAAAAAAAAAAATAAAAATAAAAAAATTAAATTATTATAAAAAAAAAAGAGATGGTTAATTGGTATAACACCATTAAACGTCACGTAATTTCTTATCAATAATTAATTTAATTTTTGAATAAATGTATATCTCGCCCCTGCTTAAATTTTGACAAAATTTTTTTTTCGGAATTCTGGCCAAAATTAAATGATCGGCATAAAAAATATCCTTTTTTGGAATAATGGCCTTAATTTTTTTTTTTCAAAAAAAAAAATCTGCAGATAAACGTTGAAATATCATAACATATAGTATTTATTAACTGTCAAATAAAAGTTTATGAATAATATTTTTTTTTAAAAATTTGTAACGCATTTCTTTATTAGAATTAGGATAGACATCTAAACACAGAAACACCTAGGAGCATACGTGCCAACACGATATGATAACAAATCAATCTATTCTATTAAACCAAAACAAAAAACAAAATCACAAAACAAACCTAAAACAAACCCTATAAACTCCCTAACTTCCTAACTTTCTAACTTCTAACTAACTAATCTAACTAAGATTACAAGTGCTCCCCGTTGTACGGAAGTGGTTCCTATCCTTAACAAAAGTTCTCCACTTGTTTATGCGATATTCACCCCTCTTCCAATGTCAAACACCCGCAACCCCATTCGTCCTACAAAAACAAAAATTATTAGTATGTATCCCCAAGAAACTAGACTAGCCGTAACTCCATATGAACACGAAGCATAAAGCAAGTCGTCCGTAATAGCGGCTCGGTTGGTTCGGCGGTGCTTTTGTCCAGTCAAATTCCTCGAAAATCCATACCGAGATCCATTAGGAGACCTTTTATTTGTTTCTCGAAAATTTTTTTTCATGCGAGCATGACACTTGAGAATAAGGTTCCTATCGTCGTAATCAAGTCACGTGATTTGTTGCGGATATGGCTGATCCCAACCTTCGGATAAATTTGTTTGCGGCAACTTGTTTGATTGGTTCCTCGCTGAACTTTCCGTTACTACCAGCCACGTGCTAAATTTTTTGCTGCGCCGACCGAAAAAATTTGCGACGAAAAGTTTATGAATAAGATTAAATAAAATATCTACTTAAATTTCTCTATTGTACATTTATCAATAAGAATTTACAAGTAGAATATAACAACAAATAATGATGAACAGTGCGCAGTAAATGCCAATTTTATATACAGTATATATTGATTTATAATAATTTAATTTCCAGATAAAAAAAATTATCCTATTGTAATGGATAAATTGAATAAATTATTTATTTATTTATTTTAAAATAAAGTTTTTTACTTCAATCACCGGGGTGATCATCACCGTTGGCCAGAATTATCAATTTTTATCGGCACTGTATTTTTTTAATGCTGGTCGATCGTCATAATTTCAGTCACCGGTGATCATCACCCCAGTGATAGTTAGAAAAATTCTTAAAATAAATTTTAATAAAAAATTTCTTAATTAAATATATGTTACTATTAAAGTTGGTGAGGACCCAAACGTAAAAATATTTCGTGTACATATAATTATTTTTTATTACAGTTTTCCATTTTTTATCCTCCAACAAAAAAAATGATAATGATGTCTTGGTTCACATTAAATTGTCAAATATTTCATCAGAAAATTTTCATAATTTTTTTTTTTTTAAAATAATTATATTTATGGTGGCGTCATTTCTTTAAACGAGCAAGAACCTTTTGAAATTTCAAAAATTTTGATTGCTGCTGATCAACTTATTCTACAAAAACTATTTGATTATTTGCGGGAATATTTAATTGAAAATAAATCTGACATATTTATCGAACAAGTTTACAATCTAATCATTTATTAGTACTTCAACAATATTATTGTACAAAGTTTATGGCTAAATCTCCTGAAAAAGTATTTAATCACTTGATTTTACCTCTCTACATGAAAAATCTTTGATATCGCTCATTAAAAGAGATGATTTACAGATGAAAGAAATTGAAATTTGGGAACATGTATTAAAATGGAGATTTGAAAAAAATCCTACTCTTCTTCCAGATACTACAACTTGGTCAAATGTTGATTTCATTATGATGGGAAATACTTTGCAATATTGCTTACCTTTAGTAAGATTTTTTTAGTTTTTCATCTGAAGATTTCTTTCAAAAAGTTCGACCTTATAAAAAACTTTTAAACCGTCAACTTTATAAAGAGTTATTGGAGCCTATTTAAATCCTAATAGTGAACCAAATGATAATATTTTACTTCCTAGATATAGAAACACTGATGGAATTATTAAATATTGAATCGTTAATTTAAATATTGCATCTTTAATTTCAAGATGGATTGATATAAATGATATTAAAAGCAAATTTGCTTAGAGAATTATATTTACTATATAAATTTAAATTATTATTAAGAGGAAGCAAATATGGATTTACTCCCAAAAAGTATCGTAAATTTATGTGATAACGTACCTCATACTTTAATATTTATTGTCCGGAGCGAAGATAAGGACAATATATGTCTACGCACTATGAAAAAAAAATCGATCACGTGAATTTCTCTATCCGCCACGTGATTGTCACCCAATAAGATAGTTTTTCTCTAACGGTTCCCGTTTCCTAGTTAAAATAAAAGAGACAGAATAGATAAACCCTAAATTAGATTTCATAAAGTATCGTTAAACATAGGATTTTTATTATACCAAAAATAAGCTTGTATGTAAATATTTTGATTTGACGACCCACATACAATATTATTACTGTATGTATCGATTCAAACATCAATTATTTTATTTATTATTTTTCTTTATGATTTGAAATACTTCATAATCTTTTATTGAAAAATCTTCTGTATCCCTTATTTTTTTTTTCATAATATCGTTGTATACTCAAAAAATTGGCATATTCTTATGAATCATCATCATTTATATTAATATCATCCATACCAAATGCGGGTCCATATTCAGCATGAAAATATAATGCATAATTCATATTCTCTTTTAAAATTATTCATACTTTTAAAAGAAAATATGAAACTATCTTTGGTTTTACAATATCCACCAGATGATTTCCATTCTAAAAGATTATATCCTCCAATAATAATTTCAATGAATACAACTAAATTTTTATTATAATTAAATCAGATTCTATTAAAATAAATTTTTAATGGCTAGGAAACAATCTAGTTCTTTATATTAGGTCTGTACAAATTTTATGGCTAAATCTCCTGAAAAATATTTGGCTCCACTTATTAAAAAGGATGATTTACAAAATGAAAGTTAGTAGCATATATTAAAATTAAAATGAGATTTTGTACAAAATTCAACTCTTGTTTCATATCTAATACTTATTTTTTTTTAGTTTACAGATGAAGAAACTGTACAAAAGATTCGTCTATATAACAAAATTTTAAGCTCCAACTTTTCAAGAAATTGTTGAATTTATATTGATTTGTAATGGCGAATTAAATTTAATAACAAATGTATAAAAAATTTATCCGTATATGATTTCCGTGAATGTATCGTATTCACATTTTTTCATAAACGCATAATATTCATGTAGTTTTTACAGAAATTACATATGAATTTTTTACAGGAATTTTGTATTTGGAGATAGACGTAAAATTGGAAAGATTCTTACAATAATAACTATGTCATAATATACATTTAATAAGAAATCTTTTTCTAAATAATTATCATATTGAATAATGATCAATTGACAAACAGTTTTCTAAATCAACATTTGACTTATTTCACCAGAAATATTTTAAATTACTTTAAGGTAATTTATATTCTAATTTTATTTGCATTTTTATTTGCACCTTAAATGTTTTTATCATGATTTTTTTTAGATATATTGATAATGGTATCATTTACTTAAAATAAATCAAATATTTATGATGAATTTTAATTGGTACTTTAGTGTCATTAGTAGTGAATATAAAATTATTTTTTTTTAATTTTACGTATTGGAAACGGTTTTATATGGTCATAATTTTTATTTTTATAATCTATTTTAAATCTATTTTAATAATTAGAAAAGTGCTACTAGCAACCTTGGTTAAAAAAAAGTTTCTAAATTTATTTTTGATATTTTATTACAGAAACATAATAAAGTTCTAAAAAGTGTTAATACTATATTATTATTGCATATAAAAATGAAGCAAAAAGAAAAATTTACGCCATAATTGATTAGAAATTAAAATAATTTTATTTACAAATAAATCCTTTTTTTTTTCTTTATTACGCAAAAAAGCATGTATATTACACCGTAACCTATTACGATATCGGGACATTTCGCCGAAAGCCATTTCGCCGAAAAATAATCTCTGGCCTGAGTTATTTATAACTCTGCATAATGTTGGCCCTATTACGTCCTTTCGGCGAAATGTACCGTAACCGTATAGTATATTACCTATCTAGCTAGCTGGCGTTTCAAATTTTCAATAAAGCCAAACGCAATATTATTTAATTGTTTCCAACGGAATTTTTCTGGCAAATACTATTACAAATACCAAAGGAAAAGCAAATTGAGCGAGTTAAATAATACCAAATAATTAGCAATTACAGCTCGGGAAAAGGAATTATTGATTTCTCCTTATGCCGTCTGGATCTTAAGCATGTAGTAAATATTATTTTAAAGGCCGACGAATAGTATGTCATTCCGAGTATTTTTTAACACAGGAATGCAGAAACGAAGTTTAACTCGCTCTAATTAAAAACTCCTTTTTCCAAATTCCTATGACATTCAAAGCTTTTTCCAATGGTTTTTTGTAATCTGCCATGTTTCAGGAAAGGTTGTCTGGGCCAACTCTACTTGAGCATATGGCATATCTTTGAGAGTTGTTTTTTTATAGTGAAATTCGGGAATACTTTAATCATACACGAGCAGCAGGGATCAAAATCTGATATTGTCAAGTCAAAGTCTTTTAAAACATTGACTAATAGTTTTGTACATATTTGTTCATAATGTTTACCAATCTCTTCGTATAAAACTTAATTATCCGTCTCCAGGCTAAGTATTTCTGCTACTTCACCCAACTCTTGAACTCTTGACCCCTTTCGTTCATTTTTCGTAACACAACAGATCTTAATTTTGCAATCCAATCTCGAAATTTGCTTAATATTTCTATCCGTTTCAATCTAGTTGTATTTTTATAATTTAGTTAGTTATAATGTTGATCGACAATTCGGACGCTTCGACGGTTCCTGTAATCCTGTTATCTAATTAATTAAGTCCGGAACTAAAACCTGAAAATTATGCATCTGCATTTTGCATAAATAATATTACACAAACTTGGCATCTGCATTTTGCATACACAAACAATTATATATACTCGAATAAAGGCGTTTAAACGTTTAATTGTACTTATCCTATTTTTTTTTAGGAATAATTCCAATAAAATTATCTAGTAATGGCTCAAAATAACAATAAAGGTAAAGCATATAGCATGAATATAGAAATCTAATACAAATTGAAATTATTCTAAAATTTTTCCAAACAAATTTGCAATATAATATAACTAGTTTCAAGAATTGAGGAAAATAAAGGTAAGAAAATAATTAACAGTTTATAAATTATAAACATAATTTAAATTTAAATAAACCATCATATTTTACTATATAATTTTATTATTAATATTATTACAGTTGGTAAGTTAATAGCCATTTATTTTTTATTGTATTTTATACGATATCTCAAATAATTAAATTTTCCATTAATATAATTGTTTAATAATTACTAATATTATAGAAAGTAAGTATTTAATTTTATATTAATTTAAAAACATATAAATTTTAAACTAATAATATTATTTGTTATTTATTTAAATAATTAGATTGTAAGTTGCTGCATTTTTTTAATTTTTATTTACAATTATAGTATTTTATTAATTGATTATAATAACTTTACTTCAAAATTATTGCTAATTAATAATGCTACAGGGTGTAAGTTATTTATTTAATTCTATTATATTTAAATAATATTTACATATAATTTAAACTAACTAAATTCTTTATTTAAAAAAATTATTCAAATATTTTAGATCGTAAGTAATTTATCATATTTATAATATTTACATTTAATTTAAACTAATTAAATTCTTTATTTAAAAAATTATTCAAATATTTTAGATTGTAAGTAATTTATCATATTTATATAATATTTACATTTAATTTAAACTAACTAAATTCTTTATTTAAAAAATTATTTGTTTAATAATATAGAGAGTAAGTTATTTATTTAATTCTATTAAAATTATATAATATTTACATATAATTAAACTAACTAAATTATTTATTTAATAATATAGGGAGTAAGTTATTTATTTAATTCTATTAATTCTATTATATTTATATAATATTTACATATAATTAAGCTAACTAAATTCTTTATTTAAAAAAATTGTTCATTCAATAATATAGAAAGTAAGTTATTTATTTAATTCTATTATATTTATATAATAATTACATATATACAATTTAAACTAATTAAATTCTTTATTCAAATATTTTAGAAGGTAAATTTCTGTTATATTTATATAATAATTACATATAATTTAAACTAATTAAATTCTTTATTTAAAAATTATTCAAATATTTTAGAAGGTAAATTTTTGTTATTTATAATATTTACATATAATTTAAATTAACTAAATTCTTAAATTATTTTAATTCAAATATCTTAGATTGTAAGTAATTAATTATATTTATATAATATTTACATATAATTATGTAATTTAAACTAACTAAATTCTTTATTTAAAAAATTATTTATTTAATAATATAGGGAGTAAGTTATTTATTTAATTCTATTATATTTATATAATATTTACATATAATTTAAACTAATTAAATTCTTTATTTGAAAAATTATTCAAATAATTTAGATTGTAAGTAATTTATTATATTTATATATTATTTACATTTAATTAAACTAACTAAATTCTTTATTTAAAAAATTATTTATTTAATAATATAGGGAGTAAGTTATTTATTTAATTCTATTATATTTAAATAATATTTACATATAATTTAAACTGACTAAATTCTCATTTGAAAAATCATTCAAATATTTTAGGTCGTAAGTAATTTATTATATTTATATCATATTTACAATATAGTAATTTAAAATAACTAAATTCTTTATTCATCAAATATTTTAGATTGTAAGTAATTCTATTATATTTATATAATATTTACATATAATTTAAACTAACTAAATTCTTTATTCAAATATTTTAGATCGTAAGTAATTAATTATATTTATATAATATTTACATATAATTATATAATATAAACTAACTAAATTCTTTATTTAAAAAATTATTTATTTAATAATATAGTGGGTAAGTTATTTATTTAATTCTATTATATTTATATATTATTTACATATAATTTAAACTTACTAAATTCTTTAAAAAATATTCGAATATTTTAGATTGTAAGTAATAATCTATTATATTTACAGTATATAATATTTACATATAATTTAAACTAATTAAATTCATATTTAAAAAATTATTCAAATATTTTAGATCGTAAGTAGTTTATTATATTTATATAATATAAATACATATAATTTAAACTAACTAAATTCTTTATTTAAAAAATTATTCAAATATTTTAGATCGTTAGTAATTTATTATATTTATATAATATTTACATATAATTTAAACTAACTAAATTCTTTATTTAAATAACTATTTATTTAATAATAGGGAGTAAGTTATTTATTTAATTCTATTATATTATATAATATTTACATATAATTTAAACTAACTAAATTCTTTATTTAAAAAATTATTCAAATATTTTCTTTAGTTGGTAAGTTATAAGTTATTTATTTAATTCTATTATATTTTATATAATATATACATATAATTTAAACTAACTAAATTCTTTATTTAAAAAATTATTCATACATATTCTTTAGTTGGTAGTTATAAGTCATTTATTTAATTCTATTATATTTTATATATAATATTTATATATAATTTAAACCAACCAAATTCTTTATTTAAATAATTATTCAAATATTTTAGATCGTAAGTAATTTATTATATTTATATAATATTTATTTATAATTTAAACTAACTAAGTTCTTTATTTAAAATTTATTTAAATATTTTCTTTAGTTTGTAAGTTATAAGTTATTTATTTAATTCTATTATATTTATATAATATTTACATATAATTTAAACTAACTAAATTCTTTATCTAAATATTTTCTTTAGTTGGTAAGTTATAAGTTCTATTATATTTATATTATATTTACATATAATTTAAACTAACTAAATTCTTTATTCAAATATTTTAGATCGTAAGTAATTAATTATATTTATATAATATTTACATATAATTATATAATCTAAACTAACTAAATTCTTTATTTAAAAAATTTTTTATTTAATAATATAGCATGTAAATTATTTTATATTTATATAATATTTACATATAATTTAAACTAACTTTGTTACTTAAAAAATTATTCAAATATTTTAGATGGTAAATTTTTTTTACTTTAAATTACCGGGGTGATCATCACCGTTGGCCAGAATTATCATTTTTACCGGCACTATATTTTTTTAATGCCGGTCGATCATCATAATTTCAGTCACTGGGATCATTACTCCCCTTAGAAAAATTCTATTTATATAATATTTACATATAATTTAACCTAACTAAATTCTTTATTTAAAAAATTATTCAAATATTTTAGATCGTAAGTAATTTATTATATTTATATAATATTTTACATATAATATAAACTAACTAAATTCTTTATTTAAATAATTATTTATTCAATAATATAGGGAGTAAGTTATTCATTTAATTCTATTATATTAATATAAAATTTAAATTAATTATTTACTTATATCAAAATTTTACAATTTTATTTAGAGTAAGTGTGATTAATATATTTAATATTAAATTTTTAATAAATTTAATTTTAATATAATTTTATTTTTATTTTTAAAGTTATGGTACTAGTGGAAGTAAAATTATGGATCAATTTATTTTTATAAATAAATTAAGATGGATTCCTTATGATAAATTTGAAAATATTGAATATCTTGATAAGGGAGGATTTGGGACTATCTATAAAGCTAAATATATTATTTATGAAGTAATTCTTAAATCTTTCAATTATCTTAATAATTCAGATGAAAGTTTAAACGAATTTTTAAATGAAGTATGATTAAATTTATTTTTTTTCAGAATATTACAATTTATTTATACTAACTTACTAAATATTATTTTTATAGTGGAATATTATTAATTCAAATGAAATTATTAGAATATATGGATTTACAAAAATTCCAGATGCTTCAAACTATATATTAATAATGGAATATACAAATAAGGGTAATTTAAGAGAATGCTTAGTAGAAATAACAAAAAATTGGGAGCAAAGATTATTCAATTTATATAAAATTATTGTTGGCCTTAATAATATTCATGAGAAAGGTCTTATTCATTATAACTTTCATGATGGTAATATTTTATGTAATAAATATACAGAAGATATGTATAGAATTTATATTAGTGATTATTTAGGATTATATCAACTTGTAAAATCTTTTTTAAAAGAAAATAATATTTATGGTATTATACCATTTATGGCACCAGAAATTTTAAAAGGTCAACCTTATACTCAGGCTAGTGATATTTATAGTTTTTCTATGATTATGTGGGAATTTACATCTGGAATTTCACCATTTAATGATAGAGCACATGACCTTCAACTTGCTTTAAATATTTGTAAAGGTAAGCGTCCTGAAATTATTGAAAATACTCCACAATGTTATGTAGATTTAATGAAACAATGTTGGAATGAAGATCCATCAAAAAGGCCATCTTCTACAGAAGTTTTAAATATTATTGAAAATTGGATTTTTTCTCATAATAAGAAAATTAATGAAATTAATGAAGAATTAAAAAGCAATATTATGGAATTCATAAATGCACCAATTGAGCATAATAATCTTATTGTAAAATCTCATCCAAAAGCATGCTATACAAGTCATTTACTTGATTTTACTAGTAAAGAATTAAATGAAATTCTAGATGGTTCTCAAGAATTGAAATATTTTGAATTGGAACAAAAAAATGATGATGCTGAGAAGCAATTTCATAAATTAGAAAAAATTGTTGAAATTTATCAAAGTTCTCAAAGTTCTCAAAATGAGTTAAGAGAAATACAAATTTATTATAAGCAAATAGAAGAAGAAAATCTTGATTTACAACAAAGAAATTTTAATTTTGAGCAATATAATCAAAAATTGCGACTTGAATTAGCCACACAAATTAAAGAATTTGCAAAAAAAGAAAATATTTTTCAAACCCAAATTATTAATCTGCAAAATGAAAAGCAAAGTTTAGCTAGCAATTTAACTGAACAATTGAAGCAAAACAATCTGATTAACCAGCAAGTTCAAACTCAAATCAGCCAGTTAGAGCAAGAAAAAATTGATTTGCATGAAAAATTAACTCAAATAGAAGCTAATATACAAGAATTAAAATCTCAAAAAGAAAGCTTAATTAAACAAAAAAAGCAATTAGAAATTAAACTAAATCAGATTCAAGTTAATTATGAACAAATAGAACAAGAAAAAATTAGGTTGCATGATGTGGTAATAGGTCTCTCACAAGAACATAAGCTTACTATTAAATTAAAGGTCAAGTTGGAAAGAGAAATTGCTCAATTGGAACAAAAATTGAATAATGAAAAACAAATTGAAATACAATTAACACAAGCTTTACAGATAAAAGAAGATAAAGTAGATGAATCAGAACAAAGATTAATTAACCTTGATTATGAGCGTATTAAAAAGTTAAAAAAAGAAATGAATGAAATTGACAAAAAATTATTAATTATATTATCTAGTGGAAAAAATACTAATAAGATTCATAAAGAAAAAGAAGTCAAACAAAAAGAGATGGAGGAATTCAAACAAGAATTATCAAGAACTTCAGCTTCTTATAATACCAATAGAAAAAAATGGGTTTTCAAACAAGTTAATAATTTTCTAAAAGCCAAGAATGATTTCTTAACTTTGCAAGAAAAAGCTATTAAAAAACTGCAAAATTGTTGTAATCACCTAGAAAGCTCTATTAGTAAGGAAAGAAATACTATTGGTTCTACAAGAAGTGTGAAAACCTCTGAATTGGTTGACAAGTATACTAAAGAATTTCAAAATATTCTTCTAAAATATAATGATGTATTATTAGAATTAAAATTAAACAAAAAATTTTCTTCCTTAAAGAAAATTGTTCAGGAAAATAAAGAGTTAAAAGAATGCCTTATGATTGAAAATATTCTTAAGTTGAATTCTTATAATCTTGATAAATACAAAATTTTTAAATTTGCTACTAATTCCAAAAAAGGAACCAGAATTCAATTAAATTCTAATATGATGGCAGAAGATATAAATTCATTAAGAAAGAATTTTGATGAATTGAAATTAGAATTAAAACAAGAAACAAAAGGATTAAAAAATTTAGCTGGAAATTAGATTCAACCATATTAATGGATTATAGTACAGTTTATAAATAGCTATTAATTCATTGAAATGAAAGTCTTTAGTATAGTATTTACTAAATAAAGTATGAATATATTCTATAATCTATTAAAAAAATATATAGTACTAGGAATTTTGGAAAAATTTTTATTATTATAATAACTATATTTTTATTTTTTTTTGTTTTGAGGTTTCAATAAAAAGGCTATTAAATTTATTCGATGTTCAATAACTATTTGTATTATGTAAATGTTTATACTTATATTTTAATCAAAACAAAAAAAGCATATATTTATATGGACTTACAGCTGAGCTAAATGCTCATCTCAAGGTCATTCCAATCAGTGGAAATGAAGCATAAAAATCACAATATATTTGCTTTTTTTTAAAAAAAACTGTAACACATCTCTTTATTAAGGATAGACAAAGATCCTTTCTAGGAAATACCTAGAAATGTTCATGCACCATGAAAACGCCTCTATAACAGAGTTCAATCTATCCTAATACAAAAAAAAACAAAATAACAAAAAATAAATACTACAAAAAATAATCCCCAATCAATTCTAAATGGTGTAGCCCCAGGAAACCAAGCAGTTAATCACATGATCGGATAAATAATTAGGAGGATAAATGATCTACATGATGTAATGTTTATAATAATGGGATCATCGTGAAACTAGTTTACCAGTTTGTAACATTGCAAAGTTTGTTTTATAATAATCCTAAGAATTAAGTTATATTTACAAGAGGAAAGAATATCAAAAATATTAGATAGATACCTTTAAAAAGTTAACATGCAGTGCAGGGCTTTTATGAGTTGTTCTGTAGATTCTAGTTTGTGAAATTATTTGCAGAATAAAACGTTTTCACTGTAACAAACATTATTTTTTGCCATTCTATAATATATAGTAACATGATCTGCTGTAAAAGATTCTTTTTAAAGTCTAAGCAAAAGATAGTTAATGTCAAAACATTGTATTAACATTGTATTTGGAAGACAGTCATTCTTAAAATTACAAATACTTACCAGTGGTAGGGATGATGATGATCATCTCAATAGGTTTCAAACAGTTGTTCAAATTCCATTTCCTTTCTATAAAGCTTTTGCACATCTTTCTTGATAGAAACATTTCTATCTTTGATCTCTTTCTTCTTGATATCAACTTTCCAAAGTATTATTTTATGTATAACAGAAATATCAGCATTATGACAAATAAAATCCTTGATAATTCTAACATCAAAAATGTTAGGGTTATATCTATGATTACCAAGCGTGGTATATATATATATATATATCTTGTACCCTTTTCATTGTAAATGTTGATTGGAAAAGTGACATAAGAGTCCCCTAAAACATAACAATTGAATGATATTTCCATTTCAATGATATAACTATAGAACTAATAGAAGTGATAAAATAAGTAAGTTAAAAGGAGGTTGAGAGCTTTTGAGGTATATATGTACTTTATTGGAGGTAGGTGATAATGAATAATAATTACACTTATGACGTCATTTTTTCACTTTAGTCCATATGTTATCATTGATAATTTTGAGATTTTTACTGCGTTATCAATAGCAAGTTGTAATGAAATACGTATAAATGAACGAAAAAAAATTTTCATCAGGGAAAACAATCCGATCTGATTCTGTATTTGACTAATGTAGCTATGTGTGCAACAGTGAAATTAGCGCAGTACTCTGTACGATGTACTATCAACTTTTTTTCTTATGACCACCCAAGCCGTAATATTATTTTCTCTATGTCTGAACTCGTTTAAAAGAAACTGACATATTGCAGTTTGAAAGAAGCGTTGGCAAATTGGTATTAAAGTTCCAGATGAGACTTACGCTAATAAGATTTGAATGAAATATAATTTTTTCAGTTGTGCAATTCCAGGACTTTGCAAACAAATGATATTTTTTCGTACAGATTTCTGAAGGTCTTACTAGAATAACGAACTGTAAACAACATTTTTGGCATAAGGTTAATGTTATTTTTATTGTATATCTTGTATAAGTATAAATAACAACTGTTTTATATTATCCAGAATATTGATTATTAGACAGGATCATAGAACTAATATTGGGATAATATGTTAGTATTAGTGTTTGGATCCGGATAAAAACCGTTATCCGGATAAAATAATTACTCAATCCGGATAAAAACTTTAATTTTGTAAAAGGTGGAATTAAATCCAATTATCAACAAATTTGAGTACTATGATCGTATTTGTAACACTAAGAGCTTTCAAACAAGCCATAAATCATAAAGTTCTGATCATTAGTTCATGAAATACAACAGTTTATCCGAAATCTGCAATCCAGATAAAATCCGACGAAATCCGGATAAAACCGCGGTTTTTACCCAGATAATCACACTTTATCCAGATTGACCCGGGTCAAACCGGATTCGGATCCAAACACTAGTTAGTATAGATAGTAAAGACAAGCAAAAAATTGATATAGTCCTTATGTATTAGTATAGAAATATTTCACTTTATAAAACGAAATTACAGCATGTATCACAGGTTAGCTTTTGATTTGTATTTGTTTTTTTTAATAAAGCAAGTCTCACAGTTTTACACTCACAACATAATATTGAATGATTTACATTCCTGTATAAATTTTATTGATCATGCCAAACACTCAATCCAACAATTCATTAAGGGAATTAAATCTGAGATTAAGGTTGAGAATGATGAGCTTAAAGATAAGAATACTGAGATCCCTGATCTTAGATGGAAATTTGCTGAGCTGAGGCTGAGAGAGCTGAACTTAAGGCCAGGAATGCCGAGCTTCTAAAACAGGCTGTTAAAGAGAATAAGATGCATGATGCTAGAGTTGAGGAACTAGAGCAAAAAAATAAAGAGCTTGAAGGAACAAGGTGTTGTAACTGGACAGCCACAGAATGGTAAACAAAATGATATTCTAGAGGTAATGGTATCAGGCTATCAGCTGTTGATGTACCTGGTTTTCTTCATACACCTGTTACCGAAAGTAACGATGTGGTACTAGAAGCGTTACTGGTAACGATCACGATTCAAAATTATCACTTAGCACAGATGGTGATATCTCTGCTTCTATGGAAAGCCGTCCTTGACAAAAGGTTGATGTCCAAACATCATGAAATATAATATTTAGACATCATGATGGTATGTCTAGACATCATGTTTGATATATGTAGGATGATGTTTGTACATTATTTGACATGATGTGAAAGACATCAACCGACATGATGTCTAGACATCATGCTAATCAAATTACCAAATATAGTATATTTATGAGTTACACAAAATAAAATTTACTATATTTGGTAACATGATATCTAAGACATCATGTCGGTTGATGCTTGAGCATCATGTTGAATGATGTACAAACATTATTCTACATATATAAACATGATGTCTAGACATTATCAAACATGATGTCTGGATATCAACCTTTTGTCAAGGACGGCTTTCCATATGCTTCATCATCTATTGTCTATTGAGGATAACTTATCACGCGACATGAAGATTATCACTTGTACCGATAGCGAGGAAGCCCCATCTGATGAAATGTCTGGTCTTGATAGAAATCAAGTCACTGAACAAATTTTGAACTTTGAAGTGTGGTCTCTCTAGACCTATTTCTTCAGTGACATCAGAAGAACTATGTGATGAAACACCTTTAAATAGTGCAACACGGAGTTTAGTTTATTGGTATGATGAGGCTATAAGGATGGATCTAAAAGAAGTCTTATGCCGGTATCATTATTCCTTTGAGTTCGTAAATAAAGTTTAAAATTATTACATCTTGATGGTAAGATTAAAAATAAGACAGCAAGAACAATAATGTACAAAAAAATGCTACACAAAAATAACAAAGAAAATATGAGTTGTGAATAATAAATCTACTTTAAATAAGCAATCACAGCGTTTGTGTTTAGTCATTAAAAATACACGTTAAAGGTAAGAGATTCTGGCAGTATATATCAAATATATTAATTGTCCCAATAGATAATTATAGTTTGTAATAAAGATTCGTTTTACTTGAGGGTTTCGTTTTCCATTCAGCAGAAATAAGAAAATTTATGTTGACTTACAAGATATCTTTTTTTTAAAAAAAATAGTTAGTTTCTAATCATCGGGCGGCCACGTTTATATCACGAAAAAAAAAATAATTCCGACTACCAGTTTAATTATCATTTTGATAATCTGAAAAGTAGTAAACTTATATAAAATAATAAATAAAATATATTAATATTCTTAAAAAATATACATATTGAATAATTAATAGAAGCAAAAGTTAATATATTGTCTCAAATTAAAAAAAAAGTTATAGACGGATGGATAGAGCTAATAAAATTCTATGTAAAAGGTTACTCAATTTGCTCAGTTATCGGCACTATTCTCATCACCTGCAATTTAAATAATAAATACTTAATAATTTAATAATTGAGTTTTGCTAACTTACCCCCCGGGTTATATAACCCAAGTTAAATTACCCCATAAAAAATAATTTATAAATTTAATATTTTTAATATTTCAAATTGCCCTATAAAAAATTTTATCCGTTATTTCTGTAAAAACTCCATAAAAATGAGTTTTTCATGGATTCATTCATGGTAAATGTAAATAATTCGATAAATTCTACGATATAAGGTTATTAATTCCGGAAATACGAGCCTTTTACGGAAAAAAGATGGAATATAAAAAGCGGATTGACTTTTTTTACAGGGTTAATTGGCTAATTTTATTTTTCACAAATATAAAAAAACAATAATAAAATTTTATTTATAAGTTAAACTAAAGCTAAAGTTATACATTTATAATGTTAAAAAAAAAATAAATAAAATAAAGAGAAAAATAAAGGGTGAAGGGAAATGATGAAGGACAAAAAATAAGAAAATGGAATGAAGATAAGCGAAAATAAAGAAAGAGATGATGAAAATAAATATTGTAAACAAACTTGAAAATGAAGCAATTGAAAAAGAAATCAAATTCAAAAGATAGAAAATTGATGAAATCAAATGAAATCAATGACAAGCAAAAGAATATCGAAATGAACCAAAGTCCAAATAAAGAGATCAAACAATACTTCAAGTTTAAAAAACGAAATTGAGAAAACCACTCAAAAAAAAAACCATCTGAAAAGAAAAGAGAACCCAACCGGAACCCACGAAAAACCTGAAAAGAAACCCAAAGAAATACAAGCATAAACCCGAGAAGAAATCCAGGAGACCCAAGAAGAAACCCAAGAAGAAACCCGACCAAAAAAGAAAGAAAAAGGACTGGTTAGTTGCTGTAAAGAAAATAGATATCCGAAATTCTGAAAAACCTGAAACTTACCGTTTATTAAGATGCCAAAGAACCTACATAAAAAAAAGAAAGAAAATGGTTAATTAGTAAGAGACAAAACAAATAGAATTTTTCTAACTATCACTGGGGTGATGATCACCGGTGACTGAAATTATGACAATCGACCAGCATTAAAAAAATATAGTGCCGGTAAAAATTGATAATTCTGGCCAATGGTAATGATCACCCGGTGATTCAAACAAATAAATAAAGCTAAAAAAAATACTGCGTTAAAAGGTCAAAGTTCGAAACGTTAAAGGTGATGTTTTGATAAACAAATAAATAATATGTGAAATGTTAAGACAGTCGTGACCATGTGATTTTATAATTAATAAATTTTCATATAAAATTACCAGGTTAAATCATCCCGGGTTAAAATTAGTCTTATGCTTAATGATTAATAATATTCTTTCGTATTGCACGACTACACATTCTACTATATTTTAAACTTTAAAAATTCCCCTTACTTTTTAAGAAATCTCCAAATCAAATAATTGAGAATCTTGACAATCTATTTAATTTAAATAATAAAATTAATAATTATAGAGATTTAATTATTTATATAATAAAAAAATATTACCTTTATCATTTTCTTCACTGCTATTTGAGTAAGAAGTAACGATAGGTGAATTATTAGATTTTGATAAATTATTAAATGTAAATACTCTACTAGTATAAGCAGCATCAGAGTCCATCTCATATGAAGTTGAAATATTTGGTATTTCTTTATTAGCTTCTTCAAACATTGCTTTAATATCTTTTACTTTATAACCGAATTTTTCTCTTTCTTTATAACTTTCATTATGAATACAATCATACCAAAAAATTAATATACCAGATAAATCATTTGCTGTTGGTCTTTGATTTGGAGTGGAATTCATACAACTATAAGCTAATTTTTTATAAACTTCAGGAGTTCCTTTTCCAAATTCTGGTCTGAGACCATTACATATTGCTAATGCTAAAGTAGCATCATGTTTTCTTTTATGAAAAGGAGGTTTACCAGATGATAATTCAGCCATAATTACACCAAAACTATAAATATCAGAAGACAAAGTATATGGTTCACCATTCAAAACTTCTGGAGCGATATATGGTAATACTCCACATATTTTATTATCTGATTTTTGTTCATTTGATGAACCAGATAATCCAAAATCTGAAATATAAGACCAATCATCAATCAATAATATATTTCCACTATGAAAATCCTTATGAAAATAACCTTTTTTATGTAAAGTATCAAGATCTAATATTAATTTAAATAATAAATATAATTTATCTTTCCATAAAATATTATTGAAATTACTTGAAAGAAAACTTCTCAAATTTCCTTTTTCTGCAAATTGTGTAATCATTATAAATTCTTTAGTTTCAGGATCTTTAGTCATTCCATAAAATGTTAATAAACTCTTATAAGATTTATTTAATTTCCAATGAGTTTTAAGCTATTTTTTAAAAATATTTAATTTATTAGTAAATAAATATTTCATATTTATTTAACGAAAAAAAAAAATTCATATATATATATATATATTACCTCATTTAAATATTCATCTGACATATTTTGTGATCCATTTAACATTTTTAAAGCAACTTTTATAGGTTCAGAATTTACTTTTTTCCAACTTCCATCATCTTGTCTTTTATATTTTACTTGACCATCAATCCATGTCGCAGAATATACTTTTGCAAATCCACCCACTCCAATTTGTTTTATATCTTCAAATTTATCATATGGTACCCATTCAAGAAATAATGGATAATAATTAGTATCAATATAACGTAATCTTGAATCATAAATTGTATCCTTAATAAATTCATCAATATCATGATTTTCACTAGTCCATCCTTCAATTATACAAGAAGGAACACATTCTTTACACCATGGTCTTTTAAATTTTTCGTTATAACAATTTTTATGGTTGATGATTTTCGAGTTATTAGATATATTTAAATTATTAAATACAGATTCTATTGGGACTTGGGTTTCACTTTCCTTATTCATATTCAATTTTTTTTTTACAAGAATAAAAATTGAATTATTGGGCGTTTTTTTTTAGCTTAGGCGTCACTTTAATAAGGAAATTAATTTCCAAAATTAGTTAGACGGTAGAACTTGGTAGTTGGTAGATCATAAACTACACCACAACGTCGTTAAATTTAATCGAATTTATTACAATAGCAGGTAATAATCATCAAAAGCATAAATTTATAAATCTGAATATTTTTTTTTAAAAAAAAAATGCAAGTTTAAATATACAAACTTAAAAAAAAAAAATTTATTCACAGTATTTATATAAGTACGCAGGGCTAGTGTTTCGATCCGGGCAGAAACCGTCATCCGGATAAATTAAAAAAAATATCCGGTTTCTATCCGGATTATCCGACTCGGATAAAAATCCGGATATATCCGGGTAGAAACCGAAATCCGGATAAAATTATTTAAATTTTTTTTACTGTAGATCATTTTTAATAAATAAAATTCGTGGCATTCATTTAATTTAATGTGGCATTTAATTAATTAAATATATGGCATTTAATTAACTACTAAATTCGTGGCATTTATTAAATTTATGACAATTAAATTTCGTGGGATTGATATAAAAATTTATTTATAGCATTTATTTTTTTATTTATAAATTTAAGTACAGTTAGTTAATGTAGTCCTAAGCCCTAACCAAAATAAATAAATACTGTAATCATTTTCTTGGATTTTTTTGTAATTTCACTTGAAACATATTTTTGAATAGTGGAAAATAATTCATAAAATTATGGAAAACAGTAACGTTCAAGATTATATTACTCTAAGTGAAAATGAAGAGTCCAGTGATGAAGTTACAGAAATTACTCTAATACTAAAAAGAGGATGACCTAAAAAATTATCTAGGACACTTGGAAAATAAAGGATGATAAGTGCTAGTAAAATAAGTTAACTATACTTGAATTAACAAGTCAAATATCAAATAATCCAAATCCCTTTAAACTAACTACTACAATGACTAAACCACAAACAAAAGTGAGTTGGGTATGGGAATATTTTGTTAGAAAACAAAGTGAAAATGGAGAAATACGTGCATATTGTCAGTTTATATCAGATAATGGAGAAAATGTACAAAAAGTTATAAATATGATGGATCTGTTGTTAAGCATGGAATAACACCACCCACAGAACACATTATATCTGAAAACAAATCAATAATAAATGCCGCGAATTTAATATATTAAATTCAAATTATGTAACAAATCTTGTGACATAACTTAAAATTTTTCCTTGTGGTTAACGAATAATTAAAACAATAAAAAAAAATATTTAAAGTAATCATATATAATATTTTAACTCATCTGAAAATATATGAAATGTTATGATTTAAATTTTTTTAAAATTTTTTTTTATTTTTTATCCGGATTCCGGGTCAATCCGACCATTTTTTATCCGGATATTTATCCGGGTAAAAACCGTAATTATCCGGATACCTAAAAAAAAAAATTATCCGGGTTTATCCGGTTGAACCCGGCAACGGATCGAAACACTACGCAGGGCGCCTATGATCGGCGAATGCAACAAACATTTTTGTAGCTTCCGAAATCCGAAGTGCTGTCGTGTTTAATTAAAATTTCTATTTATATAAATAAAATTTTTTTTAATTATTTTACCAAAAAAAAAATAAGATTATTAAAAAATTTGATGAAATTTTTTTATTGAAATACTGTAATAATTTTAAAGATCTTAATTATTATTTAATTATTTTATTGAATTATTTATTTATTGTAGGACTGTGAAATTACAATTTTTTAAAGATCTTATTATAATTTAATTATTTTTCTTATTTATTTTTTTTAAAAAGGACTAATATTAAGTATTTTTAGTATAATTTTTCATTTTGAGTTTCATCGCCTATCCAGTAGGAAATGTTACTACCACTACTTTATAAAAAAAAGAGAGCGTAAATAAAGTATACTATATTATAAAATAATTATTATTATAAACATTTATCTATTAAATTTATGGTAGGGAAATTCACAACAGGGAAACCTTTTTCATTAACAAAAAAACCTAAATTACCATTAATATCAGTTTTAAGACGGGGTTGGGTTTTTCTTGTACAAGCAGCTTTGTTACCAAAAGAAATATTATTATCAAGAGAACCAACGATTTGAAAACCAACTTTCTTTTCAAATTTTCCTTTAAGTACATCAACACCAAAAGCTAATTGTGGTTTAATTGAACCATTAATATCAACGGAAGCAGAAGAAATACCAAATTTTGGTTTATGTAAATTTGATTCAGGTACAAAACCTGATTGTATAAATGTTGGTTTAGTTATATCAACAAAAGAAGCATTAGCGTTAAAACTTGGCAAACCAACATCACCACCAAAACTAAGAGAACCTGTTATATTTGCAGCTACTTTAGATGCAACAACAAGATCTATTGAAGGACCAAGACTGAAAATTCCTGGTATACCAGGAAAACCGGGTAAAGGTACAGAAATAAGTTCGGTATCAAAATTAAATGTACTTGCAATAGTACCATTTACTAAAAGATCAAGATTCATTAAGGCACTTCCACTTAATGAAACTGTAGCTTCATCTAATTTTACACCGGAAAGAGAAAAACTACCAGCAAATTTAGCAGAAATTGTGGCTTCACCTTTCATAAAACAATCTGTACATAATACAGAAATATCGGAATTGGAAAAAAGTGAAAGGTTGGGTTTTGATGATTTTCCTGTTGTTTCATCGAATAAAACGTTTAAATTCAATGTACCACTTTTATCAATTGTTGGAAGTGGGATTCTTTTGTTAATACTATTACGTCTACTACTTCTTTTTCTTTCCACCCAGGTAAGGTCAATGGCAAAATTTTTAGCCCAATCAGAAACATCGCAACTTTCCGTAGTAAAGGTTACTTTTTTATTAGGTATATCGATAGATTTATTTTTTGTCAAAAAAAATTGGGTCTCATTCTTTTTAAAACAGTCCCACTTATGGGAAACCATTAACATTACGGTATTTGGCCAATTATTAACGTTCTTGATAGCATTTCCGTCATCTAGGTTAAGAGTAATCTTATTACCATCGCTACAATCGACACTTTTTACGCCACTTTGATCGGGATTTATTGAGGGTACGGTAGTTTTAAAATAAATTTCTGCTTTATGGTAACCTCCAAGTTCAAGATCTTTTTCTCTTTGACTGAAAACACCATAAAGTTCGGTTGATGGTTTGAATTCTTTTTTATCCGTAACGATATTAAAAGTTGAAGAGTAAACGATTTCAAGAAACAAGAATAATAATAAAATTAAACTTAGGATGGATTTTGATTTGGACATGATTAAAAGTTTTTTTTATTGTTTAGGTGCGATATGAAAGAATGGGAAAATGCAAATTTTTTTTTTTGGTTTTTTTGAAATTTTTTTGATTTCCAATAAATAATATGATAAGACGTATCAAACGCCAGAAAAAAAAAATGAAAGAATATTAAGACGTATCAAACGTCAAAAAATATAAGATATCTTTTTTTTTTTGGAAAATATTTTTTTTTTCTGGTTTTAATTTTGAAAGTCATGGCTATCCTATTTATACCTTTTTTTTAAAATATTCAATCTTATAAAAATCATAAAAAATTGACTTAGCTGGAAATTTAATTGTTGTCAAAAATTTTTTGGAAATAATATTCATATTCTTGGTTTAAAACTATATGAAATTTATTTTTAGAACTTAAATTATCTCCAAAAAAAATTATACGAAACCTAATTGATAATAATTAAAATACAAGGATCCACGAAATTTAGTCTTTATGTAATTTGTAATGTAGGACAATCCGGGGATAAAAAGAATAATATTAAATAAAACGCATGGTGTCACGTTACATTGACGGATTTATCCAGGGATTTTTATCCTCAAAATATTATTAAAGTTTAATAATGTAATAACCGATTTTAGGTATTTAACGATTAAACTACATGTATGATACACGACTTTGATAAAAATAATTTGTTAATAAAAAAAATTTTGGAAATTCTCGAAACAAGAAATCTTGAATTAATATTTGAGAAAAAAAAGGTATAAAAATAGAAGTAATAAAAAAATGTCAACATAACACATTTTTGGAATATTTATCATTATTTATTATTATTTCGATTTTCGGTTCTTAAAGAACAGATTTTCTTTGAAAATAAAGAACATAGTTTCTTTGAAAATAGTGAATAATATTAAATTAATAATAATTTTTTAAATTATCTTGTTATCGATAAAAAGAAATCGATATTATGGTTATAACCTAAAAATATTTATAATGTATTGAAGCATGTGTTATTTTTTACATTATTACTAAATTTTAAATAATTTTAAATAGAAAATTTATTAAAAAAATTATTTAGGAAACATACGATATTCTTAATATTCTTATGTATTAACAATTTTAACCCCAGAACTAGGAATTTTATTATATTCAATTTTAACCAAAAAAAAATTTTTAACAAAAAGGGTTAAAATTTTAAGCTGGTTTTAAAATTTTATTAGAAAATTTTTTTTAAAAAATTGCGGGATGGAGCGAAATTATGAAACGTTGACGATCGATTTATCATTTTCATATATAGGAATAACCACGTATATAGGAATAACAACCATCATAACCACCACCATTTTTGGAGACAATGATTTTAAAAAATTACGAGTAAAAAAGCTTACTAATAAACAATTAATTATATTTTAAAAAGGGAAATAACGGTTAATAACGTCAAAAAGAAAAAAATGAACGTAAAAAATGTAAAAGACGAATCTGTAAATACAATTAAACATTTAATATATAATGATATAATGTATCGTTTAATAATATTTAAAAATAAATAAATAAATAAATAATAAAAGATACTGAACAATGATATAAAAATTTCTTTATTTAGAAAGTTTTTTAAAAATTTATATATTATTTTATTGATTGTTAATATATTTTTGTCATTAATCGTGATACAGCAGTAATTTTGAAGATCGTTTGTCATGAAACTTTGTTCTCCCTCCCCCCCATTTTATAATCATTTACAAAATGTAACAAATATTTACCATTTTTGTTATTGTCATATTTTCATTTAAACCATAAAAGTTGAAATGTTCATATTTACCATTTACATGGAATATATGTGGACATTTTGAAATCGTTTCATATTAGAAATTCTTTTTACGTTTTTTACGTAATTTTTAAAAATACTTTTTCAAAAAACACATTTCGTTCATTGTGATAATATAATCAACTTTCTTGATATGAATTTTAGAAACGTTCACTTTTATTCTATTTATAAAACTGACTCTTTAATGTTAAATTTTTTTTTTTTTTTATTTCTTTATTTAACGCTGTTTTCTTTCTTTTCCTTTAACGTTAAGTTTGAAGTTGATTATGCTACTAACATTTTGTTGACAATAAACTTTTGTAAAAATTAACTCTCATTTACTCTGGACTCTGGAGGATCCACTTGGGCACTCAAAAGTGGGTAAGTTTCGAACCGACCTTTTTTATTGAAAAATTATTTTTAAGAAAACGTTCACGACAGTGTTATTGGAAAAACTGCAAATCCGCAATGTTTTTTTCGTTTAAACCCTGAAACACTAGAACTTTTAGCAAAAAAGTTATGAAAAAATGGTATATAGTTATAACGATATTTTGACCTTCGAATTGGTTGCAACAGTCGTATTAAAGGATCAAGCAACACGAAGAAAAAAAGGAAAGTATGATCAAGAAGAAGTAACAAATCATTTTGCAGAAAACGATAAAATAAGAAGAAATAAAGAAAGTATAGAAAAATTGACAAGAAATCAGATCAAAGGACCAGTCTAGTATCGCCTTAAAATCCTATATTAAATGTCACATGTTGAATTTTCTTAGCGCCGGCCAAATTCCTATAATTCAGTTAAAGAGCCCATAATGTCGGCCAATTACGTAACAGATTTACTGGGCGAAGATCAAGAGGTCAATATTCAGAACGAAACACAAATGAGAGATTCGATTGCGTATCAGGCAACGAAAGATCCGAGATATTAATAATTTTCTGGAAAACAAAAACGTGTGATGTCATGTTTTTATGATATACAAAAGAGTAGAAATGGACAGGTAAAAAAGGATCAAAATTAAGAAATTATTTAAATACTAAATGGTAAGCAGCAGATAAATAGTATAAAAATTTTTTTTTTTGTGTATTGTAGGTAGATGATATAAAAGCGAATGGATTTTACCACAAAGACGAACAATTAAGGAAGTATAATAATTAGAAAACAAAAAGGAACGAGATTTGCGAATCAGTATTATGAAAAAATAGGTGTTATCGTTTGGTTACGGTATGTTTTTGCGTATTTGTTACAGTATTGTACTTTATTGTTTTTTAGGTATGAAACTTTAACCGGTATGCTTTCTCCATTTGCCAATTTTATTGGAAGATATATATTGTATAAATAGTACAACTAAACTTATAGGTACGGTACGAAATCACGCACCTAATAAAATATAATACCTAAAATATTTTTTTCATGTGATATTGTAATTCCTATGGTATTTCGGTACGATTGCCGTCGTACCCATGACCCATCGCACCTGTACTGGCTGTACATAATTAATAATACCTTACTTATTATATCATGTCGTCTTTACTATATACTCGAAAAAATACGATGTAATGTATGTAAAATTCATTAGGATTGATAATAGAAGAATACGTAGAGCACATCTGGAAAGTTAGAGAATTATCTAAAATTATTAATAATTAAGATAATAATAAAGAAGAGATAAAAGGTAACACAACGAACAATACAAAATCATTATTGGATTCTTTGATTAAATCATCAGGTGATACAAACAAGACAGTAATAGATGTCATCATCACAAAAGATGATTGCGTTGTAGATGAAAATAAAGAATCCCCGAAAGATAGCGCAATTAACATTTCACTATCATTACTTTCTTCAACAAGTATATTAAAGAAAAGAAGCGTATAACAACAAATAATTCCCAAAATGAGAGAATTTAGATGGTAACTAAAAGAATAAACGAATTCATGAAGTCATATAAAAGAACGAAAAAGAAAAAAAAATAGTGAATTTACATTTCAAATCAAATATCTTAATCAATAAGAAATCTAGATAGGATTAGATAAAAGAACGTAAAAATCATAAAAGAGTAATAAAAATTAAAAAAAAAATTTTTTTTTATTAAGATTAACTCGTGAGTCAAATTTATATGATTTCGGTGCAAATTTATGTCGATCATTAGTAAATTTTTTTCTGATACCCGATTTTCATTTCCTAAATAGTGCTCTTTATGTAAACCCATTCAACACCAACATATTTTAATAATATTTATCCCAAAGTTTCAAATAGTTTGTTTTTTACAATAATTTTTTCAATAACTTCTTTTATTTAACGCCGCCCATTTTCTGCAGATCGTTTGCAGTTTACTCGTGGATCACGAATTAAATTTTTTACATACACATAATATCTATCTTAGTAGTTAAATAGAAGATAGAACAATGGACTTAAGCCACAATATTGGCGAAAAGCGTAGCGAATTTAAGTAGGGGGCAATCTATTTTCGTTGGACTCATATATATTAAATAATTAATAAACAAAGCATGTCACCAAAAAAAAGTCTTGTAATGACCTATAAACCACAAAAATCTGAAATTTTAATTGTGCAGTTATAAATATAATAATTCCTTGTCGCACTAAGTACTCATGATTACCTTCATACTAATTTTTGAAAATTGCGAGCGTTATAAATGACCGGGAATCTTCGCTTACTTTATATTTCCGGTCTCATATAGATAGTTAAAATAATGATTGACACGCTCCAGGGAATTAGTATTATTTATTTCATGGGAAGGGAAACCCTATTATTCCCAACTCTCCATAAAACTTATTGCCGCGCCAACGGAAATAATTTTTTTTTTTTGCTATATTCCATGAAATTTTTATGAATTCCATAGAAGATCCATGAAAAATAGTCTGAGATTTTCATTTTTATTATTGTCATTTATTAAAATTATTAAGTTTGAAGTCACATAACATTATTGTGATTTATAATCATAACAAATTTTATGATCATGAAATATGGTCGTTTTATAGATTTTGAAATTATTATAAATTTTTATTAGAGGTGTGACAGTGGACTAGTGGAGCATGGATTAGTTCCGTGTATATCTGAGTAAACGGTAACAGAACGCAGCTCCAAGAATAAATAGGTTTATAAGTTTATTTATCTATTAATCATTGATGAGATCATAATTTCGACAACTTTATGATAACCTATGGACAGTATTATACTATTATTACAGAAATTTAAAAAATTGTATGAAATTAGAGACTTTTTCTATTAAATTAATAGGGTTTCTGATTATAATCTATCGATTTTCTGTAAAGTTTTTAGTACCTTTTTAACCATGCAACCTTTATCCGTAATTCGTATATTATATATATATTTTTATAGTTATATTCTAATATAACGATTATTTATTTAATATACAATCTTTATGTTTGACGATTACAGAATTTATAAAAGTACTCTGTACTTACTATCATCTATTAAAAGAAAAATAAGAAGGCGTGCTATCCTAACATGTATCCATAATCTGGCTGATTTTGATGTCTCCGCATATTTCTTCCCAAAAAAAGAATTTTTATGGCTCATAAAAGAATAAATAATTGTGTAAATCGAGCAATACATAAAGTGGTAACAAGTGATCGGCGCAAATTTACTACGCATCTTAATTCTGATCGGAAACGCATAATGCCAGTAGATGATTTTAAGGTGTCACATAATCCTGCTGGCATTATAAAAAAAAAGATCAGCGATTACATGATCGCATAATTTTTCGGAAAAAAAATCGATAATTACAGAATAAAAAAAAAAAGGTGCAACTTTATAACTAGTAAGAATTTTTATAGTCAGCCCTTTTCAAAGGGAATTTTAATCTTTAAATGGCGTGATTCTTTAAAGGGAAGTTTTTAAACTGCTTTTTCATTTTACAAGAAAATCTGGTTACAATCATCTGCATTTTGCATATTACACTCTAATAATGGCGTATAATAAAAAGTAACATATATTTACCCTGTTGTTTTTAGGAAGAGTTCGAATATAATTGTTCAGTAATAATGGCTCAAAGTAATGAAGAAGGCAAAAGTACATAGAATGAATTAGATATTTACTAATTCTATTATATTTATATAATATTTACATATAATTTAAACTAACTAAATTCTTTATTTAAAAATTATTCATTCAATAATATAGAGAGTAAGTTATTTATTTAATTCTATTATATTTATATCATATTTACATATAATTTAGACTAACTAAATTCTTTATTTAAAAATTATTCAAATATTTTAGATAGTAAGTAATTTATTATATTAATATAATATTTACATATAATTTCAAAAGCTCAAATAATAAATGTTGCTCTTCATGACTAATTCTACATATTGTATTATGATACCATATAGCTACAATTAAATCCTGATGAATGCATCGAAATTAATTGCAAAAAGTTTGAAGATCGCGGTTGTTATTAAAAATGCTAACCTTTTAACTAATTAATTTTGATTTTCAAACATATAATGATTATCATCATATAATATGTCATTTAAACTATCAGGGAAAAAAAATTTGTTATAATAGCTTTATTTTTTAAAAAGTTAAATGAGAACTGAATTTTCGTTAAAATTGCAGGCAAATTTGCCTGCAACTGCTTACCGTTAAATATAGATGTTATGTAATCATGAAATCAGAGACGATCAATTTGGCAAACATCGAGGTATCGAAGGAATATTGGGTGAAAGTTTTAATTAGTTTAAGGAACAATGGTGTCCTATTTTTAGAGCAAGTTTTATAACCATTTACAGATAGAGTAATGAAATGGGGTCACTTTCTTAAACAAAGAAATGTATCAATGAGATATGAGCCGATATGGTATAAAATGTTAAGTGAAAAAGTAAGAGATATAACAAAGGTACGCGTTTAGTTAAAGATAACATTATAATTCAGAGAAAAGAGAATAATAAGAAAGTGGTATTAAGAAAAGAGTTACCAGAAAGTTCAAAAAAAGAGAAAAATAAAGAATTTATTACGTGGAAAAAGAATGAAGATATGGTGTATAGTATCATGAATAAAAAATCTCGTAGTAAAGTTTATGATGAAGTAGAGAAGCATTTAATTGAATGTAAGGTTATGGGACAAGATAATGATATCTCTGATTCCCTTTTTCTTAAAGATTGTAATGGTTGTGAATTCAATATAGGACGAAAGTTAAATACGGGAAATGTTTAATATATATATAGAAAAAGATATTGCGATAATGATAAAAGGAAGAAAGGTGGCGTTAGAAAATGGTGATAGTAGGATGAAACCATAGATGACAAAAGAAAATATAGGTAGAATGAATGATATTGTCGTAAACGAAAATATTTATTTTAGATGTATCTTAATTGCTACATCTAAACGAGTTCATATAACGTGAGAAATCTTACATCGCACAGAGTTACTACGTTTTATTTTTCTTCCGATCTGTGTTGCACACAAAAAGCCACATTATCATTCGTACGACTGAAAAAATTACGTAACGTAATTCACCTTTTTTAATAAATACCCTGAGAATTCGTCGGAGAATCAAAAATCTAATGAGTAATGATAAAACCACTGATAAATTACTTTTTTTACTATGCTTATTAATTTTTTACTGTATTACGTCACAACAAGCCACCAAAAGTTTATGCAAGAGTATATCAGTCACGATGTATCCAGAAAAAGTATATAAAGTATATATACAGTATATCTTAAACTTCTCTCAAACTTTCTCAAATTATCTTGAAACCTTTTCTAAAGAACTTATCGCTTTTACAGAAACAAAATGTTATTATCATTAAACTGTTTGGAACTAGGACGAACTTCTAATGAAGTTATCACTATGTGTATTGGCAAATACTCTGAAATCAATGGTGTTCGAGTCAACTCTGATGTTTTGACCGTTGCAAACTTTAAAAAACTTCTCCTTGATGAAAAAGAACTTCAAGGGTTGACCAAAATGGATATTTGGAAAGTCGAACTCGACCTTAAGAGCTTTAAAGATACAATTTATTCCGAAGATGAGATTAAAAAAATGGGCACGATGATGGAACCTGCGTATGTACTTAAAGAATATTTTAATGATGATAAAAAACCTAAGACAAATTACATTCATATCTTCATAGTCCCCACTGGTAAGTGTCCCCAATGGTTTGCCTCTTGAACAAGGAATTTGTAGTGACAAAATTGGTCCTGGCTTGATTTTTGATATCTGTTGTTTCGTTAAATTTACAATATTTCATTATCTTTAGAGACATCTACTGAAGTAAAAGATATATCTGATGATATAGTAAAAGAATTAGTTAAACCCCCTAGTAAATTGCCCGATAAGACTTCTATTAGGAATTTCCTTAATCAAAAACCTGATGTGAAAATACCACTTTCTCCTGCTAACTTTTCTCTGATGCATACTAAGGGTAATGGATGTATATCTGAAGAAGAACGAGATACTTATTTTGAAAAAAGTACAAAGAAGGATTGTACCGGGTTATTTACAAAACTTATAGGACGTTTAATTTTTCCTTCTTCAGTTGGAAAGAACGAAGACTCATTTCATGGTTTTTGGGACGATATTATTAAAAATACGATATTAACACTTGGAAAAGGTGTTGTTGGTTTGGAAACAATGGCTTTCGATCGAAATACTAACAAAAAAACATCGACAGGTAAATTTAAGAATGGTTAATTGTTTTTAGAGAATAAGAATAGAAATATATTGTATATTGACAAAAAATTTACAGGTCGCAATCGCCCCGACTTGGTTATACTAGTGAGAAATATTTGTCCTTTTCGTGGAGAAGAAAAAGCGGAAAATTCTACAGCAGATGTTTCAAAAGAATTAACTGATAAATTCAAAGAATGGACCTATGGGGATGCTCCATACCTCTTTGCGTATTATGCTATTGGTCAAATTGTCACTTTTGTTCTTTTGACTGAGTCTGAATCAAAGAATATTTGGTCAAATAATAAGAGAACACGTCCGGAAGTTAAATCTGAAACACTTGGCGATTTTAATTTAAGAGAACTTTCGGAAAGGCTTCGCGCCATGAATCTCCTTCGGAATATTTGTAAGTACCTTTTGTAGTTAAAATTATTTCCATAAAGCGCTGATTTGTATTATTATTTAGGTCGTTTATTGCCTATTATAGTAAATTTATGCCCCGCAAGAGATACACCAGATTTTCTTACATTGCGTCGAGAAAATGGAACTATTGTTGAACTTGGGTATCATGTTAAGAAAATATTTAAAGAAGAACGATCGGTTGTCCATTTAAAAGAAATTTATGCAACTTTATCTGTAAGTGGAATAAACTTACTCTTTATAAGTTACATTCTAACAATTTATATAGCAAAATAATGTTAGGTTTACCGATAAATTGGAACATTGCTCTTCGCATTCTGTTCATTTGGAACCACGCGGATTACAACGAAAACCCGAAGATCTCAATGAACTATTGAGAGCATTAATTTGTATTCTAACATGTCTTAAGGTAGAGTTTTGGTGTGATGTATTCTCAATTGCTATTATATAAACAAATATTCATTTAGAATATGTTCATGTTCAACTAGGAAATGCATAATATTAAACCAAAACCAATATTGCATAGAGACGTCCGGTGGCCAAATATTGTTCTACATAATGATAAATTTATTTTAATTGATTTTGATTACGCAACTTTTGGTTCTGAAAGAAAAGGCGTCGTAAAAAAACCTTTAAAAAACTTTTCTGAAACCGGACATGCTCCTGAAACACTAACTAGCAGACATAATAAGAAAGTTGATATATGGGGGGTTGGTCATTTAATTGATTCATGTTATATCGAAAATAAGCCTAAACAACTTAAAGAATTTGCATCGAAGTGTCAAGACAAAAAACCAAAAAATAGACCAACTGCTTCGAATGCACTTAAAGACATTATAAATATTTTTATGGAGGTAATTATTCACTGATAAAATATACTTGTTTTTTATTTGTAATACATCTTAATAAGTTTTAAAAAATTTCAGTATTTGCCAGAAAGTTCATGGTTGAATCAAGTTGGAATTGCATAATTTGTTTTACTGAAATTATAATTTGACACTAGCTATAATATATAATTATAAAGATTTTATGATTAAAGCAAAATTGGGAATTGGGATACAATAATTAATAATATAATAAAATTTGATTCTTATCCAAGAAAAAATAGAAATATTTCTTGCACATGAATTTCAAAACATATATTAATAAATCATTCGTATAGCTGCTATTAGAATTTTTTTTACTCTATATGTGTTGACCAATATGTAATATAAATTGATCCAAATAAGAGTTTTTCATTTTTACTATTGTCATTTATTAAAATTATTAAGTTTGAAGCCACATAACATTATTGTCATAACAAATTTATAATCATGAATATGACCGTTTTTATAGATTTTGAAATTATTATAGATTTTTATTTAGATGTGTGACAGGGAACATGGATTAGTTCCGTGTATATCTGAGTAAACAGGTAACGGAACGCAGCTCTAAGAATAAAAAGGTTTATCTATTAATATGATAACCTATGGAGTATGGACAGTATTATACTATTATTGCAGAAATTTAAAAAATTGTATGAAATGTATTTGCTTTTTTGTATGAAATTAGAGACTTTTCTATGAAATTAATAGGGTTTCTAGTAAGGTGATTATAAAACATGTAGTGTATGCTTGACGTTGTATGTATTGTATGCTTATGTATGCTTTTATTGTATCCATACATGTATGGATATTAAAAATGAACGTATGCTATGTATGGCATACTTATTTTCGCCATACATAAGATTAGGATTTGCAAAAAAAAAAAATTTTGAAGTATTATAAATAAAATTAATATTTTTTAATGTAATTCTAGTGATAACACAAACATTTACAAAGATATGACAATATTCACTCATAAGGAATTAAATTTATTTATATAGATTATATAGATATGATAAAAAAGCCTAGTAATATTCAATATTACATTAGTCAAGATTAAGTTCTTTGCGCAATTTAAGATTTTCCAATTCTAGTTTTTCGATCTCTGCTTGGGCTTTACGATCTGCTGTACGTCTTTCTGCCAATTTCATCTTACGTTCTTCTATTTCTAATTTTGAAATTTCTCGTTCACTATCACTTTCATTAATATCAATTCTACTTCTTTTGGCTTTTGAGGTATTTTCACTTGTGGACGCCTTTCTTTTTCCGTTTTTTTCCAGCTTCTCTCTATTAGTTACATCCTGTAATGGTACTTTTTCTAATATAATTAAAAGAAATTAAATGATTAATTAATAAATAAACAAGAATATTATATTGATAAGCTTACTTTTTAATTCCTTATTAGAAGTCTCCTTTTGACTTCTTTTATTAGTATCTATTGAATTAATATTAATTTTTAGAATAAATGGTTAAATTATATTTATTATTATTATTTACCTTTTCGTGTCATAGCTTTTGCCTTCCGTTTAATCACACTTTTATCCCTTCTAGTATATGGAATCCCAAATTTGTCATTAATTTCAGCTGTCTTAAAGAGTCTTTCATCAAGCCGTCTGCCTCTAAAAAGAATTTAAAAATTAAAAAAATATGCTAGTTGAAATATATAATAATAATTAACACTAACCTCATAATTGCTGTAATAAGTTTCAATTGCTTTCCCTCACGGTTGGCTTGAGCATGCGCTGCTTCAGCTACATTAGTATTATTTCCATGGTGATCCCAAATTTCATTTTCCATATTTGAGATGTGCTTATTTAAAGATGCCAAAACATAGGGTTGACGATAATATTGAGTCCAATCTATTATATGAGTATTTAATATTATTAAATTATGAAACTAAAAAAATTAAATTTTTATGAATTATATTAATATTATTTACCCATTATACGTTGATTATTATATGATTCTAATTTTTCAAAACATCCATAAACTTCTTCAGCACTAGATTTAGTTGGAATGGATTTTGCTAATAGATATACTTCATTATCAAATTTTTTAGCTATCAAATTACTAAAAATAAAATGTATTAATATGTTAAATTTTTATATATCAAAGTTTATAATTTAAAAATTTTTTACCGATTAAAATGGACCAAGCATGATTTAAAAATGTATGTTAGATGTTCTTCCCAGTTTTTGCTAGGATCTCTTTTTGCTAAAGCCAATCCTAATCCTTTTGCTTGACCTGCGTCAAGGTCTCCAAGAATGCATTCCCAACCTGTACCATCAATGTGATAAAATTTTACTGGTATTTCACTTAAATTTTCAACCACCTCAAAAAGTTGAGTGAATAGGCGTTGGTATGCATCAGCTGTAAATATATTGGTATAAATACGACAATAGGATAAAACTAAAAAAGTATAAAGTTAATTTTTTGTAATAGAAAGATAAGTAACGAATTTATAATTAAAATATTTACTTAATTTATGAGTTTCATCATATGAATTGATTTCAAATTCGTTAATATCCCCATGCACTCTCTTGAATGTTAAATCAATTTGAAAACACTTTAAATTTTGCAATGCTTTTGCTTGGAAATCAAGCATGCATAAAATTAAAGTTTGGCCATCTTCAAATTGCTCTATAAAAAATAATTAATAATAAATTATAATTATACAGTATGTAAAAAATTCCAGTAAAGTACAACATATACTAATACTTACCTATACGACGCACATAGTTATGCATATCAAATTTTTTACACTGAACACTATACATAACTCCTAAGTTTCCCTGCCCATAGGGATGCATATTTTTATAGCATTTAGCAACAAGAGATCTAAGTTTATCCACATTGTTTAGTGATGCATGTACTTCTGATAAAGTATCTTTATCAAAAGTTGCTTTAATGCTACTATTTCCTATTTAAAATGAAATGAAATATATGTTATAAATTATTATTAATATAAATAAAAAGTATTAAAGAAAATCACCTGCTATTATTGAGCGTGAAGTTACACTATCATCCGAAGCAATAATGTTTTGGATCATTGCTTGCAGCTCATCCTTAATACCCACTGGTGTGCGTTCTGGTGGTGGTGGTGGATGATTGTGCGTACCTATACATACTAATGCAATATAGGGACATGCAGCCAAATCATATGGAATAAATTTAATGAACTGCACATTGCATTTTCGCTCAATTATAGTTCCTCGCATAACTTGACCATCTTGAATATGTGGAAATTCTTGATAAAATAAATTAGTTAAATTCATTATATAATTATATATATTTTTTTATATATTAATTAATTAAAATTAATTTTACCACATAAACTTATTCTTGAAGCACGTGAAACTATGGTGCAGCATTGATTTTCATTATTATTCTCGTCAATCTAAATTCATTATTACAATTAATAGTATCACATAAATTAATAATAAAACATATAAAATACTTACAACTCGTCCTTGAAAAATATCTCGTAATAATTCCAAGTCAATCTCCCCTGGAACTTTAATATAGCGATGCCATTTTTCCCCTCTAACCCATTTGTCACATCCAATAATATACTCTTCATCTCCATTTTTAATAATTCTTCTTAATTTTGCTTGGCCATCGCAAAGTTGATTGTTAGATTTATATTTACAAGCTGTTGATTTTGCAGCAAGAAAAAATCTAATAATATGCAATAAAAATGTTAAATTTTTTTTTAAAAACAAATAATTATATAAACTTACGTGTAGGTTTTAGTCTTTTTATTGTGCTGATGTTGGTTTAATTTGATAAACATTTCTGATTCCATATCAACTTCGTTATGCTGCTCATTAATAAAATCTGGATCTGCAAAGGAACAATGTTTGATACCTTGACATTTTCGCACATCTTTCTTTACTGGTACTACAAAATAAGGACAATTTTGGATTGAAATTGATCCTCCCGCTCCATTATTAGAATATTGGATCTAATAAATAACAAAAATACAAGCAGCAAAGTTATTAATTAATGGCGAAAATTTTTAATAGTGAAAAATACTTACATCATTGAAACAAGCCATTGGGTTTGCCCAGCCAGTAACATTAAATACTGTGGCTATTCCTTGTGGTGAAGTTTTAGGATATTCAATAGGAAAGGCTGAATGTATAACCTCTGAAACTGAAAGGTATTTTGTGAAGAATGCTATCTGTTCTGCATCTTCATTAGCATCCTAAACAGATATTAAAATTTCAGAAACCCAGAAATCATATTCAAATAGTCATACTAAACCTGACTTTATTTAATATAAAATAAAAACATAATAAAAGAGCAAACCTGTTCATCCATTAATTCAGAATATTCATTTTCAGATATAGTTTCGTCATCAGATATAGTCTCAATATCTGAAAGAACAACAGGATTTACTTTAGACATAGTTATAAATGTAATAGAAATATTTTTAAATGAAAGTAAAGGTAATAAAAACGCGATAGCAATATTTATTTTTAAATGAAAAAGTAGTAATAGACGTAAAAATATTTAATTTTTAATAAAAAGAAAAGAAAGATTATAGTAATACGCGTTGAATTGTATTAGCCAGTACACAATCATTATGAAAAATGTGTAAATAGTTAAATTTGGAAATAAAATGTGTGGCATTAAATCAAAATTACCATATTTATCATACAATACATACATAATTAGAAAAAACCATACATTACATACATTAAAAAGTTTTAATAATACAATACATACAAAGCTAACCATACAATACATGTTTGCTATATACCCTTTCTAGTACCTTTTTAATCATACAACCTTTATCCGAATTATATTCTAGTATAGCGATTATTTATTTAATATACAATATTTATATTTGATGATTATTACAGAATTTATAAAAGTACTCTGTACTATCCTGTAGTATTTTGATCCGTATGCATAAACTATACATGTTGTCGCAACTTTCCGAAAATATGGCCGAATCCGAAAGTCCAAAACTCAGGTTCGAAACCCAAGCCGAAATCCGAAAATCGAGCCGAAATCCGAAATTAGGTCCGGAATATGTAGATCCGGACGAAACTTTTTTATATGTTCCGAAATAGGTTATGCTTTACGGTGTTCAGTCCGATGATCTTTTTGAGTCCGGTAAGTCAATTTTTAGCACGCATGGCTGTGTTAAATGATGACTAATGGAGTTTTTTTTTGTTTCTATTAATTTAGGGACGTTATTGACGTTCCTTGTTGCTTTTTTTTTCTTTCAACAACGTTTCTTGACTTTTTGGAAACTAATGTGAGTTTTATTTCTTTTATTCTATTTTTCGTGTTATTATTTTTATTTTCTTTTCATTAAGAGAGTTATTGGCATTTCTTTTACTTTTTATCTTTAGTAACTGCTTCTTGGACTTTTTGGAGACCAAATGGTAAATCTATATTTTTTTTATTCAGTTTTTCGGTTTCTTTTTGTTTGGGATGTTATTGACGTTCATTCTACTGTTTTTCTTAGTAGTGACTTCTTTAGACTTTTTGAAGATAAATGTGAAGACTTTTTTCTTTCGTCCATTTTTTTCATCCTCTTTTCATTTAGAGACGTCATTGACGTTCCATTTGCCGTTTTTTCTTTAGTGATATCTTCTTTGGACTTTCTGGAGACTAATGGTGAGTTTTTTTTCTTTTGTTCGTTTCTTCATTTTTTTTCTTTTCTGTTTAGGGAAGTTATTGATGTTCTTTTTATTTTTTTTAGTGACGGATACTTGGAACTTGATCATCTTTGGAGACTAATTGTAAGTTCCTTTGATCCTCCATTTTTTTTTTCATTACATATTTTATTAATATTTTTCCTTGCATTTTTAGCGTTTCAGTTAATCCAAAGGAAAAACTGATATAGGGTAGGTATAGGATTTTATCTCTTTTGATTTAGGGATTTTTGCATTCTTCTTTGTTAATACTTATTTTTTTACTTTATTATTTTTTTTTATTTTTTTTTATTTTTTTTTTTATTCAAAATATTCAAAATTAAGTTAATAATTCGGACATAAATTTAATTATTCTAAATGTATATTGTACAACAGATCTATCTAAAACAAACAAACAATTACTGCATTAAATAAACAACTATGCTAATATAGAAACTCAATTAATGAGTATGATTTCTTTTTTTAATCTTAGTACAAAACGGTGCGTTATATGTGATTAAAAACTCCCACACAGTTTTATCTTCTTTATACCTTTCATACCTTTTTAATTTTCGTCCCTTTTGTAAAATTAGTACTAAATAATTAAAATGTCATCTAATGAAGGATCTACTGATACTAGAAAGAAAGGTGGGCGTCCAGCTGGCAAAATATGGGAATATTTTGAAAAAGGAGCACAAGTATCTAGAGGATATTACGCAGCAACATGCTCGTTTTGTGGGTATTATTGGGCTACTGCTAAACCACTAAGACTTAAAAAGCATATTGCATATAATTGTCAAAAAGTTGATTCTGACACCAAAATCAAGGTTTTAACATTACTTTTAATTGATCAAGAAGATTCAGATGAGAATATCAATTCAACATCAATGACCAGGAGAAAAACATCACAAACAGATGTTGATGAGGATAATGAAAATTTTCCTACTTCATTAGATAAGGAAATTCAAATTAGTAAAGCATTAGTAAAGTTGTTTGTATGCTGTAATTTACCATTTTCTCTCATTGAGCATCCTTTTTTCCAAGAATTTATGAAAGTTTTGCGTGCTACTTATACACTTCCAACTCGTTGGATCTTATCTAATACTTTTTTGGCTCAAGAGATTGCCAGAATTGATGTCAAAGTATCAAGAATCATTGAAAATGAAATTAATCTTACCATAGCTTTTGATGGGTGGACCAATTCTTCTGGCCAATCCATTTATGATTATTGTTTAATTACTGAAGAACGTAAGGAATACCTTTGGTTATCTAAGGATTATTCTAATATTGCTCATCATACTGGTGCATTTCTTGGTGATGAAATTATCAAAGTTGTAGAGAAGATTGGCCCAGAAAAATTGGCTGCAGTAGTTTCTGATAATGCACCAGATGCTCGTGTTGCTCGTAGAATTCTTTGTGAAAGATATCCCCATATTCTAAATATTCGATGTATAGCCCATTCAATTAATTTAATTACAAAGGATTTATGCAAACATATATTTGTAGTGGAAACAATACGAAAAGTAGGCATTATTCACCAGTATTTTGTAAAATCTCATGCCATGTGCCAATTTCTAAAAGATGCCATTCAAGTTTTAGAAATTAAAGGAGGAGGATTAAAAAGTCATACAAAAACTCGTTGGTCCACTATGTGGGATTGTGTCAATTCAGTTGCAAGACTTGAACTAGCTTTTGCAAGGGTAAATTTTTAATTTATATATATAAAAATGCACTTTTTTACTAATATATATAAGAATACGTAAATAATATTAAGTTTTTATTATTTACTTAGGTTCTTTCAATCCATGAAAGTGAAATTAAAAGTCGGGTTAAAGATATTCTTACTGATCGAAGTTTTTTTGAAAATTGCAAAATTATTGCAACTATTCTTCATCCTCTTAAAGTTTCTGTAGGATGTTTGGAATCAAGAACCTCAACTCTTGCTGACTGTTATATTCATTTAGTATCATTGGCAGGTGCAATTTATCGTTTACCAATTCAAAATATACAATTTAAATATTATTGTATAGAAAAATTTAATGAGCGCTGGAATGAATTCACTGATGACACGAATCTTTTAGCATTTTTTTTGCATCCTCAGTATCGTGGTAAGACAAAATTCAAATAACAATTCAATATTTTAAATGAAGTTATAATTAATAGCATTTATTTATTTTTAGGAAAGGGTATGAATCAAGAAAAATTTAATGCTATTTGTATTAAAGCAGGCCAAATTTGGAAAGACATGGGTCATGACCAAGCTTCATGTAAAAGAATCATTGATCAAATACGAAAATATAAAGTTAAAAGAGCGCCATTTAATCTGTCATTTTCTAATTCAAATAATCCACTTGTCTGGTGGGAAACAATTCAGGATTCAGATGAATTACAAGCTTTAGCACTTAGACTTTTTGCTATAACTCCACATAGTGCATCTTGTGAACGTTCTTTTTCAATTCTTGGGTGGTTTTATGGTCAAAGGCGTACTAATTTAGCTCTAGAGAGAGTAGAAGGAATGTGTAAATTACATACCTATTATATTACAAATGCTAAGCAAGAATTATCCTATTATGCAATAGATATTTCTGAGGATCAGTTGCATACTCAAATAATTGATTCTATTATGGAAATTGGGGATGAATTAGAAGAAATTACAGAGGCTGACTTTAATATTTTTGATGAAGAGAATATAGTTGATACGGAAGTAGATCAATCTACATTATATATGTTAAATATTACAGAAGAGGTAGAACTTGAATCTCAAATTTTTGATATAGATCAAGAATATGAAGATGACCAAAGTATCAGCCAAAGAGTGCAAGCTGTCGTATTGTCTCCACAGCATGATGATTTTGATATTGAAGCCTTAGTTAGAGGAATTGGTGAGCTTTAAGTTCTTTTGTATGTGCAATGTATATTTTTATATATACAATATATGAACTTTATTTTATATAAATAAAATTATAAATTTTTACCCAATAAATATGAAATAAAAATAATTTGAATTGATAAATTACAATAAACACAAAAGTATTGAATATTCTTGCAATAACTTAGAAATTAATTATATTTTGTCACTTAGAAAGCAAAAGAAACATAAACTAATAAGCCACTAAGGAAAAAACGGCAAAAGTAATGTCAATAACGTCCCTGAATGAAAGAAATTAAATAAAAAATGAACTAAAGTAAAAAAGAACTCACCATTAGTATCCAAAGTCAAGTAGTAGCCGTCACTAAAAAAAAACCTGAAAAAGTGATATTGATAACTTCCCTAAATGAAAAGAAAATGAAAAATGAATGAAAGATAAAAACTTACGAAAAGTCTAAAGAGATCATTACTAAAGAAAAAAAGCAAAAGGAACGTCAATAACGTCCCTAAACGAAAAAAAAGAACAAGAGTAAAAAAAAGAACTCACCATTAATTTCCAAAAAATCAAAGTAGCTGTCACTAAAGAAAAAACTGCAATAAAGATGTCAATAATTTCCCTAAACGAAAAAGTAACATTCAAATTATGCAACTCCTATTTCGGACTATATAAAAAAGGTTTTGTCCAGATTTTCGTACTCCGGCCCTAATTTCGGATTTCGGCCTGATTTTCGACTTTCGACTTGAGTTTCGTTTCGGAATGATTGGCCGAAGGTCAAATCCTGAAATTATTCTGAAATTGCCGAGTTTCGGCAACATGTATAGCATAAACCGTGAATATCTGGGTGAAAACCGCGGTTTTCATCCAGATTATGTCGGATTTCATCCGGATTGCAGATTTCGGATAACTTGAAATATTTCATGAACTAGTGATCAGTATTTTATGATTTATAACTTGTTTGAAAGCTCTTAGTACTACAAATATGATCGTAGTGCTGAAATTTCTTAATAATCAGGGTTAATCCTGATTTTTGCAAAAAAGTATTTATCCCGCTTTTATCCGGATGATGACAGTTTTTCATCCGGATCGAAATACTAAGTATCCTGTTGCATCTATTAAAAGAAAAATTAAGGCGTTTTATTTTAACAAGTATTCATAATTTGGCTGATTTTGATGTCTTCGCATATTTCTTCCCAAAAAAGAACTTTTATGGCGCATAAAAGAATAAGAAGTTTGCTATTTACCACCCCTGGTGGTCAGCAGCAGTATCACGTGATTATAATTAATTAATGAAGCTTATTTATTTTATTTGTGTAATTTTTTTATACGACCGACTAAAAAATAAAAAATTGCGTACACCTTTAATTTTTAAGAACACCCCAGTCAAATAAATAATAATGGCAAAAAGAGTATAAGGAATAAGAAAGAACAAAAATAGTAATAAGAAACAATATAGGATGAAATGATAATGGAAAAAGAACAATAGGAGACGAAATAACAATGAAAAGAAAAGTATAGGATGAAATGATGAAGAAAAAGCAATATAGAATGAAGTGATGATAGAGAAAAAATGATATAGGACATGATGGTGATGAAAGAAAATTATAAAGTGATATAGAACGAAATGGTGATGAAAGGAATGGTATGAGGACGAAATTATAATGATGAAGTGATATAAACCGAAATGGTAATGGAAAAGAATAATAGGAGATGATTCAGATGAAATAGCAATGAAAAGAACAGTATATATGGGATGAAATGATGATGAAAAGCAATATAAAATGAAATGATGATAGAAAAATAGGAGACAAAAAGGTGATTAAAGGAATGGTATGGGTTGAAATGATGATGAAAACGTGATATAGAACGAAATAGGGATAGAAAAAAATGATAAAGACGAAATGGTGATGAAAGGAATGAAATGATGATACAGAACAAAATTGTAATGAAAAAATGATATAGGATGAAATAGAGATGAAAGAACGAAATGGAGATGGTAAAAGAATGATAGGAGACGAAATGGTAAAAAAAGAAACAATAGGCATAATAGGAAAGAAAAAAAACCATAAAGCCCAAAAAAAAAGTGAAAGTCCGACCAAAAAAAGAAAGATATATAGTTAGTTAAAGAAAATTAAGTCCCAATCCCAAAAGACCAAAAATGAACTTACTATTTATAAGGATACTGGTGCCAAAGTTTTAAAGCCGTTAAAATGTGGAAAGAACTACTTACAAATAGTGACGAAGTGGTGAAGTGGAACGAAATGGAGGTAGAAGTGATGAAGTGGAATGAAATGGAGGTGGAAGAACAAAATGGAAGCAGAAGTGACAAAGTGGAACGAAAAGAAGAGAGAATAGTTAATATTAATAAAGGAAAAAAGACTTACTGAAAGCAAAGGAAGCAACTACAAAAAAATAAAATCGCGTAAAAAAAACAAAAAATAAACTAATAAATCTGATGAGTGACGCAATAACAAATAGAAACACGTGACACTGGTGCTGAACACCACTGGTGTTACGTAGTAATTTTAAAAGAATAAATAAGGTCATCAGGACCATAACAAGTGATCGGTGCAAATTAACTACGCATCTTAATTCTGGTCGGAAATGCATAATGCCAATAGATAATTTTAAGGTGTCACAAAACTCTGCTGGCATTATCAAAAAAAAAAGATCAGCGATCACATGATCGCTGTTAGCCCAAAATTTTTCGGAAAAAAAAAATCAATAATTACACAATAAACAAAAAAAAGATACAACCTCATTATCAGTAAGAATTTTTATAGTCAGCCCTTTCAAAGAGAATTTAATCTTTAAATGGCGTGATTCTTTAATGGAAAGTTTTGAAACTGCTTTTTAATTTTACAAGATAAATCTGGTTCTGAAACCTGACAATCATCTGCATTTTGCATATTACACAGATAACTATATATAATAGAGCCGTTTAACGTACAGTATATTTACCTTGTTGTATTTAGGAAGAGTTAGTAATAATGGCTCAAAGTAATGAAGAAGGCAAAAGTATATAGAATGAATTTAGATATTTACTTAATTCTATTATATTTATTTAATATTTACATATAATTAAACTAACTAAATTCTTTATTCTATTATATAATATTTATGTAAATTCTTATTTATTTGATAATATAGAAAGTAAGTTATTTACTATATTTATATAATATTTGCATATAATTTAAACTAACTAAATTCTTAATTAAAAAATTATTTATTTAATAATATAGGACGTAAGTTATTTATTTAATTCTATTATATACAATATTTACATAAACTAAGTAAATTCTATATTTAAAAAATTATTTATTTAATAATAGTTATTTATTTAATTCTATTATATTTATATAATATTTGCATATAATTTAAACTAACTAAATTCTTTATTCAAATATTCTAGATCGTAAGTAATTAATTATATTTATATAATATTTACATATAATTATATAATTTAAAATAACTAAATCCTTTATTTAAAAAATTATTCAAATATTTTCATTAGTTGGTAAGTTATAAGTTATTTATTTAATTCTATTATATTTATATAATTTAACCTAACTAAATTCTTTATTTAAAAAATTATTCAAATATTCTAGATTGTAAGTAATTCTATTATATTTATATAATATTTACATATAATTTAAACTAACTAAATTCAAATATTTTATAGCAAGTAAGTTATTTATTTAATTCTATTACATTTATATAATATTTACATATGATTTAAACTAACTAAATACTTTATTTAATAATTATTCAAATATTTTAGGACGTAAGTAATTTATTATATTTATATAATATTTTACATATAATTTATACTAACTAAATTCTTTATTTAAAAAATTATTTTTATTCAATAATATAGAGCGTAAGTTATTTATTCTTTATTTAAAAATTATTTATTTAATAATATAGTTCGTAAGTTATTTATTTAATTCTATTATATTTATATAATATTTGCATATAATTAAACTAACTAAATTCTTTATTTAAAAAACTGTTCAAATATTTTTTTTAGTTGACAATCGAGCGTCCACATCAACATCGGGTAACAATAATAATAGTAGCAATAAAAAGAATAATAAAAACGGTTCACTTCTATTTGACAATTCTATGCAAGTACCGTATTAAAAATAATGCTCTTATTTTTTAGCCAATGAACCACAAAAACCAAATCACATACTTGAACTTTACGATTTTGCTGAATCTGATGATCTTATGGATATTGTATTATTGGATGTAACCATTAAGCATATTAATCCTTCAAATAATTCACCAAATAAAAAGCCAATTATTCTGGCAATTTTCAGGAATGCACGTGAAGCAAGCAAGGCAATTCAATCTTTCAGGGGGGTTCAATTTAAAATTAAAACATTGGAACCATTAGTGAAAACAAGCAATGGGAATCCTCCAACATCAAGTGGACAAGCTCCCGCTTTGACAATAAATTTATCACCAACATCAAATACATCAATAAATGCATCAACAAATAGCAAAATGAGCATTGAAGGTAACTATGAAAAGCATCATCATTAATCATTGATAAATATTTCTCAAAAGAGTTACGTTAAGTGGAAGACAGCAATAATTCATTTTATACTCATTTAAACTATAAAAAAATAATAATTTTTTAATTCCATTATATTTATATATATTTACATATAATTTAAACTAACTAAATTCTTTATTTAAAAATTTTTTTTTAATAATATAGGGCGTAAGTTATTTATTTAATTATATAATTAATTTGTATAAATCAATCAAAATCTGAAATCTAACTTAGCATGTAATTTGCAAAAGAATCAAATTCTTTACTTTCTTACCCGCAAAATGAAAAACAAGACTTTACTAGCAATTTTTCTGAACAGTTAAAACAAATCAGTCAGTTAAATCAAGAAAAAAATAATCTGCAAGATCAATTGGCTCAATCAGCATCTGATATTCAAGAATTAAAATTTCAACAAGATCAATATAAAAGTCAATTAATACAATCCCAAATTAATTATAAGAAAATAGATGATGAAAATCTTAAGCTAGAGAAGATTGCTGAAACTTATTATCAAGTTTCTCAAAATGAATTAAAAGAAATGATTTCAGCATATCAAAATATTAAATTGGAATTAGTTAATTTAAAACTACAAAATTTTCAATTGGAACAAAATTATCAAGATTTGAGATTTAACTTAACTGCACAAATTAGAGAATTTGCCGAAAAAGAAAATACTTTACAGACTCTAATTACTTGTTTGCAAAATGAAAAGCAAGCTTTGGCTGGCAATTTAACTGAACATTTGAAACAAAATAAGCTAACCAATCAGCAAATTCAAATTCAAACTAATCAGCAGTTAGAGCAAGAAAAAATTGATTTGCAGGAAATGTTAGTTTAAACAGAGCTAATATTCAAGAATTAAAATCTCAGCAAGAAAATTTAATTGAGCAAAAAGAGCAATTAGAAAATCAATTAAATCAATTCCAAGCTAATTATGAACAAATAAAACAAGAAAAGATTAGGTTACACAATGTGGTAATAGGTCTCTCACAAGATCAAAAGCTTACTACTAAATTAAAGGCCAAGTTGGAAAAAGAAATTGCTCAATTTGAACAAAAATTGGTCAATGAAGAACGAATCAAAATACAATTAACCCAAACTTTACAGATTAAAGAAAATAAAATAAATGAATTAGAACAAAGGTTGATTAACCTTGATTATGAGCATATTAAAAGCTAATAGATAAAAGAAAAGAATTGAGTGAAATTGAAAAAGAATTAATAAATAAATTAACTTGTGGAGAAAATACTAAGGAGATTCACAAAGAAAAAGAAGCTAAGCAAAAAGAGATGAATGAACTCAAGCAAGAATTAGAGAGCACTTCAGCTTCTTATAATGCCAATAGAAAAAAACAGGTTCTCAATCAAGTTAATAATTTTCTGAAAACCAAGGGTGATTTCCTAATTTCACAAGAAGAAGCTATTAAAAAATTGCAAAATTGTTGCAATCGTCTAGAAATCTTCACTAATAAAGAAAGAATTGCTTTTGGATTTGTTAAAGATATGGTTAGTGTAGAAGATAAAATCTCTAAAATAAAGTTTGCTGATAAATATACTAAAGAATTTCAAAATATTCTCACAAAATATAATGATGGATTATTACAGCTGAACAAAAAATTTTATTCCTTAAGGAATATTGTTCAAGAAAATAAAGAGTTGGAAGTTAGTCTTGAAATTGAAAATATTCTCAAGTTGGATTTTTTTAATCTTGATAAATACAAAATTTTTAAATTTGCTACCAATTCTCAGGAAGGGACCAGAACTCAATTAAATTCTAGCATGATGGCGGAAGATATAGATTCATTAAGAAAGAATTTGAATAAATTGAAATCAGAAATAAAACAAGAAAAAAAAGAATTAAAAAATTTAGCAACAGATTAGAATCCAGTACAGTTTATAAATGACTGTTGATTTATTTAAATCATAAACATCTTGAAACATATGGATATCATACTAGAATTTTTTGAGCAATTGAATCATACTTTAATGCAAGAAAGTATAGGAAAAATATATATATATTTTTATTTTATTAAATTATAACAATATTTTATATTTTATTTATTTTTTTTTTATAGAGGTTTTAATAAAAAGATCACTAAAAAACCTTTTTTTTATGTAACAGAAAAAAATTCTTTTTTATGGGTAAATTAAAATAACATTTATATAATATACATGTATGATGTATTTACTGTAAATTAAAATAAATAGTCAGTTAGTATACATAACATAAAATTTACTGACTTCATTAATTGATTTTACAATTTCATTAATATGATATTTTTCCAATTCTATTCATAATCTGCCATTAAAACATTGCTTAAAATACAGATAAATGATAGATTTTGAAAGTACAAATGGTACATTACATGCATTCAGAAATATTTTATATAAATATGCATTTACCTATTCATATTCTTTAAGTATTTTAATTTATCAATTATATTTTCAATTCATAAGTAGAGAGTAAATTAATTTAAGTAGTATTAGCCTTTACTTACATGTATAATTACCAGATAGTATTATACTTATTTCCTTTAAAGCTAATTAATAATTAAATGAAATTTTATTTGATTACATAACCAAATCTTGAAAATAACTTGTTAATTTATTATACTGTATAGAAAAAATCAGATCAAAGGACCAGTCTAGTATCGCCTTAAAATCCTATGCGCCCTATAAAAAAGGAATGTTCAGAAAACATACATAAAATAAACATAAAATGTACATTATACATAAAATGTCTATAGAATGTCCATAGAATATATAGGATATATGCAAAGGGGACTCATATACTTTTTTGTACATTTTATATACAGTAAGCCCATTTTGTATATTTTTTATATATTTTATGGACATTCTATAGACATTTTATGTATATTGTATATTTTACGTATATATTCTAAACATTCCTTTTTTATAGGCCCTATAAAAGCGAAATGAGGTAAATTTGTTTAATATTTGTGCTCATGTGTAATAAATGTCTAAAAAAGCACCATTTTGTTTAATTTTTGTTTTTTTTGTAATAAGACATAAATCGGACAAAAAAGTGCTTTTTTGGACGTTTTTTACACATGAACACAAATTTAACACATTTCATTTTTATAGGGAGGGATGATGTTAGATGTCACATATTGAATTTTTCTAGCGCCGGCCAAATTCTTATAATTCTGTTAAAGTGCCCATAATGCTGTCCAATTACGTAACAGATTTAATACTAGATCACGAGGCTAATATTCAGAATGAAACACAAACTAGAGTGTATCAGGCAACAAAAGATCTGAGATACCAATAATTTTCTGGGAATAATGTATAAATAACGCATTTATGATATACAATGAACAGGTAAAAAAGGATCAAAATTAAGAAATTATTTAAATACTAAATAGTAAACATAGATAGAAGCAGATAAATAGTATAAAATAAATTTTTTATGGTATTGTAGGTAGATGGTATAAAGGCGAATAATGGATTTTACAGGACCCAGAAATATATATATAAGGGTCAGGTGGCAAAAATTTTTTTTACTATGAGCTGTACGCAGAGACTTTTATTATGAGTAATACGCATAATTGACACCTGATATTGAAAATCCTGCAAAAATATGCAAATAAAATTTCAGACATTAAGTTATTAATTATTTTATCATGACTTCTATATTATTTATAAAACCAAATACTAATGTGAAAAAATAGAATTTATTCCAATTTACCATTTTTTTAATAATATTTTTCTAAAATTTAACTTTTTAAACCCTTCAATTAATACTAAATATTACAATGCGGTTAATATACAGTAAATATATAAGATTAGCCAATTTAGGCCAAATATATGCAAACTAATTTTTTACATATAAAAATTTTGATAAAAATTTTGATGACCTAACTATGGATGGAAAATTCTTAGATTGTACGTAAATCAAAACTTTACTCTTTCTAATTTCACTATGATGGTGACGCATCTGTGTACCCTACCCCTGTATATATATTTCTGGGTCCTGATTTTACCACAAAGATGAAAATATAATAATTTGAAAAGGGAGGAACAAGGCTTGCAAATCAATATTATGAAAAAATAGGTGTTATTTGTTTGGTTACGGTATGTTTTTGCGTATTTGTTATGGCATTATGCTTTATTATTTTTTAGGTATGAAGTACAACTATAATGTGATTAATTATACCCAAAGGTTATTCATGTAATATTGTAATTCCTATGGTATTCCGGTACGATTGGAATCGTACCCATCGTACCTGTACATAATTAATATACTTTACTTGCTATATCATGTCATCTTTACTATATATTTGAAGTAAAATTTATTAGGGTTGATAATAGAAGAATACGTAGAGCAGTGTTGGCATTTGGCCGCGGCCAAAATGGCAAAACTGCCAATGGCCAACCCGGCCAAATTTTGGCCAAATAACAAAATACTAATACTTTATTAAGGCTGTATTGGCATTTGGCCACGGCCAAAGATTTTTTTGGCCAGTTTGGCCGGTCAAACTGGCCAAATGGCCAAATGGCCAACCCCTGCCAAACGGCCAAGTGCCAACACTGACGTAGAGTACATCTGGAAAGTTAGAGAATTATCAAAATTATTAAGTCATGATCTGTGAATGATCGGCATCAGATCATATGAGTTGTGTATAGTAAATTTGGGGATAAGATACATTATAACCAATTGTAATAAATTTAAATCTCTCGTTGACAACTTTTAAAAACTGTCATAATGGCTTCAACTTTACACGTTACTTTAATAAAACCAGGAACTATAGTTCTTGAACTTCACTATGGACCTTATTCTTTTTATTGGTGGATAATTTCAAATGAAAATGAAACTTTATTTCCGATTAGGCTGGGACAACAGACTAAAGTTTGTCTTAACGAAGTAGATTTCATTTTAACTATACAAACTGATTCTGGTAATAACAAATTAATGCCAATATATTGTTGTCAAAGTGGTTTACATGTTGTTACAGAGCCAAGTTCTACAAAGGCTATTTCTACAGCTTATAAAAACCATTTCAATACTTTAACACGCTATTCAGGGTATCAAGCAATGGGTTGGAATGACAAAAATATCCTTGAAACTTTAAAACAAGATATTCAACATATTCCCGTTACTGTTAATGTAAAAAATTGTATAATTTTTATTTATGGTATAGGGACTTCTTCACGTGAAAAATGGCGTTATGCAGGTTCAGGTTTTCAATCATCCCTTCTTCATATATATGGAAGAAAGCAGTCAATTTTTGTATCACGGATTGAGGGGAAAAATGCATTGTTGAAATTTACCGAGAATCTGCTTTAATAAAACAATTTAAAGGCGCAACGCCAGATGAAGTGTGGGAAAAAACAGGACAACTGAAAAAATTTACCGGCACACAACTTTATGGTCTTGATAATCCAATTACAAAAAATCTAATTCAGCAGCATCGAACTCAATGCACTCTTAATGACTGGAATGATGAATATATTTTAAAAAGGTTATTTGATTATCATGTAAAAAGAAGAACTCTGGCAAATGCTAATTGGAAATATTTTTTTACAAGTTGGGTTAAAACTGAAAATCCAATAATTGAAGTAGAACCTGCTTTGCATGCTATATATCCAAAAGGATATGAATTTAGTGAACGTGAATTAAGTGCATGGCAAACCATGCTAAAAGCAGTTGGTGTAACAAATATAACTCCTTGGTTATCTGAAGAATCAAAGGTCAGTAAATTTGTGATATTTTTATTGTTATTTTTTTTATCTTCAAACACTAAAATAAATATTTTTTTATTAGTGTCAATTATGGACAAAATCACCAAATGGAGAAGCAGACAAGGTAGCATTTGCTGCTTTATATAAAAGTGGTTTTCTTACTAGTATTCCAAAGAATATGCCAAACGCAACACATACATTTTGGATGTGTTTTGAACGTGCACTTGCTAACAACAAAAAAACTCCTGATGGAAAAAGACGTATACTTTCTATAATTTCCAATGAGTTTACCTATGGAGAACTAAAACAAAATTTGAATGTAATATTTTATAGTTTTGCTTTATATGTAAAATTTTAATGTACACATTCTTGAATTATTTATTCTTTTATTTTTAAAATTATGTAAATAAACTAGACATAAAAAAGACAATGAAAAATTTGCAAAAAATTATTACTGATACAATAATGTAAAATTTTATATTGTTTTTATAATAAATATATACAGGTTGGTTCACATACTATTGTAGAATCTCGCAAGCATGCACGTATCAATGGTTATGGATCCCCTTCACTTGTAAAACCAATAATTTGCTGAAGAAGGTTTACAGATTTTTAAATGATAAAGAATTTGTCAATATGAGTTCATACAAAACTGATGCAAAATCAGGAAAACCAATCAAATACTTACAAGACACAAAAAAAGCATTATGGGAAAGATTTGCAGAAGAGTATCCTAATGGTATGCGTCATACATCTTTTATGACATGTCTTGAAGGTGGTCAATATGTGTACCGAGAAAATTTAGGTGGATTATGTTCTACATGTAATGACTGTGATTATCTGGTATTTGGAGATATTGGAGTAATTATTTCTGCCCATGTTATGGATGAACCTCTAAAGGTAAAAATAAATTTTATTAAAATTTGCAAGTATGAATTCTAATATATTTTATCTTATTAGAAACATTTATTAACAAAATCACAAGAATTGCGTCGATACATACGTCGAGAATATTCAAAAGAACTGGAAGTTACAGCAGCTGGTATCACGGTTCATAATTCCTGTATTAGTCATTGTATATGACATGCCTTTGGAGACTGTAATCTTAATCATCCAGTTACCTGTTCAAAATGTGAAAGTATTTTTAGTTTTTTTGAAGAATTAAAAGCAGCAATGAGTGAAGAGTATTTTGAAATTCTTGATGAATATCAGCAAAAACTTATAGCATGGATGGCACATCATGCCCGTAAAACATACTTGAATATTCATGTACGAACAAATTTAGAAGAATTGGATGAAGAAGGTGCTGTAATGATTGTAGATTACAAAATGAGGATATTACCTCAAAGTGCACATGAGACCAAAACAGAGTTTTTTGGAAAACGCGGTTGGAGTTTTCATTCTGTACTTGTATATACCAAAAATATGGAACAAAATCAACTGGATGTTCAAGTATTTGATCACTGGTCTAACGATACGTGCCAAGATGCATGGTTTACTGCATCTTCCCTCCATACTGTAATTGAAACATTGAATCCAAAACCCAAATGGGTAACAATAATGTCAGATAACGGCATGCATTACCACTGTACAGAGTTAATGTTGATTATTGCACATTGGAAGGAGTGGTATAATATAATTCCTCGCAAATGGATCTTTCTTGAAGCAGGAGAAGCCAAAACTTTGATTGATTCACATCATGCACAGGTGCATTCTGCTATATTATTATATTGAGAGTCAAAGATAATACTGATTGAGTGATTGATCAATTCATTGATAATAATAAGGTTTCTCAAGCAATGAAAAGATACGTAAAGCTTGGATATGATGTTATTTCTGGAGATGATATCGAATTAGCAGTAAAAGGTATAGCAGGCATCCAAGTTTCTAATTTGAATCCTAACAGAGATAATGGTAAATTGTAGTTCTAATTAGCATGCTGTAAAACTTGAAATAAATCTAATATTTATTTTCAATTTAGATAAAGCAAAATTGGGCACAATTACGGGAATATCCAACCTGCAAGAATGGACTTGGCCCACAGACAAAGAAAAAGTAGGATATATTCATGCACGTGCACTACCAGGAATTGGAGAGTGGAAAGAATGGTCACTTGAAAAAATAGAAAAGATTGTTAAAAAGCGAAAAATTGAAAAACCAAATCCTACTTTTACATCTCATACACAATCAATTAAGCAATGGAATATACCAATTTTAAATAAAGAAAGTGAGTTTACCTGTTTCCATATTATTCCTAAATAAAAGTAACATATTTGCTTGTTAGACAAACAAGATCCAACACAGAGTGAATCGGTAGGTTATATTCAATTCTAGAATTTTTGTTATATTCTTTATTATAATCCTATTTGCTATTATGTATTTGTATTACCAATAATAAGCGCCAAGAATATGTGAACCAAATACTTTCTGATCTGACTAACCTGGAAAACAATAGATCATTGGAAACCAAAAGGTATAAATATTATACAATCACATCTTTATTTGTTGATTGTATTATTTATTTATTTTTTTTTTTGCGTAGTCAACAAACGTTTACCAGTGGATGGGCTCTAAAAAAAAATAAAAAAACTCGTCAGCGTGGACCAGTAAAAAGAATATCTCCCCAAGTAAAGTATCTTTTAGAATCAATGTTCCATACTGGAACAGCAAATCCTTGTCAAAAATTAAATGCACAACAGATGCATGAAGAACTTTTAAAGCGTGCAGAACTTGGAGAAATTGAAGAAAATGACATACCTAAAGTAACTACAATAACAAACTGGATTTCAACTTTTTCACGCAAATGGAAAGAGGCTATGGCTTTGCGTACTTTGGAAGAAAATATGGACTCTGAAAATTCATAATAAATACTTGTAGCAAGTACTTATAAAGAGAGAAATATAAATAATGTTTAATAAATGTTAAAAATTCGTAAATTGAAAAGGTGAAATTTATGTATTATATATACGTATACCTCTAAAATCTACAGCTGCTACAAAGAAAAAATTTTTCGTCAAGTCGGTTAAATGAAATTTTTTTTGTCAAACCATATTTTACATTATTGCGCAGCTTGTCATGTGATCTGGTTGAGCTGTGAATTTGTTTTAGTAATACTTGCCTTATTGCGAATGATAGCAGTTATTTTTATTTAATAAATGATCGACAAATTTTTACCCCAAAATTTAATAGTAATTTTGTGTCGATCTTTCACGGATCATGACTTAATAATTAAAATAATAATGATCGGGCGCATAATGCCAGTAGATGATTTTAAGGCGTCACAAAACTCTGCTGGCATTACCAAAAAAAGAGATCAGCAATTGCATGATTGCCGATTGGAGCAAATTTTTCAGAAAATCTACGAAATGATCTACAAAATGATCTACATAAAATTACTGCGCAACATTTCTTATTTTAACATCAGAAAAAAAATCATAATAATTACAGAATAAACAAAAAAAAGATACAACTTCATAATCAGTAAGAATTTTTATAGTCAGCCCCTTCAAAAAGCATTTTAATCTTTAAATGTCGTGATTCTTTAAAGGGAAGTTTTTAAACTGCTCTTTCATTTTTACTAGATAAATCTGGCTCTGAAACTTGACGATCATCTGCATTTTGCATATTACACAGAGCACAACTATATATATATACTAATAAAGGCGTTTAATAAAAGGTAACATATTTACCCTGTTGTTTTTGAAGAGTTTCAATATAATATTATTCAGTAATAATGGCTCAAATTTATAAAAAAGGCAAAGTATATAGAATGAACTTAGTTATTTACTTAATCCTATTATATTTATATAACATTTACATATAATTTAAACTAACTAAATTCTTGATTTAAAAAATTATTTATTTGATAATATAGCTTGTAAGATATTTATTTAATCCTATTATATTTATATAATATTTACATATAATTTAAACTAACTAAATTCTTTATTTAAAAAATTATTTATTCAATAATATAGCTTGTAAGTTATTTATTTAATTCTGTTATATTTATATAATATTTACATATAATTTAAACTAACTAAATTCTTTATTTAAAAAAATTATTTATTTAATAATATAGGGAGTAAGTTATTTATTTAATTCTATTATGTTTATATAATATTTACATATGATTTAATCTAACTAAATACTTTATTTAATAATTATTCAAATATTTTAGAAAGTAAGTAATTTATTATATTTATATAATAATTTACGTATAATTTAAACTAACTAAATTCTTTATTTAAAAAATTATTTTGTAATTTCTTTTAGTTGGTAAATTGTTTATTTAATTCTATATTATTTATATAATATTTACATATGATTTAAACTAACTAAATTCTTTATTTAAAAAATTATTCAAATATTTTAGAACGTAAGTAATTTATTATATTCATATAAAAATTTACGTATAATTTAAACTAACTAAATTCTTTATTTAAAAAATTATTTTGTAATTTCTTTAAGTTGGTAAATTATTTATTTAATTCTATATTATTTATATAATATTTACATATGATTTAAACTAACTAAATTCTTTATTTAAAAAATTATTCAAATATTTTAGAACGTAAGTAATTTATTATATTCATATAATAATTTACGTATAATTTAAACTAACTAAATTCTTTATTTAAAAAATTATTTTGTAATTTCTTTTAGTTGGTAAATTGTTTATTTAATTCTATATTATTTATATAATATTTACATATGATTTAAACTAACTAAATTCTTTATTTAAAAAATTATTCAAATATTTTAGAACGTAAGTAATTTATTATATTTATATAAAAATTTACGTATAATTTAAACTAACTAAATTCTTTATTTAAAAAATTATTTTGTAATTTCTTTAAGTTGGTAAATTATTTATTTAATTCTATATTATTTATATAATATTTACATATGATTTAAACTAACTAAATTCTTTATTTAAAAAATTATTCAAATATTTTAGAACGTAAGTAATTTATTATATTCATATAATAATTTACGTATAATTTAAACTAACTAAATTCTTTATTTAAAAAATTATTCAAATATTTTAGAACGTAAGTAATTTATTATATTTATATAATAATTTATGTATGATTTAAACTAACTAAATTCTTTATTTAAAAAATTATTCAAATATTTTAGAACGTAAGTAATTTATTATATTTATATAATAATTTACGTATAATTTAAACTAACTAAATTCTTTATTTAGAAAATTATTCAAATATTTTAGAATGTAAGTAAATCTATTATATTTATATAATATTTACATATAATTTAAACTAACTAAATTCTTTATTTAAAAAAATTATTTATTTAATAATATAGGGAGTAATTTATTTATTTAATTCTATTATTTATATAACATTTACATATAATTTAAACTAAACTAAATTTTTTATTTAAAAAATTAAAAAATCATTCAATAATATAGTGGGTAAGTTATTTATTCAATTCCATTATATTTATATAATATTTACATATAATTTAAAACTAAATACTTTATTTAATAATTATTCAAATATTTTAGAACGTAAGTAATTTATTATATTTATATAATAATTTATGTATGATTTAAACTAACTAAATTCTTTATTTAAAAAATTATTCAAATATTTTAGAACGTAAGTAATTTATTATATTCATATAAAAATTTACGTATAATTTAAACTAACTAAATTCTTTATTTAAAAAATTATTTTGTAATTTCTTTAAGTTGGTAAATTATTTATTTAATTCTATATTATTTATATAATATTTACATATGATTTAAACTAACTAAATTCTTTATTTAAAAAATTATTCAAATATTTTAGAACGTAAGTAATTTATTATATTCATATAATAATTTACGTATAATTTAAACTAACTAAATTCTTTATTTAAAAAATTATTCAAATATTTTAGAACGTAAGTAATTTATTATATTTATATAATAATTTATGTATAATTTAAACTAACTAAATTTTTTATTTAAAAAATTATTTTGCAATTTCTTTTAGTTGGTAAATTATTTATTTAATTCTATATTATTTATATTTACATATGATTTAAACTAACTAAATTCTTTATTTAAAAAACTATTCAAATATTTTAGAACGTAAGTAAATCTATTATATTTATATAATATTTACATATGATTTAAACTAACTAAATTCTTTATTTAAAAAATTATTCAAATATTTTAGAATGTAAGTAAATCTATTATATTTATATAATATTTACATATAATTTAAACTAACTAAATTCTTTATTTAAAAAAATTATTTTGTAATTTCTTTTAGTTGGTAAATTATTTATTTAATTCTATTATTTTTATATAATATTTACATATAATTTAAACTAACCAAATTCTTTATTTAGAAAATTATTCTAATATTTTAGAACGTAAGTAAATCTATTATATTTATATAATATTTACATATAATTTAAACTAACTAAATTCTTTATTTAAAAAAATTATTTATTTAATAATATAGGGAGTAAGTTATTTATTTAATTCTATTATATTTATATAACATTTACATATAATTTAAACTAACTAAATTCTTTATTTAAAAAATTATTCAAATATTTTAGAACGTAAGTAAATCTATTATATTTATATAATATTTACATATAATTTAAACTAACTAAATTCTTTATTTAAAAAAATTATTTATTTAATAATATAGGGAGTAAGTTATTTATTTAATTTTATTATATTTATATAATATTTACATATAATTTAAACTAACTAAATTCTTTATTTAAAAATTAAAAAATCATTCAATAATATAGGGGGTAAGTTATTTATTCAATTCCATTATATTTATATAATATTTACATATAATTTAAACTAACTAAATTCTTTATTTCAAATATTTTAGAATGTAAGTAAATCTATTATATTTATATAATATTTACATATTATTTAAACTAATTAAATTCTTTATTTAAAAAATTATTTTGTAATTTCTTTTAGTTGGTAAATTATTTATTTAATTCTATTATGTTTATATAATATTTACATATAATGTAAACTAACTAAATTCTTTATTTAAAAAATTATTTTGTAATTTCTTTTAGTTGGTAAATTATTTATTTAATTCTATTATGTTTATATAATATTTACATATAATGTAAACTAACTAAATTTTTTATTTGAAAAAATAAAAAATCATTCAATAATATAGCGGGTAAGTTATTTATTCAATTCCATTATATTTATATATTATTTACATATGATTTAAACTAACTGAATACTTTATTTAATAATTATTCAAATATTTTAGAACGTAAGTAATTTATTATATTTATATAATAATTTATGTATCATTTAAACTAACTAATTTTTTATTTAAAAAATTATTTTGTAATTTCTTTTAGTTGGTAAATTATTTATTTAATTCTATATTATTTATATAATATTTACATATGATTTAAACTAACTAAATTCTTTATTTAAAAAATTTTTCAAATATTTTAGAACGTAAGTAATTTATTATATTTATATAATATTTTATGTATAATTTAAACTAACTAAATTCTTTATTTAAAAAATTATTCAAATATTTTAGAACGTAAGTAAATCTATTATATTTATATAATATTTACATATAATTTAAACTAACTAAATTCTTTATTTAAAAAATTATTTATTTAATAATAAAGGGAGTAAGTTATTTATTTAATTCTATTTATATTTATATAATAATTACATATAATTTAAACTAACTAAATTCTTTATTTAAAAAATTATTTTGTAATTTCTTTCAGTTGGTAAATTATTTATTTAATTCTATTATGTTTATATAATATTTACATATAATTTAAAGTAACTAAATTCTTTATTTAAAAAAATTATTTATTTAATAATATAGCTTGTAAGTTATTTATTTAATTCTGTTATATTTATATAATATTTATGTATAATTTAAACTAACTAAATTCTTTATTTAAAAAAATTATTTATTTAATAATATAGCTTGTAAGTTATTTATTTAATTCTATTATGTTTATATAATATTTACATATAATTTAAACTAAACTAAATTTTTTATTTAAAAAATTAAAAAATCATTCAATAATATAGTGGGTAAGTTATTTATTCAATTCCATTATATTTATATAATATTTACATATAATTTAAAACTAAATACTTTATTTAATAATTATTCAAATATTTTAGAACGTAAGTAATTTATTATATTTATATAATAATTTACGTATGATTTAAACTAACTAAATTCTTTATTTAAAAAATTATTTTGTAATTTCTTTTAGTTGGTAAATTATTTATTTAATTCTATATTATTTATATTTACATATGATTTAAACTAACTAAATACTTTATTTAATAATTATTCAAATATTTTAGAACGTAAGTAATTTATTATATTTATATAATGATTTACGTATAATTTAAACTAACTAAATACTTTATTTAATAATTATTCAAATATTTTAGAACGTAAGTAATTTATTATATTTATATAATAATTTACGTATAATTTAAACTAACTAAATTCTTTATTTAAAAAATTATTTATTTAATAATATAGGGAGTAATTTATTTATTTAATTCTATTATGTTTATATAATATTTACATATAATTTAAACTAACTAAATTCTTTATTTAAAAATTAAAAAATCATTCAATAATATAGGGGGTAAGTTATTTATTCAATTCCATTATATTTATATAATATTTACATATGATTTAAACTAACTAAATACTTTATTTAATAATTATTCAAATATTTTAGAACGTAAGTAATTTATTATATTTATATAATGATTTATGTATAATTTAAACTAACTAAATTTTTTATTTAAAAAATTATTTTGTAATTTCTTTTAGTTGGTAAATTATTTATTTAATTCTATATTATTTATATAATATTTACATATGATTTAAACTGACTAAATTCTTTATTTAAAAAATCATTCAAATATTTTAGAACGTAAGTAATTTATTATATTTATATAATAATTTACGTATAATTTAAACTAACTAAATTCTTTATTTAAAAAATTATTCAAATATTTTAGAACGTAAGTAAATCTATTATATTTATATAATATTTACATATAATTTAAACTAACTAAATTCTTTATTTAAAAAAATTATTTATTTTATAATAAAGGGAGTAAGTTATTTATTTAATTCTATTATATTTATATAATGTTTACATATAATTTAAACTAATGAAATTCTTTATTTAAAAAATTATTCAAATATTTTAGAACGTAAGTAAATCTATTATATTTATATAATATTTACATATAATTTAAACTAACTAAATTCTTTATTTAAAAAAATTATTTATTTAATAATATAGCTTGTAAGTTGTTTATTTAATTCTATTATGTTTATGTAATATTTACATATAATTTACATATAATTTAAACTAACTAAATTCTTTATTTAAAAAACTTGTTTATTTAATAATATAGGGTGTAAGTTATTTATTTGACTCTATTATATTTATATAATATTTACATATAATTTAAACTAACTAAATTCTTTATTTAAAAATTATTTTGTAATTTTTTTTAGTTGGTAAATTATTTATTTAATTCTATTATATTTATATAATATTTACATATAATTTAAACTAACTAAATTCTTTATTTAAAAAATTATTCAAATATTTTAGAACGTAAGTAAATCTATTATATTTATATAATATTTACATATAATTTAAACTAACTAATTTCTTTATTTAAAAAAATTATTTATTTAATAATATAGGGAGTAATTTATTTATTTAATTCTATTATATTTATATAATATTTACATATGATTTAAACTAACTATATTCTTTATTTAAAAAATTATTCAAATATTTTAGATCGTAAGTAATTCTATTATATTTATATAATATTTGCGTATAATTAAAACTAACTAAATTCTTTATTTAAAAAATTATTTATTTAATAATATAGCTTGTAAGTTATTTATTTAATTCTGTTATATTTATATACTAATATTTATGTATGATAATTTAAACTAACTAATTTCTTTATTTAAAAAAATTATTTATTTAATAATATAGTTTGTAAGTTATTTATTTAATCCTATTATATTTATATAATATTTACATATAATTTAAACTAACTAAATTCTTCATTTAAAAATAATTTATTCAATAATATAGTTTGTAAGTTATTTATTTAATCCTATTATATTTATATAATATTTATATATAATTTAAACTAACTAAATTCTTTATTTAAAAAATTATTTATTTAATAATATAGCGAGTAAGTTACTTATTTAATTCTATTATATTTATATAATATTTACATATAATTTAAACTAACTAAATTCTTTATTTAAAAAATTATTCAAATATTTTAGAACGTAAGTAATTATATTATATTTATATAATATTTACATATGATTTAAACTAACTAAATTCTTTATTTAAAAAATTATTTATTTAATAATATAGCTTGTAAGTTATTTATTTAATTCTGTTATATTTATATAATATTTATGTATAATTTAAACTAACTAAATTCTTTATTTTAAAAAATTATTTATTTAATAATATAGCTTGTAAGTTATTTATTTAATTCTATTATGTTTATATAATATTTACATATGATTTAAACTAACTAAATACTTTATTTATAAAATTATTTTGTAATTCCTTTTAGTTGGTAAATTATTTATTTAATTCTATTATGTTTATATCATATTTACATATAATGTAAGCTAACTAAATTTTTTATTTAAAAAATTAAAAAAGCATTCAATAATATAGCGGGTAAGTTATTTATTCGATTCCATTATATTTATATAATATTTACATATGATTTAAACTAACTAAATACTTTATTTAATGATTATTCAAATATTTTAGAACGTAAGTAATTTATTATTATATTTATATAATAATTTACATATGATTTAAACTAACTAAATACTTTATTTAATAATTATTCAAATATTTTAGAACGTAAGTAATTTATTATATTTATATAATAATTTATGTATAATTTAAACTAACTGAATTCTTTAAAAATTATTTTGTAATTTCTTTTAGTTGGTAAATTATTTATTTAATTCTATATTATTTATATAATATTTACATATGATTTAAACTAACTAAATTCTTTATTTAAAAAATTATTCAAATATTTTAGAACGTAAGTAATTTATTATATTTATATAATAATTTACGTATAATTTAACTAACTAAATTCTTTATTTAGAAAATTATTCAAATATTTTAGAATGTAAGTAAATCTATTATATTTATATAATATTTGCATATAATTTAAACTAACTAAATTCTTTATTTAAAAAAATTATTTATTTAATAATAAAGGGAGTAAGTTATTTATTTAATTCTATTATATTTATATAATATTTACATATAATTTAAACTAACTAAATTCTTTTTTTAAAAATTATTCAAATATTTTAGAACGTAAGTAAGTCTATTATATTTATATAATATTTACATATAATTTAAACTAACTAAATTCTTTATTTAAAAAAATTATTTATTTAATAATATAGGGAGTAAGTTATTTATTTAATTCTATTATATTTATATAATATTTACATATGATTTAAACTAACTAAATACTTTATGTAAAAAATTATTTATTTAATAATATATAGTTCGTAAGTTATTTATTTAATTCTGTTATATTTATATAATATTTGCATATAATTTGAACTAATTAAATTCTTTATTCAAAAAATTATTTATTTAATAATATAGCGAGTAAGTTACTTATTTAATTCTATTATATTTATATAATATTTACATATAATTTAAACCAACTAAATTCTTTATTTAAAAAATTATTCAAATATTTTAGAACGTAAGTAATTTTATTATATTTATATAATATTTACATATGATTTAAACTAACTAAATTCTTTATTTAAAAAATTATTCAAATATTTTAGATCGTAAGTAATTTATTATATTTATATGATATTTATATATAATTTAAACTAACTGAATTTTTTATTTCAAATATTTTCTTTAGTTACTAGTAAGTTATTTATTTAATTCTATTATATTTATATAATATTTGCGTATAATTAAAAATAACTAAATTCTTTATTTTAAAAATTATTAGAGGGTAAGTAATTTATTTAATTATATAATTAATTAATCAAAATTTGAAATCTAACTTAGCAGTTAATTTGCAGAAATAGAAAACCCACAAAATAAAAAGCAAGACTTTTCTAGAAATTTATCTGAACGGTTAAAACAAACCAGTCAGTTAAATCAAGAAAAAAATAATCCGCAAGAACAATTGGCTCAATCAGAAGTTGATATTCAAGAATTGAAATTTCAACAAGGTCAATATAAAAGTCACCAATTAACACAATCTCAAATTAATAAGAAGAAAATAGAAGATGAAAATATAAGTCATTTTCAAGTTTCTCAAAATGAAATAGAAGAAATGATTTTAACACGTCAAAATCAATTGGAACAAAATTATCAAGATTTGAGATTTAACTCAACTGCACAAATTAGAGAATTTGCGGAAAAAGAAAATACTTTCAGGACCCTAATTACTTGTTTGCAAAATGAAAAGCAAGGCTTTTCTAGCAATTTATCTGAATGGTTAAAACAAACCAGTCAGTTAAATCGAGGAAAAAATAATCTGCAAGATCAATTAAAAGCTGATATTAAAGCATTAACATTTCAACAAATTCAATTCCGAATTAATTATAAGAAAACGGAAGAAAATTTTATTAAGCTAGAGAAGTTTGCTGAAACTAATTATCAATTTTCTCAAAATGAATTAAAAGAAACGATTTTAGCATATAAATCGGAATTAGTTAATTTACAACTACAAAATTTTCAATTGGAACAAAATTATCAAGATTTGAGATTTAACTCAACTGCACAAATTAGAGAATTTGCGGAAAAAGAAAATACTTTACAGTCTCTAATTACTTGTTTGCAAAATGAAAAACAAGCTTTAATTGAACAAAAAGAGCAATTAGAAAATCAATTAAATCAATTTCGAATTAATTATGAACAAATAGAACAAGAAAAAATTGAGTTGCACGATATGGTAAAAGGTCTCTCACAAAATCAAAAGCTTACTATTAAATTAAAGGCCAAGTTGGAAAAAAAAATTGTTCAATTGGAAGAAAAGATTGTTCAATTGGAACAAAAATTGATCAATGAAGAACAAATCAAAATAATCCTTACTTACACGTAAAATTATCAAATATTATACTTATTCCTTTTTTTAGCTAGTTAATATTCAGTTAAAATTTTATTTGATTACATAACCAAATCTTGAAAATGACTTGTTAATTTATATATTATTGTATAATTAAATAAATAAATTATTTTTCATACTTTTTTTTTAGAGAAATCAATACAGAAAAAGGAAAAAGTTTTAAGCTATAGTCAAGAATATCCAACGGAAATAGCCAGTTGAGAACTACACAGTGAAATTCGATAAACCGGATCTATCGGTTCCACTAAAAATATCCGGTTTAGAGAAAAAATTTCGATATATTGAAAATCTATTATATTGAATTTTTAAAAAATTTTCATGCTAATAAAACTAATATACACTATAATTTGATTTTTTCATCTAGTTTTAAGTTATAGAGGTCATGAAAATGAATATAAAATATTTTAATTGAATATATAAGTAATACTTAACTTCAGCCGAAATTAAGATTTTTATAATTCCGGCCAAATTTAAGATTTACCGAATCACGTTACTTAAATTTTATTGGTTCCCAGTCACGTGATCCGGTTTATCGAATCATTTTTACTATAGCTGGTTAGAAAATTGATCCGTTATAGCAAATATCGAGCTTTTACTAGTAAACTCCGTTATATCGAGCCTATTTTAATATACGTGATTTGGTTCCAGCAAAAAAGTCCGGTTTAGGCCCAAATCCGGTTTATCAAATATCCGGTTTATCGAATTTCACTGTGTACATATTAGCACATGCATTACTTTGTGGTATTGTTTTAAATTATAAAAATAGTAAAACGAGAAACCAAAAACTCTCAACATCATACAAATCCCAAAAACCATGAAATATACCTGCCAAGATTTCGGGTATTATTTTTTATGATTGTTGCGCCGGATTTTTCAAAAATGTTACTGCAGCTGCAGCTGTATGTGCATTGAAGGTAACGATTTCTATTCTTTTAATATGCGTTTATTGAATAATAGTATATTACCAAAGTTCGTTCACTTTAAGAAATAATTATCTTAGTAATAACTTGTTTAGTAGATAATATTTATCGTCTAAATAAACTTAAGTGATTAAAGAAGTCATCACTATCTTTGTCAATTAGAATTATCAACAACTTCAATATAAACAATTGCGAATCAAAAATTAACATTCTTTTATGATTTTTTATCAATTCAAGAATTCAAGCTTCTCAAAAATAATTTTAAAATCATTTTTTTTGATAATTTTATGATGAATTTTTTTTTTGGAAATCTTCTCATCATTTTAAAAATATTAATATCCGTGATGTTAAGTTTATGTAAACTTTATTATTTTTTTTTAACCATGGTTTGAAAATGTTAATAAATAACCAAATAGACTACATGATGGAACCATTAATAATTAAATTACATATAATGATTATTGTGGTTGTACCATAAAAAATTCAATGATGTCCATGAAATAACCATTATGTACAGTATCTTACTACACTATTTGTTAAAATTATGTTTAATATTGAGTTTTTTTATTAGAATCTGTTTGAGTTCTATGAATTCATTAGAATCCCATTCATTATCATCAATTAATTCTTTAATTTTTTTTCTAGTCATATCAACATTGGCATAATAATATCTAAAAATAAATTTATTTGGTTAATAAATATTTTGTAATTATTAAACTTAATAATAAAAAAAAAAATTTTTTTTTTTTACATACATTACTTCAGGAAACCATGAATTCCAACGTCTCTGATGTGGTAACAAATAAAATAACTCAATTTCAGCCAGAATCTAAAAAGAAAAATTTTAAAATTTTAGTAATTTATATAATAATTGAATAATCATTATAAATAATAATAGGTAGATTACTTGTAATCATATTAATATACCGCACCTCTGCTTTTTGCATTAAATATGAGACTCTATCATTATCTTTTTCAATTGCATTATTAAGTAATCCAATAAATAAATTCATAAGGTATACAACAATCAATAATGAGAATAAAACAATTAATATTGCAAGTGATGGATTATCAGTATACGACCAATTGGATAATGCACTTGAATCACCTAGCAATAAATTAGGAAATTTAAATACCGATAATAATAACATCACCAAAAAAATAATATCATACATATCCTTTGCATTACCTGTTAAGGATAGATACATTGCAAAAAGAGAAGTTCTAAAATCATTAAACATGTTAGTATTTCCATTAGGTTGTTGTATTAAAAATTGATGAGAATCAATGGTTCCATTTTTAAATATTTGATAATAAGAAGAGACTATATTCCAAGGATTATTAGGATCATTATTATTTGTAAGTTCATCAAAAGAAAATATAGATCTTGGTGTTAATAAAATATAAAATGCATGTGCAAAACTTATTATAATAATTAACAAAACAACTAAAAAAGAAACAATTTGTTTTGCAACACTGATAATTATTGCAAAATATATACCAAAATATTCTATTGCTCTAAAAAATAACAAAAATTTTATATCTAAAAATAAGCATGAAAAGGAAAGTAATGGAATTAAATTTGTTTCATTTGTTTGAAGCCAACGAATAGAAGTATAAATTGGGAGCACATATGCAATTACATCTATAATAATAATAAAATAAAATAAAATAATTAATAATATGATACTTTTTATTTATTAAAATGATTAAATAAAATATTATATATACCAAATAAGTTCCAAAAATCATGAGCCCATTTAATTGGATTATAAATAAATTGACGTACTTCAAAACTAAGATGAATAAATCCAAGTATGATTGAAGCAATTAGAAGTTGATTTTGAATTTCTTCATTGATATATTGTTGAGGAATTGTTGCAGCAGCCGTAAAACATCCAAGTAAAGCTATAAATCCAATCCAAATCACTGCATAATAATACTTTCCATAGGTATCCCATTTAAAATTAATTAATGCTTCTCCATTCCATGTTTTGTAAATATCTCTATTTATTGTTTTAACAAATGGACTAGATTTAGGTTTAATCAATTCCAAAAACCAATTATATTTTTGTGGATAGTTAACAAATTTAATATAAGGATTCATAAAAATAATTGTTGGTGTTGTAATTGTTGATCTTGGAAATATTTTATAATAAACATTAACAAAGTAACTAGGAATTAAATAAAAATAAGAAAGCATATCACTTACATAAATATTATTAATAAGATGGTATTTTAATAATATATAATATGTAGTAAAATAAATAGGTGAAAGGGGTAGAATTATTAAAAATTGAATAATATTTAGTACTATATATATCATGAATGTATATATATTCCTATCATGTAATTTTCTCATAAATATATTATATCTTGCCCACAAAATAGTTTGAGTTATATTAACCATTTGGGGATATTGAAAAGAACTTAGATGTAAATTGTTATTTTTATGTACTGTACTATAAAAGGGTGTATCTATAATCATTGTAGTTTCTAATGAATATCTTAAAATATATTCTGGATAATATTCATTCAATAATGACATTGTAGAAGTGATAATACTTAAAGACATATTATTGTTTCCTAAATCTTCTTTAAAATAATTAATACATTTTTTATAGATATCATCTATTAATTCCAAGTTATTTTCTTTAATTGCAAATTTTAATAATCCAACACCATACATTAAAAATGTTTCCTTATCATTAAGTGGTTTAGAAAGAGTATTATCTATTAGGTCCATTAATTCATCACCATATTTTTTATTCCTATCATCTTTACCAGGAACAATGTTTTGATATAGGTCCTCATTAATCTCAAAATACCAATTTTCAACAATTTCATCAGAATTATTAACATTATTTAATTCATTAGAATTTTTGATTAAAAAACTAATATTTAATTCCATTTTTTCCAAGTTAATCTTCCAAACATCTCCATCCAAAATTCCAAACGCGTATTTGCTCGTAGTTCGAATAGTATTAGGAAGATAAAAATGTTTTTTTGGTAAATGATCCATCATGGAATTCAAAAATCCTTTTCTTGGAATATTACTCAATAAAGAAAATAGTAAAGGACGTAATAAAGAATATAAAACAGGATGCTTTATAAGCATATGTAATTGGATAACTAAAAAAAAAAATATTATTATTAATTAAATGCAATAGTAGTTGTAAGATATAAATTTAAAGATATACAATACCATTATTTATATCAAAAGAAGCAATTGATACTTCTAATTCAATCGAATAAATAATTATTTTATCTATAACTCTTGTACAAATAAATTTCTCATCACTGGAAATTTTGACAAGCTCTGACTTCTATTATAAAATAGACAAATAGTAATTAATTACAAAATACTTCATATAACGAAATATTTGAATGATTAATATTTTATTACCATATATCTCATCTCTTTGTCATTACCAAATATCTTTATACTTTTTTCAGTAACAAGATTCCATTCATAAATGGAATTATTTGAATATAAATAAAGCTTATCATATTTTGATATGCTAATGAATTTAAAATTTCCTGATTTTTTATACATTCTTATGCAATTCCATTGATTACTTTTAGTTTGCGTTGAATAGATAAAAATTGTGCCACGACAATATAAAATAAGTTCATCTTTTAAATTAAAAGTACAATAATCATATGGATTACTGTCATCGTAAATGAGGTCACAATCTAGTTCAATTTTTTGACGATTATTCATCATGTCATATCGGTATATATCTAATAAAATATAATCGAATAGATATTAAATCACGCTAATTAATCTTTTAGTCTGCATAAATTTATAAAAATGCTTACCTATATACCAACTATAAGTATACGCAAATTTCTTATCATCGGAAATACATATTTGGTTTAATCTTTTATCAGAATTGACAGAAAATTCCGATTTAAGTTGACTCCCATCTACATTTTCGACATTCCAACAAATAAGTGATTTATCTCCTTCACTATAAGTAACGAGATATTTTCCTTTTGGTGATATTTCTATTTTCGTAATAGGTTTACCATTATGTCCATTATGTAGTTTTTCAATAATTTCACTATTATGAACGTCACTATCGACTTTATCGTGATAGGTTTCGTCGACTTTTATGAAAATTTCATCCATTTGATAATAAGGAATATATAAGTATATTTTCCTTTAATAATTAACGCTTTGAAAACGTCTATTATCATTTTATTTAAAATAATTTAAAGTAACACGTATTTTTTATCGTGTAGAAACTGTGTAATATTTGGCTTAATGGACGTATAAAAAAAAAACATGCATTTAATAAATTTGGTCATACGAAAAAAAAAATTATTTTTACCCCTTTTATAGACTTTCTATAGCCTATAGTATTTTTATTTTTTTTTCTTTTTTGGAAATCGATAATCAAAGATTTGATAAGATTAAACAATAAATTTATCAGAAATACATATTTTCCGATCCGTCTTATCTTATTGGGTACTTTGACAGAAAATTCTTTATTCTAACAAATGATTGAATGATCATTGTGTTACTGGATACTCTCTATATGGTTATCATTAATGAGTTGTTATCCGATTTTGATATTTGTTTGTTTATAACTGTGGATCATTTGTGTTTATGAAAATAACATTTTTTAACAAAAATTAAGGTTTAAATTGTATCATGACGATCATGCAGGAAAGAAATAGCGAAATAGGGAGTGCTAGTGGGAAAAATATTACAAAAATCAAAAATCACGATGAAAAATAACCGAGTAATGAGTCGCCGCAAGTACGTGATGTTTCACAACATACCATCCACGGGATCACTGATCACATAACGAAAAAAATAGAAAAAACTAACTTTATGGGCAGGATACTGTTAATATTACACAAGATACAACACTATTATCAATTTGTTACGACGAGATACATATCTTTATTTGACCACGGACTATGGTTAATGAATTTGGATGGTATTATGGTATGCTTATTTCCTGCGAGTTGGAACTTACAAGCAATTCTTTAACTATGCTGAAACAATTCTGGATAAAAAAAATTTCAAAATGCCGCTCATAATATTTCAAATAATATAAAGATGTGAATATATGGAACAATGGTAAAGGTTCAGAATTTTTATAAGTATAAGTGACAATTTTCAAGACGTAAATGGAAAAGAAGATTAATTGGATCTTTTTAAGCTGCACATTGCATAAATACCTTAATTATAATTGATGTGTATAGGTTATATTTGTTATTCTATTTAATAGAAGATCAATTTAGGGTTTTAAAAAAGCCATATCGAACGGATGTAATGTGATAAGTGAATCTGTACATTTTAAAAGGCCGAAAAAATTTATTTTTCAGATTATAGTTTCTGATTTTAAAATGCAAAAAAGAGTATTAAAAAATTCTTTTCAAGAACCAACCAAATATATATATATGTATATACATATTGAAAAATATAGATCATTAAATCGTCATTAACTCATTATATTTAGCCTATAAGATTTTATCTAAATACTTCCATTACATTCACTACTTTTACGAAAAAAATTTGGAATCTACATTCTTATAGAGTGAATGATGTTAAATATATAAACAAGTACCAATCTAATCGCTTTGCAATATTCTTATGGAATTAACTCGACAATAAATGTGACTTTAAAAGCTTTAAGTTATTTTAATAGGCTGAAAATAAATGGAAACTCGATAATAGAAGTAATTTTTACATAATGAAAGTATCCTAAATTCTAAAACTATCTTTCGATCGACTTTAATTTATTGACAACGTTAATTTTGAAAGCAAACGTTAGTTAATATACAAAAAATTTTCTAATTTCTACTCGAAAATAAATCTTTTTAGAACTAATTATGAATTACGTAGTAATAGCAATAACAATTTTTCCTTTATAGTTTACACCCATACGTTTTTAAACTCAATTATGATAAATCAAGACTAATTAAATTTTTCTTAGAATTTCAATATTTTTTCTAAGAAAATGTTCTTTAAACTGACTTCTTGTAAAAATATATAGGTTTATTTTCTAGGCCGTAATGTAAAAATTTTTGTTTATCTGAACTTGAATTAATCTGATATTGTATTAAATTATTTTCTTCTAATAAATTACGTTATTTAAAAATTTTTTATCTTATTTTATTTTATTTTTATTCGGTAATATGATGCTAATACTAAAATTAGAAAAAAAAAATATTTTAATTTACGAATCATCCAATGCAACTCTATAAAAAATTTTTATCCGAAAGTTTCCGTGGCTTTCGTAAAATTCCGTGAAAATGATACATACATGATACATTCACGGATATTCGTGTTAAAGAGATGAAAATTTCAATGATTTTAAGACTATAAATGATACATTCACGGAAAAAACATGGAAACGGATCAAACATTTTTACAGGGCAAGCGACGCAGAAATTTAAAAAAATATGTAAGATAAAATTATGCTTGTATTTAATCAGATGTATTGTAGTTTAACCCATAAGTATACTGTATATATTAACTAATTTCCCCTTACTTTTTACAACCGGTTTACAATAATATTGAGCTTAGAATAAAATAATTTACTGTAATATTTTCTTGAAAAATTATATAGACCTACTAATCTATGCTTCCCTTTATGCAAAAAGTACATTAAAATGAAATTGGTTTTGCAAAATTCTCAAAATAAGCTTTCTCATTTCCCCATTTTAAGATGGCCAAGGATTAAATACGGCCAATTTAAATAAACAATAACGTCATCAATTAATTCTATTTACACGTGATAATACCGATCATTTAATCACGTGCCCATTTATTTGTAACACCATTTTTTTTTCGTGAAAAAAAAAAATATATTTCGATCGATCTACTCTCCCTATCTTCAGTCAAGGAAAAGTAAAAGCAAACTCAAAAAGAATTGTCTAAAAAACCTGAATGTGTTTAAAATGTATATGGGTAAAGTATTCAATTATTGATAATTTTATTGTAAATATTTGATTATATCTTTATTGTTATAATAAAGATTATTATTAACTATTATTTAACTAATAAATGGTTATGTATTTTAGAAGAAGCGACCAATGGAAAATTATTAATAGCTGTAGTTGATCTGTCATGTCTTTTAATTTTGGTACTAATAAGTTAAATAAAGTTTGTTTTCATTAAAATAATTAGATAATAGGTTGGCGGGTTGCTTGATTAAGTAAGGTATAATGGATTCTATTATTATATTTACTTTGGTTAGAGATGGATTAGTTGTTGCATTTACTGATTCTATAATATATCGTAATACTGGTAGGTACCAAGTTGTCTTTGAGTGTGCTATATTTTTGAATTATTTTTAACGTAAAAAATTACTTTAAAAATAGAAGCTCGTCAACTCATTGCTGAAACTAAAAGCTAGGAACCATCGAAACCTAGTTAATTGGATATACAGTAAATGCATCTGAAACAATATTCAAGCAAAAAGTATTGGATCATATCAAAGAAGGTCGCTTTAATACGTGTATGTACTGTACATATTAGGATAAATAAATTATAAAACCGCTTATATTTATAATCAGTGATTTTCATATTACTTAGGTCACAAGGAGAATATAAAAAATATATACCAGCCACTATATAGAAAGAGCGTTGTGATCGATTCAATGATGGAGTTATTATTCCGGTACGAATATCAGATCAGTAATTAAGTTTTATTATCGCGTTTGGAATAATAATGTCAAAAACAATAGGCAAGTAAGTGGCATTGTTTTATTAACACTTGTGAAACGTACAAAGCTTTCTTTACTTTCTTCATGATTTTTCATTAAGAAAATTTACAGAATTTTTATAATTGCTTTCAAGCTTGTATTTTATTCATTCAATTGAAATTTTCTCAAATGATTAAAATTATTTTAAAATATTATTTAGAAAATCTTTTAAAAAATTCTCCAGTATAATAAGCTAATAAAAAACAGATTACGGAAATAAGTAACATGATCACTGATGGCTATTTTATTTGATCATTATTTATATAAAAATATCGAAAATTCTACATAGTATAAATTATAAATCCATAAATAATAAATATATATGAAAACAATGAATTCGTACTGGGGTTCGATAAACTAGACTACCGTTTTGAAGTCTTATGGAATAAAATTATGATAAACAATGTAGAACATGAATAATTACTGTATCATAGGATTCTTTTATCTCGATAAAATTAATACAATTGAGATTTTTTTAATCAGAAATTATTTAATATTTGCTATTAATTTTTACGAATTTTTCGTTAAAAGTTATTTATGATCTATAAAAAAAAAAATTTTTTTCTTTCCAATGGTTTGTTACTTCACCAAAATTATACGATCAAATTTTAATTTTTCACAAAAAAATGAAAATTCAATCTATTCACTTAATATGTTTGGAAAGTATATGATTTTTTATTAGTGTTCAAATAGGACCTATACAGGAGTAGGGTACACAGATGCGTCGCCATCATAGTGGAGTTAGACGGAGTAACGTTCATAGTTGGGGCATTTGCAATCCCATTTTAACAAACAGAATAATTTGTAAACAAGAAATCAAATACTATTTTTGGAATTTTTAACAATATATTAATAGTTTATAGTACGGTATTGTATGTATGAAGAACGACTTAAGCTTTTATTATGAAGTATACAGTACAGGCAAAAATACACAGATTAATTTGCAATATCACAACGAAAAATCCAATAACTCATTTCTAAATATTTTTTCCTGATTAAGCTAGATTATGACATATAGGTTACGGTAAGATGAAAAATCTTAGACATTATATGATCTTTGAGACGCTCATGACGAACGAGAAAATTGAAATGGACGCATTATAAAAATTTTGACTATCTGATCAAATTACTTATTTTATTTTTCCAAAATAAGTTTATTTATTAGTAAATTATTACTATTGCTTTAAAAACATTTTATTACCATTAATTTACAATTTATGGAGTTTATTGATATACAGCTAAATATTATAAATTTTTTTTTTTCTAAAAAAAAAATAATAATTTCAAAGAATGATATAATTAAATGTAACTGCCAGAGATTTTTTGTATTAACTGATTTAGGACTTAAAGATATTCCAACTAAAACTATGCTTGATTGTATATGATAACAATTTTAACATATTCTTATTATATAGTTTATTTTATCATGAGATACATCTTGTGTTACTCTGGAAGAAGTGGAGGAAAAAACAAACACTTTATGAAATTTAGGAAATATGGCAAAAACCTGAAATGATACTACAATTCATTAACTTTTAAAAAATAATGAGTAAGGAAATAAGTATTAAAAATATTTGAAAAAAATAATAATAATTTTGTAATAAAAAATTATGGGTGATTTTTTTAAAAAATAATAATTTTAAAATAAGATAATCAAATGTAACATAATGATCTAAAAAAAAATCATATCACTAAAATTAATTGGTATATAATATAAGGTTAAAGTAAAAAAAGTTAAAAATAAGTAAATAATTATTATTACGTTATCCGTTTTATCTATTCAAATGCTCTAACAATAACCTTTAAACACTATTACATTTTTTATTCTCACATATTATTTTATGAAAAAATACAATAAAAAATTTTGCTTTCAAACTTTTTAACTAGTATTTTCTCGCATTTTTTTAATACTTAATATCAATCATGAAAAAATATCACATGTATTACGCAAATAGAAAAAATGGTTACTAAATAACATGCAAATTTCTTTGAATTTGAAAGATCTTCCTTATCTTCCTGCTTAAAGATCTTTCCCGTACTTATTTTCCTATTGAAAGCAATCACTATATTCCGTGCTTTTAATTTCATGTTTTTGTATAATACGCAAGGATAAAGATAAAGCCGAATGATATGTAGATTTTCTCTCGCCGTTCTCGCCGTAATTTTATGTCCAATCTTAAACAAAAATTTTATGAAGCGAATGTTACCAAAGGTATTGGAAACGAGTGTTCCAGAATTTTTTTTAAGGCTGTTGTATCGCGAATAAATTGAAATAATTTGTAATAAGATTAGAGAACGTTCGATAATTCTGTAATTTAATAGCATTGTTTATTAATATTTATTGATTTTTTTTTTTTGGAAAATAAATTTTATTGAATATTCGAATCTAAACTTTAGCTACTACCCATCGAAATGTTAATTTTTTTTCTTATTATAATAGAACAACATTAAAAAATTTGAATAAATAAATAGTATACTAATTTATTAAATCAATATAGTATGGTATTTATATATTTAATAATTTGAATAAATTTATTAAAATTATTTAAATTACAAACTAAGAATTTTGTACTCTAGTCTTAGTGTTTAAATAATCAATGATAAATAAATAATAAATGATAATACTTTAACATATAAAAAAAAAATATTGTTAATTTGATTTATCAAAAAACAATTTAAAATCCATCTAAAGATAAAAAATTGATTAATTATTTGCAATTTATTTTTTCTACTTTATTTTAAGAGCTTACCATCAGGAATTTCCAGTTCATCTTGTTCTTTTGAATGAAAGTTTGGATTATTATATACTTCGTCATCATCTGTAATAGATAAGTATATAGAATTAAAATGGTATTAAAATTGTTTTTATTACGTGAAATTTTCACCTACCATCGACATATTTTTGAGTTTTTTCTTTTTCGTCATCTAAATTTTAAATAAAAGTCGCGTCTAATAAATTAAATTGATATAGTAACTTCATTTGCATTTGTTAGTAATTTACTTACTATTTGAATTTATTTGCAACTTTTTAAATTCTTCGGGTAATTTTTCACTATCATCTAAAATTAAGATATAAATTTAATATATAAATCAATCTCGATTTGACAATAATTAAAATATATTACCTCTAAAAATAGTAATTACTTTTGATGATTTGCTGCTATTCCGCTCATTTGATTTATTAAAGTCGTTAACTAAAATAAAAATTAATTATTAAACATCATTATATGATAATTAAACGCTATAATGTTGTTAAATACTTACAATCGTTAGGAATGTTAAAATCATACAATTTACTATGAAACACTATTAGCAGTAAAATAAAGTATTTAAAACTAAATTATTATAGTAATAAAAAAATGGTAGAAATTATTATTTATACGGTTATACCTTCTTGTTCTTCTATTATAATAAAAAGATAACATTAATAATGTATTTTAAAATAAATATATTCATTGATAAAATATTATACACTTATACCTTCTGTTGCATTTCTTGGTTCAGGTAGATTTCCAAAGTTGTGAATTTTACTTGTAAATAATCTGCTACTCGTATAATTTTCTTCTACCTTATTCATTTCTAAATTATCCATTTCTGATTTGAATAATTCATCTGACATATTTTGATAATATAAATTAATTTTTTGTATTTTTTTCCAAAATGTATTATAATCAGGTCTTTTTAATGGATCAGCATCCCAACATTCTTTCATTAAATTTTTATATTCCAATGGAGTTCCTGGCACAATTTTTGGCCTTATACCGTTAATAATATTCATTACAATATCATTTTCATGTTCATAATTTATAAATGGTGTTTGTCCAGATGAAATTTCCCACATAAGAATTGCAATACTATAAATATCAGATGCAAAAGTATATTCTCTTCCAACAATAACTTCGGGTGCTATGTAAGGAAGATTTCCATATATACTTGTTGAACATTTATCAGCAGGTCCACAAAATCCAAGGTCACTAATATACCAATGATCATTTAACTGTGAATATAATATATTTCCGGAATGTAAATCTCTATGTATAGCTTTCTCTTTATGAATATAATAAAGTGAACGAGTTATTACATTAATGATTTTCATTCTATCTTTCCATGTAAGTTGATTATGATTTTGTTGTAAATATTTTCTTAAATCTATATCCATTTTTATCATTACAAGCATATAATTTCCATTTGATGGATTTTGCGTTAAACCAAAACATCGAACAACATTTGGCCATTTATTACTTATAGTTAAATGCGATCTAGCCTAAAAGACAATAATTTGTAAAATACTAGTGCTAATACAAAAATTACAACAATTTTATAAAATATGGAATACAATAATACAAACCTCTTCAAACCAACTTTGATTTGCACTTTCAACATTTTCTAATTTTTTTAATATTGCGTCGCAATTTCCAAATCTTGTTAATTGTTTTTTTTCAGAATCCCATTCTTCATAAACTCCATTAATCCAGTCTGCTGTATAGATTTCAGAAAATCCACCTTTTGTTAAATATTTAATATTTTCTAAATTACTATATGGGATCCATTCAACTATTTTACTCGGCATAAGTGATTCCATTTGACATTTCTGTATTAAATTATCAATATCATCATTTCCAGATGTCCAATTTGAAAAATCTTCTTTTAAATAATTTCGAACACAATATTCACAATATAATGTGGCTAAACATTCTTGCTTACAATTTTCACAAATTCTTTTTGTACCATCATTAAACATAACTTTATTTCGATCATAACTTTTAGTCATCCATCTTATTGCATAAGTTTTTTCATCATTTGTAAGAATTTTATCAGCAAGGACTGTTTGTTTTTGAAATTCAAATTGTTTGTGTATATCATTGTAAATTTTAGTATCTGTTAATGATGTTGCTCTATTAACTGTTGCGCCAATTAATTCATATCGAAGAGTGGACATAATGTAATCAATAAGAAAGAGAGAATGAATGAATTATTTTAAGTTTAGTAAAATGCAAATTTGTTGATCAAAATTTCATGTTGTCCCACATAAATTTTGTGACCTTGAGGCGTAATATTTTACGCCTCATAACCAAAAAAAGAAAAATATTACTACCATTTGTATGATCAATAATTTTATTTTTTTTTTCAGTGAATATAAATTGCGTTTAACAAATTGATTGTCATACTTAATGAAGATAAACAAAAATCAATGATTATGACTATTTTTTTGTAGTATCTTACTTAAAAAAATCAAGTCATGGGTTTTCATGTTACACAATCCAAATTATTTATATAAAGACTTATTCTAAATTCTAAACGTCAGACATATTTTTTTTGTTATATAAATGAAGTTTAAAAAAATTTACAAAAATAAAATAACAGATATGATAAAAAAAAATACGAAATATATTAAATTATATTCCAAAAATTGTACTTGGTTTTTTATGTTGTATTATTTTCATTTCTATTATTAAATTAAATCATATTACAATAAATTTAGTAATAAAAGAAAAAAAAAATTCTTTTTACATAGCGTTTAATTTTACTATAATAGGACTGAAGAATATATATATAATATTAGGACCTAATTTTGTAATAAATAGACTTACTATATAATTTTCCAGTAAGTCAAATTAAAAGTGATTTATTGTAAGACTTTTTAATATTCATCTAAAATCTTTTTATTTAATAAAATTCATTTTTTAAAAAATCTTTTTTTAACGAGAAATTTTTTTATAAAGTCTATGGAAATTGTTTAATAAAATCCATTTGAATTTTTAGATATAGATTTTTGTTTGAGAAAACTAATGTGAGAGATTTTTTGAGAAATTTCTGCATCAAGTAATTGATGCATTCAGAAAAATTTACAAAATTAATTTTTTGTTGAAAAAAGGTATTTAATTGAAAAATCTTAAATATTAAATAATTTTTGGTAAAATAGAAATCGACGGAATATGTATAGTTTATGAATCATAAAAATGGAGTTGAAAATTTTTCATGTCAAAAAATTTTAGGACGGAACGTCCATCCGGAATGGTACTCACCACTTAATTATGTGTCCTTTCCTTTGGTCATATCGATTCAAAATCTATGGACATGATGTTGACTATTTTGTATTCTTGATGTCATATAACAAACATTACACTTCGAAGCGGTGTTACGATCCCGTTCATCAGCCGTCACTTGGATAGTTTTAGAGATTGGTATTGTAAGATCTACGCCCGTGATAAATCACGTAGTCTTAACATAAAGATACTTTATTAATAAAATAAAATTACAAGAGGTTAATATGACAATGCTCATAAGATAATTTCTAAAGTATAACCATAATTTCTAATAAATTCTAATAATAGATCCTCTTTCCAAATTTTGTCCTTTTTTATAATTTCTGTCGATCATTATTTTTCACTAAAATATTTTCTAAGTTCATAAAATTATTTCATTTTTAAACTTTTCAATTTTGATTTTTCCACTTTTTGACTTACAAATCTTTTTCCTCACAAAATATCCTTTCAAAAATGTCGTTTTTCACTTTTCGTAAATATTAATTTTCCAAAATTTTCAATTTTCGATCTTCAAATCCTTTTCTTATTATAGAAATATCTCGATTCTAGTTCCCCAATTCTAAATCTAAAAATAAAAGTGAACACAAAAATCGTTACAGATGTTACACTTGTAACATTACACAATTATAATACTAAAAATTTTATACTAATAATTCACTAGGTTCATGGGCTCACGGCATTACAGTAATGCCGGGATCATATTAATTATAAACCACAGCAATTTATTTATTGTAGGTACATAACCTACGAATTTTGAAATGTTTTAAAGTGAAATACGTATAAAAACCTCCTGGGTCATGAGGTTAAATTGATTATATACAAAGTTTAGTGTTGTATATCATTTTAATAATTAAGGGAATAATGGATTTTATTGGTTAACAAAATGGAAATGATGATATAATATTTATCAACTGCGGGATACTTTTATGACGATTGTCAATTTTTTAATGAAGATTATAATTTATCTTATTGGTTATTGTTAATTTAATGATCATAATTTTGGAAGGAATTACGTATGTTGATCACAAATTGATGAAATAATCACGTGGAAAGATGACGATAATGAGTTAGAGAAGAGGACATATAAGTATATAACATGAAGTTTGACCATTTTGGACATAATCTTCGACCTTAAATTTTGGACCTTAAATTATTATATTTTGCACATTCCCTAATATTCGATTCTTTTATACTATTTTCTTATGATGAAAAAGTACATTTCTTAATAATTTATGAATTCTATTTGGTAATTTAACCTAAGTTACTCTTGTGGTTTCACCGGGGCAACAAGTTATTTTATTGATTTTATTCGTGAATTTCATTTTATTTTCATATTTTGGGATGGGAATTTTGGGAATTCGATGAATTTTATAATATTTTATTGATGAAATAATGTTTGAAAATGGGTTTTGGTGAATTTTTATTAAGGGAATAATCTTATTTTTGAAAAACGGAAGGGGAATTATCGTTTTTCAACATTTAATTTTTCTTTGATGAATTTATGATTTTATATTATTTTTAGTTTATTATTTTATTATTTTTATCATGTTTTATTTTATTTTTAGATAATTTATATTTAGGTTGATACTATTATGTATTTCCCCAATAGTGGGAAGATAATCGAGAAAATTAATATTTTATTATATTTAATAAAGGAATATTCACGTAAGACCATCGACCCCAGTCTTACAGCGTCGAAGCGGTGCTACGTTCCGTTCATCCGTCACTTGGATAATCTTTATTCTTTAGTGTATTATTTCAATAAGCAGGAAATTAGCCCTTATTAAGAATAAAAATTTATGCAAGTTGTACAATGGTATTACTTTGTTAATAATTTTTATGAACCAGTTGCACGCATTAGCAATATATCTTACAGTTCCTGTTGCTGCGCCACACAAGAAAGCGAAGAAGAAGCAAGTCTTTGGAAGCGACTTCTTGCAGTATACTTCACCAGTGTTTTATTGCCTGAAGTACTGAATAGTCTATGGCCAATAGGCTTCGTAACTTACTTGCAAAAGGAACCTATACTTTGGAGACATTGTGATAATTATAGAGAAAAAAATTTCTTATCGGGTATTGCATTGGTCACTTTTTATATGAAAGTAATTAAAAAAAAAGGAAAGTAATATTTTTTCATATACTTTTTTTGTAATAGCAATAAATACATAATGAAGTCATGATTTATGCGAAAGTATATTTTTTATATGAAAAAATAATTTTTACTTTTACGCGTTAATGTCGCATAGCTTTGAGACTATTATATAATTTAAATCAGGAATTTCACATTTTGTAATTTTTATTATTTAAAAAAAAAGTTTCTTAATTAAACACATACAACTTATTCAAATTTAAATATGCAAATAATTTTTATATTACGATCGTTTTTGTTAAACAAAGTTAATTATAATTACCGAAAACAACTTCATTAATAATAAACAAAATTTCTCACGAAATGATCCCATTAGAATTTATCAAATTGTTCATTATCACGATATCTTCAAAGGTATTATATGGTATTATACGTAGAAACTTGGAAACCATCTGTTTTAAACTTAAAAATTTTTATTTAGCTTTTCTAAATTCCCATTTAATTAAATTTTTATTTTCACTTGGACCATTTCATTTTAGGATAACTTAATAATGGAAAATATAGCGGGCTTTCCAATTTTATCATATGAATTTTGCCGATCATTTCAATTTTATCACACGATATAAGTACCGTTGTGAGATTTTGTTTTTTGAAAAATTCTATATATTAAAATATTCCTGTCTAGTTGGTAATTTGAACATAATTATTTTTATTAAATCTATTTGTTATTGATCAACTTTTATATGTAATAACTTTTGATTTAACGATTTTATACATTGCAAAAGTCTTGGCGGATTAAAATTTCACATAATAAATATTATTCAAACTTAAGAATTATATTTGATTTAATTTTAAATAATGGAACATATTAAAGTCCCTCATTTTACTTCAAATTTTAATAAAATTTTAGAAACAGATATATCAAATTGTTGTTTGTTAATTTGGAATGGAAAATTATTATGATCCTACAATCATTTGAAAGCGGAGAATGAAAGCTATCCAGTAATTAAAAATTGCATTAGTTGAATTACTGGTTGAAGATTAATTTCGTCTAATACATAAATTTTCTATTTTTTAGCATGATCATTAATATCTCCGCATGACATGATCTTTTAAAATAAAACTAAATTATTTGTTTAATATATATGCATATTAAAAAAAAGAACACTATATCGTCCAATTTATTTTCGATGAGTCATACAGATCGGCAGAATTCTGGTCAATAATAATTCTGGCCAGAATTATGCCGATCATTAATCGACTAATTGGTTTAAAAATTTTACCGCAATAATACTGTAATTGATTGATTTTTTAAAATCATTTTCGAAAAAACTTTAATATTATGAAAATACTTATTATTTTATATTACGTCAATCTTAAATGTATTTGAACAATTAAATGTATTAGAATCTGTTCAATTTCATCTTTTGATACTCATTTTACTCGATAAATTATTATTTAACTAAACCAATTAAGGCGATTTTGGCCAGAATTACAAAAATCCGGGTAATTAAAATTTTTATTCAAGATCTGATTATTTAGAGAATTTTAAATATGGATTTGGTTATAATAATCTATTATTAATTAAATCAACAATTTCTTCAATTATTATATATAAAATATTGTAAAAAATATCAATTTTTTTTTTGATTTTTATGACAAACTATTTATCCAGTGTTCAATTTAATTGAAAAAATCTTAATCATTTTTCTGCCAATTTTCCTACATTTTTTTTTTAAAAAAAAAAATAATAATTTTGTAAAATATTAATATAATATTAACTAATTTTTTAAAATTACATGTTTATATTGATTTTAAAAAAAAATTTTGTGTAATAATAAAGTTAGTAACTAATTACAAAAAACTAAAGCTGTTATTAATAAAAAATCTTTTGGGACTTCACCTATATATAAGAATTTTTTTGGGTTTCTACTTGGTCTTGATAATAACTTGGGAGATAATTAAATAATCAATAATGATCTATAAATAGAAATAAAAAGGTTATCTTATGATCACTCAGATAAATGAGTTATTGAATTACTAGGCTGATATCAGAACGCTCATCCACGCTTACTCAGGCATATATACCAGATTTCATCTAGACTCACAAAGAATCCCGACAAATAAATATATTTGGAAAACCTTAGACATATATATACGTGAGCAGACCCATGAACTAAATCGTAAAAAAGCCTTCATTGCAATTAAAGCTTGATTGAACACAATAACTCACCTAATATCAGTAAATTTCTGTTAATATTGTTAAGAATAAGGTGGGTGGTATTAACAGGATTCTACAAGAATAACTAATAATTACATTCTGAACATTATAAAAATGCTTATAAAGGTTCAAAACTACTCCTATTTATAAAAATTTATGAGTCATAATTATTAATATTTATAATAATATGAATAATTACAAATACTAATTTCCATCCTTTCAATAAAATAATAATGAGTCATAGTTATTAATATTTACAATAAGATGAATAATTACAAATCCTGATTACTAATTTTCCATTAACAGAATATTATTCATTATTTTACATTTGGTAAATTAAGTTACCAATTTTTACAATGAAGTAAGTTATTTATAATGAGTTATAATAATTAAATTGTATTATTTCATTTTCACTTGAACACTATGAAATTTGAATATATTTTAACACATTTTCTGTGCTACGATATTTCATATGCCCAAATTCAATTAATATGTGATATAACTTATATAATAATTTACGTAGAGTTTATAAAAATATATTTTTTGGTTAATTTTATAATTTGAATTTGTATAGTTCTAGCCCAAATTACGAAATTCTAAATCATGAGGTTTCAGATAAACAATTTAAAGTATCTTTTACAAACTTTTTGTTATAGATCTAAATCTGGTCAGAATTATAAACTTACTATCAATCACTGTTACTCATGCAATAAACATTTTATTTTAATTAAATTTGTGATCATTGAAATTGCTCTGCTACAAATTTAATAGTGCACAATCAATTAGAAATGATTAATTAATCAAAAATTGAACTTTAATCTTAAATCAATTCTGATATACAGGGGTAGGGTACACAGATGCATCGCCATCATAGTGGAGTAACGTTCATAGTTAGGACATTTATAATCCCATTTTAACAAACAGAATAATGATTGAAAACAAGAATCAAATACTATTTTGGAATTTTAACAATATATTAGTATTTTATAGTACTGTATTGTATGTATGAAGAATGACTTAAGCTGATATCACTTTTTTAATTTATTATGAAATATATAGTATAGGCAAAAATACGCAGATTAATTTATGAAAAATTCAATAGCTCATTTCTAAAAATTTTTTCCTGGTTAACATATAAGTTACGGGGTAAGATGAAAAATCTTAGACATTATATGATCTTTGAGACGCTCAGGATGAACGAGAAAATTGAAATGGACACATTATAAAATTTTGACTATCTGATCAAATTACTTATTTTATTTTTTCTAAAATAAGTTATTTATTACTATTGCTTTAATACATTTTAGTACTATGAACTTACAATTTACTATGGAGTATATAGCTAAATATTGAAAAAAATATAAAAATTTTAAAAAAGATATCAATTTTATTGATTTATTATTATTTTATTATTAATCAAGCATAGTAATAATTTAAAAAAATAAATCACTGAAAATAAATGAATTAAAAATCTATAAAAAAAATAATAATTTCAAAGTAAGATATAATTAAATGTTATATGCCACTGCCAGAGATTTTTTGTATTGCAGTTTATTAAGCTTTAAAAATATTTAAGAAAAATAATAATTTAAGATATAATTAAATGCTGAAAATAATGAGTAAGGAAATAAGTATTAAAAATATTTTAAAAAATTAATAATAAGAAGTAAAAAAATTTTAAAGTAAGATAATCAAATGTAACATGATCTAAAAAAAAATTAAATCACTAAAATTAATAAGTGGTGAGAATTGTTTTATAGGTATATAATATAAGATTAGAAAAAAAAAGTTAAAAATAAGTAAATAATTATTCTAACTAATAGTATGATATTAATTAATTTATATATATATATTCTATTTAATCTTAATATATTTATAATTAGTTAATTTTTCACCAACAGATCTCCATATAATTTGACGAAATCCTACTACCACAATAACAAATCCTATTAACTTGTTAGGATTTGAATTAATTATCTTAATTCGTTTATCACATACTCCCATGGAATCTTTGTTTGCTTGTCCTTTTGCAATTACTTCTATGTATCTTCTTAGCTGCTTCATTCCTTTGTATAATATCTCATTTATAGTTGTTTGTTTATATTTATTAGCTTTTTTATCATAATATTTATATTGTCTTTTTAATAAAATCTCCTCCTCTTCTTTTTCAAGTATTTCATCTAATTCTTTTAATTCATTTGCATTAAAATCTTTTGTTTGTTTTCCATTAATATTGCTCACTAACCCAGTTAGTGGAATATATTTTAATTCTATACTGATATAGCTTTCTCCTAGAACAAAAACATCAAGGAAACCAAATCTACCATTTCCTTTACTCATTGCAGCATTCATTATTAAGCAAAGTTCAGGAACATGATATTTTGATGGCAAAAGAAGTTCTACAGTTACTTGGAGAACTGATTCATTTGCTGAAGTTAATGACATTCGTGACCTTGTTAATAATGTTTCTTTCAGAAGTTCAGTAAACCTGGTGATATTATCTGAAATAAGATCTTCATATGCCAAAGCAATATGAAGAATATCTTCAGCTATTTTTATATGATCATCATTTTGTTTTTGTTTCTTTTTAAGTTCTATTAATATTTGAATGCATAAGTTAGTAAATTGTATAAAAATAAAAAAATAATTGCAATTTAATAATGATAGTAGGTAAACTTACCAATAAATAAATTATCTATATCACTATCATTATTTCTTTTAGTGCTTTTATTAATTTCTTCTTGATTTACTTTAGAAGTTTCAGGATATTCATCTTGCTTTGTCATATAATTTTCATTTTGATTTTGTTTCTTTTTAAGTTCTAATAAATATTCTGTATCATTATTATTTCTTTTATTACAATTTACTTGAGAAGTTTCAGAAAGATCTTTGGTAAGTACTTTAATTGTATCTTTTGAATGTGATTTCTTTTTAGGAACTAAATTCTCTTTTTCATATTCTTTGATTACCCTTTGCCAATATGCTTGTAATTCCTTTTTATATTCTAAACGTTCTATATTAATCTATTAATAAAAAGAAAATATTGTTAGCAGTGTGTAAAATTTATTATTTAGTAGTAAAAGAAGGTACATAGTCAATTCCTCCTCCAGAATTAACAGACTTTTACCAACAACAAAGTTAGGGTGCCTGAATATTGAGCTTGGAGTGGTTACCAAGTGTCTCCAAACAGTAATTCTCAGAAGTCGAAGCACATGGTTGATAAACTCAGTAATCTTGTCATCTTTACATATAGCACATCCAAGACACATACTCAAACTCAGTTAGTAAACTGAAATCATCATTACATGTGGCTTTCCATTATGGCATATGTTCAAACTCAATCAACTAGTCATCTTGCATGTGGCTCGTCTTAAGAGTTACCCTATCTCTGCAAAATAAAAAAAAATACACACCCTTTTTTTTAATGTTTCAATAACTTGTTGATCTACAAAAATCTTTTCTGCTTCTCTTATATAATTACTAGCCCAAGCATTATCCAGATTATACCATTTGAGATCTGAAGTTAATGAATTCATAATAATATCATGGTGTAATTTCAAGAATCCACGATATGATTTATTGCTTTGTTTTTTTAAATAAGAGATGAGAGCTAAAAGCCAAAGAATTAGTTAGTAAAAAGCTAAAATTTACCATAAGTTGAAATATTGTTTAATAAACTTACTATCTTGACCAGGATATACACTCATATTGATTATATTTAATATATCTAAAAAAGTGAAATTGATAACAAATGGTTCAAAAGTAAAATAAATTTAGTATTTAATTTTAGTGTTCAATGATAATTTTCAGAAAATTTATAGAATTTAATTAACTTTAGAGGGTTTTTAAATAAATAAATAATGTTCTTGAATGTAATAATGATTCAGATTGATACATCAATGCAAATTATCATTTGTCAATCTGACACATTATTTATAATGATATAAGTTTACTAAATTAATATCCTATTATACAAATTATTATAATGCTATTAATCTAATTGTTATAAGTATGATATATTGTTGTATTCATACATGGATACAGTTAGCACATATTATGAATTACTTATGCATCATATATGTAATTTTAATGAATTATGAGTCATATGATTCAAAGTTTATCATTTATTATTAATCATATTTAATGTAAGCCATATTTGATGTTTAAAATATATTTTAATTATAATAACTCATTGCCTCTGCTTTGTAATTGTGAGTAATCTTTTTTAATTATAGTCATCCTTGGTAATCATTATTAGTAATACACATTATTTCTGTTATTGATGTGAAATATTATCAATAACATAAACTAGTTTTATAAGTCATAATTATATAACTTTACTAACTTAATATCCTATACAAATCATTATAATGCTATTAATCTAATTGTTATAAGTATTAAATCACAGTTATCTTTGGTAATCATTAGTAATCATTCTTATTCAAAGTTTCTTTTTAATTTTATTTGAAAAATATGAATCTTTTAAGAAACTTTGTGAATAAAAAAATTATGATCTGCAATGTCAACCACTGATAACTAAAAAGTCTTAACTTTATTCATGTTGTTTAGTTTAATATATTTCATGTTTTTTGAGCTTTTGTTTTCATGGTTTTAAACTTTCATAATTTTTTAAAATCACTTTTATATAAAAAGCTTCAGTAAAAAAAAAATAGCAAATTCTTTTTATTTATTCTTTTTTTTTTATAATTTGGAATATTTTTATTAAAAAAAAAATTATTTTAGGTACCATTATGATTTATTTTGTTTAGAAATAAGATGAGGATTGAGTGTGAAGAATTATGGTAGAGACTTTAAGGAAATGTTATAAGAACTTGCTAATATTTCTATTAGAATCCTTGGTTGTCTTGAATTATTGGACTTTGGAAATTTGAAATAAACTATGGAAGGGATGGTGAATAAAAGTATTTAAGGAACATTAAGTAAGACTTTACTAATGTTCCTTTTTTTTTCTTATAGGTCTCAGTTAGTAAAATCCCGTTCACTGGTTTAATTTCACGTGATTTATTTTATTTTTATTTTTATTTTTAATTTCCATGTGAACAAAGTCACGATACAAATTACAGGGACGAACTATACGTAAGCCTAAAGTAATTCTAAATTAAACCGTGAACCAAACTGCCAAATTTGACAGCGCCACCCTGGTGTCGAAAATAATCCCGTGGAGGGAAGTGCTAAGCACATCCCGCCCACCACGCACTAGAGTAAAAATGGCTACGGAAAGTAAAAAATAAACAAAGAAAGAAGAGCGAACAGAAGCTATAATAAAAAGGAAGTTCTAACATATTCAATCTCACGTATGTTCTTTCGTCCGTGGACACCACACGTAAATACTGTCAGGTGTGGAATGATGCATAATGTATAGGTCCGGAATTGTTTCTGTCATATTTCTATTCGTGGGCCGGAGTGGGTTTTAATTTCACGTGATGATCAACATTAACTACCAGTAGAACCGTAAAAGCTCGGGCACGTGACTGTGATGTGACGTCCGAGTTTTGATTGGCTTTTTATAACATTTAAATTAGATTTTTCACGATATTTTTTGTTTCCAATTTTTTTTAATAAAAACGAAGAACTTAATAAATTATAGTAAAGATAGTGTTTTTGTATTTAAAAACAACTTTATTCACGCTTTATTGAAGAAAATCTACACTTTTACACATATTTTACATATTTAATAATATTAAATGTAATAAAATTTTCTACATATAAGAAAAAAATATTCAAACATTAGTCAAATAATAAAACTTATTTAATATCAGAAATACTATCATTATAACATACATAAATGAATCAAGTAACTTTATATTATTGTCAGCAACTTTTTGTCCTACACCAGGATGAGAAATATCCGCTCCAACAATCATCGTCTAAAAAAAAAAGTTTGAAATTAAACTAAAATTAAAAAAATCTTGAAGAGTTTGTAAGTGCTTACAGGAACTTTTCCAATTGTCGAAAGTTCTTTTATAAGATTACAATTATGACCGCCTGATGAGTTGTACAATATTAAACATGTAAATACAGTATAACATAATATATTTACTTAGATGTAATACTTGTTAATTAATTTTTTGTAGCAAAAAGCTGAAAATTACAGTGAATCACAATAAATGGAATTAGATACTTTGATTATATAATGTTAATAACTTTTATATGGGAAGTTAAATGTATGATTCAACCAAAACAAACTATATTATTCTATTAAATAATAGAACATACATGTTGTTCGTGAATCAGAGTTTATAACTTTTATCCGTTAAAAAATGGATATCCGCGGATATTCGGATATCCGGATTGAACGGATACAGAATTCTGAATATTTTAGCGTCTGAACTTACCTGGTGAAATTATTAATTGTGGGGCGCAGCATTATATTTAGTTTAAGTGTAAAAAATTTTAAGTATTTTTTTTTACTGCGGTCCAATGGCCTTAAACTATCTCATCAAATGGGGTTAAGGGATTAAGGTGGTCCGTGTGATGTTAAACTAGTGATTTATTGGTTATGTTATTTTATATTTTCAGGAGTTGTATGAGGATCATTAATGGCGATGGACAGTAGTTGATCATTTTACTATTCTATATTTGGTTCGATATTTTATTTTAGAAACTATTATTTCGATTGATTTTTATTTAAAGATTCCATTTTAGGAAATTATTATTTTAATTGGTTCTTTAACGCTTAAATTAGACGTTTAGAATTTTCTTGGAATTAGATTCAGAATTTGAATATTTCAGTTTATTATTATCTTTAATTTTATTATGAAACTCGGTAATTGTTATAATTGTTATAATTTTTATCGAATTTAATAAAATTTATTTTTGTAGCTTGTGGTGGTAAACGTCTTTATGACGGTACAATATCCGGATTATCCCAATTCCCAACTGATTCTAAATAAACGGATAACACAAAAATTGGATATCCGGATGTACGGATACAAACTCTATCGTATATATATATATCTTATAACAATAATGGGATTTAATAATAAGATTATGTTGCATACCACTAAATCATTTTTCCATACTAAACTACTTCCTATTTGTTAATTCAAAGATAAGTATTTGCAGATGAAGCTAAATATAGTTGCAGCCAATAAACTTTTATATAGTGAAAAATAATTTTATAATAAATGGTATAATGTTTCAAGTTCATGTTGATTTGAATGAAGAAAAGGTAAAGGTAAAAGCAATACAAATTAAAAATGGAAAAATCTCCGGAATCTTTAAAAAAAGAATATGAAGTTTAATTTAATTCTAGTAATAAAGAATAATGTGCATAATACTGCATTATCAGATAAAATGAAATGGTACACTTTTTATGACAATACCGCCCCAATTCTTTTCCGCGGGTAACAACGATCGACTAGCACGACACGATGATCGCGATTTTCTGATTTGTATATATCACTGTGACGCGGCGCACACACCATCAAATTTCAGACGTAGTAGGTACACTATTGCAAAATATTTATGAAGATTAAGAAATTATATTATTCATTTGCTTTTAATAAATGATTCTTGATTGCATATTAAAGTCTTTATTATTTAATATTTAAAATTGGAGCTGCTTAAATTACAGTAGTAATTTGGGCCTCGGTCACCAGATTTAAACTTTTTCCTATTGGCTAACATTTCGTCTTTAACGCACTGATATTTTTTAGATAAATTATTATTTTGATATTTTGACGTATTATGTCATTTAGATTTTTATAGATAAAATACATGAATAAGCTTATAGAATTCATTTATTATTTTTTATATGAAACATGATCTTGGACGTCTGCATAATTGGAGTATGGTGGTTAAAATATCATTCCAGTTCAATAAATAATAGTTATGGGATAGGAAATTGAAATTGCTAAGCAGTTTGGATGATATTTTAACCACCATACCCAATAATTGTGTTATTATGCAGAAGTCCAAAATCATGTTCCATATAAAGGGTATAGTAAACAATAGATATTTTACCTATAAAAATTAATATGTGATCTAAATGACTATAATTTCATAACTTTTTCTATTTTTCTACAGCATATTAACAAATTTTCATAATTTTAGTGGTTATCAAACATGAAACATGATAGAATTTTTGATGTGTATAATGTGAACTCCTTTTTTACAATATTAAGTGCATAATTTTTTAACTTATTCTTCTTAAGTTTTGTTTACATTTAAGATTTAATTTTGCAAATTAAAAAAGAATTTCGTAATTGCTTATTTATTGCCAATCGGGTGCGACCGGATTAATTATGACGAGAATGCCGATCTTAGCCTGACCGGAAATTAATCACTCGCGTTTCATTTAAATTCTTATGTAATAAATTAGGTAAGTGTGTAAATGGCAAATTTTATAGCCGATCACTCATCACCCATTATTCTCTGTGATAATAGCTCCTTGCTCCTCTCCCATATTCCATATTATAACGGAAATTTTGGTATATGATCGACAATCGACAAATTTTTTATAACTTTTTCAATTAGAACTCGAAATGAATTAAATGAAATTTTTTTTAGAATTAATAATAATCTTTGCACAACAGCTTCACGAAAAAAAAAAATATGGGGTGATGTCGAATTTTTAAGCTATATAAAGAGCGTATCTTCAAAGAAAAAAAAATAAAATAAAATAAAAATAAAATCAAAAAATAACAATGGCAATTAATATATTACCGTTCGGATTTTCTGACATACCCTCTCTCTTAATACTTTTTATAATCGGTTATGTATCTCATTTTTATTATCGTTATTTCACTCGTATAAATCCTATACCAGGTCCTATCCCACTTCCAATTGTTGGTAACATTCATCAAAAAATTGGTTATAGTTTAGGTGAATGGTATAAATTATTGCATAAACAATATGGCGACATGTTTGAAGTAAATTATGCAGGACAACGAATAGTCGTATTATGTAGACCAGATCTACTTGAAAATATGAATACAACTTCAACAAAAACTAAATATCCTATTAGATTTAATAATACAGAAGGACTTGTTGAATATGGAGTTAGTGCAGTAGGAGTTGGCCATAATAATGTACCCAAATCTTGGAAATTTAATCGTCAATTTTTTACTCAGGCTATGTTAACACCAAGTTTTAATCATCAAGCTATAGAATGGACATATGAATTATGGAAAGAAATGGAAATTTATTGGAATAAAATTGGTGAAAATCAAGAATTGGATCTTGGAAAATGGATGCATAGATTTACAAATGAAATTATTTTTAATATTGCAACTGGAGTAAAAAATAATTCCGTTGCTGCTTTTTATTATACAGTTGTTGATCCTGAAAGTATTAAGACTTTAGATAAAACTGAACAAGCAAAAATGGAATATTCTGAAGAATTTGTTCAATCAATCGAAACTTATATGAGTGGTGTTGGTTATTTTTTTGTTCTTAATAAGTTTATACGTAATAATGTTCCATTTTTCCGAGAAAAAATAAAGATGTTATTAAAAAATAAGGAAACTCTTTTTAATAGAATAAGAAAAATTATTAAAGAAAGAAGATATGAAATTGAGAATACACCATTAGATCAACCTCTTCGTCATGATATATTAACGTCACATATAACCGCAAATACTCCACGTGATATAAATATTATTAAACATAGTGACGATGTAGATATGTCGAGACCAATGGTAGATAAAGAGATTTTTGGTAATATATTCGAGTCGATTATCGCAGGAACTGATACTGTAAGTAAATTAAAAATTTTAATCTTTTTTTTTTTTTAAAAAAAAAATAATATCCTATATAAACTCATTTCTTTTTAAATTATAGTCGGCGAGTGTGTTTTGCTTTGTCGTATATTTTCTCGAACATCATCCTGAAGTAAAAAAACGATTACGTCAAGAATTAGATGAAGTTTTTGGAAATGACTCAACAAAACCTATAACATTTAAAGAAATTGAAGAATTACATTATTGCGATGCAGTTATCAAAGAAGTAAATCGGCATAGTCCTGTAGCTTTTATGATCGGTCGCGTAAGTTCTGAAAGTGATAACGTTGGAGGATGTGAATGGCCAAAAGGATCTGTATTTCATATGTATTTTGGCTCAATAATGAAAAATAAAAATTATTGGACAGATCCTGAAAAATTCGATCCTGAAAGATTTTATAAAGTTGAAGAAAGTGATAAAGATAAATATTTACTTGAAAAGAAAAAACTTAAAAATACTTATTCTATGTTTGGAGGTGGAATTAGAATGTGTCCTGGAAGAAAATTGGCAATTATAGAATTAAAATGTTTAATAGCATGTATTTACAGAAGTTATGATGTTGATTTGGTGGATTATGACGCACCAATTAAATATGAATCTGGTTTTATTAACTCTTGTCGTGAATTAAAGGTTAAGATTAAACCAAGGTCATTCTAAATACTGATATATAGATGTATATATATTTATTTATTTATTTATCTATGTTTATTTACAATTATTTTTTTACTTGTATCTGCTGTTTCTTTTTGAACCTTATTAAAAGAATTTATACTTAAATTTTATTTTATACTTAAATTGTATTAAGAAATGGCAAAAATTAAGTATAATTTAGTTATAATTTAAGTTTACATTATTTATAATTTGAATATAATTTTTTATTTTCGGTATATTTTAAGTAAATCCCGACAGCCATAAGACCGATAAACACGATCAAATCAAAAACCTATTCACATGAACCTTTTTTTAATAATTATTAAATTTTAAATATAATTTAGGTGATACAGAAGGAAAATATTATTTACTGGTCAGCGAAAATGGTACACCTGAAATTCCTGATGGTCACGGAATCCTGATGGTCTAAAATCTTGACAATCAAAACCTTGACTGAAATTCTGTTAATTTTCAATGCTATTGTTTCTAATTTAGAAGATAATTTCAGTCTCGTACTATGACAAACATCCTTTTTTTCAAATAATATTGATTTTTTATAAAAATGATTTTTTTATTAAGCAAAAAAAAATTTGGTTCATTAATTAAATTTTAAAAAAATGATTTTTATTAAAAAACTGGAATTTTATTAATAAAAAAAAAACGAATTTTTTTATTTCGTAGCGGGCTTTCGTATTATCACAGTGTAGATCACTTTGCCGATCACTTTTTTTTCATTAAAAAAAAAAATAATAATTTAACGAAGTGATATGTAAAAAATAAATTGCAAAATCTAAATTAGACGTGTAATTTTGTATTATGTATTTATCTAACTCAAGTGTGCCGCATCTTTATTAAATTCGTGGTATCTTTACTATTTTAATTTGATAGCGCCACAAAGCAAAAATCAAACTCTTTTTAGACGCTTTACAAAATAATTTTTGTTAAAGTTTCTCATAAAATAGTTGTCCGGAGCGAATCGAAGGACAATATATGTCTACGCACTATGAAAAAAAATCGATCACGTAATTTCTCTGTCCGCCACGTGATCGTCACCCAATAAAATCGCAAATTTTAGTTTTTCGCTCCGGACTTACAACGGTTCCCGTTTCCTAGTAATATTATACTTTATGATTATTTTTATTTTTATTTATTGTCCGGAGCGTAACGAAGGCTAACAATTTTGGATTAACCCATGAAATTTTCCTTCTGTCCATCCGCTGACGTCACCTCACTAATTACCCCTGCTTTTGCCTTCTACTTATGATTTTCTTATTTTATTTGGTTACGTATTTTTTATGCAAACAATTTTTTTTTTAATAAAAAAAGATGCCGGGTAAATAAGCGCGACGGACTTTAACGGTTTCCGTTTCATTGTTCTTATTTAATGCAGCTACTTTTTATTATTTTTTAGAGGTTTACTTCCGTAACAGCCTATTGATAAAGTAACAAGTTAAATGTTTTGACCAAATATTTTATATTTTTACAGAATAAAAGAATTAGTTTTTCAATACAGGATTTTGGGGGTTTTCTTCTTTTTATAATAAGATAATCATGTATTTTTTCCTAAAAAAATTTCCTAATTCTCGGGAGTTTTACATAATCCTAAATTACCCCTGAGAATCACCCTTTTGGGATCAAAACTGTGGGTTGTACGTAAAAATTCAGTAAATAAAAATACAATTTTTTTAATTTTATATGCTTTAAATTATCAATAATTCAATCATATCAATGGTTATTATTATTTATAGTTTTCATGGTTTTTTTTTTAAAAAAAAAGTACTGCCAACATGCTGCCACTCCACTTATTAAAACATGTTTAATTTGAAAATAAAAGGCCATAGTTTTCATTCCAGAAAGGGTTATTTTCAGGGGTAAATTTAGGATTATGTAAAATTCCTAAAATTAGGAAATTTTTTTAGGAAAAATACATGATGATTATTATAATAAGCATTTTGAAGATTTTTTTTTCTTTTTATTATAAACTAACTATATATATATTTTCCTATTTCTTTTAGGATTATTTTGTAGGAGTCATTCTTAAAGAAAAGAATTCTATAATTTTTTATTATGTAAGAAATACTGTATAATTTAAATTTTGTTGATTGAAGTAAATCACTCATACACATATGCTAAATAAATTATTTTACATTCATTTAAAAGAAGAAAATCTATCCTATTTTTAGAATAAAAGACCGAAACATATTGAATCACTACATGTGATATATTAATGATTAAACTCAAAAATTGGAGATTAATAAATTGGACGAAATTATTCATCAACTAGTGATTTAATCATGTAATTTTTAATCATTAAATAGGTCTCATTTTCCCCCTTCAAATGAATGTGGAATCATGTCTCTAGCATACATGTATATTAATTGCCAATCCGCCACTCAACGATACAAAATTGATTAGTAGATCCGTCGCAAGTTCTTATATGAATGACGTCGATCGGCACATTTCAACTCTGATTTTGTCTTACATAAGTCATGCTTAATGTAACCATACTTTACCAATCAATAATGCAAAACGTGAATATGTCACAAAAAAAAATTTTTTTTCGTTTGCTATAAAATTTAAAGAGTTTACTTTGGAGGAAGTCACCATTCCAGCTCATATTTTAGGTAACTTTACACCAATTATTCGCGAATTTTGCAAATTTTACAAGGTTTTTTTGTACTATTATATAATATATGGTAAATTCTTGCTTAGATTAACAAAATAATGTTTTTAAAAAAAATAAAATAAAAAAATCTTTTTTTTTTTTGGCAATGTTTTAGTTTTACCAGTTTTATAAAATTATACCTTAGTAATGTAACACCTTTTTTTAATGTATTTTTAGGGCATTTATATTACAACAAAACGTTTTCAAACTTGTGCAAACACCATTCAGAAGCAATAGTATTTAATATAAAAATGTCCGACGAGATTAATTATAGATTGCCGATCATTTTGTATCGCTGAGTGGCGAATCGGCAATTAAATTATTTACAATTTTACTAAAAGAATTATATTTGATTCTTAAATTTAAATGAATGGTACATATTAAAGTCTTTCTGGTTTTAATTAAATTTTAGATACAAATATTACAAATTAATATTAATTATAATGTAAAGTTTGAGATATATTTGTTATGTATGATTTTAATTTACCAAGACATTTATATTAAAAAAATTATGTAGATTGCGTTACTACACATGAAAGTTAATCAATAATAAATAGATTTCCATAAAAATAGGTATGATCAAAGTTTAAAATAAAATTAATGTGTTTGCGAAATTTGGGGATATATTAGTATGTAGAATTTTCAATATAATGTCTCTTAATGTCCGACTTAACGATATGTGATAAAATCGAAAATGATTGGCATTTTACACTTTAGTACTGTTAATAAATATCCCTAAATCAAGAACGTCTCCTGAAGTAAATGATAGTTTAATGTTTAAAGAAATTATATTTATAGAAAACTCGGTAGATTGGCTAAGTGCGTAACGTAAGGTGCGTGAAAATTCGCATGATGTTACTCTCCTTAATAAGGCACGGGTAAGATGAAATTTTTTTATTACTCCTTTTATGTATCACGTGATCTGTATAACAACAAATATTAAAAAAAAACTTTTCTACTTGAGTGGTTCCATGCCTACTGAACAAACTTCCTAAACTCGTTTCATTTAGCAAAAGCGTTGAAATCGCACTGTAAAATTAAAAAATAAATGTATTATGACAATTCAAAAAAAAATATCTTTTTTTTTTCTTAATAAAATTATTTGTATTCCATACTTGTTAAATGGCTTTTATTAGTCACCCAAGTCTGCTAGTCCTGCTAATAATGATGTTCCATACTTAAGTTCTTTAAGAATATTTTTTTTAAAAAAAAGAAGAGTTTGTGGGGAAAGAATTTTGTGATCGCGCTACAAAGATTCTGTATGAGTCACGTGACTTGTGTAATAGCGAAAATTTCACTTTACATTACGTACCTTAAAATATGTGGCTTTACGTTAAAGCCGATCATATAGATATTCAGTACGGTACGATTTTGAAAACCTGTACGGTACTGTTCAAAAATTCCAAAAATTCCGTACCGTACCGTACTATATTAGAACAAGTACAGTACAGTTAATTTTTTTTAAATAACTACGGACATTAATGTCCAAATAACCACCATAATTAAATGGACATTGTTGTCCAATTAATCACCATAATAAATGGACATTGGTATCCAAATAACTACCATGGTTAAATGGACATTGGTGTACCATTAGGATATTGATGGTACATTTAGCATATTGATTATTTGGACACCAATGTCCAATGTCCATTTAACTATGATGGTTACAGTATTTGGGCATTAATGTCCGTAGTTATTTGGACATACCGTACTGTACTGTACTGGCTCTAATATTATATAAATAGTACGGTACGGTACGGAATTTTTAGAATTTTTTGGAAATTTGATCAACCGTACCGTACACGTTACTGTGCCACAGGAATTTTAAAAATTATACGCTTAAAAGTTAATAGGAAATTTTTATTTATTTATTCTTTTTTTTTTTATTTTAAAAAAAACTTCGAGATTTTAATTCAACTGGAATTTAGGTTTATCGGGATTTTGTGTTTAATTATCAGGATTTTGGTCGATGTAAATCAATCCATTTTTTAATAAAAATATTTTTTATAGGGTAAAAACATTATTTTCATTGATCACTTATTTTCTACAAAGTCTCAATTAATTAAACTTGTTAAGTTGATATATTATACATAATATTTCACAAGAAAAAAATTTTTGCGATATCTAAAATTGTTAAATGCGCGACATTTGAATGTTAATTGGTTGGATTTTACTAAGATTATAATTTGTATAATTAAAGAAAAAAAAAATTAAAATTTGGGACTACCATTTTTACCTTACAAATATACTGTATATATAAAATGTTTAAATAAAAATACTGGCCGCCGACCTCAAAATTTTAAATCCATGAAACGAGAACCAATTTTTTAACATCGTGTCGCCTGATATTTACGTTCACATTTTAAATTTACGATCGTAGGGGGAAGGAGAAGGAGCGTATTGATAAATTTCGATTGCCCTTCTTCAACCACGGGACTTGTTTTTGCTAAATACAAGTTTATGAAATTTGGCAAAAACCCTGCTGCACCCTCGGGAGTTAAAATTGACTTACAGAAACATTAAGCTTTTTTCCTAAAAAATGTCAAATAGTGACGCGCCTTTAACACTGGAAAAATTGGTTAGATAATGGGAAATTGGTTAGACGCAAGATTTGGGGTACAAAAAATTATTTTTGAAATTTGGTGACTAAAATACTGTCAAATATTTATTTAATTTGGCATGACGGGGTGTTTCATATGTTATGCAATTGATTCATAATATCACAAAAATGGTTTAGAACTTTAGATCATTAGAACAACCTACATCGATTTTCTATATTACTCAACGTTAATATTCAGTTCCTTTCAAGTCGGAAAAAAGAAATTCTGTTATTATAATATTTTAATTTATTATTTACACAAAAATAATTAAGTGCGTAAAATTCCTTTCAGACAAAAAAATTAATAATTGTGTAACGCAGTATAACGTCATTGTTTTTATTTCGAAACCACTTACATTTATATATCAATAGCTTAAAAGTAGGGAGATGGTAAGAAATGACGTCATCAATTTTTGAACCCCCCAGATCATACTCCATTTTAGGAAATATAAAAATTATAATTCTGGTCGGCATTAAGCCTTTCACTAATCCCCGAGAAAGGAAATGTGTAACGTCAGATTTGGGCTGACCCCTTCCCCCTTAGGAAATTACGTCATTTCTGGCCTTCCCTAAATAAACATAATAACTATATAAGTAAGGCAACGAGGTATTGAATTTTATTAGAAAATACTTTAATCAAAACATGAATGTGACAGAAGATCCAGAATATGATAACATTTGTACAAAATGTAATCAGAAAATAATGAACTATCCAAATAAACTTTGTAGAAAGCAATTTCTTCCTCCGCGAATTACTAGTACATATGAAATACAAAATAGTGGAACAAATAATTTTTTTAAATTGTTAAGTGGAAATTTAAAACTGGATGAATTTATTAAAGAGACTCAACTAAATTCAAAATATTGTGATGATTTTATTGAATGGATACCAAGTTCAAATTTAGAAAATATAAAACATTTAGCGAATGGAGGAAGTTCAAAAGTCTATTTTGGAATTTGGAATTTGTCTTCAAATATGTCTTTGGCTCCTGTGATTCCAAAACAAGTAACTTGTAAAGTTGTTTTAAAATCCATTAATGGATCTGATAATATCAGTGATCTTATTTTAAACGAGGTAAAAAAAAAAAATAATAATAATCGTTTCTTTGAAAAATTAATCTTTGTGATTTATTTTTGTGATTTATTAGCTTAAATTTCACCATGAATGCCGTGGTCCAAGAGTTATCCCATTTTATGGAATAACGAAATCACCTCATTCACTCGACGGAAATAAATACGCCATGATAATAAGACATGCAGAGTATGGAGATTTACGAAATTATATTTATAAATTTTTTCCAAAATTAACTTGGATCGACAGAGCAAAGATTCTTCTTGAACTTTCAAAAGCATTAAATTCTCTTCATCAAATGAACTTACTCCATAGAGATTTCCATTGTAAAAATATTTTAGTAGATGAAGGTGATAGAATTTTTGTAAGTGATTTTGGACTTTGTCAACTAATTGGCTCGGAAATAGGTAAATGATTAAAAAAATAACGATTTTTTTTTTACGATATTTTAAATATTACTAATAACCTTTCTATTTACCTTAAAAGATACAAATAACATTCAAGGAGTTTTACCTTATATCGCTCCTGAAGTTTTAAGACATGAACCATATACAAAGCGATCAGAAGTGTATAGTATAAGTATGATAATGTGGGAATTAACATCAAAAAAACCTCCATTTTCAAATTACCCTCATAATATAGAACTTGCATTTGCGGTTCTTGATGGACAGAGACCTGAAGATGTTAAAGGAACACCATATTTTTATGCTAATATTATGAAACAATGTTGGGATTCTGATCCATTAAAAAGGCCTGACGCTTCTTGTTTACCTGAAATATTCGAAAAAATGATAGAACAATTCAAAATGACTGATGATAATGTTTCATCAAATTCTACTTCTTGTTCATTATCATCTCGATCTAATTCCGTAAATAATGATAATATTGAATCAGGTGCCGTATATGAAGCACAAATATTTATGTGTATTACATTTAAGCAAAAATTTATGTTATAATCCTGATTTTTTTTTTAGGATATAAAACCAGAGCATATTCTCTTAGTTTAACATGTAAAACAAATGATGCGGACATAGAAATATCTCCTCTACCTCCTGTAGCAAACTTGAATGAAATTAGTATTCAAGCAGGTATACTATTGTAGTAATTTAAAACGTACTATGAATTAATAAATATTATACAGTATATATTGAATTTTGTCCCTTTTTTAGAGTATGAAACCAAAAAGCATGAGAATATTTCTGGATTTTCAACCAATTTTAATGGTATATAAATATTTTTATTAGAGTATGAAATGAATGAAACAAAGCACTTCGTTAATTAGAAGTTAAGATTGAAAGCTCCAAAATTGTAGAGGGTATTACTAAATCTCACCGCTGGTGATTCTCACCGCACCAGCATTAGCAAATATTAACGGGCAGAATTTCATGCCATTTTTAATTCTGCCCAAAATTCTACCCTAATTCTGGTAAGGTGACAATCACCAGCGGTGATATTTAGCAATACTCAATTATAGATACCAAAATTCCAAAATTTGAATTTTTATGAAGATATTCTTTTTTAAAAATATTGAATTCTGTCAGATATCTTAATTAAGCATAATTATTATTTCATTATTTTAGGTAATAAAGCATCTATTAATCATAAACGACCGTTCTACTATCTTAAAAAAATATTTGGTAAGTTAGACATTAATTGTCCTTTTCTTTCTAAACATCTATTCATTAAATTAATTTTGCATTTTTATATTTCATCTAACTATCAGGAAAACGTAAGTTATATCAATATCCTTAATAAGTTCATTCATCCGGATGACATTAAATTAACCAATAACTTTATAATTTTAATTGATTATTAGGACAAAAACGTAAGTTAAACTTAATATCATTTCTTTCAAACTAGTATTTCGGGCGAAACTAGTTTCACCTAACTGATCTACAAAACATTTCCAAATTTTGTTTCGGAAGTTTCGGCGAAGCTTGTTTCGGATTTGAAAATAGTTTCGCCCGAAACTATATTTCAAACCATCTAGTTGACAAATTTATCATTAACAATACTTTTTTATTTATTTATTTATAGGTATGTTTGTTCATGTAAAACATTTTTATTTTATTTTATTTATTTACAGAATACAGTCGGACCTCTATGTACCGATACTGTTGGTTTGGGGAAAATATATCGGTATATCAAATTATCGTTACAATCCGTTACATATACCGATTATACCGTCATCAGTGAATCATAATGCAGGCCAAAATCCAATTCTTGCCAGCATTATGCAAACTCAATATATTAAAATGTCATGTGATTTGGATGGAACCTTTATGTTAACTTCGGCCAAATTTAATTTATAGTGTTGGCCCGAATTAATACTAGTGTAACCTAAAGTATCAGTACATCTTACTATGTATTAATTATAAAGGGGCAAAGAAAAGTATCGGTACAACGGTACATGTTACAATTGTTACATCGTGAAACTATATATAATATCGGTTTCTTATTAATTGTGAAACGGGACATAGAAAATTTATCGGTACAGGCATACAGGTATATAGGATATCGGTACATAGAGGTCTGATTGTATATATTTATATATTTAATTATAATCAAATATGAAACTTTTGGAATACATATTATTTTACTATCTATTAAATTATTAAATTATAGATGATGGTAAGCCAGTTAATATATAAACATATCATCAAATAATTATAATCATAATATAATTTATTTTAAAATCAAAATAGAAGAAAAACGCAAGCATCCATTATATTTTCTAAAACGAATATTTAAATGTAAGTCAAACTATTAAATTAATTTTCAACATCCTCTTTCCTTTAATATAAGCAATTATCTAGAAAGTTATCAATATAACTTAATACCAATTTTAACATATAAATCTATATAAAAATTTTATTAACTTGAAACATTGTTTTTTTTATAGCTTTTATAGCCAAAAAGTTTAAGCGTGAGTTTTTTGCATTTTAACTTAACTATTTATGATAAATCATCCATTAATGATTCTTAATAACTTTGCTAATTTATTAGGTTCCGGTAAGTTAGATTATTAACTTTTCCATTAAATAAATTACTAAATAATCATTGGAATATATTTTTTGTATATCATGTCAATATTTCAATTGTAGATAATGCTAGTAAGTTTATCTATATTAATTATTTAATAATTAAATCTTATACTAACAGTTATTAAATAAATCACTTTGCTTACTAGTTCCTATTGGTAAAGTCAAATTTAACAATAACATTTTTTTCCTTAAAATAACAAAATTATTAAATGATAACAAAACTAATATTAAATCATTTAACCACTTAATATCTATTATATCTATTTATAAAGTAATGAGTAAGTTTATTTATGTTATAACTTAGTTATATAATGATTAAGTCATTTGCTGCTTATTATTCTTAATAAAAAATTATTAAATAACAACATGTCAAACTAATATATTTTTAAATTTAAAGATGGTAAATTTGCTTACATATTAAATTATACAACAATTAGACCATATCTGCTAATTATTATTGACAACTTTATAATTACTAGAAGTCGGTAAGTTATATCTTTCTTAAAATAGCAACAAATTTTTAAAATAAAACTGAATATTAATATTTACATCATAAATATTTTATATTACAAAGACTTTGGAGAAGGTAAGACTATATATATATATTATAATTTAGTTATGTAATAATTGTATTATTTGCTAACAACTTTTGGAATATAATTTTATATTTACACTTTAAAGTTGGTAAGTTCATTTATATATTTCCCTGTAAAAAATGTTAATCCGTGTTTTATATTTCCATGTTTTTCCCGTGAATGTATCATTTTCACGGAATTTTTACGAAAGCCACGAAGAAATAATGGAAATAATTGGATAAAAATTTTTATAGGGATATTTGTATAATAATTAAATCATTTATTAACCGTTATTAAATAACTTTATTAATTTACATTATTAGGTGAAAGTAAGTCAGATTTATTAACATTATTTTTTTTGGAAAATTATTAAATAATAACAAAATATTTAATATTCGAATATATATATTTTTATTTATATTTTAAAGTTAAATGTAAGTATATTAACATAATAATTAAATCGTTTGCAAAACAATTATTAAATAACATTATTAATTTACATTATTAGGCGAATGTAAGTAAATTGGATTTAATAACATTATTTTTTTGGAAAATTATTAAATAATAACAAAATATTTAATATTTGAATATATATTTATATTTGTATTTTAAAGTGATAAGTAAGTTTATATTTATTTATATTAATAACTTATATAATAATTGAATCATTTGCTAACTGTTATTAAATAACTTTATCAATTTACGTTATCAGACGAAAGTAAGTTATTAAAATTATTTTCTTAATGATAATAGCAAATTATCAAATAATAACAAAGTATTAATCTTTAACATTTGGATATCATATTTCTTATATTTATATTTAAAGCAAGTAAGTCTATTTTATTATAATCCAGTAATGACGGTTACAGCACGACTTCCCGACGGATGATTTCCCGACAGGACATTGGCACGAACACGTGATCAAACGGCCAGCGTTAGGCTGTCGAAAATGTCCTGTCGGGAAAAGGTCCGTGAGTGGTAATTATATATAACTAAATTATTTACTAACAATAATCAAATAATTTTGCTTAATTAATTAGATTATCGTAAGTTTTAGTTTATATCATTTTTTTTAGGATATTAATGACAAATTACTGTTGATAACTATATCAAAACTTTTCATTTTTTATATCTATAATTTAAAGAAAGTGAAGATAGTAAGTTAATTTACATTATCACATTATAAATTAATTATATCATCCGCTAACGATATTTAATAACTTTCGCTTATTGAATAACAAAACAATATTCAAATTTTAAAGTTGGACGTAAGTTTATTTCTATCATTACTTAATTGCATAATAATTATAATAATTAAATCTTTTATTTAATAACTTTATTAATTACTAATTAGGTTATCATGATAGTAAGTTAATAACAAATTATTGACTAATAGCAAAATATTAACCTTATTTTTATTGTTTAATAATTAAATAACTTTACTTATTAGAAATTGGTAAGTTCAAATGACGTCTTTTTCCTTAACTGAAGATAACAACAAATTATTAATGGGATATTTTTTATATTAAATTTAAAGAGGAAATCGAAGATAATTACAGTAAGTTTATTTATTATTAATAATATTACATTAATTATTTTATTAACAAATAATTTGTCAATAATAGATAAAATACAGAAAATTGGTACGAATTTAATAATTAATTTTTTCTTTGAAATAACTTTAAATAATTAATAATTTGTATTATAGAAGCAAAATCTCCAATACAACTAGTTCCTTTTGAAGGTACCTCCAAAGAAGACAACGTAGAAGGTACATATTTAATGTAATTGATTTTTTAATAAATATTTTAAGTATATTGACATCTATCTAAGTATTGTTAGATTCAAGATATAGTACACAAACCTACGAATTTTCTTTAGATGGTAAGTAATTTATGAATTAATATCTTAAATCATTTATTGATCTTTTTTTATTCTTTATTATAGATTTGAACAAAGCTTATAATGAATTAATTAATAATCGTTCAAGAATATTGGATAATTAATCAAATTCTATCAATTATATATAAATTTATGATGAGTTACAATATTTAGCAAATAATATTTATTTATTTATTATTAATTATAATAATTATTTATTGTAAAGAAAATCTATAGTTATAATGGTATTATGATGATTTAGATATGGAAATTTTAAATAGAGGTTGGAACCGACCAAAAAAACCTTAACCGATTAATAATCGACTAATCAGTTACCATAACCGAATAATAATCGGTTAATTAATCGGTTAATTAATCGGTTAATTTGTGATGAGGTTAACCGATTAATTAATCGGTTAATATATAAATTTTGCACCCTATATGGATAATATACATGTATTATTTCAAAAAGTTATATCAAATTTTAATGGGAAACGAGAACTGACTTTAATTCAAGGTTTACTTAAATGGGAAATTAACAATATTAATGATAGTGGAATTGAATTGCAAGTTTTTAGGAATGTTTTTATTCCGCCGCCCATTTGAATATTTTGCATAATATATATCACATGACATTTAGCTACGTCATAAATAACTTAAAATAAAAACAAATACTTATAAAAGCATTTAAATATGTTACAAAAAAATATATAATAAATGACCAGATAGAGATTCATTTTCAATAGGTCTATAATCAATATATTCTGAAAAAATGTCATTTGTTTCATTATCACCCATATTGTATAATTTTTTTTATAATAAATTAAAATTTCTCAAGTTTTAATAAAAAGTTTAAATGGGTTTATTTTTTTGACAAGTTTGTCAATACTGTATATTAAAAAAAACTTCTTATCGGAATTTCGGGATAAAAAATCATCTAATCTGAGAAAATGATCTGCATATTATTTTAACCGACTAAATTAGTCGGTTAATTAATCGGTTAATTTAGTCGGTTAATTAGTCGATTAACCGATTTTTTGATACTTTTAACCGATTAACCGCCTTAACCGATTAATTAATCGATTAACGTTAATCGGTTCCAACCTCTAATTTTAAAAAGCTTACCACGTATAAAATTATTTGGATTTGGAGTATAAAAACATTGTTAGTTACGAATTTTATAAAGACACTTTAGTAAATAATTTAATGTATATTATTGTCGTTATTTGAGACAAAAATTTCTTTTTTTACATATATATTATTAATACTTTAATAAAAAAATTATATATGATCTTAACTAAACTGCTATTTTCAACTTTACTGTTCACAAAATAATATTATAATATAGTACTTAGTTTCATTGACGATAAAAAGAAGCAAAATAAGATGTTAAAGAGCTCATTAAAAAATTTTCATGAATTATATGATCGTAATACAGCATTTAAATAACCAATTTTTTTATATGGAGATTAACCTTTTATTTTGTAATTATAATGGATGCTATTATAATTATCAAAATATGAATCTGAATAAATTGCAATTTCTTACGACTAATCACTCACATGTTATGTCAGTCTGCAAAAAAAAATTTGCTAATCTATACATTGCAATTAAAATTCTAACAACTTCGCTACTCTAGTATTGGCCAATAACTGTATTCTTGTTGTCTTTAAATAATTCATAATAAACCTTTATATATAGCGTATAATTACCATAATGACCATAATGACTTGTCACTTTCAATACTTTAAATCATTAATAATAGTAAAATCTTTTACGTTACAATTTGAGCTTTAATAAGCGTAAAATTATCGGAAATATTTTCGCACTTTCATTTTCAATGCAACTAGAATGAGCCTTTTCCAGCCAACTTTTGAATTAATAAATTAAGAAATTAAGAAATAATAAACATTAACTTGCCGAATTATCTAAAGTAAAAGCAAATGATAATAAAAAGTAGTATTATTTATTTAGTGCTTCGATCCGGATAAAAACCGTTATCCGGATAAATTATTTTATTCGGATGAAAATAGTTATTAAAATAAAATTCGGGCTAAAACTGATTATTTTTAAATTTCAGTACTATGATCACATTCGTAGTATTAAGAGCTTTCAAACAAGCTATGAATCGTAGAGTTAAAATTAATTTTGTAAATTTTTCCGAATGCATCAATTTATACTTAATGCAAAAATTTCTCAAAAAAATCTCTCACATTAGTTTTCTCAAACAAAAATCTATATCAAAAATTCAAATGGATTTTATTAAAAAATTTCCATAGACTTTATAAAAAAAATTTCTCGTTAAAAAAAGATTTTTTAAAAAATGAATTTTATTAAATAAAAAGATTTTAGATGAATATTAAAAAATCTTACAATAAATCACTTTTAATTTGACTTACTGGAAAATTATATAGTAAGTCTATTTATTACAAAATTAGATCCTAATATTATATATATTCTTCAGTCCTATTATAGTAAAATTAAACGCTATGTAAAAGAATTTTTTTTATTATTAAATTTATTGTAACATAATTTAATTTAATAATAGAAATGAAAATAATACAGCAAAACCAAGTAAATTATTGAAATATAATTTAATATATTTATATTTCGTATTTTTTTAATCATATATGTTATTTTTTTTTTGTAAATTTTTTTAAACTCTATCTATATAACAAAAAAAAATATGTCTGACGTTTAAACTTTAGAATAGTCTTCATAGGATTGTGTAACATGAAAACCCATGACATACCTATTACACTAAAATAATATTGATTTTTTTGAGTAAAATACTACAAAAAAATTATTGAATAATAATCATTGATTTTTATTTATCAAATTATTTGATTCATTAATCAAATTTGTATTATATTCTCTGAAAAAAAAATAAAAATAAAAATAAAAAATAAAAAAACGTAAATTATTGATAATATTTTTCTTTTTTAGGTTATGAGGCGTAAAATATTACGCCTCAAGGTCACAAAATTTATGTGGGACAACATGAAATTTTGATCAACAATTTTACTAACTTATCAAGTGAATGAACTTAAATTCATTCATTCTTTCTTTCTTATTGATTACATTATGTCCACTCTTCGATATGAATTAATTGGTGCAGCAATTAATAGAGCAACATCATTAATAGATACTAAAATTTACAATGATATACACAAACAATTTGAATTTAAAAAACAAACAGTCCATGCTGATAATATTCTTATAAATGATGAAAAAACTTATGCAATAAGATGGATAACTAAAGGTTATGATCGAAATAAAGTTAGAATTAATTCAGGAACAAAAAGAATTTGTGAAAATTGTAAGCAAGAATGTTTAGCCACATTATATTGTGAATATTGTGTTCGAAATTATTTAAAAGAAGATTTTTCAAATTGGACATCTGGAAATGATGATATTGATAATTTAATACAGAAATGTCAAATGGAATCACTTATGCCGAGTAGAATAGTTGAATGGATCCCATATAGTAATTTAGAAAATATTAAATATTTAACAAAAGGTGGATTTTCTAAAATCTATACAGCAGGCTGGATCGATGGAAGATATGATGAATGGGATTCTGAAAAAAAACAATTAACGAGATTCGGAAATCTTGATATAGTGCTTAAAGAATTAGAAAATGTTGAAAGTGCAAACCAAAGTTGGTTTGAAGAGGTTTGTATTATTGTATTCTATATTTTATAAAATTGTTATAATTCTTGTATTAGCACTAGTATTTTTACAAATTATTGTCTTTTAGGCTAAATCGCATTTAACTATAAGTAATAAATGGCCGAATGTTGTTCGATGTTATGGTTTAACGCAAAATCCATCAAATGGAAATTATATGCTTGTAATGGGGAAAATGGATATAGATTTAAGAAAATATTTACAACAAAATCATAATCAACTTACATGGAAAGATAGAATGAAAATCATTAATGTAATAATTCGTTCACTTTATTATATTCATAAAGAGAAAGCTATACATAGAGATTTACATTCCGGAAATATATTATATTCACAGTTAAATGATCATTGGTATATTAGTGACCTTGGATTTTGTGGACCTGCTGATAAATCTTCAACAAGTATATATGGAAATCTTCCTTACATAGCACCCGAAGTTATTGTTGGAAGAGAATATACTTTTGCATCTGATATTTATAGTATTGCAATTCTTATGTGGGAAATTTCATCTGGACAAACACCATTAATAAATTATGAACATGAAAATGATATTGTAATGAATATTATTAACGGTATAAGGCCAAAAATTGTGCCAGGAACTCCATTAGAATATAAAAATTTAATGAAAGAATGTTGGGATGCTGATCCATTAAAAAGACCTAACGCTTTTGCACTTGGGAAAAGAATGGAAAAAATTAATTTATATTATCAAAATATGTCAGATAAATTATTCAAATCAGAAATGGATAATTTAGAAATGAATAAAGTAGAAGAAAATTATACGAGTAGCAGATTATACAACTTTGGAAATTTACCTGAACCAAGAAATGCAACAGAAGGTATAAGTGTATAATATTTTATTAATGAATATATTTATTTTAAAATACATTATTAATGTTATCTTTTTAATATAATAGAAGAACAAGAAGGTATAACCGTATAAATAATAATTTCTACCATTTTTTGATTACTATAATAATTTAGTTTTAAATACTTTATTTTATTGCTAATAGTGCTTCATAGTAAATTGTATGATTTTAACATTCCTAACGATAGTAAGTATTTAATAACATTATAACGTTTAATTACCATATAATAATGTTTAATAATTAACTTTTATTGATTATAACTAATTTTCACTTGGGGTGAAATCGCCTAGGTGATATCACCTATTAATTTTTATTATTTTTATAATGATAATAAATTTATTTAACGTAGGTGATATCACTTTTGTTTATTTGTTTATCAGATAACGAATAACCTTTTTTTAACGTTCTTTAACATCCTTCAACATTTTTTGACAACCTTTAACATTTTTAACGTCTTTTAACGCTCTTTAACGCTTTTTCTTTTTTCTTAGACTTTTGAAGGTAAGCTTTTTTTTATAATATTTGTTTACTTTTTTATTTGCTATTGTTCCTTACTTACCCATTTTCTTTTTGTAGATTTTTCAACTTCGGTATCCTAGTAAATGTAGTAAATGGTAAGTTTCAAGTTTTTCAGAATTTCAGAAGTCTAGTTTCCTTACAGTAACTAACCAGTTTCATTTTTCATTTGGGTTTCTTCTATTTTGGCTGGATTTTTCCTTGGACTTCTTCTTTGGATTTCTTCTTGGGTTTCATTGTATTTCTTTTGGATTTTTTTTTCGGGTCTTTTCTTTGGATTTCTTCTGGGTTTCATTGGGTTTCTTTTGGGGTTCTTCTTGGGTCTTTTCTTTGGATTTTTTTTGTTTTTCTTTGGATTTCTTTTCGTGGTTCTTCTTCGGGTTTTTTTTGATTTTTTCTTTGAGTTTCTTTTTTGGGTTTCTTCTTGGGCAACTTTTCCTTTGGTTGGGATTTTTTATTTTCTTTATACGATTTCATTTTTACTTGTGTTTGATTTCATTTATCTTCTCTTTGGTTTTGGTTCATTCTAATCTTGTATATTTTTATTTCTGAATTCATTTAATCTCATTTAATTTTATCTTTAGTTCATTATAATTTAGTATAATTTCAATTATTTTTAACTTTAGTGGTGGTATCAAGGGTTATCATATAAACCATATATATGGTGTAGCTAGACTTTTCTATTCACAATAAATGTTCGTAAAAATTTATTTTTATATGCAAATCAAAATAAAAATTTTATACATGATTTATTATGGGTGAAATCACCTGATTTTAATAAATTTATATATGAGTGAAATCACCTGGGTGATTTCACCCGGAGAGCAAATTAGCAAGATTCATTTTTATTTTAGTTAACGACTTTAATAAATCAAATGAGCAGAATAGTAGCAAATCATCAAAAGTAATTGCTATTTTTAGAGGTAATATATTTCAATTATTGTCAAATCGAGATTGATTTATATATTAAATTTATATCTTAATTTTTAGATAGTAATGAATAATTGTCTAAATTATTTAAAAAGTTGCAAATAAAGTCAAATAGTAAGTAAATTACTAACAAATAAAGTTACTATATCAATTTAATTTATTAAATGCGACTTTTATTTACGAAAAAGATAAAACTCAAAAATATGTCGATGGTAGGTGAAAATTTTACATAATAAATTTTAATACTATTTTAATTCTATTTACTTAGATGATAACGAAGTATATAATAATCCAAACTTTCATTCAAAAGAACAAGATGAACTGGAAATTCCTGATGGTAAGCTCTTAAAATAAATGAAGTAGAAAAAATAAATTTCTTTATAAAGCAAATAATTAATCTATTTATTATCTTTAGGTGGATTTTAAATTGTCTTTTGATGAATCAAATTAACAATATTTTTTTTTATATTTTAAATTATTATAACTTATTTATTTATCATGGATTATTTAAACACTAAGACTAGAGTAGTAAATGTTTTACAAAATTCTTAGTTTGTAATTTAAATAATTTTAATAAATTTATTCAAATTATTAAATATATAAATACCTTACTATATTGATTTAATGAATTAGTATACTATTTAAATATTCAAATTTTTTAATACCATAATAATTGATCATTGAAATTATTTATAACAAATTTACAAAATTTACAAATAAATTTTATTTATAAGTATATATAATTTCTGTGCATCAATAATTGACTTAGTGCGGTTGTGAACGGGTGAGTAGGTGGCTTAATGCAACAGTGATGCAACCCTAGTTTATAAGTATAATCTTTAACATATATAATTATTATAGTTGAAGGCTGATATAACTGAGTTATAGTTTGTTCATTAGAATAGCAGTGACCAATAGAATTAATGCTACTTATTCTGGTTTCTCTAATAAAAATATAATAGTTGTGGAGTCCGATGGAGGAGTACGGTGACATTTGGCGGCGTGTAAAATAATGGATATGAAGCGTACTCAAGTGATGAATAGTATTTCGGCCCACTCTGAATCACGTGTTTGGCCCGTCGTGTTATTTATCACTTGAGTAAACTGTCACATAGGGGACCGTACTCCACTCATCAATCTCATCAGACTCCACAACTTTCCGTATCACTCTAAAAATATCGGTCAGCCGGTCAGCAAAATCCCACACATTACTAATCGATTGGACAATAATAGCAATTAGTTTTCATTAGAAATAAAAATTAAATATATTATTAATGATAATAATTAATTTAAATTTATTAGATTTATTAAATAATACAAATAAAAATATGATTTCATTCAAATTAACAAAATCTATCCATTTCTTTCTATGACTTTTGTATATAATTTATAATTCCAGCCAGGAATTATGACTTGTTAATGCCGACTGAAATTGTCGTAATTTTGACCCTGAAAGAATGCGTACAGCTAATATCTCTCTATACGCATTTTCTAATAACTTGAAATACTTCATAATCATTTGCGATCATAATGTGTGGTAAGTCAAGTCTAGGATAACTTCCCGAATAACTGTACCAAGTATCAGGCTGATTATAATTTACAGATAAGTCATTATAACCGAATACCGGACCATTAAAAGAACCACAATATATAGAAAATTGACCATTATAACTATAAACAAATTCCGCAGTTCGAAAATTCTTTTTATTTTCAAAAGTGAATATAAAACTATCTTTTGTATTTTTACCACTATTACTTGAATCCCAAAAAAGTGGATTATATCCTCCAACTAAACGTTCTGAATCATTAAGTTTTACTACTACTAAAGTAGCTCCCTTATTATCACATTTAGCATGAAATGATTCAGCTGTATTGCCATCTTTACTAGCTCTAAATAAAAGATTAAATTTATAAGAAACCTTACAATTTTTGTATTTGCCTCTATCTCTTTTAGCAATCCAATTTGCAAAAATTGCGACATGTTTTCGACTAATTATAGTAGAATCAACAAAACGTCTTGGTAAAAAGTTGAGTGATGGTTCGGGTTCCAGATGAAATTTTGAAATTTCTTCACGTAATTCTTTAGGTAAAATCTGTTCATAAGATTTAACTTTGTTATTATAATCTTCAAGAGGTATCGCATAAAATCTAATTAAAGGAATATATTTATAAAGAATCTCTTTAAATAAATCAAGTTCTCGTGCTTGAGCTAATCCCCATCTAACTAAACCCTCCCAAACTTCAATCTCGTCTAAATTTAAATCATCTTGTTTTAAAAGAAATTCCAATAAATGTGCTTCTAAACTAAGAATTTTATCAGAATTAAATAATATTTCGATTTTATGAAGGCAATAACTTAATAACTCTGTGAAGAGTTCATTATGATAAACTATTTGAAGAATTTCCGTAAAATTCTGTTGTAAAAATTTTTCATCGTCATTGATTAAATACTTTTGAACACAATTTATCAATGCTTGAATATTAAGTTCATCTACTGCCGTTAAAAGTTTTAACATTTCAGGACCTTGAAAATTTGTTAAATCAATTTTCCCACAATAAATAAATCTAGATGATATGTTAAAAAAAAAATAAATAAATATAAATTTCCGCATTTATCAAAATTATCGTCGTTTTCAAAATGGTTGATGCAGTTATATATGAATGAAAAAAAAAGAAACCCGAAACCGGACAAATACCGGACAAATAATGGATCAAAACCGGACGAATATTGATATTTGAATATACTATCACAAATAAACTGCCTCAACTATTTTGAAAACGGCTATAAATACCATTCATGAATTTGTTCATTTCATTACCTTAAAATAATTTTAAATAATTGAGGAGAAATGTTTGGTTTTTTCAAAATAAAATTTCCATTTTTCTTTTCGACCCAATCATTGTAGAAAGCCGCAAAAAAATATTGAGACCTAGTACATAAGATGAGTGAGTGTGCACGAAATTCTTTTAAATTTTCATTTTCACCAGCATATATAATGACATCTTGATCTTCTTCGACTTCAAGTAATTTTTCATAATCATTACTAATTTCTCGAGGGAACACGAAAGACATTTTCTTGCAATTTTTGAAATTTTGGGGAATTTTAAGTTTCAATATTTAAATTTATTTAGTACGTGTAACGACTGTAACGTTGATCAAACGGAAATGTTTGAGTTATACGAATAAGGAATACTTTTTCCGGATTATTTTGTTGCCGATTTCCGATTTATAATTTCGGCCGAATAATCTGTACGACCGTGCGACCCGTGCGTTCTACAAAATAAATATTTAAAAGAAAATTTCGAAAACCTCAACATATGACTCATTGATTACGATTGATGACTATGATAAATTAATTTAGATTAACAAGCGATAATTCTCAAAAAAACGAACCGTAAAAAATTTCATGTTTTTCTAAAATAAAATAAAAAATTCAAAAGAATTCATATTTTATTATAGTATGTAAAGAAATATTGTAAAATATTAATTATTCTCCATTATAAGTCTATAAAAGTGTTTTTTTTTAATATTATAAATAACAATAATAATTGTTTTTTTTTTAGCGTCTGATTTAATCTCAACATTACAATGGTGTTAGTTGACATCTTATCATAAAAAAATATGGTGCAAGTCAGGTGACTAACTTTACAACCAATTAACTCGGTGCTGTATTTGATTAATTTAAATGACAATCTAACAAGCCACATTTCTTTATAAAGGCTTGACATTGAGGCTTAGTTACACAAACGTGATCATTTACTATAAATGTGCAACAAATGGGATCCGTTGGACGAAAAAAAAACACTTTTTCTCTTTGTCTCTTAAAATGTCCAAATTAAATAAAGATATTCTTTATTTGATATTTGAAAAATTACAAGATGATAAAGAGGCACTTCCATCATGTCTTTTAATTAACAAAACTTGGTGCGAAATGATTATTCCAATTTTATGGAAAAATCCATGGAAATATTTAAAAAGGAATAAAGAAAAGATATTATTGAATGTTATTATTTCACATTTTTCAGAGGAATCAAAAAATGAATTAAAAATCAAATGTATCGATATTTCAACTCAAAAACCTTTATTTAATTATATTAGTTTTTGTAAACATTTAAATTTAAATGTGATTCAAAAATTAATTAATACAATTAATGAAAGGTCAAAATTAAAAATTATTAAAAAAGAAATATTAAAACTTTTCATTAATGAAGATGCAAATTTTACACACCTTTATATTCCAAGTTTATTTGATTATCAAATACATCTTATACCTGGAGCAAAAAGTTGTTTTTCAAAAATTGAATACCTTAATTGTAGCACTAATACGAATCGTAATATTTTGACTGGATTAACAAATATTTGTAATTCGATCAAAGAATTGGAACTTATTATTAAAAAGGATAGTTATAATTATGAGATTACTAAATTGGTTGAAGCTCAAGAAGATTTAATTATCATTAATTTAAATTGCAACGATAATCAATTTGTTGAAACACTTAACAAATTAATAAAACTCTTGAAATTTCATTAGTCATTGAATACAATAAATACGGTATCTGGTATCAAATTAGATTCTACAATATAGACGTTATATTCAAAGGACCATCTCATAAACATTTTAACAATATAAATTCGTACTTTTTTGTGCGGGGATTTGGGTTGGTTTGGATATTTCACAGGGGTAGGCTAGGAGAAATAGAAGAACATTTTTATACTAAATAAAATATTCAAAACGCTAAAATACTCACTTTAGGTGTTATTTTCATAATCAACTATTATATAATTAAAAACATTATTATTATTTTACAATAATGGACTAAAATTTCTAGATCAATTTATATTAAAGTGATATAAATTAATATTTGTGAGCGAGTCAGATATTGGATAACAATGATTTTTACGGCGCAGCCGTGAAAAATCATGATATTTCACAATGACTTTTCCTGAAGGGAAAAAAACCCTTCTTCTTCCCATGAAATAAATGGGGAGTGTGTCACTCATTAAATATTAACTATTTTAAACTTGACTATTTTAAACTAAATTAGTAATTTCCTGGCTATCTATATGAGGCCGGGAAATAAGTAAACGATTCTCAGTCATTTATAAACTCAGCTAATCACTCGCATTATATAAAGGTGATCATGAGTGACACTTAGTGCAACAGGCCGGACAGGGGATTACGGTACTTATTTTGAGTAGTGATTGTATCCGGTAAGTATCCGGATAAAAAAATCCGTGGATTTTCATATCCGGATATCTGTTTTAAATAAACCGGATAACATCCGGATAGCATCCGGATAAATCCGTTAATTTCGCGGACAGCTGAAGGATTTTTTAATGGGTTTCTTAACAGATATCTGAAAATAATCCGTCAATATCATGTATCAATTGTATAAATTTTAAAGCCAAGTAATTTAATTATTATTATTGTTTAGTAAGAGTTAAATAAAATAAAAAAGAAATCAGTCACGAGTTTAATAAAGTTTGAGTTAAGTAAGAATTAAGTCACAATTCAAAAACGGAGTGTATCCGGGTCACATGATACTCATCCGGATATCCATTTTTATCGGATATCCTTTTAGCTTAACCGGATATGATGAATCCGGATACAATCACTAATTTTGACTAATAACAAGGCTACGAATTCTTACATCTAAGATAATTCCCAGATGTACTTGAAAATGAAAATCATTTAATTTGTAAAATAACCAATTGTAATTGTCAAAATCTGATGTTGTAATGAATGAAGTCATTAATTTTTAACAAGTTCATAATAATTTTGATCTTTATATATCAGAACACAAATTTAGTTATTCCCGCAAATTATTGAATAATTTATTAAATTATCGTAAAATTATCTTATAACTACATATAAATAAAGTAAAAAATTAATGAAAATAAAAAGCATAAATAACAAATTTTAACAAATTTCAACGATAATAATATACATTCTCATCATAATTTATCTATAAATAACATAAATATCATTAGAATATAATTTTAAAACGTATAATTTAAATAGTAAATTATAATTAACAATATATACCTTTTAAATCAGGAATTTCTAAGTTGACTAATTGAGAATCATGAACTATTAAAACGCCAAAATTAGTTACCACAGTAAATCATTAGTGACCGTTAAAAATTTTAATTAAATATAAATTTTGGGAGATAAAAAAAATACCTTCATTACTCTCTTCATTAATATATGAAGTAATAATAGAAGAATTAACAGGTTTCGATAATAGATTACTGAAATTAAATGCTCTACTAGTATATACAGCATCAGAATTCTTTTCATACGAAGTTGAAATGTTTGGTATTTCCTTATCAGCTTCTTCAAACGCTGTTTTAATTTCTTTTCCTTCTTTTCCTTTATTTCTATAATAGCCATAGATAGCATTCCGCCAAATAGTAAGTATGATTTTCAATTCCTTAGCTGTCGGTCTTTCATTTGAATTAGCGTTCATACATCTATAAGCCAATTTCTTATAAAATTCAGGAGTTCCTTTTCCAAATTCTGGTCTTAGTCCATTACATATGGCTAATGCCAAATTTAGATCATGTTTTTTATTGTAGAATGGTGGTTTTCCAGATGATAATTCAGCCATAACAACACCAAAACTATAAATATCAGATGATGTTGTATAATGTTCTCCATTTAAGACCTCTGGCGCAATATATGGCAACACTCCGTATACTTTATCGTCTGATTTTTGTCCATTTACCGGTCCAGATAATCCAAAGTCTGAAATGAAAGATAAAATATCATTAATTCGTAATATATTTCCACTATGAAAATCTTTATGAAAATATCCTAATTTATGTAAATCTTGTAGATTTTCTGATAAATCGAACAATAAAACAATTTTATTTTTCCATAAAATGTTGTTGAAATTATTTATAAGACTACTCCTCAAATTTCCCTTATCAGCAAATTTTATAATCATCATAAATTCTTTAGTTTCAGGATCTTTAGTAATTCCATACAAACTTAATCCTGATGTTTTACTAAATAAATTCCAATGTATTTTAAGCTGTATTTGAAAATAAAATTTTAAATAGTCCTTATTATTTAAACAAAATAGATGAAACAAATTTTTATTAGAAATAATAAATATTAAACATACTTCATTTAAATATTTATCTGACATATTCTGTGATCCATTTAATCTTTTCAAAGCGACTCTTTTAGGATCAGCCTCCACTTTTTTGTAATCTCCATCATTATTAATATAGTAATTTGATTTACCATCAATCCATATTGCAGAATATACTTTGGCAAATCCACCTTCGCCAATTTCTTTTTTATCTGTAAATCTATCAAATGGCACCCATTCAAGAAATTCATCACTATATCTTGGCTTATACATTGTATCTTTTATAAACTTATCAATATCAGAATTTCCACTGGTCCATCCTTCCATTATTCTAAATGGGTCACACTCTTTACACCATAATTCTTCAGTGAAAAGTTCATTGCAGTACGAACAATTTTTAATGTTTACAAGATTGAAGTTTCTTTCCAAGATATTTAATTTATCAAATTCGATTTCCATTAAGAAGTCCTCTTTATTTACAGAAAAATTTACGATATTTTATGGGTACTTGATCTTTTTTTATCCAAAAGTACCTTACTCCAACTATTGGTTAATTTATTTCGGGGCATAATTTTTCCGATGTATTAATCTGCATTATTATTGTTGCAGTAACAGCTTCTGTAATAATTATCGTGATACACTGATTTTCTTAGGGCCTCGAGCAATACATAAAAAGGTAACAATACAGATTTTGCGTAAATAATGTGTAGTTCCTTCTTTTTTTGGATAACAGGATAATGAGTGCCGATCTCTTGTTGCCTATTTTCTTTGTGTATGAATTTTTTTGTAATTTATCACGAAATGCCTTGATGCTTTAATAAATATTATACTATTAACTACGTCAATAAATCTAACTTCACAATAAAAAATATATATATATTGAAAACTTTTTATTATGTCAGATTTTACTTAAGTGGTACCGATCAAAGGATAATGTTTTATAACACGATGAATTAGCCAAAATCATATGACACGTGATTGGATTCCAAAACATTTAAAGAATTAGTTGGTTTGAGAACTGAATCAAAATTTCGTGAACTATTATTACTTACAGATATCTTTAAGTTTTCATTAATACATATCGGCGGATTTGATTACCCTATAATCAACGTGTTTCACAAAACATTACATAAGCGTAGTAAGATTGGAGACGAACATTAAAAAAATTTTTATTTGGTTTTGCTATACAATAATTTGATAAATACTTATTTTAAGCCAAAAATATAATATATATGATTCTGATAATATTGATAATATCCGTTATGGGATCTCACTTTGCGCATTTTTTTTTGTGAGATTGAAAGTATACTGTATATGTTTAACAATCAGTTTGAGTGTAGAGTTCCTATAATGTGTAAAATAAATGCAAATTAGTTATATGACTTGAAAAATATAAAAATAGACCATTTATAAAAATTATAAAAAAAACTTTTAAACAATATTCATTGAGTTTTAAAATACTTTTAAAATATTCATAGCTATTGTAACTATATAAATTTTCTATTTTACATATTGTTTTATTGCGCCGTGAAAAATAATGATATTCCAAAGTGACTTTGTGAAATAACTGATTTATATCCCGGTTCTATACCATAAGCCTTCTAAAATACCGTACTTATTTTGACTAATAATGATAGACTTTTATTCTAATATTGACTTTTTACCCATTTCTTTAAAATAAATCGGCACCGCTGACAGCAAATTCTGTACTAAATTTTTGTAATTAAGATTCTCGATCACGTGACTGGACAGACGAAATGTCCTCCCGTTCCACTTCAGACAATAAGTAATTATTGTAAGCAATTATTAATGCCTTTCATATTTGGCTTCCAATAAATATTGGAATAAGGATACTTGTATCAAATTTACCAAATATATTTGACTTTAATCTTTTTAATATAGTATAAATAATAGTTATTGTGTAAGGTTGAAATATCACCAAACCGCGAAGCAGTTTGAATGGTATCCCAGTAAGAAAATTCGCATACTGAAAATATACTGAAAATATACTGAAAATATACTGAATTTTAAGAATATTTAACTATATAATCATGTATATTATAAGTATAAATTAAATATAATTTTAGCATATTTTATGTAAGATATTTATATCCATAAATAATGCTTAAATTATGTTTAAATATACTGTATTTAATATGTAAAAAGCTCATAAAACACCCTTAAATTTTGCCTCTTTAAGTATATTTTCAGTGCAAATTTTATGTCATTAATTTCTACTTAATTTCAGGATAATTTTATTTCGTGTTATTATATATATTTAAGTATATTTAAAGCCCATTTTCAGTGTATTATAAATATGATTCAATTGTATTTTGCATATATTTTAATAATATTTCAATTAGAAATAACATATATTTTTAGTAGTTTTAAAGGTCAATTTAGTTCAAATAAAATAATATTTTATGTATCTTTTAATTAAAAATAGCATACATTTTTACTTGCATTAAAGATTATTTTAATTACATTTTTACATTTGATAATAATGATATTTTTAGTATATAAATACAATATCGATATGGTTTGATTATATTTCAATAATAATTCGTGTACATTTTAAAGGCTATGCTAATAACCAATGATACAAATAATTTCTATAGTAAAGTAAAATGTTTTAAATAAAGAATAAAATAAATAAAGAAAAGAAGATACAGTTAGGAAAACTTATTTTTCATACCCATTACACAATAACTCGAGACCCATTTAATTTAATGTACTTATTAAAGAGGGGAAAAAGTTATATTAGTAATTTAGTTATTTAATTTTAAATCCAATACAATAAAGTTTGATGCATACCTGTTTAATAAACATAATTTTTAAGTAAAAAATACTTATACACGTCTACAATTAACACCTCGACACGGACCTATTTAATTTAATGTACTTGTTAAAGAGGGGAAAAAGTTATATTAGTAATTTAGTTATTTAATTTTAAATCCAATACAATAAAGTTTGATGCATACCTGTTTAATAAACATAATTTTTAAGTAAAAAATACTTATACACGTCTACAATTAACACCTCGACACGGACCTATTTAATTTAATGTACTTGTTAAAGAGGGAAAAAAGGTATATTAGTAATTTAATTATTTAATTTTAAATCCAATACAATAAAGTTTGATGCATACCTGTTAATAAACATAATTTTTAAGTAAAAAAATACTTATACACGTCTACACTCTACAGTTAACACCTGACACGGCTACATTAAAATAGAAAAAATAAAAGAATCAGTTAATATTAATTTCGACAGTAACTAACTATTGGATAATTGATATTGTGGTGGAAAATTTATGTATTCATACCGTCTTTCCCTGTAATATAGTCAGCTTCTCTTCTAAGTAGGGTTAATTAAAACTTTCTAATTCCAGAAATTCAAGGTTTTGTATCTTGTATCCTTTATTCCTGGTAAAATATTTTTCGTCAGTAAGTTTATAAATAATATAGACTTATTACCAGAATAACATAGACTTGTTACCAATATTTTATCAGAAAAGAGAAAAGGTAAAATAAAAAAACAGTGAAATGTTTTGCTTATAATAGCTATTTCATCTATTTCATCATCGCTTATCCGTGTTTAACTATTTTTAGATACAAATAAAGTTAATGGGATAATCTTATTCGTGTTTAGCTATTTTTAGAAATTAATCAATATACAACAAATATTCTTAATTATCGGGTTTTTTACTAGAACATAAAAAGTTTTATTATAAGTGCGAACTGCTGCAAGAAATCAATGCCCAATATTTTCCCAATTAGAGTCATCAAATGCATTTTCTTTATCAATTATATAATATCTATTATCTATTTTAGCAAAACCTATACAATGATCTAAACATCTTACATCGATAAATTCTTTTGATCTGAATTGAGTAAAATGTTTACATCCATATTCATCTTCTACAATTTTTGATGTTAATTGTACATAGGCTAACATGTAAACCTGATGGTTTAATTCATGGACAAGATAATAATTTACGATTCCATATATATCTACAATAACGAGTTGAGGAGGCGCATTGGGTCTGTGGGCAAGTTTATCTATTGTGCGTCTTATCTAAAATATTTATAAATAAAATATAAAATCAAAATTAAATCAAAATTATATCAAAAAAATAGCAATGATAGTAATCAAAGATTATAAATTTTACCTGAGCACAATAATTATTTCTTGCAATTTTATTATTTCTTTTTATACAACAGCTACTAATATATTGTCCATCTGAAGTTCTTAATCTTCCATATCTTACACCATAATTATTAACCTCCTAAAAAACGAAATTATTTTGTTATTGTAATGATGAATTTAAAATTAAATAAAATAAAGCTTTATATTACCATTTCTAAATCATTACGATTTATATTGCTTGATCCTTCGTAAAATTTAATCAGATGTTTGTGTTCTTGGCTTAGCAGAGAATATTGAGTAGAAGGGGAATAAAATTCTTCGTCATACCCTTCAGTACTAAAGACCCGTTCCTTACTCCATTGTTTTAGCGGTTTTTCTTTGAAAATAGCTTTTGAGATAGAAAAAAATGGTAACATATAAAATTGCTGTAACAAAGTAAGCATATTTGCAAGGTTGCTATATGGCTTGATCTTTGATTTAATGAGTGGTTGTAATATACCACACACCCTTTCCATAGGAAACTGCCAATGGGTCCAACTAGGGCCACAATATTTAATAGAATCTGCTACATGTAAGAGGTAATGGAAACTTATCTTACATGCTGCTAAACGTTGGCCATTGTTCTGATAATACTCTCTAAAATAATTAATCATTATTTTAATTATTATACAATTATAAATTATAAGACAGAAATCATTACCTTTCATAATAATCTGAAAATTTTTTAAGCAAAATTTGTACATCATCAATTTGTTCTTCAGATATTTCAGGTTCTAAACAAAGCTTTACAGCCTTCACAAAGTTTGCCCATCCTTGAAGATGCCTATTATGTAACGAAAAGTAAAATTTACTTTTTGATTAGTTAAAAAAATTTAAAAATGTATTAATTTAACTTTTTACTTTTTATTAAAATACCTTTTATCCAGATACACCTTTAGTAATGGTAATGAAAATAAAATTATCCAATTTCTCCATTCTACCGCTTTGTAACCATTATGATATTTAAATATGTCACGTGGAGGGCGACCAATTTCAATAGGCATATCTTTTTTTACTTTTTCCATTTGTATGCCAATACTTTCCCACTGTGATTTTGATAACTCATAATCACTAGACAATAATAGATTGTTATAAAAAAATTTTCCACTCCAATGTGCATACATTGACGGTGCCACATTCTCGAAGAATAAATGCATTATATCTGTTGGGAAAGACCATGGAAATAATAATGTTTGTAATTTTAACAATTCACTGGACCCTTTAATTCCTGTATAGTAAAGTAATAATAATTAATACAGAGATGTAAGTATACTTTTACTTTTTTCTCAAGAAAATCATACCTGTTTCTCTGATCATTTCATCTTTTCGATCTTTATTCGTTTCTTCTTCAATTAATTTTCCCATATTGATCGTGTCATCATGATTTCTTATATTGCAAAGAGCAGATGATGGATAGTATATGTGTTTATTTGATGGGTGACAAGTCCCTTTTATCATACAAAAACGACAACCTTTATACGAATTGTGTCCAGAGAGGTTTAAGCTTTTGCTTAACGCTGGAACATCCCCCGTCCATGTTAATAAATGTGCGCGTAAAATAAAAGGTTCATTTGTTCGTCCATCTATACATTGAACTCCTTCTATAATATTTAACAAAATAAAATTTCAATTATAGAAAAAATACATTTTTATTAGATATTAAAATTAGCTATACCTTCGAGTTCTTGTAATTCTTTTATAAGAGGGCATAAAAAAGAATTAAAATTCTTTGGCGAACGGGGACCTGGTATTATCATTGTTACCAGTAGATTTTCTTTTTTTACACGAATAGAAGGATGAAGATTATTATTTATTAATAAGATGACCCAACAATCATCGGTTCGTTGTTCAAAGATCTGATATCCATCACATGTCCCAGATAGTGCGATATCCCGTTCATCTTTAAAAAAACCCCTTTGTAATAAATCCTTATATAACCTATTGAAAGAAACATATTTTAATGGCCTTTTTTTTAAAAAAAATTTACTTTAGTAATTAAATTATACTCACAATCCATCAAAGATATCAGCATATATTTCCTCCTCTCCTTTGTTTTGGGAATAATTACTTCTATATTGTAATTCTTCGGCTCTTTCTTTATTCTTGTATTGAATTATTAGGCGTTCTTTTACCGAAAAAAAAATGTTGTATTTACAGGTTTGCCATTATCATCAAATCTGTTTTCACCACAAATAGGGCAACTGGCTAAATTTTCATATGATGATGTAAATGCAATACAACTGTTTTTGCAAGTATCGTATCTATGAGGTTCAAAAGGAACTATGCTATTGATTTTTTTTTCAACTTATAGATTGTTAAATTAGAATTAACATTATCAAGTATTTTGTTGAATGCGATGTCAGATATTGAATGGAGTACTTTTGTATGTAAAAGACGTAAACCTTGAATCAATTCATCTAAAATAAATAAATATTATTATTCTATCAAAATTAAAATCAATAAACATAGTATTAACTGTACCATCGTTTATGTTTGTCATTTCAGATTCCTCAAATTCTTTATCATCATCTGTTAATTCATCATTCTCTTCAGAAATATATGCACTTGTTTGTGAACAATCACTTTCAGTTTCTATGTCTCCTTTATCATCTTCTTCATCACAATCTTTATTATCAAGACTTTGCCTATCACTATTCTTATCGTAATCTTCGTTATTAGGAATTGGATTACCATTATTATAATCTTCGTTGTCAAGAAATGGCTCATCGCTATCGTCATCATCATAATCTTCTGATCTGCAATTAACATGATTTTGATGATTATTAAAGTATTATTATAACAATAATGTTTAATAAAAGTAAAATTTACTTTTTTTATAAAACAATTAATTAATTACCTTTTTGGTATGTCTTTTAAAATTACAGGAACATGATCGTTATTTGAAACATTGCTTTCTGAACTTGTATCTGATTTATCCGATTCATCGTCTTCGAACTTTCTTTTTTCAGCTGCGTTACAACTTGAAATTGATTCACTATCGCTTTTTGTTTCTGATCCGCTTTCTGCTTCAGATTCATTAATTTTTTCAATATTTGCTTTTTCTCTTTTTTGATGTTTTTTAAAAGTTTTTCTAGTAGACAACCACTTTCCGTTACCATCTTTAGAATTTATTTTACAAATACGACAAGAACAAAGAAATGGCATTTTGAAACGTGATAGAATTTATGTAACGATCTATTTTTATAAACAATCACATAGTTTGTATTACATGATTGTATTAAATTTACGCATTAAAGTTAGAGGTTGTGTTACAAGATTGTGTATCGTTATTAGAGATGATATAATAATGACAATATTCGTAATAATTATACTGATTGTATTATGAGCAATGGTTCACACAAAGCCATACTAATTGTTCAAAGCCTATTATGAGCAACGGTTCATATAAAAGCCATAATAATTGTTCAAAGCCTATTATGAGCAACGGTTCATACAAAGCCATACTAATTGTATTAAGAGATTGTGTTATGAGCAACGCTCGTACTGATGACCGATAAATTGAATCATTATATTTTATGTATTATTATCAATGAAGTTAATTTAACCGTGTTAATACTGACAAGAATGTAGTCCTAATACTTGTAATAATCTTTCATTAATAATTTCATAATATAATTTTCATGATATTTTTTTCTTTATGACACCAACACTACAGTGAAATGCAAAAGTTATATTTAAAGGTAACTCCCTCTCACCAATTGTTCGCAAGGCTCTCAATCAGTCAGAACCTAAAATAAAGTTATATCGGTTATTAGACATGTTTGATACTGGTCTCCTTAGTGTCCTCGAGCTGGGCTTTGATGCATAAACGAGTCGTAATATATTATTCACAGGGGTAATGAGTCAGTTTTTGGAGAGGCACTTTGTCAGACCATCAGGACAGAAAATCAGAAAATGGTGTCGAACAACTATAAATGGTATTTCGCGATCAATAAAAAATAAAAATAAACAACGCGTCAGTCGCGTCACGTTTAAGTATAAAGTATAAATACATGCTATCTTTAGTGATTCTTCATTTCTTTACGCATTTTTTTAAAAAAATTTAAGAAAATGGAACAAACACCCGAAACTGAGGTATAAGAGTAAAAATATAAAAATATTTTTAATAATCTATAATCAAAAATTCTTACTTTATTACTATATTATAGCTCAGGCCCATATATAAGCCTACGTCTAAATATAATTTACAAGATGCGTTAGGATTAAAAAATGAAAAGCAACGCTGGCTTGCTTATTTGGTAACTATTTATTAATTTTTAATAAAAGATAAAAATTGTTTTTTAATAGTAAATTTTTGTAATAGGAGATAATGCGAGAATGTCTCTACGAAAAGAATGTAGATTTTACCGCCGATTATAGGAGTCAAAAGCATACAATAACTGCACAAATAGTTCGTTCTGTAAATATTAAATTTTAATTTTCGTCATTTCTTTTTTTTTTGAAGTATACTAAAAATTATTATATTATAGTTTAAAAAAAAGGCTCCTGACTTCCCTATAACCGCAGCCGATTGGGCTGTAAAGGAGATGCTTGTTAGTACTATACAAAATAAACGTAAGTTAATAATAACTTTATTTATACCTAGTTGGTTTATAGTAGAAATTAATTATTTCATTTTATTTATAATAGGCTATTATCTGAAAAAAAAAAATGAATTAGAAAATAATTTAAGAGTTCCACCACAAAATTCTCCAGCATTACAGGACCGTCCTCCACCATCTCCTCAAGCACAACAAGATCCTCCTTCTCCAGTTGAGCCTTCTGATGAACAAGTTCAGATCCGGCCTCCAGTTGAGCCTTCTGATGAACAAGTTCAGATCCGGCCTCCAGAACCACGTACTGATGAACAAGTTCAGGTCCGGCCTCCAGAACCACGTACTAATGAAAAAGTTCAAAGTGATCCTCCAAAAAGGGTCCGGAAACAACGTGTAAATGACAAAGAAAATCAAAATAATGTCCCCAAAAAAAGAGGAAGAAAAGCAAAATCAAGTAAATAAATAAACTTGATCTCGGAGATGACAATTTCTTCGTTCTTGTATAAAACGAATCATACATAGTTTTGACTTAATTAGTTCAATAAATCTTGTTATGATAAACTATTGGTTAATTCATCTTCTCATACACTATATCAGTATTCGGCATTTCATTCGAATTAAATTAAAAATTTGAAGACGTTTAGATTACCTCCGCATAAATAATTTGAATTGTGTAACGCGTAATTTGTCCACGCCTCATTACGCAATGTTTAATTGTTCTAATCATTAATAAATAATCTACACACTATAAATTACTTTGATAAGAAATTTTACACATTTAATCTTTTTTGTTCTAAAAAATCGCTTAAATCTTATAAATACCTTTCCCTTCAATTATGATAACTTACAAATGAAGATGGTTCACAAAAGAAGTCAAAATAAATTACAAGAACGAAAAAATAAATCCTTTTCGAATAATAAAAGAAAAAGAGATAAGGTGAGTGAACACTTGAGAACCGCCTAGAGTGGTTACTAGGTTCGCCCGTAGTTTTTCAGATCTTTTAGATAGCTTTTTTTATTTTTTTTCTTCTATTTTTTATTTTTTTATTTTTTTATTTTTTTTTTGGAGGGTTTAATAAAAGATGGAGTATATAATTGTATTCGGTTGTTATCTGGTTTCTAATTAAAAAATTGGTTTAGGTCAACTCTTTAAACGAAACAATTGAAAATAAAGATAAAGGTAATTATAAATTATTATTGTATAAATAATATATATCAATTACTAACATTTATTTAGAAATTACACAATTAAAACGGCAAAAAACATTTGCCGTTGAATTATATCAACAAAAGTTAAACCAAATAATAGAAATAGAAAATAAATTAGAAAATGAAACTATTAAATTGCAAATGTATAGAAAATGAATAATTTTGTTAATAAATTATATGTTATTATAATTCAGTTCTCCCAACTATTCTGTTCCCCAAAGAACTACGTGAAAAATTTTTTTTTTCATGGGAGAAAAAAATGATATGTTCCCATATGAAATAAAAATGATATATCTTCCCATACGAAACAAGTTTTGTGAGAAAAAAAATCATTTTTTCACGAGAAAAGGAGTTTGTCAAACAATCCTGTTACATTGAAGATCTGCTACTTTTACGTAATTACTAATAGCTCATATTTAATATTTGTATAATTTATAAAATAAAATACGAATACTGACAAAAAGTAAATTTTACTTTCAGTTAACAACCAGATCGGCATACTGTACTATTCCGATTAAAGTTTCTAGCACGTTGTTTGTAATTAATTTTGTACTTTTCTTTGTCCCCATTTTTCCCATTTCACAAAAAATCTTATCGTTCTCGTGTATTTGCTAAAATCCTTCTTTTTGAAACATGTATTTTCTCACGCATTTTTTCCTATATATACAATCCAATTACGTAAAAATTATTTTAAGTTTTCGTAACGTCTAAAACTGTGGTACTCTCTTTAGGTAAGTCTGCGCTTAACCGGTTGGCTGCTTGGATGGTTTTAGCCTGCCGAGATAGTTTTAATGATAGGAATAACTTTTAATTTATATAATAGATTCACGATGGTCAGACACCGCTCTCAACGTTCGAAGGAAAAACGAATTGCTCGCATTAAGAGCAAGAGAGGAAGTGCTCGTCAGGTAGTTGCAGGTGGGTTCCTCTCTATGATATCCTGGGGGCTTAGATTGTTCTAAAGAGGGCTTGTGGACGTTTGTCCTGAAATGATCCTGTGGACGTCTTTGGATTGTTCTAAAGGTGACTTGTGGACGTCTGTTCTAAAACGAATCTGTGGACGTCTAAGCGGTATCGGTGTCAACCTAAGATGGAGAAACCCGCTTGGTCGAGCTGCGCATAGATCAAGTTAACCAATTTTTTTCCCCCATTAGATTACATAAAGGAATTGGAAAAAAAGGTGCAGGAACTTCAAGAGCAAGTGAATGGTATGGATCGGGCTTACAGAGATGACCAGAGAGAATTGCTGCGTGTACATAATGAATTAAAGAAGGCAGAGAGGAAGTAAGTAATCAACTTTTTTGCTAATAAGGTTCCTTAAATTAATATAATTTTTCACTTTTATTTTATTAGGATTACTCGTTTAGAAGGGGAGGAAAGGGATGAAGAAGGCCAAGAAAGAAGACAAAGAAGGGGACAGGGACGAGGGAAAAGGGGAAAATAAATTTTTGTATAATGTTATTTATATTCCTAATATATTTTTTCATCTATATGTTAATAAATATTAATAATATAATATGTTACAAATTGTTTATTATCGTTGTTGTAAGTTGTAAATATTGACGTGCTTGGTAAACTAGTTTTAAGAATGAAGGATAAAATCTAGCGCAAGAGTAGTGACAATACAAAGTGCAATAAAATTACAGGTATTGCGAATAAAATGACTAAAGAGCCAAAAGACAGAATGAAAAAAAGAAAGATATAAATGAATGTAAACGAAAATGATGCAGACCTAACCTGACGTTATACATTATATGTTATACTGTACGAACACTGTTGTGATATTAAAGTCAATCAGCAAATATATATATATATTTCAAATAAATCTTAATAAAAAAATCGACGTGTAACTGAATGATAAATTTTCTTTACCTGAAGATTTTTTTAGGTCTCTCGGTTCGTAAGACGAAAACGTCTAACGTAATGATTCCAATTTATGATCGCATTGCACATTGCGCAAGTTTAATAACCCACCTATTATTTTTTTTATTTATTTATTATATATCTAATAATTATTTTTACAAGAGAAAAAAAAATTTTTTGTCAATCCTAACTGTTACATTCTGCTACCATCAAAATTGTCATTTTTTTTTAGTGAGAAAATTTTTTATTTGCGAAAAAAAATACCGAATGGGAGAAATGTGGATGTTGCACAGAGTTTAATGTGTCACGCTAAGGTGGTGGAACATCATTATTATAACACAATTAAATCTTACCCATTTTTGGTTCATCAAATCCCACTTTGCCATTAAAGTATAAATACACCGCTTCCATTAAAAGATGTAAAGATGTAATTCAATATCGAATTACATATTACGATTAATATGTCGCAGCAAAAAAGCCATGAAATAGAATTACATATTACGATTAATAAATTTATCAAAAAAAAATTAAAAATTCATTTTTTGGTTTTTCTTCTTTCTCTAATTCTCTTCTTTTTTTAAAAAAATACTGAATTCTTTCTACCACCTTTATCGCAATTTTAAAACATGGACTCTTTAAGATCAGTAAAAATACCAATTATCCAGCTGCAAAAAAGTATTTTACCTTATAATTTTGATTCTGAAGAACAACCCGAAACAGAACAGCCTGCAACAGGTTTGCAAAGTTAATTATTTATTTTGTATCTAATTCTAATAAATCAATTAGGCAATTTCTATTTGTACACGGGGTGTTTAAACACGGGTCATATTAGTAGATTAAAAACGGCATTCAAAACCTCCTTTAATGCCTTAAGTAAACTTGCAGAGCAGGTGAAAATACATATATTTATCTGTAATATAATAAGAATAAAAAGTAAAAGAGTATAATGTCGGTAGCATTCAATTTCAAATTAAAAAACAAAAAATTAGTCTATTAAAAATTATATTTATATGACCCGTGTGCAAACACCCCGTGTAAACTTAGAAATTTTCAATCAATTAATATCTACTTCAATTTTGAATCAATATTTCATAATTGGATATATTTAAAGATAAACAAGAACCATTGGTCCTAATAATTTCTCCAAGTGTTACAAGTGACGATGGCTCTTCTGGTTCTCCCAGTGTCGGGGTTGGGGTTTCTGAAACTTTTAGTAATAATGGCACTAAAAAACCAAATATAAATAATGAATTTTTTGACAATGATGATAGGAATGAAGAACAGGATCATGGTCAAGGTTAGTTTTAAAATTAATATGATTTTGTAGGTTGTTTCGTCTTTTTCTTTTGTTATTTACAAAAAGTAAATTCTTTTTTTCTTATTTATATTTTATAGATGATCAAGTAAAAGTATTGGATACCAATACTGATGATGCTAACGAAGATTTTTGTAAGTTTCAATTTATATCTTATAATCTTAGTAATTTAGAGCAAACAGTAATATTTAAATTTATGTTTATTATTTTCTATTTATTGTAATGTATAAGGTTCAACCCAAAAAAATGATAAAAAAAGAACGAAAATTGGTAAATTTTCGCATTTTTTTTCTTACCTTGTTGATTAACAAAAGAGATACTTACTTTTTGTTATTTTAAATTATATTAGATACCTCGATGCGTAAAAGGGCTAAACCGGGTATTGTATAATTCACAGAAAGTAAACTCTGAAACTTGAATTTGAAATAATATATATATTTTTCTTTAGACGAAAAAATATTATTGGCCATTAATAAGATCGGAGGTCCCACAATAGATTCGTTATTATATTCATTGAGCAAATTGAAAAATACCGGAGTTAAAAGTGTAACAATGAACTTGGTTAATAATAATATACGACTTATGGATTCCACAGGAACATTAGTGATAAAGCCAAATCACGTTAACTCCGATGATATAACAATTAATGCCAGTTTTCCTCATTATGATTATAATCAAGCCTCGGATCTCAGCTTCGAGGCAAATATTATCGAATTAAAGAAATTCAAAGAATTGGATATGGCAAGTATAAGATTGGCGGAAGATTTGCATAAGCTGCTAGGTTATATTGGTAAATTGCCAAATAATCCACCTATACGTGATAGGTCAATCTTCAGTAAAAAAGAAGAGTATAGAGAAGCCCTCATTAGTCATTTGGAAAAGATTAATTCAACACAAGATTTTCAATTATTTCGTGGTACTCAACGTATTAATTTGATTTCTGATGACAATCAAAAAAGTTGCAGTTCTTTTAAAATTTTACCAATTCGTGTGCAAGAAAAGACTTCATCACTTACTGAATTATCCGATGAATTCAAGAAGATTGCAAAAGATTTATCGGAGGATATATTTTTATCCGTAATGGGAGAAGCAAATGAGCAAGGAAATAAAGAAATGGCCAGACGCAAGGAACTAAGGTTCCATGTCGGGTTTTTTAAGTCATACATACAATTACAGGCTTTTTGTGAGATAAACTTAAACAGAAAACAATCAGAGACGACAAAATCTCAAGCAAAAATATTAATTGCTCAATTTTACCCCTTAATTTCTTTACCGAATTTGGAATTGATGCTTCAGAGAGCACCACGTATATACAGGTTACTAGAAGTAGCCAATTTTGATTGGCGACTTTTAGATTCTTTCGAAGAATTAAGCGCATGTTTTTTTAAGAGTGGAGTAAAGACGGCAATTAACTTTGAAATATGGATCAATTTGGTCCGTACAGGCAAGCTGATTAGTTATGACGAAGAATTAAAAACTCAAGAAAGAAATAGGGAAAACAAGAGGATTAAAATTGAAATTATTAAGGAATATTTTGATATTTCAGGGGTTAATTTTGACGAGATGGTTGGTAATGAGTAGGTATTTATAAATTAACATTATAAGTAATTTAGTAATTTTACATGAATAAAAGGCTAAATAATATGCAATCTTTTATTGTTTGCGCATTCTAACATTTGCTAAATAAACTTGCTATAATTGCTATCGTTTACTATCATAAATAAATAAATAAATAAATCAATTTGTGGCTTAGCCTATTTTTACATGAAAAAAACTCCGATATGTTATTTATGTATACGTTTTTATGTATTTATTTAAAAACGTTTTTTTTTAATACATTTATTATTTACATCAATTTGTTGTTAATGGTTTGGAACATTGTTCCAGTTGGTTCGATATTTTGTTAAACGCTTCATCAGATATAGAATGGAGTACTTTTACATGTAAAAGACGTAGTCCTTGAATTAATTTATCTAAAAAATTAAATGTTAATTAATGATCTAGTTTAAAATTTTAAATTTATAATATTAAACATACCGTCCCATATTTTATTCTCTTTTTCTGCTGTTATTTCAAATTCCTCAAAACCATCATACTCTTCAGAAGTACCACTTTCTGTCTCTGAATTATCATTATCATAATTATCAATGATCTTAAAAGGTCCATAATCATAATCATCAAGAATTTGATCATCGCTAAAATAATTGTAATTATTAGGAAAATGTAAGTTATATTTTTTATTATAAATAATCGATCAATTACCTTTTAGATGTATCTTCTAACACTGAAGGAAATGGAACATCAAAGCTTTGATTATTACTGTCACTAAAGTCATATTATAACAACAATTAGTAAATTAGTAAAAGTAATTTTTACTTTTAGCAATGACAGTACGATATATTAGCTAATATTTTAGGAGGTATAATGATAATTTTAATTATTCGTAGATAAAGTAAAAAAATTGACTATGCTGATTTTAAATAAGGGCAATTTTAACAAATAAGGGAAGGTTTTCACTTTGACAATCTCAATTTAGTGTAGCGAGAGGTCCCTGACAATAGGAGAAATAATGGTAAGACAACAGTAAAACAAAAATTTTAAAAAACTTTCGTCCATTGATGAAACTTACCGAAAGTTCATCATTCCAAAAATATGCTTTTCTTTCATATTTAACGCTATACAACTGTTTTTGCAAGTATCATATTTTTGCGGTTTAAAAGGAATTATGTTATTGATTTTTTTTCAACTTATAAATTGTTAAATTAGAATTAATATTATCGAGTATTTTGTTAAATGCAATATCGGATATCGAATGAAGTACTTTTGTATGTAAAAGGCGTAAGCCTTTGATCAATTCGTCTAAAATAAATAAAAAAAAGTAATTAAAAATTGTAATCACAATTATCGATGTAATATTAAATATATACCATCGTTTATGTCTTCTATGTCATTAAATTAATTGTCCATTTCTGTAAATTCATCATTCTCTTCAGAAACATCACTTTCAGTTTCCATATCTTCTACTTTATCATTTTCATCATTATCAAGACTTGGATTATCATCACAATCATAATCTTGATTTGGATTGTTATTATTACCATTATCTTCATCAAGACTTGAATTATCATTATCACCATTATAATTTTCGTTATAATTGTTATAATCTTGACTTGGATTGTCATTGTCACCATTATAATCTTCTTGACTTGGATTATTATTATCGTCTTCATTATCAAGACTACTTTGATGAATAATATAATTAGCAAAAAGTAAAATTTACTTTTTGTTATAATTTCATTAATTACCTCTCATTATCTGAAAGACTATTCACCGAATTTATATCCGATTTATCTAATTCATCAAACTTTCTTTTTTCAGCTACATTATAACTTGAAATTGATTCACTACTGCTTTCTGTTTCTGATTCATTAATTTTTTCAATACATGCTTTTTCTTTTTCTTGATGTTTTTTAAAAGTTTTTTTGGTAGACAACCACTTTCCACCACCAGGATTTATTTTACAGGTACGGCAAGAGCAAAAATATTGCATTATTATAAGAGCTGTAAATTAGAAGTTTTTTTTTTCACATCACATTATGTAACGATATCTTAAATCTATATAATTAAAAAAAAGATTGTGAGACATGTAAACGTTTAGATTACCTCGTATTTGTACTAATCCTAATAAGTAAAATAGATCACTAATGTATTTATTATTTTGAGACAAATTTTTTTGTGACGAATCGCTAAACAATTGTAACATTCACACGATTCATTAATATTTGCATAAATTATATATAACATTACTCTATTTATCTTTTATATGATAATGACAATAAAAACCTAGACCTATTCACATGACAAATAAGGCATAATTACTTTCTTAGTTTATGATAATAACAGTAAAAAACTAGACCTATTCACATTGCAAATAAGGCATATCATTACTTTCTTAATTTGATGGCCAGCTTCCATTCCCGGACAGGGCTGCGCTAGTATCATCTGAAAAAAAAATTTTTTATTTTGGGGTACACATGCTAATGATCTTATGCACCCTGTTTTCATCACAAATAAATACACAATTGTTTTAACTTTTTAACTAGCGTGTAAATATTTTTATTATTTTTGAAAAAAGAGTAAAATGAGTGGTGAGTTTTTTTGTATAAAGGGTTTTAACCTTCTTTGATAAGGTTTTTTATATTGCTCTTTTTCATTTATGTCGCTGTTGCCTTTTTAATAAAGGTTTTTAACCTTCGTTGATAAGGTTTTTTATGTTGCCTTTTTTGATAAAGGTTTTTTATGCCGCCTTTTTTGATAAAGGTTTTTATGTCGCGTTTTCTTTTTATGTTGCCTTTTTTTGATAAAGGTTTTTTATGCCACCTTTTTTGATAAAGGTTTTTTATGTTGCCTTTTTTGATAAAGGTTTTTTATGCCGCCTTTTTTGATAAAGGTTTTTATGTCGCGTTTTCTTTTTATGTTGCCTTTTTTTGATAAAGGTTTTTTATGCCACCTTTTTTGATAAAGGTTTTTTATGTTGCCTTTTTTGATAAAGGTTTTTTATGCCACCTTTTTTGATAAAGGTTTTTTATGTCGCCTTTTTCTGATAAAGGTTTTTTATGTCGCCTTTTTTGATAAAGGTTTTTGATGTCGCCTTTTTTGATAAAGGTTTTTTATGTCGCCTTTTTCTGATAAAGGTTTTTATGTCGCGTTTTCTTTTTATGTTGCCTTTTTTTGATAAAGGTTTTTTATGCCACCTTTTTTGATAAAGGTTTTTTATGTTGCCTTTTTTGATAAAGGTTTTTTATGCCACCTTTTTTGATAAAGGTTTTTTATGTTGCCTTTTTTGATAAAGGTTTTTTATGCCACCTTTTTTGATAAAGGTTTTTTATGTCGCCTTTTTCTGATAAAGGTTTTTATGTCGCCTTTTTCTGATAAAGGTTTTTATGTCGCCTTTTTCTGATAAAGGCTTTTTATGATGCCTTTCTTTTCTCATTTACACTTAAGAATCTTGCCACCCCGACACTTGCGCGCTGTTTCTTGGCGGAAGTAATCTTGAGGATCTTAAATCCTCAGCATTAGAAGATTTGATTAAAAAAAATGATGAGATTCCACAAAATTTTGTTCATGTGGTAAAAAAAAAAAGATGAGTATGTATAAACTTATTAATAATGGTTTAAAATTTTAAATTTTTAATGAACTAATGGAGAATTTTAAACTTTTTAGTTATGGGTTTATACATTTTAATAATGTACAAGAAAAAGACAATTTCTTTTACAGTGTAAGAGGAGCTAAATTTAAAATTGAAGAGGAGAAAAATATTACTGTTAAATTTCAACCTATCAAGAGAAAGAGTAACGAATCTCTTCATAGCGAATACCGTAATAAACCTGTAATTTGATAATTTTTTAAGAAATATCAAAGCATAAGTTATTAAGTTATTATTATTAAAGTATTTATTAACTTATAGGGTTCTACTTGGCAACCATATTATAACCTTTATGATGATAGGTAACGTTCTCATTTTAATTTTAATATATAAATTAAAAAATTTACTGATAGTTTACTTTTAATATTCATTATATAGTTCCCATTTCATCATTGTTCTTTGCCTTCCTTCTATTACAAATAAGGACGAAATCAAATTATTCACGGAAGGCGAAGAAAATATAATAATTTCCGGAGAATATAAAGAACTCGATTTTGCAGGAAGCATTTTAAAAAAATCGATACCGGTCGGCGATTTCGAATATGTTATAACATTACCATCAAAGTAAGTTGTTAAATTAATAAATTATATATTTATTATTATGCATATCCACTAACTTTTATTGATATGATAGAATTGAATTAACTAGTAAAGTAAAAATAGAAAAAATAGAAAATTCAAATATGTTTAAATTTGTAATAAAAAAATCACAAGAAAATAAACGAATAAAGCTTGATGTTGAATAATCGTTATTTGGTTGCACAATGATATCCTGAATTGCCATAATTTCGAAAAATTTCATAATACCGATACTTCATAAGCCTGAAAGGCAAAATCCCGAAATGAATAATCCCAAAAAGACTTATTATTAGTTAAAAGAAAAAAAACTATAATTTATTATTGATAGCGAACAAGTACCATAATATATGAAGATTATTGTAATACGTGTATATTATTTTCAATCAAAAAAATTATACAAAAAGTAAAATTTTCTTTTTGATAAATGTAATAAAGCGAATTTAGCAAATTTAACAAATTTTTTATTTAAACATATTGCATTATTAGCATTATAATGAATACTACAAATTGTTTCTTTTACATCTAAAATACAAATTTCTACATTATTATTATACAAATTTCTACATTATTATTATTTATTATTCATCGTCATCATCAGTAATAAAATCCTTTAGATTTTTTTCATCGACTTCATCAAAATATTCTTTAATAATATTAAGCTTTACTTCTTTCATGAACTTCTTTCCTTCTTCGCACATACTTGTACCATTTTTGTAATCAGCTATCTGTCCCGTCCTTACCAAATTAAGCCAAATTTCAAAATTGGCGGCAGAATTCATTGAACTCTTAAAAAAACACGCGCTTAATTCTTCAAAAGAATCAATTAAACGCCAGTCTTCATTTGAAAGTAAGAGTAATCGGTATATTCTCGGTGCCCGCTGTAACATTAAACTCATATTTTGCAAAGAAATTTGTGGAAAATATTTGACAACAATTGATTTTGCTTGTGATCTTGCCGTCTCGCTTTTACTTCGACTTAGATTTAACGCACAAAATGCTTGAAGTCGTGTATACGCCTTAAACACCTCAACATGGAATCTTAATTCCTTCCTTCTGGACATTTCTTTGTTAATTTGTTCCTTTACTTCACCATTAACAGATTGATAAATATTTTCGGCTAATTTTTTTGCAATATATTTGAAATTAACCGAAAAATTATCTCCTTGTTGAACCTTAATTGGTACTTTAGTAACCAATTCCAAACTACCTCCAACTTGATTCAAATTTACACTCTAAGTCCCTTTAAAGAATTTGAATTCTTGGTTATTTTGAGAAATGATCTTTAAATGGTCTAGTAAGGCTTTACGATAAATCTCTTTTTTTGGAAATATGATCTTATCACGCATAGGAGGTTCTTGAGGAAGTCTCAAGAATAAACCTAATAAGATATGTAAATCTTTGCCAACATTAATAGCGCTGGGACAAATTTCTTTAATTTTTTTCTTCTGAAAATAATCAGCGTACTGATTTGAACGTAATATTAATGTACTCTCAGAATCAACGACTGATATGGTGCCTTCAGAGATGTTAAATGTAACACTTAAGACTCCATGTTGTTTCATATTATCTAAATAATGAAACAATACATCGATAAAGTTGGTTCCAAATTTATTGATCTCTCGTTCCATCTCTCTTGAATCTTCTGCGAAAATATCAAATATTTATTACGCGGGCAGGAATAATAAAATTTAATAAAACGTCAATAATAATTTTAATTGCAAACCTGTTTCTTGAGGTGATGACTTAGTCTTGACTCTTTTGTCTGAATTATTAAATTATTTTCATTATTATCATTTGCTTAAAAAAAGTAACATAAATTAAAGTGGTATTGTATTGACTTACATTTTTTATTATTTACTTGCGAATTTTCCTCCTGTTCAGTAGTTACTCGAGATGATGATTCATGATCATATTGTTGAGACGATGTTTCTATTAAAGTAAAAAAAAAATCGTAAATAGAAATCATAGAATATCTAATTAGTTAACTTTGCAAACCTGTTTCAGGATGTTCTTCAGACTGAGCAGAAGTATTATTAAATTGAAAAGGTAAAATAGCTGTTTTTAGTAGGTGAATATTTCGTATTTTTACTGGTTTTGAGAAGTCCATATTTTTTTTTCAAATTGCAATAAAATTGGTAAAAGAAATTCGGTAATTTGAAAAAAAAGAGAAACCAAAAAAACGAAATTTTAAATATTTTTCATAAAATTTTTTTAATCGTAATACGTAATTCGACTTTTTTAAAAAAAAAAATCTGAAATAAAAAATCGAACTACATCAGATAAAAAAAAAAAAAATTATCTAATTACGTTGGCATTTTTATTTTTATTTTAAGAATATATTTAGTATATTTTTTGCCGATCGATTTTAATATCGAAATATTTCATACTTAAATTATTGGTAAATTAATTTTAAGGATATTTTGCATATCCAATAAGAATATTTTAAATATCCATTAATATTACAATTCAAAAGTTCAGTATATTTTTTGTATAATTTAAAATAATTTATTATTATAAAATTCTATTTAAATAAACCGTCTGTTCAATTTTTAGTATATTTTAAGAATATTATCACTGTATAAGGATATTTTAACCATAAAACTAGAACATTTTAAGGATGTGGACTTTTTATAGGGTATTTTAACCACCATACCCAATAATTGTGTTATTATACAGGCGAGATCATGTTTAATCTGAATGATTATAATACGTCAAAAATATCAAACTGCATAATAAAACTAATAAAATACGTAATTGTTATCGGTCATGTTGTAGATGATAACTGATTTACCACTAGAATTGCTATGTATATCATATGGCCGAAGGCCACATGATAGAGTAGCATCCTAGTGTAAATCAGTTATCATAAACATGACTGATAATAAAGTTATTGGATATGTATGACGTAAAGCAACTGAGACCTTTTTCGCGTATCTTATTTATTATTTTATAATAATGTGATCAAAATTTTGTATATCACTAATTATAAAGTGACCAAAATTTGTGTATCACTATTATAAAGTGATCAATAACATACGTGAAAAATGTCCAGTGCTTACATAGAACATATACAATAAAATATTTTACCGACACCTGTTTTACCAACAATCCGACATGCATAAAATTGCTTACTTATAAATAGGTAACATGACCACCACTCGTTTACTATTAGCTCTTTAAGGCCGGAATTACGTAATACCACCTGACATTATCCAAAAATCCTATAACGTGTTTTATTCCATGTCATTTCCGTAAAATGTATCATATTCAGATAATTTATAAGCTGCTTAGATTTTAGTTATTTTTCTGTAAATGTATTATCATACTCACGAAGCTTTTACAGAAATTTACGGATAAAATTTTTTACAGCGAAAAGGAAGAACTTACTCATTATTTTTGTACAAACTCTCCAACTTGCGACATCACATCATTTTAATGCAGTGGATTTTTCTTTATTAATTATAAATATGAGAGTAACTGAAGAGTATTAGTGCAATAAATAGCATTTTCAAGATCTAAACTGGACGAGTGACAATAAATCAATTAATTAATGGATTTTTAAGAAGCTCAAAGTACGAAAAAATTATCAGGTGATATAATTGAAAATCTAAAAAAATTGGTAAGAGTTACTGGATAGTCAATCCTTTGGAAAGGTTTCAGGACAAGTTCAGAATTTGGTGTATATTTATTTATCATAATGTTATCCATGTATTCTTGAGTAAAATTTCAATGGTAGATGAATCATGTTAGTGAAATATTGTAAGTCAGTAAAATGAAGTCAGTTAATTTTAGAAGTGAATAGGGATGGAACCGGTCATGACCGTGACTGATATCATCGGTCAAAGACTTCTGGCTGACCGTTTGACCGATCGACCATTTGACTGACCGTTTGACCAATTTTTTTTAGCAGGTCAGACAAACGGTCGGTCAAGCCTCTGACTGGTTATGACCAACTATGATCGACCATGACTGACCGTGATAAAAATGATTTTATATATCGTATACAGTTTACTTGTTTTAATTTAAATATAAGAAAAATATTTACACCATATAAAATGGTTATTTTAAATAAACGAGAAAGAATTCTTCCTCTACCACATTTTAAAAAAAAGTTTTTAATACACTTTTATTAAAACCTTTTGATAAACCAAACAAGAAAGTATCCAAATATTATAATAAGATAATGATAGATCAATGAAAAAAAAATTCTCAAAATTTCTAATAAATTTTAGAGTATATTTGTACGTTCTAATAAATACTTAAGACGTTCATTTCAATGAATCAATAGCCATTCATAAACTTCCATCAATATAGTTAATTCTAATCTCCGCTAAATTTTTCAATTCCTTTTTTTCTTGTTTTAATTCTGATTTCAATTCATTCAAATTCTTTCTTAATGAATCTATATCTTCCATCATCATGTTAGAATTTAATTGAGTTCTAGCTCCTTCCTGAGAATTAGTAACAAATTTAAAAATATTGTATTTGTCAAGATTAAAAGAATTCAACTTAAGCATATTTTCAACAACAAGACTAACTTCCAACTCTTTATTTTTTTGAACAATATCCACTAAAGAGTCATAAACTTTATTCAACTGTAGTAATCCATCACTATATTTTACAAGAGTATTTTGAAACTCTTTAGTATATTTATCAGCCAATTTGAAGATTTTCATATCACTGATAGAACCAATAGTATTTCTCTCTTTATTAGTAAACCTTTCCAGATTATTGCAACAATTTTGCAGTTTTTTAATAGCTTCTTCTCGTGAAGCTAAAAAATTATCCTTGGCTTTTAGAAAATTATTTGCTTGATTAAGAACTTGTTTCTTTTTATTGGAATAATAAAAAGCTGAAGTTTTTGATAATTCTTGTTGGAGTTCAACCATTTCCCTTTGTTTAGATTCTTTTTCTTTATGAATTTCCTTAGTATTTTCTCCACTAGTTAATTTGTTTACTAATTCCTCTATGACTTTACTCAATTCTTTTTCTTTGTCTTTTAGCCTTTCAATGCGTTCATAATCAAGGACAACTAATCTTTGTTCTAGTTCATTTACTTTATCTTCTTTGATTTGTAAAACTTGAGTTAATTGCATTTTGATTTGATCTTCAATAATCAATTTTTGTTCCAATTGAGCAATTTCCTTTTCCAATTTGGCTTTCAATTTATGATCTTGTGAGAGGCCTCTTCCCATATTGTGCAACTTGATTTTTCCTTGTTCTATTGCCTTATAATTATCTTGAGGTTGACTTATTTTATTTTCTAATTGCTCTTTTTGTTCAATTAGACTTTCTTGCTGAAATTTTAATTCTTGATTATTAGCTTCTGTTTGAATTATTTTTTCTTGCAAACCAATTTTTTCTTGCTCTAAATGGTCAATTTGAATTTGAATTTGCTGGTTAATCAGTTTATTTTGTTCCAAATTTTCAGTTAAATCACTGGCTAGTAAGGCTTGCTTTTGCAGGAGAGTAATTTGTGTTTGTAAAGTATTTTCTTTTTCTGCAAATTCTTTAATTTGTACAGCTAAGTTAAGCCTTAAAATTTGATTATCTTGCTCAAATTGAAAATTCTTTTGTTGTAAATCAACTAATTTTATTTGAATATTTTGATATACCTCTTTTAGCTCATTTTGAGAACTGGTTTCAGCAATCATTCCTAATTTGAGTAGTTCCTGCTCAATATCATCATCATCTTTTAACCCTTGAGATTCTTTTAGAATTTTATTTAATTCTTTACTAGTAAAATCAAGTAATTTACTTGTATAATATGCTTGTAAATGAGATTCTACAATAAGGTTATTGTATCCAATTGGCGCATTTATAAATTCCATAATATTGCTTTTTAATACTTTATTATTTTCTATATTAGAAGAAAGGAAAATCCATTTTTCAATAGTATCTAAAATTTCTGATGCAGATGGCCTTTTTAATGAATCTTCATCCCAACATTTTTTCATCAAATCTATAAAACATTGTGGAGTATTTTCAATGACTTCAGGACGTTCACCTTTACAAATACTTAAAGCAAGTTGAAGATCATGTGCCTTATCATTAAATGGTGGAATACCAGATGTAAATTCCCACATAATCATAGAAAAACTATAAATATCACTAGCTTGAGTATAAGGTTTGCCTCTTAAAATTTCAGGTGCCATAAATGGTATAATGCCATAAATACTATTTTCTTTTGAGAAAGGTTTTGCAAGTTGATATGATCTTAAATAATCACTAATATAAATTTCATATACATTTTCTGAATATTTGTTACATAAAATATTACCATCATGAAAGTTATAATGAATAAGACCTTTTTCATGAATATCCTTAAGACCAATAATAATTTTATACAACATATATAATTTCTGTCCCCAATTTTTTGTTATTTCTGTTAAGCATCCTCTTAGATTACCTTTATTTGCATATTCCATTGCTAACATATAATTCAAAGTATCTGGATCTTTTGTAAATCCATATATTTTAATAATTTTATTTGAATCAATAATTTTCCACTATAAAAAACATAATATTAGAATATATATTAGCATAAATAAATTGTAATTAAAATTAAAATATTTAATCATACCTTATTTAAAAATTCATTTAAACTTTCATATGAATTATTAAGATAATTAAGAGATTTAAGAATTACTTTATAATTATTATATGTAGCTTCATAAATAATACCAAATCCACCTTTATTAAGATATTTAATATTTTCAAATTTATTATAAGGAATCCATTTTAATTTATTTTCGGAAATAAATTGATCCATAATTTCACTTCCACTAGTACCAGATCTTTAAATATAAAAAATAAAATTATATAAGTTAAAAATTTAAAATAAAACATAAAAGCGAAAATTTAAATATTAAATAATGTTAATTATACTTACTCTAAATAAATTTTTAGAAGTTTAATACAATAAATAATTAATTAATTTTTATACAAATAATATATAATAACTTATAACTTACCAACTAAAATAAATTACCAAAAATTTTTAAAAAGATTAGTATATATAATAAATTAAATTCAGGATTTTTATAATTGGATGATGTAATGTACTATACTTACAAACTAATAAAATATTTAAATAAATTTTTAAATAAAGAATTTAGTTAATTTAAATTATATGGAAATGTTTATATAATATAATAGTTATAACTTACCAACTAAAACATTCAAATAATTTTTTAGATAAAGAATTTAGGTTAAATTATATGTAAATATCATTGAATAAACATAAATAAAATTAATTAAATAATTTACCATCTAAAATATTTGAATAATTGTTTTAAGTAAAGAATTTAGTATAAATTATATGTAAATATTGTATAAACAAAAATATATAATAGACTTACCATCTAAAATATTTGAATAATTTTTAAAATAAAGAATTTAGTTAGAATAAATTATAGGTAAATATTATATAAATATAATAGATAACTTACCGTCTAAAATATTTAATGATTTTTAAAATAAAAATTTAGTTAGTTTAAATTATATAAATATAACAGATAGATAACTATAACTTACCAGCTAAAATATTTGAATGGTTTAAAATAAGCATTTAGTTAATTTAAATTATATGTAAATATAATAAATAAAAAACTATAACTTACCAACTAAAATATTTGAATAATTTTTTAAATAAAAAATTTCACAGTTAGTTAGTTTAAATTATATACAAATATAATACAAATATAATAGGATTAAATAAATAACTTACTTCCTATATTATTAAATAAATGATTTTTTAAACAAAGAATTTAGTTATTTTAAATTATATGTAAATATTATATAATACAATAGAAATTAAGCAAATAACTTATGACTTACTAACTGAAATATTGAATAATTTTTTTAATAAAAAATTTAGTTAGTTTAAATTATATACAAATATTATATAAATATAGTACTTGTAACTTACTATCTAAATAATTGAAGAATTTAGTTAGTTTAAATTATATAAATATGATAAATAGAATGAAATAATTAGCTCTAACACACCAGCTAAAAGATTTGAATAATATTTAAATAAAGAAATTAGTTAGTTTAAATTATATGTGAATATTATATAAATATAATAGAATTAGTTAAATGACTGTAACTTACCGACTAAAAGATTTGAATAATTTTCAAATAAAGAATTTAATTAGTTTAATCATATGCAAATATTATATAAAAATATATAATAGAATTATATAAATAACTTACTCCCTATAGTATTAAATAAAATATAAAATTTAGTTGGTATAATTTATATATAACCTTATATAAATTTAAACAAATAACTTACACACTATTATTAATTAAATAAATAATTTGAATAAAAAGTTAGTTTTTAAATTATCTGCATATATTATATAAGCATAATAGAATTTAATAATATCTTACATTCTATAATAAATAAAGAATTTAGTTAGTTTGTAAATATAACATAAACGTAATAAAATTAAACAATATCTTACGTTCTATATTATTAAATAAATCATATTTTAAATAAAGAATTTAGTTAATATGTAAATATTATACAAATATAAATAAATAAATTATAACTTGCCAACTAAAAATAAAGATTTTAGTTAGTTTAAATTACTTGCAAAAATTATATAAATACAGTATAATAGAATAAATAATATCTTACGTTCTATATTATTAAATAAATAAAGAATTTAGTTAGTTTAAATCATATTTTAATATTTTATAGAATTAAATAAATAACTTGTAACTTACCATCTAAAATATTTTGAATTTAGTTAGTTTAAATTATAAGTAAATATTATACGAATATAATAATAAAATCAATATTTCTATTTGTACACGGGGGGCTCAAAAGGTAACTATTAAATTTAACGAAGAAAAAAGAACTGTTAATTAAGTTAAGTCAAAAATAACATTCAAAATCATCTTTGACACTTCAAGTAAACTACACTTACTGTACATTTTTTTAAGGTATATTTATCAATTTTTTTCGCATTATTTTTTCGTTATATGGTCACGTGTTCCGTGCTTGAAATGCCCGTGTATATTTAGAAATTTTCAATTAAAAATAAATAATTTATAACTTACCAACTAAAATTTTTAAATAAAGGGTTTAGTTAAGTTTGCATATAAAAGTCACAGAAACATAAATAATAAGTAACTTACACCCTGTAGTATTATTAATTAATAATAGTTTTAAAGTAATATAATTATAATCAATTAATAAAATATTATAATCTTATATAAAAATTGAATATATACAGTGACTTACAATCTAATTATTTAAATAATAATATTATTAGTTTGAATTATATGTAAATATTTTTAAATTAATATAAAAAATTAAATACTTACTTTCTATAACATCATTAATTATTAAACAATTAGTTTAGTGAAGAATTTAGTTAATTGAAATATTATTTAGAATACAATAAAAAATATATGGCTATTAACTTACCAACTATAATAACATTAATAATAGAATAAATTATTTGGTTATTTAAAATATAATAGGAGTAAGTAATTCAACTATTATTCAAACTATAACTTACGAGCTAAAATAGTTAAAACGCAGTTTAAAATTTTAAAATTATATATTTATAATTTACAGGCTGTAATATTATCATTGTATTTTTGCCTACCTTTATTTTCTTCAATTATTGAAACTAGTTTTATTATATTGCAAATTTGTTATAAAAAAAATTTAGAATTCCAATTTTGTATTTAATATCTACGTTAATTCTATATGCTTTTACCTTCGTCGTTACTATTAGCCATTACTGAACAATAAATTATATTGAGATTTTTCCTAAAAAATAAGGCAAACGCCTTTATTAGAGTATATATATATAGAACCTCGAGTAAGGTAACAATGCGTAGAATGCGGAGCTGGATAATGCCGGCGGTATTATGTAATTCTACCCGAAGAGATGCGTAGAACTAATAGTAATATGAGTGCCGATCTCTTGTTACCCATTTATGGGTTTGTGGGCGAAAATATGTCGGCTATTAATCATCTGCAGTTTGTAGATCTGAATGAAATAAGGCTTCTGCTATGTCTATACAACACTTGGAAAGAGTTTCGGCCTGGGATTTTTGTAAACTTGTATTTAATAAAATATTGATATGATTGATATGGCCGATATTTCAAAGTCCTGGCCGAAATTATTGTATATTTGGCCGAAACTGCTAAAAATTGCTGCAGGTCTGGAGTAGCTTTACTTTGGGGCCGTGATGTAGCCGAAATTGAAAAAAATTTCGGCCACATGTATGTTAATAGTTGTTCGTGTACAAGTTTCAGAATTAGTTCATTTAACTGGGTAACAAGAGATTCGAAATGCTCTTAAAATTATTAAAATGGTATCAGAAAAACTCTTTTTGTCGATCATTCGACCAAAAACTTTATCATGGTCAAAAAAAAGATCAAAGGTTTTATAAAGAGTTAAAAACTATACTTGTGTCTTTTTTCACTCCTTTATTATAACTCACATATATTCTTGTTAAAGTTTTGTTTTGAAAAAAAAAATAGAGAAATATCGATCAAAGACGTTTTACAAGAAGAAAAAAAGGTTTCACGTTTCTTTCGATACAAAATTCAACAAGATTATTAAGCGCCAGTACAGTAGTGCATGCACTACGCAAATTTTATGAAGACTACAGGCATACGAAAGTTATTGACAAATAATTTTCGACCTTCGAAGACAATTGAGGGTGAAGTAGTAAATAAGATGCTCACGTTAGTGGTAATCAAAAAAGAAGGTATAGGGCAAAGGAGGGAACGGATGAAATTTCAAGGAGATGAGGCAATTGAGAGACGGAAGTACGGAACTTGCAGATTTTGTACACCTATATCTACCCAGAAATTGGAAATTCAGCCGGCAGCATCATCTTGATGAGATCAAGAGAGATATTCGGTTGTCACTTGGGCAAAGAGTTTTCTAATCTACGTTCTATTTTTTCGTTTAAGTTTTTTAGACACGTGACGCGGTGTTCGATAACTGTGTGGATGTACATGTATATTTCAATACGTCTACGTCGTCTACGTTGAGCCTTAAGGCGTGATTTTCAATAAAGAGAGAATATATGTATAACATAAAAATCAAAACCCATTAATTTATCCATTATTACTGTACTTCTTACCTTAATAACGAAGAAAATAATAAAGGTAATTTGTATGTAATTTTTATTTAATCCTATAATTATTAATTTTATTTTTTACTAATAGACTTCAAAGATTCTAAATTATTTAATATGAATATCTCTAACTCATTGCAACTGTGTGGTAACATATATACTGTATATTTGCTGCTATTTATATTGGTAATTACATTTACATATTATTAATATTAACATTGTGTTCAACCTTTTTTACAATTTATTTCTTCATGTAGATTTATAAATTATATAAATTATACTGTACTAGTTTATTAATAATCTAGGTGTGAACATGTGATAGGAAAAAAAATCAATAGTAATATCTTGATAATTGATTTCACTTATCCTAATCGCAAATAGCGCAGTTCATTCCTGCTAAAGTATTACATAAATTGAATAAACTCAAGTTAAAATAGAATCTAAATTTAATAATTTAAATACCTCTGATAAAGATTCTAATTAAGTAATCATCAACCATAAAAATTGTTATAACGAAAAAGACATAAGATCATGGTGAAAGAATGTGCTCCCTGTTGCATAATTGAAGGATGGACCAGTGAAAATCATGATATTGATGAATTTATCAAGAAAATATAAAACATATTGGTGAAGGTGGTAATATGGATTTGATGGTAAAGCAAAATATAAAAGACTGAACCGTTAAATGGATCAAAGAATATGTCAGTGAAATATAACAAAATATCACAATGTTTGATTATGTTAAATTTTACTTAATTTGAAAATATAAATATTTTTAATAAATTCAATCTGGTTGATTATGATAGTATAAAATCTGCGGTAAAAAAAAAATCGATTATGTTCCACCGCCCCTATAAAAAATTTTATCCGTTATTTCTGTAAAAACTCCGTAAAAATGAGCCTTTTACGGATCCATTCACGGAAAATGTAAATTATTCTTAATTCCGGAAATGAGCCTTTTACGGAAAAAAGACGGAATATAAAAACGGATCGACTTTTTTACAGGGCACTAACTAAATTTGGAAATTAGATACCATTTTCGTCCTGATTGATTAATATAAAAGAAAATAACGCCTTAATATTTCCAATTTATTTCCGAAATAAAATTGAACATGAAATTAGCCATCAACCATAAAAATTGTTCTACTGAAAAAGATGGTATACCATGGTGTAAAGAATGTGTTCCTTGTTGTATAATTGAAGGATGGAGCAGTGGAAATCACGATATTGATGAATTTATCAAGAATACGATTTACAATACAAATTTACGTCATACTAGTATTGATAATTATTCTCTATTATTTCTTGAATGGGTACCATTTGAAAGATTTAAGAAAATAAGACAAATTGGTGTAGGTGGATTTGCCAAAGTATATACTGCAATATGGATCGATGGTCAAGCAATATATAAAAGACAAGATGATGGAAATTGGAAAAAATTAGATCCTAAACCCATAAAAGTTGCATTAAAAAGGTTAAATGGATCACAGAATATATCAGCTGAATATTTAAATGAGGTGACTTTTTTGCATATTAATTATTATTTTTTTTCTATGTATTAAATATTAATATTTCAGTTATAATTTTTACTTTAAATAATAGCTTAAAACACATTGGGATTTAAATCAATCATTTGATGATTCATTAAAATTTTATGGAATGACAAAAGATCCTGAAACTAAAGAATTTATGATGATTTTAGAATTTGCAGAAAAAGGAAATTTGAGATGTTTTCTCTCAAGTAATTTCAACAATATTTTATGGAAAGATAAAATTTTCAATTTACACGGGTTAGCATATGACCTCAAGAATTTACATAAATTAGGATATTTTCATAGAGATTTTCATAGTGGAAATATATTACAAAATATTAGTGGAGGAGCTTTTGTTTCAGATTTTGGATTATCTAGACCATCCAATGAACAAATATCAAATAAAGTATGCGGAGTATTGCCATATATTGCTCCAGAAGTTTTGAATGGAGAACCATACACACTATCCTCTGATATCTATAGTTTTGGTGTAATTATGGGTGAATTATCATCTGGTAAACCACCATTTTATAAAAAAAAACATGATACTACCTTAGCATTAGCAATATGTAATGGACTCAGACCAGAATTTGGAAAAGGAACTCCTGAATTTTATAAAAAACTAGCTCATAAATGTATGAATGCTAATCCTCATCAAAGACCAACGGCAATTGAATTATATGAAATAATTGATTTTTGGGATAAGTGTATCAAAAGTATAAATTATCAAGAAAAAGAAAATTTTGGTTATAAAGGAAAAGAGATTAAATTTATGTTTAAAGAAGCTGATAAAGAAATACAAAATATTTCAACTTCATATGAGATAAACCCTGATGCTATATATACTAGTAGAGTATTTACATTTAGAAACTTGTCAAACCCTATTAATTCACCTATTATTACTTCTTTATACTTAAATGATGAAGAAAATAACAAAGGTATTTTGTTTAAAGGCTTTTATTATCGAATAATTAATCCTATAATTACTAACTTTGTTACATTTTTAATAGATTGTAAAGATTCTCAATTATTTAACTTGGAAGTTTCTAGCTCGCATGAAAATGATACTGATTGATGATTGATTTTTAAGCTATAGCAAATTGCGATTTAAGGACGATGAGAAATGTAGTATTGTAGTATCGTTTTTTAAATATCTCATTGATTAGAGATTTTGTTTGTTCTTTTCATCTACCTATAACTTCCTTTTTATTTGAGACAACATGCATTTTCTGATATATATTTAGTAATATTATTTCTATTCTTTTATAATTTATATAAATTATACTTTATCTAAATATTTAATAAATGAATAGATTCATTTCTTAACTATTATGATCGGACAAACTCGTCATCACACGACCAAATAAATTTTTTTCCTCAAACATGACACGGCCGATGATGAGAATTTATATAGGATTTGTCATTTCGTAATTAAATAAGATTATGGCTGAAAAAAAATATTATAAGCCTCAGCTCTGAATGGACTATAAATTCGACCGGAATTAATATAATTGTTCTGTAGTTCCACCCTAAATTAGCCGTACTGGATACCGGATAAAACTGTTACGGATCGAAACACTAGTACAATTGGGTATCGACTTGGAAAAATTACTTTTGGACGTTTCAATTATGAAAAATAAATAGAGTAAACTATTTTAATTATCTATTTATAATAAATGTATTTTTGAGATGAAATTGTTTCTTTTTATTGGATGACAAGATCGAATTATCAAAATAATTTTAATTATTTTTTTTTTTTGGGTAAAATGATTAAAGTACTCTATTCTCTTAGGATTAGTATTTGTATTATTTATAGTTTTTTTGAAAATTTTATTCTGTCTTACAAAGTATTTAAAGTTTTATCCACCGGTTAGACAAAAACTGACTCACACCAATAGTTCATAATACAGCTTTTAAGAATAATTGTCTGGAGCGTAGCGTAGCGAAGGACATTCTCGATTTGATAGTTAACCCATGTAATATTCCTTCCTTCGTCTACATCATTCTTATTCACCCCTGCATTTTCCTTTTTTGATTATATATTTCTATTTGGTTGAAAAGATAATAGTTAAAAAAATGCCGACTGATTATTTTTTTATTGGAAATTTGATCACAATGATGTTACGATGTAAATTATTAGAACGGGTATTTTTAAAGGTCCGTCTGAATACAGAAAATTTTTGTATTATCTAATTTACTATATAAGATGACTCATATATCAAACAAACTATTAATCATGGTTGATAACAATATTCAGACTATAAAGTATAAATATTGTTGTAATTGTAGACTTATTTCACGTGATAAGAAAATAATATAAAAAGGGGGCACCTTCCTAACAAAAAAAAAAGTCACTACCTACTCTCCTAACAAAAAAACCATGAACAATATGAACAAAAAGTTGATAATAAAGTTGTTTCCGAGTTCTAAACTCTTCTAACAAAAAAAAAGACGATTTTTCTTCACGTCTTCCTTTAGGTATGTGGGTCGGGAGTGTGGGTTTGTGTGTGTTTGTGTGTGGGTGGTGTTATAACTTCTTTTTTTTCGTCTTCCTTTTAGGTCTATCCTTCTCTTCCATACGAAGGCTTTTTTGGATAAAACTAAACTCTCCTAAAAAAAAAAAGATGACGAACAACAAAAGGCTTTTATAGATAATAATGTTACCTCCGACCTAACTGGATTTTAAAGAGGTGGGTAAAGAGTATTCTATCACCCACTGGCCATAATCCTTGACTGCACACCGCGAAAGCAACGTGCGAAGGTTTATGAGGGCTGACCGGACGGCTTTAAAGGGTTGCAAACAGATGACTGGGGCCCATCATACGAGAACCCACCCCAAGGTTATATCTTTGAAAGTGGAGCCTTGGTTAAGGTACCTGAATATAAGTCATCAGGTTCAAATTCACCGTCTTAAAGATATAGTAGTTGGTCTGCCAAGTGCTCTGGAGCCACTCTTGCAAAGGATCTGATGGTCATAATAGAGAATATAGATGGTGGTGAAGGATACCATAATATATATAGTCACTCCTGAAATGTATGCTTATCCCTAAGGTAATTGGGTTATGGTGTATGGCTACTTGTCAAAATGGTCACTGTTTACAATACCATTTTGGTGTCCAATCTGGAGGACATAGATAGTAGTGAAGGATACCATATATATAGTCACTCCCGAAACGTATGCTTATCCCTAAGGTAGTTGGGTTGTGGTGTACAACCACTTGTCAAAATGGTCACTGTTTACAATACCATTTTGGTATTCGCTATTATAGCCTGAAGTGAATGAGCTAGAACTAATGTAAGCTTTTAATGTTAATTTATAGGAACCTGTGGCAGAAAGAAATGCAACAAAGAGAATTCCAGGACTTCAAGAAATTAAATCAGTTCTAATCTTTTCAGTTTACATTTTTTGTTATTTTATGTTACCACATAATTAGTTAATTGCGAAGATCAAGCTTCTTTCTTAATTTCTGTTTCTTTTAAGTATAAATTCTATTATAAATACCAAAAATAGAATAGTATAGTAGAAAATGTTTGTTTAATTTTTAACGTTGTACAGAAAAAAATGTAAAAATAATGATCGATGCAATATAATACAATAAAAGTTCGTATGAATTTATCCATTTTAAACACTCAATTTATAACCCTGGATTGATATTTTAAATTTTAAACTTAAAATTATGAGTCTTTTTCCATAAGATTATTTTTGAATTTTACTCAGACGTTATATAATAAAATACATTGTACGTTAAAAAAAATAATAATTCAAATTCTATAGACGCCATTTGCTATTATTAGCTTATTAGCTATTTAGGACATAACTAAATAAATAATTTGACATGTTGAAAAAATTGTTAACGATCAAATTTAAACAATGATTTTTTATATGTTTTGAAAAATCCTTTAAATCATATTCCTTTTTTTGTAATACTGATAATTTGCTATTTTTCGTAATCAATTTTTTTTTGTTTAATGTTGTAACAACAGACTTTAACGGTTACCGTTTTCCTACTTTTATATCACATGTCGTACAAATAAATTTATTTTAAGCTTAAACTTGGAATATTTGAATAACAATAATCCAAATTATGTTCTTAATGAATTAATTATTATAATAAATTCGTATAGGAAACTATGAAAAAATTGATTGTTTTTCACTTTGATCAATTCAATGGTTAAAATGACGTATCTGTGATCTACGACTAACTAATTTTGAAAATCAAATTCCTTTTTCGTAAAAAGTAAATAAAAGTAACGCCTAATTGCAAATAACGCCCAATAATAATTCATTCCCGTTAAAAAAAGTACGATTTAAATTAATATGAACAAAGAAAACGAAACTAAAGTTACAATAGAATTTGTATCTAAAAATTTAAATGTCTCTGATAAAGATTGTAATTCAGCGATGACTATCAACCATAAAAAGTGTTCTCAATGCGATAAGCCATTTATTGAAGAATCATGGTGTAAAGAATGTGATCCATTTAGAATGATTGAAGGATGGACCAGTGAAAATCATGATATTGATGAATTTATCAAGAATACGATTTATGATGAAGCATTAAATTATTATGGTAATTATTATCCAGAATTTCTTGAATGGGTATCATTTGATAGATTTGAAGATATAAAGAAAATTGGCGAAGGCGGATTTGCCAAAGTGTATTCCGCAACATGGATTGATGGTCGGGCAAAATATAAAAGACAAGATGATGAGGGTTGGAAAAAATTAGATCCCGAACCTATGAAAGTTGCTTTGAAAAATTTGAATGGATCGCAGAGTATGTCAGCTGAATATTTAAATGAGGTATTTTCTAACGAATTTTACATTTATGATTTTTTAGTTATAAATGTTTTAATTACAACTACCTTATTACTTTATTCAATTTAATGTAAATAATAGCTTCAAACGCATTGGAATTTAAATAAATCGCTGAAATCATCATTAAAATTTTATGGAATGACTAAAGATCCAGCAACTAAAGAATTCATGATGATTTTACAATTTGCAGAAAAAGGAAATTTGAAATGTTTTCTTTCAAGTAATTTCAGCAACTTTTTATGGAAAGATAAAATTGTTTATTTATGTGGATTAGCAGATGACCTCAATAGTTTGCATAAATTAGGTTTTTTTTATAGAGACCTCCATAGTGGAAATATATTACAAAATATTAGTGGAGGAGCTTTTGTTTCAGATTTTGGACTATCTGGGTCACCAAATGAACAAAAATCATGTAATAAAATACGTGGAGTATTACCATATATTGCTCCAGAAGTTTTGAATGAAGAACCATATACATTATCCTCTGATATTTACAGTTTTTGGTGTAATTATGGCTGAATTATCATCTGGAAAATCACCGTTTCATAAAAGAAAACATGATGCTACCTTAGCATTAGAAATATGTAATGGACTCAGGCCAGAATTTGGAAAAGGAACTCCTGAAATTTATAAAAAATTAGCTTATAGATGTATGGATGCTAACCCTGATCAAAGACCAGCAGCAGATGAATTATTGGATATATTAGCGGTTTGGGATGGTTGTACTAGACGTAATGAAAATCAAGAAGAAGAAAAAATTGGTTATAAAAGAAAACAAATCAAGGCTATGTTTGAAGAAGCCGATAAAGAAATACCAAATATTTCAACTTCATATGAAAAGAATTCTGATGCTATTTATACTAGTAGAGTATTTACATTTAGCAATTTATCAAAACCTATTAATTCATCGATTATTACATCTTTATACCTAAATGATGAAGAAAATAATAACGGTAAGGTATTTAAGTTTTTTATCATCAAATAATTAATTCCCTAATTTCTAATTTTGTCGCTTTATTAAAAGATTGTCAAGATTCTCAAATACTTGACTTGGAGGTTCCTAATTAAGAGGTAATATAATCTACTACTTACTTTGTAATATTTATTCTTAAAATATTTAATGTCTTATTTAAACTATAGATGATGAAAATAATTCTGAGCAAGTGACAAACAAACAAATTGAGTAATCTTTTTAAAAAATTTTTATATGGGTACTTGTTGGTAGTTCACTTCATCTATTTATAACATTTACTTTTTTTATGAAGATAATAAATTATTTAGCTTTTACAAAAACTCAAAAAAAGCGCTGCACAATTTAATTCATACCTCTTAAAAGAAAAAAAAATTTTAAAAAAATTACACAGCATAATAGTAGAGAGTAACACGTAAATGACGTAATTAATTATTGTCTTGCTTCAAATCTTGCCAATTAGAGTTATACTGTAGAGAATAAATGATATCACAATCCAAAGAATCTTATAGAATATACTCAACATTGCGCCATTACTTAATATAGTACATATTTTTTCCTTACCTGAGGTAAACGAAATTTAGGTTATGATTTTTTACTGACCCGGTTGCGACCCTCGATGGCCTCAAAGAACACATACGGAGTGTACAAGGCACCAGCACTTGAAACCAATGGAGCAGAACTTAGCATGTTAAATGACAGTGGAAAATTTTCTCCTCGAAATGATCAGAGCCTTCATGATATGCTCCACATATTCGTATCAAAGAACAATCTCAAGTTTACCGTGTTCATTGAAACACCCTCGAAATCATTTTCAGATTGGTCGTTCCGAAGGTGTGTCAGCTTTATGGTCTTGGCGAATCAGACGATCTCTCATTATCAGTGTTCCCGCCTCTCACTTGCGAGTATAAAGAACTGAAAGAGGATTCTCCCAAGGTAATACTTAACAACCTTGTAATTGAACTGAACTACTGAAGGCTCGTCTCAAGTCCATTCCAATCAGCGAGAATGAAGCATCGAAATCACAATATGTCTTCTCCTATCTTGTCGCCGGGTAAATCTGTACGAAGGCAAGTTTGAGCTCCGACCAGAGAAAAACATCACAGGACAAAATAGACACGGATCAGTCGATTTCGCAATAGACTTACTCCAAACCGCAAAAACTGTCGGTGTGACAGAGGTAAAAGACGAAGATTTTTTTAACAGAATGTCGTTCAACTCGATCAAACCGTAAACATAAGGCGAATGAGATGGAGGAAGAGAGTGTATTTGTAGGTAAGGTATTCGGAATTGTCACAGATGCTGAAAAGTAGTACTTTATGGAATGTGGAATGCTCGCTTGACGACCAAGATAGGCTGAAATTCAAACTATCTGAACCGGTGGTCTTTGTATACAAAGACGAGAATATGGAAAATATGGTTAGGAAAGTTCTCGGTCATATTGCATGGTTATTAGAGGAGGTACAAAAACCGGATTCAGATTCTCAAAAGTGGAGAAAAAATCATGGGTCATCGAGCAGTCTTGCGGAAAAATCTGATACTACAGATAGTTCTTAGCGTAGTAAATCATGGGCAAAGTCCCGATCCTGTATTTTAACGTCCGATATATATATTTATTTTTGAAAGTCTTTACATTCGCAATATAATATTAAATAATTCCATCGTAAAAAAGTATTACTAATTATGTCATCGATAAATTTCTCTTAAGATGTGCGAAAATCAATTAAGCCAATCAAAATTTAGACGCCACAAAATCACGTGGGGTAAATTCTCATAATAACGTGCCGCAGCTAGGTCGGTCATGTGAGATCTGTTCGCGACATTACAAATCACAAATATGCCGAGCTTGTGTTACATTAAATTTAATAAAAACCACAAAATGACATCACTACATCACTTACTCTTTAAACTTTTTTAAACTATTAAGAAAAACTCGTAAATATGTCTGATTATCAGTCTCTCCGGTCCCTTTTTCCTCAATTTAAGGAAGAAGTACTAAAAAAGGCAATAGAAATTTCCAAGTGCCCTGTGAATTGGAATAAATACAATAAGTGGGTTGAAGCGGGAAGACCGTATGAGGAACACGAAGAAGTACTTATGAATCTGAAACATGAATATGAATCTCAGAAAAGATCAGTTGGTAAGTCTATTGATTTGTACTCATTCTACTATTTCGTTTTCATGTATATGTTTGGTTATATAGTCAAACTTATAAATAAAATTCTTTTTAAGGAACCAGAAAATATGCTGACGGAGGAAGAGAATGCAGAAATGGAGTTAGTACTCAGAGAAACCCCAGGAATGCGGATCGAAACGCCGGGAAAACAAGCAATGGAACTCCTTCCGCAACAAGAACCAAAACCACCAACCGTAAGGAAGGTGAATATTGTGGTCAAGCTTCTGGACTCAAACGAGTTCCCAACGTTAGCGAGGTATACGAATCAGATGATTAGATCTAAAAAAAGACAATATTCTTAACGACGTGATTGGATGTGATATTATTGGAGTGGTTAGAGAATTTAAATATAATAAAAAACGTGATCGAATGGAGCTAATCGGATCAAAATTAGACATTTATAATATCGTTCCTAAGGAGTCATACATGTACGCAATGATTTTACCAAATGGGCATTACTTAATGTTAAGACATATAGTGGGAAGATGGTTTAGGGGATTGGGGTATTTCCCTAATCATGATTCTTATACACAATTTCTTAATCTATTCTTTACTAATAAGATGTCTGGCAATAAGCCCTAATGAATTATAATATTTTTTTTTATTATCGCAATATGTATTTTTTTCTTTTAAACAAATAATAAACCAAAGACGCATTTTTACTTAACATTGCTATATACTTTGTCGTGTGATGTGAACAAACGATGAGTTCCAATTAGTCTATACGTTCTTACCCACATACATAGTTAATTATTTTTTATTTCCACAAATTCCTCGAATTTCCATCATTCTGTATCTGTTCCAATCCGCGAATCATCCGTCACCCGTCATCCGGGAAAATTTGAACCATCTGATCCGTCATACGTCAAGAAAAATCCAAATCCAAATCCAAAGGTTCATCCGTCAGATAATCCGTATCACTACATGATTACATGATTACTATTGATCAGCAGTTATTCAGGCCAATATATAATCCTGGCCATCCTGGCCTGAATTATAATTCACGGCTATGTCGGTCATTTCCATTTTGGCAATAGCGTTCCGCAAAAATAATTCTTTCTGAATAAAAAAGCCAGGTCCTGTACGCAAGTTATGGACAAGAGCAAAAGATATGGGATCTTTTACTTTGAATCGCATGAACACCTCCTCCGTTGTTTGGAGGCTCCGCATCTTTGGAAAGTCGCCCAATCCCATTCGCTCACTCGACCTTCGAGACAGTCGTCTAACGACAAAAAGAAAAACACGACCTCAGGCAAAGGGAAAGCTGTGGGCGGTAAGCCTAAGCCTTCGACTCGTTCGCGTGGCAAATTACAACATGTCAAAAGGACTGATGATACACGTTCTTTGCTTACCCAATTATTGAAACTTCTGGTCACCTAGTGGTCGTGTATAATCCTAATTTAGTTTTACTAATTTTTTTATTTTATTTTAAGTTCTTTGGCGGCGCATTCTGGGACAGTTTGTGGAACTGTTCCGTTTTGTTGTCCTTTAATGATCAGATGTCACTGCCTGTTGTGGCGGTTTTTTTGTTTGTAGCCATGTTTGTTTTAGACTCAATTTATTGTTGTCTTTACATCTTGTACTTCAATTTGGTTCATCTGCTAATAAAAATAAAAATAAAATTCTTTCTGAATAAAAATGTCCTTTTTAAAACTAACGTAACAAACATGATAAACACATTTATTTTCATATAGAATTCCCCGATTCTAAGAAAGCATAGAGTTCTATGAATTCTATGATTTTTTTCTCACGTACATATAGGAGTACTCTTCGGATAAATGAAAATAAACCCGTTGCAAAGTAATCATTCTTAATGTAGTCAATGTACTAATATCAACTTCATTTAATATTATTGCTTCCAGCTTCCTCGTTCTATTAAATGATATATGGAAACGTTTCACAACTCGGAAATATCCACTAATAATAGATGAAGAAGCGAATAGTATTCATCCATTACGCTCGCGCACATACAATTTTTAAACTTTATTGATCACTTAAATTCGACAGAAAAAATTTAATAATACAGACATAATTAGTTGGTGAATTCAAGTAATTTCGACTGGTGTTTCTCATAAAATAGAAATATGATTTTTTTTATTGCCGATATTATTTACTATTCTTTCTTTCTATTTGACTAATTCTTTTTAGTCTTTTCATTTTTTTTACGTATAAATAAACGTATGTATTATTAATTATCCTCTTTTCTATTTTATATCATTTGATTGTGTAAAATTATCCAAATGATTCAATAAATTACTGTTTTTATAAATATAGACTCTATGAATTTACATGCAAAGATACATAATCCAACACGCTGATAATTATACAATGTTATGGTACAAATACAATTTAAATCTTTGATAAATGGGGTTCGGCTAATTATAAGATTTTGCTTCGAAAATTAATTTTTTCTTTACTATTAATTTTATTTAACAAACATTAACTAACATTCGTTTTTTATCTTTTGTACCGCCGGGCCCATTTCGAAGCTAAACTTTGAAAAAAAAATTTTTTATTTTAACAAACGTTAACTTTTTTGTAGGTCAGAACACGAAGGTACTGGTCCCAGGCTCCATTTCGAAGGTAACTTTGAAATTATTTTTTTTACTCAAACGGAACGTTGACAAACGTTTCATTAATTTTTTTTGTAGGGTTTCTGCACTCCTAAACGGAATTTTGAATTATACAAATTAGGGTAAAATTTTACAAGGAATTAATTAAAAGTATTAATAAATTTATATCAACCCTATAAAAAATTTTTTATCCGAATATTTCCATTATTTCTCTGTAATTTTCGTGAAAATGATACATTCACGGAAAAAACATGGAAATATAAACACGGATCAAACATTTTCTACAGGGCAATATAATAAAAGAAAGTACAAAAATTACAAATTCTTAAAAATTATATTTTTTATCTTTTTTAAAAGGTTAGATAGATTAGCGTGTAATAAAATCTCAGAAAACAATTTTTGGCCGAACCCTGGAATTTATTAAAATATTAAAAATATAAAAAAGTATTCATTTATCTAACTTTGAAACATCAAGGATATCATATTTAAATTTTTTGATTCACTATAGAAATTTATGAGACGGACATTCAGTATATTAATAAGAAAATAAAGAAAATAGAAGAAATAAATTTTACGAAGTTTTATTAAAATTAAAATCATCATCCTTGCATGCATAAAACATATAAAGCTGTTTTTTCGATGACAATTTCCGGACATTCTTTTTTTTATAGGGCATTAAAAATGTGTCCAGGTGTCCGGAAAATGTCTGGTGCAATATTCCGGACGCCGAGACATTTTGAATTTCCAGAAAATGTCCAGAAAATGTCTAGGACTGGTGTCCTGAAAGTGACTAATTTTCCGGACATTTTCGATGACCAATTTCTGGGCATTCTTTTTTATAGGACGGGTGGATTAACTCAAAATTTATGAGTATAAAATTAATTGCTTATTATCTAATATATGTACAGTACAATTTGGGTTGAATTGCCCCTAAATGGAATATTGACCGATAAAAACATATGAAGTGTTAATTAATTTAAAAGAGATTGCTTAAGTGATCAATAATGAGCTAAAAATTATCTATTTAGATAATATCAATAATTTAATTATTTCACGGATGGCAGTGTAAATATTATAATTTTCTAAAAAAATTTTTTCGAAGCCAAAAGTTCAAACTGTGGCTTAAACCGCAGTACAGTCGGTTCAGTTTACCACCAGTTTTTTGAACCAAACGAACTTAAGAAAATTTATACCTTTAGTATCTCTCACAATTGAAACAATTCCCGAAACAAAATTACTAATTGATACCACAATTACAAACTTCAATTACCGATCAAACAAAATACGGATAAGTATTTCAAATTTTTAACCGTTCAACTCGGTGAATGATTGGCTGAATGAATATATCATATATATCATATTCGCCACGGGTAATAATAAACGAAACGTTAAAAACGTTTCTATTAATAAAAAAACCAAAATATAAAGTTTCGCAACTAAATAGTTGCGAAACTTACCGAAACTAAATGCGTTTCTTAAAAAAAATAATAAAATATTCAAAGTTTTGCAACGCGAAACTAACCGTTCGAAATTTACCGTTTCAACGTACACGTATCCCTTTCTTACAAAAAGAGATAAGAAACGTACAGTAATTCGTACGATATTTTAGAATGGTAGGCCATAGACTAGGAGAATTTCTCCTGTTCGAAAAGTTATTGTAGCTGGAGTTCATTAATTTTTACTTAAAGAATTATACGAAGTACAAAAAAAAAGATAGAAGCGGTTTCTAGAGATAAATAATCATAAATCTAACTTTCAGACATTATTTTGTTAATAACTTACAAATCTTCGATTATTGGTTGGAATAAAGTTTTACAGTCAAACATGTATGAAATATTTAGGAAACATCGTTATATCAAAGTTATACCGATATTGAAAATAAAATTTTATCGGTATATCAAGTTTTTAAGAATATGAGGTTAGACTGTACTGATTTTACTCCTATAATTATTTATTGAGACATCTCCGTTTAAAAGTGCTAGGTCTAGATCAATGAGTTACTTATATTTTGAATAACTTTTTGTAATAGTTACGTAATTTTGTGTATACCCACTGATTATTTTTTTTCTATAAATAAACCACATTTTGGAATTTTTTTTTATCTCTCTCATTTTTTAATCTCTCTCGTATTTTCTTTATAATATCTCTCGCGTTTTTTTTTTATAATATCTCTCTCATTTTTTTTTAATGATATATCTCGCGTTTTTAATATCTTTCTCGTATTTTCTCTATAATATCTCTCCCTTTTTTATAATATCTCTCGCGTTTTTTAATATCTCTTTCGTATTTTCTTTATAATATCTCTCTCATTTTTTTCTCTCGCATTTTTAATATCTCTCTCTTTTTTTTTATAACGACGTTTTTACAACGTTTTATAATGACGTTTTTATATTTTTTTATATTTTTTTTTATCTCTCTTTTTTTTTATAATGACGTTTTTTACAACGTTTTATAACGATGTTTTTTTATAACGTTGTTTTATAATGACGTTTTATATATATATTTTTTTTATACCGAGGTATCTCTCTCGTACAAAAAGAGTTTGTTTTGCAGTTTTATTAGTAAAAACGCCCATTTCCTGACGATGTCTAGGTTTTACATCTGGTCGTCACGCGTAACGAGGTATCTCTCTCGTACAAAAGGAGTTTGTTTTGCAGTTTTATTAGTAAAAACGCCCGTTATTTCTGGTGATGTCTAGGTTTTACATCTGGTCACCAGTATAATAAAGATGGTTGAACTTTCTAGACCATTGTATAGTATAATATACATAATGTGACTGTAGACGACCTTGGTTTATTGGAAACGTGATAAACCCATAGCATATGCCCCTGTCTCCCGGCTGGTCAGCCATAGCATCCCTCTGAGTTTGCCGATTGGTGTTTGAGGTCATAGCTCTAGAGTTCTTCCATATTTTAAGGTGTTTCTCTTCTTTTCTGTTTCTTTTCTTTCTCCTATGTGTTTAAAAGATTAAGAAAACAGAATTTTTTTAAAATCTTATCCTGGTGGAGAGCATGTCTATGCTTTGACTAGTTCGATTCTAGTCTAAGATCTTGACAATCGTATTTTAATTTTTTTGAGGGGAAATTTTTTTTTTAGGGGATGAATATTGATAATTATCCCTTTATCGAAATTTATCTCATGATGATTAATTATGATAATTATCAATATCGTTAATTAACATGATAATTAATTACGATAATTATCAATATTGCAAATTGTCTGCACTTAACTTATTTAATTTTGAGGTTATTATTGATAATTATCAATATAGTAAATTGTCTGCATTTAACCACAGATCAATAATTATCGATATTTATTTCCTAAAAATTCCTCGATGATAATATACAATAATTTACATTTTAGGTTGAAGCAACAATTGCTAGGTAAATAGGATTAAACTAGATTATTTTTATTAATGATAATTTTGAGCGCTTAATAAGAATTTATTCATTCATTGATTTTTTTACATCCAGTATGAATTTTTAATAATAGCGTTTGAATGACAAATGACAAGTGACGTTCATTTCAAAAAAAAAAAATGGATGAGTTTCAGTCATAATCATTTGTCAATTTATTCGTTTATCACATGATTTAATATAATGTAGGCCATAATTATAGTGCTACCAACATTAATCCCAAACTCAGCATTTGATGGCGTCATTTGTTCATTTGTTCGTTTCAATTCATTTGTCGAACATCGTTCTTCATCAGATCATTTATTGTATACATGTTTATATAACTTGTACTTATAAAAATACGTTGAATTAAAACGAGATATTTATTAACTTAAAATTATAATATAATTTTGACATTATATTTATATAATTTGTTTATATAACTTGTACTTATAAGAAATACGTTAAATTAAAACGAAATATTTATTAACTTAATTAAAATTATAATTTGACATGAATTCTTATTAAAAAAATTTTTTATTAAATATAAATCAAACAACATAAAAATCATTTGAAACATCTTTGAAAAATAACGTCATAACAGATAACTTATTTTGATTTTAATCACAATAGTTAATCACATTATTTTCAGCCCTCAAAGATTGATTTATCAAATATTCCCATTCTTTTTTTTTTCTTTTTTTTGGAATTATAATTTTATTTTTATTACTATAGTAATTTTTTCGTTTTGAAATCCTTCGTGGTCGATACCTCTATTTCCACATATCTAAAAAATGTTGATTAAAGAAGAAAAAAAAGTCGCAATTAAAAAAGAGAAGGATGTGATTAGACAAGAAATGGACACGATTAAAAAAAAGAAGGATGTGATTAAACAAGAAAAGGATGTGATTAAAAAAAAGAACTCAATTAAAAAAAAGAAGGACGTGATTAAACAAGAGAAGGACGTGATTAAAAAAGAAAAGGACGTGATTATTAAACAAGAGAAGGATGTGATTAAACAAGAAAAGGACGTGGTTATTAAACAAGAAAAGGACGTGATTATTAAACAAGAAAAGGACGTGGTTATTAAACAAGAAGAGAACGAAGATTCCTTTGAGGTATTGTATAAAACTAAATATATTTAATAAATTGTAAAAAAAAATTAACGTTAATAATTAAATCAATATAAAGTTCAACTCATCCACCGAAGAATCAACCAATAAAAAACGCAAAAAGTCTAGTAATAAAAAATCTCTTAATAAAAGACCGAAATCATTTTGGACTAAGGAAGAGGATCAGGCGTTATTCGATGCAGTCACATCATTTGTTAATGGGAGATGGAAAGACGTGTGTTCAAAAGATTCTTCTCTTACAGAACGTGGACCAAGAATGGTTTATCAAAGATGGAATACTAAAAGCAAATATTTCTTAGGAGCTAATGTTGGAAAATAATTTTGAGCCAATAATTTTTGTAACGTGATCTTTCTACCGCAGTAAGAATTTTTTTTTTAATATTTGAATCAAGTGATGATCATAATATCATCGTAAATAATAATAAAAGTAAAATAAAATTTAGTAATTATTCTTTCAATAAACGGAATTTCTATTTTCTTACCCCAATTCTTTAAAAAATGATCTATTATAAATTTTTTTAGTTTAGGCGTCAATATTCTTTTTTAAGATCAAATATAATCATCTTTATTTCACACCTAAAAATTGGCTTTACCTAAAGTAGTAGGATATGATTTAGTGGTAAAATAATATATCATAGTGAAAATGATAACAAATATTTATGTAATTACGCCATTAAAAAAAGAGATTTCTCGTACCTAATATCTAAGAAAACTTTTCTTATCTTAGAACTTTAGAATTATTTACGCTATTTACGCCATAAAGATTCGTTCAATCGAACAATCATAACTTTTTTATCAAGATCAATAAGAAATTTTTACATCACACGATACTAAACATTAATACTAAACCTAATCAGATTACCCAGAATTAGTTACAAACATTTAAAATTGAGATTTGTTTTTTTTTACCAAATAAGAATTAAAGAGTATTATGGCGTTATATTGTGTAATGGCGTCTTTTAAAATGTGGCGTGATGATTTATTAGCATTATATTATATTTTTTTTTTAAAAAAAATAAATTATATGAAAGTAAAAAAAATTGATATATGATTAAAAATTCTCACCTTTTTTTAAAAGATCTAATATACAAGAAAATTGATATATTATAAAAAACAAACTAACTCTGAATAAATTTCAAACCACACGTGTGAAAATGAATGATCATTTGTGTAATTGCGTCATTATGTTTGTGCAGAACTATGAGTAATCTCAGATCTACAACTTTAAAAAAAAAAAAAATGGATATATATAAACATCAAACAAATTTGTTAAAAATTATGAAAATCTTATGAAATCACTGAATGTGTCGTAAGATTTTTGAAATGAAATCAGATTTCATCATCATTAAAAAAAAATAAAAATAGTAAAATCGAAATATGATGAAAAAATCATTCATACTATGATCAAAAGTGTGATTGTTTCCAAAGTTGTTTTAAGTTTCATCATTCCACAATCCCCTTTGCGTAATAGTTTCAAAGTAGTTCTAGTAGATTTACATTGGCGTAAATTAGATGAAAGATACAAACAATAAGTTATAATACAATTGTTTAAATTTTTTAGTTACCTTTTGAATTTGTGTATTTTGTTTACGCCTTCTAAATCATGCGTGGGCTCAAAATTCCAAAATTCGGTATCAATGGGAAGTATATTTCCTATATTGGCTTACGAAAAAAAAAACACCAAGTTATTACACAAAAATTACGCAAAAGTAATATCACAAATAAAGAAAATAACGAAATAATTTTAACGAAAAAAAGAAAAAGTATTTTTATTATTATTATCTGGAATTTTTTTTTAAGAAAAAAATAAAAATAACGCTCACAGAATTATTATATTATAAATCTAAAAAAAAAACATATTCTTATAAAGCTGAACATTTTTTTTTTATTGCTAAAGTAAAATTAATTAGCGGAATTAAATGAGCTAGTCAAAAATTATTCCCTGGATAATAAATGCAACGACTTTTTAATTATCAATACAAAAAAAAAAAAAAGTAAAAAAAATTCTAGCTAAAAAGTAAATCTATATATATATAATATATATATAATATATATAACTAACTTTATAATACTAATTTTGTAATTTTGATCATTTGATCATCATCACTTCTTTTAGTTAGCTTGAATCAATACCAGTTTTATTTCTTCTGCAACAATATTTATCGTATTTATCGCAAAGGGCGGTTAGTCACCAATTTCTTTTGTTCGTTTTCTTGACTTTTTGATCACGAATTTCACCGTAGTCTTTTCTCATAAAACCTTTATTATTCTTCCTTTCTTTATCTTCTGATGGTGAAGAATATACTTGTTGAAGTTGTTGTTGAGTATGTAAGAAAAGACGAGTAGCGTAATCAATTTTTGCTGCTTCAATCATTGATTCTGTCGGTGGTTGTGATGTATGGTAAGAATTTTTTGATTTTTGTTGTGTTCTTGTTGCTGTTGTTGACATTGTGTTTTTTTTTATATATCTTAATAATATCTTAATAATATCTTAATATATATAATATATATATATAATTATTTATTTTATGTTTTTTTTTTAAAAAAAAATATATATTATTTTTTGATTATTTTTTTTTTTTCTAAATTTTTTTTTGGAACCAAAATTCGGGCGTATTTATAAATGTTGCAAAGTATAACACGTAATATATTTGGTAAGAAATGCATAAATAAAATAAAAAAAAATGATTGTTATACAACATAAATAAAACATTCGTAATATATTTATGAAATGTCAATGTTAAGATGAACTAAACCAAATATGTAACAACCACATGTGGCTTGATGTCATAAAATGTATAAGATTACACATAATTTATATAATTTATATAAAACGTTAAATAAAAATGATCTACTTTAGAATATCAAATTACTACTTTTATTAATATTTATTTGAATTATTTGACTAATAATTACTAAACAACTTTTTGTTATTCCTTATTTATATTACAAGTCACATTAATTCGGGTTTTTTTTTTCACTTCGGCTGTATTGTATAAAGTATATATATAATATTATATATTATACTATATATATAATACTTAATATTATACTATATTATACTATTATATACTATATGATACTATATGATACTATATATATATAATATATTGTATTATATTTATATGTTACTAAATATATCAAGAGAATAGAAAATCGTTTATTTATTACGTAACAATTTAATTTGCATATACAAAATGATTAAAAAAGGTGATATTGGAACAATGCCCCACGTATTGGTTATTACACCACTTTCATCATTAAAAAAAAAAAAAATCCTCAGGTGATAATTTTTAAACAAATAAACAATCATCGATTTATTTCCCGTGAAAATCATTTTTTTATGACGGAACATTTCTCCCTAATTTATAAAAATGATGATTTCATTTATTTATATTCCCTAACTATTATTTAAGCCTTCTTTTTTTACTTTTTTGTTTTTTTTTATTTAGAATATACAATTTTAAACGATAAATATTATATTTTTTTTTATTCATATCGAATGATTTCGATTGTCATACATTAATAGTAATTTCTTTTTTTTTTAAAAAAAAACAAAGTAAAAAAAAAAATTTTTTTTTTTAAAGCGAAAGTAAAAAGTAAAATGATCAACATTGTTTGTTACCTAATTAAAATAAATTGTAATGCATTCTTTTACTAAATATAAAAATTTGAGTAACAAATGACAAAATTCCTGTAAGTTTTCTGTCAAATGTATTATTGTATCATTATTGTTTCCCGGAATTATTATGTCACGAGAGAAAAAAAGCCTCACTGACATCACTCTATAATGCCGGCCGCTCAATACCGATTAAAGAAATTTACTCCGCCATGTTAAAACTAATTTAAGTAAATTGGCGTTTTTTTTTTCAAATAAAAAAAATATATTAAATTTCAAAACCTATGAAAAAAAAATTTTTTTTTTTTTTGGTAATTCCAAAATGACTCCATTACACAAAATTTTTACGTTTTGAAAATCTCATTAAACGTTCTAAACCATTTATTGTCACTGGTGGCTTAACATTTAGACCTAAGACAAAAAATTATAAAATAAACTAAATAAAGTAAATTACTTTGTACATATAATACATATATATTAATAAAATATTTAGAATGTTTCACAATCATAAATCTTTGAAAATTGTTTTCCGAGACATTTATCTAAATAAAGATTAGATTAAATATAATCAAATATAATTTCTTTAACTGTTATCGGATTTCAAATTTCCTAATTTATTTTCTTTTTTTTTTTTACAAAGAATATCAAGAATATCTTTGAACTTTATTCGTACTCTGTGATGCAGGAATATAAACAAAGCGTAATTTAATGTGTCATAGATCTATAAATTATTATTTATGTGTACAATATAATACGTGTTTAAATATGATTATTTTGTTATATATAAATTATAATTATATTCGAATTTTTTTTTATTTTTAATCCCTTTTCGAATTTTCTTTCTTTGACGATCTCAATTAAATCACGTGATTTCGATTAAAAAAAATATACAACTCAACTCAATTAATAAGATTATTTTTTTTTTTCTTCATATCTCTTTCATTTGATAGAGAGTAGCCGAATTATTATGAATAAAGAATTTCAATGATAAAAAAAGTTTAAAAGCCATTCAAAACAAAACAAAAAAATATACTGTATTTAGTTAAAATAATTCAAAATACGTTCCCATTGTTAAGACTTTTCCATGATAATCGATTTAAAACATTATCAATGAAAAAACTTATGAAATTATGATGTAATATTATTATTAGAAAAAAAAAAAAATTTATTAAAATTTTCCAAAAAATATATAATAAAATCTTACGGTAATTAATTAACCGATCCCAAGAAATTTCCCCGATTTGTGATAATCATATTTAACATTGCACATGCGCAACAAACTATGACGCAATTACACACAGAGCCGATCCGCACGTTATTTGTTTATTGTTCTTTAACTAAACTACTTTCTCCATAACTTTGGGAAAAAGGTTACGAAATAATTTAGATTCGGTGAAAAAAAAAAAAAAATTATTAGAATTAGTTTGAATCATATATTTTTTTGTTTTTGTTTTGTGTTACGCACTATTGGCGTTTCTGTATCGCGAAGATAACACGAAAAAATTAATTAATTTTTTTGATATGATCGATCAAAATATTATGAATCTTGTTGAAAATTCTCGAAATTTTTTTTTTCTCGTTTCTTTGTTTGAAAAAAATAAAATAAAATAAAATAAAAAAGAGTATTAGCTAAGACTTATTCGATAAAATGTACAACAATTAAAAAATTTTAAGAATAATTTAAATATTATATCATACGTGATTTACAAAAAAAAAAATTAAGAGTTACTAGGGTTGCCCGAATTATTTCTGAAACGTTACCCTTAAAATTATTTATCCTTAAAATTATTTAACGAGTTCCCATAAAGAATTTTTTAATTACAAAAGAAGTAATTATATCGTAAGATCATGCTTGATTATTTGTTAAACTAATCTATTTTTAAAATCAATATATTTATTTCGAAATCTTATTCTTTAAAGATGTAAAGGGTAATTGATGTGCAATTGGTTTGGGTCATTTGATGTGGGGCTATCTATAAAAGTTACCCGACTTTTGTAGTCAACGATACATTCCATTTTCGATTCCATTTACACAAAAAAAAATTCTTTTTTATATAAATATATATTTAACCTGATTTATTGTGCAAGATTTTACTTTTTTGTCTCCTTCTTTCTTTAAAGGTAACATTGTACCCATCAACACAATATAAAAATCTTTTCGATCACGAGTTTTATGTTACAAACTTTAAAACACATGATTTTTTTTTTCACCAGCCTCTTTTTTCTTCTCATGAAATTATGAAATTTAAACTGAAATTTGAGCAAAGAAAAAAAATCCCATTTTCTTTTTAATTAATATTTAAAAGTAGTGACTCAAATACATATAAAAAAGTAAATCTAATAAATAAAAAAAATATATATAATATCATAAATTCAAAAATTCTCCTATTCGTTTGTCGGTATTTCTTAACTTTTTACATTTATTAATAGTAGCATGCATGGTATTTTAGTAAACAAATGATCAAAACAACTAAAATGATTTATTATTTAATTGGATTTTATTTCAGAAAAATCTCGACAAAAGAGAAATATTCCGTTTTAAATTCTCAACGACGATAACATTATATCGAACGATATGGTCAAATACGAATTTCTTGTGTTGGGTTATTATTTATCACTCTGATCTATATTTAAGGATTAATCGACTTTAATCGTACAGGAGGTACTCTTGATAAATTTATTGTGTTGTAATTGTTGTTATAGTTGTTTTAATTATTGTGTTGTTATAATAGTTGTTACATTGTTATATTATTAGAATTTTATATTATAATTGTTGATTGAGTTATAGTTGTTGCATATTTATTAACATGCATATTAAATTATTTAATATTAACAGTAACTTAACGGAGACTTGCTTGAAAATATAGGATTAGTGAATAGCGGGAAGATTCTTTAACCATTTTTTTCTGGGATGTTGTCAACCCGTCATTTTCGTCAATTTTACAAGAGAGTTTTATGTTATTATTGTAATGTGTATATATATTTATATATACCACATTTACCACATTAAAGAGAATGACTATCACTAATGATAAATATTTTAATAATTTAGGTACGTCATGCTATTCATCTAAAGTATATATTCTTAAATTAATTAAATTATAAACTTATACAAATGTGTAATATAATTTACAGGTTATTAATTACCATATCTGGAATTGGTCCGGAGGGGTAGGAATTATAGGAGGCAGGAATAGGTTCTGTGGGCGTTTTTTTAGGGTTACTTAGGGGGTCATATATGATTACTATATTGGGAGCGTTCTGTGGCCGTTTGGCGAACTATTTATGTCTTATTGGTTGGTATATTTGTATATCTCGTCGAAAGATAAGAATAATGGACTATCGTGGAATATATCTCCTCTTTCATGGTAAAGAACAATTTAACTAAATCTCGCAGCGGGTCGTTACTTTGTTTATATTATTATGAAGATACATACCAGAGTTTGACTGTTAATGCCGTCACTCCTGCCAATAAAACACCCGAAATTAAATAATTTAAATAAATAATCAATTATTATTGAAAATAGTGTCAAATTCTGGCTAAATGTAGGAACGATACATAATTACTTAATTGCGATTCGTCTAATAATGAATACCGAAGATTTACCGAAACTAGGTAACCGGTTTAACTGAATGTGAAATGCTAAGAAATATTATTTTTTATATTAGAATTTATCTGTAACAAACTTTATTTAGGAAAATTCTGTTGTAAAATTTTTATAGAAATTTGTATATTATATGGTCGTCAATTTCGTGGGTTCTTAGGTTGAGCTTCTACTTCCTCTACTTGCTTTTCATCAATTCTGTAGTTTCTGTTTGAGTCGTTGTAGCATTATTGCTGTTTCTTCTCTCGGTTGCTGATTATAATTAAAAAAAATTTTAAAGAACGTAGAAATAATGAGAATACTAAAAATATTGAAAATATTCCATATATTTTTTAAAAAAAACTTGTAAACGAACGACACGTCACGACTTACGTCATCGTTATTTATGATCACGTGTTCCTGCGTCCGCGACAAAAGTTACAATAAAATACTTTAATATTTTTAATATTCTTTTCATTATCGATATCCAAAAAACCATGTGGAGTATGCCTGACCTTTAGCAAAAAATGGATTCATTCGATTCATTCAACGATAATGTCACATGTGAGAATGAATTGTTTCAAAAAAGGAAGAACTATTGCTTTTTTGGCAGTAACCCAGGTAAAAATCCTGACATATGTACCTTCATGTCTTCGTTATTGCAAACATTTCAGACAATAATTATTAAACTATAAGCATAACGTGCATATTTTCAATTAGAACGCTTCCAAATTTGTTGCAATAATATCAAAGTAATGATACTCCATCGCATCGTTTCCAATACCAGTAATTAATTTTAACTATAAATTTAATTAAATTAATTAAATTACAATTTTCTATTTTGATTGAAATACTTAAAAAGAATTAATGACTTCATAATGAACTATAAATTTTGATCTTCAATTCTCAACCTATCCGAAACCTGCAAATCCGGATAAACTGCGGACATAATCGTAGGTATCCGCATTTATCCGATCGAATAAAACTGGAAGTACAACATCTAAACACCCAATAAAAAATAAAGCTAATTATGCATCAAAAATTTAATTATCATTATCTGCGAAAAAAAATTATTTACATGGATGTTAAAAATAAATTATTTATTAATCCTTGCCAAAATTTTATTTTCATTTAATAATACAAATTTCAAATGACATTAATTGACAAAAAGAGCAGGTTAATTCATATATATATATATATATTCATTAAAGTGATATAAGTAAATTTAAGGTTTAATAAATTAATACAAATTTACTGTCTAATGTCTATTGATTTTTTTTTTATTGTTCAAAGCGAAACGACCATAATACAGTATTTTTAACATATTAGATCAAAAAGCTCATCAAATGAAGCTATACAAATGCGAATAATTCTACAATAAACTCATGCCATGTTAGTGATTTTTTTACATAAATATAACCAAATTTGTCGATATTAAAAAGGGTTTAAATTTAGTTATCCCATCGGTATTATGTATACACTGATGGATTTTTTTGTCGGATCTATACTAACAACTCAATTTATTTTAAATTGCTCCACAAGTATAAAAAGTATAAAATTTATCGGTGTTATACATAATACACAATGAAATAAGCCTGATATTCCATGAATCTCTAATAAATACTCAATATACACCGATGCCTTCCGAATAGCTAATTTTATTTTTATTTGAAAAAGAGTTTACTTTTACACAAAAGAAATTTATAATATGAATTGCACTTTAAGAAATTATATAAAGTCTTAAAATTATTAAAGTTACACCGTGAAAAAAACCAAAATAAACTATAATTATTAACGGACTAATTAATGATATGTGCAACATAACAAACCTACCTCACTTTTAAATACCATCTTAAAATAATTAAATATGAATTAAAAAAGACATTAAATAATTAAATAATTAAACTAATCCCCTATCGGCTATCGCACTAAGTGTCACTCATGATCACCTTCATACTAATTTTTTAAAATTGCGAGTAATTACCATTGCTAAATCTTCTTTGCTTACAAACTCTTCATCAGTTCTTAAATGAGGTATAAATTTGAGTTTATAAATATTCTCATTATTTATAACAGATAATATTTTTGCATAACAAATTCTTTACCACCTATTAGCTGAATTTATAAATGACTGGGAATCTTCTTTTACTTACTTCCCAGCCTTATATAGATAGCCGGAGATTACTAATTTTAGTTTAAAATAGTTAAAATAATTAATATTAATGAGTGACACGCTCCACGGCTCCAGGGATTACCCATTTATTTCATGGGAAAGGGAAAAACCCTATTATTCCCAACTCCCCATGAAATAAATAATACATATACAAAAAAAAACAGAAAATTTTCATTAAAAGTATTGATTCTCTCATTATCATATAATATAAAAGTACTCCGGTCCTACAACAAAGGGACTTCACTATGCTCTACCCTGTAAAAAAATATTACGCATAGCCTTGGAGTAGAATCATCCTCCTTATCTCTCTTCCATCATGCCGTTTTACACCAACTGGTCCTATCGCAGGACTGCAGCAAAAGCTGGTACCTATAAGCTTACTAAAAAGCAAGCACCTATACTACAACCCTCGTATAGTACTATACCGCTTTAAACAATTTTCCAATCAGCCCTACTGTGAGACTGCAGAAAATCTGGTACTCACGGGCTTGCAAAGTAAGCACGCTACCATCCCTGCATAGCATCATCGAAATACCCAAAATATCAATGAAAGTACTACCTTATCCACCACCCGCTATATTACTTTAAACAGTTAGACAACAATGAAAAAAAAAGTATGATAAAATGAACATTAGTGGAAGGGAGACAAGAGCGGGTAGCAAAGAGTGAGAGGCGAGAAGGGAGAGAGTGAATGAAAATTTTAGACAACAAAAGTGAAAAGGTGACTTAGGTGAAGACGTAACAAATACTGAAAATGGATTTGTAGCTGTTATGCATTTCTTTTAAGCCGGTGACCTATGTGTTATCACCTTGTACTATTACAAAAAGGTTTAGGAAATGATTTGTCATTTTTTACAAAGGTGAAATGATAAGGAGTTTATCCATTCTTGAAATATGAAAAAAGAGATCAAGAAAATGGTGACAATTCACAAAAGAATAAAACATGTATAGCATTTTCAAACTCAAATGATAAATTTTCAAAAGATTTTATTGATTTAATAATTATAATATTGCTAATTTTTTCATTTTTTTTTTATTTATAAGCTTTACGTGATAGAACAACATCAAGCAAAAAATTATCACTGGGTCAATTCAGTAATTAAAAATTTTTCAGAAATGAAAAAGGTAGTTGATGATATTAAATCATATTCAAGAAGAATAATTTTTCCACACACTTGGAAGGATTACAATGTTCTTAGAGTAGCTTCTTTATTAATATGTACACGTTTAATAATTATTTTAAAGTTATTGTATTATAAATTTCTATTCAATACCATTTTTATGGTAAAAGTAGCATACAATGATGCACCTCATTAGGATTTCAAGACGGGAGATTACTAAAAATATAAAAAAATAATAAAAAGTAAACAAAATTTAGGTTTTGGTACGAAATTTCAAAAATCATTTGAGCGACTGACACAAGACTGACAACAAAATCTCGACAATGACAAGTCAAAATCCTGAAAGTCAAAATCCCAACAAAATTATAACACACTTAAACTAAATATTACATATTGCAAAAATTATTTTATTAGAACACACATCACAAAATTGTCAATATAATGACTTGTCAGGATTTTGGATTGCTGAGATTTTGGATTGTTGAGATTTTGTTGTCAATCTTGTGTTAGTCGTGCAAGTGACTGTTGAGATTTTGATCAGATACCTAAAACTTAATATTCATAATACAAATTTTTATCGGCAAGTTATTAATGAATAGGAGGGATGTTTTTGATTGGACATTTTGTTTTGTAGTACAATCAAAATATCCCGTGACTGTACTTTTGGTTACGGTCACTATAAAAAAATTTATCCGTTATTTCTGTAAAAACTCCGTAAAAATGAGCCTTTCACGGATCCATTCACGGAAAATGTAAATAATTTGATAAATTCCGTGATATAAGGTTATTAATTCCAGAAATATGAGCCTTTTACAGAAAAAAGATGGAATATAAAAAATGGATTGACTTTTATTACTGGGGGTGCTCTGTGTAGTTAGTGACTAAAGGTGCAAACTAGATTTACTTGTATATCCCTGATTAACAGTTTTGTTTTTTTGGCAAATATCTGTTATTCTGTTTTTTATACAACAAAAAAATGGCTACAATACTTATAAACTGCTTGATCATAGACGATTATTCTTATGAAGACATTTTTAAAATCAAAAAGAAAATGTGACAGTTGGAAATCTCGTGGAAGCCATTAAGAAAAGAAACATTGGTTTTGGCGGTAACGGTATAGTGTCATTATTTTACCATCATTAAAAATAGTAGATAGGTCAGTAACTACTTCGTAATATGTGGCGCAATATTAAAATAATTAATTATCACGTGATGTAGATCATTTTATTATGAACGAATATGAAAATAAAAGACCCATATGGTGATAAACATTTTAAAATAATAATAGTAATTATCACCTGGCTACTAATTGGTATTTAGGATTTTTTCCGCCAATTATAAACTGGCGGACCAATTAGTATATCTAGGATGATAAAAAAGTTACCATATATAGTGGGCCACAGTACCCCGGGTATCTTGCAAAAATCGGGGGTTGACCCTGTACCCCCGGGTACTAAACAAAGCCTAAAAATTCCATTTTTTGCGAATATCTCACGATCTACCAGTCCAATTTGAACGATCTTTTTTTATTTTGAAGACCTCAATGAGAGCTATCAAACAAAAAAAAGATGGCTCAAATCTGATCACTAGATCACGAGATAATTGTAAAATATCCCCTCAGGTACTATACAATTCTATGAAATTTTTCAAGGGGGTACTATGCATAGGGGGGTACTATGGCCTGTGATATACAGTATTTACTGATCTAGTTTAGTATATAAATGGGTCATCATCCTTCAGATGATAACCCATTGATATACACAGTGAAATTCGATAAACTGGATCTTCGATAAACTGGATTTGGCCCTAAACCAGATTTTTTTGCTGGAACTAAATCACGTATATTAAAATAGTTTTGATATACCGGAGTTTATTAGTAAAAGCTCGATATTTGATATAACGGATCAATTTTCTAACCAGCTATAGTAAAAATGATTTGATAAACCGGGTCATGTGACCACTAACCAATTATACTTCTCCGCTAATTAATTACATCATATTTCGGCGAACGGACCAATTCACTATTTATTATAAAATTACTATGAATTAATTACGTCTGTCAAAATACATTACGTCTGTCAAAATAAATTTAATTAGTATTTTGTCATTTTGACGAAAAGTATATAACCAATAAAATTTAAGTAACGTGATGCGGTAAATCTTAATTTTGGCCAGAATTATAAAAATCTTAATTCCAGCCGAAGTTATATATTACTAGGACCCTGGACATCACATATATATAGTGTTCTGAAAAAAAACTGATCCGATTCATATCCGTGGATCTGATCCGTGACAGATCAGATTGGACCATATATTTTATGATCCATGATCCGATCCGAATCAAAAAAATTTGATCCGTTTCAGATCGGATCAGATCGGATCAACAATTCATTAAAATTGGATTGGATTGGATTGATTCGAATGGATCTGGATCGGATCCAGTTCAAAACCATTGCGAAATGGTAAATAAAAAACGTTTCACAACGTTTTTTATTAAAATCAAAAAAAACGTTGCGAAACGTTTTTTTCTTCAATAAATTAATAATAAAAAACGTTTCGCAACGTTTTTTATTAAAATCGTTAAAAAAGTTTTTTTTCGATAAATTAATAATAAAAAACGTTTCGCAACATTTTTTTATTAAAATAGTTAAAAAAACCGTTGCGAAATGGTATTTTTTTCAATAAATTAATAATAAAAAACGTTTCGCAACATTTTTTATTAAAATAGTAAAAAAAACCGTTGCAAAACGGTATTTTTTATTTTAAATTAAAAATAAAAAACGTTTCGCAACGTTTTTTATTAAATCGTTAAAAAAATGTTGCAAAATGTTTTTTTTTCGATAAATTAATAATAAAAAATGTTTCGCAATGTTTTTTATTAAAATAGTAAAAAAAACCGTTGCAAAACGGTATTTTTTATTTTAAATTAAAAATAAAAACGTTTCGCAACGTTTTTTATTAAAATCGTTAAAAAAATGTTGTGAAACGTTTTTTTTTCAATAAATTAATAATAAAAAATGTTTTGCAATGTTTTTTAAATTTCGGATTTGGATCGGATTGGATAAATCCGAATTGAATTCAGACCGAATCGAATCAAGTCTGTTTCAGATTCAGATCGGATCGGATCCATTTTTTTTGATCCGAATTTGGATCAGATCAGATTCATCTCAAATCCGATCTGATTTGATCCGTTCGGAACACTACATATATAACTCATAACTGATCTGCATGAATTTAAGTACTTTTTGCTCCTGCTAAAATAGACCTAATTTGCTAAAAATCAAATTATCACATTTCAAATCTATACTAATTTGCTAAAACTCAAAATATGAGTTAATAATCTTTTTTTTATTATCAATAAAAAAATAAATGATTAATATAAATTAAACTGCCAATTTTTATAATTAAAATATGTAGATTATAGATAAAATAATAATTAATAAAAATAATAAATTAAATAAATAATTATTAAAAAATAAAATGTTGCGAAACTAAACGGACGGGTTTTGGCCCGCATTATGCTTAATTTTGGCCGGAATTATACTTAATTTTGGCCGGAATTATACTTAATTTTGGCCGGAATTATACTTAATTTTGGCCAAAATATGACCCGGACCCCGAAACTAATATTTTTAAAAATATTATTTATAAAGTTAAAAACAAAGGATAAGTTAAATTTAAAAAAAAGTACCAATTTGCTCAAATATAAAATATGACTTTGTAAAATCAATACAATTTGCTAAAACTCATAATTATGACTATTAATTAATTTTCAATCAATTTGCTCTTTCTAAAATTATGAGTTTAACCTAATTTTGATTGAATTTGCTAAAACTCAAATGTGAGTTATATATGTGATGTCTGGGGTCCTATATTACTTATATATTCAATTAAAAATATTTTATATTTATTTTCAACTTAAAACTAAGATAAAAAATTAAAATATAGTGTATATTAATTTTATTAGCATGAATTCTTTAAAAAAATTCAGTATAATAGATTTCCAATATATCGAAATTTTTTCGCTATACCGGATATCCCGATAAACCGGATATTTTTAGTGAAACTGATAGATCCAGTTTATCGAATTTCACTGTGTACTACTAGATCAGTAAATAACTAATACTTATGGAAACATTATAAGTTAACAATCCTAAAATAAGTACCCTAACTTTCTTACATTCAGATATTATATAATCTTTATTTTTAAGTACTATTTTTACAATGTAATAATTTTAACCCAATAAATATTATATTTTATAACCCAAAATTTGTGTCTTAATATTTTTATGTAATAATAAACTAAGTTATTTAATAAAGTTCTTATTTTATTTAATTTTAACTTAACATCACTTGTTATGGTCTTGTGAAAAAGGTGGCCACTTTTCTCATATGACAACAGACTCAAAATTTTAAAGTTAGAATCTTTCTCTTGACAAGTTAAGTGATAAACAAATCCTCATAGAATCTAAATCTTTTGTCAACATTAAGACATTCCTAGGAGGTGAAGAGTTGCCTTTAACAAAACTTATCTCTGAGTGTTTTGATACTAGGAAATACTATATTGTTATTGATCCACCTTCTGATCATATTACCTTCAAAAAATGTGTCAATGAAAAAAAGCTTGTTGTTGGTGATAAAATTATTTACAATGATAATAATATTTGCTTAGAGGGTACAATTGTTATACATTTCAAATCACATAAAGGTTAAAGAACTTGCGATTTCACCACATAACATAGAAAGAAAGCATTTGAAAAACTTATCAATCAAAATATTTGAACTGAAAGAAAAATTTATACAGCTTGATTCTAAAGATTAACTAAAGTCAAACTTTGATATGGAATCAAAAATTGACTAAACACTATGTTATTTAATATATTTATAAACAAAATAAAGCTGGTTGGATGTTTAAAGATGGATGTAATATTGTTGATATATTAGTAACAAAAGCAGTGAATCTTGTTGTTAATAAAAGTAAGAAAAAAATACCTTATATCTTGAGTACTATCAGGTATGATTTAATACTATTATAGTTGATATAATTACTGAATGAAAAAATATTTTTAATTTGAATAGTTATTTAAATATAGATTAGGTCTATGTTCTATTGTAGATTGTCTTTAGAGTTTAAAAACAGAATGTGTAAGTGGTTTGAAAACAAGTGGATTGATATCAAAAGAAAGATTTATGAACAAATTAATATAAAACCAACTCCTAAGGTAACACTTCTCATAATCAAAATCAAAGATTAGTTAAAAATACTGTATCATCTGGTGTGACTTTTATCATCACATATGTAACAGAAATTTAAAAGGTACAGTTCTAATTGATCCAATATTAAAAAAAGAAAAAAACATAATGAGACAATCTCACTTGAAAAAATGGCCAAAACAGAAAAATATGATGCTGATGATAATCAGTGTTCGGCAAATAACTTGAAATGACCAAATGATTCAAATAATAAATGACAAATGACATGTCATTTCAATACTCAAATGACAAATAATTTTAATCATTTGAATGTAATTTTGGCCAGCATTATGATTTTTGCCTACATTACATTCATTATTTTTTAATTATAGTCACATGATTATTTATGTGATAAATATTAGCCAATTAAAATCAAATGATTGAAATGACCAAATAACAAATGATTATGAATAATAACAAATGATTTCATAAATCATTTAAATGGTCAAATGACCAGGTCATTTCCGAACACTGGATAATATTATCTATAATAGAATTTATTTTTGCCCACCTAGTATTAAAAGTAGTGTAAAGTATACTGTTTTCTTTAAATTTATTCATTAAAGTTGAACAATTATATAAACTACTTATTAATAAGAAGAATTGTATTAATTGTATATATACTCAAATCACAATTAGTATATTTTATTGGTTCTAACTTTTATGGAAATTATAACTTTCTATGCATTACCTGTTAGGTAATAGTACCTTTAAGCAAATTAACTCTAGAATAACTTGAAAAAGATATATGATGATGAATTTAAAGTTGTATGTGAAATGATAGAAACAACCAATTACATAAGTAATAGTAATAGTGGTAGTATTTCAGGAGAATCCAGTAGACTTAGTGGAAATAAGTCAAATAATAAGAAAAGGTAAAGATTTGGAAAAATAAAAAGTAATAAAAATGAAGATGATAATAGAAATTATGGTGATAATGATAGTAATAATAATGGCAGTGATAGTAATAATAATAGTAGTGGTAATAATATTAAAGGAAGAAAAGTTATTAAAGTTTTTTCTGGAGTATTTGCCAAAAGTAAAGGCCATAATATTTAAAAATTTACTATCTGTATTTATATCTATACAAATATTTATAATAATGATAATGCTAACCAAATACTTTTAATCAATACTAATATAATTAAATATAGAGCAGATATATTAGTTAATCAAAATCAGAAGCAACTTTTCAATTTGAGTAGTAGTTATTTTTTTAAATCTATTACAATTAGCTTTTCTCTAATTACAAATACAACTAATAGTAAAAGTGCACTACAGTTGGCCCTCGGTATAACAAAGTAAGCGTCCAGGCTGATCAGACCTTTATTATAAGTAAATTCATTAATGCTATAATGGATTATTTGATATAGCAGAAAATTTGGTATAATATAGTATAATAAAATATAGGGAAATCAATACATTTGTAAAACGTCATGATCATGAAAAAGAAAAGGAAACTTTTGAAACATAAACCACCCATCTTTTGATAAATGAATTAAAAGTGGTAAAATTGCTTATTTAAAAAAATTTCATCAAATCAACATTAAATTGCCTTTAAAATTTATCTTGCAAAATCTTCATTATACTAAAAAAAAAATTCATTTTAAAAGAAATTCAGTATAAAAGAGTCATTTACATATGTGAATTTATAAAATTTTCTTCGTTTAACGTTATACTGCATTTTATTAGTAAAATTTGGTGTAATAAATTTTTTTTCATATGATTAAATACGTATCACACTAAGAATTCATTATATCGTGAAATTTGTTATATCAAAATTCGCTATAGAAAGGGCTAACTGTATATAAGCAAGAATATTATTTTCTGAAAAATGAAAAATTATTCTATTGAAAGTAAGGATAGTGCCGCAAATAGGCAATTGCGAAATAATTGTGATTTGCAGTATTGCAAAATATTGCAGCTTTTGAAAGCTAAATATTCACAATTCTGCAATCCATAATTATTTGCAAATCTGCAAATATTCCGCAAATCTGCAAATGGCCACTAATACCATAATTTATTTGCGGAAAAATTGCAGTACTAGCAACCATTTGCAGATTTACAGAATATTTGCGAACAAACTGAAAATTAGATTATCGAGATGATACAATAATCTTTTTTTTTTTATTGAAATTCTGTACAAAAGTGGACTTTTTGAAATACTTTTTGAAATGGAGGTAAGGAGGAAACAAAAAGGAAGTTATTTTAAATTTTTTTTAATTAATTTATTTTTTATTCATTTTTGTAAAATTGCCAGATATAAAGCATAACCGAACTTCATTGAGGTAAGATGAAATTTTTATTATTTTTTTAATAAGTTTATTTTTTTTTAATAGATTTTTTTTTTGTTTTTGTAGAGTTACTGGACATAAAATATAACTGGACTTTTGAAATTGAAGTAAGAGAAGGCCAGGATAGAGTTTTCATTAATTTTTTTTAAAGTTTATTTTTTAATAAAGTAAGTTTTTGTTATTTTTTTTTTAATAAATCTAATTAACTTTATTTTTTTTCTTTATAGAATTGCTAGACAAAAAATATGACCAGACTTTTAAAATTTGAAAGACTCTGAAATGAGTCAAATTGACTCACGAGTTGGTCGAGTCAAGTCGAATTGAAAATTACAATCAAATCGAATCGAGTCGAATCGAGTTAATAATTTAATAAAATTGAGTCAAGTCGAGTTAAGCCAAATTAAACATAATTCCGGCCAAATTCATAGAATTTCCTTTTTTGGAAATTATATTACACAAAATTCGAGACGAAAAATTTTGAAAATTACAAAAATGGAATTTGTAAATGGTTATCGCCAAAAAAGGAAATGATCAGCATAGCCGAAGAAAATCACGTGATTTAATTCAACTCAACTCAATTTGGTTTGATGGGCCAACTCAACTCAACTCAACTCGTTTGGAGTACTAGCCAAAAGGTTTTCACTATTTTTTTTATTTATTTTTGTTCTTTTTTGTAATTTTATAGAGTTTCTGTAAAATTAAGGTAAAGAATCAAAGGACTGGAGAGATTTTATTATTTTTTTTTAATAAATTTAATAATTTATTTTTTTTCTTTTTTTAAAGCTTCCAGAAAAAAACAACCAGAATTTAGATGCAGTAAGATTTATTTTAAAAAAATGGATAAAATTATCCACTTTCTAAGAAATAGTGCAATTATATTATTTCATTAGTTTGTATTTAAGACGAACTTTATACTAGTATTATTTATAATAAATAAATAAAATTTTATTAAAATAATTTTAAAAAACCTCAAAAAAAGTTTTACTTTTTATTATTATTTAAAAATGTTAATTGCAGAATTGCGAGTTACTAACCGCAATTTAACTCCAAAATTTGCAATATTGTGGATTTAAAAAATCATTTGTAAACCCATCTTTAGTTGAAAGTTTAGTAAATACTAATAAGAAACAAGATAATCTAATCACCAAAGATTAGATTCTTAATAAAAAAATCTGAAAGTACCAAAACTATATTATATAAATAGTATTATACTTATTGCTTATATAAATGAGATTGAAAGAATTCCATATTCCATTCCACTTATATTCCATTCTATATCCCATTTATTTCATTCTATTTATTATAATCCTATTTATCCTATATCCCATATATGTATATTGTGTAACCTTACTCTCATTGGTCAAGATGTCATGTGGTATTATACAAAATTATAAAAAAGGGAATTATCAGCTCTAGTATTACAGAAGTTTAAATTTCCTCTACATACCCTAAATTTAAGAATCTCGCATTTTTATATAAAGTTTTACTTTTTCTTCTTATATTCTGAAAAAAAAATGGCTATATAATAAATAGGTAATATAGAGAAATAATTACAATACAATGTACTTGAAAAAAATCTTTATTATTGCTATTTTCAATTTAATGTGATCATAACTAGCACTTCTATAAAAATATGATTATTAAAATTTTGTGAATACCTATAATTTTTCTAAAAAATCATTTAAAAAATAGTTGATAACTTGTGAATATCAATAGAAATTATAAAAAAATCTCAATTTTTCAAATAGTTTACTTATAAGCAAATTTTTTAATTTTATATAATAATAACAGTTTTTTATAAGTAAACTACTTAAATAATTAGGAATTTTCCATGATTTTTCTCAGTAATTATAAGTAATCAACCTTTTTCTAGCTGATTATTTAAAAAAATTATGGGTATTTACAAATTTTTAAAAATTGATTATTTTTAGGTATTATACTATAATCACACTAAATTGAAAATAACAATAATAAATAAATATATTTTGTTTTTTTATTTGCTTTTTTATTTTATTAGAAATTAGTGAATTTGGCATTACTGTATGAATCTTTCACTTAAAAGTAATTTTATTTTTAATTGGTATATAATATGATTTTTGTAGTGTTATCTTTTATAAAAAACTAAATATAAATAAATAATTAATAGCAAAAAATAATGTAACTTAAAATAGAATTATGTTTAATAATATTTATAAAAAACTTTAAGTATATTATTATTGTATTATATAAAATGAAAAAATCTTGCTATATTGTAGATATATAAAAACTTTCATATTTACGTAAATAATAAAATCTTAGATATATTATATATCAAAACAGAAATACTTTTATACTGAAACTAGCCAAGTTATTGCAATTTTTTATATCATTATTAAGCTAAAGAATAATTTATTAATTCAATACATTATATATGATTTGTACTAATTTATAATCATAAACATAAAATTAGTAATATCATTAACACCTAATCCTTCTGATCCATTTGTTTATATAGTACAATACCTTTATAACCAACCTAATTATATAATTATAATATGATATTTTTAAAAAGATATTATTAAAAAATAATATTTTAAAATTCTAACCAATAATTTTAATGAAATATATCAATAGCTTTTAAACTTGTTGGGTTAAATTAAAAAATAGTAAATTTTAACAATCAGGTAATTTACTATGATAGGAAAAATTTGAAAATAAGTAATTTTTATGTAATATAAAAAAATATCATTAATAGTACTTGTACAAATAAATTATTCTAGCTTATAAATTTATCCACATTTTGTTAGAAAAATTTGAAAAAAAAAATTTTGTAGTTTTTATTTATTACAAATTATATTCTTCCTATTTCTTGTAAAAAATTAGCTATTAAAAAAATTAACTTCATAATATAAATTCTAGTCAGTTTGTAATGCAATATTCAGATAAGTACAAATATGAATCTGATAATAATTATTTAACAAATAGTTCAAATGAAAATTATTGTACTCAAGAATATTAAAATTAGAAGAACTATCTTTTGTTTAGATAAATAAAGGTTTTATAATTCTTTTTTTAATATAATGAATTTATTTTTTTATTACAAATTTTTAACAATTTTTAATAAATTCCAAAAACTGATAAAAAAAGAACACTTTATACTGGAAATTCTACTGCATCATATTATAGAAAGTATGATCCATCAAAAATATATACTAAAGTAGCTAAAGATTCTTTACCAATTACAGTCAGATCTCTATATAATTACACTCCATATAGTCACATTATATAAAATTCCTCTATATAATCACACCTTTGAAAAGTATTAATATATATATTATTATATAAAAAAATTTTTCAGTTGTATAATCACATCATAATAAAAGCCCTATATATAATCATTAATCGATTAAATAACTATATAGGGATCTGACTATACTCAGTATTTTACAACCCAACTTTTATAAGCAGAATTTGAAATTATAAAAGAAAAAGAATTAGATAAAGAATTACCAGATAAAGAATCACTAGATAAAGAATTAGATAAAGAATTAGATGAAAAATCAGATAAAAAATTAGTTGAAAAACCAAATGAAGAATCAGACAAAGATTCTGAAGAATTTGAAAATGAAATGGATATTAATAATAATTTTTCTAATAAAATAGAAGCTTTTGAAATAATCTTCCATTAAAATAAAAAAAAATTTTAGTATATAATTATTTAAAATATCGTTTGACGTTCAATTTATAAGTTTTTATTAATTAAAAAAAAAAGGGTATGACTCATAAAAATGCAATTTTTAATGCAGCAAAAAAGTTGATTATATTGTGTAAAAATAATTAATAAATTAGCAAAAAGCTGGATTGAAAATGGTGTATTACCAGTATTATTGCAAGGTTGTCATTAAAAAATAAAATCATTTATTGATAATAAAGATGTTATTAAAAAAGTTTGAAATTTATTTATAAAAATAAAGGAAAAATTACACTAAAATTATATAGAATTTTTGTTAATAATACTTTTTTTTCACAAATGAGAATAACCATCAATTTTTAAAAAAATATCTAAAATATGTATAGTTATAAAGACTTGGATTTATTCTATAATTTCAAAAAAAGGAATTTATTTTGATAGATATAAATGTCCAAATGTATGAATATAGAACCAATTTTTTTAAAAAAATAAAAGAATTTGAACAGTATTATCAGTTGTGACTGGTATTTACTACATATTAATAGACAATAACCTATTTTCTTCAAATATTCTTTATTCTTATTAATAAAACATTGATTTATTTCTGTTTGGTTTAAACTTTTTATTTATTGTTATTTAACTTTTAAATCTAATAATTACTCTTATAAAACTTTATCATTATTTCTATTTTTAAACTTAAATAGTTTCTCTATAGTTTATCATTTAAAAATAAATGTTAATTAATCTTCAAGTAAACAATAAACATATTTAAAAAACTTTAAAATAATTAATATTTCTTTTATTAAACCAAAACTAACTATAGAATTCTTATCAAATTTTACCTATATTTATACATTTTGATAAGATTCCGAACAATACTAATACAACTCATATTTGAGTTTGTGTAGAATTTATATTAAAATTTTTCAAAAATTGCGTATTACAGAAGTGTTTTCAAAATTTTATTATCCTATATATCCTGCCTTTAATATAACCAGTAATTCGATTTTAATAAAATTTATATCATTAGATTCGTCTCAATAAGAAAATTCTAAATTCTAATGATAGTAAAATCGAATTTCTAGCTTCAATATTGATAGAGTTATATCATAAAATGTATTTTTACTTCAGTACTTAAAGTTTACTTATGAGTTATATTAGTATATTCAGGGTCCTATTAAGATTCAGTTAAAATTTGCTAATGTATTCAAGGATTGATTTTTTTAATTCAAATAAGTCTGATTTAACAAATTAATTAATTGGTAAATTTGTACTTTTAATTCTATTTGCATATTAAGTAAGCTGTTTATATAAAGAAATATTATCTTTATTTTTTTTTTTACAATTTATAAAAGAATTTTATAATTAATTTATCATACTTGCTATGTATCACATCCTTTTTATTATCTATATTATATTTTTTTTCCTTCATTTTTTATATGTATTTTAAAGACTTAAAATTCTTCAGTTATAAAAAATCTATTTTTTATACTTTAATTAAATATTACATATTTTAATTTTACTTAATATTATATAATTTTAACAAAATGCTTAGAGTGCAATATATTGCAAATAAATAAAAAATAAAATTCTTATAAAAATACATTTTTTTATTATTATAAAAAAAAAATTGAATTAAAGTATTAGTAAAAATAGTAAAAAGATTAAATAAGAGTTGAAATAAAAAATTATTACAATAATTAAGTAACAGCTTATATAGTGTCTTTTTTATTCAAATATAATATTATTTCTTAAAATATGTATTATTTATAGTATATTTAGTTTAATATAAGCAAAATAATTTATTATTAAAATTGTTTATTAAAATATATATTTTTGGTAAGAGATATAATTAATTTTTTAATATTAAAATTTTTTTTTTTATTTAAAAAAATTATCACCTTTGCAGTTAATTTATTTTGCAAAATAATTTTGCAAATACTAAAATAACCTTATTAAATAAAAGCATTTTCTTAACTTTTTTTCAATAATTTCATTTTGGATAAAGTAAAAAATCTAATGAGCAATTAGTAATTGAAATTGCAGATCTGTTGCTAAATGGATTAATATTAAATTTAAATATATAAAATTTCAGTTTTTTATTTATTTTCTTATCTTACAATTGATTTTTTTTTCAAAAAAAAAAACCAGTAAAAATTTAAGTAAAGATAGAATTTAATAAAAATTTAATATTACTTTTAGTTATTAATAATCAATATATATAATTAAAAATTTCTAATTTTAACTGAAAGGAAAGTTCTTTTTATAATGAATAAAAGGTAACAAATAGGATTTTTAATAACAAAAAATTTTTGAGGTTTCAAATTAATTACTAACAAAAATGAAGATTATAGAGTGTATGTAAATATTGTGATAAATAAATCTAACTTAATTCTAACCTAATTCTAATTCTAATTCTAATTCTAATTCTAATTCTAATTCTAATTCTAATTCTAATTCTAACTTTAATAAATATTAGAAGGAGGAAATTTTCTCTCTGATTAAATGTAGTTATTTTCTATATATTTATAAAAAAAAATTTGGTTATTATTTAATTAGTTAGTTTTTCTATAAATTGATCATTAAAATAAAATAAATTTTAGATATATTAAATTTATTTTAATTGAAATATTTTGAATATTATTAAACTAACATTAAAAAAACTTTATTATAATTCTTATAATTTAAATTTAATTTTGAATTTTAGTTCTTTTTACTAAAATTAAGAGTTAAAGTTAGATTGTAATCAATATAATAAAGAAATTTTAATCTCAAATTTTTCAATAATCAAATTTTTTTTAATAAAATTAACTTGATATATACTTTAATTTATAATCATTCACCTTTTAATGAACTACAATTTAAAATGCTATATCAGAAGTTTCAGATTTTTTATAGGTTAAATATTTTATAATTTTTTTTGAATTAAAAAATCAATTGTGAAACAAAGAAATAAGATAAAAGACTGATAATTTATATACATAACACATTTGGCAACAAATCTACAAAATTTGAAGCAATTTTAATCATTGGTTTCTTATTTATTGCAATTCTGATTACTAGATTTACAAAATCTTACAAAATCTTTCTCTTTTCATATTAAGGAAGATAGTTAATTTTTTGATCTCAATTTTCTAATTATTGAATTCATGATACATCATTCTTGGTTTGATCACTAGTTTTGATCTATTATAAGTGTAAATTCCCATGGCATTCAATGATTATTCAATTTCATGGTTTTATTATCCTCAGTATCTTGAAATAGTTTGACAATAAGCAGAAAGAAAAGCATGAGAAAAATGAGTATTTTGTACTATTAGCAAGCATTAAATTATTATTTAATAGACTTACTTTGGTTTTCTATCACATAAGTCTTCCGCCTCTGATTCCCATCCTCCTTCCTTCCTGCAATATTTTCCTCGAATTCTAAAACTGTTAGAAAGAAGATACATAACTGATTCCTTAGCAGACCTTCAATCATAAAAGTTATAAATGACGCAGCACGAATAACAAGAAACAAATGGTACAATATAAATAACACATATGACACAAAAATTAGATGTAAAATTTTTACATTCTTGTGAGAATCACTTACTTGTTTCTTGACCTTAAAAAATTACGAGAAAAAGTGATTTTATCGTAATTTATAATGATTTTTGCGAAACACAATCTCGTCATCATATATTCATTTTCACTATAAATTGTAAATAAAACTACTGGCAAGTTCTTTTTTTAAGTCTAGCAATATATTCCTGTCACTTTTTCACTTACACACATTCTGTTTCTAAATTTTCAGCATACATGTATTTAAAAATTATTTTAACTGAACCATAAAATAAAGTGATATAAATAATTCATTACTTAAAACAAAAAAAAAGAAAAATAACAATATTACCTTTCCGAGTGGAATTTACGGCTAACGGAGTGAAAATTGAAAAAGATCGCGCAGTGATGATCTGATCCGTACGGATCATATCTGAACAATTTCTTAAAATCTGCTGATATAACCGGATGAACGGATATTAAAATATTAACTAATACTAATGTAAATAATTTAAAATTTAATAATTCTTTTCGATAACGAAGTTAATTTTTTATTTATATTTTATATATACTGAAGCAATTGAGTACACAAATTTTATGTATTAAAAAAAACGTACAAATATAACACTTTTCGTTTTGTTCTCAATGAAGAAATTTTTAATTTTTAAATTAAATCATTTGGTTTATACGTACAAGATAAAATCTTACTTCTTAGACACAATAAGCATCTGAACTTATTTTTCAGCAAATATAGACCCAAATAAATTCAAATCAAAAAGAGGTGGTGTTCAAATGTTGACGTTGAGAAACTGATACGTCAAACCGTTATGATATTTCAGCATATTCATCTATTTGGACGTAGTTAGATAATTATGGTAAAAGACTTCTTTCAAACACGGGAGATTGATAAAAATTAGTACGAAAATGCTAAAAAAGTAGATTTAATATATCTTATCAGATGATCATTTTTAGAACTATCCGTCAACAAATTTTCACGGATTGCGGTTCATCCGGAACACCAAAAAACACGAAAAGTTAGAAAAATATACAATCATTTCATTATACCTTCCGGTTTAGGATAAGGCCACCTTAGATTAAGATGCTCGGTAAAAAAATTCGGATTGAGACAATTTAATGTCTAAAAAACATCCAATTACTTACTTATTCGTGAATTTATTATTCTTAAACATTAAATGTTCATAATACCCTTACATCCAAATCACGAAAATTATCGCGGGTGTTAATGAAGTTTAACGTATCTTTTTCGATTGAAAGCTTTTCTGATTATCGTTTTTTAATTTTTACACACTCAACTTTAATTCAAACTCCAATATGACGATATCTGTCATATGAAATATTTGAAACTAAAATTATACCGATATTTATATGTTCTCTCATATAGTGGGAAGGTAAAAGATTGTCGTTATTCGAATTTTTAATATAGATCGGTATATCGATCTAGATCTGAGTGTAAATATTAGAAACACTTCAATATATATAATAGTGTTGCAGCACTTATACGCGTAATTTTTTGGTCGCACACAGTAGTACATTATCAAAAATCTATATTTAATCGTGAAGATCACACGCGACTTTTTTTATATAATGCATCAGAATCTCTGTTCTTACTAAACTACTACTTTTTTTTGTGTTCTTTTTTTTACAAAGTGAAAATAATATCAAACATGATTTTAAACGGTTTCTCATTTGAAGTTTTAGTGGATGAAATGCCTCTTGTCGAGTATGCTATATCTGATAGTGAAACTAACGTAAGTCAGTAAAATATTAATTGAAATAAAGTAGTGGTTATAAAATAATTTTGGTCTATTTTTTTAAAGTTGACTACCGGCAAGTCTTACACACTTCAAGGAAATACCCAACAACCAATTTACAGGTAAATAGAATAATTTTGTGTTATTTTGCGTATATTGTTGTAATTTATTTTGAACAATTTTTTTCGTATTATTTTTCCTTACATATAGTGATTCGAATCATTATATTATCGCCGAACCTGGAAAAAAATTCAAATTAAGATTTTTTTCAACGAAAGCGTCTTCAAAGAACCCAATGATGGCTGAAACACTTATTGATGGGCAATTCGATAAGACATATCGCGGCCTAAAATCTCGTACAGTTCAATTTCAAGATTGTTTTCTTAATGCAACAAGAGATAAGAAACTCGAGTTTATTTTTTCTAATTCAATTTATGACGAATCATCAAGTACTCCTAATAATACTCTTAATTTACGAGGTGGAATTGGTGCTATTTCCATTTATTTTTACAAAGGTCGTTCAGTCCTGAGACAAAACGTTAATATACCTTCATTTGATATTCAACAAGCTAGAGTGAAGGAGAGTAAGAAAACATTTGGAATTCAATGTACTACAGATTTTATACCTCGAAATGTTCGTAATCATATTTGTTATTATGACATGGTTAAAGAAAGTAATGATCCAATTGCAGTTTTACACCTTCATTATCGACCAGCTTCTTGGCTTGCCATGCGAGGTATTCAAGTTCAAAATCCACCTAGTTTTCCTAGTTTTCCAAATTTGTCGTTCAATAGAGGAGCTGTTGCTAATCAAATAAACAACTTACCGCAAAGTAATAATAATGATGGTATAAAACCGAATAATACTATCAAATGTGAAATTAAAAATGAAAATGATCACAACAACAAAGTCAAGAAAGAAAATAATAGAAATAACAAACGTCCATTGGATGAAAATAACGGAATCAAGAAGGAAATTGAAGTTATTGATTTGACAAATGATGATGCTGAAAGTGCTGGGACTGTTGAAAAGAGGGCAAGAGTTATAGATTGGTTGAGTAAAATATAAGTTCATTAATGAGTTAAAATCGAGAAATTAAATTTCTAGCAGTAATAATCTTGGCTATTATGTTTACGGGAGTTTGTGAAGTGTCACTGGGAGGTATGTCGTAATGTTCTCTATATGTAATAGGAATTGATGATGACGATTCTTGAGCTATGATTTTTCCAATTTGTGAACAGGGTAATCTTTTAATCTTCTGAAATTACTTAAAGTGTAATTTTGTTCGAGTATTAAAGAATTTATATCTACAAAGGAGATGTGTAAATTGCAAAGATACGATATTAATAAATATTAGTAGCTTTTTGTAGTAGTTTTTTTTTAATTATTAACTTGTATAACATGCGGGTGTAATACCAAATTGGTGTAATGTGCAACAATATTCGGCATGGCTTACGAACCTGGCTTAGTGATGTTTCAAATACAAATCATGTGATCTTAAATCTACAAGCTGATAAAGCTGATTAAGTTTATACATCGCATAATTGCCCATTTTCTACCGATTTTCGACGTTAAACTTAGTAAGTTAGATTCAATAAAAAAGAAAAATTACAAATAAAATACAAATGTCGGGACTTTACCTTACCTATATATTATTTTTTTATATATTATATAGTAGTGAAGTATTAGCAATGTGGCCAATTCCACAAAGTTGGTTAAAAGGGAACGAATCATTGAAAATATTTCCAAGCCTTGATATAAAATGTACAAACATTGAGACAGCCGAGGAGTTAACACAACAAATTTTTGAAGGAGCAAAAAATCGATTTCGAGAATTTTTAGTTAACGAAAAATATATTTCACCAAACGTTCATTTCGAAGTTTCCGAGAATTCATTGACATTACATTCCTTAAACATTGAAATCACAGGAGATAAATCATCAAAATTGAACTTAAATACTGATGAATCTTATGAATTATCAATTCCTTATACCAGTGATGAAAATAATAAACCTTTGATTGCTCACCTTAAAGCTTCGACAATTTTTGGAATTTTACATGGATTAAATACATTTACTCAATTACTTTATTTTAGTAAAGAGAAAAAAGAATTATTTATACCTTTCGCCCCCCATTATATTAGAGATTACCCTATATTTGCTCATCGTGGTCTACTATTAGATACTTCACGAAATTATTATCCAGTTAATGATTTATTAAAAATGATAGACGTTATGAGTTGGAATAAATTTAATGTATTCCATTGGCACGTAGTTGATGCCAATAGTTGGCCTGTTAAAAGCGAAGTTTATCCAGAATTAAGTGAAAAAGGAGCTTATGATCCGGATACTATGATTTATACTAAAGAGGACATCAAAACGATTGTAGAATTTGCTCATCAGGTAAAGAAGATATATCAAAAAGAATTTAATTCAGAATTATTTAGAATTGTGTAACTGAATTTCCTTTTGTTATTTAGAGAGGAATTCGTGTTATTCCTGAATTTGATATGCCAGGACATACTTTTGCCATCTCTTATAGTATGCCTGAGATCATTACTTGTCCAGACGTTCAACCAGACTGGAATAATTATTCTGCAGCTCCTCCAAGTGGTCAAATGAATCCAATATTACCGGCCACTTATGAATTCTTAAATAATCTTATTCCAGAGATGACATCATGGTTTCCCGATGAATTTTATCACGCTGGCGGCGATGAAGTTGTAATGAATTGTTGGAAAGTAACTGATTCTGTTACTGCTTATCTCAAAGAACATCCGAATGATACTTATGAAACTTTATTGGGAATGTTCATTAATAAGCTTCATTCACTCGTTAGGAAAAGTGGTAAAACTCCAATTACTTGGCAGGAAATGGTTGTTGAACATAAATTACCTTTACCTAAGGATGTTGTTGTTCAAGTTTGGACAACCGAAGATAATATCAAAAAAGTTACTGGACTTGGTTATAGAGTGATTGCCGGTAGTGCTGATTATTGGTATTTGGATTGTGGTCATGGAGGTTGGGTTGGCGATAATCCGGATGGAAATAGTTGGTAAATATCTTAACACGAAAGATTTTCTAAATTGTACAATCTTGAAATGATTTCTTAAATTTTTTGTCCTTAGGTGTGATCCGTTCAAACATTGGCAAAGGATTTATTCTTATAATCCAATTAAAGACCTTACAAAAGAAGAAGCTAAACTTGTTATAGGAGGTATATACAAATAGGTTTTATTAATTATTTCGCGTAATTTACTTTTTTTCAAACGATTATTATTATATTTTAACAGGTGAGACGTTATTGTGGTCTGAACAAGCAGATCCAACAAATTTTGAAACTAAATTATGGCCAAGGGCATCATCAGCAGCTGAAATTTTATGGTCAGGAAATTATGATGAAAATGTTAACCCTCGAACAACTAAAGAAGCATTACCTCGTTTAAATGATTGGAGATTCAGAATGGTGGCAAGAGGAATCAGAGCGGAACCGTTGCAACCTTTGTGGTGTGTTAAAAATCCTGGTAAATGTGATCTTCCACCAGCATTCCAGCATTAAAAAGCCAATTTTAATAATTGGGTCCACAATTATAGAGTTTATTTATTTTATTAATAAAATTTATAATAATACTAGTTTTTCAAATAAACTAAACTTTTTTTTCATCTAATATATTATTCTATTTCCAAGTAAATTTGACGTAAAACATGAATACAAAAAAAAAAAAACCTTTCATTTTCATTTTTCGTAGGAAAATTTATTCCTCCGTAGGCTCACCGTAAAATCTTAAAGTACGATCTAAACCACTAACATATACAGATTTTCCCAATTCACCAAATTTCATATCTGTAGCTTCAGCAGTATTATCTGTAAAAACTGCCAACTGATTCCATGATTTTGCTTGATAAATTCTAAAAGGGAAAATAAAGAATGTAAATAATAACGAAATAACTAGTAGAAAAATTTACTTTTTAATAATAATGAATAAAATTTACCTAACATCTGTTCCACAAACACCTAAATATTGACCACTGTAATCCCAGCATACTTTATTAACTTTTGCTCCCTCATCAAGTTGTATAGTATGAAAGTTTAACAACTTTCTTAAATCCCATAATTTGACTGCATTATATTCACATGCCGTTGCTAAATAATAGCCATTTTCTGAGAATGCGATCGAAGTGATACGCCCAGTATGATCAGTAAATGATGTGACATTCTTTTGCGTTTTGATATCCCAAATTCGAACTATAGAATCATTTGTTCCAGTTCCCAGGATAAGTCCATCAGGATGAATTTCTACAGTCGAATAACCATTTGTCACATCATTTGATTCAGTCTTTACTAACGTTTGGGCAGTGTGAATATCATGAAAAGCCCATGTTGAATCGTTTGACACAGATACCAAATAATCTTTAGTAGCATGCACTGAGATACCTGTGACTTCAGCGGTATGCGCTGAAATAGTAGACTTAGTCTTGTAATCTTTATCAGTCTTTTGCCATATTCTGATAGTTTTATCAACACTCGCGGTAAATGCAGTATCATAACCTTCTTCATTAGGATTTCCAAGCCATAATACATCTGTAATCTTTTTTGTATGCCCCTTTAATTGACTGGTGACTTTACCTTCCTCTTTATTCAATATAAGCGCCTTTTTATCATTACCGCCTGTAAGAATTAGTTGTTCTGTTTGATCAACATCCATAGACGTTATTCCAGGTGTAGTTGAAGTATGCAAAGAACCGATTGAAAAATTTTGTGTAAAGGTTCTAATTGTATCAGGTGAAGTAAGTTCTGGGGGTGGTTTTCTTTTCTTACGATTTTTCGATAGTCTATGATTTTGACATGTAAAATTAATTAAGTGTATCGAAAATGTAATGTGCACATGCACATCATATTAATCAATAACAAAAATAATATACGTACACAGCACTAGTTTCATTTAGTTTATTAATAACAACTTCATTGATGCCTCTTTCTTGTTCCTCGATTTCCATATTTTGACTTTCTGAAGCAACCGCTTCCGGAGGAGGTTTTATAGCAATATGTGCTTGTACGCTTGCTAAGGCTCTAGTTTAATTTTTTTTTTGAAATATTAGAAAAAATAAATATCACATATGATTGAATAGTGATTAAATACTCAAAAAAAAAAAAAATCACACACTCTCTAGCAGCATCTCTTTCTTTCATTAGTCTAGCGATAACTCGACAAGCAGCATCGTGCTGATATAAAGCCTGACTTAATTCTTGTCGAACTTGTTGATATTGTTGTTTAAGAGTAAAAGTTTCTAACATCAAACTATCCCATTCATTTTGAAAGACTGACAAAAGAGATGGAATTGATGTCAAAGTAGCAGGTCTTGGCTTTACGGTCTTTGGACCTAATTATATAAATTATTATTTTTATTACTAAAAATTATTGTCAATTGATCTTAAAATGGAAATGTTCCTTAAATGGACTCAGTAATTTAATTCTAATCAAGGTTTTTTCAGCAACAGCTTCTAGTTGATTTGTTTATTCATTTTGATCATCATTATATTAATTCTCGTCTAAAACATTGTTTGGAACTTACTTGCTTTTATTTCTAATAAATCATCTTCCTTTGTATCTTCCCCGGTAATTGGATCTTTACCATAGTCAGCAATGTATTTTAAGATCAATCTTTTTTCATAAACTTGTCCCGATTTTTTCGAAACTACGGGTTCCTGTGGAGGTTCTCCGGAAACTAAAATATATACGTGCATGTATATACAATCAGTATTTGCATTTTAAAAATGTATATGAAAAACAAAATGTGATTTAATAACTCACTTGCACAAAACATAATCAAGTTTTTGTAAGAGACGAGGAATTTTTTATGGTTGATCGTGATTCGTAAGTCTTAACCTAAGCATTGACGTAACATTGCATCATATGATCAACACTGATAAACAAATAAGAACTATATATAATCTGATCATTATTTTTTAATATTTATTATTAAAGAAATGTCTTTACAGGTAATCTCATGTTTTAAAGGTCGAAACGTTCAAAAGTATATTGAACTTACAGAGAATCAGAAATCTATAATAATTGGTAGTGATGACGCATGTGGAAAAGGATATATTGATAACGAGGTGTTTATTGCCCCATTTCACTGTTTCGTCTATTTACGTAAAAAAGAAAATCAACAAGTCTGGGACACTTTTATTCAAGAAAAGACTATGAATACACAAAAATATGTAACCTATGTCAACGATAGTAAATTAAAAATGCGCGGAAAACAATTGTTGTTTAATGATGACGTAATTAAACTCGGAAACAATAACAACCAACTCATGGTTTTTGTGTTCCATGATGAATATATGAAAAGAGTAAAAGAAAAGGAGATAGAAGCGCCAGAAATATATAGCGACCGATTCAAGAACAAATATGATATAATTGGCGAGGGAGCACATTCAGTGATATATCGTGCAAGTGATATGAAAAATAAAAAACATATCAAGGATTGTATTTGTAAAATTGTAAAAGAATCAAAGAATGTTAACCAATATACTTTTAACAAGTTATGCCAAGAGCCAAAATTACTCCAATCTTTGAGTCACATCAATATCATAAAAGTTCTTGGATTCTATATTGAACCGGACCGACTTCTGATTTGGCAAGAAATGATGTACGAAGATTTAGAAAAATATAGAAGTAAAGTAAAGAGTGTTAGCCAAAAAGAATACTATGATATATCATTCCAAATATTAGACGCGTTAAAATATTTACACGAAAAGAACATTGTACATCGGGATTTAAAGCCAGAAAATATAATGTGGGTAGATAAAGAACATTCCAGACTGAAGTTAATTGATTTTGGATTAGCTAAATATTATAATATTGAAACGTCTGATAGAGATATGACATTGTGTGGGACACCTCATTATACACCTCCAGAAATACATCACGCATTAAATTCTGATGTTTATAAAGTTCATGATCTTTACAAACCGTCAGTTGACATATGGGCTTTTGGAGTTATATCATTTTTATTGTTATCTGGACTCTATTCACCATTTTTTAATGAGGATGAGGATTATAGGGGTGATTTATTACCAATCAATATTATCAAAAGAACTATTCCGAAAGAACCACTGATGAAAAAAAATATTGATAAATTATTAATACATCTTATCACTGATAAGATGCTATTACATGATCATAAAAAGAGAATTACAGCTAACGAGTTAACTGAAGTTTTCATCTATATAGGGCGATCATTAGGTTATGGTGAGAACTGATCGCTGCTTTCTTATAGTTTTTACGATATATATATATGTATATATTATATTAAAAAAAATCCAAAAAAAAAAAATAAAATTATAAAGTATTATGTGAATTGAGAGTTAAAAAAAATTATTCCAAAATTATTTTATCGTTAAATAGCATCCGAGTTAGTCTCACCACCCTTACGTTCCACATTTTCTGAGTTTGATATTTCACGTCCCGTCTTTTCACTATCAACTTCATCACTAGTTTCTTTGATCTTCATTGCGACAATAAAAGTACAAGGAAAAGAAATTGCCAATAAAGCCCAACAAATCAACAATTCGACCAAATAGGGTGTACCTACTGCATCTATTCGCCATGAGATTGCACCTCCAGCTGATTGTATTGCTTTATAAAATCTAAAAAAAAAAGAAAAAAATCAATTTATTATATATAAGATTTTCACTATAAATAATAAAACGATATATACCCTGAATAACGTGCTAGTATGCTCGCATTGTTTGTAAGTGATCCCATAATCCAATACGCATAACACTATTAAAAATTGAAATATAAATTAATTGACATCATTTTTTTTTTTTGTTTGTTAACTTTATTTTTACCTGATACATCGCATCATTTATTCCATATAAAAAATAAAGTATAAATTTCCCGGCGTACCCACTATCGAATAAATCAAAATTCTTTTTTTCATCATTTCTGGTAAATGTTAATTGAAAAACTAAACCTCCAGCCCAAGTTGCCATAATCATAATAAATAATATAAACAATCCTATAATTCCTCGACTTTTTCTTCCCAATAAAGGTGTATCAAGGAATTTTCCAAATCCCATAGCACCTACAATTTGAGCAGCCCAATACCATAAATTATTAAATGATCTTGTCCTAATATTAAAATAACCCGCGTTCACCACGTCAAAATGATACGCATAAAACCAGTTACTAGCGATAAACATTGGAATTAAAATCAACATTCTCCAATCAAGAAATAATTTAAAAACTTGAGTAAATTCATCCTTCCATTTAGGAAATTTTTGTACTTCAACAGGTTTTCCATCATCACGAGTTACTTTATGCGGTGGTAATAAAGTTAAAGATAATAAAGCACCAAGTCCCATTAACACTAAAAATGCAATGTATGTTCCATCATTTACGTTACCACCGTTTGTACCGTTCCAATTTAACGCGATTGGAATCAAACTTCCTAGTACACCACCCAAATTAAAAATAATCCAAAATAATCCAATATATTTCCCTTTGTTACGTTCGGTAGGGTAAGATAACATGATAGCACCCTGACCCGTCCACAAAAGTGCTGCGCCAAAACCAAGAATAGCACCTGACGTAACTGGAAATGCTTGATGATGTTTATGATTATAATATAATAATGAACCTGAATATAAAGCATAAGTTGATCCACCAAGAGCCAATGAAATTGATGGACCCAACTTATTAACAATTGCGCCCGCAAATAATCCTCCTATGGAAAAACACGTATATAATGCTACATTTGCATTCGCCGCAACCGTGGTATCAAGTTGACCTGCTCCTCCAATTCCATTTAACGCATTAAACATGCCAGGATTGAGCAAGCATATAACTCCTAATTGATTAAAAAGTAAAATTTGGTACGCGTAAATTACATTAAATTAAATAATGCGTTAACATTTGGTTAACTTACCGACGATTATTACTTGAACTAATGGACTTGAATACCGTAACATTTTTATGAAAATAGCAATATTATTTTTTTTAAAAAAAAGGGGGGATTTTTTTTTTTTTAAAAAAAAAGTGTTTCAGAGTGATCATTTATAGAAAAATACCAGGTTAGATGATCGCAACTTTACATGGTCTTTTTTTATTTCATGATAACCCTTTCGAATGGAATTATTATTTAAAGAAATTCTTATCATATAATATAAACTTCATATAACTTAAAAAGGCTCAATCTTCATTGATAGATCTGCTATCTCAATTCACACGAAATTCTAAAAATAATCATTCGAATTAATTGCTGAATCGTAAAAAAATTGGAAGATTTTGTATGAATAGTATCGGGACTATCGAGTAGAAAGAGGTTAGACCGTTAAAAGATGATTCGTGCTTGACTGAAATGATCACCCTCCGTTCTTAGGAATAATATCGTGATGAAGAAAATCAAGTAGATCCATTAACAAAAAAGGCGTTATAATATTAGTGAATAGTGTTTAATTGGATACCCTTTTTCTGGTCATTCTGGATCAACGTTATAATGCATGATCGTGAGAGTAGTGACACTAACATGTAATACAAAGGACAATACTTAATTTTACTACAGTGAACAATTAATTTTCGATATTAATCTCATCGACCAGGAACGAATTTTAGTTATTTCACGAAAAAACTGCTTCATAATTAAATCATAATACTTTAAATTAATTAAGGGAGGATTAGGATTATTCACCAATTCTATTCGGGGCGAGAAAAGAATATTGAGTGAAAAAAAATCAATAATTTTTGTTCTTTTCTCCTTTTCGTACTATTATACACTTCATTTTATCAATTAATATAAAATATAATTTATAAACGATATTCTGAATAAAATTTAAATTTGGTAATTTGGGGACATCTTAGTCATTTAATTTGATTGGTTGATATTTTTGTCATAAGATTTTGAGAATTATAATGTAGGCCAGAATCATAACTGATAGTAATTACAGTAATTGTTACTATATTTGTTTATGTATAATATTCAAATCGGGAGATTTTCAATTAAACGAGAATATTTTAAGTATTTTAACTGGTTTTCAAAAACGACTATTATGTAATACGATTCAGTTATATCACAGTTCAATCTAGACTTATTTTAAATTTTAATAAAAATTTAAAAACAACCATATATGTGAATTATTTATAATTAGTACAACACAAAGAAGAATTTTAGGGGAATATTTATATGAATAATAGCTAGGTATTACAATTAATATTCGGAAATTAAAAAATTCACCATGAGCCGTTTATCGCGTCAAATAATGCATATATATTATATATCATATATATTACGCGTATAATATTTGCATCATGTTACATAATGCGTCTAGACCCTTTTTTTTTTGTTTTATTTTTATTTGTGAAGAAATTAAAGAAATTTGAAATCCGTGAATCTTAAAACAATAAAACAATGGGAAAATGGGCGTTTTTGAAATATCGCATGGTATCACAACAACCTTTAATCTCTCTTTTATTTTATCCTATCCGAATTTACCATTATATTAACTTTGATGTTAAAAATCTATAAATAAATAACTTATTTATTTTTGTAACAAAAATAAACAAGTCTCTTTCATGCAAGGATAGCCTAAGAATTAAGGGATTTTTTTCGTTTTTATATAGAAAAATTAATTTTTTGAAAATAATAATTCGTACGTTTGAAAACGCCACCTTTTTTTTTAATACAGATGCATATTTATTATTATTATTATTATTATTATTATTATTATTATTATTATTATTATTACTTAATTACTTATTTTATTATGAAATTGTTCTTCGCATTAATTAGTCTAATTGTAGGAGCAGAAGGATTGAATGAGGACTTAAATGTTGATTTTATTAGAATCTTTGCTGATTAAATCATTCATTTGTTTATTTTTAGCGCCGAGAGTACAATACAAATAAATGTGCCCAACAAATTTCAACTCGGGTACATTACTCCAAGTATGCATCTATTGCATCTTATGCATCTTATGCATACATTGCATACATATTGGTTTTTTTTTTGCGTAACAATGCAATGTTACTTTTTCAAAAAAAAAAAAAAAAAAAAAATAGAGAGAAAGAAAAAACAAATAATACTTGCATAAATTAAACAATTCTTTTTTCTTTTTTTAAAATAAATAAATAAATAAATAAGTAAACAAAAAAAAAATATCGTATCATATTTATTTACGAGTCTAGAACTTAATGTAACATTAATACTACAATTTTAGGCGTATTTTTAATAAATGAATGATGATCACCATATCCTATAATCTCAATAAGATCGTAATCTGAATTTAGATTTGCTTCCGTGTATTACCTACCGTAAAATAAATACTTTATCATATTTTAATTATTTGATGTTACAAAAATTTATAATTTTGTTGATCCCATAAAAAAATTTATTCATATTTTGTTTATTGATTGTGCAATAAAAAATTATGTTAACTAGCTTAAAATTAATAATTAATTTCGTAAAATGATGCTTAAAGGTTTATAATTTTTAGCATAAATAAATTGAATTAAATATTATAATTATAATTATGTTATTTGTTGTTATTATGTGGAAATATTTAAAAAAGTGTTTATTGAAAGATGATTCGATCGAGAGTGTTCAAACTTCAAATGTGTAATTTCTATACAACATAGATCCTCATTTCATTCGACCTTCTTAGCAAAAAATCTAAAATGTACGAAATTAGTATTATTCGAGTTGCACTCTCTTCCAAATTCCTCCATCAATTCATCATATTCTTCACCAGCACATTCCATTAATTTACAGAGTACAGGTTTTAAAGCTCGTAAGGTTTGTGAAAAATTTTGATATGATAATTCCCCTATTCTTCCAGCCCAAGTACCTATTGGACCAGATTTTTCTTTAGTTGTTAAACAAGATAAAGTTTCTGTAGAAGAGAGAATAGATTGAAGATGGTTGATTATCTTTGGATTAATTTGTTTGGATTCAAGTGTTGATCGGTATGCATCCATCAGTCTTTTTCCAGCTGGACCTTCAGGATTGAAAACCAAATCACCTTCCATAATTTCTATCCATCCACCTGGTTTACATACTCTGATTAATTCTTTAATAACTTTATTCTGCCAATCATCTTCTGTGAAAGCGGTCATCAAGAATCTCATGTAGACAAAATCAAAAGTATTATCAGAGAATGGTAAACCCTCTAATACGTTTGCTGTATGAAATGTTAAATTACGTGGTTTTATATCACCAGGGTAAATTGGTGACATATCAACTCCCGTAAATGAACTTCGTGGAAAATCTGTTGACATATCTAACAACCAAGTTCCAGGTCCACATCTAAATATATAAAGGTTAAAATTATTCGGGCCGATAGAATTTAACCGATTAGCCATATTTTACTACTTACCCAACGTCTAATACTTTTGCATCACCTTTGTCGATCAAATCTCTAATCGGCGATGAAAAATTATCTTCCCAAATATATCTAAACAAGAAATGTTCTAATTGTAGTCTATCAACTGAAAATATATACAGTATATATATATATATTTTTTTTTATTGGTTACTTTAAAAATTTATTCCCATATATGGTGATCATTATACAAAAAAGTAATTTAACTAACCTTCTTCTTCATCATTTGGTAAGAAATACATTGAATTTTCATCATTATGAAATCTTCTACCGTTAGCATATCTAAATGAATGTTTTTTTGAAATTGATGATGAGCTTTTACGTGAACTTCGATTGTTATTATTAGGATTTAAATTACTTTTCGAACCAACATGTCCCATAATTTTATAAAAAGAAGATAAGAAAAAAGATTTATAAAAAAAAAAATGTAAAAGAGGGAAAATATTTTTTAGGAAATTCAAATTTTTTTTTTTGAGGAGATAATTTTTTTTTTACTTATAATGTAAACGAAGGAAAACTATTTAATAACAATGATCAAATAAAATAAAAAAAAAATAAAGAAAAGAAGAAAAGAAAAGAAAAGAAACAACAAGATAATGAAAATAAATTATTTGTTGTTTAAATAGAAATATCACCAAAAAAAAGTGATTATTTAAGAGTGTGCTGTGCGACGTTTCGAAAATTTCTGTTCATCCATAATATAAATAATCGTAGATCTTATTAAAACAAACAACTGATATTCTTTATATTATGTGTAACTGACCGGAAAAATAATTGTGCCGGTAATGTGGTGGTTATACGTGATAAATTATTGTAAATGAATTACACGTTATTTTTTATACTTGAATAGTTAAATTTTATTAAAAATAAATAAATAGATAAATAAATCAATTTTTGGAACTGATATTTTCTACTTGATAGGTAATATCAAAGAAAACCCATTAATTTCCAAACACGATCAACGTTTTTTGCATATTTTTTAAAACCAAATTTATTAATAATGCCTGCTTTTGAAACTCTTAAAAAGATTTGGTTATTACAATTGAGAGAAAAATAATTACCATAAAACAATGAAATAATATAACTACAATGAAATAATATCGGATAATACATTATTCGAATTTAATTTATCAATTTTTAATTGAATTTCTTGGCACATTTTCAAACGTTTATTGGAATTTAAGTATATTCCATGGAACAGAAATCGTCACACATAATGTTATGGTATTACTAACTTCATTGAAAGCAAAAATGGAAAGTTAAACCATTGTTCAAGGATACAAATTAATTTTTTTTTTTCCACATTGAAATATTTATCTCGATTCTTTATTTATATAAATTGATAGAAATAACGCTCTTCGACTAATTTTCCAGAAGCCCATTATTGTAATATGAGCTAACGCTTCTTGAAAAGATCATTTCGTATGACGTGGTTATATAAAAAATATTTGACACATATATATCTTTAAATTTTGTTGAAGATGTACGATTTGACCTCTCATTTGGAACAAAATCTTTCACACATTGTTTGAAAGAAGTTGGAACAGTCTTTTCACTCTTGGTTTTTGTCCATTTTTTTACTTGCAAATATTTATTTTTCATAAAAAAATTTTAGCCTTTTCAAATTGGATGGATTTTTCACAGTCATACTGGGAATTGACTTCATGGGTCATGGAGTAATGCATGTATTTGGCCACATGAGCAAATTAACCAATAAAATTGCATTTCTTAAAGTGTAACTGTGAAGTTACTCATAATATTATGGTGTAATTATTAATTATCATGCAGCCAAATAGGATCATTATTTTTTAACAATACTGATATTTTTTAGATAAATTATTAAATATCTTTGATGTTTTTGATACATTACATATTATTGGTAATAAAATTGCTTTTAGTATGATACTATAATTCCGGCCAAATTAAAAATCACGTGATACCGGCGATGATCGCCGCCGGCAAACTCCTATTGGCAGTGTATAAAATTCATGTGCACAATGTGCACATGTGCACATTTTTAGGGAATTGAGTCGACCAATTCAAAATCGATCATGGTCGATCAAGTCAAGTGACTCGACTAATGATTTTGTGTATCGAGTACTCGAAAAATTAAAATTGATCAACATATAATCGAATAAATTTGAAACATGTAAAATCGATTATATAATACTCGAATAAAATAAATTGATTAAAATAATTAATCATGCTTTAACGATAAATTGGTTAAATAAACATGATAAAATCTTAAAATAGCAACTTTGCTAATTTTTCTTTGTAACAAGTAAGAAAGTTTCTTTCTTTTACACTCTCTGCTTATAGTATTAATAAACTCTTTTAACGTAAATAATGCCTCCAAAACGTGCAAATAGTTCCACTGAATCTTTACACACATCAAAACATTTGGCAAGTGATATTACAGATGAACAAGAACCACAAATTATACCAAAAACTGCAAATAAAACGGGATTACTTTGTAGAGAAAACAGACGGGCGTGTGTATTATTAATATATATTATAAATAAATAATGTGAAAGTATAAAACTGCATAAAATTTATATAATTTATTATTTTTATTTTTATTAATTTTTAATTTACTAATAAAATACTAATTATTTATGACATTTAATCGATTAATTGTTCGATTAATTGTTCGATTTTATTAGATCGAGTGTACTTAATCGAACTTTAATCGATTACAGCTTGTTAGTCGATTTTGGTTGATCTTGCCTAAAAAATTTTAACCAATTAATCGAACAATGATTTTAGGTGTCGACTCAATTCCCTACACATTTTAATTTTTATGTGCACAATTTTTAAAATTTAATGTGCATTATTGTGCACAAAATTTCTTAAAGAAAATATTAATAAAATTAATAAAAATGTGCACTATTTTACATAAAAATTTTTTGATTGTGCACAAAAAAAAAATGCTTTATGTGCACATGTGCACATATAATTTTTTCAAATTTTATACACTGCCTATTGGTAAAATACCTATTGTTTACTATACTAATATACAGTATATAAATAATATATAAATAGATAAGCAATTTTATTACGCACTTCGCAATCTCTAATAATATGCAAATCGAGTTTATCTAAAAGCTCATCTACTGCTAAAAAAATAGTATAGATTAATAATTTATACAATTTATATTTACTATAAATGTTAAATATTATCCCTGTAAAAAATCTGATCTGTGTTTTATCTTTCCATATTTTTTCTGTGAATGTATCATTTTCATGGAATTTATAGCCTTAAATTATGGAAATTTTCATCTCGCTAACATGGATATCCATGAATGTATCATTTTCACAGAATTTTTATGGAAGACATGGAGAAATAATGGAAATATTTGGATAAAAATTTTTTATAGGGTATGAATAAACAAAATTACACTGTAACTCTGCAGTATTAACAATTTGTTCATCGTCTTTGTTGATTATCACATTGCTGGTTGTGATTCTTTCATTTATTAAATTTGAGTTAATACTTATAAATGGTTTTATATAAGATAAAATATTATTATCATTAAATGTGTTAGTTGAAGAAATAGTAGGTGGGACTAGTAGTTAAATATAATTGGAGGAGCAGCATCTTGATTAATTAAATAGATAAAAGGCTTGTGATTTGTAAAGGTATCATATATGGTATAGAATACCATAGTTATGGACAATAAGAATAATAATTCATTGCTAATAATATGCATGGATTATATGATAGTGATTATTGTTGAAGTGCAGTGATATTATTTGCAATTAGCTTAAAAATAAACAATTAAAATTTAGAGAAGCTAAAGAAGAAGGATTTTTTTTTAACCAAAAAAAAATTATATCATTTGAAATTTTAAAAGGAAAAAATAATAATATTGACTATATCAACTGATTATTCCCAGTTTTTATAATCTAAAATTTAGGCTGGCTGCCAGATGGAAACTTTGTCACAAAAAATTTAGTAATTTTATAATAAAAATATATTTTTTTTTAATATTTTTAATTATATATATATATATTTTAAATTTAAAGTTTATTAATTTTAACACTTGGCTCCATACAAAATAGGTGTACCTAAGGTTGCTTGCCAAAACCTAGGGGTTTAGGCAAGATGGCGTTTCACTGAAAAGCGAAATTCTGCCAAAACTATATTAAAGTTATATTAAAAAACTGGCAAAACTTTGGAGAAAGGCGAAACTGCTGAAACTTATTATAAATGCTGAAACTGCCAAAACTCTGCCAAAACTATAATAAATCTATAGTAAAATTTTGACAAAACTTATCGTAGGAATTTAGTGCTCCGAAACGAGTCGAGTTGACTCGCGAGTTGGTCGAGTCGAGTCGAGTTGAAAATTACAATCAAATCGAATCAATTCGAGTCGAGTTAATAATTTAATAAAATCGAGTCGAGTCGAGTTAAGCCGAATTAAACATAATTCCGGCCAAATTTATGGAATTTCCTTTTTTGGAAATTATGTTACACAAAATCCGAGACGAAAATTTTTTGAAAATTACAAAAATGGAATTTTGTGGAACGGCTATCGCCAAAAAAAGGAAATGATCGGCATAGCCGAATTAAAATCACGTGATTTAATTCGACTCGACTCGATTCGGTTTGACGGGCCAACTCGACTTGAATCGAGTCGAGTTTATATTTTTATAATTTTAACTCGACTCGACTCGACTCGATTTAACTCGAGTCGAATCGAGTTTACATATAACTCGACTTGACTCGACTCGTTCGGAGCTCTACGTAGGATTTTGAAGAGGTTTAGACAAGCAACCTTAGGTATACCATACCACATAAATACAGAAAATAGGTTAACCATCCCACAGTGCAATAAGTTATATATATATTAATTTCATAGTTTTATATATATTAATATAGTAATTATTAAATACACCCACCTGCTAAAAGTATCCGAGCACTTCTAAAAAATGACCATTAAATCACATTATCTAGACATCCAATAATTAGAATTTAATGATTTGTGATTCATTGGATTCGTTTTATTGAAACGCATCTAACCGCAGTATTTTCAAGTCTGTAGGTTCAATAGATCAGAAATTATCGATAAATGTCTAACAACAGTAAAATGCAAATAACTTTTGATCCATCAATCCTAGAGACATGAAAATAATAGGTACAATGTACCTTAACAAAACAAATCTAATGAGTCATATTTCATCTTACTAGGTTTAATAGGGAAGAAAACGTTATGAAATTTGTATTTGCTAAATTTTTAAAGATAAAAAATGAATTATTTGCATTTTACTGTTGAGAATAACATCTGATCCATCAAATTTAGAGACATAATAATACTGCAATTAGATGCATCTTGATAATATGAATTCATTGAATCATAAATAATTAAATTCTGATTACTGGTTATTGAAATAATGTGATTTAACTTTATGAAGAAATTCATTTTTCATCATCTTTAAAAATTTAGCAAATACAAATTTCATAACGTTTTCTTCCCTATTAAACCTAGTAAGATGAAATATAACTCATTAGATTTGTCTTGTTAAGGTACATTGTATCTATTATTTTCATATCTCTAGAATTGATGGATCAAAAGTTATTTGCATTTTACTGTTTTTAGACATTTATTGATAACTTCTGATCTATTAAAACCTACAGACTTGAAAATACTGCGGTTAGATGCGTCTCAATTAGACGAATCCAATGAATCATAAATCATTAAATTCTGATCACTGGATGTCGAGATAATGTGATTTAATGGTCATTTTTTAGAAGTGCCTAGATACTTTTGGCAGGTGGGTGTATATTACCTAAATAAAATTAATTATAAACTATTAAAATAATTGATTTTTTTTAATAATTTAGACCATTTAATATTTATTTATCACTTAATTTATAATAAAATATATTACTAATTTTTATAAAATGCTTAATTTATTAAAAAATGTAAAAATCACAAAAGTAATATATCATTTTTTTTGATAAATTGTATTGTATTTGAAAAATTAACAAATTAATCTACATTAAATTTAGTACATTTTTGTAGTTTACATGATAAATAATTTATTTATTTATTTATTTTTTTTTTGCAGCACATTTGCAGTTTTATTAAAGTAAAAAAAATAAAGAAAATATATACAAAGTAAAATTCCCTAATAACTACTCTAATATAATTAAACTACAAACCACTCGTCATACCGGTAGTACCTCACATGTGCACTGTCGAGTGATCATTTGACTCTGTAAGTAGACTTCATTTAGTAACGGGTCACTTAGCCATAAAGGTCCTATCTTCAATGTCTGGTGATCATGGGACCCAATGATAAATAATTTATATTTAAAATTTCATTTTAATTAGCTTTAATTTAAAGTCAATATTTATATATTTAAAAACTCTGCGTTATGTTTAGACTACCCACATAAATAACTATTTACAAATTGTGTAACTGCGATGCATAACATACATGACACAATAGCATTGATCTGATAACAATAAAAATATGTTACGCATTACTTTTTTATTTTTTTTATTTCACTTTTTTTGTTTCTTCTTTTTCTTTTCTTACTTTTGTTTTTTTTCCTTTCTCTTTCTTCAACAACGAAAAAAGAGAAGCAAAATACAGAACCCACTGCATGTAAGAACTGGGACCTAAATGGAAAGAGAGTAGAGATTAAAACGAACAAAAATGAAACAAAACAAACAAAACAAACAAAAAATGAAACAAGACGCACCTTAGATCCAAAGAGCTGGGACCTAAATGGAGAGAGCAAAGGTAAGAAAGAACAAAAAATCACTAGTCAAAATTGATGCTATCGGATACATATCGGGTACCTATATATCAGTGACTAATCAGATATATATCGGACATTTATTACATATCGGGTACCCAATATATAACATATCAAATATGCCTAAAAATCGGATTTCTGACATCTAAACAATTAGTCACTGATATGTAACACTGAATCAATCTTACACATATCGGGTACCGATATGCAAAATATTTATTTATTGTATTTGTATTATATAATTCAAAGAGGTATATTAAAATTATTACTAAAAAAAGTATTTTAATATTAAAGATAATCATTTATTCATATAAAACCCCTTATTTTCAATTTTTTTTATTTTTTCTGATATCACGAATAACTGACGAAAATATTAAAAATATACATATTTTATTTTAAAATTAATTGGATTGAATGTTCAAATTAATCTTACATACAACTTTATTTCAATCAATTCGTATAAATGCCAATTGATAAGTAATTCATTTGAAACACACGTTAACCACTGACGAAATATAGCCAAAACTTCAAGGGGAAGATTGCGAAAATTAGCGCCAATACTACTACTATTTTGATACGCGCTACCTATATTCGGCCACAATTCACTCCTCTTAAATTCCTAGCAGAATGGTCAAGATGCTGTACGAAGAAATAATGCTCTTAATTCAACGTATATGATGTTTGATCCCCATTTGGGAGGGAACTATAACGTTGCTTTCTAATAATTCGCTCATCTATTTCTGACTTTATTCACTAGATCTTTGCTCTTGGGAAGGACTTCTGGGTAGTGACGGTCTTTAACAAAGTAACTCCAATTATTAATTAATAGTAGTTGTTCAAATTCGTCTCTATAATAAAAATTAAAATAGGTTCGAAATATATGAATTATAAATATTACAGATTTATTATAATGATACGTAAATATATTTACCTTGGGAGTACGTGTTTGTGCATTTTCCAAACGCGGAGAACAATATGGAGAACTAGCCGGAGAAGATTCCATCGGAGTTGTTGATAATATAGGACTTTGGCTTTTCTTATATTGCCTTCCGGCAACCATATTGACGTATTCAGGAAAACAAGCCCAAACCGACTACTTAATTGCAAGATGATCTGACGCTTTACTCGTTATGTTCTCAATTCTTTCTTTTTTAACATTTCGTCTACAATTATTAGATAGATATCAAGGTAAGTGAATTATTCATATCATAAAAAGAAAGAATACTGAATATCAACTATAAGTCACCTATTTCTTCTTGACCAATTTGAGGCGATGATAGACGATAGAGCGATGATTGAGGTAGCGGCGACGATTGATACTCTTATAGCTATTGAGGTGTTGCGACCATTAAGGTTGAGATTGTTGAAGTTGTTGCGACCATTGAAGGTTGTTGAGGTTGTTGAGGTTGTTGAGGCCATTGAGATTGAGGTGGTTGCGGCCATTGAAATTGTTGAGGTTGAGATTGTTGAAATTGTTGAGGTTGTCGCGGCCACTGAAATAGAGTTTGGGGTTGAGATTGTTGCGGTTGTTGAGACTGAGGTTGTTGATATTGCGGTTGCGATGGCTGCCAATGTTTAATAAGCGAGCCTTTTTTACGAATTCCTTGTTCTTTATCAAAATCTTGAGAAGACATTTTAATGATAGTTAAAAAATGCAAGTCAAAAAAAAAACAAATATCTAAATATAAAAAAAAAAAGAAATAATTAATTGAATAAAAAAAAAAATTTTTTTTATCCCTTTTTTTTGCGTTGATCTTACCACATCATGATCGAAAAAAATTAATTATTAGTTTTTAAATTATAAATTAAATTACAATTTTACTAATTTAATATATAAACTTGCCTTTTGGGTAATTCCAGATTTAGAATAACTTCCTTGTCCGGAAAAACTGCTTCTCTTAATAGGCAATTGGATCCCTCAGGATCTTTTGGCAAATCGTACTCAAATTTGACAAATATGAGTTTCGTATTATTAATATTTACATCAACAGAGAGATTTTTCACATTAAAAATAAAAATATCTACAATTAAACAGCTTTACCAAAAAAAAAGTAAATAAAATATTAATAAAAACAATTAATATTAATATAAATAAACTAATATTAATACCTATTAATTTCGACTTCAAAAATATTGTAAGCTGGTAATTGTGATATTAATTTCGACTTCAAAAATATTGTAAGCTGGTAATTGTGATTGTGATGGTTGTGGTGATTGTGGTGGTGGGAGTTGTACCGGTGATGATTGTGGTGATTGTGGTGGTGGGAGTTGTAACGGTGATGATTGTGGTGATGGTTGTGATAGGGGCGGCTGTACCGGGGATTGTAGTGATTGGTTTTGTGTATTCTAATTTTTTATAAAAAATTTTAATAAGTAATAATTCCTTCATTAATTTATATTTCATTAATGTAATAATAGTGCTTACAGATCATCCATCATCATCGTCGTCATCATCATCATCATCATCATCATAATCATCATCATCTCCTCCTTTTGGACGCGCTTCTGCGAACATGATTGTTTTACTTAGAGGTCCGATAAATTTTTTGTTTCTCACATAATTGTAAAATCTAGTTTTATCATCATCATTTTCGAAGTGCACAAATCCATGCCTAAATATAACAAATGTTCATTTAATTAAATTATTAATTAAAAATTGTATATATTAATTATTTTATTTCATTACCCCCAATCAGGATCCTTTCTGATATGTACAAAATTGTAAGAAAATCTATTCTTTAACCATCCCTTAACGTCTTTCGATTTTATCTCTTTTAACTCTTTCGTGTTCTTACCACCGAAGAAAACTGATAATTTATGATCACGACAACCTTCATGTCTTTTCTTACCTATATTATTATTAAATAAAATTAAAAATAATAAATTAATACTTTATATTAAAAAAAAGAAAAATGATTCATTCTTGATATATACTTTTTCATATAATATATTTGATTTCAATAAAGGAATATTAAATATCATATTTTAACAAAGGAATGGGAATGTTAAAGATGAAAGGAAACATATTTTAGCCTTTCGGGACGAAAGGAATCTTATTTTAGCCTTTCGTGACGAAAGGAATCTTATTTTAGCCTTTCGTGACAAAAGGAATATCGATTATTTTAACCAAGGATTTAGCCTTTCATGACGAAAGGAATATTTTAATTCAGCCTTTGTGACAAAGGAATAGCAAGCAAATTTACTTACCCATTTTTCTTTGTTTACTAAATCTTACGAAACCCACATTCTTATTGTAATTCGAATGCAAAATTCGATAAATTTTATTGGTCAGTTAATGTTAATCATCATGTGAAATCAAATATTTTTTTTTAGTCATACTCAAGTTTCACAAACCCAATTATATTGCACTATACGTCATAATTACACATCTTAATTACAAAAAAACTTTTCGTGTCACTTATCAGTCCAATCAAAAATAAATAAACCGGATTTTGAACAGGCGTAACACGAGATTATATTTAAACGGTACGGTAACACTATTGGCTTTAGCCTTTAAGCAATGTGACGAAAATTATACCCTACCTTCCGCTGTCAACACCTTCTTCACCAAGAATATTATATTCTTCGAGAGATGTGTTAATATCTATGACGAACAACAACTGGCTAATTCCTTACAACCATCCAGTATAAAGAGGCCTGTAAAATTTGTAAGTATTTTGGCCATTCTGTAAAAAGTTGCCCCAATTTAAAATCGCAGTTTTGATGGGGTAATTATTGTATACGCTGCTGGAAAGCTGGGCACAACAGTAGTGAATGTAAAAATGAACTGGAGGTCGTGCCGTTCAACGAAGAGTTTCGTTCTCCAAAAGAAATTGTAAATTTTTTGATTTATAAATAGTTTATTTTTTTTAAAAAAAAATTTTGAAATTTTTTTTTTTCTTACGAAATTTACCATGAGTTGCTGGTAGCAGTGGCAAATTTCGAAAGTTTATCTGGGCCGTGGTGGCAGGGTGAACTTTTTTTTTTATACTTTTATTGTATGAAATATTTTTCAATTTTTACAACCTAATAAAGAGTTAACGGACATTTTTTGAATATCATCTTGAATGCCAAATTGATATGGTGATAATGTTAAATTCATATTGCAGAAAATATAAAAAAAAATTGTTCAATATGGAAGTCAGTAATTTGATGGATCAGTGATGTCAGAATCAACATCGGAAGTACATATTGAAAGATCACGTCGTATTTTGATAAATTTATTGATGTCGCGACGTTATAACCAGAAGTACTTGGAAAATCACAGTTAACTGTGTAGAGGCTTCCATTAAACGAGAAAAATTTTTCATGTGCTGCGTCATTGCTCCTCTTCCAAATTAATGATTTCTGCTTGTCTGGTTGATTGAGATTGTTGTCTCCTCTTCAAAATGTGGACACCTGGGCAATATTGTAAACGAGGTAGTTGTTCATCCTCATAAGGATATTGCAATCGAAATGGTCTGTAATTACGTCCAAATTCAGGATAATATTGTGATTGAGGTTTATAAATGGATTGTTGTTGCCGTTGATATTGCTGATGATGTTGTTGTAGATGTTGTTGGTGAAGTTGATGTTGATGTTGCTGTTGCTGTTTTTAAAAATAACCTTCACGATTAACTCAATTTAATATTTTATTATTGTATTATAAAATCCAATATACTAATAAAAATGATTTGATTTATTTTAAAAAAACACTGCATGATATCTTCGTGATATCGGTTTGTAATTGTAAAAAAATTATCTAAATGATATCGCCGTGATGTTTCATAATTGTACCAAAAAAAATCTAAATGATATCGCCGTGTTCGATTCAGTTAAAGAATGTGAATGAATGTTCGTTAATTTTGGTTGCAAATTTGAAGTTTTATTTTGGCAATAATGTTATACAATAGAAATAAAAATGATAAAGAATATACTATCTACCCGTCTTCTTTTAGATTGTGAAAGTAAAAAAAAATATATATATATATATATATAGATACAAAGAAAAAAATTATTGTTGTAGTAACAATGATAATTATAATCATTTGACCTGGTTTTTAAAATGATGGTTTTTTACATAGAATTTTTTTTTTTTTTAAAAAAAAAGAAAAATTTGTTTTATAAATTTACATACGAACCTCTCATCAAACTTCAACACACGACCAGATACTTTACTTTTCTACGCTAAAAATTTAAATTGAAAAAAATCTACATAATATATATTATTTTTTTCGCTTTTTAGTAGATTTCTTTGATTTCGGCTTTGGTTCATCCTCAGAGCTGGAATTTGAATCATCATCATCATTATTTTCAATTTCATACTTTGATAAATCAATCGAAGAACCAATATTATATCCAGATAAATTGTTAAAAATATTATTAACCGTATAAAGGTTTCCGGTGTGAGTAAAAAAACGGTCACGTGCATCACTGTTATAAATTTCTAAACAGTGGAATTCAAAAAGAATTAAATTTTTAAGCGAATTTTCGTTTTCTTGAGATATCGGCTTGTCCGAAAATTTCAACCAAAGGTTGAATATTTCTTCAATATGACGACCTTTTAAGTACGGCTTGAAATCAAGACTTTCGTCTTTTTCTTTACGTTTTTGATAAGTTTCGTATCTAAGCTTGATGTTATCCCATAATGTATTTCTCCAGTACGACCAGGTTTTACGAAAACTTTTTGCTACATTATGTAATATGTCAGGATGATCGTTCATAAAAGTTGGTAACAATGACGCTAAGAAATCTTCTATAATTTGATTATTGTTGCTTTTATCTAAGTTTCTTGTTCTTAGGAATAATGATTTTAATTCGTTAATCACTATTATTCTTAACCACTTTGGGATAGAGTTTTGCAACGATATAATATTAGAAATTCTCTTCTGGTTATATGATATATTTGTATCACGATCTGTGAACTTTTCAGGAGAATTTGCATAAGGGCGAATCGATGTTGGATATCTTCGATTCTTGAGATAGAATTTTGGCAGCTGTAAGCCTGAGCTTAAGAGTTCTTCTTCCATATCATCCCTAATTTTTAAAGAAAACATTGTTATATGAAGATTACAAGATGATAAATATGAAAAAAATATATTTGTTACATTGGATTCATCCGAAGGAGAGTTGAAGATGTAACAGAAGGTATAGCAATACCAAGAGAAGAAGTACTAGTACTACTTTGAGTTATAAGAGGAATTTCTTCCAAGGTATCCCTAATTTTAAAAAACATTATGTTAATATGAAGATTATAAGATTATAAATATGAAAAAATCATATTCGTTACATTGAATCCGTCCGTGTGAGAGTTGGGGTTGTCATAATAGGTGTAGACGATGAGGAAGTGCGGCTTCATTCTTCACTAGAACGCTTGCCTCTGTGGATCATCTGCTCGATTTGATCATGTAAATGTTCAGGGAGCGTCATGGCAAAGCGTTCTGCAATAGATTGTCGGACATAAACAGGATTAACGGCTCTGGACATGATGTCCTCGATTTGTAGAAATAGTGTAGCAAGTAAATTATCTATATGATAGAAATAACGTTACAAGTTATTGTTCTGTTATTGAAGATTTCTTCAAATACCGAATATTATAATAATACAGACCAATTTCTTCATCAGAAAGTAATTGTGTTGAAGGATGCTGCAAGTGTTGTGAGGAATACGAGGGGTATGGAAGCTGTTGTTGTGACGAGGGGTATGGAGACTGTTGTTGTGACGAGGGGTATAGAGACTGTTGTTGTGACGAGGGGTATGGGTACAAGGGGTATGGAGAATGTTGCCGTGACGAAAAACGTTGAGAGGGATATGGATACTGTTGCTGTGACGAACGTAAGGAAGGTAAAAGTTGAGATGATTGAGATAAATATTGTTGTGACCATTGAGGTTGAGATTGCGATTGCGAAGGTGATTGCGAAGGCGATTGCGAAGGCGGTTGCGAAGGTTCCCAATGCTTAATAAGAGAGCTCCGTCTATGACTTTCTTTTTCTTGTACAGGCTTATTACGATCTTGAGAAGACATTTTTTGATAATGGTTTCTATGAGTTAAAAAATGTGGGTCAAAAAATTTTTTCAATTGAATTTTTTTTTATTTAAATAATTTTAATCTTACCACATCATGATCGAGTAAAAATACGGTTAATTTCGAAAATAAAAATTATTTTTTGCCATTGATCTATTACATCGTATAATACAGATTTTTTTAAGGGAAAAAAAATCTGATTAATTATTTAATATAATGATGGACATTGTGATTAAATCATGAACAAGTAATTTTTTCATATCGTGATTATATTACTTTTTTTCCTTAAAAAAATCATACGGTACAATAAAAACAATGGAAAAAAGAATTTTTTTTTTTCTTTTTCGAAATTAAATAGATTAGATTGAGTCAATAATTAGACTTTTCTTTTTTTCGAAATTAATCTCATCATATGATTACGGATATTGTAATTAAATCATGATCGAGTAGAATCTTTTTTCAATTTTTCTTTTTTTTCTTTGTGATCGAATAAAATTCCATATCGTGTTTATACACCTATTAGCAAAAAAACTTTTTTTTGCAAAAAAAAATTGTATTGATATTGGTTTCCTAATAACACTACGGGTTCCTTGAACCCTCTCAAGCATCTAAAGTTAAACTCTCTCATAAACACAGAGAGCGCAACTTACCTTAATATGACATGAATACTAAATATGCTTAGTAGTGAGAACGAAAAATTAAATTTTGGGGATCAACAAACTGAAATGGATTTTAACACATGAATCCTTCAGATGAAATTACTATGTTAGTAGAAAATTCAGGAGGTGGAAATAAACAGTATAATTATAATTTTGCTTCGCCACAATAACTTTTTATGATGGTAACAATCGTTATATAATTTTGATTATTTTCTACATGACCAAAATAAGTATATTGTCTTTTTAACAAAATTTTTTAAGATCATCAAAATATTATTTTGATATTAGCAACTGAATGTTGGAACACATGATCGGAAATCTGATTCTTCAATAATTTAAGTATAATACTTATACGAAAATTTATAGCATATTTTTTTTATTTTATATTATAGTGTATTATAAGTTTATTATATTATTATTATCATAAAAAAAAATTGTGACCCGTCTTGCATAATTGCGCTTCTTCACTCCAATGTAAATAAAATGTGATAAAAGATAATTTTTTTATTATAGTACCTAATATCATAAAAACGCTAACATTTTATTTATTAGGGATGATATTGAAAAAAGCTTGTTGAAGCTGGATTATCGTTACCATTAAAATATCTGGAAATTTGATCATTTTTCAAAATTAGATTTGACGAATCGTTCAAGTACATCGTTCCTAAATAATGGCTTCAATTCGCCGAAAATTATCTTTCTAATCCACTTCGGTAGTGATTTGTACGACTCAAAAAGCAAACGTGCCATTTGAGCTTGAGTAATGCTGCCTGAATTGTGTGGATCGATGAATTCTTTTTAAGGATACGCTGACGTGTTACAAATTTATAATAATTTGCGTAACGTCCTTTGGAAGAAATTAGTAGAAAGGTACATTAAATATAAAAATAGTAAAGAGAAGATTAAGCCGAATGTAAATCTAAAGAATCGACAAATTAAGGAAAATACTAACGGAGGAGAATGAGAGCGCACTTAAAATCTCATCATCTTTGGGTTTTATTGTATTGAGAATTTATAAGATGCGCACGACAAATTTTTCTCATTTTACGGAAGCCTTTTCACAGTTACTTGTGATTTTCCAAGCTCTTCGAGATATAATATTGCGGCTTCTATGGATTTATCAAATTTTTATGTAGTCTTTAAATAATAATAATCATACACGTGATAATACAGTGGCCATAAGTCACACGCTCCTGGGTATAATTTCATGGGATGGTTTTTTCCCGAAGGGAAAAAACCCTGAACTACTGTAGTTACTGAAACAGGAATTATACACGAGATCTTTACGTTGTACTAAACTAATTTTGACGACAGTACAATTGGACAATTTCCAAAATTGTTGAATCCCAATAATAAATAACATCTTTTTTCGATAAAAAAAAAAGGTAATTTTCTTTTCATTTAATAATAGGAAAACCATCATTACATTCTAGGAAAACGGCCTGGCGTAGACAAAAAAAACGACAATATAAAAAATTTAAACAAAAAGAAATTGAAATATCTGATCTCCAGATACAGCTCCAGGATTTCCAAAAAGCTGTTGAGACAGCCGGTGAACAAGTGATTTCCAAGCTAGACAAAACTGAGCGTGAAAACACAAATCTATTGAAGTGGATCGATATTTTTTCAAATCAAATCTCAAGTCAGGAAGAAGAGATATATAAGCTTGAATTAAAGAGTTATTTAGCACAATCATCATCGTCTCTGTCATCTCCACCACAGCCACCATCATCATCATCATCATCACAATTGTCACCGACATCTTTTAAAAGCATGGATGAGTACTTTAAACATAATCAAGTTAGTAATTTTTTAGGTATTGTGCAATTTTTAATGATTTTTATTTTTATAATTAATGAATTGTTCTCATTTTTTAGTAAAAGAAATCTAGTAGTTCATTATTTTTTTTACTATTCTCATTTTTTTTAAATAAAAGAAATTTTTGTAATATTGAAATAAATACATAAAATAATCAAATTCGTATTAATAATATATCGTGTAAAATATGTTTTATTTGCCAGTAAATAATAAAAAAAAATATTTGTAAAGGTTTAACTGGGAAATTTTCGCCTATCAGGGAGGATATGGGGAAATTTTCGCCCGCTAGAACTCTACGATAATAATCGCCATAAGGTATACATAGTAATCGAACCAGAGACCCGCTGCGATGCGGATTTCCTATCTCAAACTACTCTACCACATGCGATTATCTGTTTAAGGGATATTTATTGATTACTCTTTATTACTAAATTACTGGATTATTGATTGTGCTATTCCCTAATAAGGTTTGTACGATCACTGTAAGACCTGTTATGTATGTATATATACATGTTAATTGTTACTGCGTTAAGAGATTGTTAATTTTTTTTTTTTATCAAAAATTAAATGAGAAAATGATTACAGTTATGATAATTGATGATTATAAGGTCAAGGTTACGATAAAAAAATAATTTTTAGAGAATGACATAAATAACAGATTAATAGTTATATTTTAGCGTCAAATTGTGTTAGTGAAGTTATTACGACATTAACTTATTAACTTGTGAAGTCACATTCTATAAACTTTTAAAACAATATGATATATTGTAATCTTTATTATAATAAAGGAATAAAAAACATATCAATGTTATCACGGTCTTTTATGTGATATGTACTGTATTTATGAAAAAAGATGGAGTTTTAAAGAGCTAGCAATGTTTCTTCCGCTACGGGAAGGAATTTCTAGATCTTCTGTAATAACATCTAACTCCTTAACCTTTTCTTTGATATTTGCGCTTTCAGTTTCAACCCAGACTATTTTGAAGCATTTTCTGGAGAATTCTATTAATTTATCTAGTGAAGTTTCCGATAATTTTGTAAAATCGATGGCTGAAACGTATCGGCTTAAGATTCTCTTTAAAACCACCTCACGTGATATGAAGTTGTTTACTTCCTCGTCGGTAGGATCTGAACTTTCCGTATATTCACTTTAATAGAAAAAAATTTTAAATCATTAAATCATTGTAGTAAAAACAACATAACGATATGAACGTATCGATCACCTTTCTACAATTTGTCGAAATTCTTTTACTAATGTTGAAAGTACATTTTTCAATTGATATCGATAGTCGGAAAATGATTTACGATATCGTTCGTTAATTGACTTCGCCACGCTTTGATAAGCATCATGCCCAAAAATTTTTTGTGTTATTTTATCAAACGCATGATCGGGCGGATTTCTAGTTCGCAAAAAAAGACATTTCATTTCTTCGTCAATAAGACGATAATTATCCTAAATAGTAATAATATCAATAATACATAATACATCAGTAATTCTGCTGTGTAATAACGATTGTTCTTAATTGGTAAGAATGTAACAACCAAAATAAGAAATGGACTTTACGTTGTCAGATGATGACGAAGTCGAGGTGGTTAGTGGCAAATTTGTTGATGGCTGCTTCGTCGAGGCATCAAGCATTTTGTTTGCCAAATGTAGCACACTTGGATGTAAGACCAACCAATTGCAAATTTGCAATTGATTGGTCATTGCGCCAAACTGAACCGGAATTTCTTCTTCACTCTCTAGAAGTAATATTAAATGAGAATAAAATTATATTCATTAATTATGTTCAGATTTTATGTTTTACCGCTTTCATCATTTTCATTTTCTTCTTGTTCTTTATCTTGCTCTCTCCTATCCCTCTCTCTTCTCTTTCTCTCTCTTCTTTCTTTTTCTCTTCTTTCTTTTTCTTTCTTTCTTTCTTTTTCTTTTTCTTTCTTTCTTTTCTTTCTTTCTTTCTTTCTTTCTTTTTTTTTTTTTTTTTTTTTTTTTTTTTTTTTTTTTTTTTTTTTTTTTCTTTCTTTCTCTTTCTCTCTCTCCTCTCCATCTCTTTCTTCTCATTTTCTCTTCTTTCTTTTTCAATATTTCTTTCTTCTTGCTCTGGAAGCATATCTTCATTATAACGAAGTAAATTTATTTTTAAATAAATTCGTAGAAATATCATTTCAATTGAATAATAAAACAATTATTATAAGGTATTTACCCAAAATAATTCTTTCAATATCATCATCTTGTCTATTATTACCTTCTCCAATATCTACATCTTGTCCATGTAAATTATCTTGTTCATGTTCACTTCCTTCCTCTCTTCTTTCATCTCTTTCCTTATTATAATCACGTGAAGAGTTGGCAACATATGTACGAATAGTTTTTGTAGTCTTTGCAGCTTTTGTTGCCTTGTCTTTTAGGTATCATTATAATAGTATTAGGCGCAATTACTATATAAAATTTCAAATCAAAAATATAATTTTATTACCTTTTCCTGTTACTCCTCTGCGTTTAGTCATGATAAACAAACAAGATGGTACTTATTGGTATTGTGCTAGTAGCAACGTAAAGAAATAGGTGATTCCTGACGAAACGAATACAGCATTATCTTTATTTATTTATAGAGATTTCTCCTAATATTAAGAAAAAATTACATCGTGACCGCAGCACATAAAAGGAAATTGGGTTAGCATTCTCGAAAAAAACGTTCATGGTTACATTAAATCTTGGATAGTTGATCGGAAGAATTTGTTAATGGTTACATCGATTCTTTATGAAGAAAATTTTGGGAAAATTTGATGTCTTAACGGTTACATGTAAAGAAATTATATATGAGTATCGTAACCGTAGGACATAAACGGAAATTTGGCCAACAAAATTTTCAAATTATTGGAATAATTGATCGGGAAAATCCTTAATGGGTATATTAGCTCTTTGTCCGCAGAACATTAATGGTAATTTCGAGCAATATTAACGGTTACAAGTAAAGAAGCTATATATGAATATCGTGATCGCAGGACATAAACGGATTTTCGGGATAATTGATCAGGAGAAAAAATTTGTTAATGGTTACATAATCAGGGTTGAAGAATTATACTGTACGTACTATATTATGCTGTCCTAATACTTAAATAGAGTACATTTTTTATATGTTTAATATATTATATATTTATTTTAATAATTAGGATTGATAATAAATTATTAACTATTCTTTTAATCTTAATAGAAAAAATATTATATTAAATATTTAACAGTGCAATATTAATGGGCAATGGAAAAATTGCGGTTACATGTAAGGTGATCGCAGGACATGAACAGAAATTTAGATCAAAAAACTGATCGGAAAAAAATTTTGTCAACAGTTCTGTTGATTCTTTATCTGCAAAAGATCTTTATCTGCAGCACATTGGTGGAATCTAGGTAATGATCTGAAAAATTTGGCATGAATATCGTGGTCGCAATAAATAAATAGAAATTTAGATCAATAATTGATCAGAAAAAATTGTTAATGATTACATTGATTTTTATCTGCAGCGCATTGACAGAATTTGTTACATTAATTCTCTATCTCGGAATTATTTTAAAAAAAAACTTTTACAAGTTGTTGACCCAAATTTCCTTTTATGTAGTGCAGTCATGATATCACAGTCGTAATATTATAAAAAAAATTACTTTGTACTTTTTTCCCAAAGAATTCAATTGATATTTTTTTAAAGTTTGACTGTCCATATCTTATCAGTTACATATAAAAATACCACATCTCAGATCAGAGTTTTTAGATTTCTAATAAAAAAAAGTTAGAAAGAAAATGTCCTCTCCCAAACCTAGTAGAGAAGAAACAGGTATAAAAAAAAAATACCTCATATTAATTCATTAAATAACGTATGATAATATTCATATAATTTCTTTCATATATAGATAATACGATATTGATCTCGCTAGACGATCTAATAAAAGAACAAACCCGATTGAACGATCTTCGCCAAACCAACATTAAAAAGAAACGGCAACGTCCGTCTCGTAACAACCGAACGAAGACCATGGGAGACTGGGCTCAGATGGTGAAAAAAGTATGATCATTTGATTCTTTAATATTTTGTGATAATTTGAAATATTTAACACTTTAAAATTATTTGTTAGAATTGATATTGCCATTATATGAAGTTATATCTCATTACAATACCGCACAATATTACTATATTCACCTTCTTTTCAATTTATTTCAATAAAAAAATAAATCTTATGTAATTTTATAATTGTATATATCCGTAAAGCTCACCACTAGTGATTTTATCATAATAATTGATCGTAATAATTTAAAATCATAAAAATCAAAATTTCATATAAACCGGAACACGAATTGCTAACAATTTTTTTCTGATCATTTGTCTTGTCTAAATGTGCTGCGATCACGATATTCTTAAAATGTAATGTCAATTTTTCAGAAAAGCTTTGTTAACCCAATTTCCGTTATGTCCAGCAGCCTATATAAATTTCTTTACATGTAATCGTCAAAACATCAATCAAGAGCTTTGTTAACCCAAATTTCTATAGTTACGATGTTGTTCATTATATAATTCATTAACAGTTAATGTAACTAACTATTAACGAATTTTTTTTCCGATCAATTATCCCAAAATTTGATGATCTAAATTTCCGCTTATATCTTGCGGTCACAATATTCATATAAATTCCTTTATATATAACCGTTAAAGAAGTCAACTCATCAGATCATTGCCTCAAAATTTCGTCAATGCATTGTAAGTAAAGAACCAATGTAGCCATTAAGAAAATTTCCCGATCAATTCAAATTTCCGTTTATGTCCCACGGTCACAATATTCATACAAAATTTCTTTGCACGTCAATTTTAGATCATTTTACCAAAATGTACTGTGGACAAAGAACTAACGAATGTAACCATTGACATTTTTTTCTGATCGATTTTCCCAAAATTTAAGAAATTAGTAATCTAAATTTCCGTTTATGTTCTGCAGTCACGCACGATATTCATACAAAATTTCTTTGCATGTAACTGTTGTTAACACGTCAATTTTAGATCATTTTCCCCAAGATTTCCATTAATGTACTGTGATCCAAGAACTAATGTAACCATTGACATTTTTTTTTCTCAAAATTTCGTGAAATTCGTAATATAAATTTCCGTTTATGTCCTGCGGTCACGATTTCATACAAAATTTCTTTACATGTAACCAGATCATTGCCCAAAATTTCCGTTAATGCACCACGGACAAGGAACTAATGTAACCGTTAAGAAATTTGTTAACCCAAAATTTCCGTTTATGTGCTGCGGTCACGATACTATGATATCCAATTGAAAATATTATAAAAGCAGTTAATGAATTAAATACACAAACGCGCATGGACATTTTTTAAATTTATGATTTTATTTCATTTTATTATTCCTTATTATAATTATTGTCATAGCCATGTTACGAAATAAACCTCGAAAAGCGAATATTGCTGCAATACCTTTTCGTATCCGTAATAATTTTAGAAGGTTGCCCAACAGATTTTTATTATCGGATAATGATGACAATGAAAAAATGGTACAAAAAGATTTTGAAGATGATAATATTAGTGGCGAAGAGTATAATGAATATGGCGACGGAGATGATGATTTAGAACAACGAAGTGATGATGATCATATAGAACAGCGAAGCGATAATGGTGATGATTTAGAACAACGAAGCAATGATGATCATTTAAAACAACGAAGCGATAATGATCATTTAGAACAACGAAACGATAATGATGATGATTTAGAACAACGAAGCAATAATGAAGAAGGTGATACCAACATGATTTCAACATCATCAGAGAATGAAACAGAAAGCGATTATATAATGTCCTTAGAAAGTGATGAAGATTATGAAACAATGTCGTCAGATAATGAAGAAAGACATGATTCTGATATCTCAGAAGAAAAGCTATTCGTTGATGAAGCATTGGCTAAAGATAAGTTACCATCTTTTGATGGTGATTTTGCTCCATATTTTCAAAATTTAACTACTGCTGCCTTATTTTGTTGGATTTATAAACATAATATTTCAACAAATGCATATGAAGATCTTGTTGACATTATCGTGAGACCAGAATTTAATAGAGATCATATTGTAAAGAATATTCGGAGATTTCAATCATGGAGGGAGCGTCTTCCTCTTCCCCTCAATATCAGCAAAATCTATCTCAATTTCATCAAAAAAAACACCATCAACTTTAAAGGATTCAAAGATGGCATATCAACTTTCAATAAGTGATATCATTTGGAATGTTCTTAACAACCCATCACTATTAAAGGAAATGTATTTTGGTGCTGGTGTCGATTCAAAAACAAAATCCGAGTACTGGCATGGTACCTTATGGGCAGAGTCACCTCTTTTCGGTCAAGAACAATTAATGATATCAGGGGGTAATTATTTATTAAATGCAAGCTGATGGTAGAGAGGCGAAGCAATAAAGTACAAGAGACTAACACTTTTTTCATATGTATATAATAGAGATATACCAATGTGGCGATTTTGTTTACTATTACGATAATGAGCGAAAACTTGGCAGATTGAGAGCGATATTATTAAATGAAGAGAACCAACAGTATCGGCTGAGAATCCAAAAAGTTCTAGATTATAGTGACTTGCCTGGAAATTTTAAGGGAGAATTAAGACAAAATCGCTCTCTTTCCGGAGAAGTTTGGTTACAAGATGAACCATTCTTGACAATAACAACATCACAAATTTCCGAAAAGGTTGCTGCAGATACACTACGAATTACCGAAATACTTTATAAACATCATACACACTGGCGCATTCGTGATGCAACGTTCTCTTATCAACATCCTTCAGAATATATTTCCATAAGGCAGCCACCATCTCCAACAATTCCGGTTTATAAGCTGTTTTTGGACATATACTACGATGATTTTGGAACATTTAGGAATGTTTATCATTCGTTAGGAGGTGTTTATGTGCAGTTTGGAAATATGCCTGCCCGTCAAAGAAAGTTGCTCAAAAATCACTTTGTTCTCGGGTTTGTTCCTTTCGGTGGTAATTTCAATGAATTCATGTTGCCATTCATTTCTGAAATGAAAGAATTCGAACAAGGAAAATTAATGGAAGTGAATGGCCAAGATGCTTGGGTGATAGCCGGTTTAGGTGTCGTAACTGCTGATTTACCACAAGGGAATGACATGTGTGGTGTATTACGACATAATGCCAATAAAGGTTGCCGCACTTGTACAGCCTCTCGAGAATCACTTACCAACTTCTCTCAGGATGTACCAGCAACATCAAGATATCATCACATCACTGACGATCAATTTAAAGAGATATTTGATGAACCTGCTACCACAAGGCAAAGACGACTTTGTACTGAGTTCGGACTAAGAACAAGGCCTAGCATTTTGGATAGGCTGCTAAGAGAAAGGCATCTACAGACACCTCAAGATGTATATCATGCAACTGCTGGGAAGATTGGACGACTTCTTAAATTAACGTATGATCTTAGAATTTAATTAACTTTAGCTAGATATGTAACGAACAAAATCTTTTAATAAAGCTTTTTGATTTCCACAGGTGCGAATTATTTTCACAAAAAGAAGAGGACGAGTTTATCAAAGCCTGGAAGAACTTATAGAAACCAAAAAAATGGTCTCGTTTGCCAAATCCAATTAGCCACAATGCTAGTTTCATGATGTCTGACTATCTTAGGCTCGCTATGATAATGCCTTTTATACTTAATAGTTTTTTAGAATCATCAAGCTTAAAGGAAAATGAATCCAGAAGCATTCTGCGACGAATTCAAGAATCACGCATTAACATGGCGAAAAATGTAATAATTGCTTGTTGGGTATATGTAGCAAAAGCAATGAGGATAGTTTTTGAAAGCAAGTTTACATTAGATTCGTATGACGAATTACAAAAATGCCTTGAAGAAGAAATGAAAATTCTTCCAAAGGTACAATTATTCATAATTCTTATATAATTTTTTATTTTTTATTTATCAATATATAAAATATTATTTAATAATGTGGCTTTAGGTTTTCCCTGAATTTGCTAACTTACCAAACCTGCATATCAATATCCACTTGCTGGTGCATGCAAGGACTTATGGTACTCTTATAAACACTCAAGTTGGTATCAAAGAGATGGTGCATCGGATCTTTAAAGCAATGGTACCACGAACAAATTGCAAGAATGTCGAGCTAGACTTGTTAAAGCGGTATACTACGCTCTTTGCAATTCGTCATTTAGTAGATGGAGGCGCAGATCAAAGATTATCACAACCTTGTAGAGGTTTCGCTACTATGTCCTCAAATTTTAGAAATTTATTGACTAATTGGTATATTACTGAAGACAAGGTATCAAATGAACAAGAACCGAAAGGAAATGAAGAAGGTTTGTATTACAATTTTATAATAATAATATTTCCGCAATTATTAACGTATTTTTATTTTATATAGCGATTTCATCTCCAGTGGATTTTATTACAAATATTATCTTAAAGAGGAGCTTATCCCGTCAGGATCGCGAAAATATCATGAAAAATTTGCCAAATTTCAAATCTGAGCTGCTTCTTTCATTTATGGACATTGGACAAAAGTCAGCTCTTATATATTCTCAAATGAGCTGGTATGAATTGGCGACATACACTATGGAAGAAAGCGATGGCGTATTTTCCAAAGTACATCTTCATATTGGTGACGTCGTAACAATACACGAGGAAGACAGTGGTGAATGTTATGCGATTATAAAAGGGATCTTCAAATACAAAGGCAATGATGATAAATATTATGCCTTTATTACTATTGATTGGTTTGACAATATTAACAGAATTCACAACGTATTGAAATGTCCTCTTTTTCGCATTCAGACAAGCCAAGACATTCGCTGGAGAAGAATCTTCCCGATATCAATAATTGACCACGTACAGAAAGTTCACTTTGTCTATGATACGAAAATTGATTTGTGGATAAAAAATAATTATTATTTTACGGCTATATAGCTTTATTATGCAGTACAATGATTCTTTTCGGTATATTTATTTATGATAACGTGATTTATTAAATAAATAAAGATAACGATATCGTTACGATATCGTTTGATATCGTATTCATGAATTTATTAGGCACGTGACTTTGCAATTTTTATCCAATCAAATCATTGTTTGTTAGACATGTTAAACATTCGCACGATTATGTTTACGTCTACATCTCTCTATTCAATTTTTTTTAATACCGAAAAACATTTTGACAGTTTTTGTTATCAACAGTATAATTTATTCAAAAAAATATATTCATATTAACAATTACAGTCAGACCACTGTATATGCGCGTCTATTTTTATTTCGGCGTACGACAGGTACATATTCTGCTCTCGCTGGGTTATGTTAAACTATCTTTGACATTTATATAACGCGTCAAAAATAATTACGCGTTCAGTTTTAATAGTTTTTACCTTTTTATAATAATTTTTTTTCATATCAATACCCAAAGAAAAAGAATAAAGGGAAAGAAGAAGAAAAAAGAAAAAAACCATTGTGAAAAAATGAAAAAGAGAAAACAAAGGAACGAAAAGAAAGAGAGATTATCCTGAAATTTTTTCACAAAAGGTACTACTGTACTTGGGGGATCATTTGAGGGTTTTTTTTTGGCCGCTGATGAAATGCACCATTTTTAAGACCTCTATATGGTAGGCCGTATCATGGAGGCAGGGTATGCACATAGCGAAAGCGCCGTGCTCCTATGTAATACTTGGGATCTTGTGGTATCAGAAGGTAGTGGTGATGTATCATTGGTCATAGGCAGTTGGGTGTTAATGGCTGACGACCTAAGGGACACTCTAATGAGGTAGGCCCCGCCGGATGAGCTCAACCCACTTATTGCATTTTTTGATTCTTAAGGTTGAAAATCTTGGTCAAGTGTTCTGAGACCAATTTTTATTTTAAAAAAAAATTTCGTTTGATTTCTATAAATGCAGTACTTTAATTTATGCATCTTTTTTAGGATTAACAACCAGCATTTGCAATGACTTTAATAAATCTTAAGAACTATCATTTAATTAGGTTGGTTTGTATCTTCAACTCCTGTATTTTCTCATGGACAACTATATGTTGCATGTTCAAGAATAACATCAAGAAAAAATTTAAATAATTAAATTTTTACTTTATTTCAAGTTTAGGTTTTAACCATTAACTGCTAATGTAGTTAACAGGTGAATCCTAGTAGTATTTAATATTTGTGACGAAATCCGATAATGTTGTGCGTAACTACTCCATTATGTTATAACGATATCGTCACGTTGGTTTATGTTAACCATCCGGGGAGAGAGAGATGTGTCTAATTTACCAGGTACGATCGTATCTTTAATTTCGCAGAAACTTGCACCATAATCCGTGTACTTATTAATTTAACAATTGTCACAAAGTTTCGATACAATATTAGTGTCATAACAGTTAACCATCTGGAGAGAGAGAGATGTCTAATTTACCAGGTACTTATCTTTAATTTCGCAGAAACTTGCGTTGTATGTAATACAGACTCTTGTCAATTCAGTATTTGGTATAATATTAGTGTCTTATGTTAACTGTCGGAGAGAGAAGTAATTTACCAGGTGCGTCGTAATCAGGAAACTTACATCAATTCAACATTTATAATATTATTGTCATACCGATATTGTCGCATTGTTTTATGTTACTAGAGAGGGATGCGCCTACATAATTTACCAAGTACGATTAAACTTCGCAATACTTATCAATTCAACAATTGTGAATCAATAATGATGGAACGTGACTACTTCAAGCTGTAATAACAATGATATCGATACGTTGTTTTTATTTTTCATTTTGACCATCATAATTGCATATTAATAATATATACGGCATTATCAATTAATAAAAATTATTGAATGTACTAGTACCTACGGTTCACAATTTTTTCATGACCCAAAATTCTTGTCAAATATCATCTTGATACTGTGTAAATGTCGTCCTGATATCTTAATAATATTTTTAAATGAAATAATATTTTTAAATGATATCGTAACAGTACGGTTTGATAATTATATCGATACATTTTCAACATCATCGCAACATCTTCACGATAACATCACGATTTTTAAATGATATCGTAACAGTACGGTTTGATAATTATATCGATACATTTTCAACATCATCGCAACATCTTCACGATAACATCACGATTTTTAAATGATATCGTAACAATACGGTTTGATAATTATATCGATACATTTTCAACATCGCAACATCTTCACGATAACATCACGATTTTTAAATGATATCGTAACAATACGGTTTGATAATTATATCGATACATTTTCAACATCATCGCAACATCTTCACGATAACATCACGATTTTTAAATGATATCGTAACAATACGGTTTGATAATCATAACGATACATTTTCAACATCATCGTAACATCTTCACGACGACATCACGATTTTTTTGAAGATATCACGATGATATAGTTATGATAGTCTTAACGATACCTTTCCAACATCTTCGCGATATTAAATTACGAAATCAATATGATATCGTTCTGATATCAAAATGTTACCGATTTTAATATCGCGAAGATGTTGGAAAGGTATCGTTAAGACTATCATAACTATATCGTCGCGATATCTTCAAAAAAATCGTGATGTCGTCGTGAAGATGTTGAAAATGTATCATTAAAATATTGTGGCAAATTTGAAGATTTCAGCAAAGAATTAACTAAATTCCCACTTCATATTAATAAAATGGTTACTAACGTCCATAGTTCTTGAATTCTTCTTTAATCTCCTCCTATCCATTTTCACTTTGTCGTCTTCTTGCTTCTTTATATTGCTTACACGATAGCGTAAACGCCAACGTCCATGTAACATCTTTAAGATATCACTATTCAAAATATTATACTTTTTGTTGACTAACTTATAAAGCGGTGGAAGTAATTTTGTAATTATATTTTCTTTTTGCTCAAGCCACGTACGTTCACTATCGATCTCATACTGTATATATCCTTTAATTCAGAATCTACCCAGATAAAGACTTCTTTCTATAAATAATAAATAAATGTAAATATTTGGGAAAATTCAATGACAGATAATAAAAAAATACTTACTTTAATTGTTCAATACATATTTTGATTCAAATGAATAGCATTGTCTGACAAGGACGAAGATGAATAGATAGAAGATGATAAGAAAGATGAGGAGGTAGATTCTTGATCACTATCCATCATTGCCTACTTTGATTGCTTTGATTGAGAAGAGGAATTTGTGAAAAAAGATTTGTGAGCAAATTTATAGATTTCGAAGTTGTTGAGATTTGACTATGCGAATGAATAATGCGAGATACGTGAACTTGATTTTGAAGAACTGCATGCAAATCTGATCTAAAAGAATAATTAAACGTTTATTTTATCTTACCAAAAATGTGAAACTGATTTTGAAATAGGAATTAAACATGAAACTAATCTTAATCTTAAGAAAGAATTGAACGTGTATCTGATCCTAAAAGAAAGGTTGAACACGAAATTGAAGAATTGAACGCGAACTTGTTCCTGATCCTAAAAAAGTGATTGAAGAACCTGATTTTGGAAAAATTGAATTGATAATTTTTTTGAAAATTTTTTAATAAGCGTACTTCATTTAAGTAATTGTAACCTTAACTTTCTTAGCTATTTCATAAAATACAAAATGAATAATAAAAAAAGTAAAATTGAAACCTTTAACTCCGTGTCTGATTTAGTAAAACACAAAAAAAGTAAAATTGAAACCTCTACCTCTGTTTTTGATTTAGTAAAACCCAGGAAAAGTAAAATTGAAACTTCTGCCTCTGTGTCTGATTTAATAAAATCCAAAAAAACTAAAATTGAAATCTCTACCTCTGTATCCGATTTAATAAAATCTAAAACGGCCAATTCAATAAAATCAAAAAAACCAAAAATGGCCGATTTAATAAAACCCAGAAAAAGGTATTTGTATCCATGCCATTGTATTCGTTGTGATGGCGCAGAGGTTGATTTTCGCACTCAAGAAAATCATACAAATGATGAAAGTTTGTGGAACTCAGAGGATATTAGAAAAAATCAGGAAGATACTATTACAGCGAGAAAACAAAAAAGATTAATCATTATTCAAGATGTAAACCTTACAAAAAAGCGAAAAAAGGCATCAAGTTCTAATCTTGATTCTTCCCAACATAATAGTGGCTTTAATCCTTTCAATAAAGATACTGATTCATTCCAACCAAATAATAATGAAAACATACATACATTATTTTCATCATCACCATTATTGCCAAATCCTTCTTATTTTCATGTTCCAGCATCTGATGAAAATAAGGATAACGATGAATATATATATTACAATGAAGAAGAAGAAAATGATGATGATGAGGATGACGGTAATGAGAATGACGGTGATGAGAATGACGGTGATAAGAATGATGGCGATGAGAATAATGGTGCTGAAAATAATGGTGGTAAAGATGAAGGCGATTATAATGAAGAAGAAGATGATGATGATGATGGAGATGATGAGGAGGAGGAGGAGGATATAGAAGAATTTTTTTCATCTCCTGAAATTGGTAATGATGAAGTATTTGTGATGGAAAGTTTAAATGATTCTATAGAAACCAAAATTATTCTATGGGTATTCAAATTTCAACAAAGATTTAGACTTTCAGATTTAGCACTTGAAGTATTAATAAAATTCTTACATATTGTACCTACTCGTTTAAATAAATCACAATTTAAAAATTTTCCAGCATCCTTATATCTTGCAAAAAAAATGTTAAATATCTTTCAACCAAAAATGCAGTTAGCTGTATGCAACAATTGTCATAAATTGTATAATGTTAGAAATATTGTTGAATACAAAGAAGAAGGAAAAGCTGCTATTGCAAATTGCCTACATGAAGAATTCCCAGATAATCCAGTACCTAGTCGTCATAATAAATGCAACAATCCACTTTCTATTCTTAAAAAAAGAAAGGGTGAAATAATTGCTGTACCTCGTATGATTTACCCTAAACCAAGTATTCGTCAGCAATTAAGTATGTTATACCAACGACCTGGATTTGAAGATATGCTGGAATTATCAGGAATTCAAAGAGGAGGGGTTAATACCTATTCAGATATTTATGATGGTAAGGTATGGAAAACTTTCCCATTTAATGGTGATACCTTCTTTATACCAGAAACTGCGACAACACATCTGGGCCTTCTCTTTAATCTTGATTAGTTTCAACCTTTCACCTATACTCAACACAGTGCTGGTGCTATTTACGCGTCTATCTGTAATCTTCCAAGAACAGAAAGGAATAAACCCGAAAATATTATTTACTTAGGTTTTTTGCCAGGACCAAAAGAAGTAGGGTTGGAATGTATTAACCATTATTTAGCCCCTATTGTGAATGAGCTTTTAGAACTCTGGAAGGGCTGGAGAGTTCCAAAGACCTACCAATATACTGAAGGTTTAGACATAAAAGTTGCAGTAATGAAATGTCATAGGTGTGAAAAGCGTAGTACTTATAGTGAAGTTTATAAAAAAACTCATTATGGAGGAATGCAAGAATATGATAAATGGGTAACAAATCCCATAAATCCTTCATTACATAGGCAATATGCTCATGAATGGTTGCAATGTAATTCGAAGTCCTCTAGAGATACACATTTTAAAGAACATGGTGTAAGGTGAAGCGAGTTGCTTCGCTTACCATATATGGATCCCATAAGATTTGCCGTAGTGGATCCAATGCATTGTCTTTTTTTAGGTATAGCAAAATGGATAATCAAATCCATTTTCATTAATCAAAATAAGTTAAGCATGGAACAACTTCGAATTGCACAAAAGAGAATGGATTATATTGAATTACCTTCTGATATCAGTAGAATCCCCCAAAGATTGCAATTGGAAATGAAGGTTTTTCAAATTTAACTACTGATCAATGAAAAACCTTTATTATGATTTATTCCACGCCTATACTATGGGACATGCTAGATAATAATGATAGAAAGATCTTAGGACATTTTGTTCGAGCATGTAATCTTTTAGTAGCAAGATTTATTACAGAAGATGATCTGAGAGAAGCGCAAGAGAGGTTGAAGGACATGGCTCACCTTATAGAAAGAACATATGAGCCAGAATTTATAACAAGCAACATATACCTTGCACTGCATATTTCTGACTGTTACCGTGACTATGGTTTCATATATAGTTTTTGGCTTTTTCCATATGAGAGACTTAATGGATATATTGGTAAGATGTTTGTTGTTATGTTAATATTTTTTAAAAATAAAGAATACAAATAAATCTATTATTATTATCCAGGATCATACCCTAATAGTAATCGACAAATAGAGCCTGAACTTATGCGAATCGTTCTTAAGAATACTTTAATAGATTATCATTTATCTTATAAATGGTCATCTGGTCTTCTAAAAGAATCTCTTGGTCTTATTATGCCAAAGAAAGCTGTAGGTAGTTTGGCATTTACGGCAGAAAAGGATGAGTTACAACACTTTTTGTCCATAAGATATAATACATCTACGTTTTCCAAAATATATGGTACTGAAAAATTACCAGGTCAAATGCTTAATCCTTCGTGTTTCAAAGTTATTATACCTTTAGAATTGCGTAGATTTCTATGTGAATGGTATTCTATATTATATGAAAAAGAACAAAATGAAATATTAGGATTTATGGACCTGGTAATTGATCAACACGCAAGATTACAAATTGGTGCTGAAATATTTGGATCTATGATTTCGGGTCATCAAGAAAAAAATGTAACTATTCTTGCAAAATGAAAAGCGTCTAATGATGAGTCAGTTGATATATACCCAGGAGATGTTTAATATTATTTTGAACATACACTTAGATTACCTGAAGGACCAAGAAAACATCTTCTAGCATATGTTAAGTGGTATAAAAGTGCACCTTCCTCTGATATCCGGTTTAAACATAAATTCATAGAACCAGAGATATTAAATACTGAACTATGGCAAGCTGAATACTTTCAGGAAGGTTGTGATTCAATAATAGCTGTTCATAGAATACTATGTAGAGCTACAAAATTCAAAAGTGTATGCGTAGGAAAAAGGAAATATTTGTCAATAATACCATTAAATAGAAAATTTAATTTATAGACTTCTTTAAAAATTAACATTTCATTGTATTACATTTGATAATAAAGGTAATACGGTCATACAGAATACAACAATAAAATTTCCTTTTATAATAATTAAAATTGATCATCACACCAAAATCATAAATTGCTAAATTTGTTAAGTGACAATATTAAATTTTGCTCGTAGACAAAGTCAAAATTAACCTTATATAGAATAAAGATCTACTGATGATTAATTCACGATTAATATTTAATTATGCAGACGCAAATTTTTACAATTACTTTACAATTAAAATTGATTGTATGCAAATCATGTACGAAATACATTAACATTATTAAATAACAATCATTGGTATCATACCGCACTGATAATCGGTCAGTGTCAGTCATAATTGTATTTGTAAAAAAATAAAATTTAAACAAAGACTGATTTAATAAATTTATAAATTTTTTTCTCGTGACGTTCACTTAACTTGCAAGGAGAATATTTAATTTATTTACGCTAGATATATTATAGTTCTTAAAATTGTTTTCTGTATAATGAATTTAATGATATAATACTTGTATCATTTAATTGTGTAATACCTGTATCAATCAAACATATCAATTTAATTGATTACTTTAAAACTGATTTTTTTAAGAGTACAGTCAACTCTCTTTATAGTCACACATTTGTGACAGTCCATATTTGGTGATTATAAAGAGATGTGACTATATAAAAAATTTCTTATATTAGTATATCATAATTCCGGCCAAAAATTAACATAATTTTAGCCAAAATTATACTCAAAACTTTATTGTATCGTAACTCCGCCAATATTAATCGTAGAGAGATGATCTTACCACCATTCGATTCGTCATGATGAGACGGTTCTAATGGTATAAAATACATCGAAATCCAATCACTAGATTAATTTCCGAAATTAAAAAATATTAATGGTTTTTGTGTAATAACTCTGCCAATATTGATCCTAGAGAGACAATCTTACTACCATTCGATTCGTCTTAATGCGACGAATCTAATGGTATAAAATACATCGAAATCCAATCACTATATCATTTTCCGAAATTAAAAAATATTAAATGGTTTTTAAGTAGTAACTCCGTCAATATTGATCACAGAGAGATGAGCTTACCACCATTCGATTCGTCTCGATGAGGCGATTCCAACGAGCTATTAATCGTCTTTTTACAATCACTAGGTACTGAGAAATTTAGCAAAATGTTAAATGGCGCAGTAAACGTAAATCAAGAAATATAATAATGCCGATGCTTAACATTTTGTTGAATAACTCATCAGCCAGTGATCGCAAAAGGATAAAACTACCACCATTCGATTCATCTCAGTGAGACGATTCTAACAAGCTATGATACATCTTTATACGATTATTAGATGCCAAGTTATTTAATATATTCTTTATATAACTGTGATTATAACCGGTTTTTTTTAATATAAGATTTTTGAGGATAGGTGTGATAGTGACTATAGATAGATTGTGACTATATAGGATAGTTTTTAATAATAAAGTGTTTTGAACATTCAACTGGTGTGACTATATAGTAGAATGTGACTATAACGGGAGTGACTATAGAGGGAGTTGACTGTATACAAAATTATTTCTCTGATTCGTAATACAGAAATAATAGAAATAATCACAATTAAGATCAAATTATATTATGATTATGCGCAGAAAAGTGGTATATTTTTTTACATAAATAAGGCAATTATCGAATTTTTTTTATTTATCTTTTTAACCCAATTTTTCATCATAATAAATCAATCTTTTTAACCCAATTTTTTATTTATAATAAATGGCCAACCTTAATATTTTAAACGTCAACATAAATAACGTACTTTCCAACTGGCCGTTCGATGCCACCAGGGCATTAATTAGGTAAATTTGTATAACTGATAAATTTTACAATAAAAAAAAAATGGAAAGTTAAAATGGTAACTTTATTTATACTAATTAGATACCGGCGCTTGTACCTAGTGCTCCGAAACGAGTTGAGTTGACTCACGAGTTGGTCGAGTCAAGTCGAGTCAAGTTGAAAATTACAATCAAATCGAATCGATTCGAGTCAAGTTAATAATTTAATAAAATCGAGTCGAGTTGAGTTAAGCCGAATTAAACATAATTCCGGCCAAATTTATGGAATTTCCTTTTTTGGAAATTATGTTACACAAAATCCGAGACGAAAATTTTTGAAAATTACAAAAATGGAATTTTGTGGAACGGCTATCACCAAAAAAGGAAATGATCGGCATAGCCGAATAAAATCATGTGATTTAATTCGACTCGACTCGATTCGGTTTGACGGGCCAACTCGACTTGAATTGAGTCGAGTTTATATTTTTATAATTTTAACTCGACTCGACTCGACTCGATTTAACTCGAGTCGAATCGAGTTTACATATAACTCGACTTGACTTGACTCGTTCGGAGCTCTACTTGTACTATGATGTTTTTGAGAATCATTCGATCTAAGGTTGCTGGGCGAAACCTAAAGGTTTAGACAACTGACGTATGAGAAATTAGTTGAAACGTTTAGATAAATTTTTAAAAAAATGTAAAACTGCAAAATCTGCGAAACATGCGAAACCTGCTAAACGTTTTGCAGTATTTTTATATATTATTTATTATAGTTTCGCCATCTGTAATAATAAAATGCCTGATGCATATCTTTTCTTATATAGGTAGCAGATGTATACAATCAATTACATATTTACACATGATCAATTTTGTAAATTATTTTTTTAACATAACAACGATACAAAACTATTTTATTTAAATTTCAAAAAACATGCTTTACAATTCTTAATTTTTCATAAATTCTATCATTCATTTACATATTCATCAAATAAATCATTTACATTATAATCTAAAATACCTTTTCCAATTGTATCATTATTATTATCATCAGTTAAAGTATTTTCATCTTCATCTTTACCTTTAGTATTATTAAATAAATCATCTTTCAAGTCTTCAGGTATTTTCCCAATATCACAGGTCGAAATGCTAAAAATCGGCAAAAAAAATGGCGCGAAAAGCAGTGGCTATTCTTGGCTATTCTTGGCTATTCTTAGCTATTCTTGGCTGTTTTTAGCTATTTGCGAATTAACCTATACTATTTGTAAATAGTTTATATAAATTTGCGAATAGTTTATGCAATTCTAGCCATTTTTTTTGCCTGTTTTTGGTCATTTGACGTGTGTATCTTGTAAAATTAACTCATTGGATAAATCAATTTCATTTTCAATCCAAGTATTTTCAATTAAGACAATCACTCTATCATCTGGAATAATTTTACCATTAATTGTTCGTCGCAAAGAGTTTTCTACATGAGAATTATCTTCAAACTCACTGTCATCTTCATCTGCATCATCAGATTCGGCTAAAGCTTCAGAAATTCTTTGATTTAATTCAATATCACCCAATTTTGAATTATTTTTTATATCTTGGCTGAAAAAACTAAACTCTTTTCTTGGATTTGATTTCTAATAAGTAATCATTTTACACATAGTTTCTAATGTATCAACCCCAAGTTGTAAGCGATGTTTATTTGTAAGCCATCCTAAAGTTGAAAATCCTCTCTCACAAGAGGCCGAATTTGGACAAATAGAGAAAAGATGCAAAGCTATTAAAGGTAAAGAGTTTGGTTGAGGTTTGGTTTCAATTACATTCCACCAACTAATTGGTTCTTCAAACCCATATTCAAATTCCAAATCAAATGGGGATTCCCTTTTTTTATATTGGTTTAACTGTGAACATAGTGCGCAGATTCTTCAAGATCAAAGCCTAAATTTTTTCCAATAGATAAGGCTGCCTTTGCTAATCTTGTGTAAATACCACTTTTTAAAGGGATATCTAGTAAAATATTTATAACATTAGATAATAATTAAGTTAAATTAATTATTAATTATAAAAAATTTTATTTACCTCGGAATTGTGGATGCAGATAAAAACAAAAAAGGTATTTATCATCGTCAAACTCCTCAAATCGCTTATTCATCACAGTAAAGCAATGATTTTGAAAATCACGATGAAAGCTTTGTGGTAGATTTTTTAAAACTACTCCAAGTCGTGCGAGACTTAGGTAACAATCTGCCAATGTTGCCCTACGAGATTCTAAAAAGAGAATAGCTTTTCGTAATGGATTTAACACAAAGGCTAAAATTTCAAGATCTGAAAAAAAATTACGCCCTTGAATGATTGATTTTATTCGATTATTTGTTAAAAGATCAGCATATTCATTTGCCATCTAAAAACAAATTAAATAATTAAAAATACGTTTTAGTTTTACAAACAAAATTAAAAGTCTTTATATTACCTTTTCAAGAACTGGTTTTAAAGTTAATACAGAATTTACCGATTCACTTGAAGTAGTCCACCTGGTTATACAATACATTTTAAGACTACCACCTTTAATACCCGATTCTTCTATTAATTTTCGGAATTTGCTACCTATACTTTACAGAAACTTTAAGTTTTCAAGTGATATCATTTCGATATCATTTTGATATCATTTCAATATCGATTTAATATTGATATGATATCAAAATAAAGTATTATGATGATATTAAACGATATCATTTCGATATTAAATCAATATCAAAATGATATTAAAATGATAATAGAAATGATATTGAAACAACATTTTTAAGTTTAATTTAAAGATGTCATTTTAATATCATTTTAATTATCATTTTGATATCATTTCAATATCGATTTAATATCGAAATGATATCAAAGTGATAATACTTTATTTTGATATCGTATCGATATTAAATCGATATTGAAATGATATTAAAATAATATTGAAATGATACCGTTAAGATAAACTTAACGATATCGATTCTATATTGATTAAAAATGGTAAGTTTCTGTAAAGTATACGTATTATATAAAAAATTTATTTCATCAATAATGTCAGTAATTAATAATCATATAATAAAAATTATATATTTACCCGCCATATGACAATTGCGAAAAAAAGATCCTAGTATGTTTACTTTACGAAGTAACCGATCTGCAAATGTATGACAAACAATATCACATGCAATTAAATTAATGCAGTGTGATATGCATCGAACGTTTTCAATCCTTGGATATTTTTCGCTAATAATTGCCCTTGCTTTTTTGACATTAGCTGCATTATCGGATACTATTGCAGAAATTCGATTAGGTCCTATTTTTTCAATAACATCTTCGATTTTTACAGCCAAAAATTCTGCGGTATGTAAATTTGATAACAAATCCAAAAGTTGATACAAGTATTCTTTACGAGATGGTGTAAGAATAACAAAATTCCAGATAGATTGGTGACGTCCAGATGTCCAACCATCCAACGCTATATTTAAAAAATAATTGTAATAATAATTTCATTAAATAATACCAAATTGTGAAAAAGACAAAAGAGTGAAACAAAAAGTACTTACCAAGAGTCAAATTTTGCTGATTCATAATGTCTTCTTCTATTTTATCATTAATGACACATAATTCAGTTTCAAGCAAACATCCAGATAAATATTCACGTGTTGGAGGATCATAACCGGCATTAAGTTCTTTTAAAAGGTCAAGGAAAAGGAGGTGCTCCACGATTTTATATGAAATTCCACAACAAACAAAAAATTTTACAAGAGCACGGTTAATTCGATTAGTTCTTGCTTCTGGAAGATCGCTTGAATCATGAAAAGCTGTTATAGTGGTTTGACCAGTTGTAGACTTGTCAAGTTTCCTCTTTTTGTTAGAAATATTTTCGCGTGCCCCAACCTTTTGTATATATTCACGCAATACAAGTCTTGGTACATTTGAACAATGACTTGCAAGATGTTCTTCTAATATAGGAACTTCTCCACGTTTCCAAGTTTTTGAACAATATTTACATTCAGCCTCAAATTTTCCAGGCGAAACTTTACTTTTTCTAGAAAAATGTTGCCATACGGCTCCTAAAGGTCGTCCACCTAACCATTTTTCTTTTCCAGACTGTTGAGCTTGTTGATTAACTGGAGTATTAACAGGTTCTATTGCTTCTATAGGACTAATAGAAGTTAAAGTATCCATTTTAAATGTAGTTTAGTTTTATAAAAATTAAAATAAATGACGCGTAAAAATTTTTCTTTGCAAGAGTAGAGAACGAATTTATACATACTCCTCCTATTTTACACAAAACCAAAAATACACGAGGAGTTGTAATTAACAAATGACAGTAAGGGTATATATTCATTATATAATAATTAAGTTTTGGTTTGAATTTAAAGTACTTTGCAATACCGAATATATGAAAAATTTTTTACTGCAAAATGATGATCTAAATCATCTGATCATATTTTATTGGTTGAAATGATTTTCCGCAGTTTTGACGTTTCAACATTAGTTTTGACATTTCGCAAATACCAAAATATTTTCCAATAGTTTTAATATTACTAATTAAAGTTTTGACATTTTCCAAAATTACAAATGGGTTTCACCCGGCATCCTTAGTTCGATCCGAGATCATTCAATAATATGGGCAAGAATAGCGAGGAGAATAAGCAACAATTATAACTTTATTGTCACCCAAAATTAATGCCGCAATAAATGGAAGGCATTGAAGAGAGGTGAATCTTTTACCATTTGTAATTAATTTGTGAATATTAGTAAATACTTTATTAATATATTTAATTAATAATAGGTTTCGAAAATTTGACCAGGATTAATAATGGTTTGTATATTTGAGGTTAACGTTAAATTTCTCAACCAATTCACATAAAACCAATTTTATTTATTTTAGGAAATCCTGATGGTCATCCGATCCACTCTCCCAACAATTACGATATTCGCTTTTTTAATGAATTAAGCGATGAATTCTGGCTGCAAACTAGTAATTGATTCGATCTTAATTATGATACTTTGTATATATTACTAATTCATTAAATTTATATTTACATTTTTTTCTTTTTATTTTAGATAGGTTACCCAGGGCATACCTGCAGCAGAGAGTGGATTGATGGACCTATAGGTATAGGGAACGACGCCAGCGTCGTTCCCGAAGCCGTAGCAGCAGCAGCAATAGCAGCGATCAGAGGAGGAGAAGAAGAAATAGAAGAAGAAGAAATAGGAATTAAGGTAAATACTAATTAATCATGAATTTATAATTAGATGGATATATATCACTAATGCGTAAAACTATAATCTTATTCTATGAATTTTGCGAAAAATAGACTCTCCCTTCCTTTCATTTTCCCTTCCCTTTCCTTCCCCTTCCCCTTCTCCTTCACTTTCGTTTCCCCTTTACCTTTCGTTCTTCCCTTCCCCTTTTCCTTCCCCTTCCCTTTCGTTTTTCCCTTTACCTTTCATTCTCCCCTTCCCCTTCCCTTCCCTTTTGTTTTCCCCTTCCCCTTCCCCTTCTTCTTCCCTCCTGAAATTGTCATTTTTAATCTTTTATTTTAGTTTATTATTTTTATTATATTTTTTATTATAATAATAAACAATATTCTTATATCAAATTTTCTTATTTTTTAATATAATATTGTTAATTGGTTTTTGATTTTTGGGCTTATAAAAAATAACTGATAAACATAAAAGCTATGTGGGTAAATAAAAATGATAATCCTTAATCTTCATTATTATGCCATCTAGAATCTATATAATTATTGCCGTTTTCAGAAATGTTGACATTAGAATGTCGATCATTTCTATAAATCGAACACACCGAACACACACCGAACACCCACCGAACACAGCAATTAAAATTAAAAAAAAACAAATTTTCCTTTAAAAAAAACAAAATTAATATATTTTTAGATAGTGTGCATAAAAAAATGTATAAAAATTATATTATTTACATATATGTATTCACTTGTATTTGCTTGTATTTGCCAATGTTTGGTGTGTTCGGTGTGTTCGTTTGTGTTCGGTGTGTGTTCGGTATAAATTTTCATATTTTCAATTGTATTCATATCTAAAAATGACAAAAATAGTTTTTATATAAAGTTATGCATGAATACTTCAAGTTTGCATAATTTTTTGTATGTGTTCACGGTGTGTTCGGTGTGTTTGGTATAAAATGGTCAAAATTTCAGATTGTCAACATTTCTGAAAACGGCAATAAAACATTTAGTCTGTATAAATAACTTATAATTGCGACCATCGCCTGTGATCTATTATAAGCTTATTAATCAATTAATACCTGATGCAAAGCAGCGGCTAAATTTATTCATATTGGATATTGGATGTATATCACGTATGATTATTCAATCAGATTATTTTGAAATATAAATTTATCAACGTAATTTTATTTATGTCACGTCGATGTTGTTTAAGATAATAAAAAAATTAATTCTGTAATATTTAAAAATATTAAAAATGATATAAAATTATATACATAAATAAAAAAAATTCTCAATAATCATTAATAAGTTCGTCCAATAAATAATTACATCAATAATATTATAAATCAACTTAATTCTCCAATAATCATCATTGTTATTGATATATATTAACCAATTAGGATCATTATGATTACATGCATGTGATATCTAAAAATAGATAAAATCGCGTGATTGTTTTTTTGTTTATTTTCAATTCTTTTCTTATTAAAACTTACAAAAATGTACCCACCAACTCATTCAAAAGAAAAGAATAAAAAAAAGGAAATAATATGCCCACCTACCCACATATATTTCCTGTTAATGAAGATGATGTCAGTGTAAAAACATTTAGACGAATGGAAGCATATGAGTTTGTAGATGCATCAGCTATTGACCATTGTGTAGGCTTTATTGAAATTGATAAATTATTTTATATCGTAGACAAAGAGGTTGATAGTGATGAATAACAATTTACAACAAAAAAAAATATCAAAAATTGCGTAATTATTGGATAAAATACATAATAATATCATATATTGTTATACGGTTTAGTATTACAAATACTGCGTAATTATTGGATAAAATACACAACAATATTATACGACTTAGTATTACAAATACTGCATAATTATTGGATAAAATACATAATAATAATGTACATTTTTATATGACTTAATATTAATAATACACTTTAAAAGATATTATAATAATGTGCATTTTATATACAATTACTAAATTCCTAGTTTTTACAAAAATAAATCAAATATCGTATAATTATTGGATAAATTGTAGTGTTGTACATTTTTATACACCTAGTTTTTACAAATATGAAACAAATACCGTATAATTATTAGGTAAATTATAATATTGTGCATTTTTATACAATTTTATACAATTATTATACACATCCTAGATATTTTATATATTGTATAAATATTATACAATATTAAGCTCATTTTGGATATAACCTATACAAGGCCTTACAAAAATATGATATAATCTGAATGATTTTTTTTATAGGGAGTGAATAACTCTGATAATTTGCGCTTTATCTTTTCAAACTTTTGGTAATGTTGGAATATAAAAACATTTCATTTTGTAAAACAGCATGTACCACAGGCTACGTCCCAAACTTGTATTTATTTTTGCGTGTATTACTGCTATTTTTATAAGACCTGGGACAAAATAAATCTTTGAAACTGACTGCTGACTCAGTTGTTATTTATTTTACAAATAAAACTATCAAATCTGGATCACGTGCCTAGCTAAAAATACTGGATCAGCGGGTCGGCAGTTAATTTCAAAAATTTATTTTGTATGAAAACAGCAGTAATAAAAAAACTTTTTTTGGCAAAAGTGATCTGCGTTCCAAATTGGAATGTCTTTTTTATTTTAAAAAGTGTTATAATATTTACTTAGGCAAGAAAATGCTAAATAGTAGATTTCCAACATATTCAGATATGTTTTAAGCAAAAATAATAAGCAAATACTAAATTTGATAAGGAATTTAATAAATACTGGATTACTTTGATGAAGAAAACATCAATGAATATAATAAAATATTATAGGTTAAATCTAGAATTTAAGAATTTAATGAATTATTATCGTATGATGGTCACTATGGTGAAAGTATAGCACTTGCTTTAAAGATTATAACTATGCAAGAATTAATTTATTAGTTGAAATTTTACACAATTATTACAATCATTGAACGTATTGTTAAGAATGGTTAGATTAAAATATTTAGATACTATTTATTAAAAGTGTTAAGAATACAAATAAATCTGATAATATAATAATTTTCATAAGATATACAGTAAATAATAATTTTAAAGTTAATTACTAAAGGACCTTCAATACATATCAACTAAATTTAAAAATGCAAATATTTGCTACTTCACAAATAAATAAATTACTGCATTCTTACCTTCAAACTTAGTATCAAGATAAAATTCATATTGACAAAATCCTTAGGGCCAGATGGCAGGTTCATTAAAATTTCCAGCTACAAAAGGACATAGGAAAATGAGTTGCTCCTTGCTGTATTGTGATTTATTGTATATGTTCTGATTACTTTATAATAGTGATACACACTTTATGATTAGTATAATTAGTGATATACAAAATTTTGATCGCTTTATTATAAAATAATCAATAAGATACCCGAAAAGGCAATCCTAGTGGTAAATCAGTTATCATATATCCACAACATGATCGATAATCCGAAGGGGTCCCGGTGTCGAGATGAAAATCTAGTTCTTTATACATATATAATTGTATTAGACACAACATGATTTACATACCGATACTTTTTTGACTGTATGCAAAATCGTAAATATATATTATTTATTATCTGAAAATTAAAAACTATTTTAATAACATATTGCGATGAAATAAATAATTAAGATTATTCATAATGAATCTTTTTTGTTAAGAAAAAACTGATATTCTCAATATAGTTTTAACATGGATCATCCTGAGTGTGAAAAAAAAAATGAAACATTGTTAATATAAAAGCTTATATTAATAGTTGGCAAAATGATTTAAGAAATAAAACCTATTACCCATGAAACGCATTGTTCTTTGCAACAATATTGATTCTGAGTGGATTAAAGAATAAAAATATAAATTGATTAATAATGTTTATGATTTAACGATCATTAAATGAGAAGATAAAGCATAATTACCGGACCGCATACTACATTATTACAACAGGTTACATACTAAATAATAAAATGTTTTTTAGTATCAAGAATTAACAATATCATACAAATAGTCAAAAACATGTATTCCGAATTTACTGATACTGAAGATTTCATTGAAATTTTTTGAAAAAAGTTAAACCCTTCGAATCGATAAATTCGGAATATTGGATACCGTCAAAATAAAGCCTATTACATTATCATAGCATTTGTCACCACAACATTTCTAAAACGGAAATTATATGTTAAGATATTAATAAGTAATAACATAAAAAGAAAAGAAATATATATATATTACCCCGCTACAGCATTTGTCTCCACAACGAGGTTCATCCTGTGTATACAAAAAAAAAGATAAGATGTATATTAATATTGACATACCATGTCATAGATAAAAAAAAATAAAGTATATTACCGGATCACACCACTAAATTTGCAAAAAAAATATATTAAATACTATTAGTGATAAGTAATACGTTGAATTAAATTACAAGATTTAAAAATAATCTGTTACCGGTTCATGGCAATCTAAAGAGTTTTCCTGAATGCGTTAAAAGCAAAATAAATTAGTAATTTAATCGAATTTATGAAATCAATCTCTGTTAATAATGAAATGATTCATACTATTGCGCACAGCCCGCCAGCTGGACGAGAAGTAACCATAAGAAAGAAATTGAATAGCAAAGCTACTAAATATATCATTGAAAAATTTTTAAAGAGTTTCATGATTTATTAAAGGGAATAAGTTAACGAAAATATTATTAATACAAAAAATTTTGAAAATAATGACTTTTTATAATTATCGATATAATGAGTATTTTCCTATTTCATTCTGTCCATTCTAACTATTAGAAAGTTTGGTTTTCACGCTTGAAATCAGAGTCATTTCACGGAAAGCATAATAATTTTCGCATGTCAGCACCATTATTATTAGCCCCAAATATTAATTTAAAGGAATTTATGCTCAGGATTTTACGGAATGTGAATAGTCTCCTTTAATTTATTCATTTCATCGTACTATTACCGGATCTGCGTTTAGTGCATTGAAAATCATTTACCAAGATAAAGCCAAAAATTCGAAATTTAGACAATTGTTCACGTGTAAGGTCTAGCCATCAATTGTGTATAAAATAAAATCCACAAATTTTTCACTTGCAAGGAAAATAACAAATTATTTTACATTTCTCAACGAAACTTTATCATTTTCACAAATTAGCCGGTATGAAATGTCTTATCTCGTTTCCCTTTTTCATCATTATTTGTATCATAATGAATATTGTTTCGGTTACTGAAGGTAAAATTCTTGGACGTATATTAAGAAGTAATTGCCTGTAAAAGAAAGAAAAAAAAGAATTAATTTGAATTTTAATTTATTTGGTATATAGCATACAAGGCTCTTATCCATAGTTTTATGGAATATGGTACATTGTGTCGACTTTATACCGAAGATGAATATGGTAATTACTTATCTGGTGATAAATACGATCGACCATGCCATAATGATGAGGATTATACTTATTATACACCGCAAACTACACATTATGTTGTTGCGCATATTCCCTTTAGCTTTGAAGATGATAAAAAGCGTGGTCCATTCCGCAAAGATAGTTGTCTAACTATACAAGGAACAGTAAATGATTGGGATTTTTATGAATCTTTTTATCCATGTTAAATAATTGTTTTTCAATATTTTCTTATATTCTTTATATTATAATAATTGCAATTGTAGCTCATGAAATATTAAATAGATGTCCATATTAAATTTGAAAAAGATTCTGTTAAATTAGCGTTATAAGTACCGGAAAACTGTACTTCTGTTGGTTGTAAATTTTCATTAAGTTTATAACTAACTTTAGAATTAAAATTCAATAAATTTTTGTGAGAGCAATTATTTATAAAATTCTAAAGGAAGCGAGTTATATATGTATACATTGTATCTTTCTTATTTGTAACTTTTTAAATCGCAAACTCATGCTTTATTAATACAAAATTAGCACGGAAAATACAATAAAGATAAATATATCACAAAAATTGAGACAACTATCCTAAGGCTATTATTTCTAATTAGTCTTTCCTATAAGGTTACTCAATGATTTTACCTTTTTTACTCTCGATTGCTCTCCACTTTGAGAAGCTTCAACTGGTTTCTGGGCCTCCTTCAACAACCATACAATAATCCCGAGGATTTTTTCCACTTACAGGACCCGCGACGAGGCTTGCGGACTTCGCTAAGGAAAGCAAGGAGAAAAAGTTGAGGGCCTTCTCCTTGTACAAGAGTTTGAAGGAGGTGTTGGCGAAACATGGTATTGGTGGCAACGGTATAGGCACCATTCGTCAGTTCCCACCGAGTAAGTCTCTTTGCACAAATATTCTTGACGTTGACCTGGCTAGGCTAACTTTTTTACCCATACTCTTAGAAACCTATCCGCTCAAAGATGATGACGAGGAGTTACAACAATGTGTTAAGGAAATAAAGCGTAGGCTGGGAAACATGGGGACTTGCCGATAGCAACGAACCATGCGTCGTGAATATATTTCAGCAATCCTCCACGCTTCGCTCTATATCGTCAAAAGAATAAACAACAAAGACTCCTCAACTCGAAGTTGTTGGTGAAGAAAGTACTGGTCGGGTTGATTACGCAATCAAGGCTCTCGAGAAACTTATTTGTATAACGGAAGGGAAATTGCATCAGGTGACCATGGGCTTTGCTCAGAATTTAGTACAATGCGAGAGCGCTCTACAGGTTAATAAAAAGAATAGGAAACGTAAATCAGGCGAGGCGTTTGGGAAGACTTCGACTATATCTACGGCATCGTTACAACAGGCGCAGAGTGGTATTTTATCCTTTTCGCCTCGGATGGTTCGATATCAAGCACGAGCAAGGATCCCCTAAATATTCGATTTTCCGAATCTGCTTTGAAGGAAGGATCAGAGGACGAAAAGGAGTTGCGTAAAACGTGAAGCGGGTTATGGAGGTTGTCGTTGGGTTGTTGAAGGGTGTATGGATGAAGAACCTGATAGGAAGAGGGCTAGGATAGAAGCTATCGATTAAAAAAACAATAGCATAGACGTCATGTATCCGGGGCAAACCTTTGTATTTTATTTTTCGCATGTATTAATAAAAAATTAAAGTGATCAACGTGAACAATTGTTCACACACGTGATTTTTGATCGTGAAGATTATTCATATGAATACATGTTCGGTAAGCTAACTTTAGTTTATTTTGGAAGTGTGAGAATCTCGCAGTAGTAGTGTTAGAATAGCTGTAGAAATTTACCGTAAATGTAGGAGCAAAGAATAAATAATATGACGCAGGAACTTGCCTAGGATCCGCTCACTTGAAAGCATGTCATATATTTCACTTGCTACTCAATATTTTACTGGTGAAAATTAATAAAGATTTTCGTTTTTATTTTAGAAAAAAATAAATTATAAATTTTGATCACATGTAAGCACGAAAAACAAGTTTCATAAGCATATTACACTAATGGAGCTATAATTATTGATTCCTGCGTTTTTTTCTTGATTTTCTTGATTTACTATTCTCCCCTTTTTTACCCCTATCTAGTTCCTTTCTTTTGCAGTGCCTTTAAGCTCGTCTAGAAATTGTAGATGATCTCCTCGAAAGACAGTTGATGCATTTTTGTGATCAATAATTCCGATGAGCTGTTGATTGCTTGATCGATTCCTTAGATCATGCAGATGATTATTTGTGACATAAGATTCTTGGAATACATCAGCCGGATAGGCGACCAATAAACCAATAGAGCCAACTTTACATATTTCAATTATCTTATCGATTATGGGTTTATTTGATTCCTCATTATAAACATCTCCGTTTTTATTCTTGTAAAACATATCTGGATGGATCGTACCAAGTGCCCCCGCCATTTCTTTAACTACATAACGTAATTTCACTTGAACAAAAACTGGAACCGTAACTTGCTCAAATTCAACAAAAAAAATGATATCAGGACCACAACGATCCTCTGGAAAATAAAATGTTGGACGCGTCTCAGGCGATTCATTAAAGAATTTATCCAATGTGTAACCTGCGGATGCATTTGCTACTCGTGGAACAGTAACATCAGAGGATTTGACAATCTTTGGTGATCCTATACAGAAAGCAGGCAAGTTATATTTCTTAGCAACTTCAGCAAATACAGGCATATTTCTAATATCACTCCGCCCGTTGAATATTTGCTCAAATTCATCAGGTAAATACATTTGCCACAATGTTCCCCATGAACTCGCATTATTGACTTTGGACATCATATTTAAAATATCTTTTGGAAGACTATCATGATCCTTAAAGAAGTTGAAACCAGCAGTGAGAGCAAAGGGTTCGTCAACATAAGCGACTAAAGATTTCTTTCCTTCCAATGCAGGATGTACATTTACACTTGAGATTCGCAACTTATCTTCATCTATACCTTTACATACTTGCCTTAGGTGAGAAATAGTAGGTGGGTTTACAAACTGGAGACGCCCGAAACCACTTTCAACTAATGACATTTGACTAGTATCAGTGACCCTCCGGAATAGTAATAGGCAAGTGTTACGCTTTTATACAAATTAAGAATATTAGTTGACAGCACATGATTAGGTCTTTCCATCTTAATGATCCTACATAGCTGGTGATATAGTGATTGATCATTGTCACTAGCCTTTGTTAAGACCTTCCAATGTACATCAATAACATCTTCAGCCGGAAGACCCATAATAATATCTTCTACGCAGGTAACAATGGGACGAAATCGGCCACGAAAGTGATTATAAAGACAGTTATATTCATTGTCTGTCAAACTCACAAGATTATTAACATAGTTCTTCACATGAGCAATATCCTGCCACCCTCCAAACTCTGTAAATTTAGGTATCTCAGTCTCTGGTTTCGAAATTCCTGAAATACGAACATCCTCAAGAGAAAGAATTCCGAGTCCAGAACCACACGGAATGACACAATAATTGACCATTGATGGTGCTGGTTGTCTCAGTGCTTGAATTATGGGAGACAAGAGTGAGCGTTTCTGTTTACCTGTTCGTGATTTAAACTTTCCCTTAAGTACCGTTTCGAGTACTTGAGTTTCATCAAGAATAATGACAAACGTTTTGTTAACTGAAATTTCTTGATATATGTTATCAATGTAAGTCATTACAGACAATGGTGTGCAAGTATTGAGTTTCAACATAAGGGCAACAAACATATCATCATTATAATCATAAAGCTTTCCAAATATACCTTGACAAGTTTGTATTAGAAGCCAACGCTGTTTGTTGAATGCAGATGCACTTTCCAAACAATAGTTTAGTATAAGAAGTCGGGAGAGAATTGCACAACGCACAATTCCTAATGCACGTTTGCGGGTTTGTTCAAAATCTTCTGTCATTTTTGTTTCAAGATAAGTTTGGATTTTCTCGATATCAGCCGAACCTCCATTTCCTTTTCTAGACGCGACAAAATAAAGCCCCCAGTTCTCACAAAGTAATTCATAACAAGTCCTCGTTTTTCCACATCCAGATGTTCCTAAAAAAATCAATAAATTGTTCTTTGCTTTTGCAATCGCGGACTGAACATCTGAAACCCGGGTAATTGGTTCATGTTTTTCATCACCTCCGGGGAGATTGTACTTTAAGAGTGAAGGGCGTTCACCCGTAGAGGAAGCGGGTACAGTTGGTTTAAGTTGTATTCGTGATTCGTATGATGGCAACGGATCATTATTCTTTATGTATGTTTTGAGAAATTGACCGTGTTTGCTGTTGAGAAATTCTTTGAAAATATCCTTAGGTTTGGGTGTAGTCACTGAAAAGTTACAAACAGTAATAAAATGAATACTATTGTTAAGAAATCTTTTTAGCTAATTACGGAAAAAAGATAATGTACCTTGTGAAATGCCTTGTTGAGAAGGACCTACTTTTAACGCGAAAAAGAAAGAGATCAGACAAAACTCGATATTATGTTACTGCAAATTTCTTGTTCGAGAGGTAAAACGTTGGGAGACACTTACCAGTGGCGGGGGCTACAATGGTGGGAACTATGAAAATATGAAGGCATTTTGACTTTGGTTTTTTGTCATCATTATTGAAATATTCTTTAAATTCAACCATAGATTCCATCATTGCGCCAAGATCTTCAATTTCATCTTTTGTATAAATTTTATCTTTAAGGTTCGGAAGTCTGAGTTCAACTTTATAAAGATCCATACTGTCATGATCTTGAACTGCCCTTTTTACTTTTTCCTACGAAAGAGAAGCTCTTTGAAGTTTGAAACAGTGAATTTATCAAAGGCAACATCAATTTTATCATCATTAGTATATACTTCGTCAACGAATTAGTTTTAGAAGCTTCTCCTAGAATCAAACAATTTACTGAAGCTATCATTGTGCTTCTGTAAGTGCTGTAAGTGATAAAATATATTTTAGAGAAAGGTAGCTAGAAAGGAAAGTATTTAGAGATATAGGTGTATATATACTTTTCTGAATACATCATGACATAGACTCTTGCATAATTTTTTAATATAGATACTTCGACCAAAATCAATAAGCATAATAAAAAAAGTAATTTATCAGTACATGATTATTACGGTTTTATCATTACTCATTAGATTTTTGATGACGAATTCTCAGGGTATTTATTAAAAAAGGTGAATTCATGTTACGGAATTTTTAGGTCGTACGAGTGGTACGATTGACTAATCAGAGTGGCTTTTTTTTATTGGTAAAGCACAGAATATTTATATAAAATCTATTTTTAGAAGCGGGTCGGGATTACTATACCTTTTAATTTAAATGGTAAATATTTTATTAATAAATTTTATTTTAATTAAAAAATTTAAATATACAAAGATTGATTAATCCATTTTTAAAATTTATTTTTTGTTTTTAATTTGTTATCCTTAATATATCTCAATTTAAAAATAGGCAGTATCAAGAAAAATTCTTAAGAATTTTCTTGACAATCGTAATCTTAACTTTTATTTATGTCGCGAAGTTATAACTAACATTCTTGGCCCACCTTCCAGCATCCGATGACCAGATTTCTTGAAAATACCTGAACATCCTCAAGTATTAGAACTTGAAATCTACTATACTCTGTGCTATTTTTTCTTTACCTATAGTATTAAAGATTCTATGCATCTTTTGTCTCCCCTGGCGTCAGTCGCTACTTCCAAGTTTCTAACCAACACAAGGAATATCAGTTATTAATTCTTTACTTGATACTTTTTCCTACCAGTCTCTAGCTTTTTTGCTCGATAAATGACTCCCTAGCATGTTTTTTCTGTGCACTATCTAGTGGAATCTCCATATGATTATATCGAGAATCGCTTCTTTTCATCTTTATTTACATTGCAATTATGTCCGATAATACTGATTATCTTGGATATGCTTATGCTTTTTTGTAAGTATTAAATATGTTGATGACAGGACACAATCCTCAATGCATTCGTAATTCACAGCGTGTATATATCTTGCAGGGTGCTGACTTTGGAAATTCTACAGTAATTTCTTCAGTGCATTTCTGCTTTGAACTTGCAAGGTGTCCAAATTTATGAAATTGCTAACAATCTGTACCTTATCAATCCCGATGTATGTGGGGAGTTGACTATTAAATGAAATAAGTATTTACGCTGTACAAATAATTGAAAATAATGTAATTAAATCTCTGATCTGAAATAAATTCTTTAATAAAGAATAGAGCAATGCAACTAAATAATTTTTATTTTAACTGAATTTGCACCACAAACATAAGCTACAGTATATACATGATAAAGTACAATTATTTTACTACAATGAAATATTAGTAATTTTATGTTACGTAACCTTCACATATAAAAATATAAAATCCCGATTGATACTACAGTACAAATAATAAATAATTACACCATTTATGACATCCATATATTTTGGAGGGTACTTCTACACAATAACGGCCACCTCCTGGATATGCAACGACTAATCCAAGTTCATTCACACTTAGTTCTCTCGGAAAAAATGTGGCACAAGCGACTCCAATTCGTTCCATACCCAATAATTTCTTGAATTCGAAATCTTTCGTTACCTCCAGTTTATTTGAAAACTCCATTAATCTTTTAACAAGCATGGTAATCTTTTCCTTAAAATGTCAGATTTGTCAGTGAGATTGTCCAACAGATTCGTGAGAGTACATCAATTAATTTTTTTATACTTACTTCGGTCATTTTGTGTTTTGATTCACATAGAAACACCTTGTTACAACATATGAAGATACCATCCCACTCCATGATTGGCTTACCAGTTTTGTCATGCATAACTCATTTAGGAAAGTCTGTGACAGGACTTGAGCATTTTGTTAACCACAGCCAATCTCGTTTCATCTTCCAATGCGACATCCTCGACTTGTGTCCACATAGAACCATTTTTTACTGCCATAAAGATACGAAGCACTGATCCGGTAAAATTTGTTAGTTTGAATATCCTCAAGTGACGTGATAATTTTGGATACTTTATTATTATCTTCAATGTTTTCTAGTCCTCTCGCCTCCACTCTCTTTAACAATTTACTGAAATCTTCATTGTTGCGCATTTCAAATTGTTCAAATTTGTCCAACGGCATACCTTCATTATCATAACATTGGATATGAAAAGTCTTCATTTCCAGATAATTTTCTAATATGATAATAGTTAGCAAGATATCACACAGACACGTGTTAAAGACAACAATATGTGTAACGAGCGCGTGCGTCACGTTGACTTAAAAGCTTCCCAGTTTCAACGACACAGGTTCGTTGTAACTCGTTGCAAATCCTTCGTCAATCAACATTTCCGCACATAAGGTCTTATGTTCTCCAGGTTTTCGTAATGTTATTTGATTAATATCAAATTTTCCTAGCTGGTTTTTTAGTTCGGTCTTAATTTGTTTCTTCAGTGCATTAACGTTATTTCCCTTAAAAGAAATTTCCACCGGTTCGCCTTTCCTGTATTTGAACCAGATATTCATTATTTAATATTTATGTTCAGAAAATAATATAAGAAATAAGAGGCAAATACTGCTTTATTTAGAATAGTGTGTAAAGACGAAGAGTAGGAGACAAATACTGCTTTTATCAACTTTTAAACTTTTATCATTGGCACGTGGTACTAAAATTATCTCAAACTTTTTATATTCACTATACATGTAACGTGTATTATGACATAATGTGATTCAAACTTCGTACGTAATAGATTTTTCACTGATTTTATTATGATTCTATAGCTCGCTAACTACGATACGAAATTCTCACACAAACTATATTTACAAACTTACCCACCCGCACAGATCATATAAAAGTTTCAATTTTAAGAACTTACTGAGATTGATTAAATTTCAATCCTATAGGCTTCGTTTTCACAATATTCCGTTCTTTTCTGTATTATCCATGATATACTGCGTCAAACTTTTGCTGTGCTATGGAGAGAATCATATGAATGTTTTCACTGCGCCTATTATACGGTCAGTGGCGAAGATCAAAATGCCGATATATAGTAAGAAAAGTAATATGTCCGTTTTATTTGGGACATCTATAAAGGAGGAAAAATAGATTAACATCGTGATGACATGTTTCAAGAATCTAGCCGAACAATAAACCAACTTGCCTTATTATTACTTTGCGGAATATACGATAAATGATATTGACGATGTACTGTAAATAATGATAAGATCTGAACAGTTGAATTTTTGTTTGACAGATAAAAGGATTCACTAACCAGGACATCACCTTTTTATATTTGCAGGATCGGTTTTGTTATAAGCTTTTGGGGGGAAATTACATTAATATCAACGGCATCCCCTTAATTTAACAATAAAGAATTTAACGCTATCCATAAGTTTGAGAATAAAAGCCCCTGGATCTTCGCTGGCAATCTTATTGCCCAATAATTTGCCGATCCAGATTTCCTAAATTACCATGTGTAATATACATATACGCTTGAACAGTAAAAAATTGGTATATATTATCTAAAAGATCGTTAATCGCCACGAGAAAAATATTTTACTACATTGCTTGGGTCATTTAGCACCCTAAACGTTTTTTATTTGCAATACATTGAGCCCTCCTTTGATGCTACGCATCTGCAGGAGATAGCCTATTCTAATGGGGTTCTTTTTTCGAATTTATGAGAAAAAAGGGCTTTTATTTTCTTTAAGGCAAAAAGTTCGAGACGTAGTCCATGATATATGCTATGTGCCTATGTCATATGATAATCGTGAAGACTTCCAGCCAATAGAATCAGGATCTACCGACTAATAACGTTAATGACGTATTACCTAGGTATTATTGCGCATGAAATATGCGAAGCTAAGCCACCCGCATGATTCGAAAAAAAGAACGAAGTAACGAAGTAACGAAATAATAATAATTCTCTTAGGCTGTTACCGGAGAGATAATAGGACTCATCATTGGTGAGGTTTTTCTTTCGTATCTTCCATCACGATAATAATAACCTCTATCACTATCATATCCTCCGTATCCATCGTATCTATTATATCCATCATCATCGTCGGAATCATTGTCGTGGCTACAATCACTATCATCATCTGCCATATTTGGCACCTCTTCATTCGTTCCTTTCTCTTCCTCATCTTCGGAATGAAAATACACATCGTCATCATCGTCTGCTTTAGAACCCTCTTCAATCGAATCATTCGCTCCTTCTTCTTCCTTAAAATAATCTGTATCATCTGATGTGTCACTAAAATTATCATCTGAGTCGTGGGCTGAAGTAGTAGCCACGATCTCATTCACACGACTCTGGTGATCACTAGTTTTCGATTTGACTTGTTCTATAATGAATTCGATTTGAGGGTTAGTGAATCTTGAAATTTTGTCAGCACTACAGGTGACCCGATTAAACCATATACCCTGTTATACCATCAATCTTTTTCAGAGTTACGAGGTCATATTCATAGCCAAATAGCTTATTGATTTTCTTACTTTACAGGTCATTACACGTAAATATCCATCGGAAACGCCCGTAAGGTATGGTTTCGTAAGTTTCTTATCATTAGATCTAAGCTCCACGACTTTATCTTCGAACCTTTCGGAGAATAAACACCAAGCTGTTATTTCTGCCTGCTTTGCTATGATCAATTTATTTCTTGCAACATTTGCTTGACAGAAGAATTGGCAAGTTTTTGATGCTTATCTAGGGTTTTGAGAGGAGAAAACTTTATATGTTTCAAAAGTTGATCGTCAGATGAGAGAAGCTCTTCCAACAAACCTTGAACGAATTCGGTTACTATATTCGGATCTACCGCCGATTCATCTTGATCATTAACATAGTTAACGGTTTTCCCGATTTCTTCCATCTTTTCCAAAGCGTTTCGATCGTTAACTTGGTTGACGGTTTTCTAGATTTCTTCCGATCTTTCCGAAACTTCCCGATCGTAACGGTTTTCCCAATTTCTTCCGATATTCCCGAAGCTCCCCGGTCGTTAATGGTGTTCGAATTCACAACAGAACTCGCAATATCTTTCTGGACTTGAAGTGATTCCGGTACCTCCAGCATACTATCTTCGGTGACTAACTTCTCCGATTCACGCTGGAGTTTCTTCTCTTTATTGCGTTACCTAATACCATCGCTAATGCTTTTCTTATACGCCTCGTCCAAGAAATTATCCACCTCTTCTTTCTGCGATGACTTCTCATGGTGGTCTACACCCGAATTGAAGTTAGATGAGTTATTGTAGGAGTATCATTTCCATTTGAGTCATTTTGCAACTGATTCTGTTCCACTTTCGTGAGTCTATCTCTAAACTCAACATTCTCAGATTTCAACTCCTCGATTCTTGCCTTGAGTTTAGCATTCTCGGCATCACGCCTCGTTCTCTCTTCCTCAGTCATTCTTAGAGCCTCAGAAATCCTGCGCTTAAATTCAGCTATCTCAGCATCAAACTCTGAGATCTTTCTTCTAAGATCTACATTCTCAACCTCAAGTTCAGTGATACGTTGTTTTGATAATTCAAGATCAGTTGACATGATCTATATATAACTAATACACTGCGTATAAACATTCAAAGTAAAAAAATATGTACGATAAATTCATCATTAAACTTCGGCCTCTCGAACCTCGGTTGTTGATCGAAGTCACTCTATCGAAAAAGTCGTCCCAAAGTTGCACACTTGTCGGCGGGACACCATTAACCTTTGTAGTGGTCTTCGATTTAGTACATTTCGGAGAATATGTTACTGGTGGGGGAATGCACGACAACGCTTCTTCCAAGCTGAGGACTGGAAACGAATACGCGTTATGCTAGGGCAAATGACGAAAAATACAGACTATACCAGAACTCCAGACACTTACGTGGCAACTTTACATTGACATGGATATGCTCTTCGAAGGTGAGTCTGGAAAATATTTCGAAATCTTTTTCGTTGCAAGGGGTCCTGTAGTGTGAGATTGCTTAAGAGATCGTCGCGATCGTCAGGAATTTCCTTTTTCCATAAGCTTAAGCCCGTCTGCGGGAAAATTGTCGAACTCGGGTGCTTTTTTCGCCTTAATAGCGTCCTTGAGGTGTCCAACAAGCTGGTCCTGATTAATATCGACAGGAAAAGCGTTCGCTAGAGTATTTCCTTTAACGAGGCAAAGCAAAGTGATAGACATGTTTCGGCTTTTATAGATAAGTGAGGACGAATTTTATTTGCGAAAAAAATACTGTGTAATTTTGTTGTCCGATCTGGTGATCACTTACTGACCACCCTGAAGATCGTTCCAGCATTTGAGACGATAAATTCGTTCTCCGCAATAGTTACCGCAACCCATTTACCCGATAATTCACTACATTCATGATCAGCGATAGGCAAACGATATTCAGAAAAAGAGAGCTAGATATAAATTGTTGCTTTATTTCTTTTTTCAAGAAGAGAAAAGGGTTTTTTCTTTATGATCTCCATTGTATATAGATTAGATCTGTCACTATTCCTTAAAGATAAGGAAAGCGCTCTAAAACTAACCCATGATATGTTTTCGTGTTTCTTCTGGATCATTAGTTAAAATAGAGTCGGGTTTTGTTAGATTTACTTACCTGACAGGGGGAGGAAACTGTTATAGAAGTCACATGATTCGGATCGTTACCGATGGTAAAGGTTTTCCAAGTCTTTCCAAATTTTCCGACCCATGATTAGTCTTTTAATTTATTTTTTATCTTTGTTAATTTATTTAATTCACTCTTTTTACGTACATAAATTTTTTTTATGACAATATCGAATCTTTTATTTATAGCTATAAATTATTACAAAATGATACCATTTCATGCTAACAATTTTCTATTTTAGTTTTTTTCATTATAAACTGAACGTTCAATATTGACAAAACCAGAATCTGTCTTGGCAGTCACATCAGTACATGTATTATTATTTACAGTGAATATAAGATTCTCACCACTACGAAAACGTTCAAGTGACATAAATTTTTCATTGAAATCTTCAAGGCCGTTGAAATTAATTTCAAGGGTATGAGAAACCTTGGCCAGCTTAGGCTTAAAGTCCATCAATTTATTGACTACGCCAACGGCAGTAAAGTTAAAGCGTAAAACTTGAGTTATTTTGACACCGAACCCACACATTTTTTACCAATAAGCCATTTACTAGTGTGATTCCCAGGTTCAAGTTGAACCTGATCAGGAGACCTTTTTCCATATTCATACGTCCAATAATCCCCGGTAATACTCTAAGAACCCCCAGTTTTCAAGTGCCATTCGTCTGATATAATCTTGGTACTTTCAGATTTTTTCATTAGGAATCCGACCTTTGATAATGCCCCCAAACTTTCAACAGTACGATTTTTCATTTTTGGAAAGTAATATTCTAGCTCATATAGTGCACTTCTGTTATTAGTTGCATCTGTAATTGGAAAAAAGCTAATTGTAACAGATTCAAGATAATAACCACTACCTAAATTGGAAAGTTGCTTCCAATTTTGATTAAGCAATTGACCTGCTCTACATTCAGATATATCAGCACTGATTAAAAGCATTCGGTTGAATTCATCATCATTATAAATATTTGCATGGAAATGAACACAGATACCAAATATTTGAATATGACCTTCACTTTCAACAGATGCCACAGAAGAAACTTTAATGACTTTTCTCCCTTTAATATCACCACTATGGCCACCATCATTGCCACCACCATCACCACCATCATTATCACTATCACCATCACTATAATCTCTATAATCTCTATCATCATCTTCATCTTCATCATTTTCTTCCTTTCCAAATTTTCATCTTTTTTTATTATTTGACTTATTTCCACCAGGTTTACTGGGTCCTCCTGAAGTACTACTACCGCCACTGTTACTTTTGCAATTAGCTGTTACCATCATTTCATATACAACTTTAAATTCACCATCATATATTCCTCCAAGTTGCTCTAGAGTTGATTTACTTAAAGCTGCTGTTACCACAACAGGTAATGCATGGAAAGTTATAATCTCCATGAAAGCTGGGACCAATATAATATACTGGTTGCAATTCCAGTACATGGAGTGGAATATCACATGTGATATAATTATATCACATGTGGTATTCCACTTACTCTAGATTATAGTACCACATGTAATCTAAATATCACATATAATCTAAATACCGCATGTAATCTAAATATCACATATAATCTGAATATCGCATATGATCTAAATATCACATATATAATCTGAATGTCGCATACAATCTAAATGATGTGATCTAATTACCACATATAATCTAAATAATACAGTCTAAATACCACATATAATCTAACATTTTATTATTTCTTATACCATTTTTACATTCTAATTATGTATTTAAGTCTTTCTTGATATTTGTGTTTTTTATGTTAATATACTTTTATTACCACAATATAATCTAATTACTACACACATATAATTTAAATACCACGCTTTTCTTCTTATTTCTGAGTTGTTTACATGTTAAATTTTATAATGCTATTGTCAACCTTCTGTAGCTGTTTGGATATCTAGTTTTATGTCGAGGTGTTAAGCTTCTGCGCCTGATTGGGTGCTGGATTCTATATTGGAGTACTTACCCTTTGCGCCTATTTGGTTGCCTTTCTAGATACCGAAATAGAGTAAAAAAAAGGTGTCAGGTGGCGCAGTAATTCGATCTAGATCTGTGATTAATTTTGGCTGGACACTATGTCATAATTCTGGCCGATCTTTTGGGTATGTAATTTGAGGATCCAGCCTGGCACCATGATAGTGACCTGGTTGCTATCGTGAAACTGTCATGGAACTGTCATGGAACTGGTAGTTTGCCAGCTTGAATGCCGAGTTGTTATATCCAAGTATCTGGCCGAAATTGTGAAATAATGCTGGCCAGTACTGCATCTTACTGTGCCAGTCACGTGATTTTTGCTAACCTGCGGGTCAGAGAATTCGAAATGCAAATATAAATATATCACATCTTGTTCTATAAAAAATCATCAAAGAAGATACTAGAAGTACCTTGTTAAGTTTTTTTACCGTCCCTATAAAAATTTTCTATTCCTATAAGAAAAATTCTTGAGGATGCTTTTAGGGATAATCTTAATATCATTTTTGGGCTTCTTAATGCTCCTAGTAAAAGTAAAGTTATATGAAAAAAAAATATCGAATCCATCCTATATGTATGCTGTCACCAAGAAAATTTGTTAGTGATGCTCTTAGTGATGCTCTTAGTGACACCCCTGTATACTTTTTTCGAAATTTGGAGACGCTCAGTTGTCTTCCTTTATATCTGTCACTATGTCACTAAGAGTCACTAAGAAAAAGTAAAGTTCTAGGAAAAAATCAAATTTTCTATGGTATATCAGTATGGTATATCTATCAGTATGCTATATGTATGCTATATTTTGAGCATCACTAGTGTCATAAGTTTCATATACTAACCTGTGATGCAATCTGTGACATGTTCATTATGTTTTTTGAGATTATTAGGCTATTTTATTCCTTTCTTGATTACTGTCACTAGTGTCACAAGTAAAAGAGTAATAAATTTTAGAAAAAAAATCAAAAATTTTCTATGCTATCCTAATGCTATATATGTATCGTGAGTATATGTATGATATATATGTGGTGTATATATGTTATAAAAAATAAAAAAAAAGTTAGGATTTAGCCGATTTTTCCAGTAACGCCTGTGCCACCTGTAACACTCATCAAAAAAACTTTCTTTCGACCTAGAATTCCTAAAGAGCCTATCATCTGCGTTATAAGCTTCTGTCACAAGTTCTATCACAAGTTTTTTTTCTAATGACAAGTTGTATCATTTTCGTTTACCTCTAAATTATCTACCAGTTTCTCCGCTAAAGCTAAGTCTACCATCCTTTTTTGATGGTATTGTTCCCTTTTACGGTGCTTTCTAGCATGATCATTGCAATATCCATATCCAGAATAAGATAATTTTTCACATTCTTTGCAAAATACCTGAGAAGGAGAATTGCAGGACCCCGGAAAATACTTATACCCTATAAAAAAAAATTTTACTTAAAATATATTTAAAATATATTTAATTTTCTTTAAAATATACTTAATTTTCTTATTTTATACTTAAAATATACTGAAAATTGAATTTTTGCAAAATTTGAATTAAATTGTATTTAATATATACTTAAAATATATTTAATTTACATTTAAATTTTGCTTATTTCAGTATATTTTAAGAATATTTAAAATAAGAATATTTTAAGTATATTATTATATACTTAAATTATACTTAAATGATATTTAATTTTTGCCTATTTAAATATATTTTAAGTATAAGATAAAATTTTAAATATATTTTAAGTATAAAATAAAATTTTAAGTTTATTTTAAGTATATTTTAGCAAAAATATTTTTTATAGGGATATAGGTAAGGTCCCAAAAATATTTTTTATTAGTAGCTCTAAGCATAGGTTTTTACTATGATCGCTAAGCATTGTTGATATCTAACCTTAAAAATTATATAAAAATAAGCAAATCAATCTTCTAACCTAATTAAATTTTTATTATAACACATATAATTTATAAAATATATTTATTAATTAATATATTTTATTAAATCCAATTTTAAATATGTTGTGAAGCTAAACTAAACATAATATACAAGTAGATTAACAATATTCAATTAATAAAGTTAATAAACAGTAAAAGAAAAATTCGAAATTAATACTATTACAAAAAATGTAAATTTCTCCATAAGTATTATACTTACACCCATAAAAATTAATATGTAGGTAGTTTCGACCTTGCTGAACAATTTTCAATTAATTTAGAAAGTCGATTTCATTTGACCAAAGATGTGTAATTACGCTCTGAAGTTGTAAACGGAGAAATGAAAAATTCGGAAGTTAGTACCGTTATGAAAATGCACTTTTCTCCATAAGTATTATACCCACACTCATGAAAATTTATATATAAGTAGTTTCGACCTTGCTGAACAACTTTCAATTAATTTAGAAAGTCGATTTCATTTGACTGAAGTGGTGTAATTACGCTCTGAAGTTATAAACGAAAAAGTGAAAAATTTAAAAGTTATTACCGTTAAAAAAAATATGCTTTTCTATATAAATATCATACTTAGCCTTATGAAAATTAAAATACAAGTAGATTTAACTTGCTGAACAAACTTACTTAAGCATAAAAGATAATTTGATATAACCAAAGTGGTGAGTATTGAAATTATATTTAAAGTAAAACATATTTATAGTAATTTTACTATTTAACAAAATAAACATGTATAATATAGTAATTTTATATTAAAAATAATACACTGAGTTTAATAAAAATTAAAAAGATACTATTGACAGATAATTAATAAAACATTGAAAAAAAAAAATGAAATTTCATCAAAAAAAAATTTTTGTTTATGTATTTATATAAAATTGTGAAATTGTAGTACAAAATTAACACTCACCGTTAGTGAAAATAAAATAAAAATTAATTATAAATTCAATATATAATATTTTAAAAAGTTATATAAATATGAAAAATAAGCAACTAAAAACTCTTAGTATTTTAAAATAATACCAAAAATATGCAATTTAATTATCTTACATAGTATAAAATTTTCTTAAAATTAAGCATTATAAAATTCTTACATCATAAAACTTTACTATGTTGGCTAAGCACCTTGGTACCTTACATATATAAGCATTTTCCGGGGTCCTAGAATTGCGATAAATAAAACATCCTTCCAGATGGTAGCATCCTCGATTGCAAATCTTACCACTCCTGTGGATATAAGTACATTGATAAAATACCATTTTTAATAACTATGAATTGTTGATTTATGTATCGATCTATATAGTTCAGAATTAATTTTCATTTTAAACTTTTTTCTTCTGGAGTATATAGTTTCTCTCGAACTGTATATTTGCGATATAATATCATAATCAAACAATCCTCGCTTTCAGAGTTCCTCTCCAACGTACCCTCCGTCCTGTACTATCAAGGACAGTGTTGGCACATGACCGGATGTGACCTAAATGACTTAGTGACTAAGTCATTAGTCATATGGTCATTTTAGCTTTGAAGAATTTATGTGACTTGGTCATAACGATATATGATCACGTGATTTAATATGATTTAATTTTTACCGTTATAAAATTTCAAAATTTATTTATTATTTAATATATCATAAATTTTTACAACAAATACTATAAAGATTAAAACATATGAATTCATTTTTAAAGTGCTGAATAAATCTGATTTCCCTGTAAATAAGCAGGAAATCCTAAATTAGAAATGAACAAAGATCGTAACGGCCATTTTGCTGTCAGATTGTCTGCAGGATGAATTGTTCTTCCTCCAAAATTAAAGTCATTATCCATTTCACCATCTAAAAGTATTTCATCTTCAGAATGATCAAATGTATTTTCACGTTTAATAGCTTCAATCCATTCTTTAACAAATATATTCCATCCTTGTTCTTGTTCTTCAGTATGAGGTTTGGAAGAGTCATTTAAAGTCAAATTATTACTTTCATTTTCACCATTATCATCGTCACTAACCAACAAATCATCATCAGTTAAGTTATTAAATTCAGGATTATTTATATTATCATCTTCAATAATTGGTGTTGCTATATGTAAACGCTGAACTTTAGTATCTAATTCTTTTGCATTTTTTTTTGACGATGATAAAGTATATCACTTCGAATCTGACTCATAGCTAATACTTTTTTGCTCTAAAATATTAAATAATATGAATTAAATTTTTGTGTAATAAATAAAATAAATATTGATATAAAACATACCTTTAATTTATTTCGCCTATTCGTGTGAAGAAAACCCATACTACTCCACAATCTTTCAACGGATGCTGAGTTAATACAGACACCATGTATGTGTATTGCAACTTTTGCTAATTCTGGTCCAATACCAGCTGTAGAATCCCAATAATTTACCAAATTACCTTTAAATTGTGAAAATGTTTCAAGGTCATAAGGATCTTCACCATGTTTATATAAAATCATTTCAGCTACAATTGATGAAGGACGGGAATTAAAAAAAGCTTGATAATAGTATTTTAACCATTTTCCAATATGAGTCCATGTTAAATTATTATTTGTAACTTGAAAATTTTCTAATTTGTATTGGGGGTGAAGAACAATAGAAAGAATAAGGAGCGGCTGCTCCCACTCCTTCCAACGGTTTTTGATTCTTTCAACCATTCGTGAACCAAAATCAGTATCTTGGTGATTTTTAAAAATCTTAATAGTATTTGCAAAACAATGTGTTACTTCAAACAATCGTGCAGTATCCTTCTGCAATTTATTTAAAAAGCCACATAGTGGATAAAGCATATGTTGTAGTAAAAAAAGGGTCGACCAAAATTCTGAATCATTTATAGTATCAGCAATGTCATCAGGAAGTTTTCGGTCACCATTTTGACTTGAAGATTTATCTGCAGATGCTGAAGGTATTCCATTTTGACGTGTTACATTAGCCCGATGTGGATTGAATTTTGCTGAAATAAACTTTAATAAAAAAAATTTAAATATTATATTTTTATTGATATAAAATATTTATTAAACTAATAATATTTACCTTTAATGCTGCTTGAGTTTTTAAAATAGAATAAAAACAAAAGTAATAACTGTTCCATCGAGTATCTCCTGGAGATGCTAAACATATGTGTTTATTATAAATTCTCATTTGTTCATCACGAAGATTTCCAGTAAAATACACTGATTTATTAAAATAAGTAACTAATCGGACTGCTTCCTTTAATATTCTTTGATATAATTCTTTCTCTTTTAAAATGTCGCCAAAAACAAGATTCATTTGATGTGCCATGCATGGTAAAAAAATTTTACTTGGATATTTTCTTCTTATTTGCCGTCTAGAAAAAATAAAGTTAAATTATTTTTCCATTAATAAATTAATAAGTATTATAATAATGAATTAAAATTAGGTTTATTAAATTTACCTTGCTGCTGCATATTCGCCTGCTGAATCTGAGACAAATGCTTTTATACAAACATTTTTGTTTTTTGCGTCTTCCATCATTTCTTCTATATGTTGGATAACATTAGTTGTACGAGATCGCTCAGCACTTATTTCATGTGCTCCCCAAACCAAAGGTTGTCCTTTTGATGTAATAAATACTACACCCCATAATTGCTCCATTTTTACATTCGTCCAACCATCAAAGGCTGCCGTAACACCATCTTTATCATTTGCTGCGATTTTTACAATATTATGTTGAAGAGATTTAGCTGCATCTTTTAAGATTCTGCCACCAATTGCTTTACGATTAGGAAGAACAAGTCCAGGAGCAATAAATTCAAATAATGCTTTAGTTTCTTCATTCTCTACAAAAGAGAAAGGAAGACTATTAGATACTGTCATTCTAATGAATAGTTGTTCAAATCTAGGTACATCATTTGTTGATATTTGGCGACGATAATATGATGTTAATGATTTTTGTTGGCTGCCAATTGAGTTAAAACTTGATACTGTTGATGTAGAAAGTCTCCTTCGTTTTGCTAAATTTTGAATAGATTCATCATCATCATCAACTTCTATAATATCATTAACTTTGTCTTCAGGTACTGGCAATTTAAGGATTTCCTTTACTTCTTCTTCAGAAAAGGTTTTCTTAAAATTTTCACATTTAGCCAAGTGTGCACGACATAATCTTGCTTTATTTAATGTATAACATTCTGGTCTTAATTTAGCTTCTTCTAACCCCCATCACAATTATTAATACAACTATTGCATACTGCAAACGCATTTCCTTTATTTATTGTATTTTTAACAAGTGTAAAGTACGGACGAAAATTATGTGGTTCCGGAGGCATTATTTATTTGGGTTGACGTTGAGTAAAAATTTTTTCGGTTAGTTGATTTACAAAAAAAGATTATCAATTAGAATTTTATTGGTTAATCAAACAAGGGGTCACGTCAATTGTGACATGACTAAGGTGACTTATGGTCATGATGGTCACGTCACTTGGTTATTTCTGATATGACCGTAATGATCAATGACCATAGGTTACATGCGTAGTGACCTATGTCATTTAAAAAAAAACAAAATGACCTGGTCATTTTCCATCACTGATTAAGGATACAGAGCCTCTGATATAGGTGTATCTCTATATAAAATTTGAGATGATAGTGTTAAACCAAGGCATTTTCTTGATGCAGACAATGCGGATGAAATAGAAGCCATACTAACAGAGCATGAAGCAGGGCCACTCCTTACATGAATTTATTGATGGAGATAAGCCACTCTGTCCTGTTATAGACTTTGATTTGCCAATAGAAACATTAAATGTTATAACTCCCAAGCTTTCAGGCAGTCAGGCAAAAAATTCACTTTGTTATGCCTTTAGAGATACTTGCCTAAAAATATTTCCAGAATGGGATAAAGAAACTTTAACTATTGCCAAAAGTAGTGATAGATGAGAAAAAAATATCTCTCCATGTTTCAACCTTTAATATGAGACTTCCAAATATTGCTCAGGTCACGATGTTTATTGAGCTTGTTCGTAAAAAACTTCCGACAGCTTTACAAGGAAATAGCATTATCGATAACATAGCAAATAAATGTTCATTCTCCTTGCAGATGCTTGGATCACTCAAATACAATGAAAAAACTGGAGAATATATTCATGTGAAAAAAGCTATTCGTCCTAAAGATGGAACAATCTTTGACTTCATGATTCGCTCACCCAATGATGAATCAGAAGTCATCAAGAACAGTCCTTTTTTGGTTGTTCCGAAAGTAAAAATGGAGGGATGTCCTAGCACAAATAATGTTATCACTGACAGTAATGGAAAATGACCAGGTCATTTTGTTTTTTTTTAAATGACATAGGTCACTACGCATGTAACCTATGGTCATTGATCATTACGGTCATATCAGAAATAACCAAGTGACGTGACCATCATGACCATAAGTCACCTTGGTCATGTCACAATTGACGTGACCCCTTGTTTGATTAACCAATAAAATTCTAATTGATAATCTTTTTTTGTAAATCAACTAACCGAAAAAATTTTTACTCAACGTCAACCCAAATAAATAATGCCTCCAGAACTACATAATTTTCGCCCGTACTTTACACTTGTTAAAAATACAATAAATAAAGGAAATGCGTTTGCAGTATGCAATAGTTGTATTAATAATTGTGATGGGGGTTAGAAGAAGCTAAATTAAGACCAGAATGTTATACATTAAATAAAGCAAGATTATGTCGTGCACACTTGGCTAAATGTGAAAATTTTAAGAAAACCTTTTCTGAAGAAGAAGTAAAGGAAATCCTTAAATTGCCAGTACCTGAAGACAAAGTTAATGATATTATAGAAGTTGATGATGATGATGAATCTATTCAAAATTTAGCAAAACGAAGGAGACTTTCTACATCAACAGTATCAAGTTTTAACTCAATTGGCAGCCAACAAAAATCATTAACATCATATTATCGTCGCCAAATATCAACAAATGATGTACCTAGATTTGAACAACTATTCATTAGAATGACAGTATCTAATAGTCTTCCTTTCTCTTTTGTAGAGAATGAAGAAACTAAAGCATTATTTGAATTTATTGCTCCTGGACTTGTTCTTCCTAATCGTAAAGCAATTGGTGGCAGAATCTTAAAAGATGCAGCTAAATCTCTTCAACATAATATTGTAAAAATCGCAGCAAATGATAAAGATGGTGTTACGGCAGCCTTTGATGGTTGGACGAATGTAAAAATGGAGCAATTATGGGGTGTAGTATTTATTACATCAAAAGGACAACCTTTGGTTTGGGGAGCACATGAAATAAGTGCTGAGCGATCTCGTACAACTAATGTTATCCAACATATAGAAGAAATGATGGAAGACGCAAAAAACAAAAATGTTTGTATAAAAGCATTTGTCTCAGATTCAGCAGGCGAATATGCAGCAGCAAGGTAAATTTAATAAACCTAATTTTAATTCATTATTATAATACTTATTAATTTATTAATGGAAAAATAATTTAACTTTATTTTTTCTAGACGGCAAATAAGAAGAAAATATCCAAGTAAAATTTTTTTACCATGCATGGCACATCAAATGAATCTTGTTTTTGGCGACATTTTGAAAGAGAAAGAATTATATCAAAGAATATTAAAGGAAGCAGTCCGATTAGTTACTTATTTTAATAAATCAGTGTATTTTACTGGAAATCTTCGTGATGAACAAATGAGAATTTATAATAAACACATATGTTTAGCATCTCCAGGAGATACTCGATGGAACAGTTATTACTTTTGTTTTTATTCTATTTTAAAAACTCAAGCAGCATTAAAGGTAAATATTATTAGTTTAATAAATATTTTATATCAATAAAAATATAATATTTAAATTTTTTTTATTAAAGTTTATTTCAGCAAAATTCAATCCACATCGGGCTAATGTAACACGTCAAAATGGAATACCTTCAGCATCTGCAGATAAATCTTCAAGTCAAAATGGTGACCGAAAACTTCCTGATGACATTGCTGATACTATAAATGATTCAGAATTTTGGTCGACCCTTTTTTTACTACAACATATGCTTTATCCACTATGTGGCTTTTTAAATAAATTGCAGAAGGATACTGCACGATTGTTTGAAGTAACACATTGTTTTGCAAATACTATTAAGATTTTTAAAAATCACCAAGATACTGATTTTGGTTCACGAATGGTTGAAAGAATCAAAAACCGTTGGAAGGAGCGGGAGCAGCCGCTCCTTATTCTTTCTATTGTTCTTCACCCCCAATACAAATTAGAAAATTTTCAAGTTACAAATAATAATTTAACATGGACTCATATTGGAAAATGGTTAAAATACTATTATCAAGCTTTTTTTAATTCCCGTCCTTCATCAATTGTAGCTGAAATGATTTTATATAAACATGGTGAAGATCCTTATGACCTTGAAACATTTTCACAATTTAAAGGTAATTTGGTAAATTATTGGGATTCTACAGCTGGTATTGGACCAGAATTAGCAAAAGTTGCAATACACATACATGGTGTCTGTATTAACTCAGCATCCGTTGAAAGATTGTGGAGTAGTATGGGTTTTCTTCACACGAATAGGCGAAATAAATTAAAGGTATGTTTTATATCAATATTTATTTTATTTATTACACAAAAATTTAATTCATATTATTTAATATTTTAGAGCAAAAAAGTATTAGCTATGAGTCAGATTCGAAGTGATATACTTTATCATCGTCAAAAAAAATGCAAAAGAATTAGATACTAAAGTTCAGCGTTTACATATAGCAACACCAATTATTGAAGATGATAATATAAATAATCCTGAATTTAATAACTTAACTGATGATGATTTGTTGGTTAGTGACGATGATAATGGTGAAAATGAAAGTAATAATTTGACTTTAAATGACTCTTCCAAACCTCATACTGAAGAACAAGAACAAGGATGGAATATATTTGTTAAAGAATGGATTGAAGCTATTAAACGTGAAAATACATTTGATCATTCTGAAGATAAATACTTTTAGATGGTGAAATGGATAATGACTTTAATTTTGGAGGAAGAACAATTCATCCTGCAGACAATCTGACAGCAAAATGGCCGTTACGATCTTTGTTCATTTCTAATTTAGGATTTCCTGCTTATTTACAGGGAAATCAGATTTATTCAGCACTTTAAAAATGAATTCATATGTTTTAATCTTTATAGTATTTGTTGTAAAAATTTATGATATATTAAATAATAAATAAATTTTGAAATTTTATAACGGTAAAAATTAAATCATATTAAATCACGTGATCATATATCGTTATGACCAAGTCACATAAATTCTTCAAAGCTAAAATGACCATATGACTAATGACTTGATCCACAAGTCATTTAGTCACATCCGGTACGTGCCAACATCGATCACTGATGCTGAATTCGAACTAGTAGAGACATTACTTCAAGAAGCTAGCATCGAAGGGTATAGTCTCTCATATCCATCTGAAAATTTTCCTAACAAATTTCCATTATCACGCATCTCTCCATCGCACTGCCCAATATGTAACTGAGAACATAATAGTGATTATGGATATATTATTCGAAATAAAAAATCCTACAGTTTTTTCTGCTACCAGGCAAACAATGATAGGGAACCCAGTTCTAGAAAACCTTTAAAAAAGCTTACTATTAGTGAAACTGTCTTGTATCAAGAACAAAAGCTCTCAAGTCCTACAAAACTAGACTGATCCAGAATTTCTGACCCAAATGACCGTTTCATATGGAGAGATTTAATTGATATGAGCACCTCTGGACAAAAATTTTCTCGTAATAAAGTTTATAAAGCAATACAGGTAAAGCTCCGCACGAGCCAGCTTGAGCCGAGCTGAGCCAAAATTCTAGCCAGCTCAGCTCGATTAGAATTTTCAAGCTTGGCTCGTGTCGAGCCAACCTCGAGCTGAGCCGAGCCAAGTTTTAAAGTGGCTTGGCTCAAGCCAAGCTGAGCTTTTATCAAATACTACATATTTCTCGTGATTTTTTTAATTTTGGCCGGAATTAAGTAATCGACATTGGCCCAAATTTCCTTTTTTGAAACAGCATGAGTAACGTTATACAATCCAAAAAAGGCAATTTTATTTCTTATCAAAAATGGGGAAATGCATTGCACAGGATTCCAAAAAAGGAAATTTCCATGTCGATCACTTAATTCTGGCCAAAATTAAAAATCACGTAACGCCGGCAATAATAAAGAAAAAAGTTCTGGAGCTTGTGAGAGCTCATAACTGTGACTAGCTCGAATGAGCGTATCAAAGCTCAGAACTAAATGAGCCAAGCCAAATTTTTACGAGTCGTGGCTCAGCTCGGCTCGATATACCTGGCTCGAGCTGGACTGGCTCGTGCAGAGCACTAAATACAGGCAACGGTCGCCTGTATTCAAATAACATCAAGATTATAAGTGCTCAAAATAGAGGATACGAATAGTGGACTCTATTATGATATGGCACCAAAGCTAGATCTTGCCAAGTATGAAGTTAGCTTGCTTGAACTAGGTGGGGTGGGAGTGAAATTAATTAACTTAATAGATTAGGCGGTTATCAAAAGTCTAATCTTTTACCACAATATTAATTTTCTACCGTATTCACTGAATAGTCCAGTTTCCAATACAAAGTTCTTTAACCTTTTCATAGGATTTTTGGCTAAGCCAGTGGTGGAAATTAATCCCAAAATCATGGATCCTATTTTCTGGTATACGAAGAATATAATCAGTAATGAAAATGTGGAACTTCACGAATATCTTTGGAATTGGTGAGCATATTTAGTGCAGAAGTCAGAAAAAAGCCTTGGTCAATCTTAGTCTTAAAGTCTACACTACAGCAGTATGGAAAAAATATTATCACTGACTTTATTGGTGATAAAGTCCTAGGAGAATATCTCCATTATGCTACATCAGATTTGGAGAAAATTCTTGGGCAATTTAATAGTGCTATTCAAGCTTAAAAACTTATTGTTATGAACGAGACTGGAATGTCTAGTGGGGAATAGCATAAATTTAACGGACATCTTAAATCCCTTATAATAGAAGAAATGGTGTCTATAGAGCGTAAGGGTATTGAAACAAAGCGAATTAGAGATTTTACCAGATTTATAGTTATAAGCAACCAGGATACTCTGCTCAAAATAGATATAGGGGATTCTCGTGTAGTCTGTTTTGATGTGTCTTCATGATGTAGAGGAAATACAGTATATTTTAAGCGACTAGGAAAGTTCTTGACCATCCCGATGCACCAGGAGTAGTCATGAGATATCTTTTTAATCGCGACCTCTCAGACTTTGAACCACAAGAAATTCCTGTAACTAAAATGAAGATAAAAACAATGCGAGACCAATTACCTAATCCCATCTGATTTATAATTGACTATATTTCTTTATGGTGTGGGGTTAAAATAGCCAGTCCAAGTCGTACATTATTATATTAGAAGTATTTTGAATGGTGTGAAGAGAATGGTGAAAAGCCATTTTCTAATAACATTACTGGAAAAAAATTTTCAGATATTGGTATTGAGAGCAAATAAGCATGAATAGGTGGCGGAAAAAGGGAATGGCAATATATACTTGACCGCTCCAAGATCGTAGTCAAGTTCTGTGAATTTGGCTTAGATGATGTGAAAGAATTTTCTGATATATTTCAAGACGACTTGCCCAAAAATGAGACTACAGACATACCCATATTCAATATGCCAGAAACTATTCCACAGAAAATAATCACGCCTCAGCTAGAGCACCATAACAGAGTAGCCAATAGAAAGAATAAACCTTCACCTAATACTAGTAAAAATAAGAAGGCCAGTAATCAGGACGATTTGATTCAGATCCTCTTCGACTATGTAGCAACTGAAATTCCGGTCGCCTCAACATCTGGAACTTCCGAGGCTTCTAAGATTTCTGAACTATTTAATAAGCCTGAAACTAGCAAACCTTCTAAGCCTATCGAGCCTATTAGTAATGTGATAAAAGCACCAAAACCCAGTAGTAATGAAATATTATCTGCCAGAGCCCAGCGTGAAGAGCATCTCAGAAAATGGGCTATCGATCACAATGAGGATCCAGATATCTTCATGAACATCACAGAAAAAGATGTTAATCAGTCCCAGGAATATCAAGACAGGATGATGGCAGATGCAGAAGTCATCAAATTCGCTAGAGAAAATAAGATGAACTCAAATGATTTATTTTATATGACTAGAAGAGAAAGGTTAATAAGCGAAGAAATATATCTTTGGGAGTTCGAGCATATGGAAAAACCCCAGAAGTATATTTACGATGATAAGGAATAGGAAAAAAATATAAGCATACTCCAGAAGAATGGTATGCTTTGGTAAAGAGTGAATAAAAAGCCAGTTTACAAGAAAGCTATTTGGATAAGAGGAAATCCCAGAGGGATCAGGTCTTTATAGTCTTTACAAATGGGCAATATATAATTCCAAATTATTATTATTTTTTTCATATATCCTATCTACTTGCAATTTTCAAATATATATAAAAGATACCCCAGCCGGTGGCTTCATAGAGACCTAACATAAGCTATATCATTATTTTTTCGCCCTCTAATCCTCCGATAGCTTTCACTGATCATGAGGTAGTAAAATGATGGAATATTTTTTTTGAATTGAACTTTATCCCACATAATATAATCTGAATACCACAGATTATCTAACTACTATATATAATCTATATACCACATAATGTCTGCAATTGCAACCAAGTTCGTTACATCAGGAATTTAAACACGGCATAATGTTTCGTAAGTTTACAGATTTTCGTAAAATTACGTACATTTACGGTATAATGTTCCGTAGATTTACGGATTTCCGTAAATCTACGTAATTTTACGATCGAAATATTCTGAAATAATACGGGATCGTAAATGTTCCGAAGCATTACTAAGGTTGCTTGTCTAAACCTCTTCAAAATCCTACGATTAGTTTCATCAAAATTTTACTATAGATTTATTATAGTTTCGGCAGAGTTTCGGCAGTTTCGGCATTTATAATAAGTTTCAGCAGTTTCGCCTTTCTCCAAAGTTTCGCCAGTTTTTTAATATAACTTTAATATAGTTTCGGCAGAATTTCGCTTTTCGGCGAAACGCCATCTTGCCTAAACCCCTAGGTTTCAGCAAGCAACCTTAAGCATTACAATCGAAATATTCTGAAATAATACGTGATCGTAAATGTTCTGAAGCATTATGGTCAAAATATTCTGTAATAATACGTGATCGCAAATGTTTCGAAACATTACGATTGAAATATTCTGTAATAATACGTGATCGTAAATATTCTGAAGCATTACGATCGAAATATTCTGTAATAATACGTGATCGTAAATGTTTCGAAACATTACGATCGAAAATGTTCCGAAGCATTACAATCGAAATATTCCGTAATAATATGATATCGCAATTGTTCCGAAGCATTACGATTGAAATATTCTGTAGAATTATGATATCGTAAATGTTCCGAAGCATTACGATTGAAATATTCCGTAATAATACGTGATCGCAATTGTTCCGAAGCATTACGGTCGAAATATTCCGTAATAATACGTGATCGAAAATGTTCTGAATCATTACGATCGAAATATTTTGTAATAATATGATATCGCAATTGTTCCGAAGCATTACGATCAAAATATTCTGTAGAATTACGATATTGTAAATGTTCTGAAGCATTACGATCGAAATATTCCATAGAATTACGATATCGTAAATGTTCCGAAGCATTATGATCGAAATATTCCATAATAATACGTGATCGTAAATGTTTTGAAACATTACGATCGAAATATTCCGTAATAATACGTGATCGTAAATGTTCCGAAGCATTATGATCGAAATATTCTGTAGAATTACAATATCGTAAATGTTCCAAAGCATTACGATCGAAATGTTCCATAATAATATGTGATCGAAAATGTTCCGAAGCATTACGATCGAAATATTCTGTAATAATACGTGATCGTAAATATTCTGAAGCATTACAATCGAAATATTCTGTAGAATTATGATATCGCAATTGTTCCGAAGCATTATGATCGAAATATTCCGTAATAATACATGATCGAAAATGTTCCGAAGCATTACGATCGAAATATTCTGTAATAATACGTGATCGTAAATGTTTCGAAACATTACGATCGAAAATATTCCGAAGCATTACAATCGAAATATTCCATAATAATACGTGATCGTAAATATTAGCCCTGTTCATTTCCGGTCGGGTACATTTTTCGGTCGGATTTTGTTGTACAAAAATTATCCAATAAAATTTTTTTATTTTCGATCGCAAATTGAACTGCTTTAGATTGAAATTTAGTTCAAACTCCTTGTATTTCCTGTAACTGATTTTGTTAGGATTAAAAAGGAAATTATAACTTATGTCTTTTTCTTAAATATCACGTAAACAGAAATTATCTAATTTTGGTTGGTTGTTTTTGGTATTCAAAACAGGCTAAAAGTTCAGAAAATGGTTGCGTTATACACCGAAAAATGCGATCGATCAGAAATGAACAGGGCTATTTTGAAGCATTACGGTCGAAATATTCTGTAATAAATTCAATAACTTATATTACGCTACGTAACTTATCTCATCTGATAATTCAAGTTTCTAAAATAATCATTCTTATTTATTACAATCGTAATATTTCACATTTACACAAAATAAAGTGGCCAACTACATAATGATCAAATATATTTTACCCGAACATGTATTTATTTATTGACTTGAAAATTATCTCCTTTATTAAAATAAATGGGATATTAAAATATATGGGGGGATATTAAAATATAAAAAATATATGCGTAGTCAATTATTATTTTATTTTTTATATTGTTTTTTTAATCGCCTCATTCTTTCTTTTGTCTCTTCATCTGTACTACTTATATAAATTCTTCCGCCTTCCTCCTCATCTTCTTCTCTTATCTCATTTTCTTCCTCTTCTTGTAATACTTCTTCTGCTTCGTCAGCTACTTCTTCTGCTTCATCAACTTCTGCTGCTCCATCAACTCCTTTGTTTGTCTCTTCAGCTTCTTGGGAAGCTTCTATTTCGTCATTATCGGAATATGAATAATTATCCTTACTTGTAATTTTTTTCTAAGAAGTAAAACAAAATTAGTTTTTAAATATTACTATTTATTCAAATTTCTAATGCTTACCAAATTCTTCGTTAAAACGGGTTTTATGACAGATTCTGTAACCTGAATATGTAAATTTTTCGGATTTAAAATAATTTCACAAATACTTATTGCATATGCAATTTGCATATCAATCACCGGACAAATCCAGTTACACCAATTTACTAATTGTTAAAATTCTGTATAACATTAATCGTTAAACTTCATTCAATATTAACTTATTCAAACATAATGTTACGTCATGATTTTATCACAGAAAATCAACTTCTGACTTCCATTTTAGGTATTAAATTCATTTTTTTGAACATTAACTAATTAAAATAGAAATTCAAAATATTCGAGACTTTTTTCATTATTTTGGTCTTTTTTCTCAAGATCCTTTTTAATTTCAAGCTGTTAAATATCAACAATAGCCAAAATATATGTAAAAAGATGTGCCAGTTACGTCTACTTTATCTTATAAAATTAGTTTACACACTACAGTCCCCTCTCGATATAACGAACCCTAGGTTCCAGCTGATCAGGGCTTCGTTATAAGCAACTTCGTTAATACTATAACGAATTCTTCGGTATAGGAATATTGGTTATACAGATCATGTGACTTGTTGATCTGATTACCGATAATTTAACATTTTTTTTAATCTTTTTTTTATAGGGGTGCTTTCTAAACTTCAAAATAGATGCCTAGAATGAGAAGTAAGTGAGAACTGGAGGTTTTTTATATTAATTTCGTTTAAGAACATTTACTAATGTTCTTTTTTATTTTTTTTATTGTAGGGAACTTCCTGGACTTCGAAATGGATGCCTGAGACGAGAAGTAAGTGGGGAACTCAATTTTTTTTATTTAAGAACATTTACTAATGTTCTTTTTTTATTTTTTTATTATAGGGAACTTCCTGGACTTCGAAATGAACGCTTGAGACAAGAAGTAAGTGGGAAACTCAATTTTTTTTATTAATTTCGTTTAAGAACATTTACTAATGTTCTTTTTTATTTTTTTTATTGTAGGGACTTCGAAATGGATGCTTGAGACAAGAAGTAAGTGGGACAACTCAATTTTTTCTTTTAATTTCGTTTAAGAACATTTACTAATGTTCTTTTTTATTTTTTTTATTGTAGGGACTTCGAAATGGACGCTTGAGACAAGAAGTAAATGGGACAACTCAATTTTTTCTTTTAATTTCATTTAAGAACATTTACTAATGTTCTTTTTTTATTTTTTTATTATAGGGAATGCTTCCTGAAGTGTTCTATATAAAAATGTTTATTATAATTCCTTTTTTTTGTAGGAATGCTGTTTAACAATAACTGACTATATAATAAATAAATTATTAATGATATATTAATTTAACTAGGAGTGTCCTTACCCCTGTGATAAATATAAATTAATAACAATTCACATCGAATCCTATTACAACCGAATTAATGTAAATTAATGTAATTCTGTCTAAATATTAAATAAAATAGCCAGAATTATTAATCCTGATACGATCCTAATACAATCCTGATCCATAATTTAAATATAAAACACAGGGTGATATTTAATGTCATAATGCATCAATATTTATTAATAATTACATTTAATTATAAACTATAGAAATTCTTCGTTATAACTGAAAAAAAATTCGTTATAAAAAAAATCCGTTATATTGAGAGGCATTTTTATATAAGAAATTCACACACTTTACTTCGTACTACGTTATACAGTAAATAAATAGTAAACTTCATTATATCAAGGTTTTTTTCATATTTAAAATCGGTACCACACTGTATGATCTGTTATATCGTGTTATTCGCTATATCGAGGTTCGCTGTAGAGAGGGGTGACTGTAGATTTTTTTTATATATGTAAAAACACTTTTTGTAATAGAAATGCACTTTTTCAATATTACAACCTGACTTTATTGCTTTGAAAAAAAGATATTACCTATTTACTTTTCTTTTTATGCCTAATATTATTATTCCAATACCTTTTAACACGCTGGATATTCCATTCTTGTGATAGTTTACTTAAGACTTCATTAATTTCAGTTTCTGTGGGTAATGTTTCCTTTTGTAACAAGCAACTTAAGATTTGTTTTTTTTCTTCAGTTGTTATAATTCTAATTCTTTGGCATTTTGGTTGAGGCTCATTTTGATTGTCTAATTCAATACTTGCTCTTTTTAAATTACCTTTAACTGACTGAAGAACTTGTTCGTTAGATTGAATGGGCAACACACCAGATGATTGATTCCCATTATTTTTTGGCACAGTATTCTTTCTTGGTTTTTTATTTTTTGATAAATCAGAAATTTTAGTTTTCATTACTGACAATACCCTTCTTCCTTTAGTATTAATTGCCTCAGTTTTTATTACTTCTTGTCGAAAAATTTCTTTGATTCTCTTTAATCCATCCATATATGCTTGGTTTATTTTTATTAATCCTTCTTAATTCAATTCAGGTGGAGAGTTTTTCTTGAAAAGATCATGATTAATAGGATTATCCATTTCGAATGCTTCTAATAAATCATGCACTAATTTCCATAATGGTTCAATACGATTATTTGTGTTGCGATCCTTGTGTTGATATGTGTAAGTACCCAGAAATTCATTTAATAATGTATCTATTCGATTTCTTTCCTCTTGAGTTGCTTTAATTTGTAACTCTAAGTTTTCTTGATTACACGAATTTCCAGTAATATTCTGTTTAATATAAGCAACAACATGAGTTAAGGATGGTCATCGGTCCTACCGGTCCTACTCGGTCCTGGACCGGTCGGTCCCAGGACTTGTAGGACTGGACCGCGGTCTTGCATTTTTTTGTGGCGCAGTAGGACCGGTCCTGAGGACCGACCAGTCCTCATACCGGTCTTCATATAATAAATGATTTTTATATTGAATAAACCTATTAATCTGACAAAGGTCTTCATAAAATAATATAAAGACCGGCCATTTCCAAACCAATAAATAATAACAATCACTCTTCCCACTTGTAGAGTTGCTTGTCAAAACGCTGAAACTCCGAAACTCCAAAAAAGCGTTTAAGCGGAATATCTCGTCATCCAGTGATCATAAAAGGATGAAACCACCACCATTCGAATCGTCTCAGCGAGACTCGTCGAATGGTGACTAAATCATGTTTCTAGGATCGATAGATAGTCGGTAATTATTGAATTTATTATCAAATAGTTTTGCTGACGTAATTTTTTTTTATCGATTCTAAAATCATGATTTTGATACCATTCGACGCGCCGCAGCGAGACGATTCGAATGGTGGTAAAATCATCCCTTTATAATCACTGGATAGCGAGATATTGCGTTTTGAAGTATTTTTTCTCAAAGCTTTAAATTTTGCATGACGTTGTGATGATATCCAGGTGATTTGTAAAAAAAAAAATTTATATTAAAAACCATCCCAATTAGTGTTCATTTATAAAACAAGGCTATTCCTAATAAAGTTAGGGAAGAAAATCTTTTTTTATTTGCAAAAAAAGAAAAAAGACCGATCGGTCTTAAAAAGACTGCGGTCCATAAAAAGACCGACGGTCTTATTATATGTGATACAGGACCGAAAGACCGCGGTCCTACACTAAGACGGACCGGTCCATCTTTTTATGGTGTAGGACCGTAGGACCGCGGTCTTCTAGGACCGATGACCATCTTTACCATGAGTTTCTAACGCTTCGTCAAAAGCAGGATAATGTCCTTCTCTTGCTAAATTTATAGAAGCACAAAGACGAAGTTTTTTTTCTAACAGTGGATATTTTTCTAAATTCGCAAGAAAATGTGTAACAGAAGTAGCATAATTGCTTTTTCCCGCGGCAGGAAAAAGTGGAGCAAAAGCTGCTAATCCAAATTTTTGTAATTCATAATTTCCATAGCGTATTCTGGTAAGATGAGTTTTCCATATTGCAAACCATTCATAATATAAGTACCATATTCTTAAGCATATTTTCTCATTTGCAGGACATGATAATATTTTCTTTGATTTTAATCTTACTTTTTTGTAAGTATATATTAATGGCTGCTCCAACTGCAACCCAGATTAGTTCTAAAACCCTTCTTGTAGATCGATAGTCAATAACAGCTGCAAATTTATCCAAAAATTTCACACCTAAAGCCGTAGCCAAATCATATATTCTGTAACTTGAAAATAATGTAACCAAAGCGCTCATTATATCCTTTGAGGTGTGCCACTGACCAAGAATAGGCCGTATATTTTCTGATTTATTGCGGCATTTTAATTAATCGTCTAAATATCGCCTCATCTGCACAAATATCTAGAAAATCATTCTCCTCCAAAGAAAAATCTCTTCTATACATTTCCATAGCACGTAAGATTTCATTATCATCATTTGGGGATCCACTTGGTTCTAGTATGACTACGTTTGGAGGTGGAAGATTACAGCCGAATTCTGTTTGCCTTAATATTTCTGAATTTATTGCTGTAAGATCAATCTTATTGTATTCTAGTTCTTGTCTTTCATTGTACCGGAATGCCAGCAAACTTATAAAAATTTCATTTATTTTGAAAATAATATCGCGCATTTCTTATGATATTCCAAAGATTTGTGTATCAATATTTAGATCACGTATTGGTTCTGGTTTTTCAACAATAACTTCCGGTAATGAAAACTGAAACACCATTCTTAGCGTAGCATGTGATGTACCTCGAGTTACATCATAGATATTTCCAAATTGAAAGCTTCTTTCTTTAAAATCGATATTATCAATCACAGCTAAATTAAAGACATTTTTTTCGGTCAATAGGCGTTTAAAAGGGTCAGCACTTTTCATCCGTATTTTTTCCAATCTTCGTTCATGTCTATTCGTATGTCCAATAATAGAACATTTGGTTAAAAGGTCATGCAATGAAGATAATAATTTTGGTCGTCGGCATAATGAAGCTAATACATTCGGTAGCCACAAATTTAGGTATGGAAATGTAAAATTAATTAAAGCTGAAATTAATAAAGAAAAAAGATGGTTGATTTTTTGCGAATCTAATTCCTTTAATGATTTTTCTTTTAGGAGTCATTTTCGGTTGGATTCTGCGGTCTTTCTTTCCAATATTGTTGTAAGCATGGACTCAAAAAAATTTGTTAAAGACTCGGAAAATACACTAATATAATCATTAAGACTTTCTGAAGTTTGTAAGTTATTTATATTTTTTTTAAGACATTTATATGATTGCCATAGATTTTATCCCATTTCCCGGCCAATTTCTTTATATTTTAGTTCATTCAACTCCTCTTCTTGAAATTCGATAGGAATTTGGTTTAATTTCATTACTGTTTTTAATATAAAATAACTTGGAGCACTGTGATTAGAATATAGAGATTTATCGAGTGTATTAGATATGTCTGGTTGTGATACCATTGTAGATTTATTTTTTGCATTAAAAAATGGACTAATTTGTGGCAAAATTGCCGTAAGAACATTTTCCTGATATTCAAAATTTTCATTATTTGCGACATGTAGAAGCCAATTGGCTAACATTTTCAAGTTTTTTTTTATATCCCCCTTATGGTCTCCCCCTTTTTTTACATAATAGTATTTCTCGACCTCTTCTTGGTCTAGTGTGAAAATGTCCTCCTTCATGTTCATAACAATTACAACATACATATCGAGGATTTTTAATTTTATTAAAAGCACGTTCACATAAAGAATTGTATGGTTCTAACGCGCTACAATTAAATTGGCCATTACAGACCACTTGAACATTCCTTTCAATTATCTTCCATGAATGTTTCTCGCATCCCGTGCTTCATGTAAAAAAATAATAAAGTTTTTCACAAAATAAACATCTTCTTCAATAAAGTACACTTTGACTTGTGTCTTTTAATTGTTTAAAGCCCGGTTCATGAAGATTTTTTTGATCATTGTTAAAATGATAACTACAAACGCCTAGCCGTTCTAATACACCATCTGCTTCAACAATGCTTTTCCCATCTATTTGATATACACCACAAAGCTGCCATAATGTTCGAAAACTTTTTGAATTTTCACATTTTTTAATATGGCCTTCGATCTTATCAACAATAACACATCGTGTTAAATTTTTAGATGCTTTTTGTTCAATAATTATATCATTGTCTTCCGAATCTGTTTCTGAAATTGAATCATCGTCAAATATACTATCTGTTTCACTTGTATCCTCTATATCAATAACTTTTTTTAAATATTCTTCATCCAAAGAAAAAGTAACTTGTTCAATTTCAGTTTCAAAATTATCATCATATATAGTTTCAGATTCCGTGTTTTCACTATCAAAAAGACAATATTCTTCGCTTCCTTTTGGTAAAATACTTGATATTCCTAAAAGTGAAGCTTTTGGGGCTTTTTCGTGTGTTTTATTTAAAGACATTTCAGAATTTAAAAGTTTATACGTAAGCTTTGTGAGTAACCTTATAGCCGAGATCCTTTTAAACTAAATTCAAAAAGCGCGTTCTGACAACATACCTACTTTTAAAAAAGGCTTTTTTTGATCTGTAACTAGGTCACATTTCTTATTAGCCAGCCAATAATTTTTTTATTGTGTATGAAACTTCAGTTATTTGACGATTTTATATGAAATCGGTGATGTAATATGTAGATCATTACTAATTAAAAAATTTGATCATCATGTGACTGAATTTGTCCGGTGATTGATATTAGATAATTGATTTTTGCCTTTAAGTATTTGGAGGATTCTCGACATATATGTCTCCAGATCCGAATTCTTGATTTTTTTGAATAAATTACCGTAACAATTTTTCACAGCTGGGCTCCCTTTCCATTTTCTTATTTCGCTTTCCTTTAATGCCGTGTTTATGGCAGGGATTGTGGGAAGGTTAAATTCTTTAAAAACGACATACATTATGTCTTTCACTTTAGAAGCTAAAGAACCCCGGGCACTACGATGTTTAGCTAGAAGCTAAAGAAAAGATTTTAAATTTAAATTTCAATAAATTAATGTAAAATCGTAATTTCTCAAAACTTACGGGAGAAGCAATGTTTTTTTTATAAAATATAATCCATTTATCATATCTTTTAAACCGTTTAATAAAATCATTGTAGTTTTCATTCATATAATTATTAGTGAACTCTCAAAGTTCATCGGAGGTAGGATATATTGAAGTTTCAAGTAACTTTTTAGCAACTTCTTTGATTATTTTCTATAATCAAGAATATAATGATTTAATGAAGAATTACTACTAAATGTTCAACCATGATTTACGTAAATATTTGTATTTTTGGGTCTTACTTTTATATATTCTTCATCCCCTTGATTATTATCATTATTTTTATCGACCGATTCTTCTACTTTCGATACTTTGTTTTCTAAAGCCTTTTGGTTGGAAATAATTATATCCAGTTTGGATAAAATTTTTGTATTCTGGCGCAATATTTTTGTTAAAGCTTCTTTATAACAGTAGAATATAAATAATATAAATAATAATATATTAGTAATAATTATTTTTATTTTTCAAAAATATATAATTTAACCAACCATTAATTAATTCATCAGAAGATTCATCGGTTTTTCTCCGTTTGTCTACATGCTCGACTGTTTCAGTGTTTTTTTTTTTTTTATTATTATTATTTTTGTCCATGATTGAAAAAATGAAAAAAAAGAGAAATTTAACGGATAGAAGAGAAGAAAGGAGTTTAACGGATGAATTGAGAGAGAAAAGAAAGGGGTTGGTTAATGGATAAAGGAGAGTTTGAAGGATGCCTGTGAAACAATAGCATGAGTTTTTTTTTCTGTTAGTGGACTTGCATTGCGTTGCAAAATTTTTTTTTTTTTTTTTGAAAGGATTTGTTAAGGGGTGTGAAAAAGAAATAGAAAAGACATGAACTTGCATATATTTCTAAAAAAAAAAAAATCTGGGAACATTTGCAAATCCAGTAGAAGAAAAAAGGTATAAAAAAAAAAAAATCTGGGAACATTTGCAAATCCAGTAGAAGAAAAAAGGCATGAAATGAAAAATGAACAAGACGCTCGAGAGACTAAATCTGCAGACAAAAAAGATGAGGACCAAGCCTAAACGGATAGATTGAAAGGGGTTGGTTAATGGATAAAGGAGAGTTTGAAGGATGCCTGTGAAATAATAGCATGAGTTTTTTTCTGTTAGTGGACTCGCATTGCGTTGCAAATTTTTTTTTTTGAAAAGGATTTTGTTAAGGGATGTGAAAAAGAAAATAGAAAAAACATGAACTTGCATATATTTCTAAAAAAAAAAAAAATCTGGGAACATTTGCAAATCCAGTAGAAGCAAAAAGGCATGAAATGAAAAATGAGCAAGACGCTCGAGAGATTAAATCTGCAGACAAAAAAGAGAGGACCAAGCCTACAGAAGATGAACAGAAACAATGCATATTTATATATTTTATTGTTTGTAAATCTTTCTATATACTGTTGTTTGTTAAAAAAAATTATTTGATCATTATGCGTAATGATCGACTACACAACAAGTTTAATTTCATGTAAAGCCTATATATTTCTAGATCGCAATAAATATAAGGTTTTCGTTACATTTACAACAAAGTTAATAGATAAATGACAATCTTTCATGTAAAGCCTTACAATATTTCTAGATCCGAATAAACATTCAAATTTTATAAGGTTTTCGTTTACATTAAAGTTAATAGATAAATGACAATCTTTCATGCAAAGCCCTATAATATTTCTAGATCTGAAATATTTCGCAATAAATATTCAAATTTTATAAGGTTTCGTTTACATTTACAACAAAGTTAATAGATAAATGACAATCTTTTATGCAAAGCCCTACTATATTTCTAGATCCGAAATATCTCGCAATAAATATTCAGATTTTATAAAATAATAAGCTGTGCATGATTATAACGAAATTTTTCTAAGCTTATTAATTGATAAATATATAGAAAAATGCTTGTGGTCTTTTGATGCACAACTATTGACTGAAAAAATGTATAACCAACCAGATCACAGTTACAATTGAGCACAATTTTTGATTGATCGGGTTGGTTATATATCCATAATAGCTTATGTTTATTATATTTATTATAAAATTAAAATCGATCAGGGGAAAACCAATTTTTGTAGATCTGATTAACCGGCTTATGTTTCCATTAACATGATCTGATCTATAGAGTTTCAAAAATAGGATTTTAGAGATTTTGGCTTATATTAGGCGAGGCTTGTTTCAAATTTGAAATATAGCTTCGCCCGAAACTCACTTTATGATTATCGAAATACGTCACTTTTCGTAGAAAAATTTAAAAAGAGGTAAACTTTTCACAATGATCTATACCTGAGCTGGATCATGTTGTGGCTAATTATTTTTCGGCTAACTACACCATTATGCAAACGTTTATAAATTGACATAAATGAGCAAATAATTTTTTAATTAATTTGTAAAGTTTAAATTCAAGTAAATAAAATACTCTTAAAAATGTCATATAAATGCCCTTTTTGTCCAAGGTACTTCAGCACAAGGTCTGCATACACTCAACATAAGAATTTTTGTACTCCGCCTAATAACGATAGTAGCGATAGTGAAGAATTAGAAGAATTTGAACATAAAACTAATAATCATGATATCGAGGTAAAGAAAATAAAAAATTATAAAATTTTTTGAATTTCTTTTTTAACATAATTAATTTTATAGATGGTCCGTGAAGATTCATGTGAAGATCTTTCTGATAATAAAAGTACAGACTTGGAAATAAATAATCAGAGTTTTCAAAGTATGATGTTAATTTCAGAGGTTGGTGAAATTGATCAAAATATAGAAGAAATAGACCACGATGAAAATGAAAATGTCTTTGAAAATATCTTGGAAGATTCTGATTCAGAATTGAATGAAGAAGAATCCAAACCAGAAATTAATGTTAATTACCCAAGTGAAGCATATGGTGATTTAATGGCATTAGTTACGAAACATAAACTTAACAATGCGACAGGAAATGCTATAATTAAATTCTTTAATAAACATGCAAATTTAGATAAATCACCTCTTCCAAGATCTATCGAACAAGGCCGCAAATATATGGATAATATGAAACTACCAAATTTAAATTATACTAAAACTAGTATAATGAATTATAATAATAATGAGTATTTTCTTTATCATCAGTCTTTAATAAACTGTATAAAAAATATTTTGTCAATTTCGGACATATCACAAAATTTTGCGTTAACTTTTGAGAAAGTTGAGGTAATTATTTTATACTTTCGTATGAAATATACAACTTAATATTATAGGATATTTACTAATCTTCATATAAACTTAAATATTTCTGAGTTCTTTAAAATTTGCTAAGTGTCTGTAATTTGAATACACGATTTTTGCCTGATACACGATTTATTATAATTATAAAAAATCACGTGATACCAGATATATATATAATTTTTTGAAAAAAAAAAATTAAAAGCTGGTTGCCAGGTCATTTCAAAATTGCTATGTCATGAGAACCAAAAAAATCAAGTTTGCATGGCCTAATGTAGATTAAACAAAATCCTTCTGATATTTTCAAAATTTTTAGATATCATTAAGCGGTAACGAAGAGTAAAGTTGAGATCAAGTGTTGAAATGACAACTTATAAATATCCATTTTAACATTATATCATTATAATTTTATTATTAATTCAAAAAATGTATCATTCTTTTGAATAACTACGTATTATTATAATCTGAAAGCAAGAAATTGATGGTAAAATTGGTGAAACTTTAATTGAAATGCTTACTTGTGAAATAGAGTCTAAATTTGGATCTACTATACTACAAGAAATCAGAATGAAAAACCAAAACTGGGATTGATCAACTAAAAATAGTTTTGTGTCTGCTTTTTAAACTTAACTAAATCTGCTATTGATAGCTAAATTGACAAACTTGGAACTTATTCAATTAAAAGTAGCTTAACTACAAAAAAAATCAGAATATGTTTGGTACGTAGTACGTTATATTAAAGAAAGGCATTTAAGAAAATGCATCAGTATGAGTAACTATGTGCATAACAGATACAACTAAAGCTCCGAATGGGTCGGTAATTCTTATCAATTCGTTCATTACTACTCTGCTATCCATATGCGAAGAGTTAATCAAGGTGAGATTTTTTATTTGCAATATATTGGATAAATTACAAATTAGCGACTTTGCTTATTATACAGTTGAAAGGCGCTGGTCCACTTTATACATGATAGTCTATTCTATTCATTGCGTCTATTCTATCACCACCCAATAATCTGCTATATTCATTGTTTTTCATCCTAACCTCCATTTTATCGGTCGTGACGCTAATGAGAGCCTTAAAGGGAAACTATGTATTAGCTGTCTTGCAAATGCTCAGTCTAAACCAAAAGTATCCTACCCTAGGTAATGTCTTGTCCGATATTTCACTAAGTAAGTTTTGTTTCCATTATTTTCACTGGAACTTTCTTATGTAGCAAATATACCTATTTTATTTGCTTATTTACATAGTTGCAAGATTGGGTTGCGAAATTCTGTTTACCTAAAAAAAAATTTATACTGTATATGCGACTCGTACCGTTGTACGTCGCACACAGCCCTATTCTTCAGCAAGAATTTTCCTGATTTTACATGACTGGTCTAAGCTACAATCGCGAACTTGAATTTATTGCTTGAAGTGAAGCAAGTAAGACAATATTCTGTTCTATACCATTCACCATGTAATCCATAATTTCCATGTTTTTCATCACAAATAGGGCATGGTGAGCTCCATGGCTGAGGTGATGCAAAATTATAATTATTAATCCCCCTAAAACTATTTTGGAATTTCAGGTATGTGAAATGCTCTAAGACGGATTTGATAATTAACTTTTGATCAGGTTTGACTTTGAAAGTGATATGCTTGAAATCAGAGGCTTGAGGCTTTGCTGGCGTATTTATCACAGCTCACAGGTTGAAAAGTGAAAAATCAGGTATCAATCAGTCACCAATCAGGCAGTTTGCTAACTTTTGATCCAGTGATCAGAAAAGAATAAAATATAGCTCATTGGAATCGTCTCAATAAGACGAATTTAATGGTAGTAAAATCGCATCTCTAGGATTGATAGTTAAAAAAAAATAAATAAAATATAAATGATACATTTTTATTTTTATATTTTACTTAATTTCTCATCAAGTATTAATCCTAGAAATCCGATTTTACTACCATTAGATTCGTCATGTTGAGACGATTCCAATGAGCTATATTTCATCTTTTTCTGATCACTGGATCAAAAGTTAGCAAACTGTCTGATTGGTAACGGTATTTGGTGAAAATGCCAATCAGTCACCAATCGGTCACCAATCAGTCACCAATCAGCTACCTGATTGGTAACCGATTGGTGCCTGATTTTTCACTCTTCGACCTGTGGCTTCTGATAATTGCCATGGTTCACATCCAGTTTCTTTTTTATATCTTTTGTATAATTTGGTATGAATCTTATCAAAATGCTTGGTAACCCACTTAATTTGGCATGCCAATCCAGATATTCAGAGGTTAGTATTTTATCAGTCTTGGACATATCTTAATTTATATGGTTGTAAGTCAATTTAAATCCCTTTTTTCTCATATAAACCTATTTGTTCGAAAAAAAGATTTCGCCCCAAAGAGTTATCCAGACTATTGTAAAGCAATGAGATTATGCAACTATTTCAATTTCGCACTGTTCACATTTAATAAAATAGGAACCAGTTTTATATCTACTTTCTATTTCTTCATCATCATGACCTAATTTGCATAATGGGCAGATATAGTTCCCGCAGAACCCCAGACATCACATATATAACTCATAACTGATCTGCATGAATTTAAGTACTTTTTACTCCTGCTAAAATAGACCTAATTTGCTAAAAATCAAATTATCACATTTCAAATCTATACTAATTTGCTAAAACTCAAAATATGAGTTAATAATCTTTTTTTTTATTATCAATAAAAAAATAAATGATTAATATAAATTAAACTGCCAATTTTTATAATTAAAATATGTAGATTATAGATAAAATAATAATTAATAAAAATAATAAATTAAATAAATAATTATTAAAAAATAAAATGTTGCAAAACTAAACGGACAGTTTTTAGCCTGCATTATGCTTAATTTTGGCCAAAATATGACCTGGACCCCGAAACTAATATTTTTAAAAATATTATTTATAAAGTTAAAAACAAAGGATAAGTTAAATTTAAAAAAAAAGTACCAATTTGCTCAAATATAAAATATGACTTTGTAAAATCAATACAATTTGCTAAAACTCATAATTATGACTATTAATTAATTTTCAATCAATTTGCTCTTTTTAAAATTATGAGTTTAACCTAATTTTGATTGAATTTGCTAAAACTCAAACGTGAGTTATATATGTGATGTCTGGGGTCCTGTCCTCGCATGATGTTTCATCAGTAATGCCATAATAATCAAAATTTTCGCTACTAAATTCTCTATATAAAGTAGGATATTGGTCCAACGTCTTATTGCGAAAATAGGTGCGGTTATAAGTTGGATTAGATTGGGATGCAGATAATACATTTTCTGATGTACTTACCTTAGCTTTTGGAGAAATATATGCATTAGTCGGATTAATTTTTGAAGTCACATGACTCTGATCGTGAAGAATCTTCACGGTTTCATTGTGTGAATTTATCACTGAACTCACATGATCTATAATATTTTGTATTTATGGGTAACTGAGGCTCGAAATAGCATCTGCACTATAAGAGACCTGTTTAATTTTCTCTATTCCTAATGTATTGAATAACTTATATAATTTTCTAGCTCTAAGAATTTTTTGTCACAAATTCACACCTGATTTCTTGATATACTATAGATGTTGCAGTTTTTTTCTTAACTCCACCAACAACAAGGTTATCAATCCTTTTGTTATATTTTTCTATAAAGTAGCACCAGTATAAAATTGCTTCTTGACTAAGCTTATTAGCTTTCCTGAACATGCAAACTATATTTTGTGCGGTATCTAAAGATGGATCCTGTTCTTCTAAAGTTTGATCTGATGTAGATGTATGTGCAGGTGATGATAACTGTTGCTTTAACTCCTGTTCCATAATTATATTTTTATCCAACTTGGCAATAACTTCATCATGCAAATCGGATTTAAGTTCCTCCATGTCAAATGATTCTGATCATGAAGAATCTTCACGGTTTTCAATATTACATGTTAATTTGGATGCATTAACTTGCGGTTGCTTCGATAAGACGCAAGATGCGGATTTTATGCTCTCAGAATTAGCCTCATAAGATTGTGATAAGTCTTGCTCGTCTTGCTCTGAAGTTAACATGTCTATGACCTCAGGGATTTTAGTCACATCCTGAGAAATTACGAGTGCCTTTTGATCTTTCTGCTTCTTTTCCCGCCTCTTCTCTCTAATTTCATTACTAATGCTTTTCTTATATGCCTTATCCAAGAAATTGACCACTTTCTCATCGTTACCATAAAGATCACTAGGTGCTCATCCTACTTCATTATTGAGCTGATCTATTACAGAATTGGGTACGTCAACAGTTGGCATCGCTTCGTCACCATTTTGTGTCTGACCAAATAACAATAACATCTCATTCACTGCTGAACCCTGTTCTAATAATGCAAGTCTAGTTTCAAGCTCTCTGACTCTGGACTTGAGTTCAACATTCTCAGCATCACGCCTTGCATTCTCTTCAATAATTTGCTTCAGCCTTACATTCTCAACCTCATCCTCAGCAAATTTTAGCAACTTCTTTTTAAGTTCGGGAATCTCAGCATTCTCCTTCCTAAGCTTGGCAATCTCGACTAAGAGCTTGGCATTTAATTCTCTCAATGAATCAGTGGATTGCATGTTCAATAATAATTTTTTATATAAAACGGATTAATTCAAAATTTCGTTAGTATAGATAAAAAAAACCGTGACAAAATGCTACAATCGAAATTATTGATTTATTGATGTAAAAAAAATACATATTGGTTTACAATGTAAAATAGAGTCTCTATACTAATGCCTGCCAGTGTTTCGTTCATCTAAGCTATCTAAGCTATCTATATACTACATTAACTATAATCGATTTTCATTTGTCCCAACATTGATATTCTGAATCAAATAAAGTGGTTGCCAGTTAGCAGAGTCAGAAATAAATTAACCTTAGTATAAAACTCACTAAAAGTTTATGTTCTCCACCCAATAAGGCCCTCGAAATTTCAGAACAAAAAAAAATAGACATTAGCTCTGCAAGCTCAAAGTCGCTTCCTTGCAAATGTACAGTCATAACTGCGTAATGTCTTTGATAGCTGGGAATTATTTTGATTGGCACTCTCATGTGACATTGTGAGATGTGGCTGATTTTTGATAAATTTTTTTTCGCAATTTTGTATTTTTGATCCTGACACATCGCTGACTCAGTTCGTACTAACTCACAGTTTGTAGTAATTAGTCAACAACCATTTATGGAAACATATATATATATGATAAATAATCAAAATGTCAAACTATTCTTCACCTCAAGTACTTTCACCATTCCAGGTATAAACTAAATTCAAGGAAAATTCCCTACCTGCTAGGTCTAATATTATATCCAAAAAGTCTTTTACTCGTGTTATACTGAAAAATTATTTTTTAGAACCTTGTTTTTAACTTTTAATTTTCACGTTTGCAGGTATACCATGGCATATTATCTCATTCTAGGTAAAGTTCCTGCTAAAGAGGAACTTGATTATGTTAAGTTCGATTCCTCAGAACGCATTATGATACTCAGGAATACTATATATGAGATGAAGAAGAACACTCTTTCCAGTATTGACAGAAGCGATCTCAAATTATGGAAAGTCAATATTCCTTTCGACTGTGAAAATGATAAGCTGAAGATGCTTGATAACGCGTTTGGTACAATTAACATTGAAAAAGATCTTAAAGGAGAGAAAATGTTACCAGGAGACGAAATTTCAAAATATTTAAAAAACTTATCAACATCCTCAATCCACATCCTCGTGCAATTGCCTCAGCCCACCACCACTGGTAAGTGTTTCCCAATGGTTTACCTCTCGAACAAGAAATTCGCGTTATCTCACATCTTATATTTTTTATTCAATCAGAAAAAGGAAAGCGATCGCGGATAGATTTGGATGAAGGTCAAAATAGTAAAAGAGCAAAATTTGCAGGTGTGTAATTTTTTGGGTTCAACTAAGACTAAATATCATCATTTTAATATGTAAAATTATTTTATAGATTTAAATATAATTTCTACTGCCCATAAAATCATGGAAGGCATAATGAAACTTGATGAGAATGAATCTACTTACTCAAATCCTAAAAATTTCCTCTCATTACCATATCCATACATTGGCGAAAAATTACCAATAGATAGATTCGCTATTGACAATAATCGTTATTTCAACTTTATGGGACGAAAGGAATTCAGAAACATTTTAGAAACCATAAACAAACTTCGATCTGGTACTGGATATATGAAATTATTTGTTTATGGTACTGTCGGATATGGCAAGTCACATATTCTTTCAGCAATTGCATGCTTCCTTTTCCGAACAGGAAGACGTGTTGTATTTCTTCCCGATTGTCGCCAACTGGCAGTAGACCCAGTAGATTATACCAAGTCTGCCTTATTTCTTGCCTATCATGATGATGATGCAAAAATAAATGAAATTAATTCCTGTGAAAATTTTGAAAATATCGTAGATTTTTGTAAAAAATTACAATTCAAAGAAAAGTTATATTTTATCGTCGATCAAATGAATGCTCTAGATGAACTTGATAATACTGGGGTTAGCTTAAAAATTAAACAACAAATTAATAAAATGAGCAATTACCATTATTATATAATGAGTTTTTCAGCTAACAATAAGACAATACTACATTATCTTATGCAAAAGCAAACTGGTGAATTGAAGATCAAGCTTTATGGAGGGTTTAATGAGGTAAGATTAAGATACTTTATGTGGTGAATTTTTTGTATATTAATATAATGTTTATTTAGGAAGAGATGGAAGAATGGTGGAAAAAGTATAGTTTGCCAGCAATGAATGATCAGGAGAAGGAACAAATCAAAGACATCACAGGCAAAATTCCACTATTCTTAAACTTTTTGCTAGAATATAGTCACGAGAATTTTGAAGGTGCATTTGCATATCTAAAACAAAAATTAAAGTCAATAATACAAAAGCCGATGATAGAATATTCGGAAAATCTATTAGGCAATAAACATACATGGGATCGGTAAATATATTTTTGGTTTGTTTTGTGAACTATATGATCTATATGATGCTGACTTTCTCTGTTTTCATAGTCATGTTGGATTAATGTCGTCATTCATTACAAATACACATCCTAAACTGGGCTATAGAGATGATGATTATGATCATCGTTACTTTTACATCAAAGATGACGATATCTGTTATTATGTCTGTGGTCTTGTACGAGGTTCCATGGTTGAATATCTCTTTGAAAAAAGAGAAATGGAAATATTCACAGATATAAAATGGATCAGTTGCATGGCAGATTTCAAAAACAACCCATCAGTTAAGGGATCTTTTGTTGAAAAGGCGTGTATTGCTAGTATTTTTAGGAATGGATTAATGGCGAACCGTGTAAATTTTAAGCCTGGTGGTATGGAATTTTTTTATAACGAAAAAAAAATTAAGTTTTCTTCGAATGAAGAGAAATGTATGTTTTACTTACCATGCTGTTGGAACCAAGAGGCCATCGATGGATTACTGATCTTGCAAACAAAGGATAAATTGTACGTTGCCCCAGTACAGATTACTCTTAATAAGGATAACCATTCAGATTCTGAGAGAAAGTTTTTCTCCAGTATCTGGCCAAATTTAAAACCAAACTTATCAAATTTTGAGGATAAGTTGGAAATAATGTTCATATGGATTACACACAGAAGTGAGACAGATGAATCAGTAGAATGTATAACTAAAGAAACGCGAAATAAAAATCATGAAATTAATCCCAATTATACTCGGGTAGTAATTGGATTTGGGAATGTCAACAGTGATATTAATAGATATTTACCTAAGATTATAATCACAAACAATAACCATATCCAGTCTCAAATCGTTAAAATTGAGGAAACAAATCACGAATCTGATAAAGAGACTAAAGAACAAAAAAGCGCTCAAAGGAGAAGGGGAAGGCCCAAAAAAAGTTTGTAAATGTAAAATGAAATATGGACGAAGGGAAGGGAATCAAAAAGGACATAGATAAATATTCTGGAAACAATATATACATAATAGAATAACTAAAGATAATAAAAGTTTTATTTCACGTTGAAAAAATCTTTAATTTTTTTCATTGTTTATGATAAGCTAAAAAAACAAATGTAATAAAACAAACGAAGTAGCGAGTTTAAAGGGAGGAAGCATCTCGAGCCCTAACCCATAAAATGAGAGTTCCTTCCCGCTATTCTAATGCCAATTTTTCGCCTAATTTACTATGCTTTTATAATTAACCAATTCCCACCAACATATTCCGTTTCTGTATCTATGCTAAAATTTTCGCAATGTTTATCTATTAACATAAATCATGTAAAAGGGTTTTGATTTTAACCAATTACCGCTCGCGTATTTGAGATGATTTAATTTCAGATCTATTAGATATTCCAGAGCAACAATTACCGGTCGATGAATTGTTACTGTACATATAAATCAACTAAAAAAAAGTCACTATACGTTATTCACAAATCCTTCTAGAGAACACAAAACCAGGTAATTTTTAACAAGATTTATTTTAAAGGATCTTTCCGAAAAAGCCTGTAAAATAGAAAGGAATATACATTTCCATGCACATTAAGAAGGGACACGTTCATCGACCATTACTGTGCATTTATTTATCAAGTTCTGACTCATTCAGAAAAAACAAACAGAACATGCATTATCTTTCATGTATCATAGGTGCATAGGTGTAACCGTGAAGAATCTTTATGATCAAAAATCACGTGCGCATGAATAATTGTTCATGCCGATCACTTTTGCCAAGAAAATTTTTTATTAATATATGTGAAAATAAATACAAGATCGGGACCTAGCCCACAATACACATTATTTTTTGATAATTTTTTTGATCCTAGCCCTCTTGCTAAACGGAGAACTATCTACACTAACCCGATTTTTTAATAACCCAATAATTATACCTATTACCCTTTTCACATTGTTTCGAAGTAGCTCAGAATTTTCTTTAACGGCGGACTTCGAGAGATTAATTTAATATTCACTTCCACTCGTAGAGTATATACCATCAGGAGTATATATGATAAAATGCCACTCCATACCTGTGGTCACAATACCATAGATATAGTCAAAATAGTCGTTCCCAAATGCTTGATCCGCAGTCCATTTCTTTTTATTTGTCTGAAATGCGCTTTCAAGTTGTACTAGATTTTAAGAGATAAACCATCATTAATATCTCTAATATGTTAGAAAGCGAAAATGTGGATAGTAGGCCTACCTGCGCATATTCAATCTTAATATTTCGTGGTTTCCCTTCGGTGATGCAAAGAAAATCCTCTAGACTTTTGATCGTGTAGTCTACTCGGCCAGTAGCATCTTCACCAGAAACGTCTTTCTGCAAAACTATAAATATATCTTGAGAGGTGAGTTTTTTAGCTATAGCGATGGATGCATGTAATAAATTCACAGCGCGTCATCTCATTAGCATCGGTCATAGTTTCCACGTTCGAAAGCTTTAAGATAATGTCTTCCATACAATGTTCGAATGCCTTATCATCATCACTAATCTCCTCGAAGACTACAGAGAAAAATAAAGTTAATATAGCTACCCTATGAAAAAAGTCTGTGTGATTTTTGTTGAAAAATCATTCAATTAAATTCACTACGATTTCTATATATTTAACCATACAATAATTGTGCTAAAAATTGCAATAAATCACACAATTATTGCATGGTAATTCATTCAATAATTATCCTATTTTTGACCTGAATTTATACAATTATTGTGTGATTTTTGAGCCAAATTTTAGGCCATATTTTAGGAAATATAGGTTAAATTTTACAGTAATAACAGGCAATTTGTAAAGTGAAATTATGAATTTTTATTGACTTAAAATATAAAAAATATACACAATATTTCATAAATAAAATACTAAATTTGATATAATTATAAATATAAAAATTTGTAAGAAAATAAAATAAAATAAAGTATGTTAGTAACATGAAAGTAAATTAGTAGTATCAAAGAAGAAAGTAAATTATTAGTGTAAGTAAATTATTAGTATTAAATAAAAAAGTATGAAGTTAGTGAAGAAAGCAAATTAGTAGTGTTAAAAAGTAAATTATTAGTGTTAGTAATAAAAAAGTATGAAGTTAGTGAAGAAGCAAATTAATAGTGTTAAAAAGTAAATTATTAGTGTTAGTAATAAAAAAAAAGTATGAAGTTAGTGAAGAAAGCAAGTTAGTAACATTAAAATGTAAAAAGTTAGGAAAATAAAAAGATAAAGAACACAAGTTTTTCTTACCTGATATTTTAAAAGAAAGTTGAAGAAAAGTTAAAAGGTTAAAAAAACATAAACATAAACAAAAACATTTCACGTCATCATATTTATTTTGACGATCAGATCACGTGATTAATATATATAATTTTAAGAGTTGATTTTTACCACATAATTCTGGCCAAATTATAATTCCAGTCAGAACTAATTGTGTAACCTAATAAAAAGTTTTTGACTTTTTTTTAGTTACAAAAATTTCACCAATGAGTCTAGAATAGAGGTTAGAACCGGAATCGGTTATTGGATTTATAACCAGGTTTAACCAATTCGAAATTTAACCGGTTTACAATTCGGTTAACCGGTTATATTCAAACCGGTTTAAACCGATTAACCAGTTATTTCAAACCAGTTTAAACCGATTAACCAGTTATTTCAAACCGGTTTAAACTGATTAACCGGTTATTTCAAACCAGTTTAAACCGATTAATCAAACTGATCAAAACTGATTTTTAATTTTTGTGAATGATGACATGCCTCCACCTGATCTTTTCATAAAGATCAGCTTCATGATACATCAGTTAATGAAATTTTAGAATTTTTTTTTTGATTAATAATTTTAAATTTTTCATTTTTTTTTTCAAACTGAAAAAAAAATTTTCTTCCTTTCTTCTTTCGGTTTAGTTTTTTTTCAAACCGAAAAATTTGTTTTTTCTCATTTTTTTCCCGTTTAGGTTTAATTTTTTTTCCCAAACTGAAAAATATTTTTTTTTTTGAATTATTGTCCTTTTTTTTTCAGAATTTTTTCAGTACTTATTTTTTTTCAGATTCCTTTTTTTTGGAAATTTCCCTTTTTTTGAACTGATTCCTTTCTTTATCCTTTTTCTTTCCCCCAAATTTATTTTTAATTTTTTTTTCTTTTTAATTTTTTTTATAACAACATGTAGAAAAATGATTAAGATTTTCAAGTTTGATTTTCAAATTCATAAAAATCAAAAAAAATTGATATTTTTACAATATTTTACAATTAATTAATTAAAGAAATTATTGATTTAATAATAGACTATTATAACCAAATTCATATTCGAAATTCTTTAAATAATCACCAGATTTTTGAATAAAAATTTTAATTCAAATGGTTTAGTTAAATTGATAATTTATCGAATAAAATGAGTATCAAAAGAATGAAATGAACAGATTTCTAATATATTTAATTGTTCAAATATTTTTCCTAGATTGATTATAAGTTTAAATTGACGTAATATAAAATAATAAGAAATAATTATAAAATTTATAATTAATTAATAAAATATTTGAAACTTTATAGTGCTGGCCCGAATTACGAAATTTAAATCACGTGACTACGGCTAAATAGTTTAGCCACCGGGTAAGTTATGTTATACAAAATTTTATTATAGATATTTGTATCCCACAAAATTTTGAACTGTATTACACAAGGGATGTAATTCCGGCCAGAATTATAACTTGGCAGGATTTATGCTGATCACATTTAATTCTGGCCAGAATTATCAAATATATACGAATCGGTTATTCAGTTTCAATCGGGTTTTGCGAAATCGGTTTGAAACGGATTGAACCGGTTGTGCTCGTTTTAAATTCAGTTTTCGAAAATAAAACTGGTTCTAAACTCTAGTCTGGAAGATGCCCATTTATAAGCAAATATGCAGTTGAATTTTATGTAACCTTACTGCATAAATCACTTTACTTAGGAAAATCTATTTATAATGGTTAAAAGTGGTCTATTTGACCCTAAAAGTGGTCAAATGTAATCATACAAGTAAGATGGAAAGTAGTATAGTAGGATTACCCCAAAATTGCTTTCCATATTCTAAATTTAAGTCTATTTTCAAGTTGTACAATAATTATAATTTTTATTGTACAAAAATTGAATGTTTTCTGTATCCTAAATTTAAGTTGTATAAAGATCACACAAAAATTGAACATTTTCTATATCCTATATTTAAGTTGTATAAAAATTGCATACTTTTAATATGCTATGAAAAACTTCATAGCTATTTTTATCCAAAAATCTGCAATAATTGTACAATTTCCACATGGACTTGAACAAATATTGTACAAAAATTGAATGATTTTTTTTCATAGGGCTATCTGGTCAGTTTGAAAATTAATTAATTACCTACTAGGGGTAAACTGATTAATGTTTAATATATCTTTCCCATTGACCTTATTTCTACGTAACATTTCCTTCAAGTCATCGAGAGATTTAAGTGAAAAATAGTTTCTTATTTTTTGGCCAAAACCTTCGATAAATTTTGCAAGTGTTGTTGCTGATTCTAATGCTAACCCAATACTGCGAAATTTTTCTTCCGTCAACTCAAGGAAGGCAAGACCAGAAATTTTCTCTTTATGAAGAATTTTAATATCATCTTTATTAAGTTTTAAGTTTTTCCTCCCCAAATAATCGATAAGCTCCTCTGTATTAAAATCCTTAACCACATCCGACATTGTTCTAGTGGAAATTTCTTCCGTTATTAAGGCGGGTGAAGCGGATGAAGAAGCTTGTGAAGACATGGTTTTTATATATGTGAGTTTGTGCTTGCGAAAAAATGTGCACTTGACTGCTGTTACAGGTAAAGCTGGTCTATGGATATAAAAGTATTTTTGGTTTCCGGTATAAGTGCTCATGTGGAAAATGATAGATTTTTGGTATCAATTCATAATGCATTTACCCAATATATATGCAATTAAGATGTAGTACAGGATTGTTAGACGATTATATTACATCATTACACGTGACATTTATCAAAGATTTACGACAAAAACATAATACATGCTTTATTTAAATAAAAAAACACTGCCAGAGTATCTAATACATAAAAAATTGTGAATATATCGCTACATGATATGCATGAAAGAATTCTAACTATTGAAGGTATATGAGGATGAGACCCTCTTCAATGTGATCGATATTAAAATACTTGGAAATCATATCATCTTGTTTCAACGCTTTTGCCGGCCCTTTTGAATTATCCACGTAGAGCTTAATCTCATCAGGAACCTGCTTATAAAGTATTGTCATTCTTTTTTTAATAGTAGGTATGGCATCTTTGACCAATGTTTGCCAGGCTATTTTGATTATGAAGATTTCGTCATCCGATTTATCATGGACTTTAAACCTGAAGTCAATAATATTGGCCATTTTTTTTCATTTCCTAAATACAAGGCTCATAGTGAGAAAAAACTCGCTTCCATACATACATAATTTAGGGCATATACATACCTTATTTTGCGAGAAAGTTTTTTGCGGAAAGTTGGCAGAACTTCCACATACTCCTACATGCTTTATATCTTGCTGGGAAAAAAGATAAAGAGGTATGAGGCGTGATTAGTGTTGTCGTCTGATACCAAGAGCTTCATGAAAGCACATGCAAATAAACTTTCGTACCTTTTCACATGGAGATCTACCAGAGAGACACATAGTTGGTCTTACGCCTGACGATCTCGAAATTGTGACTCCCTCAGCCTTTCATAACATATGCTTTTGTCGTCAATATTTACTTTTAGAGCTGGTTCTGTGTTGCAACTAGATCCCCTTTCACATTTTCTCACATTCGTTTGGAAAAAAAAATAAAGAATAAAGGTTAATATGTTTTTCGAATATATATGCAAAAATTATTATATCGCACAAGACCTGACTGATGATCAGCCTATTTTTGTCGCACAATCTGTGGCCTAGCAAAAATCTTCCGAGCTGATGATTATGAGAATCGCCTCACGGCCTGCTCCAGACTAGCTAGATTGGTAAAGTACGGTACCATTCTGATCATTGATTGGCTAGTATTCTATCACCAGCTCTCGATATTAAGGTGGAAATATTACCTTGAGTCGGTGAATGTCTGTTCATAACTATAATGTGGTGATCGTCATCAGAATCAACCGTCATGAAACTAAGATGCTGGTATATATAACTAAGGTAGAACTGAATTCAGATTATTACCAATACTATGCTGAATGTTATATATCCGTCCTATCTCTTGATCTAATTCAGTTCACATATCTATAGAATTTATGAAATCCTCAATATGGATATTTGGATTAAGTAAAACGAGCTGATCTATGGCTTCTTTAGTAATATTAGCACACCCCTCCAGATTAAGATGTTTTAAATAAAGACACGAACGAGAAATTTCTTTGATAGTTACATCAGTAATTCCACAAAAACTAAGGTTGAGATGTTGGAGATTTGGACAGAAATGAATGGCATTGCAAATTGAAGTCTCGGCGACGTAAACACACCTACCAAAATCAAGATACTCTACACTAAGATGTTTCTCTACATTAAGGTGTTTCTCTACAGCAAGAAGTTTTTCTACTAATATATCACATCTATTTTTTCTTTGACAGCTACCCGGAATACTAAATCTTCGTAAATTTGGGCATGAGTTTAAGATGTGACTTATAAATCTTTCAGAAATCAAATGCACACAAGCAAAATGAAACTCTTGTAAAGCTTGGCAACTGTCTGCAATTTTGATTAAAGATCTATCAGTAATGCCTTGGCAAAAAGAAATATTTAGATATTCTATTTTACGACATGATCCCACCATTCCACATAAAGCTTTATCACCCATAATACACTACTACATAAATTAAGATATTTCAGATTGGGGTAAAGTGGATTATAGTATGGAATTTCGAGATGGGTTAGTTTCAAGCTATAAATTGGCTTTTGCTTCCCACATACTAATTCCATGAATTTCTTTGCTTTGGGATCGTTCCCTTTAGCTCAATGCGTCACCACTCACTATAGAATAGGGGCACCGCATCTGTACCACAATCGGGAAACATATAGAGCGGGGTAGATGGATTTATCTATCAATAAGAAATGTAAAATATGTTCTAGTACTTCTGGTAAATAAAAGATGGTTAAATGCATCATGTGAAGCGTCTCTAGCTAAATAGTCTGTATTATATGTTGTATCTTTAATCGAAAAAATAAATTAGCCAAGCTGGTAGATCACTGCTCCAGACCCTACACCTCTGCATTTTGCTTGTCTAGTCCAAATATCTAGGCTAATTTCTCTGTATCTGATAACTGATTTTGATCAGTTACTATTTTTGCGATATTTCATATATGACATATCTTTAGGCGAACGAAAAAATAAAATCAACTGACCTGTTTCCTCTAGGATCCCCTCTAACCCATATATGTGATTAGTTTTCATCAGAAATCCAGAATGGTTTTGCTTGATCATAAGGTTGTCTTTTCCTTCTAAAATTAACTATAGTATATTTATCAGATGGAGAAGCATGGTTATCAGGCAAATGTCGAAAGGCTTCACTGGCATAAGTATTAGCTTTTGACAGATTTTTAGGCCCATGCACTACAGAAGCAAATACCGCCCCTAATTTGCGCAAGGAACTAGGGAGTAATGGCTCATAAGGTTTAAGAATATATTTATCTTTTTTTAGAAATGAACTTAAGTATGTTGATCTAGGCTTTCCTGGATCTTTTAACACTCTGAAAACGATTGCTTCCTGAATCCATGTAAGCAATTGTTTTGCTCGCTCCTCATTTTTTTTCAGTGATCTAAACACCCAAGGAACATCCTGTTAGCCTCAGTTTTTTGTATATCCAGTTACACCCCCATTTGCTATGCGCAAGTTTTTAATTTCAGCAGGATGGATACAGAGCATGATTATTACATCAGCTAGAGTCTGTTTATCGGGTGTGTTAGATACAACATATAAATCTAGCCGTTCCTTAACTAATTCTAACGAGAAGTAGTCCAGATAATGAAGTCCTTCATTTTTATGTTGCTCAGTACGCTTCTGTTGGATTTTATTAGATGCTCTGATTATCTCCAGAATCTTGGTAGCAGAGATTATTTTTTCTGAAGCATTGAGGGTCCGCAATTCTCTTTGAAGCCTGGAGAGACGTGATGAGGCAACGATAGGATCAGAGGTAGTTTTAGCTAAGGTTCTAGATATCGCTTTTACATTTCTTTTATTAAGATTATCTTGAACAATACGCTGAGCTATTTCTCTAATAGTCTCGCCTTCTGAGGTGTTCTCAAATACTAGGCTTATATTCACTTTAGCTTCTAATCCTAGTTCCTCTAGGATCGGTACTTGACTTATATACCACTCAATTCTCTAGTCAGAAATCAATGCGAATGCCTGTACTTTGCTAAATTTATATCCTTTTTGAAGATGATTACGAGCCTGACGTCTTTTCTCTCTATCATCTCCCAAGAGGTCACACATTTCTGGTGCATACCGACTGAGCTCTTCGATACTCATCTTATTGGTGAGTTGGTAGTCTGTACATCTGCAAATTGAATACGGCGTAATATTACGAAAATTTACGCCTGCGAAATACTCTGTAAATTTACATGACCTTCGAAAAATTACGCAACAGTAATATTTCGTAATTTCAACGCAATATTTCATAAGTTTACGCATAATATTTCGTAGAATTACAGTGTAATATTGCCATGTATGTAAATTTTACATCGTAGAATTTCTTAGATTTACGGTGCAATATTTCGAAACTTTTCAAAAGTGTAATATTTCGTAATTTTACGTTGTAGGATTTTCGTAGGTTTACGGGTGCAATATTTCGAAACTTTTCAAAAGTGTAATATTTCGTAATTTTATGTCGTAGGATTTTCGTAGGTTTACAGGTGCAATATTTCGAAACTTTTCAAAAGTGTAATATTTCGTAATTTTACATCGTAGGATTTTTGTAAGTTTACAGGTGCAATATTTCGAAACTTTTCGAAAATGTAATATTTCGTAATTTTACGTCATAGGATTTCGTAGGTTTACGGTATAATATTTCGAAACTTTTCTGAAGGTATAATATTTCGTAATTTTACATCGCAGAATTTCGTAGGTTTACGGTATAATATTTCAAAACTTTTCCAAAAATATAACATTTCGTAATTTTACATCGCAGAATTTCGCAGGTTTACGGTACAATATTTCGAAACTTTTCCAAAATATTATTATTTCGCGAACTTTTTTTACAAATTCAAGTGATTAATATATGTAATTACAAAATAATATTTTTCACTGTAACTTACACGTAATATTTTATAAATTTATGTAATTTTTGTATTTTTATTCGAAATATAGCTACAATAAATAATTTGTATTTAAAACTATCATAATATTGCATTCAATCTCGTCAATAGAATTTTTTTAATCTTATTTGTCGCTCATCTTCATTTATTTGACTTTCGTTCTTTGACTTTTTATTTTTCAACTTCACTTCTATTTCATCTGTGATTAATATTTTGCTATATCTGATATTATAAAATAAAAGTCATTTGGATAACATTATTTGTTAATATCAAAAGGATGTGTTGTAAAGACAAATTGTTATTAAAACTTAACCTATAAACATAATTGTAATAAAGTCGTACGAACATTAACGAAATTATGAAGTACATACCTTCAGTCCTTTTACACTGCTACGTTGATAGCATGCGTTAAATTCATTTCTGCATCAACGAATATTACAAGATCAAAAGTTAGACCAACAGTTATCATTATGCGTGATTATTAATATTTTTTATAAAAAAAAAGTAAACTTACGAACATTAACGAAATTGTGAGATATATACCTTCCACTCCTTCTACACTATTACATTGAGAACATGCGTTAAATTCATCTCTACATCAAACAAACATTACAAGTTCAAAAAGTTGGACCAAACAGTTGTGATTATTATTAAAAAGTCATAAACATACGAACATTAACGAAATTAAGGAATACATACCTTCCATCCCTTCTACACTATTACGTTGGGAGCACGCGTTAACTTTATTTCTACAAGTTTAAAAGGTTAAACCAACAGTTTCAATATGCGTGATTATTAATATTTTTTATAAAAAAGACGTAAACATACAAACATTAACGAAATCGTGAAGTACATACCTTCCATTCCTTCTACACTACTACGTTGAGAGCGTTAAATTCATTTCTGCATCAACGAATATTCAAGTTCAATAAGTTGGGCCAACAGTTGTCATTTTATATGATTATTAATATTTTATAAAAAAGACGTAAACATACGAACATTAACGAAATTATAAAGTACAAATACCTTCCATTCCTTCTACACTACTACATTGAAAGCACGCGTTAACTTTATTTCTACAAGTTCAAAAAGTTAAACCAACAGTTCATTATGCGTGATTATTAATATTTTTTATAAAAAAGACGTAAACACATTAACGAAATTACAAAGTACAAATACCTTCCATTCCTTCTACACTACTACATTGAGAGCACGCGTTAATTTTATTTTTACTTTATAAGTTCAAAAGTTAGACCAACAGTTATAATTATTAATATTGTATAAAATAGTTAAATTATGGAGTATAAATACTTTCCATACCTTTACCATTATATTGTACGCAAACTTTCCATGAACAATTATTAATATTATGAAATAGTCGTAAACCTACGAATATTAATGAAATTATGAAATATAAATAACTTCCATACTTCTACTATATTGAAAGTACGCGTTCATTTTTCCAGCAGCTGTTGCAAAGCTTTTTCATGTATAATTTATTAATATTATAAATATTCATAAAGCCTATGAATATATATAAATACTTTCCATGATACTTCTGCTAGTCTTCTGCTACGCAAATGTACAATGAGCAGTCCTTGCAAAATAGAGTGTATCGAGAATATTAAGTTTGTTTATTTAATTCGTGTTTAGCTATTTTTAGATGATCACATAAACACATGTATATGCCATAATAGGTTAATTTATCAAATTTACTAGATTTATAAAATTAATTCGTAATCTGTGAGTCAAATTATATGATTTTGGTAGAGTCCTAAAGAATTCTGACCTCGACTATTAAAAAAAAATTCTTGTATGATAAATATAAAATTAAGAGAAATATGCATGACGTGTTGATAATATATACTATATAAATATAACAAATAACTAAAGGTTAATTTGTAACACTTTTCACAAATTTATAATTTCTTATGGTCGGCACTCGGCATCAGACTTGATAGAAATAAATTTAACTTTCCAAATATTGTGAAAGAGGAACAAAAAAATGAATTTTAACAAAATTAATAAATTTTGTGCGATCAAATTCAAAATAATTTTGTGTTTCATGGATAAAAATTCTTTTATTTGTTTAACAGTTATCAGCCAAATGAGAAAAACTCAAATTAATAAATTTTATATACAAATTAATCGCAAAAACATAAAATTCACCAGTCCTGCCACACCAATAAAAAAAAATATCTTATGCATACAATAAAATTCACCTTATTATACATCATCATCTTCATCTTTAGTTTCATTTCCGCTTTCTTCTTCCTCATAGCTATTATCTTCAAAATCGGAATATCTTATGCCCGTTTGACTGTTGATTTTTTTCTTTAAAGAATAATACTATGATTAGCCATGAAATGATATTTTATTAAATGCTACTACAAAATTACAAACTTACTAAAAATTTTTTAACTTTTTGTTTCATGATATTCTTTTTACACCTTATTTCGTCATGATTTGGGTTTAAAATTGTTGAGCAGATCGCAAGAACATATGCAAGTTCTGCATTAGAATAGTCATTTTGGAGGGCTCTGTCAATAACGCTTGCTAAAACAATCGAAGAATTTTTGTCCTTGGGATTCATTTTTTTGAACAGGCCTTCAAAACAATCTTTAACTTCGGGTTTTCTCTCCCACTTTGCTACTTCAGACGGCCCGGCATTTGTGTTTATAGGTGGTAAATAAGATCTGAATATAGAAAAAATAGCCTCCCTTGATTTCGAGGACAATGTTCCTCTTATGGACCGTACTTGTTTTGTTAACTTTACGAAGAAAGTTAATACTTAATATTTTATTTTATTTTATTAAACATTTTGTTATCGAATAAGGACTTACTTGTTTATGTATATTCTCGTTGTAATATGCGATCCAATCGTCTTCAGTAAAATTAGAGAAAAAACTCGCATGGTTCAGTACTAAATATCTTTCAATCAAAATAATTAGAACGTAAATAAATAATAAAATTAAATATTTCAAAGATATTCCTACCACTATGAATGATTCTTTAACGCTTGATGACAAATTTATTTTATCAGAAAGTAAATTTTTTAATTCAGATTTAAACTCGTGTATTTCTTTACTTAAAGTATCGATTTTATTTTCAATTTTTGTTAATCGATCTACCATAATTACAATAAATATTAATTACAAGATAATTTTATTAATTTCTTAAATATTTGCGAATACCTTCAATTTTTGAATTTACAGGAAGCCATCTCTTAGTCTGAAGAACGTTAACTTCGTCATTGATGGTTTCGCTGGTGTTGATGTTGGTTTTACTGTTGTTGTTTCTGCTTCGGCTTCGGCTTCTATCACTGCGCTTGTGATTCCCTTTGATTAGCAATTCCTCAATTTTCTTACGAGAGGATTCTCTCAATTTATTTCCTGATTCCATAATGATACTTTTGAAAAATGGGATTTCTTACAATTTAAGAAAAAAAAAATATTTCTGAAGAAAAAAAATTGACCATTATTTATGAAAAAAAAAAACTCTTTAAACCAAATCAAGCAATTTTTCGTACCAGTCATTAACAGAAACTTTTGAATACTCAATAATTACATCATGCAAATTTTCGTACCAGTCATTAAGCAGAACCGCAGAAACTTTCTTAGTAATAATTATGTCAGTCGAGGAAATAAAAACAAATGCACGTGAACATAAGGATAAATCGCATAATTACTCATTATTCTAAACCAAAAAATTTTTTCGTACAATTCGCATAATTACTCATTATTCTAAACCAGGAAAAGAAACTTTCTTAGTAATAATTATGTCAGTTGAGGAAATAAAAACAAATGCACGTGAACATAAGGATAAATTCACATAATTTCGATTACTTACTCATTATTCTAAACCAGGTAATTTTTTCGTACCAGTCATTAAAGTAGAACCGCAGAAACTTTCTTAGTAATAATTATGTCAGTTGAGGAAATAAAAACATGCACGTGAATATAAGTATAATTTCGATTACTTACTCATTATTCTAAACCAGACGTACCAGTCATTAAAGCAGTAACTGCAGAAACCTTCGAATATTCAATAATTATATCACTTTATATGGAAATAAATAATTACGCGTAAACATGAGTTTTTCCTTGTTATTATTATGGATAGAACCGCATGATTTCGATACTTACTCATTATACTAAACCAAGCAATTTTTCGACAAGTCATTAAAGTAGAATCCGCAGGAACCTTGAACCTTCGAATATTTAATAATTATATCATTGTTATATCATATATGGAAATAAAACATAAACACGTGAACATGAGTTTTATTATTATGGATAGAAATTCGCATGATTTCGATACTTACTCATTATACTAAACCAAGCAATTTTTCGTACAAGTCATTAAAGTAGAATTCGCAGGAACTGCAAAAACCTTCGCATACTTAGTAGTAATAATTATGTCAGTCGTATCTTACATGGAAACAATAAACATTAAAGTTTTTCTTTGTATGATAAAAAATTTATATAATTTCGAAAACATAAGCATGCATACACATTATAAAAAATCTAATGATACACTCCTGAGTGAAATAAAATTCCAACTCATTATATATTAGTCAGGGTTGTTTGATCAGCATTTTTTAATCACGAATTTATTAGTTGGTGTGACCGATCAGACAATGAATTCCAGTCTAACCAATAAAAAATAGAACAATTTTACACATTCAATTGTAACTATGAATTTTAACAAAATTGCGATCAAATTCAAAATAATTTTTTGTGTTTCATGTATAAAAATTCTTTTATTGTTTAACAGTTATCAGCCAAATGAGAAAAACTCATATTAATAAAATTATATATATAAATTAATCGCAAAAACGTAAAATTTATTGATTTGTTTTTGTTTTTTTGAAGAGAGATGCTCTTTTAAATGATTATCAAATAAATTTAATTTATAAAATTTAGAGGAGTGGGGTATTTTTTTTTTTGAAATTGTACATATCAATTACTAATTCGTAATATTATATATATTATTAATATATTCACCAGTCCTGCCAAACCAATAAAAAAAATAATAAATTTATTAAAACAAATAAATATATATATAATTATCTTATGCATATAATAAAATTCACCTTATTATACATCATCACATCATCATCTTCATTATCTTTAGTTTCATTTCCACTTTCTTCTTCCTCATAGCTATTATCTTCAAAATCAGAATAATTTATGTCCGTTTGATTATTAATTTTTTTCTTTAAAGAATAATATGATTGATTAGCCATGAAATGATATTTTATTAAATACTACTACAAAATTACAAACTTACTAAAAATTTTTTAACTTTTTGTTTCATGATATTCTTTTTCAACATGATTTCGTCATGATTTGGGTTCAAAATTGTTGAGCAGATCACAAGAACATATGCGATTTCTGCATTAGAATAGTCATTTTGGAGGACTCTGTCAATAACGCTCACTAAAACAATCGAAGAATTTTTGTCCTTGGGATTCATCTTTGTAAACAGGCTTTCATAACAACTTTTAACCTCGGGTTTTCTTTTCCATTTTGCAATTTCAGACGGCCCGGCATTTGTGTTTATAGGTAATAAACGGGATCCGAATATAGAAAAAATAGCCTCCCTTGATTTCGAGGACAATGTTCCTCTTACGGACCGTACTTATTTTGTTAACTACGAAGAAAGTTAATACTTAATATTTTATTTTATTTTATTAAACATTTTGTTACTATCGAATAAGGACTTACTTGTTTATGTATATTCTCGTTGTAAAACGAGATCCAATCGTCTTCAGTAAAATTAGAGAAAAAACTCGCATGGTTCAGTGATAAATATCCTTCAACCGCTCCACAACATTCATCTTTTGTTGGGTAAATCGATACTTTTATTAATAATTTCGAAACATTTTTCACAACATCCTAAAATTAGTCGAAATTCAAAATAATTAGAATGTAAATAAATAATAAAACTAAATATTTCAAAGATATTCTTACCGCTATGAATGATTCTTTAACGCTTGATGTCAAATTTATTTTATCAGAAAGTAAAGTTTTTAACTCAGATTTAAACTCTTGTATTTCTTTACTTAAAGTATCGATTTTATTTTCAATCTTTGTTAATCGATCTACCATAATTACAATAAATATTAATTAATTACAAGATAATTTTATTAATTTCTTAAATATTTGCGAATACCTTCAATTTTTGAATTTACAGGAAGCCATCTCTTAGTCTGAGTAACATAAATTTCGTCATTGATGGTTTCGTTGGTGTTGATGTTAGTTTTACTGCTGTTGCTTCTGCTTCTGCTTTGGCCTCTATCACTGCGCTTATGATTCCCTTCGATTAGCAATTCCTCAATTTTCTTACAAGAGGATTCTCTCAATTTATTTCCTGATTCCATAATGATACTTTTGAAAAATGGGATTTTTTACAATTTAAGAAAAAAAGAAATATTTCTGAAGAAAAAAAATTGGTCCTTATTTATGAAAAAAAAAACTCTTTAACCCTAAATCAAGCAATTTTTCGTACCAGTCATTAACAGAAACTTTCGAATACTCAATAATTACATCATGCAAATTTTCGTACCAGTCATTAAGCAGAACTGCAGAAACTCTCTTAGTAATAATTATGTTAGTTGAGGAAATAAAAACATATACACATGAACATAAGGATAAATTCGCATAATTACTCATTATTCTAAACCAGGAAAAGAAACTTTCTTAGTAATAATTATGTCAGTCGAGGAAATAAAAACACATGCACGTGAACATAGGCATAATTACTCATTATTCTAAACCAGGCAAAGAAACTTTCTTAGTAATAATTATGTCAGTTGAGGAAATAAAACCAAATGCACGTGAACATAAAGATAAATTCACATAATTTCGATTACTTACTCATTATTCTAAACCAGGTAATTTTTTCGTACCAGTCATTAAAGTAGAACCGCAGAAACTTTCTTAGTAATAATTATGTCAGTTGAGAAAATAAAAACACGCACGTGAACATAAGGATAATTTCGATTACTTACTCATTATTCTAAACCAGGCGTACCAGTCATTAAAGCAGTAACTGCAGAAACCTTCAAATATTCGATAATTATATCACTTTATATGGAAATAAATAATTACACGTGAACATGAGTTTTTTCCTTGTTATTATTATGGATAGAACCGCATGATTTCGATACTTACTCATTATACTAAACCAAGCAATTTTTCGACAAGTCATTAAAGTAGAATCCGCAAGAACCTTAAACTTTCGAATATTTAATAATTATATCATTGTTATATCATATATGGAAATAAAACATAAACACGTGAACATGAGTTTTATTATTATGGATAGAAATTCGCATGATTTCGATACTTACTCATTATACTAAACCAAGCAATTTTTCGTACAAGTCATTAAAGTAGAATTCGCAGGAACTGCAGAAACCTTCGCATACTTAATAGTAATAATTATGTCAGTCGTATCTTACATGGAAACAATAAACATTAAAGTTTTTCTTTGTACGATAAAAAATTTATATAATTTTGAAAACATAAGCATGCATACACATTATAAAAAATCTAATGATACCACTCCTGAGTGAAATAAAATTCCAACTCATTATATATTAGTCAGGGTTGTTTGATCAGCATTTTTTGATCACGAATTTATTAGTTGGTGTAACCGATCAGACATGAACAGTCTAACCAATAAAAATGGAACAATTTACGCATTCAACCGTAACTTTACGGAAATCCATAAAACTTACCTTATCAAAAAAGGAAAAGTAATAGTCATATTTTAAATCAGTAACGTTATACAAGATATTAGTATCGCTGTCGTTAAATATAATAAACTTTATTAAAATATGTATTTATTTACAAAATATTCATTTGTTTTATTAAACCGGGGTACTATATGTACGATATCTTGTATTGCTTCTATATCAATAAAGTTATAGATTTCCGTAATTTCTAGTAAGGGACACCCATAAAGATGTGGTTGATTTTGAAATTTGAAGTCATACCACTGAATTAATGCGAGATTTAATGGAATATTTTGATTCTTAAGTTCTATTTTCGCTATTAATAAAACCTTAATTTAAAAAATCATTTTTAAATTAGCAATATTATATAAATATGTAGTATCAAATCAATTAAAAAATTACTTGCCCGTAACAAATGCCTTGATCAGAAGCGTAATCAAATAATTCATCAGAATTCATACAAACAGACACATTACTATACCAAGGTCTGCCATAATAACTGTTAGTAGCACGCATTATTGCACCATTTTCTATTATAACTGATCTGTATATTGTCACTTGGCTTTCATTTGCAATACTTTCGTGATCCATATACAGATTTAAACATTCCAAAAAATTGTCAAATCCAGATCTCATTTTGTGGTCTATATTAGCCTGTTCTACAAAAAAATCATGGGCATCTTTTAATAGAAATTCGAAAAGTATTGCTGTAAATTTAAATATATGAGGGATAGTAGCTGAATTTGGTAATCAATGGGTTATATTTGTTATTGATTGTCGCCGAATCTATAAAAATTAATTTTTTTTAGAAATTTAACATAGTATTGTGTATTTTATATAAATAATACTTGCTATTTTCATTATTTGAACTTCAATATTTTTTTTATTACTTAATCGGTAGGGATTCTTAACGTATTCTTTGTGAAGGCTTTCGTAAGTCTCCGTAGTGTATCCATTAACTGCACCAAATGATCGAATCGAATCAATTATATGATATGCCCACGAATGCAGTTTTGGTAATTTTAACTCCGAGAGGGACATACATTGGAGAATTTTTATGAACATTTGAGACCAATTGTTTATAGATTCCTGAAATTATAATTTTAAGTATTAGTGGACAGCGTTATTTTATAATAATTATGTAGTACATACCCTAAATTTGGCCAAATCACTTTCTTTGAAATTTTCATATCGACTAATTGCATACATTTCATTCCAAGCTTCGTAAAGTTTTGCCAGATCTTCATTCTTTACAAAATTTTCATCATCCTCATTATTTACAAACAAATTGTCCACTACAAAAACCATTACTTTCATCAGATTGCGATACTCATTAGCTGTTAATCTGGCTATTGATTGTATGCCATTTGTAAAGATTTTCAAACTGGGAAATCTTGGTATTGCGGCTAATCGATGATCTACTTTATCAACTAAAGTTTTGCCACATTGCGCCCCTAAAAGTTTTTTCGTATAATCGATTTGATAATGAAAGAGGCCTAAATCGAGATGATGCATTCTATCAGGCACTGTGGCTTGATAGATATTTATATTACTTAATATAAATTAATAAAAATAAACTCATGTTAGTGTAATGCTTGTAATGCTTACGTGATTTGGCGAAATGGCTGGATGCCTAACAAATATTATGTAAACTTACGGCAGATTCCAAAAAAATTAGATATATTTTCAATGCAAACGGAATTTCCCGAGTTTTGATTAAAATACTGCTGCATATTAACATGAGTTCGTGGTGTTATATTATCAATTTGTAAATTAAGATTAGCAAGATTGTCTCTTGTGACTAGACAAAAATGACAAGGATGTTTTGACATTGGTGATTTGTATGTAAGACAGTACATTGCAGCTTCCGGCCAGTCAGATATTATAGCTGAAACTCTAGGATAAAACCAAATCATTTCGTTATTTAAAAATAGATCAATGCCATTTTTATTTAATTTTAATAAAGGGTCTAGTAACAATTCCAAAGATTTATGGAAGCATTCGCGAACAGCAATCTTAAATGTTTCAGACTTCCTTTCAGTAATATTATTAGATTTTAAGATCGGCAGATACGCTAATAATTGCTTTGCATCTTTCTTATTACGCCTCCAATTTTTAATATTACTAATAGACAAGTAAATGGGATGGAGTTGACTTTTTCCTAGTGTGTCAACATTTGTAGCGTCAGAATATAATATTAAAGATAAAAGCCTGGCACCAGGTGGCAGAGATTTTTCCGCATTTTCCCACCATATCCCAGTATTTTGTTCGCTAAACTCCCTTTCACCGTTATGAAAGGACCTTATTATATATATGAAGTAATCTCTAAAGGGTCATATAAAATTAAGACTATAGAAGAAAAAATATTGAAAATACCAGTAAATGGAAAATTGTTAAAGAAATATGATGTTGATAGGAATTTTGAAGTTATAACCCAATCTAACTTATTGATCTAACATATATTTAGGTTAATGCTTAAGAGAAAGAAAAATTTGCATGAATTTTTCTTAAAAAGTTTAATAAAAATATTGCAAAATATTTTAAACTGAAATGGTTCACAATGTTTTTTATAATTAAGTGAAAAACATTGTGAAAATATTTTTTTTCATATCATAATTTAATTAAAAAATGTTTTACAACTTTTTTTTGAAAATTTAAAGCAAAAATATTTTTTTTTAAAATAATTTAAGGGATGGTCCGTTAGTCAACGGGTGTGCATGATCGGCAAAAATGGAATGCTGTGTTCTTTCAAAGTAAAGTCCATGAGTAAAAAACTAATACTTTACAACTTTAGGAATATAGAAATGTAGGTTTTTGCGTATCATTTTGTGCAATTTTCAGGATAAAATAAAAAATAAAATTTGTGCAACAGAAATCGTCAAATTTGCTGCATTTTGAAATTTTATATAAAAACTGCGCATCAAATTTGTGAACTTTTTATTATGACAGATTATACATATTTTCCATTTAATTAACAGACATATAACTATATTTTTAAATTAAAATAAATTTATAATTTAATATAAAACACAATGAATAATTCTAATTTTTTAATAAACCAAAAATTTACTGATTTTGCTAAATAAAAATTTAAAAATAACAAAAAATCTAGTTTAATAATCAACTTTTTAACATTAACAAAAGTTGTTTATTTTGTCAAATTGCACTTATGAATAAAGTTTTAAAGGTGATTCTTCGTTTAGTTATCTATCTCATTTTTTACCATGAAAATAGTTTACGCAAACTATATATAAAAGTCACGTGATTTACCGCAATGCAGTAATTTGACGATCTCTGTCGCACAAATTTTATTTTTTATTTTATTCAAAAATAACTCGAAATGATAGGCAAAATCTTCATTTTTATATTTCCAAAGTTGCCAAAGTATTAGTTTTTTATTCATGGACTTTACTTTGGAAGAACATGGCATTCCATTTTTGCTGATCATTTTCTCTCGTTAAGTAATGAATCGTCACTTAATTAAAAAAAAAACATATTTTGAATTTTTGAATTGAACTTACCATATTGGCATATCCAAGTCCCAAAGCCGAAAGAATCAAACCCACAAAAAAAAAGAGAGAAAAATTAAAAAAAAAAATAAAAAAATAAAAAGATGTAAGTTTTGCTTCAAAACTTACCAAATCCAAATCTAAAGACAAAGGAAACCAATATCTACACAAAATTTTTTTAAAAAAAATTTCGAACCCCCATTGAGTCTATGCGTTCAAAGACCCTGAAGAACCAGCGGCCTACAAAAAGAACGGAACGTTATATGTTTCGTCGAAAGAATTATTTACAAAAAACCTCACCGATTTTCCCTTCTTGTAGTCCAAGCTGGTGCTCTACAAAAAAAATATGAAAAGAAACGTTAGTTCGTTTCTCATATTTAAAATAAAAAAAATTCACTTCCTTGTGTTCAAACTGGTGTCCTCCTACGCGTCCTACAAAAAAAAAAATACTGAAAAGAAATGTTGTTTGTAACTTTAGTAATCTGTACGAGAAAATATTATTAGTTTGCAAGTCCTGGAATCGTTTCCTTGTAAATGCACAGCCACAACCATTCATACCCTTCCGGACTTCAATAATTTTTCGTCAACGCTTCTTTACATTTACGAGTTATACTCGGAGAGGAAATCTTACATCATAGAGCGTTACTGCGCTTTATTTGTAAGCCACACTGATTAGTCAAATACGGTAATCATTCGTACGACCTAAAAATTAATAAATACTCTGAGAATTCGTCGGAGAATCTGAGTATTGATAAGTATTGATTAATCAATTTTTTTCGTGTACTGATAAATTACTATTTTTATTATGCTTGCTGTATTTCGTCATAATAGTCATAATAATCAAGAGTCTAGTCACGATGTATTCAAAAAGGCATAAAAGGTATATATATAGCCTCGTTTTCTCAAACACTCTTTCCTTACTATTTTTTTTTTTTAGCAATAAAATCTTCTAACCTTTCATAAATACTTCCTACATAATTTTGATCCTAAACACTCTTTACACGTACTTGTATTATATTTTTCTTTGTTAAATATAATGAACTACATATGTCTGATGTTTTAATTCTTTATTCTTTCTATTCAGAGTCTCCAAAATGGAATTGTCGCTAAATTGTTTTGTTCTAGGCGACAATGATACTTTTACGGCTGTCGTTCCAAAAAAATATATCAGCGACAGTAATTTGACTGAAATCGTATATAGCGCTTTAACCGTTTCAAACTTTACAAAGATAATTGAAAACCAAGTTGAACATGCAGTTCCTAACCCCAAAGATCCAAACAGTATGACACTTTGGAAAGTTGATATCGACGATGGAAGTCTTAAAGATATTTCTACCGTAAAAGACATTGAAGACAATTTTAACGGCAAGAAGATGAAACGTGCATACCTGCTTAGCGACTATTTTCCTAAGGATACTGTACCTACATTGAGGAATATTCATATTATCATAGTCCCCGCCACTAGTAAGTGTCTCCCAACGTTTTCATCTTATGTGAATTGTTTATTGACCTTTTTTTTGCGCTTCTTCTTTTTTAGATACTTCAAACAAAAGGATAAAGCTCGAAGGTAAAGTTGTTAATTGGTGGTGGTTTGTTCCTAGTATAGTTTTATTTGATTTTTAGTACTAATAGTCATATTCTTTTTTCATTCGATGAAGATATTGGAATAGGACATATACATGATAAGACAACCGAATATTTACAAGAACTCTTGAGTCCTTTTAATGAACCAGTCTATTGTGATAATGTCGATTTATACTTTAAGGCACCGCTACAAAGGAAATTGGTAGCCTCCCACTATCTATGTAAGGAGTATCCTGCCTATTTTGATCAAGAAGATTTAGAGTTTCTTCCTGACGTAACGCTTGCTGTTGGGGATGCTATGGAACTCTATACGGGTAAGGATAACCAGGAGATGGAAACCAGTTATATGGTCGACAATGTCATTCGGAAAATGGTTAAACTTGCTATTAGATATATTGGTAAATCTGGATTTGAATGGGCTCGCAACAATAAAATGAATGAGTACACTACAACAACAACACACAAGAGAAATGTCCGACCAGATGTATTAGTTTATTGTGATGAAGTACTTGTAATATTGGGCGAGGTGAAAGCTGATCATTCAACACTTGCAACTGCAGCGGAAGATTTAGATTATTACTTTAATAATTGGAACACGCTTGCCTTTGGTGACTTACCACTTGTTTTTGCCTTTGCAGCAGTTGGTTCATATATACAATTTTATTATTTTCACAAAGTTGAATCATCAACAACACCAAAACGTGAGAAAATTGGAGATGTTTTGTTGCTTGGAACTGAAGTTAAGAGTAATAACTATCTTGCAATTAAATCTGTAATTAATGTTATTCGGATTATCAGGACTTTTAAGCACTTTGGTTTATTAGAAACTCCTCGTCTTAAGTTATTTAAAACAATTTACCGAAAAAATGGCACCGCCATTACGATAAAGAGCGAAGAGATTAGAAAATCAATAAATGTGGCGAACATTATGGATCTAAAATTTCACATGGATCTTTACACAAGAATTCTTAAAGAACATTATGAGAACATTACATATAAGGAGTCTAGAGGAAGGATAAACATAACTTATGGACCAGTTGGATATTTATGTACACCTAAAAATGAAGATGAACTGCGATATGCAATATGTGATATACTTGAAATTGTAAGTAAACTTCATAGGGAGGAGGTTGTCCATCGAGACATTCGTTGGGATAATGTTGTAAAGCTCACAAATGGTAAATGGTTGTTAATTGATTTTGAGGAAGCTGCCAGAATTGGAGATGAAAGGTATAGTAGTAATGCCAATCGAACTGTTTAAGCACGCGGTTAAGTTTATTAACTGATTTTTTAATATTATTGTTAGAGATACATTGATAATTTCGGCTCCAGAATATGAAAATGGGACTGATACATGTCAAGCATCGGGTGATATCTGGATGATTGGGAAACTTATGAATGAAGTTAAATTTACACTTTCTGAAAAGGCTAAAAATTTTCGTGATAAATTGATGATTAAAGATTTTAATTTACGATTAACTGCAACTGATGCTTTAAAAGATGATTGGATTGAAGAAATGGGATGTGGATGATTTAATGGAATAGAAGTAAAAAATTTTCCCTTTCACTCTATTTCTGATTTATTGTTTGTCTTTTTCGCAATAGCTAAATTTACATAATATATTTCTGATTTTTAAATGCTTTATTGTTTTTTTATGCAAGATGTAAGATTTGTCTTTATAAAATGGGGAATAAATGACCATATTATTGTAATTGTTTAGATATCGACCTCACATTAAGAAATAAAACAAAGTTTTTGCTACGAAACATCAGAATTAAATAAATATTACAATGTTATTCTACAATAATATGTGAACTATTTTTATCTTAAAATGAATAATTGAGCTACCTTTGTCTACATTATATTGGCAATCAAAAATAACACAGTTATATGCAATAGAATAACAATGTATGGGAAACTAACTCGTAATATACAGTATGTAACACTTTCAATAAAAATTGTGCAGAAAAAAAAGGCTAATTAGCAATTAAGGAATAATCTGCCCCTTGTTCTTTGACTGCAAGGTGGAAGGGTGGAAGATAAAAAAATTTTAGAAGGGTCCTGGCTGAGATTTCAGTCACGAGATTTTTAATTAATAATTTCAAATTTGCTATTTAATACCAGTGGTAATTTTTACCAATGTGTGATAGATGTGTTCATGCGATTTTCGATTTTATTATAATCTAATAGTAATTGAAATTATTATTATGATTATAAAAAACTCTTTCCCACAAAATTCTGGATAAAAATTTTTACGTTATTTTTAAATATAATAAAAAACCTTTGTTTTCACTATATATGAAGAGTTGTGTTTGCCTTCACGCACACTTTAATGTACTTTTTAAGTTCAATTTTTTTTACCTTTATTCAGTTTACTTCCCGTAGTTTTTAAAGTTAGGAACAAAATTCTTTTTTGGCTGGTGCTATTATTATAGGAAGAATTTTATTAAATTTTCAGCAATTCTTCATAATTATGATATTTAACCAATAATGATATACTAGTAAAATAAATTTGATGTGTTAAAATCATTAAAAATCTGATATCTTTGATGATAATATTACATGGAATGGTAACCGAACTGCATCACACCAAAATTCTAACAGATCTATCGGATTGAACAGATTTCACCAGAGCGCACTTCTAGATTATTGTTTTATTATATAGCAGCATCTTATAAATTTTTTAATTTAATAAAATTACAATTTGAAAAAAAAAGATAACTATTGAAAGGAATTTGTTAAATTTCTTAAAGTGCTAATAATTTATTTAAAAATAATATCATTTTATCAACCTAGTTTAGATTGGTTTAATTTAGTTAGGTCTCTTAGTACAGGCAAGGTAAGTGGTTATGATATTAGATATATATTTATTTATTTATAATGCGATTACTCTGTTATAGAGTTTTCTGTGCCTTGTGTGCAGCATAGTGAACATTCCTATTTTATCACAAATTTGTTGATTATTTATCGATCATTTGTGTGATCTTATCACATAATACAAGTGCTGTCTATTATTTATCAACAGATAACAGGGAAATTTACTTAATACATGGCAAAATAAAATAAAATAAATAATTTACTCTTGTATTTTCAAGATCTAAACAAAAAGATTTTGTTCTTCAGTTTTATTAAAAATCCATTAATAACAAATAATTAGTTAAATTCTCTATAAGCAAAAAACCTGTATTATAGGCCAAAACCTGTATTATTTTTTTTGTTAATTATATATGATAAAAGGAATGTTTATGCAAAGTTTTAAGTTTCAGCTTTGCATATTCAGTTCTGGCTATCAATTTTATCTGGTGATTAGCCAAAATTATATTAATAATATAGTACAGTCAACTCTCTTTATAGTCACACATTTGTGACAGTCCATATTTGGTGATTATAAAGAGATGTGACTATATAAAAAATTTCTTATATTAGTATATCATAATTCTGGCCAAAAATTAACATAATTCCGGCCAAAATTATACTTAAAACTTTATTGTATCATAATTCCACCAATATTAATCGTAGAGAGATGATCTTACTGCCATTCGATTCTTTTTGATGAGACGGTTCTAATGGTATAAAATACATCGAAATCCAATCACTAGATTAATTTCCGAAATTAAAAAAATGTTAATGGTTTTTATGTAATAACTCTGCCAATATTAATTCTAGAGAGACGATCTTACTACCATTTGATTCGCCTTGATGCGACGAATCTAATGGTATAAAATACACTGAAATCCAATCACTAAATCAATTTCCAAAATTAAAAAATATTAAATAGTTTTTAAGTAGTAACTCCGTCAATATTAATCACAGAGAGATGAGCTTACCACCATTCGATTCGTCGTGATAAGGCGATTCCAACGAGCTATTAATCGTCTTTTTACAATCACTAGGTACCGAGAAATTTAGCAACATGTTAAATGTAGCAGTAAACATAAATCAAGAAATATAATAATGCTGATGCTTAACATTTTGTTGAATAACTCATCAGCCAGTAATCGTAAAAGGATAAAACAGGGTTGGTCACCCTATCTCAGTGGTTAGTCACTGAGACCCTCATTAAGCCTGAGTATGGTGAGTTCGCCAGTTCAATTCCCATGACCACGAAAATAAAAAGAATTTTACTGCAGACGCTAAAACCAATAGCGTGAAGGTACAGGGATTAGTGTAGTTAAACTGCATCATAGTGAATTAGTGTGTACAGTTAGGCAACTAAGGGCCATGGTGTCCTTCTAATGTTCCCTATGAGGCCATTGGCATGTGCACAGTCCTATCCTTGAAGTCACTACTATACCTCGAAGCTTGCCTTCCTATCCGTAGTCACTCCATAATACCACTTGGCCAGAATTCGCTGATGGTTGCCCCAATTGCAGATAAAGTAAAGTGCAATGTCTGCTGCATTTGACCTTCTTCGTTAGTAGCCTAGGGGACCAACCAAGATGTTTCGTGCATGCATGCAGCAGTACATGGCTTCGATTCCCTACTCTTGGGCCTGGCAATGATCCCGTGGCCGATACCTACCATAAAGGGTGATCCTGAACAGATGCCTGCTACTTCCTGCCTGAGTGGTCACTACAAAGTATACCACTTGGGGTAAACAACTGTACTATTGGTGCTAGGTAATCGCAGGCTATAGTGGCCTTTGAGTGAGATTTAGTATCTAAAATGGTGGTATGAAAAGGTACTAGATGGTTGATGTTATCTGTCGAAAGTCCTCCATGAAAGTAAGTGCTCTTTAAAGGTCATAAAAATAAATTGAGTACCAGTATCATGCAATGGATTAAGGATGAGTAGGCGGCGTATACCTAACTTCAGATCAGCCTAAAATGGCCTGATGGGAGATGTCTTTTAAGTGGTGCTGTTACCTAAGGAATTAAGTACTCGGTATAATGGTTGCCCATAGAGATGATAGGACACAAACCCGAGATTAGTCTCATAAGAGGCAATAGGTGGTCTGGCCGTAAACACTAGCAAAGTAAAAGAATAAAACATTATAAGGGTTGGTCACCCTATCTCGGTGGTTAGTCACTGAGACCTTCATTAAGCCTAAATATGGTGATGTCACAGGTTTGATTCCCATGACCACGAAAATAAAAGAATTTTACTACGGACGCTACAACCAATAGCGTGAAGGTACAGGGATTAGTGTAGTTGGACTGCATCATAGTGAATTAGTGTGTACAGTTAGGCCGTACATTTCAACTAAGGGTCATGGTGTCATGAACGTTTATATGAGGCCATTGGCATGTGCGCAATCCTGTCCTTAAGGTCACTACTATACCTTAGGGAAACTTCCTGTCTGGATGGTCACTCCACGATACTGCTTGGGATCAGTAATGGCTAGATGGTCGTCTTAGATGGTAAAGCTGAGGGTGCAATGTCTTGGTGGTAGTTAGACCTTCTGTTAAACCAAGGTATTCGTGCACAGAACAGGTAGCATGATTATGGGGTTCGATTCCCTACTCTTTGGGTCCTAGACTCCTAGTTGGTGATCCCTGGTGGTTGATACCCACCATAAGGGGTAATCCTGGACAGATGCCTGTTACTTCCTGTCCAAATGGTCACTACAAAGTATACCACTTGGGGTAAATAACTGTACTATCAGTTCTAGGTAATCGTGGGCTGTAGTGGCCTTTGAGTGAAACTTAGTACCTAAAATGGTGGTATGGAAGGGTACTAGATGGTTGATGTTACCTGTCGAAAGTCCTCCATGAAAGTAGGTGCTCTCTAAAGGTCATAAAATAAATTGAGTACCAGTATCATGCAATGGATTAAAGATGAGTAGGCGGCATGTACCTAGCTTCAGATCAGCCTAAAATGGTCTGATGGGGGATGTCTTCTAAGTGGTGCTGTTACCTGAGGAATTAAGTACTTGGTATAATGGTTGCCTATGGAGATGATAGGACACAGACCTGAGATTAGTCTCATAAGAGGCAATGGGTGGTCTGGCCGTAAACACTAGCAAAGTAAAAGAATAAAACTACTACCATTCGATTTGTCTCAGTTAGAATATTTTAACAAGCTATGGTACATCTTTGTATGATTATTAGATACTAAGTTATTTAATATATTCTTTATATAACTGTGATTATAAATGGTTCTTTTTAATATAAGATTTTTGAGGATAGGTGTGATAGTGACTATAGATAGATTGTGACTATATAGGATAGATTTTAATAATAAAGTGTTTTGAACATTCAACTGGTGTGAATATATAGTAGAATGTGACTATAATGGGAGTGACTATAGAGGGAGTTGACTGTATACAAAAATTAAAGAATTATATTAAAATAATATAAGTTATATAACAATTAAAATACCACATTTTTGATTTATTTTGTTAGGATTTACTTTGTTAGATACTTTTTTAAAATTTTTAATTGTTTTTAATAATAAGAAAAATATGATCAGCAAATGATCGGCAAAGTGATATAAAGCATGTTCGCTATACTCTTATATGTATAGTAGACTCTAAGTATCTTATTGTATTAAGAACCATTATTTTATTTTTTAATAAAGATGTGTTACAGTTTTATAAAAAAAAAAAATAAATGATTATTTCATTAGTGCTTAATAATTACCTAAGATAAAATGATTTATCAGTTTTTCCTTCAACTCATGCTTGCCATATGGGCTGATTTGTCTCATATTACTAATTAAATTTATGTAATATAATAAATATGAATTTTGATCGACATGCCGATCAAAATAACTTGAAAAAAGTGATAATATCAAATAATGCATAATAATTTACATAACGTTTTTGTATTTAAACCAATAGTTGTAGCTTAGTACGCCTTTAAAACTAGTTTTCGCAACTTTGAAACCTGTCAGAAATTGGTTTGAAATTGGTTTTTTTGGAAAGAATTAGGCTTTTTAGGAAATAGTAAGTAGTATTCTAAAAGTTATTTTAAAGGAAATTTTCAATAATAAAATATAGAATAATAGCCATAATATCAGAATAAAGTAAAAGTAATATGTTTTTTAGTATATTTTTATAATATATGGAATAAATACTTAAAGAATCTCTTTATTAATAGACTTTTCTAATCATGTTTTTGTAAATAACTATCCAACCAGTTTAAGAATTGAAGCTCATTATCAGTCAAATGGTCAATTATATAGTTTATACTAGCTCGTAGATCTGGGCGTTACCTTGGGTTTGTCAACGTTAATGAAATTTTAAGGTTTGATTTATAAAAAATAATTTTTATTATAAATAAATTATAAGAATATTTTTTTAACTTTAAATTTATATAAATAATATTATTAATTTACTATTATAATTTAAACTTTAAATTCTATTCTTTTTTCTATTATATAAATTTAATATTATGATAAATTTTAAAATATTTAATTCTAATCATTATATTAAAATACTAACCCTAATAATCAACTTACTTTACTTACTCTCTCTAGACCTAACTAATACTAATTCTACCCTAATATAAATCTAATACTAATATTAACTTAATAATAACCCTAATCCTAATCCTAATCTTAATCCTAACCCTAACTCTAATTCTAATCCTAACTCTAACCCTAACCCTAATCCTAACCTTAACCCTAACTTTAACTCTAAACTTAACTTTAAATTTAACCTTAATTCTAATTCTAACTATATCTCCTACTAATATTTTTTTTTTTTTTTTTTAAATGTTGAATCATGTATCATTTTTATTAGAATATATTTAGACTACATAATAATCACAACTATTCTGTAAATAATACTCCCAGCACCTGGCCAGTCTGATCAAACATTAACTATTATATTACAAATAAATTAAGAATAAAATTAAATAGTAAAAGTAAACCAAAATACTTAAACCAACATACTATACTATAAACCAAAATTAAACTAGAAAAGAAAACTAAAAGAAAAATGAAAGTAAAGTAAAATAAAATAAATTATTATTATTATTATTTTTTTTTTTTAAATTATTACTCCAGTAATTTTTTGCTTATGTATAATGTAACCTTATTAAACTTCTTCTTTATTGGGATCCAATCCTCACATATGTATTTCTTTATAAAGGTATCCATTGATTTCTTTACTATAGGAATTGACTTTTGTACTTGATCTGCTTTTCTTGTTTATATATCTTTTGCTTTATCTGAAGGTTGATTTAAGTTGTTGGCCATAAGTATCTGTGCCTCATTAAGAGTTATTTTAAAGTCTTTTTGTAATTTTGTTGTTAAATAAGTTTCAACTTTCACTTCCAATGCCAAGTGTTGGAACTTTTGGAATTTTTCTGATTTTGCTGTAACTCCTAATATATCTTGTATTACATTTCTAATAAAATCTTCACCTTGGCATTTAATTTGCTTTTGTTTTAAACATATAATTATAGATTCTTCTGTTGGTCACTACTAAAAAATAATCAGGAATTATATTATACAAATATTAATCAGATAGACTGGAAAATTACTTGGCTTATTTTCCATTATTGCAAAAGGTTTCACTGCACTAGTATGCAAACTAACTATTTGTGAACTTTTATAGCAAAACTATTTCATAAAATCCTTCCTTTAGGGTCCATTCTAGCATTAAGAAAGCCAAAACTTTATAAGGAAATGAAATGTATTATGAACTGTAACAAGGAGGAAAATTGGAATCACTTATTTGAATGCCAAGCATATGAATTGATTTGGCAAAAAATTTTGGAGATTACAACAGAAGAATCTATAATTATATGTTTAAAACAAAAGCAAATTAAATGCCAAAGTGAAGATTTTATTAGAAATGTAATACAAGATATATTAGGAGTTACAGCAAAATCAGAAAAATTCCAAAAGTTCCAACACTTGGCATTGGAAGTGAAAGTTGAAACTTATTTAACAACAAAATTACAAAAAGACTTTAAAATAACTCTTAATGAGGCACAGATACTTATGGCCAATATTTTAATAAGATTCATTTTAACATTTAAAGAATTATTATGGAAATCAAGATGTGAACAAGTTATTTTATGGGAAAAAAGAAAGGCATTACTCGAACAAATAAAATTACTTCAGAACCCAAAATAAAAAACAACTTAAATCAACCTTCAGATAAAGCAAAAAATATACAAACAAGAAAAGCAGATCGAGTACAAAAGTCAATTCCTATAGTAAAGAAATCAATGGATACCTTTATAAAGAAATACATATGTGAGGATTGGATTCCAATAAAGAAGAAGTTTGATAAGGTTACATTATACATAAGCAAAAAATTACTGGAGTAATAATTTTAAAAAAAAAAATAATAATAATAATTTATTTTATTTTACTTTACTTTCATTTTTCTTTTAGTTTTCTTTCTAGTTTAATTTTGGTTTATAGTATATTAATGTTTGATCAGACTGGCCAGGTGCTAGAAGTGTCATTTATAGAATAGTTGTGATTATTATGTAGTCCAAATATATTCTAATAAAATGATACATGATTCAACATTTAAAAAAAAAAAAATTATTAAAATAATATTGCATAATATACAATATAAATTAAGACTCACCATTACAACATTGCCATTTAACAAATCACGTAATAAAGGAATATTATAAGTTGCAGGATCAACTTTTATATATCAATGGTATTTATCATTTAGTTTATATTTATCACAACCAATAATATAATTAGAAGTAGATGTTTGATAGTTCTTTAGATTGATTAATTTTGGGAGATTTTGGGCGAAACTGAAATATTTAGTCATTTGACTAAACTGAAATAATTTAGACATTTAAAATTAAAAGACGAAATGCCGAAATTCAATATTCCATAGTATTTTCATAGATTTTTTATAGATTTCCATGGATTTTTAATTATAATAATTACTTATAAAAAAAAATAATAAATTTATATTAAAATATAATATTTTTTAAAGAAATTTATAAAACTATTATATGTATAATATAATTTCATATATTTTTATAATAAAACTATAATTTTATATAATTAAAATTTAAACTTAAAAATTATTACTATATAGTTTAGTCAATGACGAAACCAAAACTAGTTGGTGACGAAACCGAAATTTTTGGCAAAAAGAGTTTAGCCAGGTATCACTATTGCCAGAACAAGATATACCATTTTGTTTAAATTTACATTTAGATTTCATACTTCCAAGATATAGCTTATTATGATTTAAAGTAATTATTAAATAAAATCAATTATCATTTAACTTTTGTAACTTACACATAAAATGCACTATTGCAACTTATATATATGTATAGGTCTTTGATTTTTTTGTCTCAACATGTTTATTCTTACTGATTTCTTGCCAAAATTCTGAATCAAAATCTATTTCATTATGGCTCATATTAATAATTTCAGGATTGATAAATTCACAGTACTTGATTTCCATACAGTTTCTTTCTTCTTTTTTAACACTAATATTACCAAAAAATGAACAGTTTTTAATTGAACTTTGACTACCTTCACCTAAGGAATATTGAATTAGGAGAAAAATTTATTTGTATTATATTTAATAATTTTAATAGAATTAATAAAGCTGCAGATTAATAAATGATAATTACTTACATTTTTCCAATAGTCTCTTGAATTCTTCCAATCTGTAATATTATATATTATGGCAACACCATATTCTGAAGTTTTTGGATATTCAATTGGTACAGTAGCATAATGAACTTCTTGTATATGTGTTTTTCTTGAAAATATTGCGATTGAATCTTCTTCTTTATCACTTATATCAGTATCTTTATTACTTTTAATAGTATTACTATCACTTTCAACTTAATATTCTTTTAAGAAAGCCAAAAGAAAATTAATTTATTAAATTGAAAAACTTAGCCTCACATATTTTACTTACAGGATCTAATTCAATATAATTAATATCAAGTTCTTTTATGTCTAAAAGATCTATTTTCTTACTCATTTTTATTATTTTGGATAAGAATATTTTTTGCTAAAAGAGAAAAATTTTTTTTTGTGTAATTATAAGTCACAATAGAAAGTTTTTTTCGTGTTATATTTAATATTATTGTTTATTATATATGTTTCATTGTATTATATAAAATATTTTAGTATGATATTTATTGTGTTATATAGTATAATATTATTTTAGTATGGTGATCCTTGTCCAAAGCTTTTAGTAACTCCTATCAAACTTGCGGTATATTGGAATTTTTTCATAACGTTTAGGCTTAAAAAAGAATAAAGTATAAAGTATAATTTATAAAAAGCTATTTTATTGGATGATTACACCATCATCGCGTGATTTAAGAGTACACATCACTCAAATATTTCATGATTTACATAGAGGATTATTTGGAAAGGGTAAAAATTGATGGACAGACAACAATAATCTTCATTAATGAATTAATTACATGTACTCAAAAACTGGGTGAGCTTTTCTTCATCTGTACTATCTAAAAATTTTATTGGACGGTTCGGTTCGTGTGCGTATGCAAGTTGGTCGGTAACATCATTACCGATGAGTGCATGCTCTACTTCATCACCAGGTTTTTGATCACAGACTGTAATCTTTGCTGGGACCCATTTTGTCCAATTACACCTATCGCTGAGATGGACTTCAAACATTTTATTTGCATGGATTTCAGTTACGCCACCTCCATAACCTGAGCCTGCTATAGGTCTTAAATTCCATCCCTCATCTCCAAGTGTTCTTTTAATTTGAAATGGAAAGATCGTCGAAGGTGCACCTGTGTCTATGACGCATTCATATTTTTTATGATTATCATAACGATCATATAAGTTATAATTGATCAGAGCAACTAGTTCAGGTTCTTCAGGTCTTCTAACGCCAACTCTGGACTTTATTTGAAAAAAATTAAACTGTTTTGAGGACTACATGTACTAAAACTTATAATTAAAGTTTTAAACCCTAATTTTTTAATTTTAATTTACAATTCAAACCTTGTAATCACACCCATTATCAATGACACGCTTAGTAGTTACCATCTTTCTTTTTTTACTGCGTGGCAGACTTTTCTGATTAACTGGAAGTTGTATGGCACCAGGCATCTCCTTGAAAATGTGGTTCAATTCATCGTCGCTATACTCTTTTCCATATGCCTTTATTTCCTGGTTGTATACGGTCACCCAATCATTTTCGTGACCTAAGAATTCCCCTCTTTTGAGTGCGTTGTAAAAGAATATGATATCGCGCCCACTTTGAACATCAATATTAGACCCGGTACCAGTGATCTGGTGGAAACAATATCTCCTTATATATTCCGGCATTGAGGGGGGCCAGCTAAAGTTATTGTTCGTATAAGCTATAAATAGATCAAGAAAATAAACATCAAGACACTACTATATATATTGCCATTATGCTATTCAAGAAATAAAAGTTTTATTACCAAGAAACGTTTCTATTTGGCCAGGCCTATCCTCATACTTTGAGAGAGTTTGAGACGTTTCAGGTAGATTTTGAACTGGCTTAAGAGATCCCATTACTCGAGATAAAATAAAAAGTCTAAAGAGGCTGGCTATTCTAAAATCAATTGACAGGATTACTCGAGATATAGCCGACACCTGACACCTAAAGACAGACGTTAAGTGATCTTAGTATGAATGCTTTTGACAGTACAGTACGTGTTTATTATATATTTATTTGGAAAAGATTTATACCCAGCAAACGAGACTGCAAACGGAAGCCAAATTGGAACGAGCACAATAATTGTGCAATTTACAAAAAGAAAAACAAAGAATACGAGAGGAAGTAATATAATAAACAAGAAAGCAATTTTTTTAGGATCAACGGGAATAGGCATGACGAATTTGGTATATATCTTATAATTTTTTTTTGTACATACTACGGACGACACCAATTTTTTACATATTTATATAAAATCTATTGTCGCACAGATTAACGGTCATGTGATATGTCCCCAAATTTTAAGGCAAATGTTATTAAAATTTCAAATCGTAATATCTTGGCCAATAATGATCCAATTTTTATGATCTAATAACCATTAGATTCGTCTTAGTAAGATGAATCTAATGAGCTATAAATTATCTGTTTCTGATCATTAGATTATAAGATAGAATTAACAGTACTTCAATTGATGTTTTATAATAAGTGTTATTCTAAAAATTATAAAATTATAACATTTGATTTGACTTAACAAGATGAATCTAATAAGCCAAAGATCAATAAAATCTGATCACTAGATAGTGAGATAATGTGTTCTATAGTAATGCTAAAATTTTTTATATATGTAAAAAAAAAAATTAATTAATTTTATATATAATATAACATTACATCCTAACAGGTATAATTTTTCAAATATTTTACTATCATAATGTTCAAATATTTTATTTTTCAAAAAATCAATTTATTAATATTGTTACAGCAACAGTTTTAAATAATCTTTGATTAAAATTATTAAAAATAAATATTTTTACAATACAGTAAATTTACAGTTTTTCTATATAAAACTCAAAAACGGCAGTCTAAATCTATTTTTTAAGATTAATTAAATTTGTAGCCCTAATAGGTATACACATAATTACAAATTTATAGACTCACACAATAAATAAATAAGTTTCACGTCCCAATTTCGTGCTTAATTTTAATGATTTTAACAGTTTATCTATGTATGGCTTAAAATCAGCATTCTAAATCTACCTTTTAAGATTAATTAAATTTGTAGCCCTAATAACTTTACACATAATTACAAATTTACAGGCTCATGGAATAAATAAATAAGGCTCACGCCCTAATTTCGTGCTTAATTTTAATGATTTTAACAGTTTATCTATTTATAACACAAAATTAGCATTCTAAATTTACTTTTTGAGATTATTTAAATTTGTAGCCCCAATAAAATTACACATAATTGCAGATTTATAGACTCGCGCATTAAATGGATAAGTCTTACGCCCTAATTTCGTGCTTAATTTTAACGATTTTAACAGTTTATCTATGTATAACTCAAAATTAGCATTCTAAATCAAACTTTTAGTATTAATTAAATATGTAGCCCTAATAATGTTACATATAATTACAAATTTATAGACTCATGCAATAAATGAATAAGGCTCACGCACTAATTTCGTGCTTAATTTTAATGATTTTAACAGTTTATCTATGTATAACTCAAAATTGGCATTCTAAATCAAAATTTTAAGATTAATTAAATTTGTAGCTCTGATAAAATTACGTATAACTCTTAAATTTGGGATCACTTTAATTAATAGCTCCAGAAATATTAAAAAAGTTCATAAAAGTCAAGAAAGTTTTGTGCTACGCCAAATCAAATTTTTTTACTTATAGATCGGCATAATGCATTTCTTCAATTTTAATTTGAAAATTACGTTTACACCACTTTTGCTTATATGTTCACTACATGTTTTTACAATAAAACATCCCATAATTTTATCATGCAAGATACATTAGGTTATATTCTTTTTATAAATCAATTTATTTTTACTATTATAACAATAGTTTTAAATAATCTTAATTATAAGTAAAATAAATTATTTTTGTAGCGCAGCAATTTCTTTTAACAATTTTAACAGTTTATTTATGTATAACTCAAAATTGGCATTCAAAATCTACTTTTTATGATTATTTAAATTTGTAGCCCCAATAAAATTACACATAATTGCAGATTTACAGACTCACACAATAAATGAACAAGTCTCACTCCCTAATTTCATGCTTAATTTTAACGATTTTAACAGTTTATTTATATATAACTAAAAATTGGCATTCTAAATCAAACTTTTAATTGTCTGAAGCATAAGCGTAGGACACTTCCATTTTACTCTATACCATGCATGTTGATGTCTGTCCACACACGTGTATGGCCAATAAAATCTAAGGATAAGGTGTAACCCTAGATTTGTTTACGTGCATTACATTTTTTGTTTATGCCTCTGATTCTAAAAATTACTTTATAAAATCACATGACACATGACTGTTTACACGTTAAAAATATCTTAATTTTATTATTTTGTTTTTTGTCCTCCCTTATTTAAAATTTTTTTAAGTTATTTCTTAAAAGTTTTTTATGGCATTCAAAAAATAGTAATTAAATTTTTTTTATTATTTATAATTTTTACAATATATTTGATTTTTTTAATTAAAAATTAAAATAAAAATAAAAATAAATAAAAAAATAAAATAATTGTATTCATAAATATTATATACCATTGAATTTTTTATTGCTGTGTTGTTGTTTTCGTTGATATTAATTGCTTGTAAAATCGTAAATCAAATGGTTTCCCAGCCACTTCATGATATATTACGAAAATGAAAAAACAGAGCGGATGAAACTGTTGAGCAACGTGAAAATAGACTGGTTCAGGACAAAGAAAATAAATGCGTAAAAAGAGCAACTAAGACTGCAGAACAACGTGAATTACGATTGCAAAAAAAATGTGAACGTTACCATATGAAAAGAAAAGAAAGGCTTGTTTTATCAAATATTAAAGAGCAACTCAACAGACAGGATGAACTAACGCAAAATGATTCTGATGAATCTCAACTTCCTGAAACTGATAGAAAACTTCTACATAACTTTCGCACTAAGATTAATAGCTTCATAAATAAGTTTTGCCCTGTGTGTAATGAACGATTTCCATCTATCGAACTAATAAGTGGACAATGTCGTCACTGCTACTATGACAAAAATACTGTTAAAAAGTTTTCTGCTGATAACAATATGGATCCTGGTGATGTGCCAGAAGAATTACGTGATCTTACCAAAATAAAGGAAATGTTGATTGCAAGGATCTTTCCTATTGTTTCAGTATATTGTCTTCTACTAGTCGAAATAAGGCAAATCGGACATGTGATAAATCAGCTGAAAATCAAACTAAATTCAGCTAAAATTCAGAAAATTTACATAATTCGGCATTTCCAATTTATAACAATCAGAAAATTTACACAATTTGACATTTCCGATTTATAACAATCAGACAATTTACACAATTCGGCATTTCCGATTTATGGTAATAAAAATTTGACATTTAATTTAAAATTAGCATATGATAAAATCATTAATTTCGGCCGAATTTTAATTTTGGCCAAAATTAAGACCGAGTTTCAGCCTAATTTCGGCATTTTCGGCATTTGAACTTTAATTAAAGTTAATTCTTATCCTCCCAAACTCAATAAATCCGGATAAATCATAATAAATATAATAAATCATAATAAATTTGACATTTAATTTAAAATTAGCATATGATAAAATTGTTAAAGTTAATTCTTATCCTTCCAAACTCGATCAAATACCAATAAATCTGGATAAATCATAATAAATCCAGTTTTAATCTATAAATTGACAAATAAGAATCTATTAGCGAATATGGTATTTTTTATTTATTTGATTTACGGCTAAATACTCTCTTGCATTTCTTTGGTCTGAAATTCAGTAATTTATTGGAATAAATCGACTAAGAATATGATGAACCGGAATAATACAATCACGTGACTCTTGATAAAATTCGGCGCACCATAGCACAAGTATTAATATCATTATCACTACTGAAATAATATCGAATATTTCTAGAGCCTGCATGTTTATACCATCGGACATAAGCCAAAAAATGCTTGGCAGGACCATTCGGAAGGTCAACTGTATGAGTAAAATAATATTGAACTTGACCAGGGTAAACGTCAACATCATCGTCAATCGTTATAAATTTTGCCGTAACAAATGAACTTTTCACATGATGAGACGACATTTTTGAGCTGAATATTTCAGAACCAATTCTGCATCTTCCGAATTGATTCATTCTGACGCGAATAATAATTGAATCTTCGGGTCCTTCTCCAAATGGTTTTTGGAAGTTATTTGCTGGGTAGGTCACATTATAATAATCTACCATTATGTCAAGCATTTCACTTGACATTATAACTTTTTCTGAGGAAGAGCCTAGCATTTCTCCTGGAAATGCTTCGCATCCAGCAATCGGAGATTCTTTAATATTTTGCGAGTATAGCAAATATCGCTCCATTTCAACTGAAGTAAATTCGTCGGGTTCTGAAATTGAACCGACTGAAGGTCTGGTATCAAGTATATCAAGACCTTTTGTATCAACTATTCCAGAACTAACAATATTATTAATTTGTTTATCGTTCATAATTCGGCGCATGAGCTTTGGTTCAATTTTCCGATGGCTATTAGGCAAAGAACCTAAAAAATAAATAAAGGAATGGAATTTAAAATTAATTTTAGAAGAAAAAGGATATTTTTAGAAGTCAGCATCTTACCTAGCACGCCATTCATGCACTTGAACAAAAAATACCAAAAAGCGTAAAGAGGCCCAAAATCTTTTGCACATTCGTATAAATGAAGCGAAAGGTGAAGGTTTGGAGTTATCATATCTCGACCGTAATTTTGCTCAATTATTTTTACGATTTTAACCAATTTTTGGTGAGCTTCATCCATTAAATTGGATTGAACAATTTGTCCTACCAAAATCGAGCAAATTCTTACAAAGCGTATAAGAATCTTCTTATCTACGCCAAAAAGGTGTTTCCAAAGTGACACTGTGGCATAAATGTTAAAAAATATTCACCACTGATCAGCCGTAAAATTCGCAAAACCTTTGCCACATTCCACCTTTCCTGGGATCCTACCTATGTCAACTGGTACTTGGAATTGATTCATTTTCTTTTGAATTTCTTTTAGAATTTCCGGTTTTAATATATTTTCATCAACCCAAATCCGCTTAACAATCCACTTTGCAATGCCTAAGAATAGGCAGTGCATTGGATCAATTGATAAAAACCGAATTGGGTCAAAATATGGCAATCTCAGCAATTCAGACCACCTTACGCCAGTAGTTTTTACAAAGTGATTCCTTACAGCATTTGAATTGCAGCGACGCCATTCAAGGGCATTCTCGCGAAATTGTGCTGAATCTCGATTGATGAACCATTCGCTCATATTATCCATTCCAGCGAAATTATGTTTATGATTTTCATAATTTGCTTTCTTCTCACATCTATAACACAATGAAAGGGCTGAAATATGCCCATATATTTTTCTTGCCACGGGAATGTCACATGAAACAAGTATCAGTGCCGCTCGAATTTTTCTTGGTTCTTGGTACTCAAAAGTATTATCAAACATCACTCCGTCCCAAAGTAACACTAATTCGTTGACAATTGGCGCCAAATAATGGTTAATTTGGTGAAGACTCACTTCGTTTGAGCCGGGCAACAAACCAAGAACTAACATATTTTTACGTTTAAACCGCATATCTTGTGGTAGATTACAAATTGCGGCATATATTACTCCGGTACTATGAATAATACCATCATATGGTTAAAACCAGTCGAGATTCAAATTAAACCAAGATTAAAATCGGCCACTTCAGGTCAAAAAAATTTCGCTGAATTTTCATCGCTTGTTTCTTTAAAATTTTTCCAGACCTGACTGTCATAGATATCAGTTAAAATATTGTCAAATCATTTGCGTTCAGACCAGTGACGTAAATTTCTTTCAAATCCCGGTTGGCAATACATTGATGCTAATTGATTTCTGATACTAGCAAATGGAAATATCTTCTCAGATTGAATTTTAATACGGCTATGTAATAACGTTGATCTTTTTGCTAAAGGCGTCTGGCATTGTTTTAATCTCCTGAATGTCGAATTAGGAAATTCGACATGACTACACTTCATAACTGTAAGATTTCCATTTTGCTGAAATTCTTCTACTTCCTTTTTATTATATAATTTGTGGCATTTCAGACATGCCGGCATGCCGCAAAGTTATGATATTGATCTTTTAGCCCAAGAACATTTCTTGCTAAGTATAAAGAGCCAGAAAATTCTTCAAAATTAGAACTGCCGATTTCTATCAATAACAGCTTTATGAATTGAATAAGTGCTTCTGTTGCTGTTTCTGGAATATTAAATCTTTTGCGAAAGCTTATTATCCACAGCAAAATTCACAAAAATTGTCTATTGGCATTTGTGTCTGGACTAATTCGATCTTGAAATTGCTCATAAACAGGTGGGCATAATTCTCAAAAATTTCAGTATACTTATAATCATTATTATTGCCGTTATTGATTTCACTTTTATTTGATTCTTCGTCAGTTTCATTTGATTCTTTGTCAGTTTCGCTTGATTCTTCATCAGTTATGAATAATTCTGGAGGAATTTTTTCTTCGGTAATTGTTGCTTGTTGATTTGCGTATCTTCTTGAACGTTGTCGATGAAGTAAATCAGTTGATAAGTCGTCTATTTCCTCTATTTCCATTCGTTGAATTACGTTCTGATTATTATCTGAATCTTTGTCAGACAATACTGGGTTATCTTCTGGTAAAGAATTACCATAATCTTCAGATGATGATGGTAAAGGATTACTATAATCTTCAAATGATGATGGTAAAGGATTACTATAATCTTGAACAACTTCTGAATCTTGGTCATCATCCGAATCTCGATCAGCCTCATGGTTCAATTTTGTATGAACATCTACTATTTTTCCGTTACATTTAGAACAATTGCAAGGAACTATTCTTCTGTCATGTGTATGTATAATCGAAGTTGATTCTTCAGATTCTTCATCAATTGCTCTAGAGATCGCGAAGAGCAAGCTGTAATTGATTCTTCATCATTGCTAAGTAAAGCAGAAACTGATCTCTTTCGTCTACTCATTTTATGAAATAAAAAATTTGCAGTATTTATCTCAATATATTTTTAAATAATGTCAATTTAATTCTTTTTAAAAAGTAAATTCCTGCTGCGCTACAAATCGAACAAATTCAATTTCACATTATAAATCGCCATAATATGTTGTCAATTATTCAATTAAGATTATTTTTTAAAGAACAATATAAAAAATTCGCCATATAATTAAAGTAATACATAGGAGTTAAATTAGATCCTTTTTTAAAGAACAATACAAGAAATTCGTCGTATAATCAAAAGAATAAAAAAGATCATTTAATCATTTAAGAGATAAATTTAATTGTTAAAAATTTTTTAAGGAATCGATGGTAATTACAATATCATGATAATTTGATTGTGATTAAGCTTATAAGAAAAAAGCTTAATTTGACTGATTTTAAGTTATAAAAGTTTAAATTTTGAATTTTTTCTCTCTCATCTCTCTTTTCTTTCTCTTTCTCTTAATTTTTTACTTTCACCATGTCCCAACAAGAAAAAAAAAAATTACCAAAGTTTATAAATATCCGTCTGAAATTACTCCTGCTGCTACCGCAGCCACCACTAGCAAAAGCGCTTCTGAAATTACTCCTGATGCCACCACTAGCAACGAAACTACTCCTGCGCCTGCTACCACTAGCAAATCGACTGTTACTTCAAAATCAAAAGTTCAGCATATGAAAGAACAATATAAAAATTTCAAGGTTCCAGATTCCTATTTAGAAAAGCAAAAGGAACTTCGCCATAATTTAGACCTTGATGATGATAATCCATCTTTGGAAACTGGTATAATTGTAACAAAATTGCTAAAATTGGTTGCTGTTTTGGTTGCTTTACATTGAAAGTTTGTTTGTTTCTGAATTTGGTTAATAAATTTTAGAAAATCATAAATTACGTGTGACAATAGCCGATTTGTGTAATAAAAACACGAAGTTGGAGAAAACAAACGTAGATATTTCTAAGGAATTAAAAAGCTTAAAAGAGGATTTCAGTACGCTTATGGAAATTAACGATGCATTCAGTACAGAAAATGAAGAATTAAAAAGAAAAATCAGAATAAGTGAGATCGATGATATCGAATCCAAGCATCTTTCCAAAAAAGCCAAGGGCAAAAGAAGCGTAGTCCAAATAAGTGACGATGACGATAAAGATGAAGATGTTGATGACGACTTGATGGATTCCAAATCGAATGCAACTAAAGAATCACCTGAAGAGCTTAACGAAAGAGAAGCAAGGGGTTGTTGAGTTTTGACAATCATATTTGATACTAATTTTTGCAACTGATTTCAATACTAATTTCATCTTTTACGACAATTTACAAATTTTTATTAATTTAACACAATTCTAATTTAACACAATTCATATACTAACTTTTACAAATTACTAATTTTTTATTAATTTAACGCAAATTCATATACTAACTTTATAATTACTAATTTTTTACTAATTTAACGCAAATTCGTATACTAACTTTATAATTACTAATTTTATTAATTTCAACGCAAATTCGTATACTAACTTTATAATTACTAATTTTTTACTAATTTCAATAACTAACGTTTTTGGCACCACAAATTTATACCGAATTTTCTACTAACATATCTGTTTGTTGCTAATTTTATTATTTCATAATACTTTCTTTAATTTTCTTTTTCTAAATATCAATTAGATCGAAATGAAATCAATCTTAAAAACACTTAATGATAAATATAACTTAAACTACAATGAAACGTTTAACAGTGCAAAAAACATTAAAATTTGACGTAAATTAATTCCTGAAATCTGAAAATCACTTGCTCCGAATTATCGACCATCCTTTAACCAGGTAACAAGGTGGTAAAGTAGCCTACATAAATCTCAACGATCTAAGTTGAGTTTGAGGATGTCCGGCAAAGAAAGCATGGACAATCGACGAGTTCATGTCAATAATAGATTAAATGATGTATGTAATGTAATCTAGCGGCAAATTAATAATCCATATTAACTCATTTTAAATTTATCAATCAGAAAAAATTGCGAAGGATAAAGGCTGTGAAAGATCTCTTTAATAAAAAGGATAGCTGAATTATAAGTTATGGAAAACGGGATCTGTTAAAAATTCTGGCAAATCATGCATATCATTCACCGGAAGTGAGTGAAACCGAAGATGAAGGTTCAAAATCGGTCATTAATGTTTATGATCTATCGTGGCGCTCAGAAGAGGTTACTTATTTTATCTTGATAATTTATTTTGCTATAAATTTTCACTAATTCCGATTTTACTTATTTTCACTAATTCTGATTTTACTTATTTTTACATTTTCCGATTTTATTTATTTTTACATTTTAGTTGAAACTTTTATTAAGAAATATTCTTGATAAACATGTAAGAGTGGGACAAACGGTGAAGCAATTGCGATCTCGAAACTATGACGACAAGATACAATGCTATGATAAAGTACCACCAGATGATGCTCCTGATTGGTCATATATTGATCAACTGGATATGGTATATAACACAGAATATACAGACGATTTAAATATTGATGATGAAAATTTAGACGCAATTTTGGAAGATAAAGCGGATAAATCTGAAAGTTTTATGCAAGAAGATTAATGGTTAGAATAAGGTTGCTTGTCTAAACCTCTTCAAAATCCTACGATTAGTTTCATCAAAATTTTACTATAGATTTATTATAGTTTCGGCAGAGTTTTGGCAGTTTTGGCATTTATAATAAGTTTTGGCAGTTTCGCCTTTCTCCAAAGTTTCGCCAGTTTTTTAATATAACTTTAATATAGTTTTGGCAGAATTTCACTTTTCGGCAAAACGCCATCTTGCCTAAACCCTTAGGTTTCGGCAAGCAACCTTAGGTTGGAATTTCAGAATTCTATTTTATTACTAATTTACTCTTTTTTTTTATTTTTGCGTATTATAGTATGTTTTATTACATATCTGAATTAATTTTACTCTTTTTTTAGTTTTGCGTATTATATATTATATTTTATAGCATATATAAATTTATTTTACTCTATTTTTTTAGTTTTACGTATTATAATATATTTTATAGTATATCTGAATAAGGTTGCTTGCCGAAACCTAGGGGTTTAGGCAAGATGGCGTTTCGCCGAAAAGCGAAATTCTGCCGAAACTATATTAAAGTTATATTAAAAACTGGCAAAACTTTGGAGAATGGCGAAACTGCCGAAACTTATTATAAATGCCGAAACTGCTGAAACTCTGCCGAAACTATAATAAATCTATAGTAAAATTTTGACAAAACTAATCGTAGGATTTTGAAGAGGTTTAGACAAGCAACCTTATATCTGAATTTATAAATTGAATTGTAATTGAATTATATCTGATTTATATCTGATTTATATAATAAATTTAGTTGATTTATGTCTAATTAATAGTGTCGAATTTAATAGTATTTGTTGATTTATATCCGATTTATATCTGATTTCTTATTCTGAATTATATCTGAGTGGCAACCACTCAGAACCCAAACGGAATATTGCCTTTTTAAAAAAATCGGTCAAAATTGAGTTATAAATCAGATTAAAATCAGATGATCGATTTCTATCTGATTTGAACAATTTCGACTAGTGTACATTACAGATAGTAATACTTAAATTGTTAATATCACTTGAGCAGAGGCGCTAAAGCATGATCATGAGGAAGAGAATAATCACCAGGTCATGAATGAGCTTAAAGTATTATCCCAATACCTGCTTGATTATAATAAAAGAACTTTCGTTCAAAATAGTTTATAATTGGAATATATTGTGGCTCATATATAGACTTATTTGACACAAATTTAGATATAAAAATGGTATAAATCTATGTACAAAAATAGATTAAAAATTTGATTAAACTTAAAATAAATACAATACAAATTTTATGTCAAATAGGCTCACTATATAGTACATAACTTATGGATATAAATTTGGTATAAATTGATGCAAAACTTTTTATTGGGCAGTATATAATATAGAATAAATTTATTTTTTTAAAGTACAGTCAAAACTTGATATAACAATTTGTGATAAACTGATTTTGACTTATAATGAACTTTTTTCTCAAACTAAAACCACTTATAATTAATTTTATTACTATATAATGATTTTATTATAAATTTTTGATATTATATATAATGAAGTCTAGTTGTAAACCACTAATATGTATTTGTTCACGATTAACAGATACTGATTTTTTTCTCAATTTACTGATCATTATTATAAAAAAAAGATTTTTTACTTTATTTAATGATCATCAATATAAAAATAAAATATTTTTTTATATAATGAATTATTCTTAATATAGTAATATAACAAGTGTTAATTGATCAAATTATAAATATTTGTTACCATAGATCAAAAAAAATATTTCTTTTAACTATACTTCACTATATCTTCTGAAAAAAATGTGTTACATTATCTATAGGATAAAAGAAAGAGCTTTGTCTTAAAAAAGCTGATAATCCATTCATGTCAAATACTGAACTTGCTAAATATTACAATATCAAGCCTAATATGGTTAGCGATATTTTAAAAAGAAAATCCAAATATTTATCTATCTCTAATTCTGAATAGGATAGAAAAAGGTTTTGAGAGTCCATGTATAAAGAAATAGATGAGGCAATTAGTATTTGGATGTCTCAGTTTTTGTCTATGAATCAAATATTATGTGAAGATATATTACAACAAAAGGCCAAATTGTTTGCATATAAATTTGGCATTACAGGATTCAGTACATCTGCAAATTGGTTAACTAATTTTAAAAAAAGAAATAATCTTCGATCATATGTTAAATCAGGTAAGGCTGCTAATGCACCTGATATTGATAAGCTTAATAAATACTGGACAACAATTGCTGAAAAATTATTTGAATATGATTTGCAAGATATTTATAACTGTGATGAAACAAATAATCTAAATCAATTATTATTTACCCAGCTCTTTTTTGGCAATTAGAACCTTTAAAAAACATTTGCACGAGGTCCTGTAATTGGAACTAAAAAATCCAAAAACAGAGTTACTATTTATTTTACTAACATGCAATGCTACAGGTGAAAATAAATTTAAGCCATTATTTATACATAATTATAAAAATTCTCAACCCCTTCATGATGTATCTGTTAAAGATAATGTAGATTATTATTGGAATAAAACTGCATAGATGCAACAGTCAATTTGGTTAGACTATTTAAAAAATTTAAATAGTTTAATGTGTACTCAGGGAAAAAACATTCTTTTATTAGTAGATAATGCTCCTATTTATGGAAAAGAAGATGATATTCCTTCTTTTAGTAATATTGAATTATGTTATTTACCATCAAACACCATCAGCAAGTTTTAAACAGGCGTATAAAGTGTTGAAAAACGCCATGTAATGTTCTCAAGCCAAAAAGTGTAGAGATACGAACCGCTTTGTCAATCAACACCACTTAAAAATGTTGAAAACCGCGTAGTGCAACAGTGTTTTATGTGTAAAACAACATACAGTAAAATAACACTAGTTTAATAACGTGTATATAATGTATAAAAACGCGTATATTGATATTAAAAACGCGTATAGCAATGTAGTTAATTTAATAGTATTAATTTATTAATATATATATTATTGTATATTATTAACATTTCATTAATTGTAAATTTATTTATAAATACAGTTACAATACAAATTACATTAAATTATCAAATTATCTAATGAAAAATCAATTCCTCTTGTTATAATTGGATTGCTGCGGATTTTTAAGCGATCAACGTACTAAATTTCCGTTGACAAAGCGCCCCTGGTATACTACCTAACAAGATAAGGTTTCAAATAAAAAAAACACAAAAATTAAGTTTCGTTAACGAAACTTACACAATCTTATTCTAAAAATCTGACCGAGATTTACAAAAAGAAAAGAGAAATTTAAAAAAAAAATAAAAAAAATAAAATAAAAAAATGTAAGTTTTATTCGAAACTTACCAATTCATTCCAAAATGCTAATCTACAGCAACGCCACGTCTAACGTTGAGAAATCTAATTAAAAGTCCAACGCTGAAGGAACCGGATACCTATAAAAAAGAGATAAAAAAAACAAATTAAAAAAAACCCAAGATTCGTATCATAATACGAATCTTTGGTTTTTTTTTCCATTATTCGGAACTCGGAAGCCCACCTGAACCTATAAAAAAAAGAAAGAACGGTTAGTAAACCGTTCCAAAATAATAATAAAAAATAAAACCCAAGATTCGTACTCGTACTTACGAATCTTGGTTCCTTCGTTTGTCTGAAACCCACCCGAACTTCTAAAAAAAAAATACAAGAACGGTTAGTAAACCGTTCATAATAATAAAAAAATTAAAAAAATAAAAAAAAAGTAAAGATTCCTTACGAATCTTTAGGTTTTCCGTTCTTCGGAAGCCCACCGAACCTATAAAAAAAAATACAAGAACGGTTAGTAAACCGTTCCAAAATAATAATAAAAAATAAATAATAAAACCAAGATTCGTATTCATACCTTACGAATCTTGGTTCATCCATTCGTCGGAAATCACCTGAACCTATAAAAATCAAAGAAAAGAACGGTTATTAGTAACCGTTCATAGTATTTTTTTTAAAAAAAGAAAAAAATTAAAACCAAGATTCGGAATACTTACGAATCTTGGTTCCTCTGATTTTTGGAAAACCACCGAACCTAAACAAAAAAAAGAACGGTTATTAGTAACCGTTCATAATAATATTAAAAAAAAATAAATAAAACCAAGATTCGTAATACGAAACTTGGTTCCACTTTTCCAAAGAACCATAAGCTACCCGAACCTAAAAAATGAAAAGAACGGTTATTAGTAATCGTTCATTAATAAAATTAAAAAAACAAAAAAAAATATAGATTCTGTACTTACGAATCTTTGGTTTCGGTTCTTCGGAAGGCCTCCACCGAACCTAAAAAAATAAAAAGAAAATCGGTTATTAGTAACCGTTCATTAATCAAAAAAACAAAAAAATATATATATAAAGATTCGCTTTTTTGAATCTTTTGGGTTTTTCCGATCTTTTGGAAGGCCCACCCGAAACTACAAAAAAAGAAAAAAACGGTTATTAGTAACCGTTTATTGAAAATAATATTAAAAAAAAAGAAAAAAAATTAAACCGAGATTCGTACTTATCTTGACGAATGGCTTGGTTTTCCGATTCTTGCCGGAATTTCGGAAAGCCCACCGCTGACCTAAAAGAAGAAAGGGAAAAAAATGAAAAAAAAAATTACAAGCGTTAATAAGCGTTTCATTAAAAAATGTAATAAAAAAAATCGGAACGTTAGCGACGTTCCGATTGAAAAAAAATTAAAAAAATTATAATGCAAGCGTTATCGCGTTTACGTTAAAAAATGAAATAAAAAAGCTCGGAGCGTTACTAGCGTTCGATTAAAAAATTTAAAAAAAAAGAATATTTGAAACGTTTTTCAAGCGTTTTACGTTAAAAAAAATGAAATAAAAAAATTAATGTCGGAGCGTTAGCCGCGTTCGATTAAGAAAAAATAAAAAAAATAATAGTGGGCGTTTTTCAACGTTCTGATTAAAAAAATGGGAGAAATAGTTCAGACGTTGTAGCGTTCCGATTTAAGAAAATGAAAAAAGTTATTAGCAGGCGTTAAAAGCGTTTACGTTAAAAAAAGAATAAAAATAAAAAAATTCGGAGCGTTAGCCAACGCGTTCGATTAAAAAAGAAAAAAAAGTTGTGCCGAAGCGTTGGCGTTTACGTTAAAAAAAAAAAAATGTAAATCGGAACGTTTTTCGCGTTCCACGTTAAAAAGAATGAAAAAAAAGTTAATAGCAAGCGTTAAAAACGTTTACGTTAAATGAAGAAAAAAATGTAAATCGGAGCGTTAACCCGGACGTTCGATTAAAAGTTAAAAAAAGAATAAATGAAGCGTTTTTCAGCGTTTAGGTTAAAAAATAAAATAAAAAATATGTCGGAGCGTTAGCCAGCGTTCGATTAAAAAAAGTAAAAATTATGTTCGGAGCGTTTTGAACGTTCCGATTAAAAAAATAAAAGAAAATAAATAACGGAACGTTAGATAACGTTCCGATTAAATAAATTTAAAAAAATTATTTCGAAACGTTAAACAACGTTTCAAGAAAAATGAAAAAATAGTTTCGCAACGTTTCGTTGCAAAACTCACCAAAAGTTTTTCTGTAAAAGGCTTATATCTCTGGAATTAATAACCTTATATTGCGGAATTTGTCAAATTATCTACATTTCCGTTGAATGAGCTCATTTTACGGGAGTTGGAAGGGCAGAACGAAAGAGAAAAATGAGGGAACGAAAAGGAAAGTTTTTAAAACGGCGAAGAATGGAAAGAAAAGCGAAGGAACTAAATGAAACGAGAGAAAGCGAGAAAACGGGCAAGAAAATGAAGGGAAAACAGGACGAAGTGGAAGGAGTGAAACAGACGGAAGTGAAAGGGGAAAGAAGGGGAAATGGAAAGAAAGTGAAAGCGAGCGAAAGTGAAAATGCACGAAAGCGAAATGGGCAAATATAACGAAAGTGAAAGAGAGCGAAAAAATTGCTTTCGTTTAAAAAAAGCTTAATTTTTTTTTCGCCATACCGCAGTCCGCAGCGGTAATTATTAATAATCCATTATCACGCGATACACATGATATAGAGTACATTACGCAATGCCGAAATAATTTTTTTAAATATTAATTTTAATATATATAATATATACTTAAATTAAATAAAATATTGTTGCTAGACGTGAGATAATTAATAGTATAAGTTGAGGTGTTTGGTTCAATTCCTAAGGTGAGTAAAAATAAATATAATTTAATTTAATTAAGTGTTAATATACAGCGCGTTGAACAACAATGCATACGTGCCAACTACACATTACTAACAACGCATATTGTACATGCGTTAATATACTTTAGTATACGGGTGTTGATTAATATTGTAAAACGCGTTGAACAACTAGCTGGTGTTGATCAACGCGTATACCAGGTGTGAATCAACACTTTTCAAACTTGCTGATGACCGCAATTCACGCATTCTACAACCCCCAGATACATCGAAATTGATTAATTTCTTTAGACACACTGGTCGAATGAAGGGCTACCGGGTAAATTTCATATACCCGATTAGCCCTATTATATGTTTTTCGATTTTAACCTGAATGGCACTGATCGATCCACTCCGATTTGTGACCGGTTCTCGGCGCATCAGGTATAAGTCATGTGACTTTCAGGTTAGAACATAACCGTGAAAGTAAAGTGCTATATGAATATCGGGGGGGAATTTCAGCAATCCGATATTTCTCCGAACTATTTATAATATTAGATGTATATTTGCTACATCGAAACCCGAAAACTTATTATTTATTCATTTATATATACTATATATTATTCATTTATTTATTTATTTAACATAATAACATATATATATATTTATTTTATTATTATATTTTTAAAAATTATATTCGTTAATTTATCCTATTCTATCTATCTACATTATGTTGTTAATGGTTTGGAATATTATTCCAGTTGGTTCGATTCCAACAAACAACTATTTTTCCCAAAGTTTTTATGCCAACTCTTCCGAACTATTGCCTACTAATACCAAACGAATTAAGCAGAAGATGGATATTAGATTGCATGGTGGATTAGGTTGATTTTGACTTAGGTAAAATTGTAGAGTGAAATATTATTTCGTTCTCTATAAAAAAAAAAGAAGCGTTTAGTAAAGCGTTCTTAACGAAAAAATATTAAAAAAAATAAGTTCTGGTACCTTGTGTCGAATTTCATCTTGAAGGCGAATTACACCTACAAGAAAACGAAAAAAGTAAGCGTTAAAAATGTTACAAAAAAAAAATAGAAAAACCCTTCTATTTACCTTTCGTCCAAAGTCCAGTTCGTAATCTTGTCTGGCGTTCCTACTAAAAAAGAAAGAAACGTTAGTACGTTTCTTTAAAACAATTAAACACCATACACCGCATTATCCCATATACCTAAGTCCAGGTTCTCCCAAATTCCTAAGGGTAGTGTCCGTAAACTAAAAAAAAAAAAACGTTAATACGTTTCTTTAACATAATTAAACACCAACGCTATACACTTCCCCATATACTTTACCGGGTTCTTCCAAATTCCTAGGAGTCCGGTAACCTAAAAAAATGAAAAAAAGAAACGTTAATACGTTTCTTTAATACAATTAACGCCATACACTCCTCCCATATATTTTACCGGATTCTTCCAAGTCCGGTAACCTAAGAATGAAAAAAGAAACGTTAGTACGTTTCTTTAACACAATCAAACGTCATACGCCACCCATATATTATACCGAGACTTCCAAGTTCCTAGGAGTCCGGTAACCTAAAAAAATTGAAAAAAAGAACGTTGATACGTTTCTTTAACAGCCCCCATATATCTAAATCCGATTTATTGAAAAAAAATATTTAGTTTCGACAAAAAAACTTACCGAATTTAAATACCGAGCTCAACAAATCCTACAAAAAAAAGAAAAAGAAACGTTAAAACGTTTCTAAAAAAAATAAAGTTTAACGATTTTCGTTACGAAACTTACCATTTCGACCTTGAAAGTACCGGAGGCGCGCGGAGCCTACAGATTCTACAAAAAAAATAATAAGAACGTTAGAAACGTTCTTTGAAAAAAAAAAAAAATATTGAGTTTGAAACTTACCCTCTCTTGGGCCTTAGCATCCCAGTCCGTATAAAAGTCGGGTACTACAAAATAAATAAAGAACATTAGTAACGTTTCTTTTAAAAAAAAATAAAAAAAGAATCGAAGTTTCAAACGAACTTGAAACCTAACCGAAATCCAATATCCAGAGAGTATCTACAAAAAAAGAAGAAACGTTAATATAACGTTTCTTACAAAAAAAAGAATAAAAAAAAGATTGTTTCGCAACGTTTAAACTTACCGTTTCGAAACACCGAGCCGAACACTTGAACCTACAAAAAGAGGAAACGTTAAAAAAATATAACGTTTCTCAATTTTTTAAGTTTCGAACGTAACTAAACGTCGCGAAACTCACCGTCATTTCGAATTTCACAAGGCCGAAATACGAACCTACAAAAAAAGAGAGAAACGTTAATATAACGTTTCTTACAAAAAAAATAAATAAAAAATAAGTTTCGCGTTGTGAAACTTACCATTCGAGGTTTGCCATTTCGAAGCTCCCCCTTGAACCTACAAAAAAAGCGTCAGAATAACGTTTCTCAAACTCTCAAAGAAAAAAATTGTAAGTTTCGCAACGGGCGTTTCGCGAAACTCCGTTCGTTCGTTGAAAAATGAAAAAAGATATTTCGAAGTATACTTGAAGTATATCTTCGAAATGTCGAATTTAATTTCGTCCGTCTAAGGAGCCGCCCAAAAGAAACCGAACCTAAAAGAAAAAAAAACGAAACGTTAATAAACGTTTCGTTGAAAAAAAACAAAAAAAAAATATATTTCGAAGTATACTTCAAGTATACCTTCGAAATGTCCGAGTAAGGAGCCGCCCAAAGAAGTCGAACCTAAAAAAGCAAAAAAAACGAAGCGTTAATAAACGTTTCGTTGAAAAAAAAACCCAAAAAAGAAAGACATTTTGAAGTATATATACCTTCAAAATGTCTTATGATTTCCGTCCGTCCAGAAGCCCAAGAAGCCTTGTTTGAAACGCCCAAAGAAGCCGAACCTAAAAGAAAAAGAAACGAAACGTTAATAAACGTTTCGTTAGTCGAAAAAACAAAAAAATAATTATTTCGAAGTATACTCGAAGTATACCTTCGAAATATCGAGTTCCGTCTCCAAGGACTGCCCGGCCGAACCTAAAAAAGCAAAAAAACGAAGCGTTAATAAACGTTTCGCTAGTCGAAAAAATAAAAAAATAAATTATTTCGAAGAAGTATACCTTCGAAATGTCGAATTCTGAACCTATACCTTCGGCGTTCTGGACCTAAAAAATAAAAAAGAATATTAGTGCTAACGTTCATTAAAACAAATAAAAAAAAAATTTTTGCTTAACTTTACCTCAGACTGGGAACTAATTTAGATACCGGTAATATGTCTTCGAGCATCATTAAAGTCTCCAAGAGTCCGGCGTTTCCTTCAAAAGAAAAGAAGTCCGGAGACTACTAAAGTGAAACTTTTTAATCCGTTTCTGCATGTTGCAGATTATATTCCGAACGTTGGACGAGCTTGCCAGAAGTTAGAAATTTGATTTCGAGTTAAATATTTGGTTCTTGAAAAGGTGTTGATAAAAATTTATTTATTTAAAGTATTAAAAGCAAAAAAGTTAAAAAAATTAACTTTAAAGTTGTAAAAAAAAAAAAGTTTATCAATTAAAAAAAGATCAAGATTATGCGAATAAATAATTATTACGCCGTAAATTATTCCAACGACCTATCAGACTACGATAGGTATAATAAAATTTTCTGATATTTTAATGATATGTCTTTAAAAAATCAGATTTTTTTCATAAAATATTATTAAACATTTCGGATTACCGATAATTTCGTAAACGTTTAATGTTTAATGGCGCCATATCGGGCTTCTCGATTATTTCCCGATATTCGACCAATACGTTATTACCCGATATTATTTCATCATTTGACCAGCGGCCAAATATTGAAAACTCTTGGTGTAAAACAGAGTTGAAGCATACATCTGGTGACAAGAAATCAATAACCAAAGAAGATCGTCAATTCGTAATGCAATTGATTTTGTTGTAAAAACATAGAACTAAGTTGAATAAAGCTACGAATTAAAAACTGCTGGATAGAAACCGGAATTCTGCAATGCCTAAAAACGAATGAATCAGGATGAGGAAGGTAATGATGGGGAAGATGGATGTTAATGCTTATTATTAAAGTTGAGTTGAAAGGAAGATCAAAGGATTTGGAAGATGTATCTGCCCCGCTTATAAAAAATGTTTGTCTGATAAATATTTGGAATGGGGTTGATTTTCTGGTCGTTAAGCCTTTCGAATTATTATATAATATTTGTTTTGAATTTAATACAAGATGCGAGGAAGATTCGAGAATTTTCGACCACATTAAAAAATGTACAATATCATTGATAATTGTCAATAAATGTCAAGTAAATGTTCGGAACGGGGAGGTTAATTTTCGAAGCAAAAAACTGAACAGTGTTTGGACAACTTTTTTATAGAGCTAAAAATTACCATTTGATAATCGCATTTATGCTGGCATTGGATTATTTAAATGCTGATAAAATTAACAGCAATGATTGCTTTTTATTAGATGATGAAATTGTTAAAACATGTAAAGCCAGCTGAAGTGCAGATGATTTGCAAAATGAAGAAGAAATTATTGCCATCATTTGCGACGAAGCTGATTCATGTAGAAATTTTGATTAATTTACGCATAATTTCGCCTGGAAAATTTTGAAGTGACTAATGAAGAGCGAGAATTTTAAAAGGTATTAGGCGTAAGGTGTTGAGATATAAATCGGGAAGATCTTTAATTCAATTAAGTATGGATGAATTTATCAACTTTAATTAGGAAATTTTTTTTAAAAAAATAAGCTTACGGTAATAGAGCTTTATAGGGAATATTTTATAAGTGAAATGTAGAAATAATGAATAATGTAATACAAAATAAATAAATAATGTATTCGATATATGAGCATGTAATATAACAATAAAATTTTTTTTAATAATTTTTATGTATAGCGAATTTTTACATTATTTTATTATTTAAATTGGTATATCAAGAAAAACTCATTTTTTTGAATCTTCATTATAACAAATGCCAAAACTGCTCGAAACTGGAGGGTGAGGGGTGAGGGTGAGGGTGAGGGGTGAGGGGTGAGGGTGAGGGTGAGGGGTGAGGGGTGAGGGTGAGGGGTGAGGGTGAGGGTGAGGGTGAGGGTGAAGGGTGAGGGTGAGGGTGAGGGTGAGGGTGAGGGTGAGGGTGAGGGTGAGGGTGAGGGGTGAGGGGTGAGGGGTGAGGGGTGGGGGTGAGGGTGAGGGTGAGGGTGAGGGTGAGGGGGTGAGGGTGAGGGAGTGAGGGTGAGGGTGAGGGTGAGGGGTGAGGGTGAGGGTGAGGGGTGAGGGTGAGGGTGAGGGTGAGGGTGAGGGGTGAGGGTGAGGGTGAGGGTGAGGGTGAGGGGTGAGGGGTGAGGGTGAGGGGGTGAGGGGTGAGGGAGGTGAGGGTGAGGGTGAGGGTGAGGGTGAGGGGTGAGGGTGAGGTGAGGGTGAGGGTGAGGGGTGAGGGTGAGGGTGAGGGTGAGGGGTGAGGGTGAGGTGAGGGGTGAGGGTGAGGGTGAGGGTGAGGGTTAGGGTTAGGGTTAGGGTTAGGGTTAGGGTTAGGGTTAGGGTTAGGGTTAGGGTTAGGGTTAGGGGTTAGGGGTTAGGGTTAGGGTTAGGGTTAGGGTTAGGGTTAGGGTTAGGGTTAGGGTTAGGGTTATTAAGGGTTAGGGTTAGGGTTAGGGTTAGGGTTAGGGTTAGGGTTAGGGTTAGGGTTAGGGTTAGGGTTAGGGTTAGGGTTAGGGTTAGGGTTAGGGTTAGGGTTAGGGTTAGGGTTAGGGTTAGGGTTAGGGTTAGGGTTAGGGTTAGGGTTAGGGTTAGGGTTA